>NC_134241.1:2889101-4089101 GCF_965152275.1 Natator depressus
GTTGGAGGAAATCTAAGCAGCGGAAAGTTGCCATGTTCCTCGTGTCTATACCAATGAACAACAGGGATGGATAAGAACAGACATACTGGGTCAGATCAATGGTCCATCTAACCCAATATCGTGTCTCTGACAGTGGCCAGTACCAGATGCCTCAGAGGGAATGAACTAAATGGGGCATGTGGTTGCATCCCTGACCATCTTGGCTAATAGCCATTGATGGACCTACTCTCCACATATTTATCTAATTCTTTTTGAACCCAGTTATCATTTTGGCCTTCACAACATCACCTCGCAATGAGTTCCACAGGTTGACTGTGCGTTGTGTGAAGAAGTACTTCCTTGTGTTGGGTTTAATCCATCATACCATTGTCATCATATTCTTGTTGCAATGAGCATTTTGTATTAAATGACAGCACTGGAAACTGAACACTCTATTCATCCACGGAACGGATGCAATGCAAGCAACAGCATTGCATGCTTCCTTTATATTGACCTACCAATGTACATAGAAGGATGGCAGAGAGGTTCAATCACTATTTTCTTTTCAATACCAATCTTGCAAGGCACTGAGTTTGCAGGATCAAACACTTAGTCCTTGACTTCTCTACTGAGACTGCCTGGGATACCAGGTAGCAACATTTGCCAAATCTGCCTTATTCATTAGTTCTTGGCAAGAAGGTGGTGTCCTTTTCTTTGAGATCTGGACCTCACCAGTATTATCCTTGCCTTCATCACGTTGCAGTTAGATTGCTCCAGTGCTCTCTGCATGTGGCTGCATTTGGAAACTCCAGCCTGTGCAGAATGCAGCAAGCTGCTTATTAAGAGGTGGCTCATGCAGAGAGGACATTACATCAACACTCCAGGACCTGCACTGGCTGCTGGCTGAGTTCCAGGAAAAGTTTAAGTTATTGGTGCTGACTTTTAAAGTCCTAAGTGGTTTGGTTCCTGGTTACCTAAGAAACCAAAGTTCTTCTTATGTGACACTACAACCGTTGCAAACAACTGAGCTGCTCAATCTGATTTCAGTGTGAGGTGGAGGGACGACATCTGCAGGACTTTTTCAATGGGAGGTCCTAGACTTTGGAACTTACTTTTCCCCCATGATCCATCAGAAGCCAGGCACAGGCAACGATCACATGTGTGCTTCCACTCTTTTTCTTGGACCAGGGTTGATTGATGTCTGAGGATCGCTGAAAGAGGAGCAGGTTGTTGTAGGCTGTGGCATTGTCAGGTTTTGTTCACTGTGGTCAAAAACTTTGTTTTTTCATTTCTGTAAAGGGCCTGGAGCGCTGGCTCGGTGCTTTATACATGCAAATAAAGGAATAATTGGGGAAGTGTGTGTTTGTTTTTTTGTGATATAGACACGTGTCCAGAAAGGAACTGAACTGTCAAAAGGTCATTGAACAGGTTATTGGATTCTTAAAGCTATTAGATGTAGACCATAGAGGCCATACCAAGCTATACAGACATGGGCTGTATTCAAACCAGTGCTCTCTGAATCACTTTCCCAGTCTTCAGGAGTTTATCACAAGCCATCCATGTGCTTCTCCCTTGTTTTTACTCTCTACCAACTGAAATCTGAAGCCAACATAGCAAAACATTATAAACTACCTGTATCAGATTATCTAAATTCTAAACTCCAACTTCTATTTTCTAAATGTATAAATTAAATTCTCAGTATAAATGCTTTGTAATGAGCTCCATCTGATGTAAAGGACTGTCCTTTGACTCCATTGAAATTGATTCCACATTACCGTATATTTACAGTAAATTAACTCTCTCTTCCATATCTTATATAGTATGCTAACCGGCACCCAAAGCTGTTTTCTCTCCACTGACATGGTTATATATATATTTAGAGCATGGGCCACATTCTGATCTCCATTACACCGGTGTAGATCCCAAGTAATGTTACTAATTTCAGTGGAGTCACTTCAGATTTATGAGAGTGTAAATGAGAGCAGAATCCAGCCCTGTGTGTGCATGTGTGGACACAGAGATCAAAAAACAAATCTGCCTTGGAGATACATATATGAATACGTATATGGCCAGATATACTTTACGTGTGCATACATAATACACACACACTCTCTCTCTCTCTCTCTCTCTCTCTCTACATATATATACACACACACTCTCTCTCTCTCTCTCTCTATATATACATATATATATACACACACTCATGCATACACACATGCACAAAAGAGGGAGAGGAAACTGAAAGACATATTTAACACTTGCAATTTCAAGCCAAGATGCTCCAGCATTTCAGTGAAAATCTGCAGTGACTTTTTCAGTGGTATGTGCCAGAATCCTGAACTAGTGCTAAGGGACTCATCCCTGGAAGAACCAATCCTGCAAACCATGCTATCACTCCCTAATGCTTCTCTAGACAAAGGCAGCAGCTGTTTTCCCAGGCACTTGCCGAATGATTCCAGCAGATTAAAATATACATGTATATATTTATGCAGACAAGAAGGAGGGAAAGTGTGACTTCTAGTCAGTGCCTAAATTTCCACCCTCCGAAGCCCAGCTGGATAGCAGGAATTATAACAGAAAACAGCAGCACAATTAGCTGGAGTTCTGTAGCTGTCTGCAGCAGACTGCTTGCTCCTGTCTCTCTATAGGTGGTCTCCCAGTTCATCAGTTCATAAATAAGTAATTTGAAATGTGTTCTTGGGGGAAATTTTCCTCCTTCTCTCCTGAACAGACTGTACTCATCAGTTTTCCTGTTCTCCAGGTACCTGGCGTTCTCATTTATAATGGCCAGAGGAACTATGCTGTTCTAATTCTTGCTTCATTACATCTCCTAATGCTTGTTTTCAACTGCTTCACAACTCGGCATTTCTTTATATATTGATAAAAAAAACTCTTTGCATATATTATTTATTGGCACTTTCATGTTAGCTTTACTGCTGATTTAAATGGAATATTTTTACATACAAAGTAAGGCTGAACTTGCGTTCTGGTCTCAGGTTTAGATATTTTGATTTAAATTATGGGGGGGGGGGAGAGAAAGAGAGGGGAGAAATCATTGTCACTAGCCATTTCCCACACCTCTTTGTCTTGCACCATCCAGACAGATATTGAGCACATATCAATGAATTATTATAAGGGAACATTTTGGGGGAAACACAGAGGCCAGACCAAAAGTATATGGAGCTGGATTGGAGAGTCTCTGGCCACTTCCAGAGAGAAAGACAGACCCCGGTTGAAAACCTGAGCTTTTTAATCCTCTGATTGACTTCAATGGGCTTTCGATCAGGACATTTCTGATTGTTTTGCTTTTTTACCTTGTTTCAATAAGCAATGGCTGAAAGATGTTACACTGAGAACAGTTTACCTAATGGAGACTTAGGAGCATGTATCTCTTGTTCAAAGAATTGACCCTCAAAACACGTACTGAAGAAGAGTTGAGAGCAGTGGGAATTTTGTTTGAGTAATGATTGCAGGGGCAGAAATTCCAAATGCAAATTTCCAAAGGAAGTTAAAACTATTAAATGGAGTAGGAGAGAGGGGGACACTTTTAAACTCGCTGGAAAATATTGTGATTAAAATATTCTCCTTTAAGGCCAGGTTTCACAAAGGGGCGAAGGGAATTTAAGTCACCCAATGCCTACTGAATTTCAGTGCCTTAATTATTCATTAATTAAAGGCTGCATTGCTTATCACCCACAATTGGGGCCAGATTTTTCAAAGGAGCTCAGGTCCCATTTAGGGACCTAAATGAAGCGGACACCACTGGATGCTGACTGTGCTTTTGAAACTCTGACTCCTAATGGGCAAAGTGAAAAAAATAATCCATGGAAAGTTCTCTCAAGCCTAAACTAGTAAAGAAAATAAATTCACCCAACAGGCTAGAAAGAAAGGTTTGTAATAAATGGATGGAAGAAAGTCTTGCAAAATCAAGTCAAAACCTACTCAGACCCTTTCCCTGAAAGGAATAAAAGAGAGAGCGAGAGATGCACTATTACTTCATTCAGTGAAAAAAAAACAGGGCTCTATAGACATGCTTCTCGTTGAAACAACTTATTTTCAGGTTTCAGTAGTTTTTAATTGAGAATAATTCAATCGATGCACATGGGGACTCTGTCCGAGAGCAAGCGTGCATCTCAGAATTGGCACCTAACAAATCATTTGGACAACCTGACTCCGAACGCGTGGAGAATTGGCAAGAAGAAAAGAGTCTCTCTCTCTCTCTCTCTCTCTCTCTCTCTCACACACACACACACACACACACACACGCAGCTCTTTCTATACCCCTGACTCATTATGCATCTGCTCCCTCATCTCCATGCATGTGGCTACCCCCTTCAAACCCCCTCCCCCACACATTATAGGGAAGGCTGCAGAAAGGCTGAGGAAGGAGAACTGTAGAACGGGTTACTTTGCTTCAGGACGCCCTTATCTAAAGTCCTCCTCAAAAGAGGAAATGAGTTGATTTGCATTTTCCTACTGAAGCATGCAGAATGGTGGAGGAATGTTTCTTGTTACATTATACTGTCTTCTCAGGTTTGCCCTAGGCCTGCTGACAGGCTCTAGCAGCTCTGAAAACACCTGTAAGCTTCCCATTTAAATACACGCTTCAGACAGATCTGTCTGGAGGTTTTCAAAAGCAATAGACTAATATTTTTTCTTGCTCACAAGTCTTTTCTTATTTCCAATGCCAAAGACCATAAGACACCCACATTTGCTTTCCTCCCCTCTCTCCCCCCCAGAACATTTTTGTCCTTGTGAAACTTTTGCTTTGGGTTATGCTCTGAGTTTCCAAAGGGCAGCTTCCCTTTGTGTGGGGGCAATATTGTCTACAAAAATCATGCCTGCAGTCGGGGTTTGATCCAAAACTTGTTGCAGTGAATGCAAAGCCTCTTATTAGCCTCAATGGGTTTAGAATCAAACCCTAAGTAGCTAATTTGCTGCTAAAGTTAGTTGTACAGCTGATTAAATGGCAGCCACTATCTGCCACTAATTGCATGTGCAAAAAAATGCATGCACAAAATAGTAATGCTGGCAAAAGCACCTTTAAAAATCCATCCTGCTGAGCAATGATTTCTCAGATAAATGTTGCCCAGGGGAGAGTCCATGTACTCTGAGCACATTGCTGAGAACTTGGAGTTCCCAAGTTCTAACATAAGCCCCGCCACTAACTCTGTATGACCTTGGGCAGTTCTGTTAGACCATCAGCGGCTCTGTTTCCACATCTGTATAACTGGGATAACGATACTTACTTTTTAGGACTCTTGTGAGGATTAATTAGTTAGTATCTGCAAAGGACTATAAATTATTATTATTATTATTATTATTATTATTATTATTGTTACACTAAAATACAGGGAAATATAATTAATTTCTCAGCAGGTGTGCACATGCGTACACAACTGTTTAACTTGCTGGCAACTCTATTCTGATGTCTAGCCTCCGTAAGATTGCTCCTTAGCGAATGGCAGGAATGTTGTAGGTACAAAAGGCAAATAAGTTCCCATTGATATCGGCAGGTGATTGATGCCGAGTTATACAGTGACAGGTGAAAAGGAAATGTTAATTCCCCACACTTCGTGGTGCAACACACAGATGTCCTGAGTCCTCCGTCTGCCACACTATTTTAGAGCATTTTCATTAAGAAAAGTAGGAATTTTCCAGTGTATTCAGTAATTTCCCACCCCCTCTCCTAAGTGAGGATTTCATGTGTAAGTGGCAGGAGATGAAATTTCTACATATTGAGTCTCTCACTCTCTCTCTCTTCACCTCCACTCTCTTTTCCAGTCCCCAGATAGAAACAGTAATTCCTCCTATATAAAAATGGGGGGTGGGAACATTTTCTTTCTTTTCGAGCATATAACATAGTTGCGCAGGCTAATTATAAAATAATGTTTAAACCTTTGGGACTGAGACAGAAGGTTACGAAAATGTTTTAAAATCCCAGTGCTGCAATAGAAGATTTTGATTAACTGAAACAAAGCAGGGCTCGTGAAAGTTTAAAAAACAAAGTACGCAAAGTATATTCTTTTAAACTTATTTACTGGCCTGCTATTTATCAACACTTCAGTGGCACATGGCGATTCTTTCACATTCCGCAGTGAACAATATAATTAAAGGTTTACTTTTCTTCCTAGAGTTTTGGCGCGGAAATGCACAAAGGCTACACAGATTTGTCCCTCAAGGCCTGAGGTCAGCATGGTGCGGAGTGATTCTTTATCCCTGTATGATAAGACTCTAAGTAAACTTGACTGTATAAAAAAGACTCCTGAGCATCACTACGCTAGGAGCTATTCCATTACTATCGGCTTGGAGGGCAGGGGGAGTAGAGGGTCAATTCTATCTCCAGTCTAGGGAACTAGCAAATCTGGACTCGGTAATTGTCCAACAGACCTGACGAGGCGGAGATGAACCCTGACAGATGTAGCCTTGATCACAGAGTGAAATAGGCTCCCAGCAGTGTACCACCACCCTGAATGTCACATTTTATGAATTGCTGTCTTGCACGCTGCAGTCAGCAGAGATTGGCCGGGCTTCGGGGAGAGAGAGCGAGAGAGAAACACCTCAGCTTTCCTCCTCTGCGCGTGAGCGTTCTTCCTGCAGCCCCCAAAAGCAACTGCTGCTGCTTAATTCTCAAGCCCATCGCTGTAAGGAACAAGTAAGGTTCGCAGTGAATGCAAAACGCAATGGCAGGGGTTAGGCCATCATTGTTACCCTCGGCAACTGCAAACCAGAGGAGTGGGGGGAGCCTGGCCCCGGACCACAGTGAAACAACCCACAAAGCAAAGAGAGACGCGTAGCACCCCACAGGAAACCATAGCACCTGCTTATTTTCCTGCACTCTGGGCCAGCGTGGTGCCAAGAGGTGCCTCAGAGTGGACATGCCACTGGTGTCACCTCCACAAGCTACAAAGAGCCGAAATGTCACCCCTGGTAGAGAAAATGAAGATGGACCTGAGGCCACCGGCCACGCTGACTCAGCTCCTGAGGGCACTGCTCTGCCATGTGTATTCAAGAGCACGCCCCTAGGGATGGGAAAGGCAACTTCACCCTACTCATTTTTTAAAAAATTCTTCAGCAGGGAAGCTGATCATGGAAGCCAGTGTTTCATGCAGTCGAGCCACCCCACTACATCAGGGATGAGCAAACTTTTGGGCCTGAGGGTTGCAACTGGGAATGAAAATTGTACGGCGGGCCACGAATGCTCACAAAATTGGGGTTGGGGTGCGGGAGGGGGCGAGGGCTCTGGTTGGGGGGTGAAATGAAGAGTTATGCGTGCGGGTGAGGGCTCTGGGTTGAGAGCTCCGGCTGGGGGTGCAGGCTCAGGGATGGGGATGAGGGGTTTGGGGTGTAGGAGGGTGCTCTGGGCTGGGATCAAGGGGTTTGGAGGGCTGGGACAGGGGGCCGGGGCATGGGGAAGGCTCAGGGGTGCAGGCTTCCAGCGACGCTTACCTCAAGCGGTTCCTGGAAGCAGTGGCATATCCCTTCTCCAGCTCCTACACGGAGGTGTGGCCAGGAGGCTCTGCACACTGTTCCGTCCATGGGAGCGCCAGAGGGGGCCATTGGAGTGGGGCTATTGGAGCCTATGAGTTGGAGGGGGGCCATGCCACGGCTTCCAGGAGCCACGTGGAGCAGCCCCCAACCCTGCTCCCTGGCTGGAGCACCGGAGGGGGGCAAGCCCCAGACCCCACTCCCCAGCGGGAGCTCAAGGGCTGGTTTAAAATGGCTGGCGGGCCAGATCTGGCCCGCAGGCCATAGTTTGCCCACCCCTGCGCTACAGGCAGGTTGAATGGAGGTTAAATCAAGTGGGAAAAAGAAGTTTGTCAAGATATTCATTTAAAATAGGTGAGCACCATAGCACTATTGATTGAGGTGCAAACTTCAGCGGGGTGAGGGTTAGGTTTGTACACATTTCCACAAAAAGTCACATGTCGTGTCTGAAGTAAGACTAAGAAAGTGTCTGAGGTAGGGTTAGAAAAAGTAACAATTAGGACAGATTTATAGTTTTTAAGGCCAGAAGGGACCAACTTAGCTTGTAAGCTCCTTAGGGCAGGTACTGTCTTTTCGTTCTGTGTTTGTACAGCGCCCAGCACCATAGGGAGAGTCCTAGTCAATGACTAGGGCTCCTAGCTGCGACAGTAACACAAATGATAAATAATAATTGTGATCATCGAGTCTGACCTGCTGTATAACACAGTTCATAGAATCCCACCCAGCGGGTAACAGGTGGTTAATATCACTAAGCTCAAGAGGAAGTAACAGTTCTGTACGGTTCCATACAAGCTCCACCCACCAAAACTCTCATGCAGAATATCAGGTTACAAGTATTCCATCTTCAGAACCAACTCTCATTGGTTAGTCATGCCCTTAGAGGTGGATGTTCTTATGAGCTGTTTTGGGAAGCAGTAGTGTTATATAAATGAACCTTCACTCTGGGCTCAGAGATATTGCAGGGTGCTTATTTGAATGTATATGAGCCTCTTTGGTCAGGCTGAAAATAGAGCTATGATTTATTTTTGCATGAAAATTTGAATAGAAATTTTTATCGTTTCATTTTGGGTGATTTTTCCTGCCTCATTTTTGGAAATTTGCTTTCCTGAAGGGTCACAGCCTTTCTGTGAAGCCCTTGGAAAGAACATCCTGATTGAGAGGTGAGATCCTTGGGTGAAATCCTGGCACCAGAAAAGAGGTACACCGCAAATAAAGCAGGTTGAATTTTTTCATTTTTTTCAATTTCACAATCAAGGTTGAAATTTTTCCATAAATGTTTTCAGGGCTTTGATCAACTTACAGAGCTGGTTGAAATTTCTGGCAAAATTCAAAGTGTCAATGACATTTTTTCAAGAGAAAATTTGAAAATTTGCAGCTGAAAAATTGTCACTGTCTTTTGATTTGCTCTAGTTCTTTGGCTTCCAGAATTGAAGTCAAATATTTTGCAAAGCCCAAAATGAAAATTTCAAGAGAACAGGAGTTGACACACATTTTCCAGCATCTTGTGCTTCTAGTGCGCATCCATAATACTCTAAGGGTAATGTTTGTAAACTTAAAGCAACATAAAAAAAGAGATATTAAGAGATCTTTTCCAGTGAGTCAAAGTAGTTGTATTTCAGATTTAGATATTGTTTGGGAAAAGGGATGAATCTATTTATATGTTGTCAAATCCACTTCACTTGCCCCTAATCTTGATAAGGAGAGTGTGCTAGGCCAGGGGATGGTGGAACCACTCGGTCTTCCTTTACATCTAGAACAGCAGCTGTATTTTAACACTGAACATGTCAGAATATATTGTTCTTTGGCCATGTAATACTATGATCAACATGAGGAGAACCCCTTCCGACAGTTCATGCCACCACTCAGTAGGGTCCCCCGTTATAGCAACCGGTTCTGTACATAATTTACAATCCTTTTGCTTTTTAAAAGCGTCTATTTCCAATACACCCACTGAACTGCTCCCCCAAGGCTGGTTAGTGTGAGAGACAATTTTATTTATATTGTATATTAAGGAAGTTTTCTAGGCTAGTTTAAATTTGGTAGTTTGTTTCATGGAAGTTCAATGGGAGAAGTCATCAGATGATGAGCGGAAAAATGCGTCCTGCTGTCTGGGGTGGTTCACGACTGTGAGTGCCAGCCTCAGGGCAGACTGTCAAACAAGTCCGACAGAATCCCCAAACGGATTGCATGTTCTATCATTAGATTTCACCAGCTCAGTAACAAGTGTGAACTCCTGAAGCACTGTAACAGCCTTATTATTCAGTCACAGAGTCTCCTTGGGCATTCCCAAGGAGAGGCTGAGGGAACTGGGCTTGTTTAGTCTGCAGAAGAGAAGAGTGGGGGCGGAGGGGATTTGATAGCAGCTTTCAACTACGTGAAGGGGGGTTCCAAAGAGGATGGAGCTCGGCTGTTCTCAGTGGTGGCAGATGACAGAACAAGAAGCAATGGTCTCAAGTTGCAGTGGGGGAGGTCTAGGTTGGATATTAGGAAACACTATTTCACTAGGAGGGTGGTGAAGCACTGGAATGGGTTACCTAGGGAGGTGGTGGAATCTCCATCCTTAGAGATTTTTAAAACCCGGCTTGACAAAGCCCTGGCCGGGTGATTTAGCTGGTGTTGGTCCTGCTTTGAGTAGGGGGTTGGACTAGATGACCTCCTGAGGTCTCTTCCAACCTTAATCTTCTATGATTCTATGATTCCAGTCTCTGTTGCCACCCGAACAAGCTGGACTATATGATAGATGGTCATTTTACACAAAAAACAACCATATTCAGGTTGCTTCAAGTACCAAAGGACCAGTCACGTACCCCAGGTCAATTGTACTCAGACCTCAAACCAAAGACAGTGCTGTAGCCAATCCTGTAATAAACTAACTAAAGATTTATTAACTAAGAAATGAGTTATTGCTAAGGTTAAAACAGGAAACATACCCACACACAACTCAGTTATAATCTTAGATTTTAAAAGGTAATATAAGCTTCTATAATATGCAGCTCTGTATGTCCTTTAGGGCTGACCCATGCCAAGCAGCATGGGGATCTCTTGCTTACGTTTAGGAATCTTTGCTCCTCCGAGTCTAGACAGCATAAAGACCCAGTTTCTCCTTGTCTCTGATTTTTATCCCCTCTCCCCAGAGTCCAAACTCATAGAACAAGCATCAGCACCTGATTCCTCTCCATCTGAGTGGGGAGGGCAATTCACAAGTGTTTGTCCATTTGATGTTTTTCAATAGCCCTCGTGCCTGCAGGACCAGCACTTTACACTAATTAATGCTTCTTTCCTGTTTGGTGAGTTACACAGTCACAGAGGTTTACAAGGCAAACACTCAATATAACTTTATACCATGGGCTAGAGAAGTTATAAGGGAGATCAATACATGCAGCATCCTACACTATTCATAAGGTCTAGACACCAAATGCATTCTTTCACTCTAATATTTATCTCAACAATACGAACACCTGGGTAAGGCAGACTGGTTTCCAGCTATATAATTGTCAGTGTTCAGTGAGGCCTGGGGCATTGGCATGAACTGGCACCTGGTCTACCAGCATCACAAAGTGATTGACACCCACCAGCAGTGTGTTGGGTAAGGTTTGACATTCCCCTCCCAACGCCCTATTCCCCAAAACACACACACACAGCCCGAATGGAGGACCAGCTGAGATTTTACTACCCTGGGAATGCCAAGCCTTGTGTTGCGTGTTGCATACAATCCAGATAACAGAACAAAGAACAGAAAGCTGCCCTCACTGTTTCATATTTGCTGATATTTCCTACGTAGTTTAAATCAATCTTCTGATTGTATCAGCCAGAAAGTTTTATGGAGGTTTGGGGGGGCGGTTTTCCCCTTCAAACTGACTGTTCTCCTCTCTGTGATAAAGTTAATTTTATCCTCTTTGTTCATTTCCTAATCTGCAAATTACATCCTCCTGTATTCTGATTACTTACTATTGGAAAAAACAGACCTTCTATATTTCCCCTCTGTTTCCAGTTTGATAGTCTTTGCATTATCTTGGACCTTAATCTCTTCCCCACCCCCACCCCCGCCCCCACCCCTCCTCAGCCTTTCAAGGAAGCAGCAAGCGCACCAGCAACACTAAGTGTGTCAGCCAGGAAAAACAATCCCAGCTCCTGCTCTGCGCTCAGCCCTTTGGACTCTGCTCTCATTCTTTTATTTTTTCCAACAGCAGAAAGTGTGGGAAGGAATGGAACTGCGGTAGGGAGGATTAGGGATTCTAGGATCCACTCCATCCTTTTAGAAATCCTTCATTTCCTATTGAGAAGGAACACAATTTTATTTAATCTGGAAGCCAAGCATTAATGGCTCAGGAACTGGTGATTGGCTAATATTGCAAAGAGCTACGAACCTTATGTTTCAGAACATATGTTCATTTTGTTAAGGGCACAGGGATACACCCACCCACAAAGCTCTGATAACTTTTAAAGTAACCACAGCCTCCTTTGGATGCATGCAGGACTAAGAAGTGGGGATGCTACGTATGCCTTATGGGGATGGGAATGCATTGGGGTGAAATTCACCCCTCTGTGCAGCACTTAAGTCCTGCTTAAGCCCTGCACATAAAGTTTATGTAGGACTGAAATGGTTCAAAGTTCTTGGGCTCACACTCTGCACGGGGGGTGAATTTCACTCTGCATCCATAAGTGCGTGCTTGTACCCCCAAGTAATAATAATGCAGCAGTAGTGTGGTTGATGGGCTACGAAGAATCATGAGATATGACTACATGATTGATTGCTATGGGTAGGGCCTTCAGGAAGATGGGCGAAGCAGTGGGGGAATCCGCAGGGCATGTGAAGAACCTGCTGCCTCTCACTACAGTTACTATGTGTAAGCTAAAAAGCAAGAAAAGTCCTCCACGTTTCTTGCTGTCAGAGCACAGAGAACTGTGCACCCTAATCGGATGGTTGTTTTCTAGTGTCTAAATGCAATGGCCTAAATCCTCTTGTGTCGTTGTATGTATCTTGTACTCCTATATGTGCAATGGGTACTTTGGAAATCATAAGAAATGGATTCCTTTAATAAAGCCATTTGTGTCATCTGGCCTGGGAGATGTCAGGTCCTACCAACTAAGGCCTCTTTTTCTGAACACAGCAGCTGTCCAGAGTGACTCCCACGGAACCTGAGGGCCAACAGCTTTCCAAGACAGGAACGCCAACAAGCGATAGATCAGCCCGGATTTAAACACGGCTCAGAGCAGACTGCTATGGTGGGGAAGCACCACCCACCACCCACCCAGGCTGGAAGTGCGCTGTATTTTCAACCACCAGAAAATGATGCACCCCCAGGGTCAGAATTCCTTTGTGCTAGCTCAGCATCCCCTTGTCTTGTCAACCTCCCACTGCGTCTTAGCCTCTTCTCTCCCGCTCTGCATTTCACACTCATCTCTCCTTCAGTGCTTCTCTCTGAGTTTCTTCATTCTCCCTTGGCTCCTGTGGCCTTCCTCTGTTCCTGTCTGCACCCCGTCCCTTAGGTTCATTTCTTCCCACTCATCTTCCTCACACTGTTCTCTGATTTCCACCTCCTCCTCTCCCTCTTCTTTCCCCTCATCCCCTTCTGTTCTTTCTCCTCTCATCTCTCCTCCATTTCCTCTCCCTCTATCCCCTCTTTGCTCATCTCCTCTTCTCTGCGTGTTCTCTCTCGCCTCTCCTCTTAGCTTTCTTTCATTTTAGAGCCTTCTCCTTGGTGTCCTCTCTCTTGGTTTCCTTCCCTCTGTCTCCCTTTACTCTCATCTCTCTCTCTGCTCTTTGCTTTCTTCCCACTTTGTTGGTGTAATACAGTGGAAGCTGCAGTTCGGAGCCCTAATTCGTGATGCAGGCTGTGGAACTGTTCTTGTGGCCCTCACTTGCAAACAGAAGATCCAGCTGAGAAAATAAGGCACCAATTAATCCCAGCAGCCAATTTTCTGTTTAAAATCCAGGTATTATTTTGCATTAAACACCCCACACCGCATCTCTGATTGCACACTGGCCAATGAGCAAGAGCCACAAAAATATTTATAGAAGGACCTATAGAATTCAGGGCTTTTTTTTCCTCTCCAGTAAACATGGTGATTGTTTAATTTCAAATGCATGTGCAAATTCTCCAGAGTAAGGATTTAGACCAGAGCAGGAATGAGTCCTTATTTGTAAGCTGTTAATCTTGGCAAGCTGCAAAATGTTTTTCCCCAAATGTATTTTACACTCATAATTACTGCATGCTGGGTTTATATAAAAAACCCTATAACTTTAAATGTGTGGCACGATCTATTAAAATTTATATATAATTCACGGGCACATTGAAGGAAAATAACCCTGAAAAGAGTGTGAGAAAGAGTTGGGGATTGTTTTATTATTATTTTATTTATTTATTTATTCATTCATTCATTTAGCAATCTGTTATAAACTTCAGTTGTTTCTATTTCTCCGATGGCAAGTACTCATGCACCATGGCATGTATGCACCAGGTAGTCTGAAGTCTGGGTTTTGTTAGATGACAGCGCCATCTAGCAGGTAAAAGAACAGATACTTGCCCAGAGTAACAAAACACCAGAAATGGGTGAAAAGTGCTTTTTCTAAGAACATTTGTTCAAATTCAAAAGCAGGTTTTAATCATCCTGTATGCAGAATCCTTGCGGGGGGAGGATTGCTTATAATTACTGCATTCTGGGTCAATATAAAAATAACCTCACGTAACTTTGCTAATATGAATACTTGTCCACAACTCATTTCCAGTGTGAGTGCTCAAATATTTGCAGAAAGCGGGTTTTCAGAAAGAAAAGGAGGACTTGTGTCACCTTAGAGACTAACAAATTTATTTGAGCATAAGCTTTTGTGAGCTACAGCTCACTTCATTGGATGCTCACGAAAGCTTATGCTCAAATAAATTTGTTAGTCTCTAAGGTACCACAAGTACTCCTTTTCTTTTTGCGGATACAGACTAACATGGCTGCTACTCTGAAACCGGGTTTTCAGAGTGTATATTCGTGTACAACATTTGCAATCTGCACTGAGCAGGTTAGCTACATGACTTACAGTAGTTGCACACGTTAATTACATAAATGATGGCACAAATGATGCATTTTATATTTGATTATCATATACATCATTTCTAGTATAAATGGTCTGCAGATCTAGGAACATAGGAATTACCAGGTTGGCTCAGACCAAAGGTCTGTCTCTGGCTGTGGACAGTACCAGTTGCTTCAGAGGAAGGAGGAGAATGAAAGAACTTGCCCTTTTGTAAAGTTTTTTCCTATCACCCATCAAGGGTCAAAAGAAAAAATTTGTGAATAATTTCAAATAAGGCCTGATCCATCTCCCACTGAAGTCAATCGGAGTTTATCAATTGACTTCAGTGGGTGGTGGATTAAGGCCACAATGAATTCACTGGAGAATTTCACAGTCTTCTTGCAAACAATTTGCTAGCAGGATAAGCGGGTGGGGGGAGAGCAAAATTCATGGAATAAAATATTCACTGTGAATTATTCTTGTGGCTCTGCAAAGCAGAGGTCTCCCTAAACTGCACAGCCTCAGTGATCCCAGAAAAGAGCCGTGAATGCCCTTATTGTTTGATATCAATATTGTCAACTTGCAATTTCATAAATATTTGCACAGCATCCAAGATTTTTATGGTAAATTACAGCTGCATTTTAAAAAATGAAATACAACAGAACAGTTCTGCATGAAACGATTCCATTTTCACATTTTATTTTTGCAACGCTTGGAAACCAACCCATGTGCATTCTTTACACGAAGGAAAGATAGTCTTGTGGTCAGAGTGCTGAGGAGAGGCAGGTTCTGTTCCCTGATCCACCACAGACTCTCTGTGTGACCTTTGGGAAATGGTTTAACCTCTGTCTGCCTTAGTTCTACATCTGGGAATTGGGAAGAATAGCCCGTCTCTCCCTCCCAGGGGTGTTCTGAGGATAAATGTGTGAGTTGATAATGTATTTACATTAAAGGCTATGAGATGCTCTGATATGTTGAAAGAGGCCATATAAGAACCTTAGATAGTAGATACATTCTCTAAACTATGTCCACTACCTTTGCTGGCTAAAGACAGCAACATCCTCAGGTAGCAGTACATCTGCAAGCTAAAACTGCTCTAGCCTCTCTATTGCAATGTATCTATTTCCTTTAGAAACCCTTAGAGCGGATGCTATTTAAAATGTGGGCACTTACCGCCAACGGGGTGCCATTTTTGTGATATTTTTCATTCTGCGGATAGAGAATGCTGCAGGTACTCCGGCAAAGCCGGTGTAGTTATCCTCCATTTTGGATGGTGCCAGCAGTATGTGGGACTTGGTAGAGATGGCTTAGCCCCGATTCTTGAAGGTATTTAGACAGATAATTCCCACTGATCGGGTCCTTTGTGACTGAACATTTGCTCCACTTGACTCTGCTGTCGAGTAGGATAACCTAAAGGAGTGCTCTCCCCAGCCTGTGTGATGGGATGGGGTTTAGACCATTAGCAGTTATCTAGAGGGCAGGGCATTCTTCATCTGTGGTTCTGCTTGATGCATTCTGCTCACCAGTCCCAAAGCACAGGGTAAAATGAAGTCTTTCCTGTGTGAACTTACATTCCACAACTCAGCCCTGGCCTAACCAAACATCCACTTCTCAGGAGTAACTACTGGACAACACAAAATAGCAGATACCATCATGAACCTATGAAGCTGGCCTGTGTATCGCAAAGGTATCTTTGAAGCGGGGGCTTTTGCGGACAAGTCGTCAGGTAGCAGAGACTCCGCTGCACAAAACAGGTTGAATCATTGGCATTTTCTCCAATTTGAGCACACGAGAAGGACAAAGGACAAAGTTCGTATGCTAACAAATACACTGTGCTCTTCATAGCCATTGTTCAGAGCTTTTCGGTAACCTGTAGCTGAATGAATGAGCCAGGGCTGAAGCTTGAACGTCACCGTGATTTGTTGCGGTGGCTAGTGCTGGGGAAAAGATTTATCATTCTGACAGCTAAAGGCATCTTTCATCCCATATCAGTAACAAAGGTATGGATTATACAAGGGACAGATTCCATTTCTAGTGCACCAGTTGCTGAACAGCGGCAAACAACCATATACATCAGCTGACCAGATGACCGAGGAATACCAGATCTTGCTGAGGCAGTGATGAGAATTAGGCCCTCAAATACTATAGCGATAGGGGCCATAAAAATACCTAGATAGGGAGGAAGAATACTAAATTACTAATACTAAATTAAAATACTAATATTGTGCTAAAGTTTGTCCAGACTGAACCCCCACGTGCTAGTGCTGAGGTGGCAGGAAGTATCAGGGATGTGATCTCTCAGGGAATAGTTGCAATTTTGATGAAAACTAGAACACAGCTAGACTTCAAAACTTCTTCTTAAAGTCCTGCAGTGAAAGGGGCACCTGTGGGCAAATCTGTTAGGGATGTCACATTGAGGACATCAATATCCCTGTAAGCACAGTCTGTCAATCTGTAGTTAGGGCTTCACAAATTCCACTGGCTCCCCTCATTCATTTCAATTTTACAATCCTGGTCCTAAGCTACAAAGCCCTTAATGGACAAGGCAGGGCTACTTGAAAGCAGATAGTGGAGAGGGCACTGGACTGGAACTCCAAAGACCAATTCCTGGTTTTTTCCATGATCTTTTGTGTGATCTTGAGCAAGCCATTTCCTCTCTCTGCACCTCTGTGTGCCCTCCCACCCTTTGTCTGTCTTCTCTGGTTACAGTATCAGCACATTGGGGCAAGGACTGTCTCTAACTGTGTGTCTGGGCAGCGCCTAGCACAATGTGGCCCTCATCTCACTTATAATAATATGTGCATGGACTACAGAGTCCACAGTGATCTCCATGAGAGCTGAGGTCCACAGGGATGAGAAAGCTGGAGAGACTCAGACTCTGAGGACCATTGGAGGGCAATGGGGTGTGGAGGCAGAACGTTGTCAGCAGTAGGATCCAACCCATGGAACTCCTTGGTGGGAAGAACTAGACTGATCCCAAGCCTGGCTGTGTTCAGATCAAAGTGCCTTTCCCCAGAAACTACATCTAGTAAACAAACAGTTCCTCCTGGCCTGTAAATTTGACATCTGCCGTAATTCCAGGGGAGACAAGAGAAAACACCAGTTGCTTTGGATTTACACTTTCCATAATTTTGTCTGGCACTTAGATGCCAAGGTGATAGGTGTCTTATAAATATGGTAGCTAGATACACAGAGTGAGAAGAGCGTCCCTGGGGTTCACAGCATTTGATGAATATTCTTTAAGGGGGGGTCAGTAAAGCATTGGGTCTTAGGAACTGGCGGTTATGTCTTTCAGACTGCACTCCAGCTAGGCTAACCCCAGAGTTGTGTCAGAGAATCCAGAATTCACACGTGCATGCACACAATGACCTGCCACCTTTCTAATATAAACTGACCATCAACAGTTTAGGCTTGAAGTTAGACAAAGGTTTCTAACCATCAGAGGAGTGACGTTCTGGAACAGCCTCCCAAGGGGAGCATGGGGGCAAAAAACCTAACTGGCTTCAAGACTGAGCTTGGTAAGTTTATGGAGGGGATGGTATGAGGAGACTGCCCACAGTGGCATGTAGCCCGTCTGCGACTGCTAGCAGCAAATATCCCCAATGGCTGGTGCTGGGACACCCGATGGGGAGTGCTCTGAGTTACTCCAGAGAATTCTTTCCCAGGTGTCTGCCTGGAAGATCTTGCCCACATGCTCAGGTTTTAAGTGATCGCCGTATCTGGGGTCGGGAAGGAATTTTCACCCAGGTCAGATTGTAAGAGACCCTGGGGATTTTTCACCTTCCTTTGCAGCCTGGGGCACGGGAACTTGAAGGTTTAAACTAGTGTAATTGGTGGATTCTCTGTAACTTGAAGTCTTCAGATGAAGATCTGAAGACTACAGTAACTCAGCCAGTGTTCAGGGGTCTACTGCAGGAGTGGGGCAGGGGGGAGTTTCTGTGGCCTGCAATGTGCCGGAGGTCAGATTAGAGGATCATGATGATCCCATTTGACCTTAAAATCTGTGCGTCTAATGAGTTGATCCCCAGATGATACTATTGCAATTGCATCATTAGGTGCATTTTGGAGTTTTATCCGATTGCCTGAAGCCTCTGAGACCATGTCCACATGCCAGCTGGGAGGGCATTTCCCAGCGTGAGTAGACAGACACTCACTAGGTCTGCTCAAACTGCTGCGTTACAAATAGCAATGTAGCCGGGGGTAACATGGACAGTGGCTCGGGCTAGCCACCCAAGTATTCACCCCGGTGGTCTGGGTGGGTCTGCACTCGGACAGCTAGCCTCAGCTACCACCCATACTCTCCCGGCTACTCTGCTATTTTTAGCTCACTAGCTCGAGCAGAGTTAGTGTGCGTCTGTGTACGCGAGATGGGAAGCATGCTGTTAGCTGCAGTGTACACGTACCCTTAATGCCAACCAATGGGAACAGGATATTGGATTACAGGGACTATTGGTATGACCATATTATCCTGAGAACACTGAACCCTCTCTCTAATCCCTGACCAATAACTCCTATCAGCCTTTCCTGCCATAATGAAAGTGCTGTTCTACTCTGAAAAGGGACTCTAGAGATGGTATCTCAAGGTTCCATATTTATTGTGTCTTAATGACTTCAGAGCAAATTGTCTTTGTTTACAAACAAAAAGATTGCCCCTCTAATTTCAAATTAAACTGGTGATTGGGTTCTTTCTGGCTCATGAGTCATCAGCATTAACTGAAAATTCATTAATTGTTCTGTTGCTTATAGATTAATTTATTCCTCATTACTTGTTTATCTATGATTTAAGGACCAAAACTGTACTTGGAGCTATGCAAGTAAAGACAGGCCTTGCTGTGGGATCCTTATTATATTATAATTATTGTGTGTGTATAAGAGAAGAAAATCCAGTTTATCTTCCTGGGCTGTTCAGTGCCAGCTGAAAGTGTAAAGGAGGAGACAGTAATGAAAACTTAGCACCTGGTGAAAAACACATTGAAGTCAATGAGAATTTTTCCACTTCCTTCAATGGGCCTTGACCTCTTCTCCTGCTCCTAGTAGACTGATTATGCCTGGAGAGCAGATTTGTTAAGAAGGTGTTATAAGGTCACTTTTCAAACAAAATCTGCACTTTGTGGTGTCATCATCTTAAATATGCAGAAAGTACAGTTATTAACAACCTCCCTCGGCCCAATTAATGCGCTTTTACTACAAGCATGCCACCTCTGCTAGGTAAAGGCAGATGAACACTCTGTATAAACATAGTCACAATAACAATGACATATGTGATTGTCCAGCCTGTGCAATGTGGCAGGCCATTGTACACTAAACAGTGGCATTAGCGGTCATCGTTAGAGATCATTCTCAGTGACACCTGTTATCATGTTTGCCTTCTTCTAACACAGTGGAAAATAATATACTTCACTGTGGCTTGCTGTATTTTACAAAGGGCTCAGAATTTTGTACTCCACCCTCAATTTAAGGTTCCTTCGTATAAGGTATTATTTTGCTTTCTACCCCCATGATCCCTGTATCATAGCTCCAAAAAGCATTCATCCCATTTATAACCACCTCCATGATTATAGGTGTCTCTGATTTACATATCATTTTGGAGTATCGAGGATGGTAGTTTCATAAATTCTTGTCATAATGACATCTGATTGTGTGGAATTTTGAAAGGCAGAGGTTAACACTATCTTTTGACAAATTCTGATTGGCGTGTGTGTGTGTGAGAGAGAGAGAGCGAGAGAGAGAGAGAGAGAGCTGGTGAGAAATTTTTTCCACAAATTTATTTTTCATCAAAAATGGCCATTTAATAAAAACCACAGCTTTTCATGAAAAATTGCTGGTTTTATCAAAATATTCCCTTTTCTGTGCCCTTTTTACTGAATTTTTAATCAAACATTTTATCATTGTCATTTTTTAATCATTATCAAATTTGTTTACCATACCCCACATTTTCATACTGAAAACTGGGATTTTCAGTAATAAAAAAAAATCAGAAATGATTTTGGAAGTGATTTCTATAAATATTTCTGTAAACCTACATTCATAAAATTATACAAATAAATGAAGAATGGGTCCCTGCAGAACAGAAACAACTTTAATACTTTTGAATGTTTCCCAAACATTTTGCACCTACTTTTGACCAGCTCATTCGAGATAGTGCAGAGTTGGGAGCATCACAGTTTGTAAGAATTTCTCAGATCAGCTCCCATCTCACGTGTTATTTAATTTTACATATTACTATGTGGTTCGATTGCCCAGAAAACACACAGACACATACATTATCTAGTGTCATGCCTATTGTGTATGTTTTAGAACATAGATGAACATACCATGGGAGCAGGGAAGGGAGGAAAACATGAGGGTATACATTTATGCAAACACACTCACATAATTCTATATGAGGACTGGCAGAGGCAAAAATCTTCATCTCTTTGCAAATTTCTTAGAGGGGCTTTGCAAACGAACTTCAGTATACTCACCCCGGCAATACACAGCACACATCTTAACTGCCCAATTCTTATCTCACTGGTGAGTCTTTCAAGGAAGATATGAAAGCTCTATTCTTTCACAGGAGGACTGCATGGAATTGAGGATTGTATGGTTCTTGGGAGACTTACTGTATAATATCTGAAATTGCTAGACATTTGAAGACAGAAATGTCTTTCTCCTTTGAGTATTGCATCCTAAGTGCCAGCCAGAGATGATTTATACATGCTCATCCTTATTATGGGCTACACATAATAAAGGCACGATAGAAATCATATCTGCATAGATTCAGGCAGCTCCAGGAGAGCTCCTGCCAGTTTGGTTTGACAAGACACTCAATCAAGCGAAAAGGTTCAAAATATTCCAGGAGGAACCTTCTGCATTTTTAAGACCCAATATTTGTATCCAGAAAACAGAAACCCTAAATGAGAGTAACATTAGTACATATTCACCCTAAGTTGCATTTCGCAAAGAGGAAAAATATTTTGAGCTTGGCTGACAGCATTATAAAGTAAACACTTTAGTCATTTTATCATTTCAATAAGATCCAACACATTCCTATATATTTTTTCTCCCACAAAAGACAGAAGAAAGAATATAAATACTGTGCTGGGGAAAGGGAGCTGATAATGCACTTTATGTGTCATTTCATTAATTGGATGGGGGGGAGTTTCCCATGATACTTTTTAATACCTTTAAATCTCTCTTAAAATCTCACTTGGTCTTTGCAATGCAGGATGAGTTTCCAAAAACAGATGCTTACAGAAGACTATAGCACTTGGGAGAATTTTACAGCGAAAGCAATTAAAGTGATGGGAATTCACATTCCTTCGAATGCATCAGATTTTCCATAGAATTTTCCAATGTTCCAGTTAAGGCCCAATTCTTCCACACATGAGCAATCCCATTGCAATCAATATACCTACTCACAGAAGTAATGATTTACAAGTCTATGCTATGATCAAACAAAATGGGACGGTTGCCCATTCATCTCGGCCGAACTCAAAATTTCAGTGGGGGGATTTTTTTGCCGTCGCTGAAATAGTTAAACTTTACCCTTCCCCCCTTGCATCTTGGGACTCTGTGCTATGCTAAAGGCCTCTCTGCAAGACAGTGTCACATAGTGCAAAATGTGTCACATGTAGGCCAAGAGGCTGAGCCATAATGAAACGCTGAAAAGTAAAACATTCACTCTTTCTGCACTTATAAAGCTGACAGTTTGATAAAACGTTTCAAGGTGTAATGTTCAAATGGGGGGGGGTTAAAAATGTAATAATAAAGTTAAATGTAACGGGTTTAAAGTATAATTCTTCGGAGAGCTCAGTTTTATGTCAGACCAGCAGCTGAAGTAGCAGCAGTCATTATTAACGGGAAGAACAGATAGAGTCGCTTTAAATCACTAAAGTAATAAAACCTGAACAAGGGCTAGCACCTTGAAAGGCTCTTGGAGAGAAGATAGCATACAAATGCAATTAAAACGATGCTTATAAAATACTAAGATGTTAATTGGGTCTAGTCCCAGAAGCCCCAGCAGTACAGTATGTCAGAAGTTAGCTGGTTTGAAGTTTAAAAAGAGTGGTTTAATTTGTACACCTTGTCCTAATTACGGAGCTTTCTGCAGCCTGTGTATCTGCATGGTTTATTGTAGCTTAGAGCTTTGTAAAACAAACACACACCAGTTAATTGGGTTATTGCAATGGAAAATGGGGCTGTCGCACTGAAACCTTATTCTTGCTAGTGTTTTTATTTTTTTTTATAGCTTGTAATGAATGCTCCAGCAGTGTCAGGATAGACTGATTTGTAAGGTGTGCAGTTTACAACTCAGTTATTCCGCTGGCCCCCAAAATAGAAGGCGATACAGTGCAAACAAAGACTAGCCCCGTATAATCTTGCTGAGCCAGTGGTTGAAGCCCCAGCTAGCTTATTTATATCTTTCAACCCCCACCCCCACCAAATATTTCAGTTGGTCTGAACTCTTATGTTCCCACATTAAAGAAATGGCCATAATAGGGGAGGGAGAGATTACTGTGGTTGTTCCAGGAATTAGCATAGTTTCTAGAGCACCTGCTGTGGGCCATGCAAGGTCATGTATTTTTCTCACAATCTGTAAATAAATACTTATAATAAGAACAGAATAATACCAAGAAGATAGAAGAACAGGGAATATTGCTGCTCCACTTCTGTCTAGGGCTTTCTCTTTGGAGTTTATTGCATCTTTCGGTGGACATTCATTTTCTTGTATTGACAAAGGCTTTTTCCAAAAGAGTCAAAATCAGGGCTAGGCAGTTAACTAGCCTCTGGAGTTATCCTTTCAAATCTTGCTTCAGTCACAAGTGCAATGAGTTTGGGAGTCTCAGGCCATTAACTGTTAGGGTATTTAGCTACATCCCACATGCTTTGTAACTATTCACTGGCTTAGCAGTCAAGGGGACTGATTCTTCTTGGAGTCACACTGCTGTTACATCCAGAGTAATTTCACTAAAGCCAATGGAATTAGACTGATGTAAAATTTGTATGAGTGGGAAGAAAATCAAGCCCATTGGAACCAAACTGCAGGTGAAAAACAGCTCAGATTGGTGTCCCGGAGGGTAGGGGGTATCACAAAGGTAGTGTGACACCAACTTCTCTGCCTCCCCCCATACCATGACTGTGTGGGATCAGTTCTGCACCCCAGCTTTTTCAACCTTTGCCCAGTTGCAGTCAGGATGCACTGCTTCTTGGCTGGATATTTTGCTCCCTCGGACTGATCTGACCTTAGGTAACTCTCTAGACCAGACCTTTGTGGACTGGATGTGTGTGAAAGAGTAGAACTGAAAAAACAGGCACCCCTGTCACCCAGGCTCATCATCTCAAGGGCTGAAATTCAGCTCAGTTTGTTGGTGACTCGAGAGGGTATTCATTGAAGTCAATGGAGCTGTGCTGGTTAACATCAGCTGAGGACCTGGCCTTCTTCCATGAGTCCATGTACCTCTGAATCAGATCTTCATCTTTTCAAGGTACTTTAAACTCCAGGGCGCAGATCCTAAAAGGTATTTAGACGCCTTATGGAAGTTAGGACCCTAAGTATCTTTGAGGATCTGGGCCCGGGATACTAGGGACTGATTTACAAAGATAGGTTCATGCGACTGTGCGTACCAATAACACATTTGTTGTACATGCAAAAAAGATATGTATGTGCAATAATGGCCTGTTAGGCACATGGCCGGCCATTTTATTCAGGCTGCAGAGGGTGGATACATTGTTCAGAGAACAGGGAGTGGCCATGCAGTCAGAAAGGCCATGAGGCTTGGGGATAGTAGTTATGGATAGATGTCCATTTGGAGGCACAATAATTACTCATCATCTGCCATGACCTCCATCCTAGGCTCTTCTGTTGGCATGTTTATATTTTCTGCATAAGGGAAGATATGGCTGGAGTCAGTGGATCACATGACAGGGAGTATAATCTTTTGTAACCCTTGAACATGGCAGGTGACTTAGACATAAAGAGCAATCCTCCTGTATGTCAAGCCCTTATGACGTATGAGGTTATTGCCAGCACCAAAAGGGGCACTCTGTTATTCTTATTTAAGGTATTTGATGGGGAAATCTATGGCATAACAATATATACAAGGCTGCATCTAGTTGAGGATCAGTGATTCTAAATCCTAAAACCAGCCCTTCCACCCTGCACAAGTAAGCAGATTGCTCCCAGAGCATTGTTTATAAAGGCAAAACCCAGTGCCACAGTAGTAACACTTTCATTCTTTATTTCCCAGTGTCTGCCAGCAATGAAGTTACGTACCACTAAGAGCAAAGCTACACGCACTTTTTCCAGCCACTGAAAAGAAATGTATTTTGTGCTGAATTCACTTTAAAAGTTTATGATATTTATACTAACTTTAACATTGGTCCACATCATACAATCTTTCTACTTTTAATATGTGCAATCATAAACTGACTTCCTTATGCCCCGGTACTAAGTTCCCTTTAAAGATGTTGATTTTAGGAGGCCAGGAACAAGGCAAACCCAACGTAAAAGGATACACTTGTGGTGAGGAGATCAGTTGAGAATTTCTCCAAGAAGACTTCATATATAATACCATCCGGGAATCCACCAAAGCTGTGACAAGTGGTTACTCTTTCATACGAGAACAAATTCCAACGTCCTTTACTAAGTTTTAACACAGGCAAACTCGCCATGAGTGCTTAGGGTAGTTGCCTGAATAAAGGATTAATAAAAAATGAGGAAGAGCCACAAGATTTGAGCCTTCATCTGTGAGGAAGGATCACATGAATCCCAGCTGCTGCCTGCATGCACTAGCTTAGTTTCAAGTGTGCTTCACATTCTGCAGAATGCTTCAAATGCCACTTGAACCCTTTAAGTGTGTTGCCCACCAATCCCCGCCTGCCAATCCATTTGTTGGCTCAACAGTTTGTAAATAAGCTTAGCATCAGTGGCTTGGTGTGTTAAATCTTCACTGCTTCTTAGAGGGTTTTTTGTGTGGCTTGGACTTGCATCCAATATTGGATAGTTACACTTAAGTAAGGGTTTTATGGAAGACACAAAGGAATCAAGAGATACTAAAGTCAATGGAGTTACACCAGGATTAATTTGTTCTGGAGATGTGAAATGGTGGATGTTCTATTCTAGTCTTGTTCTCACAGAGTGCCCATCACTGTGGTATCTGAGTGCCTTCCAGTAGCGTACTGAGCCATGTGACTCACACCTCTTGGGTATCATCTTTCACCTTTTTTGGTAGCCAAATGTATATATTATGTCAACTTATCACTAAGCCCGTGCAAAGTTCTAGGTCCTGGATTCTCAACCTGGGGATCAGAACGACTGCAGGCGGGTTCGCAACATCCTTCTCTTTCTTTATAGCTATGTGGGAGGGGAGTTCCAATCTTTTTTAGGAGGAGGCCATGATATAGGAAAAGTTGAAAACCATTGTCCTAGTGTCCACGTAGGATGCCTACATTGCAAACAAAAAACAAAACAAAAAAACCCTGCAGCGGTGAGTCTGAGAGGCCAGGTCAACTGAGTTCAGCTTGCGCTTCAGGGCTAAAATTAGCCTTGCAGATGTTGGGGCTCAGACTGGAGCCTGGGCTCTGAGACCCTTCCCCCTCGCTGGGTTTCAGAGCCCAGGCTTCAGCCTGAACCTGAATGTCTACACTGCTATTTTTAGCCTCATAGCATGAGCCAGAATCAGTAGACCCAGCTTGGGTCTTTTTTTGCAGTGTAGACGTAAGCACAGAGTGCATGAACATGGGCTTATATCTGTTGAGCCCAGAGGGAAAGATACTCTCACAATCTCTTCCCAGTCCTGAAACAACACTTCCCCAGCTAAGAGTCCATCCAATCCCCTTCAATCAACCCAGCTATCATCCACCACCCATCTCAATAAAAGATGGGGAAAAGTTCATGATATTCATGACAAAGTCCTTGTTTCAGGACATTCACATTTGCTACAGCAAAGGACTAAATGTTACTGTAGAAAATAATGGAGCTGGTTGGGAAATTAATTTTTCCCCATGAAAAATTTTGATGAAAATGATTTTTTCCCTTTTTCAACTAAATTTTCTTCACCGTATTTTGTATTTTCATGAAAAAGTGATTTTTAAAAAAATTTTGATTGCTGAAAACGAAAAAAGGCAGTTCTTTGAACTTTAAGTTTTTCAGCAAAAAAGGAGTTTTTTCACAAAGCTTTCTGTTTTTCCAAAACAATTTTTTTTTTGAAAATAGAGAAAGTATTCAACCAGCTCTAGAACATAATGTTGATGGTTGTTGAGGTCCCATTTCCCCAGAATATGCCACGCAGCCAAGGAGGCCATGTGACATTGTGAATAATCCACTCAACTGGGTTCTATTCCTGGCTTTGTTGCTGCGTAACCTTGGGCGAGTCGCTGTGCCTCTGTTTCCCCATTGGTAAATTAGGGATAATGAGACTGACCTCTTTTGTAGAACACTAAGATCTACTTATGAAAAGTGCTATATAAGAGCTAGCTATTAGCATACTCGGAAACTTTAACCATCCCCACTGATCACTCCTTTGCCTTTCTGTTGAGGTCCCTTCACTAGCAATAGGTGCCAGCTATTGTTTGACCATTCTGCTCCTCTAGGTCTGTTTGGAATTGCAGTCTGAAGGTCCAATGGCCAAAATGCAAGAATGACATTGTGTATTGTCATGCAGAACCTCTCTCTGGATCCTCCTTGGGAATAAAAAAAAAGGGTCTTCGTTTTCTGTGGGGACCACTGGTGGAGTCCATTATATTACCAAAGCAATGATCACGCCAAATCTCTAGGAGAGTTCCTCCTCTTCCTTGAAACCACCAGCATCATAACCCACATTTGACTCCTGCAGAACCATATGGTTGGCCTGCTTTGTTCCACCGTGAGTTCTAAAAGCAGGACATAAGTGGCTTACTGCAGCTTGCAGAGGGCTCTTGAAAAAACCAGCTTGCTGAGGGAACCATAGCAAGTCTCCCTGGGAATAGTGGCTCATATTTAACCTCCCCTACATCAGGTCAACGTAAGCCTATGTACAGTGGGTCTTTCATTTGTCTTCCTCAGTAGGGTACCATACGCACCTCATACCCCACTTAAGCTAAAAGATTGATGGCTAAATTGCTTAACCCTGGTGTTTTTAATTAATTTGGTCTATGCCATTGAAGGTTTAATACAGTGGTTTAATTTAGACTTTGCTCAGTGCATGATGTAAAATCCAGATTTATTACTATTTTTTATCAATTTTTATTGTTATATGACTCAGACACTCATATAAAAAGACTACTATATGTTACAGATGTTTAAAAGTGATTCCCTGTAGGTACTGTAAAGTATAAGGTCTATCATATGACAGTGTTGTGTTTATTGCTGAGTTCTGGTGCATTGTTAATATGTCGCAATGTCTTAATAGGTGCACCTATTGAAAGATAACATCTAGAAGGGACTCTTTATGTTATAAAATAGCAGGGTAGCTATTCTCTTTAAGTAACTGTCTATAGTGCTATGGTACCTTACCACTGTGTATGTCCTCTGCACACCTTTAGGGCCCTCAATAACAAAAGAAAATAACTTTATCCTTAAAAGAAGATGCTGCAACATTTTGTGGGTAGTTCTTTTGTAAAAGACCCACGGAGCTGTAATCCTGGTGAAATCCATCACTATCCTCTGTTAATGAGCAATTTGTTAGTTAACAGCAGTCGTTATTAACAGGAGAAGGTACCTGGTTTGTCACAGCAATACTTAATCATGGGGTGGGGTGGTGGAATGGCGGAAATGCTAAGTGTTGCCATGTGGGAATGGAAGTCTTCACCGTGGAGTCAGATATCTACTACATAGATTTTTTTTCTATAGCACTTTTTGGACATTCTGGTTGTATTTTGTAGTCTCCCAAATTAAAGCAGCTTTTGAGGGAGCCTCTGAGAAATGAACCTATAATTTTCAGGAAATAAAGTATGTCCTTCTGGGTCACATTAGTTACATTATGTCCTGTAAATCTGCTATATGCACTTTAAACATATTAAAGATTGTGAGGTGCTCAGAAACTGTGGCAATCGGGGCCAGAAAGAGATAGATAATCTGTGATCCTGGCAATTACAGGTCAGTGAGCCTAACCTCAGTATCAGGCAAAATGGTAGAAACTATAGTAAAGGATAGAATTATCAGATATATAGATAAACATAATTCAGTATGGCTTTAGTTAAGGGAAGTCATGCCTGACCAATCTCTTACAATTCTTTGAGGGGGGTCAATAAGCCTGAGGACCATGGTGATCTGGTGAATATAGTGTACTTGGACTTTCTGAAAGCCTTTCACAAGGTCCCACATCAAAAACTCCTAAGCAAAGTGAGCACTCATGAGATAAGAGGGAAGGTTCTCTCATGGATCAGTAACTGGTTAAAAGGAAGGAAAGAAACCATAGGAATAAATGGTCCTTTTACACAACGGAGAGAGATAAATAACAGGGTCCCTCAAGGATCTGTACTGGGACAGTGCTCTTCAACATATTCATAAATGACCTGGAAAGGGGAATAAACAGTGAGGTGGCAAAGTTTGCAGTTGATAAATAATTACTCAAAATAGTTAAGTCCAAAGCTGACAGCAGAGAATTACAAAGGGATCTCCTAAAACTGGGTGACTGGGCAACAAAATGGCAGATGAAATTCAATATTGATAAGTGCATAGTAATCCACATTGGAAAACAAAATCCCAAATATACATACAAAACAGTGGGGTCTAAATTAGCTGTTACCACTCAAGAAAGAGATCTTGGAGTCATTATGGATAGTTCTCTAAAAACATCTGCTCAATGTGCAGCGCCAGTCAAAAAAGCTAGCAAAATATTAGGAACCATTAGAAAAGAGATAGATAAGAAAGCAGTAAATATCATAATGCCACTATAGAAATCCATGGTATGCCCACACCTTGAATACTGTGTGCAGTTCTGGTCAACCAATCTGAAAAAACATATATTGGAATTGGAAAAAGTACAAAGAAGACCAACAAAAATAATTTGGGGTATGAAACAACTGCCAAATTAGGAGAGATTAAAAAGACTGGGACTGTTCATCTTAGAAAAGAGACGACTAAGGGGGGATATGATAGGGGTCTATAAATCATGACGGGTGTGGAGAAAGTGAATAAGGACGTGTTATTTACCCCTTCCCATAACACAAGAACCAGGGATCATCCTGGTTAATAGGCAGCAGGTTTAAAACAAACATAACGGAGTACTTCTTCACACAACATACAGTCAGCCTGTGAACTCATTGCCAGCAGATGTTGGGAGGGCCAAAAGTATAATTTGGGTTCAAAAGACAATTAGATAAGTCCTTAGAGGACAGGCCCATATATGGCTATTAGCCAAGATGATGAGGGGTGCAACCCCATGCTCTGAGTGTCCTTAAATCTCTGACTGCCAGAAGCTGGGACTGGATGACAGCACATGAATGGCTCGATAGTTGTCTTGTTCTGCTCATTCCCTCTGAAACCTCTGGCACCGGTCACTCTTGGAAGATACGATACTTAGCTAGATGGAGCATTGGCCTGACCCAGTACTGCCATTCTTGTGTTCTTACGTAATGTGAAAAAGCCAATATTTTCAAAAGTGACAAGGGATTTGTGGTTTCTCAACTGAATGCACCTTAAAGGGGCCTGATTTTCAGAGGGTGGGTGCTCAATATTTTCTGAAAATTAGCCCCTTTAAGGTGTCTCAAGCCTGGCATCCAAAATGACTAGTCACTCTATTTTAGAGGAAATGCACATCCGGACACTACCCACCCAGACCTTTCCCGTGAGTGACAGAGCTGCAAAGTTGTGTATGCACTGGAGAATCTGTTTTCTACTGACTCAGAGACAGAATAAAATAAAGATGGGAGCTGGCAATGGAAAAGTCCCATAAAGCACCTTATCACCATTGATTTATCATATCTAATCAGAGCTTCAGAATATAAGTCTCCCAGGACTTTGTCAATGCAGAGGCAACGTTTAAAACAAAGCCATTACTTCAGAGTGCAGACCCAGATCCAGAATGTTGTCGTTCCGATCCAGGATTTCAGTTCAGCCCATTATAATTGTTATTCATTTAGCTCTACACACTGTGTGTATTAGTAGCCCTCCAGATGCACACAAAATCCAAAACGCAAGCAGCAAACCCACCTCAAAACAAAAAACTCCTCTCACTAAGGAACGTGGCCCCCCATTACAGTAATACCCAAGCGCCTCGCAATCTTTAAGGTGTTTATCCTCACAGCACCCCTGTGACAAGGAGAAGTGCTAATATCCTGGTTTTACAGGGAGGCAAAGTGTCTTACCCAAGGTCACACAAGCAGGCTTTGATGGTACAGAATATTAAATCCCAGTCTCCCAAGTCCGAAGCTTGTTCCCTCACCACCAGACCACCCTTCCTCTGATATCACCCCTCTAACACCAACCAACCCCTGCTGGAGATAACCTGGAGAAACGGACAAGTCCCTGAATTTCACTGAATCTGGGCTCTAGTGCACCAAGGGAGAAGTTAAAGCAAAAGCATTCTCAAAAATGCCCTATCCCTACCTCCCCCGGCTTTGTCAAAGCAGGGTGGTACAAGAGAAAAAGGTCAGCTGCAAAATTCAGAGCCAGATCCAAACTCTGCCATAGTTTGGAGGCATTGAGATCTGGAGCTTTGGTTCAAGCCATTCACATATAAATACTTATTTCCTAAACATCAGAAAAGGCCATTTCACCCCTCCCCTACCACTGCATTGCTTTCAATTGTTTCTAATAGTGTTAATTCAAAACAAGACTCCATGGCACTTTTCATGTAAAGGCATTCCCGGGCATTTTGCAATAGAGGCACAATCAATACATATGCAGATAAGAAGTCTTTCAGAGGGAAGAATAAGTTTTGGTTAAAAAGTAAGATTTCAGTTTAGATTGAAACCAGTGTATTGACTCAGCTTTACAGATCTCCAGATTCAAATGAATTCTGCATAATAACTAAAAACTCGTGTTCCAAAGGTGTTAAGCCTATTTGGGTTTTGTTTGTTTTGGAATGGCTGATAAAAGAGCTTTAGGTGATGGCAAACAGTGACTAGGCCCATGCAGAGGGAAAGAACTGCTCAGATAAATACTCAAGCCCCAAACCCTACATTGCTTTGTAAGTCATCAATGCCCTTTTAGAATCAATTTGACATGTAATTGGCAACTAATGGAACTTCCTCCTACATACCAAGCCCACTTTTGGGATGTCAGATTCAAGCCACAGCCTTGCCCACCTGTCAGGAACAGGGCAGACATTTTTTTCCCCAGGAAGGTCATAAAGCAAAGTATCACAGCACCTTCCAGTGAAAGGTCGAGAAACTATTTGGATAGCAATCCCTGCATTATTTGGTGATCTAATGGCCAAAGGCTGCCTGTGTTCCTTGGATAATGAAAAGAACTGATAAAGTGTGCAAAAGACACAGTGGGGACTGAGGAGGTGGATTGGTAACTGTAAGGTTGTTCCTTCAGATTGCAGTTGTAAGTGTTAGGTGATATTCTAGGTTGCTGCAGGACATGCCCAATGAGTTGATTTAAGATGACCAATGAGTCCCCCACATCAAGCTCTCTCTGCTTAGTTGTTCTTTCTTTCTTCACTGTTTCCTTTAATCTGTAATAACAGCCTTGCGGACTTCAAGTACAGCTTTGATCTTTGTCTATGGACATTTTTAACACAACAGAAGAAAACTCACTGTAAAGGACGCCATTGGGATTATACCCATAAGGTATGGCAGCGGGAAACAATACACCCAGTTCTTATCTCATTCACACGAGTGTAAATCAGGAGCAATTCCAACAAAGTCAGTGGAGCTGCAGGGTGTAAAATCAGAATAAGGCTCAATTATTCCAAATTAAATGTCCCACACTGAAACCCAGCAACCAGATACAAAATAAATCAATTAATGGAGATACCAGAAAGAGCCACTAACTATTCTGCACGTACTACTGAAACCAGGTGCTTGGTAGCACTGTGGGGTCAGTGTACTTGTTTTTCAGTACAAACCTGCGGAGCCTGGGTTCAAACCTGCTGAGGTTAAAAGTGGAAATAACTTTTAGTTATAAGTGGCTCATTAGAATCCAAAGCTGGCATTTGCTCCTGTCATGCAGAAGCAGAAAGGTAGGCAGAGAAACAGCTTACTTGTCTGACACAGGTTTAGCAGTTATAGCTGGCCTGGGAGTGGGGGAGCTGCAGCTGTACAGGGAGGAGGAGCAATATGTCAGCTTGTGGGAACCGGAATAGAGGCGGCTTGGTGGAGAAGGTGCAGAGAATTGGAGCTCTGAAAAGAACGGGTAGGAATGGTGTAAACACTTGAGTCCAACCAGGCACGTTTGCTGTTCATTGGAAAACAAAGAGCTAAGAATATGAGAGTGGAGCACAAAATCTTATGGCCAATCGGAGATCAATGTTCTGATATTACATGAGAAGCGGCAATCTGTTATCAGAGCTTTGGTGTGTATTCTTGCATCTGCCTATGCAACATGTGGTTGGACCTAGTGCTGCAAGCTACAAACAGAGCCTGAACCCGCAAGAAGGAAGGGGCAAAAGGAAGAGGCCGTCGCATTTTTATCCAAAGCAGTCTCTGTGCTGTGGCTATTCTAACCTGAAAGTGAAAATGATGTGGTGGCTACTGAAAAGCAATAGTTATCTTTTTCCTGAAACACTGATGAGAAATGGGAAATTTGAGACAAGATGAAAATTAAGGGGAATCATTTGATGGAAAGGATGGTTTCTTCAGCAGGGCACGATCGCTGCTCTGTATAACCAGAGAGATAGAAGTGATAACATGATCAACACCAATCAGACCGTTTACAATGGCCAGAAGAAATAGAGCCAAGGCCTCCAGATACTACAAAGAACCCAAGTAGGTTAAGGAGAAAGATGACAAAAAGTTGGATACCAGTGCGAAATAATTCCTTTCCCATAATAATAGACCTACAGCTGACCTTGAAATTTCCAAAAGATGCCCTTGTATTGAGGGCTTAAAACAGGGGAGACAGTAGAAACAGCAGAGGGCCTCTGATCTCTAAGAACTTCACTCACTCACTGAACTTTTGAGCTGTCGTTTCCAATAAACTTGGCTGCAGATGAACCAGAACTTTAAAAAAATAAAGGGAAAACTATTCATGGTTTGAAAAAGAATTGTGGGTTTTTTTTCCCTTTGTTGTTCCATCTGACGTCTAAAAAATATAATATCCTCATGGAGTAAAAAGCAAAATAGATGGCAGAGGAAAAGTGGTAAGAATAATGTTACAATGGAACCACAAGCAACAGAAGATGAAATTTTAAAGACTCCAAACCCAAAGAGAAAAATCAAGCTAAGAGCCTGTCCTTTAAAGCAAGTGGGGCTGGGACACGCTGAGGGAAATTAAGCAATTCCCTAAACGAGCTACTATCTGGTTTTACAGTAGGTTGGTAATGATTAGCAATCAACATATAAAGTATAAATCTCCTTCTACTATCCAAAGGTCTGAGTTAGCTAAGCAGAAAAACCCTAAAATTGAGCATTCCAGGTAGGTGTCCCCAGAGGATGGCCAAGGTTGATACCCTATTGGCTATAGTGAAGTAAGAGAAAGAATGTCTATCAAATATTGAACAGTGAGAAAGGAAGGACCTGAAAGGTGAACAACAATTCACAGCAGCCTCTGCCTCTGCCACACAAATGATCTCGTGCAAGATTTAGACAAAGAGGCATTATTACAGCTAAACCCAGCTCTGAAAAACTATCCAATAGCTCATCCATTATCAAATCATCATTAAAAACATGTTTTCTGCAAGGCTGACATATAGCAAGGTGGTATTTAAAGCAGCAAGTTAAGGCTCCCTCCCTGCATCCTTGTGAACTGGAAGCATCTTAGTGTGATGGTAATTAAACATGAGGCTGGAACCCCCTGAGTCATAGTAAACCCCATAGAAAATGACTGGTGACAGTGCTAATGCAGCCATTTGAAAAAGTCCTGGCCAATGAACTGGAATGGAAATAGCATGGTAATAAGTTCCAATGTCTATTCTGTAGACAATAGATTTGTCTTGGACTACATTCGAGCAGGGTGTCGTTTACCCTTTGAGGAGGACCAGCACAAGATTTATGTACCCACCAGTTACGCCATGTAAAGATTTCCATAGCTTCCTGAGTACCCTCCCACTCTTCTCAGGAATTATTTAGGTGTTTTAGCATCTACAATGAATGCAGAGAAGGGCTTTGGCATTTTAACTTGGTCCAACCTTGCTCCTACTCCCATTGGTTCTGTACCTGCTCTGCACATTGTACAATGACCTCTCTGATGTGCCAGAGATTTACATGCATAACTCCCTGAAAAAGCAGAGGAGAATAGGTTCCTTTTAGTCCCATAAATAGAAAGAACCTTGATCATCCCAGAGTCAGATGCATGAAATAAGATAGCATATTCTACAGCTGATAATGCTTCCTTGACTTATCTGTCTGAAAATCATTACCTATTTCTGTAACATATATTGATCAAAAAAGCGCATGCTTCTCTTACCGGCTCTTGCAAAATAAAGATTTGGCCAGATATGTTCTGAAGTGACATGTCTACCAAAATAGTGAAGTGCTACAAGAAGGCGAAGAAAAATATCCACTCGAACGATCCCGCTTAAAACATAATAAACACTGTATGGCACAAAGTTTATAAGCTGCTTGTGTTTTCACTCCCAGGATTAATTCTAAGGGAAGGACCAGAATTGTTTAGAAATTTCAAAGCATGGAACTGAACAGACATCCTGAGACACAAAGCTAGGGTGTGAACTCAATTACATTGGAATTAATTCAGTGTCTTCAATGGAGTTACATCAGATTTGCATTTCTTTTCCGATTGAAAATTTGATCCATAGAATCAGGACTTTCTTCAATTTTGTTATGTAACGTGTTCTTTTAAGGAATGCTACTGTTACTGGGATCAGTCGTGCACCCACTAATGTCAATGGGAATATTGCCATTGACTTCAGTGACCGAAGGCTCAGAGCCATTATTATTCATAGAATCATAGAATCATAGAATATCAGGGTTGGAAGGGACCTCTGGAGGCCATCTAGTCCAACCCCCTGCCCAGAGCAGGACCAATCCCAACTAAATCATCCCAGCCAGGGCTTTGTCAAGCCTGCCCTGAAAAACGTCAAAGGAAGGAGATTCCACCACCTCCCTAGGTAACGCATTCCAGTACTTCACCTCCCTCCTAGTGAAAAAGTTTTTCCTAATATCCAACCTAAACCTCCCCCACTGCAACTTGATTTTTTTTGCAACTTGATTATTGTTTTATTGCTGCTCAAGTAGATGAGCTTTTTGACACAGAATTTAGATCCAGAAGTAGATTCTGAAGAGGAAGAAAAAAAGAGAGAGAAATAACCAAAGACAGGGTTGTTCAGATTAGAGCCTCTGGCTCAGCATGGTCTTTGTTTATAAATTACAGTATATAGCAACATAAATGTATATTGCTCAACCAAAACCTCTGAAGACCCATATTACAGCATAAGGACTCGAGCCTGCTTCCATTGGAGTCAACAGCAAAACTCTCATTGACTTCAGTGGTGCAAGATCAAACCCAAAAGACACCGTCTCACAAGGTGCTGAGCATCCTCTGTCTCCTTTTAAAGTCAATGGGAGCTCAGCGGCTTGTGGGATTGCAAAGACAGAGAATCCAATTCAGCTCCCACTAAAGTGACTAGAAAGACCCCCATTTGGTTGAGGCACAGAGAGAACAAAATTGAACATAGACAGATTGAATTCATAGAATCTCAGGGTTAGAAGGGACCTCAGGAGATCATCTAGTCCAACCCCCTGCTCAAAGCAGGACCAACTCCCAGTTTTTGCCCCAGATCCCTAAATGGCCCCCTCACGGATTGAATTCACAACTTTGGGTTTAGCAGGCCAATGCTCAAACCACTAAGCTAGCCCACCCCCATTATGGATTATGGCCATTAGAGGTCATAGAGCAGTTGGGTTTTTAGTACCCCATTATTGTCCCAGGATTTGGGATTCATTGATAACAGGGATGAGGTTAGTTAATATATTTGCTGTTAGGCAAATGATTCACATTAAACCATAGACATTCAGTAGCAAACATCATTAGTCCAAATTGTCGCTTCTCTTTCTGAGCTTCTCTTTCTCACACAATCCAGCTTGTATCTTGCACAGATGTGCTTTTAAATCACCATTTTTTTGGTTGTTTCCTGTAATTGTTGATCTATACTGTGCACTAAAATTAGGCCTCAAAAATGCTTATTAAAAATTTATACAGCTTATGACAGCCTCTTTCAGAAACATAACCCCTAACTAATTCATGTTCACTTACCCTGCAGTTTTCTATTTATAATACTTTACAATTTCTGTGTATTTGTACTATAAATTATTCAATGACATCAAGGTTTTTATTTTGATGAGAGAATTTTTGATGAATTTGACAGAGTAATTACTTCAGATCCTGTTCTGGATTGCTATGAAAATATTTAATTTTATTTACTCCAATAAATAATTAAAACGTAAAGAGTAGCAAGAATACTTGCATTGCCTTATAGCTTTTCCCTTCTGTTTGCTTCTTCCTAATTAAAATAGCAATGTTTGTATGTGTACTGTTTAAAAAAAATAAATTACCAATTTGGGAGGAGGGGAGTTTTCAGAAGCCCACGTAATGGCAGAAGGAGATTTGTAGGAACAGAATAATCTTATATTTGAAAAAAAATAGTAAAATCACTCTTAATTAGAAAGTTACTGATCCCCACAACGTTTAGAGGGGAAGGAGTGATGGAGATTAGGGTTGAGTCTTATCTGTATATTTTAGGTGAGTGCAGATTCCTCTAATCATTGAATTAAAGCTGCAAATGGTCTATTCGATTAGAAAAAGCAGCATTTTAAAAATACTAGTGCCCTGATTCAGCAAAGGCATTAAGCTTGTGCTTAACTTTAAGCATGTGAGTAGTTCCATTGTCTTTGATGGCCCTTAAGCATATCATAGAATCATAGAAGATTAGGGTTGGCAGAGACTGCAGGAGGTCAATGTTCAAAGTTGAGCATGTGCTTAAGTACTGAGCTGATGGGGGCCTAAATTCTTTGCTAGATCAAGTCCTAGAACAACAGACAGCAATTTGCTATACAATGCACCATTTTCTTTCTTTGTGACCCCTTAGTCATGGTTATCTCTGACTGATTCTGAAAAAACATTCTCTTGGTCCTATTGGGAGAGATCTGAGTTAGCCAGGGTCACTGTGCATTACACATTGTAATCCTCTGTTTTCTTCCAAAGTGTATTATATAGCTCCAAAGTCATCTCTTAGTCAAATGTGCAATGGCACTCACTTTAGTGGAGCAAAATTATGTATGTTCTTTAGGGAAAACAACAGCCATCCCCACCTCTACCCCCACTTATTTATTTTAAAGATCACAAATAACCATGTAATAACACTCTAAATACATGGAAGCTATAGAGCATGCATGGGCATGTCATGAATCTGTTATTACATGGTAATTAACTCATTAGTTCTTTTCATCTGGAACTTGGTCATTACTGCCAGGTTCAATGGTAATGGGGGTGTGGCTAACCCAGCGAGTTGGCAGTATAGCTGGTCAGATATTTATAGCTATAAGTGGCTTCTTGTGGGGCTGGATATTTCCACAAGAAATGTTGATTGTTTATTAATTGGGGGGGGGGGCAGAATGTTCAATTAAAATGCAAAAAAATGTCAAACAATGAAAACATTGATTTTTATCTAACTTGTTTACAGAGGGGTAAAAAAATCCCGACCCGCTCTAGTCGATAAGGAGAGAGCGAGCCTTTTAGCTTCCTGGTCACAGGTGTGAGACTGGTAAAGGTCAGTGAGTCGTGAACAAAGGTCAGTGCCCTCTGTTGGCAATTCATTGGCCTATATTTGAAATGAGGTGGTGATCTCAGTCCAGTTCCCAGTGGAGAGCTATTATTGTGATGATGATTAGTTATTATTTCTATTATTGTAGCATCTAGGAGCCCTAGTCATGGCCCTGGACCCCCCAGGTGCTAGGAGCTGTACAAACCCAGAACAAAAAGATGGTTCTGGTCCCAAAGGAACTTATTATCTGAGTAGAAGACAAGAAACAACAGATGGGACAAGGAGAGTACAAGGAAACTAAAAACGCTAACAGAGTTGAGCCAAACTGGCACTATGGTTGGCCATGGCTGTAGCAAGGCAAAGAATTTGACTATTCACAAAGTTATGAAATAGGGGTTCACAAGACAAGACTAGACACCCTAAGGCAAAGAGCAAAGGCCATGAGACCAAATGTTATTCGTAGTCACCCCAGTATCTTCAGTTGGTCTAACTGAGACAAGAAGTTTTCTCCCCAAATGCCATTCGGCTAAAGAAATATTTCACAGACATAGCAGCATAGGAGGCATTTTGCAATCCAGGGCACGGGACAGTGCACCTCATATCACAAGGCACGCTACCAAGGACTCCGGGTGTTGTACTGCACCCCAGGAACTGAATCACAGTTCTCCTATTGATTTGCTGCTCCACCTGTCAATCAAAGCGCCTGCATACACAGAATCTTTGATTTTATCACAGGCTCCAATGTGCCTGGAAGCTGCAGACCGTAATAAATACTCACCGCTGGTATCCGATTGGATTACAAGTCAGGGGTTTAATCCAAAAGCAAGCACTAGGAACACTACCTTAGGCTGGCTGCAAAAACAAACGATGTGCAATCTACCATATTTCTATGGCAATGCCTCCAAGCTCAAGTAACAATCAGTAACGCATTGTGTCATCGGGTGTTGTAAACACGCTGCCGGCTCGGTGTGTATTGTGCACAATTCATCTAAACTGAGACCTAAAATCTTGCACCTGACTGTTCCATTCATTATCAAACCTAAATGAAGCCTAAATGGCAGAAACCAACTGAAGAGCATAAACTGGATGTGACGGGTGCTCAAAGTCTAACACTTAGTTGTCATGGAAGTCTGTGAAGGTTGCAGACAGTGTAAGGCAGAGGCTGGCATAAGAGAGCAACTCAGCACAAACTGAACTCTGCAAAGAGACAGGGACAGAAGAGAGGTAATCAGCACTTGTCGTTTACTCGGTTAAAATCCGAGACTTGGCTTGACCACAATTCCAAATGGAACTTGATTTCAAGACAAAGGACTATTTGGCGGTAAAAGCAGAGAACTGAAAATGAAAAGACATGAGATCTACTGCTGGCTCTTCCACCGGCCTGCTTTGGAACATCAGGTAAGTTGTGTGTCAGCCAAAACATTCTCAGAGTGGGTGCCTAAAGCTAAACGCATAAAGACAGACACCTAAATAAACGACCAGCTTTTCAGAGGTGCTGAGCACCAGACATTCCCATTGAAGTCACAGGGGGTACAGAGCAGCTAGCTTTGATCCAGTACATTTTTTCAGTACATTTTATTCTTGCTTACATTTATTGAAAGAGAAAAATACATAGAAGTTTTGAATTCCATGGCACGTGTACGATACTACTTGGCATTTCTTCTCTTCCCACCATTTCCTTTCCTTTTCAATGCAAGCAGTTGAAATATATATATATATATATATATACATATATATATATATAATTTTTTTTTTAAGTGGAGCAATTGCCATCACGTGGCTGGTACCTCTGCTTCATCATATGGGGAAGTAACCCAATAAAATCCACTGAACCCCCCCAAAAACCCAAAGTGCATTTTGTGTCATGGCTGCCTTCATCATGAATCCCCAGATCTCCAGAGGCTTTGCAAGAAATGCCATGGGATCTTCTGCTTCCATCTAGATGGCTATGAAAAGTGGAAAGAAGGTCTGAATAAGGGAAGCAATATATGGATGGTGGGGCTCCCAGAAGAGATTTTCCAGGGCACAAATAATACTAAAGCACCCAACTCCCATTCACTTTCAATGGGGGTTAGGTGCTTAACAGCTCTTGGAGATGACCCACTGGAGTTACATTGCTTTCATCTGTTTGTGGGACAGCATGGGAAACAAGACCTGACATTACCAAGGCTTTCTAAAAGCTTGAACAAACTCTCATTCAAGTCCACTATGAGGTACAGTTCAGAAGGGCTGAGCAATATCAAGCCCTTAGCCAACAGATTCCAAAATCTGTAGCAAAATAGACCGCAAAAACCCACCTCCACAGACAACCCTCAGTCTAATGTTGCAACCACAAGATGGATTGTTCCCTAAGATCATTTTACATTTGCATATATTGCTTCTTAGCAGTGCACTTAAGGGACTCCTTTAGTTTGTATGGATATTATTATTATTTCTAAACCATCGATTGTCCATTGCAAGGGAAATATAAGTGTAATAAAACAAACTGTATACAATTTGTATTTTAATGCGACTACTATGTGTGCTTCCCTCCTCTGAGCCTGTTAATTGTACAGTCTCCTTTGTCCATTGCATTTATGTTTATTGAAATAAAGTAAAACACATTTTAAAATCTCCAAAGAAGTGGAAAAATAGCTTCCCAGAGTTCTAACCCCGGGGTCAGATATGGCGTATTCATGCCACAAGTACAGGAGGAGCAAAAGAGCTTTACTGGGAAATAAAGATGTGGTAAAATCTATTCTGATGAATATAAAATGCCTCTTTCAAATTTAATGAAGAACTTGCTTTTCAGATAACCAGGAATACAACTTCCCTTTAAGGATGCTGCTTTTTAGCCTTTCACACAGCCAAGCACATGGCAAATGAGCAGGAAGCTCGGATTAAGATACATTTTAAAGGTTGAGCCAAATGGGCTTTTCCCTGCTCCTCAGATTTAGTATGTTTTCCCTAAAAACATTATTTTTATTAAACTATTTCCCCAAAAATAAAAAATAAGTATCATTTTAATATACAATTCATACACACATACACACCATTCAGTACAACAGTGGAAGAACAAATCACACTGCACCCTTCCAAGCACTGTGGTGACCACTACCCAAGGTTGTATTATCTTTTCCAATGAGCCCCCCCACTCATACTCATTCCAGAATTCCCAAGCTGGTGAGAGCCAATAGCAGACCTGGGTCACTAAAGCATTTTTGGGCTCATTGGTAATTTTGAAAAGAAAAAGGAAAAAAATCCCTCTCTGTTGAACAAACTGTTTGGTTTCCATTTTTACCATTTTTAAATGTTTTTTAATAATTAAAGGAAAAGGTGTTTCAAATGGAAAAAATCAAAATGTTTCATTTCAAAACTGTCAGAATGAAACTCTTCCATTTTTTCCCTATTTTTTGGTTTTGAAATGAACAATGTGGTGAAACCGACGCTTTTGCAAAATGTTCCAGTGTTGCCAAATCTGCATTCTTTGCCGAAATTTTTTTTATCCAGTGCTAACTTATAACAACGTGGTATTAATAGTGCCCAGGAATCAGGGCCTGCAGCAGAGCCAGTCTCTGGGCAACCTGGCAAGCACAGCTGCCCTGTAGTCAGCTGCCTGACTGGCTACACCACCTGCCTGGTGGGAAGAGTCAGCAAACCAGCTTTTAAGCCCAGCAGCAGCTCCATTTCGATGGCTACTCAAAGTATTTGCCCACGGCTGCGATAGCTCCTGCACCTGCTTGTTCTCAGACTTGCTCCAGCCTTCTTTCAGTCCTGCTCTTGCCTTGTCTCACACCAAGTAACCCAGCTCTGACCCTTGGCGCTGGTATCTGGCCTCTGACCCTAGGCTCCTGTTCCTGGCTACTGACTCCTTCTCCAACCACGAGGCATGACTCTTTATGTCCTAGTCCCTGACAGATACTAGGGACCCGAGCCAGTGCAGAGGTACAGGGCTTCATTATGAATGGAGGGTCCTGGCCTCCCATGGACTCCTCAGAATCTGGTGGATCCCTGCAGTAGTCAGATTTGGGCATCAGGTCTCAAAGCATTTTCCATAGCAGGACACAAGCCTGGATGATATGGGGGGATCCGTAGGGAGATTTTCTTTCCCAGAATTCCCTTCCCATTTTTTTCTGCTCCCCATGAAACCTGCCATCCATCATGTTTCACTAAAAAATTCTTTGAAAAGTCACAGATCTTACAGGACCTATAAAAACGTGCTCAATGCTTGCCCCACCGACTAATTCATTACCAGACGTTCACTCTAAAATAATCTCCTACTGAAGACACCATTGATACAGCAAGTGCACAAACAAGAAAGTAGAAACACAAGAGGAAAATCAGAAACACCAGAAGGAAAAGAACAAAACTGGTAAGACAATAAGATTTGTTTGGAAGCTTCTGAGAGGCCGCAGCTAAAAGGAAACCGCTGTTTATAAGACTATTATACAGGGCACTTTTAATTTTTTTTTTAAAAAAGGAAGTTACAGTGGACAATTTCCAAGGCAAGGAGTAAGTATATTTTTTTAAAAAGTTCCCAAACTTCAATAATTTAATTAGCTGGGTTAGAGAAGGTTTGGGTAAGGAAAGGAGGGCTATTGAACAGACTTTGGAATGAAGAACAAATGGGGACATGGAAATGGTAATAGAATCTGGAGATTTGTTTGGAGTCCAAGCAAGATTGTGGATCCCATCTGACAGCTGTCTATGGCAAAGGTGAGATCATAGAAATGTAGGGTTGGAAGGGGCCTCAGGAAATCAGATGTGCTGTTTCACTGCATTACTCAGTGGACAGGTGTCCGGTTCACAAAAACACCAGTCATTGCTGCTCTTCTTGACACTCAGCACAGAGGCTAATTTGATCTCCTTATATAGATTTTAAAAGGCAGCTGTGGAAGGGGGAAGCTCTACCTGGTGCCTCTAATCAACATTTCATTTCACATAAAAGGAAAGGGAAAATAAATACAGAAATGGGCACATAACTATTTTTAAGAGTCCAGTAAGCAAGCAATCCCCTTTTAAGAGAAATATGCTATTTTTATGGCAACCACAAAGGGATCATGATGATTGTCCCCATCCTGGGGATGTAATCTTTATGAACACAGGGTAAATTGCATGATACAAATGCAAGAAATAAGGCTTCAAAAATTCTGACAAACAGTTACTACAGGAATTTGGTTTGTAAAAAATAAGTCTGCTGTTACTAGAGCTCTTTAATGAGCAAAATTTCATTATCTGAAACTCTTGGCTATAACGTGTAATTGTGAACCTCTGCCATTGAGTGCAAGGCTCCCTTCTGTGAACTATATGGAATGTCATCAAAGCTGATTTGGTTTAGGGACCCTCACTTTTAGGTTATATTAATACACCAAAATCAATAACATGCCATAGCTTTCAAAAGTGGTAATAAAACACCCTAAAATATTCCCAGAATACTTCTATAAATTATTTGCTCAATGTACTTATGTTAAAAAGGTTGTCAGTTACAATGCTGTGAAAGACTCTAAAATTATAAGTCATCGTATTCGTATTTGATAAACCCCCTAGTGTTCTGGGTCATAGAAGGCTACGGTACAGGGTGTGGGGGGGAAATCATTATTTTTCCTAATAAATAAATTACTTGCCTATATTTCATGTATCACTCAAGCCTGCTGGTATTGAGAGCTTAAATAATAAATAACAAATAGCTCCATTCATTTATTAATAATAATGCATCCCTTTTTCTCTCTCTCTTCGCCTCTTGTGGGCGATGGATTGAGCGGTAGTCATGTGGAAGGACAAATAGCTGGGCCACTGGGAACATTTAAATTTTTCCAGTTTCAGGCAACCATGTAAGCGCTGACAGCCCTTTTAACTGTGTCAGTGGCTCGGTGTTAGGGTTATGCACGGTCAGTGTCGGGGTCGTTTGGGTTTCCAAGTTGTAAAATCTCCTCTGAAACTGAAACAGATTTGCATATCTGGCCATTTCTCAAATGAAAACCCCATTTCAGTTATCTGTCTAGGCATTTATTTGACACTGATCCACCTCGGATCTGGGCATCTTTATCCTCAGAACACCCTGAGCAAAGACTATCTCCAGATGGGAAAGTGAGACACAGGGTAGCTTAAGTGACTTGCCAAAGATCACACAACAAGCCTGTGTAGGGTGGCCATTGATCCACCCCCAGAATACAGGATATACTGGTACTTCTGAGAACGGCGGGGACCCATCAAACCAGCGTGACCGTGCCCCGGCTGGCACACCCTCGCAGGCACCGTGCGCTCCTGATCATGCTGCAGGCAGGATGCCATTTTGAAGAGCACACTGCCCCGCCCTCACTGGTGGGACTTAGATGTGTGAGATCACCTGGGTGGAGGTTGGAGCAGCGCACGCTTCAAAATGGCATCCTCCGTGCATGATACCGGACAAAGCCATGTCCAGTTTTGTCTCATTACTGGACAGGGGACAAACCATAGAAAAAGAGGCCTGTCTGGCGTAAAACCAGAGGAATGGCCTGTCTAAACCTGAGGCTGATCCTGAACCCCAGCGTAGCATCCAGTCCACTTGCCCATCCTTCCTACTCTAGGCAGGATAACTCTACTGAGCTGTGAAAGTGATAACTGACACAAGGAGGTATTTGGGAAATGTTAGAGCCCCGTCCTGCTGTCCTCATCGCTGCGACCAGCCCCATCTGAAGTCACTGGCGCTACTTGGATGAATATCAGACCTGAAGCTCCCAGCTCCTAGCAAGAGTTCTCACAACACACTCACACACACTCCGCCACCACCTATCCACCGAAAGAAGAAAGGAGGTTGGAACATTGGTGTTCTTGTAGGTCGTGACATCATTAGTACGGGTAAATTAACTCCTCCATTCATCTGTAGACCTGGTGGGAGCAGATGGAGTGCAAGAAGCCCCATATTAACCAGCAAATGACCTTAGCCCTTACCTGGAGGGCTAAGCTTTTTCAAGGATCAGGAGGAAAGTACTTTGCATTCTTGTTGCACCCTGAGTGTCCCGCCCCTCTTTTGATAAATAAAATAATGAGTGAGAGAAAAGGAATGGCCACGCACCGAATCACAGATGGCACACGTGCAAAAGACCAAGACCTGGAAATCTGAGACCTTGGAGAGCAGCAGCTGTTGTAATTCCAATTGTTCTCCATTAGAAGAGCAGCATTCTGTCAGGGTGCAAATGTTCCAGGGGCTGTCCTTCTACGCTCCAAAGAAATATAATCATGCAGCAAGTTAAGGGAATTTCACTCCCCACGACTGACACAGTGCACATTAGTGTGTAAAGCAGGCTAGTTCTTAGAGTGTCTACCCACTGGGAAGTGCAGTTACGTTTTTCTACGAGATTTAGCTACAGGGCAAAAGACTTCGAGCATCTAAAAATACAGATGAGAGATCTGGCATGATACCAATGACCCAGTCTAACGGGACCCTTGATAGTTGGGAGGTTTGGGTCACATTCTACCTCATGTTTCCTTATGCCCAGAGTGCCACTGGCTCTATGTGACCTCGGTAAATTGCTTCTTTTCCGCTGGCTGTTCCTTAAATTACCCTAGGCACTGCGCATAGAGAGTAAACACATGGCAAAGGCACAATAGGCAGAAGGGACTTGATCTTTGTTTAAAGCACAGGGTCAGCTCCTCGCTGTGAACAGATTTTCCTCTTTGGAAACAGGTTCATGTTTATGTTTCAAGTTCCAGCGACATGCTCTGGATTTTCAACATGTGCTGCACATCTGCTCCAGCCTCAGATTTATGAACAAATCTGCATATAATTGTGCTGGGCCAAGGCGTTGTTGTTGTATTTTTTTCCTTTTAAATAAAATGGCTTTATCTGGGCTGTATAAAGCCCTGATTCCAAGCCATATAATTTTATGGACAGAAAAAAGTGCTTTTGTATTGCACCTGAGCTCATTAAAAACCTCAAATTCCATAATTTTACACTGCCATGTGCTGTATATTGTATTTAATACCTACCAGCATAATTGCTTACAGTCCTCATAGTGAGTGCACATAAGGTAGGGAAATGATGGAACAGGTTGCCCTGTGCTTGCTAATCATAAGTTTACAGCCCAGCCCAGCTGATGCAGAGTTGTGGGGAAGAATCGTTCAAAAACCTGGATGATGGTTTATTGTTAACCCTATAATGGATGCCAAGTCCTGGATGTGAATTGGTTGCAGCCCCCCATGAACACACTGATGTTTGCAATGAACAAAATAAAACAAATGAGCATGTGGAACACAGACTGTGGGGGAAAGTGCAAGGAAAGGGGGTCAAGGAGAAAGATGTGGTGGGGCACTATAGGAAGGTGCTATTTAAATAAGTTAACCTGACATCCCTAGAGAAAAATAAAACAAGAACATAAGAATAGCCCTACTGGGTCAGACCAAAGGTCCATCTAGCCCAGTACCCTGTCTTCCAAGAGTGGCCAATGCCAGGTGCCCCAGAGGGAATGAACAGAACAGGGAATCATCAAGTGATCCATCCCCAGTCGCTCATTCCCAGCTTCTGGCAAACAGAGGCTAGGGACACCACCCCTGTCCATCCTGGGTAATAGCCACTGATGGACCTATCCTCCATGAATTTATCTAGTTCTGTTTTGAACCCTGTTACAGTCTTGGCCTTCACAACATCCTCTGGCAAGGAGTTCCACAGGTTGACTGTGTGCTGTGTGAAGAAATACTTCCTTTTGTTTGTTTTAAACCTGCTGCCTTTTAATTTGATTTGGTGACTCCTCGTTCTTGTGTTATGAGAAGGTGTAAATAACCCTTCCTTAAGAAAATCAAAGAGAAATAAAAAGAGTTGGCTGGAGAACCACAACAATTTCATTTTGCGGTGACTTTTGAGGTTTCAAAATATATTTTCATTCTGCATTGGAATGAAACCAAAACTTTTCAAATATTTTCAAAAAATGGCATTATACAGAAACATCCATTTTTGGATCCCAAAGGTCAGGTTTTTTTATATATATATCTCTCTCACTCTCTCAGTGAGGGTCAGCCCTGGACCTCAGAAACCTTCCCCTCAAAAACATCATCAGAATCAGTGTGTCACTGTGAAATGTTTCAGTTTCAATGAAATAGCATATGTCAATGGAAAAAAAATTTCATCAAAATGTTCTGACCAGCTCTAGAAATAAAGGCTTTTTCTCTCCTGACAATGTGTTTCCTGGTGGGTTTTCAGATAGGGACAATGCTTAGGAATGGGTTCAAACAACAAAATTCACATCTGGATTTCTATCACCCCAAAATACAGTTCCAGGTTTAGGTTCAGCTCATTGTAAAGATTGGGGCCATTTGCCAAAGGACCACTGAAAATCTACAGCGATGCACTCAGGAGCCCATTTAATGCGCACAACAAGTTTTACATTGGCCCTACAAACCCAAGAACCGTGCAGTATATTCCTGAGCACCACTTACTGGCCCCTTATTTATTCCCTATTTACAGACATCTCTCTTTTATAGAGCACTCTCGGAACAGAAGGATGTCAGTTATGGTTCTGCTTATTTTTGGTGATATGGATACTTGTCCAACAGGAACTGGACAGAGATCCCCCAAACTCATTTCATATAGCCCATCAGAACAGCTATCACAAGTGACTTTTGGTTACCACCAACCTGTCTGTGTTCAAGAAAGGACGGAGAGGGGCATGGCCTGAGGCCTATGAAGGGTGTACGAAACAAAGCAGAGGCCTGGCATGAACCCAAACCTAGCCTTCCCCTTTATCACAATGAGTTCCATGCAGAAGTCTAATGGAAAATGCTTACAAGACGTCCCTAAGGCTGTTAAAATGAATTTGTCTTTGCCACATACCTGCACCACAGCTCATGGATTGCAATGGAGATTTTGGTCTCCTGTGGCACAGAGATTCTTTGGAGCACCCTTAGTGACACCAGACGCACTATCCTGACTGACCTTTAAGACTGGTAAAAGGAAAAAGGAAAGAAGCCTTATGGATCAGTCTTGATGAGCTTCCTGCATGGATTTAAAAAAAATGATACACATCCTCATGGACAGACAAGGACTAGATTCCAGTCAAAACCAAAGGCACACAGCTTGCTATGGCCATAAGAGAGGGTTTATTATCACCTGTATTACAGTAGCACTTAGAGGGCTCAACCAATTTGGGCTGTAACGGTGCTAGGGGCTGTACATACCCATCGTGTGAGAGAGTCCCTGCCCCAAAGGCCTTACAACAGGGGTGGGCAAACTTTTTGGCCCAAGGGCCACATCTGGGTGAGAAACTGTATGGAGAGCTGGGTAGGGAAGGCTGTGCCCCCCAAACAGCCTGGCCCCCGCCCCCTATTTGCTCCTTCTCACTTCCCGCCCCAAACTGCCCCCTGGAACCCCACCCCCTATCCAACCCCCCGGCTCCCTGTCCCCTGACTGCCCCGACCTACCCACACCCCCACCCTTTGACAGGCCCCCCGGGACTCCCACGCCCTATCCAACCCCCCTGTTCCCCGACCCCTGACTGCCCCAGAACCTCCACCCCATCCAACCTCCCCTGCTCCCTGTCCCCTGACTGGCCCCCAGGACCTCCCGCCCCTAACCGCCCCCTGTTCCCTGTCTGCCCCCTGAGACTTCCTATCCGACCCCCTCACCACCATGCGCGTGTGCCACCGCCGCCCCCTTACCATGCCACTCAGAGAGGCAGGAGCTTGCAGCCGCTGCCCGCACGGCGACGTAGCTGCAGGGGAGCAGGGACAGCGGAGGAGTGGCCAGGGGCAAGCCTCCCTGGCCAGGAGCTCAGGGGCCGGGCAGGACGGTCCCGCGGGCTGGATGTGGCTCATGGGCCATAGTTTGCCCACCTCTGCCTTACAATCTAAACAGGCAAGTCACAACGGTTGGAGAAAATAAGTACTGACTATTCCCATTTCACAGAGGGGAGAACAAAGCCACAGAGAGATTAAAGGGCCAATTTTCAAAAGAGCTCAGGGGAGCAGAGTTTTGAGTGCTCAGCACAGAGGAATGGTTCCCACAGTGGTATTTATGGCCAAATTTTCAAAAGAAATCAGTGTATTGGATGCTGTGCTCTTCTGAAAATCTAGCTACCTTAGTTGGGTGCCTAAATGGATTATAAGCATTTGTGAAAAACTGTCCCTAGTGAGTTATCTGAGGTCACACAGGGAGTCTGTAGCAAAGTTGAGACTTGACCCAGATCTCTTCGGTCCCAACCCCATGCTGTAACCACAAGGCCATCCTTCCTTGAATGGACTATCTATTCTAGTCTGAAAGTGCAAGTGTAGCTTATGAATGAGTTCTCTTCCCATTCACTGAGAGCAAGAAGGGTTGCCATTGTCTGTGAGCAAAATAATTCATCTCTGTCCTGTGTTAGAAAAAGTAAAAGAACTGATAACCCTCCGATCCTTATGAAACTGGTGTTATAGTGCTCAGAGAAGGCAGGAATTATATGGTAATAAACAAGTAGAGGGAACCCCGCAAGGCCCTAGCCTCAGGACTAGGAAACCTAGCCTTTCAACATTCAGAGTTTCAGAGATCTCTTAGCAAGGAACAATTTTGTTTCCTGGCTTTTCTTTTTTAATCACAGTCCCTCCTCATTTAAAAAGTATAATGAATGCAAACAATAATCAGTTTGTAAATACTGTTTTTAAGTTCACTAGAGCTTTGCTGAGATATTCTTCCTAGGTAACAAGTCTGTGGCTCATTAGTCTCTCATTAGCAGAATAGAAATAAAGATGCACACACAAAAAATGCCCTCTCCAAAGATATTGTTGGAGTCTAATTGCCTGCAAGAAATTCTTAATAATGTTTACTAATGCCTTTTCAGCACTGACAATTTTATAATGTTCCAGATGTGACGTTGCTATTCCAGTCTGTAATCTCTGTAAATCAGTTAAGGTACTTACACTAGTAAATTTGGAGAGATTTTAGCCCCATCTTATGTCACCAGCGCAGAACAGCATCTGATGGGGCTTTCCAGCATCGCATTTAAACTTTAAAAAATACTAATCAGAAAAGCCCCTGTTCTGATCCCATTGTTTACACTGAACTAAGAAATTCAATCACAACACACTTTGCTTGGAGCTGGCAGGCTTACAATGGACATTTGCGGCAGGATCAGTTACACAGAGTTCAACATCATTTGATGTTTTTTTGTTTTGCCCTTTGGAGCATTTATTGTTCCTTCATTTGAAGAGAGAATTCTTTGTTTGGGGGATAATTTTATGCTGCAGACAGAATTCGCAATATAAAACAGACAGATGTTAGCGGGCATGTATAAGCAAGACTCAAGATATCAGCATCATGTTATCTCACTGCTTTAAAGCCAAGCAAAGGGAATAAAGCAGTCAGCATGCATGTGGGTTGTGAAACAACAGGCTTGTTAATCTAAACTGCTGCTAACTTTTTGGTGCTTTGGGAACAATGGGGATCTAAATTCCAAATGGGACCCTTAAATGGCATTATGCAATATTCTGATATTGGTTTGGGCTTTAATTGCTTTTATGGTTCATTCTCTACAAGAACTGGTTTCCTTCTTCAAGGCCTGGAGTGCTTAACTCTTGCAGTGTCATACAAGACATAATCTGCATGGTCCCCCACTGTTATATATTTTCACATTGTCCTCGGTGTTTCATCATGTCTTAACTAATACAATGGGGGTGCACGTGTTCATGACCAAAGGATGGATCGGTTTTGTGCAGTCAGGCAGAGGGGTTCACTGGTTAAAAGGCCTAAAACTGAATCAATTATAATAATAAACATCATGGCACATATATCCAGCAATCAAACTTGTTTCTTTAAGTGTATTCATAATTATAGCTCTTTGCCCTCCTGGAGGCTGTCCCAGTTATTCAAGGGATTATGTTCATGGCATGTTGTGTTGGTGTATAGAAAAGAGCATTTAGTACAGTCTAGTGCGGATTGGAACAGGGCTGTCTTAAATTCTAATCCCAGCTCGTCTGCCTCAGTGTGTCATTTTAATCTCTCTTTGTATCAATTTCCCTATCTGCAAAATGGGGCTAGTAACACTTATATACCCCAGAGGGTGTTGTGGAGACTAATTCTTTAGTTAGGGACTGTAAAGCACACTGGAAATGCATATCACTATACAAGAACTGAGTATTATGTTCAAACAGGCATTGGGAGCCGATTCCATGCTGCAAGGAGCCAGAGGGGTCAGAGAGCCACAAAAGAGCTGTTTTTTGAAAATATACTCCAGCACCATGAATATTATCCCTGCAAGAAGAAGCAATTAGAAGAGACATAAGCAACCAGCCAATAGAAAGTGAAAACTGAAATAAAGACCTTTTGTTTCTTCTTCGGGGTTTGTGTTACATTGTAACTGCACTGGGGTGGAGATGCTCACTGAGAAGGGTTAGAATGATTACCTGTAAAACAAGGAATTGCACACTGGCAGCTAAAGTGTATGACAATGCAAGGAAGTAGTAGCCTATTGGGAAATGGCTGAGAATTGGGTTAGGATGCAAAAGCCAAATTCCCAGCAGGCCTGAAGTTTTGACTACCCAGACTGTGACTAGTTGCATGCAAAAAGGAGCAATGCACTGATTTTACATTCTCCGATCCCTTTCCTGTGAGCAGAAGTTGGGTAACCAGGCACCCACCTCTGAAATCTGTGGGAGTTTGGATATGGTTTCAGATTGGACATCGGCACCTTAGGCCCATCTGGATTTGTAAATCAGCTTCTCTGACTGACTGGCTCGTCTATGGATCCGTTCCAATTTGTTAGTATATTTCTATTAATGAGGTGCTCAGAACTAGGTATGATATTCCAGCTGCAGTCACGTGAGAGTTGTTACATTCCTGCTCCATAATGTTACGTCTCTGTATACCCTGGCCAAAATTGCACTGGCTTTCTTAGCTGCCATGTTGCATTACAGATCCTGCCACCCTTATTCACTATCAGTAGTACCCTACTCCACAAGTAGACCTGATCACTTTAACAGGACTCCTCCCAAAGCACTGTTCAACATAAGTAAGGGAGGCAGATTCTTTAACTGATAAACCCAGACAGTGGAATAATTATAACAATTCCATCCTGCTGGCTTCCTCAGAAATAATCTGTTTCCCTCATCGGGATAAGTGACTTGGCCATCAGCATCCTGGTTTCTCCACTGGGGAACTGAATTATTGCTTCATAAACTGTGCTACATGCTACTATTATTGTTTAATTGCATTTGGGAGGGGAAAAAAGATTTCACCATTTCCAGCAGAAATCTCCCCAAAGCTTTCTCTTTTCGTGCTGCCCTTCTGAACAGTTTGCTCAGTGAGTTGCTTTCCAGGCCAAAAATTCCTCTGAACAAAGAGCATCATTTTTCTTCACAAGTCTTCCTTAGCCAGTGCAGCTTTTCCTTTCCAGTAAACTACCTCTTCCCTGGAGCTATATTTAAAAAGTTATTTATCACCACTTGTCGTGAAACCGTGCTGTCTTCTAGGGCAAACTTTTCCTCCCCAGTCGGCACCATACATTCTGCATTTAATCTCTATATGGAACACCCAGTAAGAGCAAGAGAAGGTCTCTTTGGATCCCTTTCCCCTCCCACCCTTTGTCTTGTCTCTTTAGACTGTAAGCTCTTCACGGCAGGGATCATTCCTTGCTATATGTTGTATAGTGTCTAGCAAAGCAGAGCCCTGATCTGAACGGAGGCCTCTAGCACACTACTGTTGTATAAATAAGTAAGAAGAATGCCCACTGATATGCAGTCTCTCCTGAAGCAACAATTTGGAGATGAGAAAGCAGTTCTGACCTTTAATTATTTCACTCTTTGGTTGTGGAATATTTTTCCCATCTCCAAGATGTTCTTATCAATGATCTAACACAGGAGAAAAATGTCTCAGTGAGGTAGAGGAAACACTGTTTGGTGATTTGAGAAAAAGGCGTTTAGCCAGGAGCTGCTCAGTTCTCATTGTTCCCACATGGACGGACCTGTGTTCCCTTTTAGTAGCCTTTGGCAAGTGTATTTTTAACATCTTCACTTTATTTTCAGTACAGCTGGTTGAACAATTTTTGCCAATTTTTTGGCCACCACAAATTTTTTTGCAGAAAATGTTCAGTTTGGTTGAAACTTTGGGTTTTTAAAAAAATGAAAAATAGAAACTGAAATTTTGTTAACAAAAGTTGTTAGTTGAAATTTTCAGTTAAAAATTTCAGTGTTTAGTTTTCAAAATCTGATTTTTTGTAACTAAACTGAAAATTTCTACCAAAAAAATCTGAGAACCAAAATTTTTTTCTGATTTCGAGAGTTGGTTGGTTTGTTTGTTTGGGTTTTTTTTAAAATTACAAAAGTGGAAAAAAATCGTGGGAAACATTTTTTTTTTTAGAAAACAAAACTTTTCCAAATTTCCTGAAAAAAATCTTTGCTATTTTTGACCATTTCTAATGTTCGGCGCTTGAAAAAGGCTGTGTTTCAATACACAGAGAAGCTTATGAACTTCCTGCCTTAATGCTGCACATGAAACCTGAAAACCCTGTCTGCCTGCTTCTCCCTCAAGCCAAACCTACATCCCACCCCACATGCAAAAGTTTCCCTGTCCAAATTCACAAAGCCAGCACCTTATTCTCTAGTAAATCATTCCTTACAACCTCCCTGTGCCATGATGCTTACGAGTCACTCCCATCACCATCGGTTACTCAAGTGGTTTCTGCTAAACTCTGTTAATTTCATTGGAACTACATCCTCCCAACCTGCTCACTCCCATCTGTTGCATCCTGTCTGGTATGTAGATTGTGAGCTCTCTGGGGCAGGGACTGTCATCTTTGATATATGTCTGTACAGCACCAGCACAATGGGGTGCTGATTTTGACTGGGGTTCCTAGGTGCTGTGGTAATAGAAATATATAAATAAATAAATAAATACGTTAAATACTTAAATGGTGTCATTATTACAACAAGAGAGAGCATCAGTGTAGCTAGTGAGCCCGAGACAACTTGGATTATGGTTTTCAAGCTAGGCAAAGAGACTCTTTCCACAGATTATTAAGGGGTTGTCATACTTAGAGAGGAAAATTTTTGGCTTCAGAAGCTGATCGTTGGTGTGAGCCCGCTGCATTGGTATTAATATGCTGCTAAGGTTGACAACCCCACAGCAGCAAACATAGGGTCGTTAATTATACGTGCCACAGGGAGCAGGATCCCTTTGAAAGAAGTCCCTAGATGGAAAAGTTGATATCTTAACTGTAATTCATTCAGAGATGCAGTTTGCACTGTGCTACTGTTGACAGCTCATTGTGCAGACCGTGGCTTTTTCTGTGCTCATTTATTGATATCTGCATGTGATTTGGTTCGCTGTAATGTCATAGCTCATTAGCAGGAGCATCCTGCCTACTAAGGAGCATGTTGATCTATTGGATTTGAGGGAATGGATGAAAACATGGCAAGCGGAGCTAAAAAACACATTTTCCTCTATGGGCCATTGAAATTCTGGCTCCTTTCGCCCAGCTCCCTGCTGCTGGTTTCTGGGACCTGCACTCCCATCTCCCCTGTGACTTTTCCGTTTCCTAGGCGACAGCATGCTGCTAACCTCACATCTTGTTCCACATGACCGTGTGACATCAGCAGGTCAGTGCAGCCATAAAACACTGCAGCCAAAGTGATGGAGCTACAGCTTGACTCACTGTGATATTAGCGAATCCTAAAGGACATGTGAACCTGATGATGAGTTGTTGGGTTTGCTTTTTCATTAGTTGTTATGATGAGACCTAGACATGGTGTCACTGAATGGAGACAGCCTAAAAAAAAACAAAAAAAAAAACCCACGAGTGTAGAATCATAGGCAAGAGAGGGCTTGCTGTAAAGCATAAGCAGGACTGATTCCAATAATCCATGTTCCTTGGTTTTCTGACAGAAGATAAATATGAGAGGTGGCTCTCATATTCACAGCAGCGCAAAAGCACCCTTGAAAAATGTATGACGAGCTGCAAGCTCTAGTCACAACCAAAGAATAAAAAGAGTATCTATCCCCAAGTCCCTTAATTGTGTTTTGCTGGCCTGAGTGGTGAAGCCAAGGAAGGTCTGGTGGTTAGGGTGCTATTTTAGGACTCAGGAGACCCAAGTCCAATTCTCTGGTTGGCCAAACATTTCCTGAGTGATCTTGGGCAAGTCACGTTAGCTTTCTCTCTGTGTCTCAGGGCCCCATCTGTAAGGTAAGGATAAGAGCATTCCATGAGCTTCCAGGGGTGCTGTGAGGACAAATACATTACAAAGATTGTGGGGCACTCAGATCCCTTAGTAATGGGAGGCTTGGTTAGCTAGCAGCGTTTCAATAGTAAAAATGTTGATGAAAGCCCTTGCTTGTGTGTGAAAGGGAGGACAAGAAATACCACACACACTACTGGCTCGTTCACTGGTAGAATCCATTTAGCCAATCAGGAGGCTGGGATTAGTGCTGCTGGATTTCCTCCCACACATTACTTTCACCAGGCCACATCAGTTAGGGCCGTGCCATGCAAAGGTGTGAATTAAGCCTTTGCTCCATGGTTAACCTTTGAACTGGGTACAAATTTGAAATGTTGATAAAAAAAGGAGTCAATATTTCATGCAAACGTTGTCCCATTTTTTCAGCCAGTTTACAGAGATGGTCCAAACCTTTCAAATATGTCAGAGAAAAAAGGGACGATATTTTCATGAACATGTTTGTGAAAATTGTGTCTCATTCTTCAGCCAGCTCTAGTTAACAGCTAGGAAGAGAATACGGCTAGCCTTGTCCAATAGGAATCACCAACCGACAAAGAGACACTGAATAATTTTGTTTATTTATGGTCAGGGAGCGGCTGAGCTCTCCATCTAAGAAGAATTATCTCCCTCCAACTGGAGAATGCCAAATGCTCCTGCTCCTACGCGACAAATGCATTGATCTAGTGGCCCTCAGGTACCAGAGAGATTAGAGTGGATAGATAAATAGACATCTCCCTCTTGGAAAAAAATCTTGCAGTCCAAGACAAGCGTTCTAAGTACCCTCAGCCTTACATGATGGAAACTGCCACCTCCTAATTGAGAGCTTCTCGGAGACCCAGTACATGCCTCAATCCTAAATGAATGTATGACCCTAATGAGCAGGTTCAATCCTGCCTGCCTCAGTTGTCTTGTCAGTACTGATCCCGTTTCTTCAGGCTAGGACATCTCAGAATTGCACTTCTGGGACACCTGCAGCAGGAGGCAATGGGCAGACAATTGAAAGAAGAGATTCTTTGTTATTCCAGTAGCACCTACGGCCCACAACCAAGAGTAGATCCCAGTGTGCTAAGCACAGTGAAAACCCATAGTGAGAGTCAAATCCCTGTGTCCCAAGGAATTTACGGCTTAACGAGATAGAGAAATGGCAGTAAATGACATCCCCCTGATCACACAGCAAGTAAGTGACAGAATCAGGAATAGAACAGCCATCTGCTGTGTCCCTCTACAGGGTCCTATCCACTGAACCACCTTTCTGGTGCCACAGTCTTGAGGAGAGGAGGAGGAAACATACTTCAACGAGGCCTTTAAGATTCACTTTTAATCTTTTCCTTACTAGTGGATGGACCAAGGACAGCAACAATACATGGAAAACACGCTGGCAATGTGCCTGCCATTCATTGGTATGAATGGACTTTCCTTTTTAAAATGTGCCTTATATTGAAAAGAATCAAGAGGAAAACCCATTTCGCCCTTCTGCACTTACAGCTAATGGTTAATGGGTTCAGCAGAAAGTGGCAGCGTGAACCCAGAAGAGTTTCATTTACTTTTATTACTGACCGCCTTGACCCTCCCAGTTTGCTGGATGAATTGTTTTTTTATAGATAAAATACTTCTCTTTCCACTCTTTCAAATGTTGCTCCGGGATCACAGATTACCCAAAAAATGTGCTGGATGCATCGGAAAATGCAGCCCCAGGAAAACAGCCCTTGATAGAGGAGATTTTGTCTCTCACTGTTCAGTTTCCCACGCTTCCAAGCCAGACTTTGCTGGCCACAGCTCTGAGCCTGACTCTTGCTGTGAAGGCACTGGAGGCCAATTCAGCAGAACCTCCACAGACCTTACAGACCTCTGACATTTGAACTGCCGGAGATGGCATGAATGTCAGATGGGGATGACTTAGCCCATCTATCTTAGGTACGTCTTTGTATCTGAGCACCTCACAGTCCTTGATGTATTTATCCTCATAACAGCCCAGTGAGGCAAGGCAGGACTGTTGTCCCCATTGTACAGATGGGTGAATAGAGGCACAGAAAGGCTAACTGATTGGCCAAAGGTCTCATGGGAAGTCTGTGGCAGAACAAGGACTTGAAGCCAGCTCTCCTAAATCCTAGGCTAGTGCACTAAACACTGGAACATCCTTCCTCTCTCCTCATCATCTCTCTCCTCCCTTTCCACCTCCTGACCCACCAGACACAACTCAATGAAAAGGCTCACATTTCATAAAGCATGGGAATTGGAATTGCTCTGCTGTGGTAACATGAGGCAAGCAAAAACATGATACTCTGTTATCTGTTTGTTCAGCTGATACCGGCTGCTGAATCACTAATGACATGGTGGAGCAGTCAGTGTTTCCCCCAGGGTTCTAATCAACACACTTTGCAGACACACAGAGAAGATGTGCTCTGATGGTCTGAGCATAGTCCTGAGATCCAGGAGCTTCTGAGTTCCTACCCTCCCTCTGTAAGGCTGAGCAACTCACTCCTCTTCTCTGCCTCGGTTTCCCCATTTGTAAATCAGGGATCATACGGCTCTGTCTACGGCAGCATAGCATGGTGCGGGTTTATTATCTAGCCAAAGTCTGCAGTGTGTTTGGAAGACTATCGTTGCTATTTACCTGTATTGCAGTAGCACGTAGGGGGCCCAATCCTGAATCAGGGTCCTGTTGTGCTAGGTGCTGTAAATACAAAAAAGTGACTCTGAGTTTTAAAAACAGCCTCCAGTTTTGCAGCTGCAGACATGCCGGCATTCAGACATCTGACTGTGCCCATAATCTGTGCCGACAAAACTGGAGGCCAGGCCGAGCAGAGGGCCATTTTAAACGCAAAGGATTGTGTGGAAGCGTGCTGCCCCGGGGAGAGGTGTGAACCCCACTCCACAGAATAGTGGCAGAACTGTGAAAACTTCCCCTGTGGCTTTGCTTCGCATGGGGGCCCAGGGGTGGGGAAGGATAAGCAAACAGGAGCTGGGTGGAGAGATGGCAGGGAATCCTGCTCCAGCCTCTGGTTGCGAGCTCTCCTTACTCATTACTATGGAGCACATGTTACAGTCACCAATGGGGATGCAACACCCACCAGCCTCCTGCACAGTGTAGGGATGAGGGTCACATTTCCATCTGAGAGTCCCCACTTTCCCTCTCCTGTGCGATGAACTGAGCTGAGAAATTCAGGCCGTTTCCAATGCAAAAGCAAGCAGTGCTGCTAAAACCTGTGAGGAGAAGGGATCTGCATTGCGGCCTCCTTGGGAGCCTGGGTGACTTACACCAGTGCAAACCCTTGTGGGCACATTCTAACGCTGGTTAAAACCTGGCTTATGTCAGGAAATGCGCAAGGGCAAGGGAAGCCGATAGAACCATCTTTACCAACAGCCACACAGGCAGTTACGCTGGTTGAACTAAACTGGTTTTTGAAACCTCCTTCCCGCAAGGGACCAGCCAAAACAATACAAAAAATTAAGAGAGAGAGGAGTCAACATCACTCTGACACGTTGTCTCCTGCTACTATGCCAATAAAAATGATCTTCCTTACCCCACACTTCTCTGAACCTGACATCTGTCCTAAATCTCAAGTCAGACATTCCTTCCTTCTATTAACATGACTCATCCTACAGGCGTCCTTTTGCTACTCCTAGAGTCATGTCAGAGAGAATCATTGACTTCTTGTCAGCAGGCTCAGCCTACCGCGTCAGTGGTGTCTGTAGAGTCCCTTTTGCTGATCATCTTGTTCCTACATCCAAAGGAATGCTATAAAATACTGACAAGGCTCTGGGATGTGAGAAGCAGTGGGAGGAAAGTCTGTGCCTGGCTGCTACTTTGCATAGAAGCTGAGGAATAAGAAGGGAAATCTGCCTCGTAGTTTGGTCTCCTCTACTTGAAGCAGACCATTGAGGACATCTCTCCATGTCAGCGTTTATCCAGACCCCTTCATCATTCTCATTCTATTTGTAGAGAAAGAGAGATTAAATTAGTGACCAAAGGGAGTTTGACGCTGCAGGTGCCCTTCAAGCATTGGGCCTATGGCCTGATCCTGTAGATCAGGGGTGGACAAACATTTTAGCCCGAGGGCCACATTGGGGTGCGAAACTGTATGGAGGGCCAGGTAGAGAATGCTGTGCCCCCCAAACAGCCTGGCCCCCGCCCCCTCCCACTTCCCGCCCCCTGACTGTCCCCCTCAGAACCCCCAATCCATCCACCCACCCTGCTCCTTTTCCCGACTGCCCCCTCCTGGGACCTCCCGCCCCAAACCGCCCCCCAGGACTCCAACCCCTATCCAACCCCCCGGCTCCCTGTCCCCTGACTGCCCTGACCTATCCACACCCCCGCCCCCTGACAGGCCCCCCCGGGACTCCCACGCCCTATCCAACCCCCCCGTTCCCCGACCGCCCCAGAACCTCCACTCCATCCAACCTCCCCTGATCCCTGTCCCCTGATTGCCCCACGGGACCTCCTACCCAACTCCCCCACCACCACGCGTGCGCACGCCGCCGCCCCCTTACCATGCCGCTCAGAGGGCAGGAACTCACGGCAGCATGCCTGCGGTGGAGGGTGGACAGCGGGGGAGGGGCTGGGGACTATCCTCCCGGGCCAGGAGCTCAGGGGCCGGGCAGGATGGCCCGCCGGCCATACTTTGCCCACCTCTGCTGTAGATCCTTAGGCAGGTATTGCAGGTGACTTCAGTGTGATCACCCGCATGAATAAGGACTACTCCTGGGAGTGAGGTTTAGCAGAATTGGACCTCTAGGTTGTGACAGATGGTGGAATTACAGAGGAATTTGCTCTGTTTCCTCTCACTCATTCCTGCTAAGAGATCCCAAGCCCTCTGCTTCTGCCAGCAGCATTACAACCATGATCATGGCCCTTCCATTAACAGGATGGGCTCTTCTTCGCCTGGAACCGGAACAACCCAGCCTGCTGATGGTGATCTAAAGTGGATGACATCTCCCCATCTCCTCCCAGGTGTAAGTGTCCAGGACTTTGTGAGCTGGCCAGCATTTCCCACATTTAGCTACCGCAGAACCCAGTGAACCCGCATGGGGCTAAACAGCAAATCTGCCAATCTGCAATGAAATCGGTTTACTCAAGCACTGACCGATGAGACTGGTGCTAGAGCCAGAGCCAGTGCGGGTGATGTCATGATCTCATGGGCCATCACTACCTGACCTCTCGCAGTGGCCCAAAGGCAGCTAGGGCACTCATAATTGGCCAGTGGTGCTATTCCTCCACCTTACTACTAGGACATGCGACTGTGCAAACCTCAGCCACCTGCGCTACGCTTGGGCTTTCCTCCCAATGCAGACGAGTTCAGGGTTTGCTTTACATCTCTCTAATGCAGTGGCCTTGCTTTTCTCATGCACTGCATATTTTCCTCGCGAAGCCACACAATCTGCAAGCGATCTCCCCATCACTAGTGGACCCAGAAGACGTCCTACTGTCCTATGAACCCAAGAGTGAGTCTACGTGGTGGTTTGAAAAGTACTGTGGATTCCCTTCTCTGCCTATTTCCCTCCCTGGGAAAAGACGCACTCACATCCACTGTATTGCAGCTAACTGTTCAAGACGCATCTTCTATGAAGCTGTAAATTATTAAGGGAAAATACTTGCATCCAGGTTTTTTGGCTCCACTTCCATGGAAGCAGCACAGAGACGAGGCTCTGGCACTGTGTCCATTGGCTCCCCTGCATAGCCACTCTTTGGCCGTGCTGCTCATTTGCTCAGTGCTTTCTTCCGCCTCCAACAGTGGAGTGTTACTCTTCTGATTGTGAAGAGTGTGCTCCTCGGGGTGGGGACCGTGCTGAGCACATCATGGGGAAAAATACCAGTAATCCTAGCAAGCTAAGTGCCCTGACGAAGAGCTGAGCCCGACAGCCTGGGAAAAGCAGACTGGTACGGAAGCTCACCAGGCGAGGGAGGACTTAATTAAAGTCAATAGAGACTTTCTCCTCTCTTGCTCTCTCCATTCCTCTGATGTTCAAAGAATAGAAGGAGGAATTAAAAATGCCTCTTATCTGATGGCCTAGCGATTAGTATTCTACACTGCCATGTGCAAGCCCCGCAATTGGTTCCTGGGCCTGGTCTCTAGCACTCTGGGCTAGAAGGGCTTTGGGAAACCTGTGCAGGCAGCATGCCTAGCCTTTGGACTGATTAAGGAGAGGCTTTGGTAGACTCCGAAGGGAGCCTTGTTCTTTCCTCCTCGGACAGAATGCCAGTAGCTGTGGAGAATGGAGGAGGTGTTCAGTGAATGGCAAGTTTCCCATCTGTAGCAGGTCTCAGTTTGCTTTCAGTCTCTATGGCTCCCCTGAGCTCATCTACCCTCAGGATGCTGCAGTCGAGCAGGAAGCTCATCCCATATGCAACCCTGAGATTTGAACAGTTCCAATGGCTTTTCCCATTTGGGAGGCTCAGTGCCTCGTGTTGCACCCAGAAGCCCACTGTTGGCTGGTGTTAGGGACAGCAGGCCGACGGGCTTGGGATGGGCCAGCTGGCCTGACACGTAGCTGTGGTGGACAGCACACTGCAGCGGCATAGCCCCATCAGCGAGACAGACAGCAACCTCCACCATAATTAAAGCTAATTATTCAACGGCGCTTGGCTCATGTAGCCCTGCTCAGAAGCTCCCTGCATGAGCATGTAGGCAGCAGAGCTGTTTTTCTTCATAAAGCTTATGGGGAACACCGAGCAGATTAACAGCTTTAATGACAAAAATTACTGCTTATAACATTGACTTCAAATCAAAGAACAATATCCGCAGACAGATATTTTCATGGTTTTCATAACAATTCATTATAGGCGGCACCAAGGGATTACATTTTTATTTCCCTGGTGTCATTTCTCTCAGACTCAGGTTCATTTCTCTTAATGAGGCAGCAGAAGATAAAGGGCAGTGATGGCTCTTCCATTGCCTCCGCGGAGCGTGAGGAGTTTCGGGGCATGGTGATAACTGATCCTCTAAAGGAAGAGGGAGGGGTTGGCAGGGGGAGTGCAGGGAAGCAGAGTGATGGGAGAGGATGCTCTCCACCATAATGAACTAAAATTAAGATATAAATTCTCCCACCTTTGTTCTGACCAGATCTAACGAAACGGATTCAGCTTTTTAATGAGGAATGGATCAGTAGCAAAATTATTAGCTAATTAATTGTAAGGGGAAGGGAGGAAAATACCTTCCCAGGAAGGACAGGACCAGGAGTTCTTAATGCAGCCTTTGAGAAATGGCAGGGGAAAGGGCCCAATCCTGAAACCCTCACTCAGCCAACTAGGCCTTGCTTCCATGAGTAAGGCTACACAATTATGGTACGTGAGCTTGGGTGCAAAGTGTTGAAGGATGGTGGATCCATGGTGACTAAGTAGGATCCAAAGTACACTTCTAGGGATTTCCCACTGGCGATTCCTGGCTCAGCTAGTGAGGAAGGGAGAGGTTCATACTCTTCCTCCCTCGGGTCTTATTGGTGCTTTTGGGAAATAAAAATTCTAAGCAGGTGGCCAGTGGGGACAGGAGGGGGGCACCAAAGGATTCTGATCACGTGAGCATGGCTGGCAAGATGCAAAGCCAACAGATGAGGAAGTGGGCAGGGCAAGGAACAACAGCAGGTAAAAAAGACAGTTAATATGGGTCATGTACATTCTGCTGTATTCAAGAGGACACTGAGCACAAGGGGACGAGTCAGTGGTGTCCTTCCCCCACACACCCTCTAGTCTTAATTTCTCAACCTCTCCTAAGTAGAATATGAGACCAGTTACACAGTACGGCCAACCCCAAGTGTTCAGGAGTCATGTACCAGACCCTCCAAAAAACACAAAATTGACTTAAAAATCGTGAGGTTTTCTTACAAAAATAATAATACATTTGGGGCTTGTTTTATTTGCTTTCTGTTTTTTTAATCTTTAGGGTGCACCTGGGTTACATTTTCCAGCTTTTCACTGCAACAAGGGCTCAAAATGTGCTGTCTCTCTTTTGATGAAAGCGGAGGTTCTCCCAGACTGACAGGACTGCAGGAGGTACAACTCTGTGAAAAGCACATGAGACTTTGATAAAATCAAGAGAGTTGGCAACACTGGCATGAAATTTTGATTGAAGCCCTCTGAAGCCCAAGTCCAAGTGTGTTTGGAACCAGGCAAAACAATCTCTCTGGACTCTAATGAGTGGGAATTCTGCCACTGTTCACCATAAAAGAGCTTCAAGGCGCTACCGTAATACCAGCAATAAAGTGATAATAATAAACCCACAGTAGGCCCTTGAGGAAAGAGAAGGATCGCATCGGGATATTTTGTAACAGCACAACATACATATACATATAAAATGATGGGGTCTAAATTAGCTATTACCACTCAAGAAAGAGATCTTGGAGTCATTGTGGAGAGTTCTCTGAAAACATCCACTCAATGTGCAGAGGCAGTCAAAAAAGTGAACAGAATGTTGGGAATCATTTAAAAAAGGGATAGATACTAAGATAGAAAATACCATGTTGCCTCTATATAAATCCATGGTATGCCCACATCTTGAATACTGTGTGCAGAAGTGGTCACCCCATCTCTAAAAAGGTATATTGGAATTGGAAAAGGTTCAGAAAAGGGCAACAAAAATTATTAGGGGTATGGATCGGCTTCCATATGAGGAGAGATTAATAAGACTGGGACTTTTCAGCTTGGAAAAAAAGACAACTAAGAGGAGATATGATAGAGGTCTGTAAAATCATGACTGGTGTGGAGAAAATAAATAAGGAAATGTTATTTACTCCTTCTCATAACACAAGAACTAGGGCTCATGCAATGAAATTAAGAGGCAGCACGTTTAAAACAAAAGGAAGTATTTCTTCACACAATGCACAGTCAACCTGTGGAATTCCTTGCCAGAGAATGTTGTGAAGGCCAAGACTATACCAGGGTTCAAAAAAGAACTAAAGTTCATGGAGGATAGATCAATCAATGGCTATTAGCCAGGATGGACAGGGATGGTGTCTCTAGCCTCTGTTTGCCAGAAGCTGGGAATGGGCGACAGGAGATGGATCGCTTGATGATTACCTGGTTCTGTTCATTCCCTCTGGGGCACCTGGCATTGGCCACTATCGGAAGACAGGATACTGGGCTAGATGGGTCTTTGGTCTGATCCAGTCTGGCTGCTCTTATGTTCTTAACAGCCTCTTCAAAGGAGTTCCACTTTCCCAAAACCAAGGAGGTTAAATGATTCCTGACTGTGATATATGATACAGAATCTCACCACATCAGAGTCTGTTACAGCAAAATCCAGCTAGCACACTCAATCTCACCTGGAAAAATAACAGCCTTCAGTTCAGTCTGAGTGGTTTGAAAGGTGAAAAAAAAATCACATTGAAGGCATCTAGAGAAATGTTTGTGAAACAGCTGGAGTTGGTGAAAAAAAGATTAATTATTTGTAATAAAAACAGCATTTTTCAAGTGACAAAGTTTCTCATGTCATGATGCAAATATATACTTTTTCCCATTAAGTATTATTTCCTATCAACTTCAATGTGAGACTTCAGTGTGCTCTCAAGTGTTAGCACCAAATATTTAATCCCTGGCAAAACCAGTTTGCTTAAGACAATGGTGTCTGATTGAGTGGATTAGAAAAATAAAGGCATATGTCAAATGGATTAAGTCTGGTGCTTTTCTATTGCAGCACAGTCATCACTGACTTCTCTACTGCACTCAGTCTGACAAAAGTTTCCCCACACAAATCATGGGCAAATGCCACTTGTCTATGCTTGGAATTGCAACTTATTTATTATTAAAGAGATGGTCATGGATTGTACATTAAAAATGTTGACCTACTTTTTGGATCAAAATTTGCTCCTTGGTGATGAAAGGTGGATTCAGCATTGCCAGCATAAGTTCTCATTTTTAATTTGCTTACCTTCTTATTTAAATGCTGGCTGCTATTTCCAAGGCCAATAGTAAAAGGACTATATCATTCATATGCATGAACAACAAATTTATTAGAAAGGCAACATTCATGGTTTCTCTACTGGATCTTTGCTGTCATATCCTGTTGTCCAGTTAGCTAGGGATGAGACCTCAACAGATCTCATGAGTAAAGAAGAGTTAAGCCTGGGTAATATTTTAACGGGAGATCTCAAGGGCTGCAATGTGGTGGGATCTGGACAAATTTCCCTCTAATGTTAATTGGCTGTATTATTCCTCATTTTCCTCTACCAATAGTGGGGCTGTTTCATTTGCACATGGGAGGTAGCTGCGTTTCCGTGGTGGGTGAATCAGTTTCTGGACATACACAATTACAGCATAAATTCAGAAAGCCCAGATATGCATATTGCAAAAATGCAACAGCAGAATAGTTTGTTGCAATAGAGGTGTCCACTACCCAGCTACTACCCAAGGCTCTCTGCTAAAGCCTTTCCTTCAATGAAGAACATTTTTATCATCCCAGCGGCTTTGGGTTCAGTGAGAGTTATGAATGGGATGGGGCAAATTTTCCTCTCATTTACATAATGCAACCCCAGTGAGGTTAAGGGTGCTTATCACCCATTAATGGGCCGATCCCACATGGTAGGCTAGAAGCTCCTTGAGCTTCTTGATTCATTCCCCCTACGCCAGTAGGTCAGATCCCAGGGGAATCCATGGAGGTATAAGTTTATCAGTGTGGAGGCCCTGTGCCTGCAGCCACTCTGATGTCGAGGAGCCGCCTGGTGGCTATCTCCTTAGAACTGCCCCTTCAGAGGGGGTTATGTGTAGCAGCGGCAGTCAAAAAAGTGAACAGAATGTTGGGAATCATCAAGAAAGGGATAGATAATAAGACAGAAAATATCATATTTCCTCTATATAAATCCATGGTACACCCACATCTTGAATACTGCGTGCAGATGTGGTCGTCCCATATCTAAAAAGATATATTGGAATTGGAAAAGGTTCAGAAAAGGGCAACAAAAATTATTAGGGGTATAGAACGGCTTCTGTATGAGGAGTGATTAATAAGACTGGGACTTTTCAGCTTGGAAAAGAGGCAACTAAGGTGATATGATAGAGGTCTATAAAATCATGAGTGGTATAGAGAAAGTAAATAAGGAAGTGTTATTTACTCCTTCTCATAATACAAGAACAAGGGGCCACCAAATGAAATTTATAGGTAGCAGGTTTAAAACAAACACAAGAAAGTATTTTTTCACGCAATGCACTGTCAACCTCTGGAACTCCTTGCCAGAAGGTGTTGTGAAGGCCAATACTATAACGGGGTTCAAAAGGGAGCTAGATAGATTCATGGAAGATAGGTCCATCAATGGCTATTAGCCAGGATGGGCAAGAATGGTGTCCATAGCCCGTTTGCCAGAAGCGGGGAATGAGCAACAGGGGATGGATCACTTGATAACCTGTCTGTTCATTCCCTCTGGGGCACCTGCCATTGGCAATTGGACACAATACTGGGTTTGATGGACCTTTGCTCTGACCCAGTATGGCTCTCTTATGTTCTAACTCAAGTCAGACAGTGCCCTGCAGACTTGCTTGGGATCAATGGTAGAGAGAGCTGCTACTCCCCAGCATCCCCCTTCCTATCCCCAGCCTCCACCCCACCTCATCTTCAGAGCCCAGCTGACAATAGCCAGAGAACTACCCACCTCCGCCTCCCTCACCTCTGCTCAGACCTGCTGGCAGCCCAGGCCCTCTCGCTGTGGAGACTGACGGACGAGTAGGTGTCAATGTCCCTTGGATAAGTGAGATCTAGAGGCCTTGCGTAACAGCTGCCCTCTTGTCCAACACACCAGATTGAACCAGGAACCTCCAGAGCGAAAAGGATCAGTTGCCACCTGTCCAGGTTTTACCCAGACAGTCCGGTTTTTGGCTTCTGTGTCCAGGTGCCAATGGGTTGCCAGGTGCCTGGTTTTCCACCAGAAAATCTGATCAAAAAGGGGACCTGAAAGTGTCATCAGATGTACTGACCAGACACCGAAAGTCCAGTTAACGCAGGGTTGGAGGATGCACCAGGTCATTAACCCACGCCTTGCATACAAGCCAGAACTTGAGTTAAAGAGCCAAGTCTCTGTAGCAGGGGGCTGAAACAATTCATATCATCTGTGCACAGGCACAAAGGGGGACCAGTGGGTTACACACACACGGCTGCAACAGAGAAGACCAGAATCCAGCTATTGTATGTGGGATTGGGCCCAAATAAATCTTCACTCAGTTAAATACATAATAAAATTGCAACATAACCAACGCCAGATATGGATTAAAATTATTCCAGGGTAAATTGTGTCTCCTCTAAAACCCCATCCTGGGTACTTGCTATGGGGGGCGCTGCTGCCATCTCATTTATTTTGAATGAGTAATTTCATAGAATTAGCAATAACATCCGTGGAAGTTAATACCCTGACTGGCTTTGCCTCAACATTTATTTTCTATATAATCCGTCTTGTGGCAGAGAGACCATTAACCAGCCAAACCATGTTCAATCCATTGACATTATCGCTTAAAGGGTGCATGCTGAGGATTTGTACAAACTAGTGGGCAGTAAATTTACTCTTCTAATAGGTTCATTCTTTATTAGGTATTTATTTCAGAAGGTTAAACCATAATTAGATTGAGCTAAGAAGCTGGAAAAGAGAAATGGAGATTCCAGCCTGAGAATTTGTTTTATTTGTTCCTCGGACGTCTAAAGAAATTCCTGGCACAGTCTATATTCCTCCAAATAAGGGCTGCAAAACTAAACAGCTCCAATGTTTCTGCCAGGTGGTTGCATTTGTCTTTCCTGTACAAAAGTTATTGCCGTTCTATAATCTTTCTCTGAAATACAGCGCACGGAGCCTAAACTGAACCCAATTTACTGTGGCAGATGAATATAGCCAAGGTGGTGGTCTGAATGTTTGGCCTCAAGGCACAATCCAATTTTCAACTGTTTCAAAGCTATTATGTCAAAGGCTGTTTGCATAAACATAACAATAGCAGTGATCCCAGTCAGAGAGAGACATGACTGGGAAAGTCTGCCCTCTGGTGCCTAATGTACATATCTGTGTGTGTATATATATTGAGATCTAGATCTATAGATCTCTCTGTGTGGAGAGACAGAGAGAGTACAGCTGTGTAGTGTGTGTATAACCTATATCTATCTATCTATCAATTCTCTCTCTCCCTGTGTGTATGGGTATATGGATATGGGGGTGGGGCAGGATCTCTGCAGACACACAAACACGTAGCTGTGTTTCCACACGCACAAATCTTCTATGCTGACAAAAAGAAACGGAAGTTCTGCCAATGCTGGAAATGGGAGAACGCTAACGACTTTTTAAACTTTTCTCAAGCTTTGAGGGAACAGATGTGATTATTCAATTCATTACAAGAAAAAATATCTTGCAACCAAATGCTTGTGATGAGCTGACTGATGATGTGGGAACCTATGAGAAAGCTGGTTCCCTTATTAGAATTGGAGAATTCTCAAGTCATTAACGTTCTAATCCTCTCCCTACCCCACCCCATCCCTCTCTCTCACACACACACTTTATTTTATTTTATTTTATTTCAGAGATGAGTCCAGCTCAAACTCCATATCTCTGCCATGTACAGAACCAAAACAGCAGACCCAAATATTACTGGAACCTTGAGTGCTTTACATCAGGATCGGGACTTTCTCCAAAGTTTGTTAGGTTCAGACTGGATCCAATCCATACGCATGAACTGCAAACTCAGATCTGAATCTGGATCCAGGGTTCAGCCAGGGGTCTTTGGTTCAGACCCCTCTGATTTAAAATATGGGAAGAGGATAGGGTTTCCAGTTATTTTGGAGGTAAGGAGCAGGAAAATCATTAAAATACAGCACTGGATGAAAATAAATGTCCTTTTTTTAAAAAAAAAAAACCATCCTACTTATACAGACCCATCAATGTACATGGTTTATTAAAAGACCTGGCAGGTTCTCTTCTCTTGTACAGATGTTTTTTCATTTTGATCAAACCTAGAACAACTGAGAGTTTCACAGCTAAATGGTGTGAAACTCACAGATTCGCACAGCTACAAAGCCAGGTGTGACTCAGCCATTAAACCAGGATTCGTGTTTGCTCAAACTCAGAATTTAAAGGGGATTTTGGGGATGCAAAACCAAAAGAAATGCCCCCACAACCAGCTGTGAATTACAGACACATAGAGATGGTCAGACTGGATCAGACCCATGATTCATCTAGACCAATATCCTGCCTCCAACAGTAGCCAATGCTTGATGCTTCCGAGAAGGGTACAAGAAACCTCACATTGGGCAGATGTAGGATAATCTGCTCCCTACCTGAGGTCTCCTCCTAATCTCTGACACTTTGACACTGGTTTAAACCCTGAAGCATGAGGTTTTATGGCCCTTCCAAAACTTTTTTTAAGCATTAACTATTATATTATTTATATTACTGTAGCACCTCAGAGTCCACTGTGCAAGACGCTGTCTATACACACGCTGAGCAAAGAGATGCTACCTTCCCCAAGGGGCTCACCATCTGTGGATATTCTTATTGTCCGTATAAATGGCCAGCCACAGCCATCATATTTTACATGGCTCTAACACACAGCATGGAATGTTATACATTGATTTGTTCAAATTGTTACTGCTCTGTAATAAAACAGTCCCCACCCAAGGCTGTGAATACCCTTAGACAAACTTTAAAAAATAAACCTCCCCCATCAATTACCCCAGATCGAATCAAATAACCCAGTGACAACATGAATTTTACAATAATTAAACTCCTCACACTTCAATAGGAATAAAAATCATTACGGGCAGCTAAAGACCCCAACCAAGATTAAGGCCTGTTTTCCAGCTGCTATAGGCTGGCAGACGGTCCCTTCACCAAAGAGCTAACAGTCTAATAAAGACACGACAGGCAGAGATATAGAGACAGTGTTGGGTTATAATTAAAGAAGAAACTAATTATGGTTATAACTAAATGAGTGAAATATATCTAGTATTTGCTTCCAGGATAGCAGTAGGAAAAATATAGCTTGTAAAAGCTTTTATTGCACTTAAAACAGACAAGTTTATTGAGACCTGAGAAAAATACTGACAGATTTTCAGCAATTTATCATCAGAGGGAGTCAATCTCATCCCTCAGTTTCCCCATCTGCGCACTGAGCCTCATACGACTTGACAGTCTCCTCTCTCACTGCACAGCACAAAGATTAAGTTAATATTTGCAAAGCGCACTGTGCATATCCAGCACTTGATGGGTGCTGAGAATTATTCATTAGTAACAGTTGTTAGTGTTATTTACTTTATAGTCAGGCTTACAGGCCTCAACTGAGATCAAAGTCCCATTGTGTTAGACCCTGCAGGCACAAATAGCAAGAGACCGTCCCTGCCCCAAAGGGTTTACAATAAAAGGCACTGATCCTGCCAGCGTGGACGCACATCCCTACCTTTATGTGCGCAAATAGCCCCATTGCTGTCCGTTGGTGTACTCATGCATGTCGAGTTAAGCATGTACATAAGTGTTTGCAGGTTAGGGTCTGCAAGGACTGACATGACAGGCCCACGGGGAGAAGGGAAATTGTCACCGAAAGGTAAAATAACTTGCCCACCATCAGTGGCAAAGCTTGGAAGAGAATCAGATCTCCTGGATCCCTATCCACTAGACCCCCATCTCCTCCCCAAAAGGGGAAGTTTTAGGCAATTGAAATCAGGTGCAAAACAGTCAAATAAAAAAAATTAATTCATGGACAGCAGCTTTGCTTCTAGCCTTTTAATGTTTTTAAAGATGCATTCCTGTTTACATTGTTCTAGTGGCTGCTTTGTCCTTGGCTTTTCTGGGCCCACAATTAGATTGTCTCATTTAGACCAGGATGTTTTGAATTGTCTTTCTGTTGCTATGACCTGGACGCGATGATCCACATAGGGATAAACAAAAGCAACAACCTTCTAAATTACCCTCCCATACAGTACGACCATATGGAGCCAGCCAAGCATTCATGCACGTTCTCCTCTTGCCCCATGTGCCCAAGTCCTTTTGAAGTCAGTGGGACGTAGGTGTGTGCGCAAGTGTATTAATAAATAAGGATGAAATTTCTCTCATGCTTCAAGTTAAGTATGCACTTAAGTGTTTTGCTGAAACAAGTTTTGTATTAAAACACTCCTGTTGTTTTTCTTGCAGGTAACAGGAAGCAACTGCCCCAAGGAAAAAGATTAAAACTCCCCAGTGGGTTCTGAGCTTGGTCCATGCATGCTCTTAGTCAGAGTCTCACAAGGCCAAGAACTCGCTGTGGACTTGATCCTGCTCCCATTCAGGTCAATGGAAAAACTTTAATGGTGCATGAGCAGAAATCTACCAGAAGCGGAACAGAAGACTCCAGGGGTGGAAAGGAATGTAACCAGAGGTTGAAGCAGAAGACCGAGAGGCAGGACTCCTGTCTTATTACCAATTCTGCAGCTGATCTGCTGCATGACATTAGTCAAGTCACTTGGGCCCACGTTTGCAACATGCCCATTATTGTTAGGGGGCCAAATACTAGGTGTCTCAATATGGACACCCAGAAATTCAGGGGCTCAAAATAAATGGCCACATTTCTATTCCTTGGTTTTCCCATCTAAAAAATGTGAATTATGTTGGCTAATAAGACATAGAAAGCTTAAGCATCCTCCCCAAAGCCAAAGAGGCCTATCTTCCCAACACCGGAAAGGGGAGAGTTTACTTAATGTTTGTAAAATGCATTGAGATTCCAGGATGAAAGATAGTCTAGGGTGGCAAAGTAGGGGGTCATTATTGTCAGAATTAAGGCTGTGTGCTGACAGCAGAGGAGACAGGGAATGAAAAAATGTAACAGGCTTGCATTTTTTTTTCAAACTTGAAGATGCATAAAGGGAACAGCCTGTTTCCTCCCCCTCCACCCATCACGCTCCGATGTAATAACTTTCCCTAGTTCCGCGGCTCTCACATAGCCAGTGCTGTGTGCAGTTGGCAGAGTCTTTGCAGATGCAATGCATTAGCAAAGCCTGCAAGTCGGCATCCTGTTTTTCCAATCACTCTTCTGAAACTCCTCCACTTTTCTCAGAGGTTTTATCAGAAAGATGTTCCTCTGAAACATTTCAGCAAGAGGATCTGACAGCTCTTCAAACACCAGCTGAAATTCATTTGTTTTCCGCTGCTTCCTGTTTTTACAAGTTCATTAATGTTTCATCAAGATAGACTGAAGATTAGAACTTTCACCAGTCACACTGAATCTCTAATTTGAGACACAGCCTTCATATCATTATATACACATTACCCATACATACATGCATCTATATACACCTATCTATACAGGCACATCTATATGTGGGCTGGGCGCTCAAACGAGCAGCTTTGAAAATACCATTAGTAATGTGTGAATACAGCTATTTGTATTCACACATTACTAATGGTATTTTCAAAGCTGCCGAGGTACATATACGTAGATATGTCTGTGTACCTCTCTGTGTGCATACGGTTAGTCTCTAAGGTGCCACAAGTACTCCTTTTCTTTTTGCAAATACAGACTAACACGGCTGCTACTCTGAAACCTACTCTGAAACAAAACAAATTAAAACCCTAACATGTCTGCAGCCTGACATGATGCCTTTTTCTTATGGAACGATTTCTGAAGCCACCAAAGTAACTCAGCGTGTACAGCACCTCAGCAGCAGTACATAGTTCAGGGCTGTTCTTCAGACGAAACATGAGGTCGCGAGACAGTTCTGCAGACTAACAGGGGCTGAATGTCAGAGCTCAATGAAGAAGGGACTGGGAGTGCTCAAGCATCCAGGCTTTTAGCGCTATCTCTCTGGTGCATTAATATGCTAACTGCAACAGAAAAAATGTGGAACTAATTCCATGTACCATTCATATAAGAGCATCCAGGTAGCACCAAGATATAGCAGTATCAAAACAGACAGGATTGCATTACTCTGATATATTATAGTACAAGAGTATGTAATATGTTCTATTTAAATAGGTTAACAGGCTGTTTAGTTACAACAAAAATCTAGGTCTATTTCTAATTTTCACACTGAGGTTGCTTTCTCTTAAAGCCATGAAATATATCTGTGCAGCCTCATTTCATTTTCCTTACAACCATGACAACAAAAAGAAAGTGATAGTGACAGTTTTTAGACTAGTAATTCTGTTGATTTCTGAAGACACAAAACTTTACTCTGATAGTCTTTGCCACTGGAAAGTACTGGTGCTCAAAGAACTGTCCATTTTGTCTTTTCTTTTGCTTTCCTTTCCCCCTCCTAATCCCCAAAATTTCTTTTAATTTGGCCATCTGGTAGGTACAAAAAAAGCAGCATCTGCATTGGTATAGTGATTTTAAACATGTTTGATGTGTCACCTGATGGAAAGTGCTGGTGACATAATCATGAAAGGCACTGGGTAACTTACTGTACTGTTGCATTAGACTAAATTTGTATGATCGCATTCTGGAAAATGGAGCTTTCTAGTTGACTGCAAAGAAATGCCAAGTAATGTCATACTTTTAGATTGTGTGTGGGGGGGGTATAGCATGAGGTTTATAATAGCACTAAGAACCCATCTTTCAGTCTTTATCAAGTATCTGCCTCTAAATTGTCTGCCTTCTTTGTCATGTGGCTAACACCAACCACAAGCCACTCTGAAAATGTATCCCTGGGTCACCAAACAATATGAAGTTCCTTTAAAATTACCCCGGACCCTTAACAGCACTGTGAAGTTATTAACTGACTGCTAAAGATTGCAGAACAGAACATTCTTGTTTAATTACACATTGGTTTTGTTGATTTATCTGTTTGAGGTGAAATAAAGTAACTGCTCCAACTCTGTCCACTTTGGGACCATTTGCTAGATGATGACAAATAATAATAATGAAATGTAGCGACTGATGAACATTAGACTAGGGTTCGGATGTTCACATAAAGGTTTGGTTGCTTCTCCATACTTTCATCAGACCTGTCAGGTCTGCACATCTGAGCTGGAAACCTCACAAGAACAGGTCATGCCATCTCAGATCAGACTCCTGGCCCACCTACTTCAGTATTCTGCCTCCAACAGTGGCCGTGCCAGGCGCTTCAGAAGAAGGTGTAAGAACCCTGCACCAGGCAAATGTGGGATAACCTGCCCTCTGCATGAGGTCTCTTCCTGAACTCTCCTAGGTAGAGACTGTTGTCAGACCTGAAGTATGAGGTTTAATATCCCTCCCAAGGAGCCTGCGTGGAATTGTCACCAGTTAGATGGACAACAAAGGGACAACATACAAACACAGGATGGCAGGACATGAAGAGAGAAAGCAGTGATGGTTTAGCACACAGTTTGGTTCTACAATTTTCATTGTTAAGGTAAAGAATTTTAGTCCAGTTCATTAACAATGTCTAAGGTGGAATGGCCTCTTGGGTGTAGTAGAATTTTAAGGAGGAGAAGTTCGGGGCCATGGAAGGCTGGATCAGGGAGGGAGAACCAAGCACAGTGGGGCTACAAGGAGGAAAGCATAGAGCTAAGAGTAGTAGAATTAATCATGCAGCTGGATCAGGCTGCAGAAAGCTAATGACTCAAGAAGGGGAGACGAATGGCTCTCTGCTTCTGCAGATCTTTTTTTGTTATTGTTTATCTATTGATACCAACCCCTCCATCTCCTTCAAGCAGGCAAAGCAAGGCTAGAGTGTCTGGTTTCCACAGTCCATTTTCCCACCTTCCAGCGCCATCTGGGAACTTGCATTTCTAATGCGATTTCCAGATGTCTATGTCATTCTGGGTCTGGTCTTTCCGGTCAGATGCCCTGCATCACTATTGTGGCATAACACACACTCCAAGCGGAATGTTGTACAAATGGCTATGACAGGACTAGTTTCTAGACCAACACGCACTGCACAACAAACTGGCCCAGTCCCTCAAACTCACATTCACACAAGCAGGCTTGTTTTCTTCCTCAGCAGACCATAGCAGCGCTAAGCTACATTTGACACAATTTTCTTTTTTAACTCTCTTAAACATTTGTCTAAGTATGAGAACCATTCCCCAAAGTGACTTGGACCTGAATTGTCTCCCACTGGAAGTGGTGGAAGGACCATTTCCTGGGACTTTTAAACCTAGGCTGGACAAACCACTGCAATGTGTACTAGAAGGCGCAATCCTGCACTGACCCCTGGCAGAAAGAGAGTTAGATCTAACAGGTTGTTCTATTTCTAACTTCTCTGATCCTGTGTGTGCTCCATCCAGCAGCTCAACATCAGTTCTTTGTAAGTGCTGGAAGGAGGGTGGTTTAGTGGTGATGTATGGGGGTCCCATGTAAATAGTCTTCTGCCCAAGGTGCTGTCATACCTTTGTACACTTATCAAGTCAATTCTGCTTGTGGTTAATGCCCCTCTGGAACTCAGGCCTTTTGTGGGATATAATCAAGGCTAACTGAAGAAAGTAACCAGGCCAAAACTTGTGTATGGCTGTATAAGGAATGACTCCAAGCTACATACAGGCATGTGATGCTATTGCATTCGAAACAGACCTGTTTTGAGGATCAGCTGTTTTGCTTCTTTCACTCTAATTTCTTTGCAGAGCAAGCTGTGGTTCCAAGCTATTTTGGACAATAAAGTATATTTGGGTTGATTGGAACAGGAAAGGATAAGGCACCTTCATATGGAACGTCAATGCCTTTGTGGCAAGACAAGTCCACATAAAGACTATCCCATTCCTTTAAGCACCAAAGACAGATACAACGTGGCTTCTGCCAGCCAAGGTCTAAGAAAACATCACTAACATGCTACTAAGATTTGAAAAACAGGATCCCTCAGTTTTTTCCTTTAAACTGTGAGAAAACCAGAGAGATGAGTGTGCTGCACTTAGCAGAGGTCAGGACTGGATAATCTACTCCAAGGTTCTCTTTAAACAAAAGAGAAAAAAACGGTTACAATCATAATCAAGGAGGAAGCCAACTTAGCAAACAGACTTCTTCAAAATTCACTTTTCTGGAAAGTTATACTGCACTCATAACAGAGCAGATGGATCATATATAGCACAGTGTCCAGTTTGTAGCTTTTGAAATGTTGTCTATGCTCCTTGTAGGGGGTCCTGGGGAAGGGTTTGGAAAATACCTGATACTTGGTACAAGCCAACCCTTTGGAAAAGCAAAAAAATGGCTCTTCAGAATCTTTCATGATCCCAGGGATTCATAGATTTTTAAGGCTGGAAGAGAGCATTATGATCATCTAGCCTGACCTCCTGTATAACACAGACCACAGGATTTCTCTGAATTAATTCCTGCTTCAGCTACAGCAGATCTTTTAGAAAGACAGCTAATCTTGATTTAAAAAAATCCCAGTGATGGACAATCCACCACAACCCTTAATCAGTTGTTCTAATTGTTAATTACCCTCCCTGTTAAAAATTCTCTCTGGAACAGATGGTCTAGCAACACCTTAGGAGGGGATGAGCAAAATCAGAGGCAGAGAAAGTCACCCTCATCCTCCCTACAGCTTGGTGAATTTTCACCAGAGGCTCCTATTAGCCTCCTTGAGTGGAGCACTATCAAACATGATGCACTTATTCCACAGAATCAGGAAAAACCACCCACTCTCTCAAGCAGCTTCCAAGGGATAGTGCCTCACGGCTCCCTCTTATAGTGAGCTGGGGCAGATGAGTTAATTCCCCACAGCTGGCCCCACTTAGCTACCCTGCCCTCTAGGCAGGCAGCTGAGGCTCTTCGTCTAGCCAGAAAGATAGAGTTAATCCTTTGCATGCTGGCTAGATCCATGTAGCCACTTCCCATGAGCTACTTTCTTCTTCTGGCTGTGTGGCACAGCATGTAGTGTCATTTAAACTCCCGGGAAGTCATTGAAAGTAGGAAGGACAAAGCTGCAGCTTGAAGCTGGGTTTCTTGTGTCCAAATATTTTTCAGCTTTTGGGCTGGTTTGGGGGTTTGTTTGGTTTTTTTTTGCTGCTTTGTTGTGCATCGTGTAATGCTATATAGAAAGAAATTAGAGTGAGTGGCCAGGAGTTAGTTTCCTAGCAGCTACCTAAGGACAATGAGCCCACGCTCTGCTGCCGCTTCTGAGGCCTTACGCGTTGTCCCTGGCAGGAAGGCATATATATTGCTGGGCTCTGGACTGCATCTAGCTCCCCTGTCCAAGGTTTGTTTCACTGAGTCATTGTCATATACAGTATTTTTTTTAAAGCGTCTGGTAATTCTGAGTGCATAAAGTTTGGGATCCCAAATTAAGTCACCTTTAAGGGACCTGACTTTCAGAAATTTTAAAAAATACTTTGCCTCTTGGCAACTTAAAATTATAAACTGTTTCCTCACTGAGTTTGTTTTCTTCCTTGCACTGACAGTTTGTTACTGCAGGTCTGTGCACATTGATTGTTATTGCAGATGACTTCTGGGCTATGCACCCTGGGTCGCTTAGGGGAGCGGGGTGTACATACCAGTTTGATGTTGGTGGGTGTTGGACTGTACATAGGGCAGTCCATGATCACTGGGCTATGCATGCTGGTTTGTTATTATAGGATCTTTTTATTATTAGAATGTTATTAATGGATGCCAGGCTTTTGGCATCTGAACTCAAAAAACACTGACCCATTTGTTTTCAATATGGAGAGAGAATTGTATGGATTTTATATACAGACTGGTGCATTTTTGGCTAACAAAACTTGAGTGTCCCTTTAGAACACGCTTTCCCTGCAGAGTATTCAGATCTTGTTTTGTAAAGCTGTGGCCAGAACGATTAAGAGCACAGACCAGAGCAGCACTTTTTTTTTTTTCTCCCTTCTTCTATCCTGTGTTTAGAAACAGAAGGTTACAGGCTACCCAGGCAGCTGGTGCAACATTCATTATTTACTCCTATCGGACTGGGAATCTCCACAAGGCCCAGTGCCACTGACCCTGCGCTGGAGGTATGGCGAGCACACGGAGACAGGAAAGATGCTCCCCAAAGCCCCCGGCCGACTGTTCAGACCCGGGCTCAGCCAGGCGGAGAGCACTGCTTGTCGGTCGTGTTTCAACAGAACAAAAAGTAACTGTTTATTTATCCATTTTAAATTAGCCTCAGAAAATTCCGTCTCTACACCAAGAGGCTTTGATTCTCCACTGCCCCTGCGTGACGGATGGTGCTTTACGCCAGTGCAAAGTGCATTCTGGTCTGGTAGCATTCTACACCCACACTGCACTGGTGTAAATGCTGTAATTTGGGGGGAGGATCTGTTGTATCCTTCATACATACCAAAGAGGACTTACCTGCTTTAAATACAAAACTCTACTCTCCTTTAGATATCTAGTCATCTCTGTTCTAAAATGAACCCAGTATAAATGTCTCTAGGCCATATCTTAGTCACACTGGACTTTGCAAGAGTTTTTACCATTGACTTCAATGGGATCAGTATATTTGAGTTCATAGACTGCTTTTTAAAACATCAACATAAATCATACAGGCTGCAAGGCAGCTGATGAGCCCTGCCCTTCGTTAAACAAACGCAAAGTTGAGGATGGTGCAAACACAGTGACTCATCAACAGAAACAGAAAGGTAAACAAAAACATTCTGCTAAGCCGTTAATCGTCCACATATGAACTTCAGGCAGCCTGTGGCCTCACAGACATGCCAGGGCGCTCAGGGATGATCCCTGCATGGAACCATTTAAACCAACAATGGGCCCAAACTCTGTATCTGAGTCCAGATTCCAAAACCTTCCATCTCCCCACCCCCAAATGGACACTCACAAGTTAAGATGTGCTCGGATTCTTGGTGCCAATCCACGCCCACCTCTGATTGCATCAACTCACTAAGCCTAGGGGAGAAGTGGAGTTCCTGACCAGCTCCACCTCACCTTTCCCCCTTTTTAGTTGCGTACATTGATATCCACCATCAGTGGTATTTATTATTGGCATTATGATAGTGCCAAGAGGCCCCAGTTGAGAGCATGTACCCACTGTGCTAGATGCTATACATACAAATGGTAAGTTAGTCCCCAGGAGCTTACCATCAAAATAGACAAGACAGACAAAGGAATGCTCAATATCCAAGTTTTACAGATGGAGAATGGGGGCACAGGAAACTAAATAACTTGCCCAAAGATCCCATAGCGGAGCCAGGACCTGAACCCAGGTTGCCTGAAGGCCAGTGCTTTAACCACTAAGCCAGCTTCCTTCATAAGAAAGAAGAGAGCAGAAGAGAATAGCAAAACTGCCAAGAATGCTCAGCTTCTGGCTAAGAGCTGTATATTGCTCTGGGGAAAAGATCACAGCAGGCAGAAAGCATCAACTGCAGGCAGATAATGACATATTTAACAAACACGTACAGCCAATGGACTCTGAAGTGACTATTTTCTTTCTTTCCTGGATATTTTTTCCCCTGTCTGAAAATTCCCCTACTTGCATCCGGCTTTGGGTGTTTAAACCATTTATGTGGGGGGAAAAAGACAGATTGATATCTTTAGTGCAGCCTGTACTCGTCAGGGCTAAAGACAGGTCATGAAGATGGCAGGAATACTAAGCTTAAGGCGACAGACTTGGCGCCGTGGTACATTTAAGCTGAGACTGAGAGTCCAGAATTCCTGGACATCATAAAGAATCTATTATCATTGTGGTCACTTTCAGCAACACTGGTTTCATTACCATCTGTCTTCATCCACTGATGCTTAGAGAATAAATATTAAATATGGAACTTTTCCTGGATTCAAGTCACAGAAGGCAGATAGGGAAACAGTTCTCTAGTAATATGATCTCAGAGCCCCCTAGAGTAGGTGGAGGAAGATAAAAAAAAAAAATAAGATCATTAGCTCTGTCGACTTGAAAATAAGGGTTCGGTTTTCAGTTGAGCAATAATTCTCTTTTCAAGGTGGGCAATATTTAAGCAATCATCCCTAGAAAATTGGTCATTACCACCACTGGCTAATAACTGATTTGTTAGTTAATAGCCCAAGGTGAAACCAAGGACAGTAAATGCTCTAACAAACCAGTTGCTGACTGCAGTATTAACAGATTTCAAGGGCATCATTGCTATTATAAACCATGTTCATTGATTTATAACAATGCTAATATGTTTTATAAAAGAGCAGGTGCAGTGTTCTGGAAAAATTCATCATTCCCTGCTTCTTCGCAGCTGATTGTCGACCACTCACAGTCCTGAAGTGGATGCCATCTAGTTTTGAATCGCTCAGACAGAGATATTCTGGGAGAGGGGCAGTAGGTAGGGTGACCAGGTGTCCCGAGTTTATATGGACTGTCCCGATATTCGGGGTTTTGTCTTATATAGGCGCCTCTTCCCCACCCCCCATCCCTATCCCAATTTTTCACACTTGCTAGCTGGTTACCCTAGCAGGAGGAGGCCAAAGAAAGGAAAGGAAGGAATCCAACAAGGTGCACACATCTTCTTCCTCCCAAAACTGACCAGTCTTAATTATTAATTATTATTATTTATTATATTATCATCTCAAAGGAACCCAAAGCTTTATGTCAATTATTTGCATGGGGATAATTCATTAGGACTATGTGCTCGTGACCCGTAATATCCATCTCCTGTGACTGCAAAGTGGGGCAGCTCCAAGAAAAACCCCAGTTACAAAAGGTTTTACCTCTGGATTCGCATCACAACATGGCATGTTGGTGTTTTGATAGTACTCAAGGCCTGTCTGTCTCTACACGACTAATACAGAAAGGTCATCAGCAAAAAAACCCAGATTTTTCAACTTTCTGCTAATCCCTCCCCCTTTAAAGATATGTGAGCTTCCTTAATTGCACTAATGTACAAACTCAGAGAAGTCATCTCTTATAGGAAAGCACAATATTAATTGGACATGCCTATTTCTAGTTAGGAAGGACTTTGGTTCTCCATTAGCCAGCTCCGCAAATGGCTTCATTATCTCTTCTTTTTGTCAAGCCTGACCTCAGCAACACACATGACCAGAAGAAGTCCTTCTTTTTCACAGATAAGGGCTTGATCCTGCTCCTATTGAAGTTCATGCTAAACCTCCCATTCACTTCACTGTTGTAAGAAAAAATCCTGTCTGAGAACGAATTCACATTCCAGACTTCCAGACCTTGCCAAAAATCCCACTAATCCCTGCTGTAGAGACTTTGGGCCATTTAGGCACAAACTAAGGTCACCCAACTACTTGCAGCTCAGAATATGTCAGTATATAAGATGAAAGTCTCCATGGTGAAAGCCTTCCGTCTCCCAAAGTAAATCCACAAAGAAGAACTTGAATCAAGCTCCCCGAAAAGAGACAGATAGATGAGTTAAAGATACTGTATATACATACCTGCCTGTATATAGATCAATCATAATAAGGCTCCAGTGTGGACATTTCAACCCAGTAATTTTAATGGAAATGAGGCTCTAAATCTGTATTATCATACCAAGAAAAATGGAGCTATTTTCACATCTCAGTTACCTAATGGACTAGACACATTTTCCTTTGACTTGGGGAATGAGCTGTAAGCGACAGGCCATCCCCTCCTTGTTAATGATGTTATCTTCCATTGGCTGATCCATGACCGCCTACTGTGTGAGGCTACTATAAGAGAAGCCACTTCCCTCTGGCCAAAGCCATTCTCAAAGTACATGCATGTGTGTGACACATTATGTGTTTGCACACATCCCTCTTTGACTGAGGACTCCTGCTTCTGAAATTAGAAGACGATCAGCAGGCTGAACCACGTCATTTTCCCATGTGCAGGGGACCAACACAAGACCAATGTACCACGTAAGTCCCACAAGGCCTATGCAGAGGGGTAAATTCAATGGCATACCATGACAGTTTTAGTAAGGCATGTAACAAGTCATTTGCGTGCCTTAGGCAGTTTGAAATGGCATCCTCCATGTGGCGTGACCTTGCATGTACAGTCATGCTGTGCGGAGGACACCATTTTGTTGTACAAAATGGCATCTTCCATGGTCCAGATGGAATCATCCCACGGGTTGGATCTGGTTCACGGGCCACCAGTTGGACTATGTGCAGCTAGTTGGGCATGCAGGGCCCGCAATGTGTGACTTGAATATCCGGACAACAAGCCATTGGGTAAATTTCACTGTCAGTCCTTACCCATACAAAACTCCCATTGAAGACCATAGTAAAGATCAAGTAAGAACTGAGTGAGGATTTCAGGGTCTGGTCCAACTTTAATAGACATCACAAATGTGTTCCTGTGAAACACAGAGACTCAAACTATGATACATTCCAAAGTTGGCCCTACCCAACAGAACCAATAAAGAATGTTGACTGCAATTACAGTGCTTTGACAAGTAAGGAAGACCAATTGGAAACATAAATTCATGCTGTGGATCCAAGCTAGCACCTCGGCAAACATTTAATCCCCCCCCACCCCGTCTTTCCCACAGAACGTTTTAAGGGAAAAAAGAAAAGAAAAGAAAAATGACGAAGAATTAGCTCTAAGTTTGTGGTTTTATTGGTTTTCCTAGAATTTATTGTAGTGCCAGAAATTAATTTATGGATAATAGCAAGCATGGGATCACAATGAACTTCATGTGAGGAAAAAAAACACCTCAAGAATGTTCTAGTTGGCAAGAAAAAGCCCCTGTGTCGATCTGAATGCCAAAAAAGGAGGGTAAATCTTGTATACCAGCTTTGGAAATCATTAGAGTTTTGCAAATTATGAGACAATGTCACATCGTCTGCACAAACATTTTTTCCCATTTATTCCTCTGTTACCCTAAGCTCACACTGTCCCAGAATTTTAGTGTATTATGGCCACTGGTATACAGTAATTTAGGAAAAATTCACTTTCTTTTCCCCCTTTGTTCTTTCTTTTTCTTTGAAAGGCAATTGCTGTGTGTTATTCATCCCTATGTCTCTTTGACAAGGATCATTACTTATGTTTATCATCAAAAGATGCACTGTATTAGCATCATATGTTTTAGGGTTTGTTATTATAATATTGTGGATTCTGGAAATGGCACTGCAGTTTTTTGGCACAGAAAATAAAAGTTATTTTTATTTGGCATATTTGTGATGGTCTTTTGCTGCCGAGCTCCTCCTTTGATGGCTTCAGAACACGCATCTTTGGGGTCCAAATCAGAAGAAATCATTTTCCATAAGGGAATAGAATATGCACTAATTCTGCCATGGGCTAAGCTGGCAAAATTCCAGGGAAATCACTTACACCAGTCTTGATTTTAGCACTGGACGGCCAAATAGGAATGAATTTGCCAAGAACTGATTGTTCAGGGTTTCAAGTTTAGCTAAAACCCAGCAGTTCCTAGTGGTCATATATCACTGCTGCAAAAACCAACACCAACATTAGCATCCTGGTTGGGTCTCAGCAGACAGGCTGGTGACATTGACGTCAGAGGGATAGGACTATTCTCTCAATCCTAGACATCCAGCAGAGCATCCAGAGGAGAATCCGAAAGAGCACTGACACAAACTGTTGGAGCAATGTGGAGGAACGCTCCCAGCTGTGTCTAATGTCTGTGCGCTTGTTATGTGGCTAAATAAAAGGCTTCAGACTCCAAGGCTGTCAGTTTCCCCCCCAAGAGTTAAGTTCACTTAAAACCTCAAAAAGAACAGGAAAATTACAGGTGTTATTATCTGGTGTTCAGATCCTCTGGAGATGGGTGAATTGGAGCCTGATTGATTAGACAAATAGATTAAATCATTCATTGTTTAATTGGAAAATATCATCTCTTTTTTTCCTCCTAGGAGACTGGGAGTCTAGACGCCTGTTGCTGGCCCAGCCATTGAACTCATGTGTGATCTGACTCCTGTATGCCTCAGTTTACCCATCTATGAAATTGATGATATAAAGCCTCAGACATGGTATTATTCTTAATTTACCAAAGTGCTTCAATATCCCCAGAAAATATGTTAGAATTGGTTTAAATGGAATTTCTTCCATATGTTGCACCTGGTCCAATAACTGCAAAATAGATGTTATTTTAATGACCAATTTGGCCTGAATCATATGAGAAGATGCATTTAGTGAAATCCTGGCCCCTCTGAAATCAATGGAAAACCTTCCATTTACTTCAATTGGGTCAATATTTTAGTCATGATCTTCAACTTCTGGTGGACATTAAAGCTGGTCAGACTTTGGCATTTCTGTCCCAAAGGACAAAACTGGGTTTCATCCAGAATGAAGACAAAAAGTCAAAATCCCAAAATTGTGCATGTAACAATATATTAAAAAAAAATTGCTTTGACATTAGAGAAATGATTTGTTTCAAACGTATCATTTCCACTTTTATATGCAAAATGTTTCAAGTTTGTTGAATTAGAATTTTCCAGTGGAAAACTGTTCCACTGGGCAATTTTCTACCAGCATTAGTGGACTTATTTCCAAGAACTGACATTTAGCTTCATGTAAATGAATCCACCATCCGTGGGTGGTTTCCCATCTGTGACTCAGAGGGGTCTTTACTGATTTGTGGAGGAAAATTTGTTTTGTGTTTGGATGAGTAATGAAGCACCCACTTGGATTTCCTCAACAATACTCAACTATTCTTGAAACAAAGAAATTATCTTAAAAAGTCAGAGACGTTGAACAAATGTCTCATTATCTGGCACAAACCAACACTATTTCTAACATGTGTGATGCACTGTTTAGAGCAAGCTAAACTCCTCTGGCAGTGAGAGGCACACACAATAGCAAACAAGTAACGCACCCTACAGAGATGAACCAACAAACACCAATGAAATCAGTGGTGTTACACTAGTGATGGATTTGGCCCTATGTTGTTTTAACTAAGGTATATTGCCTACATAATCATCAATTCTTTACTAACAGGACTATAGTGTAATATGCAAAGATCACAGGCAGTAAGTTACATCATATAAGAACAAAGAACTGTATATTCTCCAGCTCACACCTTCTAAGAAGGCTAAGAAATAATCTTAGTAATTTTAATGCTTGTGTTGGCTTTTATTAGAGTTCTATACTGTATGCTTGCCATATGTAAAACTACTTCAAACCGCTGGCAATCAGCAACATTGTACCCATAAAAATGCTTACTCATAGACTCATAGATTTTAAGGCAAAGAAGGGACTTTTATTACTTGAATGGGTTCTTCAAATTAAAAACTGTTTTGGTATCACTTAAAGAAAGTTAATCACAACTGGAACTGAATTAAAATTGACAAATTTTATAGGTGTTTGTATACAAATGCTAGAAGTGCCTTGTATTAAACAAGAATATTGATATAATAGGTATCACAGAAACTTGGTGGAAAGCTGATAATCATTGGACATGGTAATACCAGGGTACAAAATATTTAGGAATGACAGAGTAGGTCATGCTGATGGGGAAGTGGCACTATCTGTGAAAGAAAGCATAGAGTCAAATGGAGTAAAAATCTTAAATTAATCAAACTGTACCACGAATTCTCTATGGCTAGAAATTCCATGCTTGACTAATAAGAGAATAGCAGTAGGAATACAATACCAACCACCTCATTAGGATGGTGATGGTAACTGTGAAATGCTCAGGAAGATCGGAGAGGCCACAAAAACAGAAAACCCAGTAATAATGGGATATTTCAACTAACCTCATATTGATTGGGTACATGTCACCTCAGGATGGGATGCATAGATAAAATTCTAGACACCATTAATTACTGCTTCTTGGAGCAGCAAGTCCTGGAACCCACAAGAGCAGAGACAATTCTTGATTTAGTCCTAAATGGACTACAGATGAATATAGTAACAGTGACCTTAATGTAATTAAATTTAACATCCTAGTAGGGTTGAAATACCAAAGGATCCCACCCCAGTAATATTTAACTTTAAAAGGAGAACAATGCAAAAAATGAGACAGCTATTAAACAGAACTTCAAAAGGAAAAGTCGCAAGAGTGAAATGCATGGAAACTGCATGGAAACTTTATAAAAACACCATAATAGAAGCTCAAACTAAATGTATACCCCAAATTTTAAAAAAATGGTAAAAAGACAAACAAAATACCATCATGGCTAACTAACAGAATAAATGAGGTGGTTAGAGGCAAAAAGGCATCTTTTAAAAATTGAAGGCAAATCCTACTGAAGAAAATAGAAAGGAGTATAAACACTGGCAAGTCAAGTCAAAATATAATTAGGCAGGACAAGAGAGAACTTGAAGATCAACTAGCAAAAGACACAAAAACTAAAAGCAAAAAAAAATTTAAGTACATCAGATGCAGGAAGCCTGCCAAATAATCAGTGGGGCCACTGGATGATCGAGGTGCTAAAGGAGCACTCAAGGAAGACAAGGCCATTGCAGAGAATCTAAATGAATTCTTTGCATTAGTCTTCACTGTACAGAATGTGAGGGAGAATCCCACACCTGATCTATTCTTTTTAGGTGACAAATCTGAGGAACTCTCCCAGACTTAGGGGTCAATAGAAGAGGTTTTTGAATTAACTGATAAATTAAACAGTAATAAGTCACCAGGACCAATGGTATTCACCCAAGAGTTCTGAAAGAACTCACATATGAAATTGCAGAGCTACTAACTGACGTATGTAACCTATCACTTAAATCAGCCTCTCTACCAGATGGCTGGTGGATAGCTAATGTAAATGCCAATTTTTAAAAAAGTCTTCAGAGGCGATCCTGGCAATTACAGGCCTATAAGCCTAATATCAGTACCAGGCAAATTGATTGAAACTACAGTAAAAAACACAATTATCAGACACCTAGATAAACATGATATGTTGGGAAAGAGTCAATATGGCTTGTGTAAAGAGAAATCATGCCTCACCAATCTATTAGAATTCTTTGAGGGTGTAAACAAGCATATGGACAAGGATGAACCAGTGGATATAATGTCCTTGGACTTTCAGAGAGCCTTTGACATCGTCCCTCACCAAAAGGCTCTTAAGGAAATAAGCCATCATGGCACAAGAGGGAAAGTCCCCTCATGGATCAGCAATTCATTAAAAGACAGAAAACAAAGGAGAGGAATTAATGGTCAGTTTTCACAATGGACAGAGGTAAACAGCAGGGTCCTCCAAGGATCTATACTGGGACCGGTGCTGTTCAACATATTCATAAATGACCTGGAAAAAAGGGGTGAACAGTGAGGTGGCAAAATTTGTAGATGTTACAACATTACTAAAGATAGTTAAGGCCAAGGGTGACTGTGAAGAGTTACAACGTGATCTCACAAAACTAGCAGATGAACAAACTAGCAGATGAAATTCAATGTTGATAAATGCAAAGTAATGCACATTGGAAAACATATTCCCAAATGATGGGGTCTAAATTAGTTGTTACCACTCAAGAAAGAGACCTTAGAGTCATAGTGGAGAGTTCTCTGAAAACATCCACTCAATGTACAGCGGCAGTCAAAAAAGCGAACAGAATGTTAGGAACCATTAGGAAAGGGATAGATAGTAAGACAGTAAATATCACAATGTCACTATAGAAATCCATGGTACACCCACACTTTGAATATTGCCTGAAGTTCTGGTTGCCCCATCTCAAAAAATATATTTATTAGAATTGGAAAAAGTATAGGGAAGGGCAACAAAAATTATTAAGGGTCTGGAACAGCTTCCAGATGAGACGAGATTAAAAAGACTGGGACTTTTCAGCTTGGAAAAGAGATGACTAATGGGGGATATGATACAGGTCTGTAAAACCATGAATGGTGTACTGGAAGTGACTAGGGGAGAGTTATTTACCCCTTCACATAATACAAGAACCAGGGGTCACCCAATGAAGTTAATAGGCAGCAGGTTTAAAACAAACATAAGGAAGTAGTACTTCACACAACACACAGCCAACCTCATTAATGATCTGGACGATGGGATGGATCGCACTCTCAGCAAGTTTGCGGATGACACTAAGCTGGGGCAAGAGGTAGATATGTTGCATGGTAGGGATAGGGTCCAGAGTGAACTAGACAAATTGGAGGATTAGGCCATAAGAAATCTGATGAGGTTCAACAAGGACAAGTGCAGCTTTAGGACAGGCTGGGGACCAACTGGCTAAGCGGCAGTTCTGCAGAAAAGGGCCTGGGGATTACACTGGATGAGAAGCTGGATACGAGTCAACAGTGTGCCCTTGTTGCCAAGAAGGCTAACGGCATATTGGGCTGCATTAGTAGGAGCACTGCCAGCAGATCGAGGGAAGTGATTATTCCCCTCTATTTGGCACTGGTGAGGCCACATCTGGAGTACTGCGTCCAGTTTTGGGCCCCCCACTACAGAAAGGATGTGGACAAATTGGAGAGAGACCAGCGGAGGGCAACGAAAATGATTAGGGGGCTGGGGCACATGGCTTATGAGGAGAGGCTGAGGCTGTTCTCAGTGGTGGCAGATGACAGAACAAGAAGCAATGGTCTCAAGTTCCAGTGGGGGAGGTCTAGGTTGGATATTAGGCAAAACTATTTCACTCGGAGGATGGTGGAGCACTGGAATGGGTTACCTAGGGAGGTGGTGGAATCTCCACCCTTAGAGGTTTTTAAGGCCCGGCTTGACAAAGCCCTGGCTGGGATGATTTAGTTGGGGTCGGTCCTGCTTTGAGCAGGGGGTTGGACTAGATGACCTCCTGAGGTCTCTTCCAACCCTAATCTTCTATGATTTTATTATTCTAAACCTCTGACTGCCACAAGCTGGGACTGAATGACTGGGGACCAGATCATTCAATAATGGCCCTGTTCGGTTCATTTCCTCTGAAGCATTTAGCATCAGTCACTGTTGGAAGACAGGATACTGGGCTAGATGAACCACTGGTCTGACCTAGCATGGCCATTCTTATGTTCTTAACCAAAGAACGATGAGGTGTGTGTAAATATTTGTAATGAAATACAAAATTATGGAAAAACAAGGTTTTTCACCTGTTATGAATTGGGAAATAGGGCAATTTTCATGGACTTTTGACAAAAGTAGTTCATTTTTCATTCAAAATTGAGTCCATTTTCCATGCAAAGATGTCTTTTGTATCAAAAATAGGTGGAATAGTGCAGCTTTGTATGTTTTTTATCTGGGGGGGAAACAGCCATTTTGTTAATATTCCAAATAAAGCAAAATTTGAGAGTTGCAAAACCATATTGAATTAAAGAGAAAAAACTGTAAAGTGAAAATCTATGTAACAAAAATAGTGAATTTTTCAGAAATGTAGGAGAGACCTTTAAACAGTATCTGTATGCTTAGGACCATCTTGTAAAGCTCACTTGTTGTCAATCCACTTTGAAGAGTTTGTCCATCAGGGAGAGATCTCTGTGCTTGCTCTGTATGACGTCATCAAAATCTTCCAGACAGGTTGATTGCATGTCCATGAGGCTGGGTAAAACAGAAGCCAGATTTCAAGCTCTTCAAGGGTTGTGCTATGGAAATTCCAGCTCATGAATCAAAATTAGGCTTCACAGGCTTCAAATCACCAAATCTTGCAGTGGTTCTGCGGATGAATGATCACAAAGCCAGAGGTGTTAATGAATAGACAGCACTGTTAAGACTTCCTACAATGGAAGTAAATGACAGAGGTGGTTTATCTTATTGTTTCTAAGGGGTGCATTTGACTGGAGTTCTTATTGTGCAACTGGAAAGAAAGAAAGAAAATGTACAAAATGAACCAAAATAATGACTGACATTACCTAGCACCTTTCATTTAAAGATTAAATTACTTAGCTAGATAGATCAATCAATCAATCCCTGATATTATATCTGAAAAGCATTTTTATGACCTGCATTCTTACATCATCCAATGGCCTGTAGATATAAATATAGATCACAAGGATGCATTCATTATCTTGAGTATCTGCTTTCAGTCTTCCCTTTTCTGTGTAGCATTGTGTTTGCTCTACTGTGAAGTAGCTATGGTTTGTATCAACTTGTGCCTTTTATATTGTAAACACATGTGGGTCGGGACACCACTAATTGCTTTGCACAGTTACATTCTGTACAACACTTAGCACATTTATGGTTGCCTTGTAACAGGACATATTAATAATTATGGTGAAGCCTGGAGAGGATACCACTGTGGAGAACTCAGTCTGTCCCTGGAAGGCTTTATCAGACATAGCTAACCAAGTCAGGAGCCAGAAGATAAGGAACCATGAATAATAGACAAGAATTTTAAGCTGCAATATGCTGTTTTCCTGAGTCATGCCCTTCCATTTCATTTCTACAGCATTGCCAACTTCCAGTATTCAAAAAAATTCAGGGATCAGGCCCCCAAAACATCATAAGATTGGTTTAAAAATGATGAGACTTTAAAAAAAATTGGGGATTCCTTTTCATGTGCAATCCTTAGACCTAGAAGCTTATTTTTTTTAGTAAAAACTGAAATTTTCATATAATCCCATGACTCCAAGAGCTGGGGCTTTAAGAAAAATGTTCCAATACCATGAGACTCATAATAAGATCATGCAGGGTGGCAGCACTGTTCTGATTTGTTCAATACTTTCCTAGAGAAACTTTTCACTTTTACTTTCTCATGAGCCAATATAGAATCTTCACTGTTATTTTCCAAGGCATTATACAGCACAGCGTTATGGGCCAACTAACCTCTCAACTTTTAATTTATCTAATTCAGGCCCTGACTCTGCAAGGTGCTTAAGCATATACTTAGCTTTGAGTAGTCCGGTTGATTTTAGTGGGTCTACTCATGTGCTCACAATTAGTACCCACCAAACTGGCAAATCATACCTCACTTAAACAAAAATCCATTGGGCTCAGTTTTGCTGTCACTAGCCCCATCAGATGTTTTTGCATGCCCATTGTCCAAGAACACTCAGATGACCACCCAGGACACGAGAGTCTTTTCTCAAACACTGGCTGGATTATGCCAAAAGTACGTATTTAAATGTACTGCTTTTCACTTTCAGGTCCTTGAGGACCAGAAACAGAAGAAGACAAAACTTAGCTGCCAAAGACAAAAAAACAGACTGAACTGCTTTTAATTTAAGATATTTCAGTACAATTATTTGTTAGAGTCATGGAGGAGTAATGGAGCAATCCTGTTTTACCCAGATGATTTTCCCATGACAAATGATATTGGCTCATCATTTGAGGTAATGATTGAATTCCAGTATATTCCTTTCTCTAAAGCATGGGTAGGCTGCAAAGAGCTCTTGTTTTCCTTGGGACATTTGTTTCCAATTTTGCAAACACTGTGAATGTGGTTATTTTTGTAGCAAAGTTATGAAAGCATTGCATTTTATTCCTCATGTTAGAGTTAATTATAAATCACTCACATTGCACTGCCCACAACAAAGTTCTCAGACCCAGAAATTGAATCATTTGTGATCGCTGCTCTCCCACCCCTGCGCTCTCTCTCTCTCTCTCTCTCACTGTCAGCTGCTCTTGGAGGGAGGGAGGGAGGGAGGGGGCGTTATTTTAAGATGTTTTTATTGGCTTCGAAATATAAAGTGTCAGTTCCAAGCTCTTTTTTTCCCAGAGCAAGATAAACTCCTTTGGGCCATACATCATTGGGCTTTTGCATTGCTTGACAGGACCTCACATCTAAATGCCTTTGCAATACCATATCTGATGACTTATGGGAGGGTTGTAGTTTTTCAGGGGGATGTATCATGAAAAGCCCCTTTCAGTAGCTTTGGGCTTAGTCCCAGGTTTGCTTCTTTAACACTTTCAATAACAACTTTTCTTCCTTTGAAAAACAATATATTACTGTAACTGGCTGACTCCCTGTATACTTAGGTTGTGGTTTTATGTTTCTTAGAGAATTGCTTTGTTTTGTTGTTGAGCTGTTGTTCTAAATTAACAGCTAAGCTTTTTACATTTGTTTGAGGATCGGGCATGTTCTATAAAGCAGATTAAGACTGAAAATTCAGGTCAGAGGATCACATCAAGTTCTGTTAAAGGAAATTTGTTAAAGCTCCCCTCCCACTAACCTACTTAGTGTCAGGTCTGATTTGAAAGCATGGCGCTTACAAGTGTAGAGAATTTAATCAAGTTTCCTCTTTTATTGAAAAAGATGAAAATCGGACTTCTCTTTAAAATAAACGGCTTGATTTTTATCTGTGCCTATGTCGCAATGTTTGTTTTCTTTCCTAGGGATTCCGTGCAGTAGCAGGAGCTAGCTGTCAATAACTGTAAGAAGGGATTGCCACTACAAACAAAACAATCATCGTTAACTTAATTAGGCTCCAGTTTAGGAAAGTATTTAAGTACATGCTTAAGTCTATTCCATGCTCAAGACAGCATTTAAACACATGCTTAATTTTAACCATGTGCTTAAATCCCAGTGATTTCAATGAAACATTCAAAAACCATGAGCTTGGCTTAAAAATCATTGGATTAAAAAAAAAACAACATATTTTGGGTTGTGTCTTGTTTTCTCTGCAATCATAAGGGCTAGAAACTTAGTGTTTTATACATGAAAACTTAACTTCAATGGGTCTTAAGCACATGCTTAATTTTAAGCACATGCTTAAATGCTGTCCTGAATAAATGTGCTTTCCTGAACTGAGACCTTAAATCATTGTATCAGTTTATTGCAATACAATCTCCCCTTTAACAACACTCTTTGCAAGACTTGTGAAATATACCCGTCGGAGGAAGATGAATGCTATGGTATAAAGAAATGTTTGTAATGGACTTCAGCGGAGGCAGGGTCAGAGGCCAGGCACATTACATGGAGGTTACAATCCCCAATGGTGACAGGGAAAGAACTCTCCTGTTTGGACTCGTGAAGATAGCGGCTGGGAATAATTCACAAATCTTGTCACTATCCGCTTTGAAATAAAGGGAATCAATGTTGAATGCAAATAACAGAGCAAAATGCAGAGCTATAAATGGTGCATTAAGGCTCCCTTTGATTGTGAAAGGCCTCGTACTTGTGTAAGGAGAGAAAAGACTCAAAAGACAAGTCTATTTTGCAGCCACGCTAGCACTAAAGAAATTTCTTTCTGGAAAACAATCCCCTGACTTTGCACTGAGTGGATAATATATGGGCTAATTTAATCACTGACACAACTCCATTGCATAGCATCCCTTTGCTTATTTCATGGAGATGCAGCCACTTATGTTAGCAGAGGCTCTGAGCTGGGACTCAGGAGACTTGGATTCAGTTTGCATCCCTGCCACTGGCCTGCTGGGTGACCTTGGGCAAGTCACTTCACTGTCCTGTGCCTCAGTTTCCCCATCAGTAAAATGGGGATAACAATACTGGTTTCCTTTGTAACATGCATTGAGATCTAAAGATGGAAAGCACTATATTGGAGCCAGGTTTTATTATTGTCCGTAATGCCAGCAGACCCCAGAAAAAAGGCTAATGACAATAAACCTGTTTATCCCAACATTCTGAGTCTTTCCTCCCCTCTCTGTAAGCGTCGGGCTTTTCATTTTTTAAAAATCACCCTAAGAGTCTGTTTATATAACTAGAGAAGCACAGTTCCGTTTGCAAACACCACAGCACGTGCCAGATCCCGCCTGTATTATACAGAATGCCATTTTGGGTAGATCAGCATAGCTCCATTGAAGAAGAAAGGGCGCTGCCCATTCACACCACCTGAGGATCTGACCCACAGCACCTCCTCCTGCTGCTTAGTTCTGCAGAGAGGCTAATGAGGAAGGTGCCTGTTATGTGGCTTTTTCTTTCCACAAACACGTTTAAGACTAGCTTGATCAATTATCCCCAGGTCTCCTATATCCATTTAATGTAATTCCTATCAAGTGCAGTTCCACCTACAGCACTAATGGGTGACATGCTGATCAACTGCTTTGCTATAGTTAGCTAACTTAGATGCCTGTGTGTCCAGTGCCTTATCAGGGGAATGAGATCTTTATAAACAATAGCAGTTCCATTCTCCTTCCCAGGAGGATAGAGCAGCATGGGCGAAAGCCAGAAGCCCACTTTTCAACAGAGTTATAAACAGTAATAGTTATAACTGATTATAGGTTGTAGCAATCAAAGCAGAGCGAGGGCAGTATGACCAGTGGATAGAACACTGGATTAGGAGCCAGGAGATTTGGAGTCTAATCTCATCTTTGCTACTAACCTGCTTTTTGATTTCAGGCAAGTCACTTCATCTCTCTATGCTTCTGCTTCCGCTTCCCATCTCTGTTTTTTCTAGTCAGATTGTCGCTTTTTGGGGCAAGGACTGTCTCTTACAATGTGTTTAAACAGTGGCTTGCACCGTGGGGCGTCGAGGGTCTAATGTCATACAAATAAATAATGACGCTGACAGTCACTGATCACTTCAATAAGCGTTTTCAAACTAGAGCTGTTTGGGAAGCTTTGTGTAGGCCAGCACTCGCTCATGTAAGGACACCTGGCTCAGACAATGGGATTTCATGGGGTAGAAAAATAGGCATAGTGTAAACATGCAAAGCCTAGTCAGTTGTCAAGAACTCAAACCTCTAGAAAGGATGGTACAAATCAGAGTTCTCAAAGTCAGTCCACAAGACACATTGCCAAGCCAGCTGTGGGCCTTGGGAGATCTGCCCACCCAGGGACATTGGGAGCCTGTATATTCTACTGCAGAACACAGAACGGGGGAATATCGGATGGAAGCTGAGCTGCATAAAAAACAAACTTACCCAGTCTCTGTAAGTTTCCCTTTTCCCACCCCCGCTGAACATGACCACAAGATGCCTACGTGAGCACATGCATTTTAGCCACACGTGACATATGCATAAGTCTCTCCTCCCTGGCCCTCCACACACAAAACACATGACATTCACATGTGTCACATGCTCAGACACACATCTTCAGTATGATATGTTCCTAATTCAGAGAGAGCGCACTGCTCACTGGACTAGATATCTTCAGTAGATGGAAGATAAGACAATGGGGGGATGGATAGCTCAGTGGTTTGAGCTTTGGCCTGCTAAACCCAGGGTTGTGAGTACAATCCTTGAGGGGGCCATTTAGGGATCTGGGGCAAAAATTGGGGATCGGTCCTGCTTTGAGCAGGGGGTTGGACTAGATGACCTCCTGAGGTCCCTTCCAACCCTGATACTCTATGATTCTATAACTCTTCTCAATGTGATGCTGTCTTAGCTCTCTTGGATTTAGCAACTGCTCTTGCTGCTTAAAAACTGGACCAGAAACAGAGACGCAGAGGGGCAGCCCCATGCCAACACTATTCCAAAGCAAGTACTGTTAAAAATTATGAGGCATCGTCAACAGAAGGTGAGCAAAAGGACAACTGGCCATCTCCAGAACACCTGGTCAGTGTAGTTCATATGGCTTTTCCTACTACGTAACGGAAACCTGGACCACCCACACCTTTCTTCATAGCTACAGTATAGTTGGACTGCAAGATTCAGTGGCCCATTCCTTGCACCGTAGCTAAGCTGCAATCGACACAGCTCAGGAAGGATGGTGCAAAAGTGGCTTCAAGCTATCTTTGTATTCCCCCAATCCTGGGACCATCCTGGTTCCAGACCAGTACCCAGCCACAGGCTGTCCTACTTTATACCAGCTGCCTATGAACCCAAGAGACTCTTCTGGAGACCAGAATTAGCTGGGGCAGAACAACATCCCTGCCCTCACCCCCTTCACCCTAGCAACCCTGCCCGAGTTGGCTGTGATGCATGTGAATCTGTTTTGCTCTATTTCAGCAGGGCAATCTGGCCCCAAAACCAATTTAGTAGTCTCAGAGCAGACTGCAATGTAAGGCTGATCCTCCGGATGGCCATGCAGAGCTCATATCCCCCTTCCCACTGCCAATATAGGGGACAGAAGTTATGGCCACAGGAAAGAGGTATAGCTGGGATGTCCCTGCATTATGCTGATACTTGTCTGTATGACTATCGCAGCCAGTGTAAGTTAGACAACACCTCAGGCTGCTCTAACATAACACAGAGGGGCCGGCCAGCCCAGAGCAGCAGCGGGATCAGAGTAATACACAGGGGAATGTTAAGAGCTGCAGTCTTTTCAGGTCAGCTGGGATCTGGCCCTGTGTGTTAAACAAATATAAAGTTAATATTAAAAATAGAGACAGGCCCAAACCAGACCCCAGCTCACGCCGATCTCTTTGATGGGCCAAAGAGGGACACAAAAAGCAAAGACAGCTGAGTCCTGGGGTGGTTGGGAGCCAGTACTAATTCCAAAGTCCAAACTTCACAACCTGGGCTGATCTTTCACTGTGACCTGCTCGGTTGGTCAAAAAATATACCTGCCCTGCTTAAATAATTGCTGTGGTTCAGAGAGTAGGATTTCATTCATCAATCGCTATTTTATTCACACATAATAACAGCCCCATTACATCAGATGATAATTGCAGCAGACATTATATGCTAATTTAATAGCAATGTGACCAATTTCTTGAACTTCACAAAATATGCGGAAATAATCAAGTAGGTTCTTAATTAGTATGCAGAGACTGGCTTATTAAAATCTTAATTAAATCCTTGTCTAAGCCATGTGTATTGTCACCAAACGGCACAAGAAAACCCACCAGAAGATGTGGAGAGCCTGCGTTTGCCCTCCACTCCGACGTTACAATAGTGTTAGTTCCACGTGAGCTCACTGTCGCTGCTCCTTCCTCCAAGCACCAGGCAGCCTGCCTGCGTCTGGCTTATGGCACAGCAGCTACTCTGTGAAACTGCCACTATTATTAGTTAGAGAACCAAGAAGGGGAGAGGCGAGCAATGCAAATGCTTTTGACTCCGACTACAATGCAGCAGCCCAAATCAGCCTTCTTGGGGTGAGCAGCGCATCTCTGGGACAGCAATGGCTTGCTCCATTTTCCCTGGTGTCCATAGGGCTTTTTTCCTCCATCTGGAAGGCCTCAAGCTGTCATTTCACCATTATTTCGAGCCTGGGCCTTGTTTGTCACAAGAGGTCAGGTGGGGTGAATCACGTGGTCTATCTCCGGGGCCTCTGACTGGTTGAGCTTGTCCCTTGTGCCTGGGAGGGCCAGCCCAGCTCAGCAGGATCCACTGCCACTTGCCTTCTCAGTGCGAGAGGCTGTGTGTTAGCTGAGTTCTCTGATGCAACTAGAAAAGTCACAAAGAGAGACTACATGCCCCTGTAGTGGCTTATCTTATTCAGACTGTGGCCTGGCACATTATTAGCTTCTATAAGTCCCCCACTCATGGGCTGCTTTACATCTGGCTTTCATAACTGTATCCCAGCTTCTGAAACTTCCCCGAGACCAGAGTTTTCTTTTTTGCAGCAGAAGTGAGATCTCATCTCTATGTCTCCCTGCCAGAAGCCTGTACTCACTCCTGTCATTCCCCACCAAGGGAGTGGGAACTGGCTCACTATTACTCTTTTATATTTTGGTTTACATAACAGTCCTGATCCAATTTCTGCAGACTGTTTCCCTGGGAATAGAGAGCTAGAATTGCATCAGGACAGCAACGAGATCCTGCTTGTGGTGAAGGGACCAAACAGGGCTAACCTGTGTGTGAACAAACATGAACTTGTCAGATCCAAACCATGGCAGTGCCAATCTGACCACGAGAAAACTGGGTTTATCCTCTTCAGTGCTCAGGATCTGCCAGTCCATGCCAACTATACCAATCACATGCACAAATTTGCAAATCCCTTTGCAAATAGAACTTGGAAGGGTTTACTCATCTGCCATACATATCACTAGCGTAGTCTAAAGGGACCACATATAATCGGGAAGATCACTACCATTATCAGCATTATCTAAGCATACTAGCTCATATCACAGCAACACACAGATAGAGCCAAATATGCAACAGGGCCTATAAAACTACAACCATAAAATTTGCCAGTATACCCTTCCACGAGCAACAAATCCCGCGTTTGTCTACTCAGCAGAGGTGAGAGATCCATGCATTGCCCCTGTGACACCCTGGCACTCCAATATTCACCACTGTCATGTAATTAGGATATGTTTTGTACAAAGTATGCCTTGTGAGGTATCATTCTAAAAGTCTCGATCTGCTAGACATTAATATCTCGTTGGATTGTGTGTGTTATCGCTGTGTGTGAAGTTATGAAGTTTGGCTCTGTGTGTGTTACTGAAACCTGTTGTGAGGTTGAAAACATCCACAAGCAGCCTTTCAGGTACAACAGTAAAAAGGCCAAACATGTGAATGGCTCATTGAGGAAAAGCACAAAAGCACAAGGATTACCCAGGAACTGTGTACAACAGAAAACTCTCAGAGATAGCACTACACAATGGGGACTGTTTGACCCAGGTCACAGCAAAAGAGCTTTCCAGCAAGTGGGAAGAAGATATAAAAGGGGGATAATTATATCATGATGGGACCTCACTCTCCCTACAACAACACACCTGGAAACACCTGAGGGGCAAGGACTGAACTGTGGGAAGTGATGGTCCCAGGCTAGAGGAATTTTTAGCCTGTGTATGAAAACCTGGGAAAGCCAAGGCAACTTGTGCCTTAAGACTCTGCCAGCCTGTTTATCACTCAGGGTGAGAATTTTCTAACTCATATCCTACCTATGTAGTGTGTTATGCTCAGTTTGTGGTTTTGTTTATTTACTAAGGAAATCTGCTTTGATCTGTTTGCTATCCCTTAAAATCTATCTTTTGCAGTTACTAAACTTGTTTTTGTTTTGTCTAAAACCAGTGTGTAGAAATCATAACTTGGGGCACATTGAGGGAGGGGGCGACTTTTATGAACTTACACTGCACAGTTCCCTGTGCAACGCAAGACAGTATAATTTTGGGTTTACACTCCAGAGGGGGGTGCATGCCTTAGCAACTGGGAGGTGCCTTAGCTGAGCCTTCCCATCCAGAGCTGACCTCAGCATCTATGTGTGAAGATGCAGCTGGGTATGTCCCCATCTGTGTGTAAGCTGGTGAAAGAGCAAGCTTGGAGAGCTTGACAATTTATCACAGCACCACAGCATGAAAGGCAGTCCAGGCTGGTGAGTCAAGTGGGCTCAGTGGCACCCCAGGGGGAACCCATCACCATTATGGGTGAGATTTGCAAAGGCACGAAGGGCAGTCAGATGCCCTGCTCCCATTTGGAGCTTTGAAAATCTTCCCCGTGTAGACAAAATGCTCCTTTGCATGCACAACTCCTGTCTCATGCATGAAAAGAGATGGCTTCGTGTATGCAAACTAGAGTTGGGTCAAATTTTTCCAACAAATTGTTTATTTGACAAAATATGAAGTTTCAGTTGACCCGAAAGTTTACTATTGACATATTCGACACAAATAGCTTTGGTCATTCACAAAATGGCCAAAAGAGGAGAAGGTGGAGGTGGATGTGCTGCAGCTGTCACCACAGCCACCTCCATCCCTGTTATAACCTTCAGCCCCATGCTTAGGGCATTCACCTAGAATGTGAAAGACTCAGGTTCAAATGCCGGCTCAGGAACAGACCTGAAATGGGCAATTCCCCAAAAATTCCCCATAATGTTCAGATTCATTTCAATCTGAAACCATTTTTTTCTGGAACTGCCACCAAATTGACAAATCAGTTATTCATCTCGCTCTAATGCAAAGAGCTGTGCTCCCGGACTGTGCGGATGCATTCTGAGAGACCTCTTTGAAAATGTAGCCCATCATGATTTCACATTTATCACAGGGATTATCACAAGGCCTCACAAGATTTTACCCTGAAACCTCTTGGGATGGTGGGCTAGTTATATTTTATTTCATGGAGTTAATCACAAGGTAACTGTGAAATTGCTGCCGAAAACTACTGCAGCTAGAAGACCATTCAGCTGGCAACAAGGAAGTACATTCTTCAAGGGAAGAGGACTGAAGTGCTATCAATTAAGGACTGCTCTTTGTTCAGGCTGAGGGCTTTTCTTTTCTCCTGCCACAATTGCTTTGGCTGTATTAACTGCAATAAAACAAATGAGTACATGGTGGAATCTATTGTTCTGCTGTAGCCAGTGAAGCCAACCATTGCCTCAGAGGCTTCGCTTATCCGATGCTTTAGTACAATTGTTCCACTAGATGTCAGAGCAGAGCACAGAGTGACCAGGCAGGGCTGGAGCTCCACATGCTCAGCACTTCGGTGAGGCAGCTGCTGTTCTCAACTACTCACAGCACCTAGAATCTGCAACACTTAGTACTGAACCTCAGCTGATATAACACTTCGGCTGCACGGCACTGGAGAAAGGTGTCCTGGGGAATGAAAGGGGACCCATTCTGATTGGGTGCTCTGCCTTTCTTACTCTAGACAAGAGATTTGCATGTTTGATTGGCTTCGCTGAGGGAAGAGAGGTTAAATGATCTTTAATTTCTGCAATCTGCGTTGGCTGCTGGTGAAGCAAAGGGTTTAGTTCAATATCTTGCTGATAGCCCACAAACCCTTTCGTAGCTTGGGTCTCTGGCACCTGAGCAAGTCTCTGCCCTCTGGTATTCCTCTGAAGCCAGGTTTACACTACAGCATAGCTCTGTCACTCAGGGGAGTGAAGAGGTGTGATCCCTGACCAACAGAGCTGTGCCCGCAGAAGCTCCAAGTGTAGATGCAATTTGTAGGGGCAAAACTGCGCTTCTGCTGGTATCGGTTGTTTCACACATGGGGGTTGGTTTTACTAGACAGGTACAAAGTGCAGTAGACACACTACTTGCATTTTAGAACATAAGGACATAAGAATGGCCATACTGGGTCAAACCAAAGGTCCATCTAGCCCAGTGTCCTGTCTTCCGACAGTGGTCAATGCCAGGTGCCCCAGAGGGAATGAACAGAACAGGTAAACATCAAGTGATCCATCCCCTGTCACACATTCCCAGCTTCTGGCAAACAGAGGCTAGGGACACCATCCTTGCCCATCCTGGCTAATAGCCATTGATGGACCTATCCTCCATGACTTGTGTGGAGAAAGTAAATAAGGAATTGTTATTTACTCCTTCTCATAACACAAGAACTAGGGGTCACCAAATGAAATTAATAGGCAGCACATTTAAAACAAACAAAAAGAAGTATTTTTTCACACAACGCACAGTCAACCTGTGGAACTCCTTGCCAGAGGATGTTGTAAAGACCAAGACTATAATATAACAGGGTTCAAAAAAGAACTAGATAATTTCACTAGATAAGCTACTTGTACCTTTGGGGTGGGTTGGGAGGACAGAGCCCCTAGAATCTAGGACTGAGCAAGACTACAGTCATCGGGCCCCGTTCTCTTGCCAATGGGTTGGTGTGACTCACATTGGCTTCAGCACAGGCACTTGTATCCAGATGCAGGAGAATCAGGCCTAGGGCAGGTTTACACTTAAAACGCTGCATTGGCACAGCTGCACTGACAGTGTAGACCTGCTCTAGGCACTTTCACACCCCTTAGCAATGTAGTTATACCGAAGTAATTCTGTAATGTACACCAGCGCCGTGTGGTATGTGGGGGAGGATGGGTGTGTGAAAGACAGAGACGCTTTCTTTCCTCTCAGTGTCACTTGGCTGGTGAGACTGGCTTTCCTCTGGGTTTCTGACAAATGCTTTGCATTCTAAAGGTCAGGTCCAGAATGACACTTTGGGACCTGTTCTCTGGCTGCTCTTTACTATTCCCCTCAGCTCACGCCTGGCTGCCCATGTCTGCCCCATCTCCCCTGCAGCTGACATCCAAACTCCTCCAGGCACGGGGGACATGCAGCAGATTCCCAGCATTAGCTGTCAGCTCAAACAGAGGGGAACAGCATAGTGACACGGAAAACATGTTGATCTGTATTAGCCCTTTGCTCAAGGCCCGGCCGTAATTCCTAGTCGGGGGAGCAGCCTTTCCTGCAGGGGTATTATTCTTACAATAGAGAAGCAGCCTCACACCCCTTGTGTGGGGAAAGCTAGATGTTATTTTGTCCTGGAGCTCCCCTATTCACCAGCCGTAATTCTTGCAAGAGAGACCTGCTGGTAGGGTATACATTCTTGTAAAGAGAGAAGCCAGCAGAGACACATTTCTTAGAGGGAAGAGCTACTAAAATGAATGTATTTCTAAAAGAAACTTCTTCCACCTCCCTTCCACCAGGCTATAATCTATGTAAGGAAACACTTATTAACTCTTTAAATTTCCAAGGGGGAATCAATCCCAACAAGGACCTGCTTTGATGAATCATCCCTTAGCAGGTGTGAATGTGTCTCCAACACCCCATGCCACATCCCATTAGCAGCCCTGGGGACTGGAGCCACTGATCACGCTCTTAGCAGAAGGAAATGTGCTGTCCGCGGCTAGAGGCCAGGGTGCAGGAGAATCCCAGCTAAAGGAAGGATTTTTAAAAAAAAACATGTTTGTGCACCAGCACAAACGGAGAGATGGGAGCCCTGCAGGGCAAGGGACGACTCCTACTCAAGGATGTATAAAGAACTGTGCTAGTTTCTGATGCTGTAGGTATAATGGGCCAGCTTTTCAAAAGAGCCCAGCGTGTTGGGAACAGAGCTGGCTCCCATTGTGGGTGCTTAGAAATCTGCCTTGAGCACTTCAAAAAATCTGTTCCTGTCTCTTTTGCTGAAGTACTCATCTGTGGAGTGTCTGAGTGCACCTGTATGAATCATTTATATTATCGTGGCATCCAGAGGCCTCAGTCAGGATATGGGCCCTATTGTGCTAGGAGCTGTACAAGCACAGGCTCTGAACCTGCCGTGAGCTCTGCACAGGCAGACCCCTGAACCCACAAGGAGCTTGTTGCAGGCTTTGGACTGTGCCATGAATTGCTTATAATGAAAGTCGTTTCGGAGTATATCCACTCCCCCAGGAAGAAGAACAAATGTCCCTTCCCTGTCCTGGAAATGTAAAGCCAATTACTTGAGATGGTTCATTTCTCAGAGGGGACAGTGGGGGCCATGTCACAACTCAGTTCTAAGATGCAGACTTGCTGAAAGACATGGATCTTGCATTAAACCATTAAGCAAGCAAGACTCAGCTTGATGGTGGGTCATAGTGAATGTCAAAGCCCAAGGCTCTCCACCAGAAAGTCTTATCTCTGTCAATTCAAATACAGACTCCATAACCCAGAACCAGCATGCTGAAGTTGACCTGACACATGAATTATTATTGATACTAATCAGAGCTTGGAAATTTTTAAACAATTTTTTAAATCAAAAAATGGCTGCATTCAAAAACAAATTCTGAGGTGAAAAATGAAAAATGTCAGCTATTTTTCACCAAAAATCTTGTGCCTTTTTAAAATATTTTTTTCAAATTTTTTATCAAAAAGCTAATAGAAGTGTTTTGTTTACCAAAACCCACGTGGCATGGTAAACAAAAATAACAAAAAAAGTGAATGTTCTTGATAAAAATTTGAAAAAGAAAAATTTTGTGGAGTGAGGTTTAAAATACAAAAATGGGTCTCTTTCCAACATTCTGAAATGACAACTTCCTTTTTTTGAAATTCTTCATGAAAACAGGTTTTTGTTTTTGACCAACTATAGCAAAACCACAACAATAATAATGATGATGATTATTGAAGAAAGGCTTTACAGAGATGGGGGCCAGATTGTACTCTCAAGTTACAGCAGTGTAAATCAGGAGGAGAAACATTAATTTGGCAGAGTTATACCGGTGGATGTTTTTCCTACTGCTGAAAGTGAGATTAATATTTTAATGAACAGAAAATTCTTTTGCTTCTAAGTTACAGTTTGTCTGAACCTGTGATTTTTTTTCCAAATGCCTTTTTTATGCATCAAAGGCAGATTATAGACAGTCAGAGTGAGATCTTATTTATAGTTTCCAATAACCTTTGTTAAATTATAACACAATACTTACAGAAGGTGACTGTGATATCCATCTGAATACCAAACGCCCTTATAAGGACCAGTGCTATTACAGTGCATATTAAATGAATCCAGAATGATGAGGCACTTTGGATAAATTGTGATCATATTATATTTTTAGATTATCTTCATTTCTCTTTTTTGGGTCATCTTAAATTGTTTTGTCATCTTCATCTACTAAAGAGCGATGAAGAGAAGCTGATCTAAGGGATTTGATGATGCCATCCTGGGAAACCTCTGATAACTCAGAGCTTCTTCTCAATCCTTTTACCTTTTCTTATCACATATTCTCCCTTTGCACAAACATTCAGGCCACTTTACTATTATACTAAAGAGGAAATGCTTGCAATGAAGGGTGGATGTGATATAGCTCAGGGGTGAGCAAAACTCCCAAATGACCAGCATTTTGAGGGTCAGATGAAAATTTTGCCCTGTTTTCTGACCTATGAGTCTTCTAAAACCAGAAGCAGGAAAAAAAAGTGGAAAAAATAGTATGTGATCATGTAATTAAAGATAGTATCATAATATATACACACAAGGGAGCTGAATTAAGGTTGCACTGGCTAAATATTTAGCTTTGCAACCTTAACAATGTTCTTTTAACATAATGTTCTTTTAACCTTATTAATGTTCTTTTTTGTAGGAATCAAGGCAAAGGACAGTTTTAAAGACATCAGACTTTTGAATTGTTCTTTGTCTTCCTCCAAGGTCTCTGAATAATCAGGGTGAAATGTATCCCAGTACAGTGGCCCTGCACAGAATCCTGTGCACCATTTAACCATGCTTTGCTGGTGAAAGCGAAGATGTACCTACAAGTGACTTGAAGATCTAGTGCAAAGATATTATTCATACATTGACACCAGTTTCAATAGCGAATGTGCTTAACTGACTACATTAGAGAGCTTTTAGTCTTGCATAAATCTCTGGGCCACTCAGCTACACTTGGGTTTTCATCAGTTTACTGGGCAGCCTTCCTGAGAGCCAGCAAAGTGGAAGGCACAGAACCAAAAGAGGACCCTGTCGGAGGGTGTCATTTCACAGCATCTATTCTAGATTTACAATGAGTGTTACTCTGTATGGTGCTGGAGACACACACTGCAGTCTGTGTTATACAGTTGATACCAGTCTTCTCAATGAAATCGCTTCAGGGTAGGACATGGTAAAATGAGTGGTTTTGTGGCATGGCTACATTGCTGTGAAATACAAATTAAACATGAATGTCAAAAAGGCCAAAGGCAATCATTCTTGGAAACCACCATACCACCGCCAGAACTGGAAATGGAGAGGCTGAGAAAGGACAGTCTATAATCTGTGTTCTGCTGACATACACAGGAGCTTGGCTGTGCTATTTTCAGCACCTACTAGTTTAGAGATTTGGACTCTGGTGCCTTCCTAAAATACAAAGGACACATAAAGTCCCCTTTAAAGAATGCAAATGGTGGTGATAGTGATGATGACATATGAAGTCAACTTTAATTGCTCCACTGCAGGGCAAAAGCTTCATTGTTGTACTGTACTAAATTCTACATCCTGGGTCAAACTTGACAGCCACCCAGATCATGCAAACACTCCCACTTCATCTATTCATCTCAGTCACTGGGGCAGAGGTGGATTAAGATTTACTGGGGCTCTGGGCACAAAGAACATTTGGGCCCCCCATGCCCTGGGGATCAGGGGGGCCATGTACCCACGCACACTTTTAAAAATGGGAGGGTAATGCCCATCCACTTTTTAACCTGGGCGTAGGAGCCTCAGGTAGGGGTGGTGCAGCGGCAGCGTGGGCGTTGCTTGGATTGGCAGGGGGGCACTGCCCCTGCACACTGCAAGCCTCAGGCCTAGAGGCAAAAGGAGGAGCGGCGCCGCATGTGGTTGCTGCCTCAGGTGCAAAGCACAGGCAGCGGTGGAGGCAGCCTGTTACGGGAGCAGAAGGGACCTGGCGGGGGCAGCCTGGCAGCGGGAGCCAGGTGCAGGCACTGAGCGAACCCAGGCAGAGTGCAGTGGCTGCTGAGTCCAGGCCAGTAGCAGCGGGAGTTGCGCTGGAGGAGCCCTCCCTGCCCAACTCCTCACTTCCTGTGACCTTCCCGGGGCTCCCCGCCACCTCCCAGGCCGGCGTAGGGCCTCCTCTCCCCACAGAGCATGTCCTGGGGGCAGCTGCATGACCTGGGGGGTGGGGACATGGGCTGGGGGCTGTTCTCGGGTACCTCAGCCCCTGCCCAGGCCAGATGGAGGGTCTGGGGCTTCCCATACTGGCCCAGGCTCCCTGGGCAGCTCTGATCATTTCCTGGCTCTGGTTTCTGGCCTGACCACGGGTAGGGCCCTGGGGGAAGAGGAGGAGCAGGGGGCATGGCCACAGTTCCCATGCTGGTGGTTCACCCATTTCTACCCAGGTTCATGCGCTTGGGGGCCCCCAAATTGGCCAGGCCCATGTGTTAATCCACCATTGCACTGGGGGCCTGGCTGTGCCTACCATCCACTGGTATATTCCGCAGCATGGCCTGTTGTAGCCACAGTCCATTAATGAGCCTGCAGTCTGAAAGTTCTTAGTATGTGGAGGAGGCATAATCTGCCCTCTTTGTGAGAAGATACAGCTGTTGTTCCATTGATTTTTAGTACAGTTGGACTTTCAAACTTTTACAAATGTAAACGTCAAGCCGGGCTGAAAATCATAATTATTGACATACTTCATCAGTAATAGTAATTGAACAACAAACTCAGCAAGCCATGGTAGGCCTCCCTTAAATGGTTTAATGGCTTATTATGTCTCCAGGCTGCCAGTCTATTTCTCTCTCTTCCTACTTCAGTCACTTTTATGTTTGCAGTCCACACGTAATGCGTTTTTTCTTTTTTAGAGTCTCTTTCCTTTAACAAGCCTCGGAGCCAGCAGGAACATGCTGTAAATGAGATATGGCATCTCGGTGTGGCCATCCTAGGAATATATATTCAATACATATGCAAATCAATTCAGCTACAGCTCTCCTCGGGTGGGAAAAGGTGTGTGAATATAGTCAAGTATCACTTTAAATTATCTTCTCCACGGAGAAGAATAACACTTTAAAGAACCAAGGAAATGATGCAACTGGACTGAAATTAAAGTCCTTTTTTCTTAAAAAGGAATTTATCATGCCTCTGCTTGCAATAGCCACAAATTCAGAAAGCTGGGTATATAAAGAGACTAGATTCCACCTTTAAAACCAGACAGACATGGCAATGTACAGATTCTCCACTGAGTTACATACAGCCCAAGTGAAATCTGTAAACCAGATTCTGATCTGTTGCAGCAGTATAAATCCAAAGTGATCCCACTGACGTCAACAGTGTCACTCTGAACTTACACTGATGTAACCGAGATCACACTAGTATCCAGCAGAACAAGTGAGCTGTAGCTCATGAAAGCTTATGCTCAAATAAATTGGTTAGTCTCTAAGGTGCCACAAGTACTCCTTTTCTTTTTGCGCATACAGACTAACACGGCTGTTACTCTGAAACCTGGCATAAAATCAGAGAATTTGGCTCACAGCATTAATAACCCTCTTTCAGGTTAGTCTTAAAGTACAGTCAAGGGTCAGCTTCTGCTTGCTTCCTATCGTCTGCAATGGAAATGCCCAGCCATAATGGAAGGTAGACCTTCATCTACGAAGTTTAATTGAGGGTTTGAAGATTCAGGATCCTCATCGTGATGGTATAGTTCATAAAGGTCATAGTTACTGAAGGTGCTGTGTACTCAGAGTGCCAGACCCTGCTCTCAGTTACACCCATGTAAATCCAGAGACTAGCTCCACTGGAATAAATGGAGTTACTCCACATTTTATCAAGGTAGCTGAGACAACTCTTGTGTAATCATTCGTCAGATCACCAGCCAGAAGACTGATCCTACTTGAAATGTAAGTAAATAAAAAATAAATAGTCACCACCAGACAAACAGGGTCTGTGGTGAGGGCGGTAGGTAGTTTGCTCCCTCGTCTCCTTGCACTGAAACACAACAGTTGCATATTTTGGGTTGAAATGACTTTGTTTCAAAATTTAAATACAGACTACGTAAAAAAAAAATGTCCAAGGTCCAAATGGAAACAGCATTTTGAAATCATCTAAACAAAATGTTTTAATTGACTTGATCTGATTTTTTTTTCAGACCTTCAGTTCACTGAAAAATTTCGAGATTTTGACTTTTCATCTCAATTTGGGATGGGAAAAATTTCAGAATCTTGAAAATTCTCACAGGATGGGTCATTTTCCATCCAGCTCTATTCTAGATGCTACTATAATAATAATAACAGTAAGCCCCTGAGTTTCGCAGGACAGAGGTTTTTATTCCTGAAGATCTCTAGGTGATGGCAAGGGGGAACCTGGTAATTTTCAGCAAATATGTTTAAATATGTGAGGAATATTAATTAGCAGTAATGGTTCTTGGGATATGTCAACCTTGGTCCATCAGCCTAGTATCCCTTCCTTCAGAGTAACACTGGCACAGAACTAGAGCACCAGGAAACATGAAATTCCCCAGGCCTGGAGATTTTTGTGAGAAATGCAAAACTCTGCTCAAGCTTACTGAAAAAAATTTACTGATGGGTGTGATCCTTTTGAGTAACACTTGACTCCATTCCAAGCAATGTTGGGCCTGGTTTTGGTCTTGTTTCCGAATCGCACTCAAATTAGTGGTTCCCACTGAGTTTCACTGTGTGTTTCTGTGACAGGTTGACATACAAGTAACTCAAGGACGGTGACTCAGACTCACACTAATTGGGACTGAGGGAAAGGCTGGCATGAACTTCTGCCACGCAGCCTCTTGGCTTTGCACAGCTCTGATAGGGCCTCAAAAGTTATGACACAAAAGTCCAGAGGTGTCAGTTAATGACTGAGCCTAAAAAGCTTCATTTTGGGTAAGCATTCAAAGTTAAGGTGCGATTCCAATGTCTTTGCTCTGCAAATCTGGCTGTACGTGTCATGAGTTTGGTCCTCACCAGATTCCCAGAACTTCCAGAGTTGGAAATACCACAACGATTAGGCAAAGGTCCAGTCTTGCACAGAGTTTTCAATTGACTTGTCCCTTCCTACCACAGCTTTTCACATTTACACATCTGTCTGAGGCTTTTTCATTGGAGTAAGTTTTTAGCCGATTTGAACCCTGACCTGTCTTTTTAATCTTGTCCAATCATGCAACTGCTATGAGCATTAATGATCCCTCTAACACACCCCACTCTGCGAAGAGCAACATGTACTTTTACCATTTGGTAAAAGAGGTACATGGCTTAAGAGGTGAGAGACTGGGGGCTTGGCTACACTTGCGAATTAGTGCACAATAAAGGAGCCCCAGGGGCGCTAGCTCACTCCCCGTCCACACTGGCAAGGCACGTACAGCACTCTGACTCCGCAGCTAGAGCGCTCCTGGTGATCCACCTCGGTGAGTGGAATAATGTTTCGTGTGCCCCCGCTGGAGCACCGCAGCGCCAGTATGGACAACCTGTCCTGTTAATGTGTTCTGATTGGCCTCCAGAAGTGTCCCACAATGCCTGTTCTAGCCACTCTGGTCATCACTTTGAACTCTACTGCCCTGCCCTCAGGTGACCAACCATCAGACCCGCCCTTTAAATTCTCTGGGAATTTTGAAAATCGCCTTCCTGTTTGCTCAGCCAGGCATGGAGTTCTCTCAGCGAATCTTTTCAGGTGACCATGCCTCCACGTGCCAGGTGATCCCCGGTATGGAGCAATGGCGAGGTGCTGGACCTCATCAGTGTTTGTGGGGAGGAAGCTGTCCAGTCCCAGCTGTGCTCCAGCCGCAGGAATTACGATACCTTCGGGCAGATATCAAGGGGCATGAGGGAAAGGGGCCATGACCGGGATGTACTGCAGTGCAGGGTTAAAGTGAAGGAGCTGCGGAATGCCTATCACAAAGCACGCGAGGCAAACAACCGCTCCGGTGCTGCCCCTACGACCTGCCGTTTCTACAAAGAACTGGAAGTGATACTTGGGGTCAACCCCGCCTCCACTCCGAGGACCACCATGGACACTTCAGATCCCAGTGCAACAAGGCAGGAGGAGAAAGAGGAGCAAAGCAGGAGCGAGGGTGCTGAGGCGGAGGAAGACATCCTGGAATCCCTAGATGCATGCAGCCAGGAGCTGTTCTCAAGCCAGGAGGAAGGTAGCCAGTCGCGGCGGACGGTGCTTGGGGAAGGACAAACACCAGAGGAGGTTCCCAGTAAGCAGCTTTTATTTTGGGAAGGAAGTTACTCAGTGTGGGCTTTTGGGGCGAGGAGGATTAGGGCTGCATGCATGCCAAGATGTGGAATAGGGCGCTGATGTGCTCTCTCACATTGCGGTAATCGGCCTCAGTGATCTCTTCAAAGGTCTCATCCAGTTCAGTATAGGGGCCCCCTGCCACTGTTGGCTCTCCCCAATGCGCAGAAACCCAGAGGATAGTACAGCCGTGAAACAATCAGTCACGCTTGACCCTGTGCTTACTCACCATTTTGGGGCTCCCGTGGGTTATGTGCGCTTGCTCTGGGATGGGCAAATTATGCTATTGTATAGACTGTGCTTGCCCTTACGTACGGGGGAATCATTGCTCTGTCTGGTGTGAACAATGCTGTCTCTGGTAAGTGTTGCATTTTGCCTTTACAGATACAACCTTGAGATCTCAGCCGTCCATGTTATCACCGGCCGAAAGACTCCAAAGAATCAGAAAGAGGCCACTTAGAAGCAAGGCAGACATGTTGCATGAAGTAATGCAGCATTCAAGTAATGAAAATCGAAAAGTGCAGGAGTGGCGGGAGAGTGAAATGAGGATTTGCCAGCAGAATGAGGAGCGCCGGCCCAAAAGCACGGTGCTCCAGCAGCAAAGCATGGATTGGCTGATAAGCATAATGGAACGCCAAGCGGACTCTATCCTGGCGCTTGTAGCCATGCAGGTGGAACACTACTGCGCCCACCCCCACCCCCCGCAGCAAGTCAGCGTAGCAAACACAGATTCCTACTAACATTGGAACCACTGCACTTCACTCCTGTGCAGGGCACCAGACATTACTGGTGGCTTTCAGCCTCAAATTGTTCCCTCAAGGCATCCCTAAATCCTTGCAGCCCCGCGCTGGGCCTCTCTAATATCCCTGCTCTCTGGCTGTTCAAATTCAGCCTCCAGGTGTTGAACCTCCAAGTTCCATGCCTGAGTGAATCCTTCACCCTTCCCTTCACAAATGTTATGGAGGGTACAGCATGTGGATATAACCGCAGGGATGCTGTCATTGGCCAGGTTCAGCTTCCCATACAGAGAGCGCCACCGGCCCTTTAAACGGCCAAAAGCACACTCCACAGTCATTCTGCACTGGCTCAGCCTGTTGTTGAACAGCCCCTTGCTGCTGTCAAGGCTCCCTGTGTAGGGTTACATTAGCCATGGCATTAAAAAGTAAGCAGGGTCTCCAAGGATCAAAATGGGCATTTCGACTTCCCCTACCGTGATCTTCTGGTTTGGGAAAAAAGTCCCGGCTTGCAGCTTCCTGAACAGGCCAGTGTTCCGAAAGATGCGTGCATCATGCACCTTTCCAGGTCAGCCTGCGTTAATGTCTGTGAAATGCCCACAGTGATCCACAAGTGCCTGGAGAACCATAGAGAAATAGCCCTTCCGATTAACGTACTCGGAGGCTAGGTGGGCTGGTGCCAGAATTGGAATACGCGTGCCATCTATCACCCCTCCACAGTTAGGGAAACCCATTTGTGCAAAGCAATCCACAATGTCCTGCACGTTACCCAGAGTCACGGTTCTTCTGAGCAGGATGCGATTAATGGCCTTGCAAACTTGCATCAATCCGATTCCAATGGTCGACTTTCCCACTCCAAACTGGTTAGCGACCCATCGGTAGCTGTCCGGAGTTGCCAGCTTCCAGATTGCAATAGCCACCCACTTCTCTACCGTCAGGGCAGCTCTCAATCTCGTGTCCTTGTGCCGCAGGGTGGGGGCGAGCTCCTCACACAGTCCCATGAAAGTGGCTTTTCTCATCCGAAAGTTCTGCAGCCGCTGCTCGTCATCCCAGACTTTGCATCATGATGTGATCCCACCACTCAGTGCTTGTTTCCCGAGCCCACAAGCGGCATTCCATGGTGGTGAGCATGTCCCTGAATGCCACAAGCAAACTCGTGTTCTATGCATTACTCGAGTCAATATCATCGTCGGAGCCCTCACTGTCACTTTGGATCCTAAGGAATAACTTGACTGCCAAACGTGACGTACTGGCGAGACTCGTCAGCATACTCCTCAGCAGTTCGGGCTCCATTCCCGCAGTCCGAAAGGGAAGACAGAGCGCACAGTACAAAAAACATTGAAAGATGGTGCCAAACGTGGACGGAAGCAAAGGGAATGCTGGGATGCGAACTGATGCATCACGGGGCGTTGGGACAGGACCCAGAATGCCCCGCAGCCCCCGCCCCTTTCCCACAAGCCACAGCGCCAGAATGGGAAGAGGTGCTCTGTGGGATAGCTGCCCATAATGCACCACTCCCAATGCCGCTGCAAGTGCTGCAAATGTGGCCACACCAGTGCGCTTGCAGCTGTCACCGTGGACAGACTGCAGCGCTTTCCCTACTGCGCTCTCTGAAGGCGGGTTTAACTCACAGCGCTCTACATCTGCAAGTGTAGCCATGCCCTGGGTGTAGAATGGACTGAGTATAAGTCTGAGAGCTACAACTCCCAAATTCTAACCCTGGGCCTGCCTGTCACTGTTTGGTCTTAGGCAAATCCAGATTCCGGAACCCTCATTCACACTGAGTTATTATTTATTTACCATTTATATTTCAGTAGGACTTCGAGCCCCAACTGAGATCAGAGTTCCATTGTGCTCGGCACTATATATACATACAGTGAAAGGCAAGCCCTGCCCTGAACATCTCGCACACTAAATAGACAAGACAGATGCAGGGTGGAAGGGAAAACACAGAGGTCAAGAGACTTACAAAGGTTACTCAGCAGCTCAGAGCCAGGAATAGATCCTAGGACTCGAGTCCCAGTCCAGCGCCCTCTCCACTAGGCCACATTACCTCTCAAATCCATGGAAGAACTCAAAAAGTAAAGTACTGCTGGATGCAGGTAAGTGTGGCAGAATCTGGCCCTTTAAACCTTCATGTCTCAATATTCCCATCTGTAAAATGGAGCTAACACTCCCGCACCTCTGAGAGGAGATTGTGAGTACAACTAGTTAATATTTGTGCCATGCTTTATATATATATGAAGTGCTATAGAAGCGTTGAGTACGGCTGATAACAGGAGACACCCACACACAGATCGGGGGAAACCAGACCCCTAAGGATAGAAGGAATCTCTAATGGCATAAACAAGTAAAGGTTAGTAAACCCTTTCTCAGCATCTCCAGCAACGGCTCCTTTAAGACAGCTGGCTAAGCAAGCTATTCTTTACAGCTCCCCGTAAACAACTTTTTAAAATATTGATCATGTAAAATCAATGTGGGATTTTCCCCCTCCATGTTCAGTAACTAACATCTTTGTGGTTGTAAGTCAGTGTGCTGTGATGTGCAGTTCAAACAGGTGGGCTCAGAGTGAGAGAAAGAGAGAGAGAGAGAGAGAGAGAGAGATTCATTTCACTGAGATGCCAAACACTTCTTCTATACACACACACACACACACACACACACAAGGATTCCAGGATGTGACTGGACTGGAAAATAAGCTCCTTTTCAAGGACATTTTCCAAACAAAATGATAAAAAAAAATTAACTTGAATTAAGGACAGAAAAAGCAGAACTAAACCTACCTGGGTACATTTCCCCAGCTGTTAATTGTTTGTCCTGTTGGTCAATTTATTCCATCATTAATTGAGAAGCCTGGGGGTGTGGGGTGAGAAAGAAAAGGAATTTACAAAACATTCAAAATTGGGTATTTAAGAGGTATTTTCAGATGGAATGTTATAAACCCCTTAAGAGGCTCTGGTGCTTAGTGCTCTACCCTGCCAACCAACTCAGGCAAAAGCCAGTTAAACCATGGATGCGTCTGTGAGGGTTATTCAATGGGGGGGTTCTCTTATATAGACAGACAAGGCCAAACTAGTGGCCTCTTTCCTATACCTTTCCTTATCAGAGAAGCACATCACAATGGAAACAGATCTAAGCTGGGACACACACACCTCTGCCCAAAATGATCAGTGTTTAATATAGCTATAATGATGCATTCCAGTATAAGTACATAGGGACCAATCAATCACATTCTGGGGCCAGAGGAAAGACTGGGGCTTTGGATCAGATTTATAGAGGGTAAATAATGTCATCTACGTGCAGGTTTCAGAGACTGGGTGGAGCTCCACATCACTAAAAGAGAAAAATGAATGTAGAAAGCAAACTATTTGGAAGGGATTTCTATCAAGAGCTCGTTGGAAATTTTCCATTAAAAAGTTGCGGGGAGGATGGAGGATTAATGGAAAATGGCTTTTTGACTACGCAGGAATTTTCACAACAAATTTCAGTTTTTGTCCCACAAAAAATGGTTTTCATTTTTTAAAAATGAACATTTTTCTAAGAATAAGTTGTATTGTAAACAAAAAAAAATGGCAAACATTCCCTCCTCTGAAAGGCTTCACTGTGATCACAATAATACTGGCTGAACCCTAATCAAAGCTAGAGCAGCTCTGGTGACCATTTAGAAAATAATTAATTGAACTTTACATGACATTCTGATGCTTCAGATCTCAAATGCCATGCTACTCCACGGGTATTCTGGGAATTTTGCAAACTAAGGAGAGTATTTGTTTAATGGTGGGGTGGCTCAGTATGCCTATGGTGTGCTGAGTCACTGTATTTATGAAGGGAAAATGTACAAGGGATCTTAGATCTAGACACTACATTGCTACACTTTGAGTGGGCTGAAAGATAGCAGGAACATAGCAAGTGAAACACCTCATTGGTGGGACACAGGAAGCTGTGGGATAATTCTTCAGCTCCCCAAGGAGACCCTTCAGATAGCTTTGACTTTTTTCTGCTGTATTAATATTTCTACAGTGCTCGGAAGGGAAGTCTAGTGTTATACAGTAAGATCCATTTTATAATGTTACTGTCTAGCATTTTAAAAAATGCAGTAGAATCCTCTAAACTGAGATGTTTTCCACCTAGTTCCCCAATTAAAATTCATAGATTCCTAGAGTTTGTTTAGAGCCAGACTAGGGCCCCTTAGATCATCCAATCAGATCTCCTGTATTTCACAGGCCATTAATTTTCACTCAGATACCGCATATTATCCCAAAGACTTTAGTTAAACTAAAGGATTTCAGTCCTCAGGGAACTAAACCGTGTGCCACGGGCAAAGAATGTGAGAGACCGAGGTGCCCTCAATGCTTGCCAATCCTGCAATAGCAGACAACTGATTGGGTGAGATATGCCCATATGATTCCAGCTGGCATACCATGACCCAAGCTGCAGAGGAAGGCAAAAAAAAACCCCTAAGATCCCTGCTAATGTAACCTGGGGGATAAATTCTTTCCTGCCCCAAACCTTGCAATCAGTATGACCCTGAGCATTTGAACAAGACACACCCACCAAACATCTAGAAGAAAGATTCTCTGCATCACCTCAGAGCACCGGTACACCCCGTCCACTGTCCTGTCTCCAGCTGGGACCAATATCCGATGCTTCAGAGGGAGATGTGGAAAAAGGCCACCTCAGAATACATCTAGCCAGTAATGCAGCAGGGGAAAAATGATTTTCTGACCCCTGCAGGTGACCGGCTGAAGCCCTAAAGTATGAGATTTGATTATAGCCATTATCTTAATGCAGAGCTGCAAGCATTATGAGTATGTTGAGGGCTATGCAGGCAAGCCTGTCCTCCCCCAGCCCATGAAGGAAGGGGATAAACAGGACTCAGGTACACAGATTCCAAATGCAGAAAAGACCACTACAACCATCCAAGCTGACACCGCCCCTGCACACACCCCCACCCTCACCCCCACCCCCACCCACATACAGACCACAGAATTTCTCCCAGAACAAGCAGCTGCCCTGATTGAGATACAGATCTATTAAATATTGAAAAGATTTTAAATGACACAAAACACCAAACTGAATAAAAGTACAGAATTAAATATCATATTCCCTCAGTTTCATTTTTCTTCTATTTTTAAGGCAGGATCCTCAACTGATGTAAATTGGCATAGCTCTGTTGACGGCAATATTTATTTGACAAAGTCTACATTTAAAAAATCGGAGTACAACATCTCAACACTAACTCACAGCTTAACTCCTTGGCACTGGCCAAATGTATCCACACAAAAGGGGACTTTTGTGAATACCATCCCATCACCGCTATTTGCTTTCATAAAGCTAAATTTGTCATTATCCCATTAATGTGGTCATCCGAGATTATGTAAAATTTGCAGTGCAAGGAAGGGCGGGAAGGCTTTCAAGGCTGTTATAGAAGCAGTAATATATATATATTTTTAAAACAGATACAAATGAGTGCTTACCTGTCCAAGGAGAGTTACAAAGTCCAAAAGCTATCTTGCAACCAAGCCGATTGAAATGGGGATAAATCTGCATCAGAACAATCCACCTCCCATTGCGTGTGGAACTTCCTGGCTGCATTGTCAGAAGAAGCAATCAACGATTCTCAACATGTTTTGTGTTTGGTATTTCCATAGCCATGACAGTGCAGCCTGTCTGTGAGCTGGCTAAGCCTTCTCCTGAATAGTGTGGTGCTAATCAACCCAACACCACAAAAAGAAAATGTCCCTGGTTTTTCAATGAACCCAGCACTTTGCTCTCCCTTCCTTCCGTTTCCCCTCTCACTCCCTTTGTCCCACCTGAGGCTCTCTCCTAACCATTTCCTTCATGCTTCTCATCTTTGAACCTCCTCCCACACTGCCCATTTGTGTGTGGAATGCTCTGCATTTCTTGACTGTCAACCAATCAGTTTAAACCTTTCAGTAATAATCTACCTAAGACAGACATCCATAATTCTATACATTTTACAGTGGCATGGAAACTGGAATTTCTGTTTTGGAGAAAAATTCACATTTCAGAAAATTTGGAATTTTCATTCCAAATCGCAACAAAAAATCAGATACGTGAAGGCTGCCCACAGTTGTGGTCAGGGAGTGGCACAGAGATTCCCCCATCCTTTCTCTCATAGTAAGCATGTGAAGCAACAGACATCCACAATGGCATGCCACTTCTGCTTCCTGTGATCACACAGTAAATATTAACATGGTAGGAGAGAGAATGGACTCCATATGGAGAAGTAAAGCAGGTTGGGCTAAATCTTGAAGTCTTGACTCAGGTTTTCTCCATCACTTATTCAAGCAAAAGCCTTGAGAGAGAGAAAAACTCTTGGAAGTTTGCCTAAGATTTGATGGTTATGTAAGTAGAAGATAATAGATATATAGATATATAGATAGATAGATAGATAGAAGTACTTGATAAAAATGAGTAAGGACCTCACATTTAGCCCATTGTGATTATTTCTGATTACACTTCCCCCTAGTTTCCACACTACAGAAAGTATCTACCAGCTGTTGTTGACCACTTTTAGCATGCTATAGTTGTAGTTCTCCTACAAAGCATTTCAGTTTCAGAGATATTTTTGTTGCAAACCAAGTACATGTGCAGGTGCATCCTAAAGTAAATAGCTGAGTGTTGCTAGTGGGTCTGGCTTTCATTTCCTGGGCAGAAAATAAAAATTACCCAAGAGAGGTGTTCACCATCTAAGAGGGATATATCCAAGATCTTAACTCTGTTTGGACTGAAATAAAAAGGGTGACAAAAATGTTCATAGGTTGTGTAAAAGATAATGTAATCTTCAGTGGAGGGTGATGGCCCCTAGGAAATACTGAAATGGAAAGGTAAGCTCAGAGAAGCGGCGGCCAATCAGATTCTTTCTGACTAAAAATGAAAATCTGTCCTAACTACTCAAACCTTGAGAACTTTCTACTTTATGGGGCCTCAAGTGGCAATCTCTGTGCTAAACCATTTAACACACTTTAGCATTAAATAGTTCCAGCTGCTAGTACCATAAAAATATTCCAAAATATAGGGACATCCTTCATGTGCAATTAATACAATGACTGAAAGGCTACGTCAGACTTCTACCTAGAATAGTCTGAGATGTTTCATTAAGTGATTATGGACAGATGTGCTTGTGCTTCAGAACAGCTCACAATGGCTCAGCACTTCTGCCTGTGGGGTTGAGGAGCCCAGCAGTTTTGCAGGGAAGTACACGTCAATTACAGCAAGTACTCACTGCCAAAAAGCTAAATAGTTTTTGAAAGATCTGATTACCCATTGCTTCCCTTTTATTGGCCATTTGCTTTATCCATGGATGGTTTCATTGGATGTGCAACTATAAGTGAGTTCTGTCCCAGGGGTGAGGTCCATTTGGTGACTTAAGTGCAGTCACTTGTCATGATGGATATTTCCACAAATGTATGTTTTTCAAGTTTGCATGTCTTTTGTCAATACCTCGGCTCTCCTAGGGGCAGCATGTCAACTTACTACACTCTTTGAGTTGACTGTTACTGAAAATCCGTCTGTTATGGTTCTCTGAAGCCTGCTTGATGGGAAAGGCTTTTTGACAACCCCTGCCTCTCCAGATCTCTTACCTTGATGCTCCTCTTTCATTTTTTCCCCATCCCAATAACAGACTCTGTTATTCAGCGTGGCAGCATTTATACCTTTCTTCGCCCCAATCTTCCAAAGTATATCTGCAGCAAACAGGTCTCCAGCTGGAGAACACTAGTGAGCAAGCACCATGATGCTCAGCAGTTTAAGCTTCAAGAGTTACTAACATTTTCCCTGTAGGACTCCCTCTTCACTGTGAGTTTGAAGGTTTGCATTAAGCTCATGCTGAAGGGCGAACAAGTGAATAAAAACACACCACTGAGGGTAGCAGGGGAACTACAACTATTGCAAGCACAGAAGTCAGCAGCTGGCACAAAAGTAATGAGGTCACTACATTAAGATCCTGTGCAGCACACGAGTTTTATGGGGTGTTTCGCATAAGGCAAAACTTTAGGTTAATCTGGGAATTATATCAGAGGGAGGAGAAGGGGAACATGACGTGAGCAGCATTTTGCTCCAAAAATCATGGTAGAGGATGAGAGAAAGAGGAATAGAAGGTGATTTAAGTGCCAGAAAAAGCATTTTGGGGGGTGCTGTCAGCATATACTCAGTATTCGTTCAAATTGAAGGACTGTCAAGAATCTGATACAAGAACACAGAAATTAGCAGACTGGATCAAACCTCTGGTTCATCCCATCCAGTATCCTTTACTCGACAGTGGCCAGTACCAGAGGTTTCAAAGAAAGAAACCCTGACATGGGATAAATCGCACTCCAGGAAAATCTACTCGTAGCCCCCAATAGCTAGCTGTTGTCTTATACTGTGAAGCTTGAGGGTTTAAACCCTAATAATTGATACTGTATGCTCCCATTTTACATTCCCCTCAAATGACAATGAAAACAGTCTCATCACTTTCACCTCATTTTAATTTGACTTTACATTTTTATTTTCATCCATGAAAACTGTTTTGTTTTCCACATGAGCTTTTCTGTAAAAGCCCGTTTCTAAGCACTAAAAGTCAACAGCAGCCTTTAAAGTGCTGCTTTAAAAAAAAAACAAAAAAAAACCCCCAACCACTTCCAAGCAATTGAAACAGAAGAGAAGAGGGGTGAGAGGAACATGGAATTGAAAGCTGCTCAAAACACCATTTCCCCTCCAAAGATATCCAATACACTGAGAGATCCTCCCCCAAGGAGTACGTGGGTCTGCGTGGCTTTCTTGGAGATATTCGATGACCTGACAGAGACTTATCAGGGATAGAAGAGAAACTCAGCAAAACATTATTTTATTTTATTTTTAAGAGTTACATAAACAGCAGCACTTTTCCCCGTTCTTTTCCTTTTTGGAGATTTATTTTAACTATGATCTAACTGAAGCCCATTGAGGGAAGATCAAAACTAAATCTGAACAGATATTTTAGATATTTCTTTCCCCAGAGCCTCCACCTTGGAGAGGGACAGATTCTCTGGTTGCAAATTGGCTGTACCTCTCTGGCTGGGGATTCCCAAATTGTGAGGTTGTATACCCATCATAGCTGGTTCCCATCGCTACACCACCCCCTTTAGCCTTTGGTGTAAGCAGCATGCTGGGGACAAGGAGGGAGTGTGGCTGGAGCCCTCTGCATTCCCAGTATCCTCAGCTGGTGGAATGCTTCATCATGGCGTGGCCAATTGCTGCATTTACAGCAACTCCTCAATTGCTCTAAGCAGTGCAAGAGTCAAAGCAGAGCTGGCTTGAGAATCACAGAAACACAGCAAGCTACCTTGCAGCCTTCTCTCCCCTCATGCTGTGGCTGGACATAGCAGAGAATCTGGGTCATAGTTTGTTTTGCGATATACTTGAAAGCAGTGAGGGGAAAGACTTTTCTGGTTTGGAGTCAGGAACAAAGTTCAGTGATGCAGACTAAACACATAAAGACATAATAGCGAATGGGAACATTTATGCCCACAGCCAATCCTAAGAATCCCAGCCTCAAGTCTGGGACGTGCTTCTGGTTCAACCCTGTGTTGTAACATGTTGTTGCTACTAGTTCTTCATCTCTGGCCAGTGTCACTGGAGTAGAAGAACTCCAAGAGTTGACTGATAACCAGGAAAAACCTGTCTGACGGCTGAAGGTTACAAAAAGCAGGCAGCAGCCTCTTCCTTGTTTCACCTCCTTCGTGGACTGAACAGCTAAACACCAGGAAGAGCTGCTGTGGAGAGACAGCAATGCATGTAAGAACTTTCAGCAAGTGCTGTATTGCAGCAACAGGCCCAACAAGCATCCAGCCTCTGGATAACCAGAATATATCAGAGCCGAGGATGTGTGTGAGAGAGTAAAGAATCTGCAGGTGAGCTGCAGAAGTAAAGAAGGAATATACTCACATATGGCTGTTCTGAAGGCTCAACATTATATATTAAAGACCACATTTTCAGAGACAGGCACCTACATATATTCCATGCAGTATGCACAGCCAGGGACAAACAGGTATTTGTGGGCACAAAATAGGTAGCGGTGACACATACCAATAGCTGTTTTCTCCACGTGTACATGTTTTACAGGTGCAACGTAGGCACTTATCTTTGAAAATCTGGCCTGAAAGCCTCAAGGAAAGTAGCAGAGTAGTGCACAAAGTTTCTTTTTACTGGCTTGTAGGAAAAGCTCAAAACATTCAGCATCTGCCATTAGCTGGCAACCCCAGCACTTCCACTTTTTCTTCTTAACTGAAAACACCGAGCACACTGGTGATTGCTGACATGGGGAAAGAACACAGAGCTAAGACTGCATGCAGCATAAGGTTAATGGTCAATATTTCCTCCCTGTGGGGCACTTTCATGAACAAACTACAGGTGTTTTGGCAGCAGGGGAAGTTGTCTGAGCGGCAGGGCTGCTAGCCCCACTCCTGAGATGTTATCCTGCCCACCCCGATACTTTCATCCAGCACTCACACGTTTCCTGTCTCCTGCCAACACAATAAGGGGGCAGGTAGGGCTTAGGCCCTACAGCGATCTAAGGGTAAGAGCTACCATTTCTACTTCTCAGAACACTTCGAGGCACCTGGGGTTTGCCAACAGGAACGTCCTATGAAGATGAACCACAGACAGTTCCTCAAACTGGAAGTGCTAGAGGTAAAGGAAAGCATTTTCCCCTGTTCCAAGGGTACGACAGGAGAAAGGACAATATTGAAGGGGGATATGGATAGGGTGGCATTGATCTCCCCCAGATCTCTCCTCGACCCATTCTCCCCTCTTTCCAAATGGAGCATTCACTCCCTATATCCCCCATAACTGCCTGTTCCACTATCCTGCAGACCGCTGTGAAACTCACCTCTCTGTCTCTAGATCCACAGGGCTCTACATTGAGCTCAGCTGGTGAGTCAAGGAGGCTGACAGGTAGTGCTGGAAACAGGCAGTAGCTGGAGAGCTGTCACCTACATTTGGCGGAGACAGAAAATGTTATGGCGGATAAAATGTTACCTGGAGAATCTGCAGCTTGTGATGCAGTGCACATATGATCAACTTGTGTGTGTGTGTGAGAGAGAAGTTCAGGGTTTATAGGGTCTGTGGTTGTTTAGAGGGATCTAGAAAAAAAGTGAGACATATCAAATTCCAAAGTAACTAATTCTTAAAACAAATGTCTTTTAGAAAATTCAGTGGGGCTCAGAAGAGTTCATGTGTAAAATCTGGAGGCTAGATTAAATCACCAGTGGGTTAAAAACAACTATTTCATTCCTACTTTAAATGAAAAGCTTGTCTCAACGTTAGTTGTGCAGTCGCTATTGCCTAGTCATACTACATTTTTCTTGACATTCCTCCTAACATTTTCTTACTTTTAAATCCTCCACTAACTTGAACACGCCTGTGGTATGTGCTAATACAGGTGAGATTAGCAAGAGTGTTAATCTCCCTACATCCTGGAGATGCTAGATTGCCCGAGCTCTGGTATTCATTGTTATCCTGCTCTGCCTGTGTCTGAAACTTCCCCTCGCTATTCACCATCTCTCTCTGAAGTGTGTTGTGATAGTTTACATTATTTCTTCTTTATGTAGTGCTAATGAAAACTGTTGTACTCATCCTCCTGGAGACCAAAGTCCTCTGTTTATCCACAGAATATGGTAGCACAGAGCAAGCACAGGTATCACGCAGCAAGCTTCCACACCCAGCTTGCCACTTGGGCGTTACAGCACATACTTAACCTGTGGAACTCACTGCTACAAGATGTCATTGACAATGATAAGGATAAGTACCTGACAATGGGTATCTGCAATGGGTGCAGCTGAATTGGTGCTGAGTACAGCTTAACTGCAAGCGTTGCCAAAAACAAGCTGTGTTAAGGACCATTCCAGAAATTGTGGCTACAAATGCACAGATCCTGGTCCTGCTTTAGGAGTTAAAACCTTTTGGTCATTTCTAAATCAGCCTAGATTTGAACCAGCAGTCAAGATAGTCTGCATCCTATCACCAATCTTAAGCTATCAGGTCCCATTTGGGATATTGAACTGGATGTTGCATAAAATTGTATTGCCATATTCACTTAGATGCTATGATGATGGGGGCCATATAAGCACCTAGACAGATGGACAGACAGACAGATACACAGAAAGACTTCAGAAAGTGGAAACGTTGAATACAGGTATAACTATATCATCACATTTTTGCTACCACACCCGTTTCTGTTCATAGATCCATTCAAGAACAACTATGCTTTAAAAGTTTCATTTTTCAAGTCATTACTTGAGCATTAGGTTGCAACAGATTTTTCACGTGCTGTCTGGTCTGCTTTGTGGGGACAATTAAAATAAAAGGCTGATGTACAGAGATGTATGTGGGGCATAGTTAAGGCAAATGTTCATTTACATTTTCTGCAATTTTCTTGAATGAAATACAGTACCATAGCTTGAAAAAGGAACATCCAATTGACCTCAAGCTTTCTAAAGAAAAATTCTCCTCTGGCATAAGACTAAGCATGCCAAAATTTCATATGATTAGATAACTCGATAGATCTTGATCAATTCTTGATCTAGTCCTATGTGGAGCACAGGATCTGGTCCAAGAGGTGAATATAGCTAGACTGCTTGGTAATAGTGACCATAATATAACTAAATTTAATATCCCTGTGGCAGGAAAAACACCACAGCAGCCCAACACTGTAGCATTTAATTTCAGAAAGGGGAACGACACAAAAATGAGGAGGTTAATTAAACAGAAATTAAAGGGTACAGTGCCAAAAGTGAAATCTCTGCAAGCTGCGTGGAAACTTTTTAAAGACACCATAATAGAGGCTCAACTTAAATGTATACCCCAAATTAAAAAACATAGTAAGAGAACCAAAAAAGAGCCACCGTGGCGAAACAACAAAGTAAAAGAAGCAGTGAGAGGCAAAAAGCATCCTTTAAAAAGTAGAAGTTAAATCCTCGTGAGGAAAATAGAAAGGAGCACAAACACTGACAACTGAAGTGTAAAAATACAATTAGGAAGGCCAAAAAAGAATTTGAGGAACAGTTAGCCAAAGACTCAAAAAGTAATAGCAATTTTTTTTTAAGTACATCAGAAGAAGGAAGCCTGCTAAACAACCAGTGGAGCCACTGGATGATCGAGGTGCTAAAGGAGCACTCAAGGACGATAAGGGTGTATGGGGATAGATGGATAGATAGATGGATAGATAGATGGAAGGGGTGTATGGGGATAGATAGATAGATAGATGGAAGGGGTGTATGGGGATAGATAGATAGATAGATGGAAGGGGTGTATGGGGATAGATAGATAGATAGATGGAAGGGGTGTATGGGGATAGATAGATAGATAGATGGAAGGGGTGTATGGGGATAGATAGATAGATAGATGGAAGGGGTGTATGGGGATAGATAGATAGATAGATGGAAGGGGTGTATGGGGATAGATAGATAGATAGATGGAAGGGGTGTATGGGGATAGATAGATAGATAGATAGATAGATAGATAGATAGATAGATGGAAGGGGTGTATGGGGATAGATAGATAGATAGATGGAAGGGGTGTATGGGGATAGATAGATAGATAGATAGCAGGGGTGTATGGGGATAGATAGATAGATAGATAGCAGGGGTGTATGGGGATAGATAGATAGATAGATAGCAGGGGTGTATGGGGATAGATAGATAGCAGGGGTGTATGGGGATAGATAGATAGCAGGGGTGTATGGGGATAGATAGATAGCAGGGGTGTATGGGGATAGATAGATAGATAGATAGATAGATAGATAGATAGACAGACAGATAGACAGGGTGTAAGGGGATAGATAGATAGATAGATGGGGTGTATGGGGATGGATAGATAGATAGAAGGGGTGTAAGGGGATGGATAGATAGATAGAAGGGGTGTAAGGGGATAGATAGATAGAAGGGGTGTAAGGGGATAGATAGATAGAAGGGGTGTAAGGGGATAGATAGATAGAAGGGGTGTAAGGGGATAGATAGATAGATAGAAGGGGTGTAAGGGGATAGATAGATAGATAGATGGGGTGTATGGGGATGGATAGATAGATAGATGGGATGTATGGGGATGGATAGATAGATAGAAGGGGTGTAAGGGGATGGATAGATAGATAGAAGGGGTGTAAGGGGATGGATAGATAGATAGACAGATAAATAGAAGGGGTGTAAGGGGATAGATAGATAAATAGAAGGGGTGTAAGGGGATAGATAGACAGAAGGGGTGTAAGGGGATAGATAGACAGAAGGGGTGTAAGGGGATAGATAGATAGATAGATAGATAGAAGGGGTGTATGGGGATGGATAGATAGATAGAAGGGGTGTATGGGGATGGATAGATAGAAGGGGTGTAAGGGGACAGACAGACAGAAGGGGTGTAAGGGGATGGATAGATAGATAGATAGAAGGGGTGTATGGGGATAGATAGATAGATAGATAGCAGGGGTGTATGGGGATAGATAGATAGATAGATAGCAGGGGTGTATGGGGATAGATAGATAGATAGATAGCAGGGGTGTATGGGGATAGATAGATAGCAGGGGTGTATGGGGATAGATAGATAGCAGGGGTGTATGGGGATAGATAGATAGATAGATAGATAGATAGATAGATAGACAGACAGATAGACAGGGTGTAAGGGGATAGATAGATAGATAGATGGGGTGTATGGGGATGGATAGATAGATAGAAGGGGTGTAAGGGGATAGATAGATAGAAGGGGTGTAAGGGGATAGATAGATAGAAGGGGTGTAAGGGGATAGATAGATAGAAGGGGTGTAAGGGGATAGATAGATAGATAGAAGGGGTGTAAGGGGATAGATAGATAGATAGATGGGGTGTATGGGGATGGATAGATAGATAGATGGGATGTATGGGGATGGATAGATAGATAGAAGGGGTGTAAGGGGATGGATAGATAGATAGACAGATAAATAGAAGGGGTGTAAGGGGATAGATAGATAAATAGAAGGGGTGTAAGGGGATAGATAGACAGAAGGGGTGTAAGGGGATAGATAGACAGAAGGGGTGTAAGGGGATAGATAGATAGATAGATAGATAGAAGGGGTGTATGGGGATGGATAGATAGATAGAAGGGGTGTATGGGGATGGATAGATAGAAGGGGTGTAAGGGGACAGACAGACAGAAGGGGTGTAAGGGGATGGATAGATAGATAGATAGAAGGGGTGTAAGGGGATAGATAGATAGATAGATAGAAGGGGTGTAAGGGGATAGATAGATAGAAGGGGTGTAAGGGGATAGATAGATAGATAGATAGATAGATAGATAGAAGGGGTGTATGGGGATGGATAGATAGATAGAAGGGGTGTATGGGGATGGATAGATAGATAGAAGGGGTGTAAGGGGATAGACAGACAGAAGGGGTGTAAGGGGATGGATAGATAGATAGATAGATGGGGTGTATGGGGATAGATAGATAGATATCAAAACTGAGTTTAGAATGGGAACTTCCTGACAATCTTATCTATGGAATTACTGCCCTGGCCCCATAGTTGTCATTGTATCGCAAGGGAGTTGTTATGATAACTGCTCAATACCCTTGCACAGACAAGTAATATCTGAAGATAAATCTTGCAACACTTTGTTGACAAGTAATTTAAGCAAGTTAATATTCTCTTGGGGCAGCTTTAATGTATGATTCCTCCTTCTTTAGTTTCCTTTAATTGATTTGCTCTTTTGTGAGTAGCAGAGACAAGGCTTCTGCATGTACCAGATGCAGATGAACTTGTACTAGCTCCAAATGTGCACGTGCTTCACCTTGCCATTCCCTTTCCTTTCGGTCTTGCTCTTCTGACCCCTTTCTGAAATGTCAATCTGTCCTGCTACAAACTCAACGTGGTAACAACCAATGCCCCATTTTAACTCCCAAACCCCTCTCCTTTACTCCTTCTCCATTGTCAGTGATTCCACTCCCTTTCCTGTTCCACAGATCCACAATCTATGTATCATTTTCATCTTCTCTTTCCTCCTCCTCACATTGCTGCTATTGCTGAATCTTGCCAATTATTCCTCTACATAGCCAGCATCTGCCCATTCTCAATGCTAAGCTCCTGATGCAAGTTCTGATCACTTCTCACCTTGATTACTGCAACCTCCTCCTTTTCAATCTCCATGGTTCTTGCCTCACTCATCTAATATAAAATGCAGCCAGGAAAATCCTCTTCCCTGCCCACTACGATGACTGCCTCCGTCTGCTTTGCACATCCTTTGTTCTCACCTTACTCATCCAGATAAAGATGGAACCTACGAGCAGAGAGCTAGGTCAACCCAGATGATCTCAACCACCTGGGAGAAGTTGCTAATGTGTCTCAGGAATACATTATGTTTAATAATGAAGAGAGAAGAGAATTATAGAAAACCTGCTGTATAAGCAGATTTGTATCTAAATGGAATCTTTCTAAAAATGTGCCATGACATGTCATTGACCTTTTAATGCAGCCGTTTAAAAATTCACAAGTCCTTTGGAAATTACGTTATGATTCCCCTACCCAGCCACCTGTTCTTTTTGTAGGGGGAGAGAGTAAAGGCCAGTCAGACAAGCAGCCCCTGGGCTCAGGATAGTTGAGGGGTTGATGTTTAGTTGTTACCAATGGGAACAACTGACTAGAAAAGCCATAGCAAGTAGACAGAACCATGGCTCCCAGCCAGTTCCACACAGGACATGTATGGTGCATCCTCTAAAGGTGCGTGACAGATGGCTTTCCCTACCCCGGTGCAATTAGAGAGCTCTGGGAAGTAGCCTGCCTTTCTCGTGCTTCCTGATATTGCCTCTAGGATGATGAAGCACTGCATCTTCTCCAATATACATGTAACAAACTAGTCTTAACTGTGTAGTGGTCCCTATTTCCGAATGCTGGTCAAGTATTCGGTGGACTGTTTTGCACACATGTCTCAATACCTAAGCAATGCCTTGAGGGCAGGGACGCTATTAAATAATTTGTAAAGTGGAAGGCATAGTCATGGTGATGTATAAATCATAAACAAAAAAGAAATCACAATGACAAAATTTTATTCTTAACTCTGGATTCCTATTTTCTTTTAATCTAAGTAAGATAATTATCATTATTAAAGAAAATGTTTCTACCTAGTTCCACATGTATTCTGTAGGGAAAAAATGGCCAAAAGAGGTAATGTGATACCTCTTATTGGACCATTATATATATATATAAAAATGCATTAGCCTGGAGGCTAAAAACATATTTTAATCAGAAGTTATTCTTATATAATTGTTTTGTGGTTTAAATAGTTATCTGCATAGACCTGTGTCCTTGTCATTTCTTGCATGGCCCTAAAAGAAGAAATTAATCTGTGCTGGTGTTTCAAGAGAATCTATTAAATACACATAAATAGGATGAAAGGCAAAGGCCATGTTGTAACTAGAGCATGAGACAGGGCGGCAGACTACCTGGTTACTCATCTGATGTACAACAATGGTTTGTGGTGTGACCGTAAGCCAACATTTTCAAAAAGGGCCTACTAATTTGGAGTTCCTCAGTATATTTCAGTTCCTATCTTAATACACCTACAACTTGATTTTCAAAGATACTGAGCACCCACAATGCCAAATGAAAGTTAATGAGTGGTAATAAACTGTTATAAACATTTTAAGTTTGACTGCTGTGGTAATTAAATAGAACAACTGAACACCAACCAATTATCCCTACTGCAAACACTCAGACCATAATATTGAAGCAAAATATTTATTTTCTCATGACATTCCTCCAAAAATGCTCTCTTGTGTCAGTGTATTTCCTTGTTATTCAAAACTGTGTCTCCATTTTATTTTGTCCCCATTTATTCACTTCCAAATGTTGGTGGATATTCAGTAAAATAGGGTACTTTGTTTTCCTTCCTGCCCTTAAAACTTCTTGTGCAGTTAAACGAGCCATCAAATAGTGCAGGTAGACAGCCTATGGAACCTCATGATCTTGTCATCTCTACCCCAGATTTACAATCACTTGTTGCAACTTGACTTAAATTAGATTGCAAGCACTTTGGGGGCAGGGACAATGTTAATTTATGTGTGTTGAGCCCCCAGGATAATGGGGCTTGACTCTTGTCATCTTTACCCACCCTTCCAACTGTAAATATATATATATATATATATATATATATATATATATATATATATATATATATATATAATTTGTATAGCTGCTTTCCCCTCTAAACCAGGTTGTTGTTGTTGTTTTACCTGCATGGTCTTCTTTGATTGCGGTGTTTGTTTTTTTTAGCATCTCGCAAAGCCGCTCTTACATGATTTCCACGTATTCTTCACATTTTTCTGATTCAATTCTTCCTCCCACATGATTTGGCTCCTAAAAGTTTTTTAGCTTTGTGAAGTTTGCATTAAATAATTATTGTCGGACACCCCTCCCCTCCCCCCCCCAAATTTCCCACAACTGTGAAAAATTAAATAGATAAAAAAAAGTTGAAAAATACAGCGATATTATCTGTGAGAATTATTTTTTAAAACAAATGAAAAAACCGAATTGTGCCCAGGCTGATGAAAGAGGAGCGGGCGGCTGTCTCGCCCAGTGGGGAGGGCGGCGGGACACCCCAGTCTGAGGACGCCGGGGCACTGGGGAGAGAGGGTGTGCTCCGAGGAAGGGGTGCCCCGACGCTGCAGTCCCCCCGCCCCCCCAGCACTGTCTGCAGACATGTCATAAACCCCAACGGCAGCCCGCGGAGGGAAGCGATGCCCCCCAAGAAGACAGGCTACCCTTCCCAGACTACCTTGCGAGGAACTCCCACAGTTCTTCCGATTACTCCACGAGGACTACAACTCCCAGCAAGCTTAGCGGGGCAAAAGAGGAATCCCTCCCCCAGCATGCCTTGCGAGGGATAAGGCCGAGAGCGGCTACCGCCGCTCCCCGCCTGGGAGCGGACTACAAGTCCCAGCAGGCCTTGCGGGGATGCGGTGTCGGCTTCCGGAGGCCGCGCCGCGTCCGTGGGTGCTGTTGAGCTGTGGGGTGAGGAGGCAGCGAGCCGAGGCGGGTCTGGCCTGGCGGTGCCTCGGCGGCGGGGGCCCAGGGAGCGGCGAGCGGGGCTCCGGGCGGCGGAGCAGGGGACCTAGGCCGGGGAGCGCTCCGCGCCGCCATGCTCAATATGTGGAAAGTCCGGGAGCTGGTGGACAAGGCGTGAGTATTATGGGGTGTCGGGGTCCGGGCCTGCGGCCGCGCGCTTACCCCTCACTGGGCCCCTCCTGCCCTCCGACGTGGCCGCTGCCCCGCCCCCTGTTGAGCTGGCGAGCGCCCCCCCTCCCCCATGCCAAGCTATCTCCTCGTGCTGCCCTCACGGCCCCTTCAGCTGACTCCCCTGTTATGGCTTCTGACCCCATACCTTGTGACTAGCCCTTCTACCTCCCTATCCCCCCGTGTGTCCCGTCATGGCTGCTGCCCCCTCACAGCCTCATCTGCCCCCCCATGTGTCCCGTCATGGCTGCTGCCCCCTCACAGCCTCATCTGCCCCTGCCCCCCCCCCCCGCCGCCATGTGTCCCGTCATGGCTGCTGCCCCCTCACAGCCTCATCTGCCCCGCCCCCCACCCCCCCGCCGTGTGTCCCGTCATGGCTGCTGCTCCTCTCTCAGCCTTCCCTTCCACCCCATCCCATCATGGCTGATGCCCCTCTGACAACCTCGATGCCTCTCCCTCCTTTACCTGATCTGTCTCCCTCCCTCCCATTATTATCGCTGATTTGCCCCCACATCATGGCTGCTGCCCCTCTCATCCACCTCTCTTCTGGATGATCTGCCCTCTGTCATGGCTAACTGCTAGTTTCCCCTGCCCCCCTTTGCTCCCCAAGTTCATTGTCTTTGCAGCTGACCCTTGCTTATTTGGCCCCTGTCATGGCCTCCAGGCCTCTCAGGTGGGAGAGGAAGTGATACACTTAAAAAATGACCTGTACTGGAAGAAATCCCCAGAATACTTGCAAAGGTTCATTTCCTCTTCTCTCAGGTTTTCTGCCACCCCCTCCCCGAATTCACATGCTGCACCTTATCGCTACTGTGGCTATAACTGACTCACAGCCTTTAGGCCAGAGCCGAAGTGGGTGGGGAAAAGGCAATCCAGGAAATAAAACACTCCTTTTGTGAGGACCTTAAAAAACCCCAGATAGTTTAGGGCAAGTCTACACTACAAAATGAAGCTGGTTTAAGTTACATCAACAGACAGCCACCACAGTAGTTAAATTGGTTTTGCACATCCACACTATGCTCCTTGTATCGTGTCCTCACAAGGAGTGCTTGCAGTGATTTAACTGTCAGTATGGGGCATTGTGGGATGGCTTCTGAAAGGCAGCAACAGTCAATGTAAGCAATGCAGTGTCTACACTGATGCTGTGTCGACCTGATTACATTGACCTAAGTGCTACTTCTCTTCTGGAGGTGGAATTATTAAGTCAATGTAGTGGGCGAGTTACATTGGTGGGAGCTACATTTTCATGTAGATGCTTACAGAATTAGGTTGATGTAAGGTGCCTTAGGGCAACCTAACATGTAGACTCAGCTATTTGCAGTTACATGCTGCACATGAGAAATTCTATCACTAGCCTGGCTGCCTTGGTTACTATCATCATGACCATCACCTTTGTCTCATTTTGAAGAATGTAGCACGACATGAGTTATCACTTAGTGTGTTTCTCTGCCATTCCTTATTTGTTGTGGTGGAGAAAAGACTGAGAATTTCACCCAAAATGTGTCTGCATCAGAGAATGCAGTTTTTATTTAATGGTAAACTTTTTGCAACTTTGCATGAGCTATCAGCTTCAGTACAGGAGTAACTGGATGAAATTCTCTAGCCTGCGCTATACAGGCGGTTAGACTACATGATCTTATAGTCACTTCTGACCTTAAAATTTAAGAATCTGTCTTTCAAAACATGACTCTATTTGTTTAATCTTCAGTTACTCTAGTTTGTCTGAACAGTTTTTAACCAGCCTGCTTTAGAAACAGCCAGCTGAAGAGGAACAGCGGTTTCTTATTGACACTGGTTAAGTATTCATTTTGCTTCCTGGTGCACCCTGACTCAGTACACAACTGAGACTTTTCTAGGACAGGAAACAAAGTTGACATTTAAAATATGCAGGGTGTAAGACTTTTTCTCAGGAAGTTGTTTACCTTTTCTCTGCTGAGTCTCCTTTTTATGACAGCAATTGATTCTTGTCAATGGCGGACACTAGTTTTAATAGATAGAAAAAGTGGTATGTCAGGTTTTGTTGGCCTTCAGTTTCTAGTATTCCTGTGCTGATCTTGAATTCCAGATTTTAAAAAGACATTGTCAGGGGTCAGGGTTTAGTTTTTGTTGCATAGGTTTTGTTATAAACAAATATACATACACATTTATTTTACTTTCCTAAACATTAATATAGAAGGAAGCTGAGATATTCAGTGAAAGAGCTAGGAATAGAACTCAGTCTCCTTATTCATGTCTAGTGCCATATCCACTGGCTTTGACCATTATCGTAGCTTCTCCACTCTGTTTATTATTAAAAATCAGTCATTCAAAAAATCCTCTATTTCTACAGTGTTGAATTTTAACAAGAGTAACACTTTCTCCCTTTGAAGAGGGAGAATGGGATTTAAATAAGGAAGTGGCTTGAAATGTGTGCAAGTAACTTGAAAACACAGTTCTGAAAACTTTAATTTGAAGTCTTTTGCTTATTTTATCTCCTAGACCTTGGTTCCACGTAAAGCTGATTTTGGCCTTCTTACTATTGTAACTTACTGATCTGTTATATAAATTCATACAAAAAGTTTATGTTAGAAATATCTTGATAACAAAAGAACACTTCCATTCAATCATTTATTTCTATTCTTTTGTTGTGATTCACACCACAATGACCTGTGTCCTTCACTTTGTCTTTTGCTGGCTTAGAGCTCTGTTTGATCAGTCATCTCAGATGTCAAATTGGAGAACCACTTCTAGACTGTCCAGGCTCTCATTCTCTAAAAAAGACATTGTGGAGTTAGTAATCATTTGTTTTTAAGTTACTACTATTACTACTTATTTTTTTATTATTTTGTTGTTAACATCTGCGTGTGCTAGATGAAATTCCAGAAGAGGTATAAAACACATTCCCTTCCCCTGAGAGTTTATGATCTGAAAATAGACTGGGCATGACAAGAGATTATGAAAAGTGCAAATAAAGATCCAAGTTTATAATTAACATTTTTAAGGTGTTTACTTTGTATGCTTCCCTCAGTTTAGGTAGAAACTGAGTTGTCTAGTTTTACTTTTTGATTTAGCTGCACTAGCATCACTTTGCAGTAGTACCTAGATGTCCAAAACGGGGTTAAGTTCCCATTGTGTGAGGCACTGTTCATACATATAACAAAAATGTGGTCCTGTCCTCAAAGAGCTTCCATTCCAAGGCACTGATCCTGCAATTTATTAATGTGGGTAGACCCTTGTGCCCACACAGAACCCCATTCACTTGGCTCCATGTTGGTCCAGGGACCCATGCATAGCAAATTGCAGGTTGGGACCCAGGCAGTGGTGGTTGCAAACCAAACACTAAAGAGGAATATTTAAATCCCCCCAAAAAGAAGTTATCTTGATTACTTCAATTTCATGAAAATATTTCTATTTTAACTAAAGTTTTGTGAGATTTTTATGTTTAATAAAGTTGTAATTTTTTATTTTAACTACCTGATCGTATCCCTTTAAGTTTTGGGAAGACACTATTCCAGTTTCCACTGTGTGACCTGAGTATTTTTAGCTATTAATATAACCTTTTAATAGTCTTCACACTTTTTTCTTGTTAAATTTATAGGTTTACTGAGTAGTTGTACATGAACAATAATTTCATGCCATGTCTTTACTGGCCAGTTGAAAATAGTTTGGGGCCTAAACCAAGTGGTTAATGTAGTTCTGTTGCTATCTATGGAGGGGATTTTGCACCTTTAATTTTATCCCTGCTGTCTCTAATTACCACATTTTTCACAGAGATGTTCAGAAGTATTTTAAAACATAGGCTACTAAATATCACAGTCTGTACAAGTATTCCTCAAATGTGTCATATTAGTATGAGGAACTGCCTGTTTGCATAGCTTATTACTGCTTGCAGGCTTCTGACTTGAATTTTCTCATCTTTTCTGGAATAAATTGCTATTTTTGAGTTATTATTAACTTGAAAGTAAATTAACATTGGAACAGATGAAACCTTTTGAATCTGTGAGCTTGTGTCATTTGGAAGTTAGTTTTGTTTTTTAAAAAACTAAGTAATATTTGAAACAAAACAATAAACTTTGACTGCAGCCCTACTGCATTGAGCTGTCATCTTGTTCACTGTCCTACCACCAAACAGGGTTGATTCTGGTCTGCAGAGCTCTCTTCTTCCTGCCGAAGAAAAATCTAGGGTATTGCATGATGTGATCCTGGTGATTCAGGTGGCACCCTCCCCTCTGAGTCATTGCTGAACCAGTGCCCTGGCAGAATGTTATGAAGTGCTATGCCGTCAGAAACTTAGGTTAAGGTCTACTTTAGTAGTGCTTTGCCAGTATAGCTGTGCTGTTATACTGGCCAATCCTAGTGTAGAGGCAGCTGATACCAGCAAATCTGTGCTTTTGTTGGTCTTGTTTATTTAAGCCCAGCCCCTACAAGTAAAATCAGCTATGCCATCAAAAGCACAATTTTGTTGGCATAAATGTCTACAGTAGGGCTTTTTGCCAGCATAGCTATTTCAGTCAAGTCACACCTCATCACATGACAAGAGTTTGTAGTGGGAACCTGGCCTTAGTCTCTTGGGTGAAACATCCATTTTAGGCCTTGATGTTAGCCAATTTTAACTATGGGGACTGAATATTTTGTAAATATTATGTATCTTGAAATTTCCTTTTTTCAGTTTTGTTGTGTGCAATGCTTCGTATTCTATAAAAGGTTTTTCCAGAGAAGCTTATAAAGGAAAGTTTAAAACAAGACACAGTCCAAAAAAGAACCCTGTCATTCAACTAACTGTAGCTCATGAAAGCTTATGCTCAAATAAATTTGTTAGTCTCTAAGGTGCCACAAGTCCTCCTTTTCTTTTTGCGGATACAGACTAACACGGCTGCTACTCTAAAACACAAACTAGAGGTCACCAAGTGGAAATTAATAGGCAGCAGATTTAAAACAAACAGGAAGTATTTCTTCATGCAACGCACAGTCAACCTGTGGAACTCTTTGCCAGAGGACGTTGTGAAACCAAGACTATAACAGAGTTCAAAAAAGAACTAGATAAATTCATGGAGGATAAATCCATCAATGGCCGTTAGCCAGGATGGGCAGGGATGGTGTCCCTAGCCTCTGTTTGCCAGAAGCTGGGAATGGGCGACAGGGGATGGATCACTTGATGATTCCCTGTTCTGTTCATTCCCTCTGGGGCACCTGGCATTGGCCACTGTTGGTAGACAGGATACTGGGCTAGATGGACCTTTGGTCTGACCCAGTATGGTTATGTTCTTAAGATCCCTTGGTGTACTTTTCAAAGGAATGGAAATGTTAGCTCTAGTATCCTTGCCAAATTCTAATTTAGGTAATTGTACATATGTTTTGACTTCCTGAATCCCTCTTCTGCTTTCAGTTGGATGCAGTATTCTTAATTTACTGTCCTGAATGAACTGTTTGCATATTGTTGCTTTGCCCTGTTTAAACAACAGATGTGTTCTTCCCCTGAAGTGGCTGCATTTAAAGTAGTGTGGGTACGATTCATATGTTTGTGTTTCTATAGTTTGCCAAACAGTTTGGGATCCTGTGGGGGGAATAAAAGCTGATGCATAAATATAACATGTCGTAACTTTGCGTGTTGTCTAAGAAGCTCCCATCACAGGCTTTTAGAGCACATTGATAACTTGTTCCCTCCATCCTACTTAACCTTGGACCTACTGTGACAAGCAACAATCAGATCTCAATCTGTTGACTTTATAGCCAGGGGTTTCACTTTCTGCAGCATTTCATTATTTTACTGCTCCGAGCTTCTGTTATCTCCTGAATGCCCATGGCTTCTGGAGTGAGAAATGAATTGATAATAGTACAAAATGTTAGACAATCTGATTTTATCAATTTAAAAATTAACATTCTCCTATAAGGAGAAAGTAATCTTGAAATAAGAGGTTTGGAAGATCTAAAACCAGGAATGGCCTAGACAAAGTAGGTGTCACACTGAAAAATATGAATGTAATGAGCACAGGATGATCCAAATGTTTTCAGACTGTTTTCATTTGGATTACAGTTTAGATGTATGAGTTAGTGGTACAGAAGATTGGTAGCTACTCTGCTTATGTTTTGGAGATACTTGGATATACGGGTTAATTAAAAGGGTGAGGGAGATCTTGAATTCTAAATTCCCTGCCCTTATATAGTTCCCCCTCCCCGCCCCCCCCGTAGATGGGTTCTGATCCCATAGTTACATAATCAGTCTTGGAGGACATCATAGAATTGCTTTGGAGCTTTGATAGTTGAAACTTGACCATACCCCTCCCCAGGGTGAAAGTGTCACCTACACAACACTTCAACATGCCTCCTCGCTGTTGGCTATAGAGGTAAATGCATATATATAGCTCTACTCCCACGTGACAGTGTATAGTTCCATATCACTGTAGGCCCTACTTCAAGTGAGATATTTATGGAAACATATTTCACTATTACTGTCCTGCCAAATATATGCATTTAGGTAATTTCTGTGTTTTGATATGCAGAGCAAGTGTTTATGTCCCTGTTTAGAATGGGTAGTAACGTTTGCACTAGTATTAAGTGCTCAGCTCTGTAGTGTGAGACAATGGTAATGAACGCTAGTACTCTGGAGTTCCTGTCGCCTAGTCGCATGTGCTTGTGTATCTGCCCATGTTAAGTCTGCACCATGTTTAGTGATTAAATAGTATTGCTCATCAGTAGTTTACCCTACAGTTATATGGCTTATATTTCACTTTCAACTCCCTGTTGCTTATATTTTTTTGCTGATGTGTGACCAAGATGTAAGTAGGGCCTTACCATTACCCCACTGTGTGATTTAAATCACCTCATTTACCTACTTTCAGCAATTTTTCCTTATGCCTGTAATTGCTGAGCTTGTTAACAGGCAGTTTTCTTTTTGGTTTATGGATTTGTCCACCCAGAGTATTCAGCCCTTCCATGACTGAGTTATTGCTCATTGGCTTAGTAATAGCAGGTATTATGGTAAATGATCTGTCACATGATATATCCAGCTGAAGGGTAAATAACTGTCTAGTACTTATCTACAGCTGTCTGACCTTCCTGTAAACTCCCCTCTAGCTCCAGGGTCATTTCATTTTACCTTATATTTAAGATTTATTTTGTTCTGCATAAGTAAGATCTCTAGAGCAAGGAGCATATTGATCACTGTATGTAAGGGACAGTTAACCCTCACTGCATGAGTTATCCTCCCATTGCTGCTTTATGAAACCTCCTGGTGATAACTGCTTTAACAGTGAGCGTTTTGTATCCTTATTACAAGCAAGGTGATTGTTACTGTCTCCATCCTTAAATGTACTTTTCTTCTCTGCTCTTCAGTCCTTCTGAGAGAGAGAAGGAACGTAGTGTTGGGATTGAGAAGAAAGATCATTGTGAAGCTATATGATACACTCTGTGCTTGTATGTAACTGTGTTTGCTGAGCACGGCTGTCACAGGCAGCATCTTTCCCAGAGCCTTTTGTTTCTTGTAGGGCTTGAATGAACAGCTTAGTAACAAAGAGAACAGTTCCAGCTTAATTTCAAGTAGTCACTCTACCTACTTGTCTACCTTTCTAAATGAATCGCACTAGTAACTAGTGCATGTCATTTAATATTGTACTATAAATTACTCATTTTTGAAAGAACACAACTTCTGCACCTCTGTGCCTATGCGCTGTTTTTGAGGCAAAGCTTTTTTTCCTCTATCCAAAATGTACCAGTAAATTATCGCCCAGAAAATAAGAGGTAGATGAAAGTGAAGCAATATTTTTAATGCAAGATAAGTGGGTGTAGTCATATACACACAAATATATACATGTATTATACAAAATAGGTTTGAGTGCAGAGCACTTGGTTTACGTGAATACCCAAAAAACTGAGTAAATCGTGGTAATCATTAAAACATTAATTATTTTTTCCCCTCTACAATGAAGCTGTATTTCACCCTTTTGGTGTGGTTCTGTGTTGCTAAATTACTCTGATTCCTCAGTTTCCAGGAAGCAGTGAAATCTGTCCTCTGCCAACTTGGAAAGGAAATAAAACCATATGCTTCTGGGTAAAGACCTACAACCTCTGCTGGGGTAAGGAAGAATCATGTCTGCTGGCAAGTTATTCCATAATTGCCTATTACAGGGTTTCTTAAACCTTCCATTTGAAGCATCTGCCTGTCATATGGCGTATTGGACTTGGATGGACCGCAATTGGATCCAGTATGGCAATTTCTGTGGTTTAAGATCTTGAAATACCTGACATTCAATATTAATGAAATCTTATGGTTCATGCAGACAAGTGAAGGTAGCTCTAATTGCCTGATATTCATAAGGATGGTTAGGATGGCTTGAAGAAATTACTTTCCAAAATGTGCCCCTTTGTCCCTTGACATACTACCTTGTGTGCATTCATAGGCATTGTACCACTGATGATTTGTAACCTCTTGTACTAAGACCTGCCATACGTAATTGCATTTAATGGGTAACGGCATTCTGTGGTGTTAGAATGTTCAGCCAGTGGAGTGATCTAATTGGGCACATAATTTTAAATTTAAAAAGGCAGTTGTGATCAGGAAGACTTTGGGAAGCTTGTGTGTCATAACTCATCCACTCAAGCTTTATTCCTGTGATGGCTTGATCTTAGAGCTCCTTAATTATTATTTATTTGTATTTCTATCGTTCCTCAGAGCCTAGTTATAGAACAGGACCCAATTTGGTTGAAACTCTTACCCTTGTATGGAGTGTAAAAATACAACACTTAGAACCAAGATAAGCACTGTATGTACTGTATGCTAATCTTAGTTCGAGTGCCTGATCTAAGCATCTTTAGAGTGCTCTTCAGACATGAACTAACTTTGACATCTCTCAAGTAGCTAAGCCTTGCTTTCATTTTATGGCTAAGGGAAGTCAGGCGGAGGTGAAGTGCCTTGCCCAGCACTACACAGTGTGAGAGCAGCAGAACCAGGATTAAAACTCAGATGTGCTTTGCTCCCAGTGCTGTGCTATTTCCTCCAGATATGCTGCCTACCACAGTGCGTTATAAATAGTGTGGTGTACACGTGCTTTCTTCCCAAAAGCCTAACTAATTTCTTTCCATTGTATACATTTCTAATCAGGATTGCTCCTTTCCAAGTAATCTATACATAAGCATCGCAGCTGTAACTAAATCATTTGAATTCCAAAGGAAGAATCCTGCACTCAGATGCTGTGTATGCACCCTCTAATTTCAGCTTCTAACTAAACTATGCAGCACCTGCTTTTTGTCTTTATTTTTTTTCCCATGCGTGACAGCATAGACTGCCATGATCTGTTTCAGTGGAAACCTTAAAGTGAGGATCCATTGGTGCCTGGCTCTCTCTCTCCCCCTTGGGTGAACAGTGAGCACATTTACAGAGTTTAGAGGTAGAGCTGGCTGATGGCCATTTCTCTTCCTCATTTTCTGGAAGCAACATGATAATGAGGCAGATGCAAAAAATTATGAATCCCTCTGAATTGCTCCTAGCTGGAATAGCTTTGCTTCGTTGTAAGATTGGCTTTATGGCAACGTTAGGAAAGAAAAGATCCTCTTGGCCTCTGGGGTGAGTAAATTGTGTGTACCCTGATAGGTGACTGGGATATCGGATTTAGTGATGGCTCCATGTCAGAACTCAGTAATAAAAACAAGAGATTTCCTTGATTGTAGGATGGTGCTTTCCCACCCCCACAAATTGGGAGTGTGAGCCTGCTTTTGTTTTCTCAGTCCGTCTTTAAATAAAAGGAATACTTGAATGGCTGAAAGACCATTAAGAGAGGAGTGCTCAGCTGTAAATTAGTGGTGACTGAAAGCATAATGATAGGGCTGTCCCTTTTCCACGCCAAAAAATATCAATGTGCATTTCTGTTTTCACGTGCCACTTTAAAACGCAGCCTTTGTATGCTTGAGATTTAAATATTTCTACTTACTTTAATTAGTTTTGATTGTTCTCCTGTTTCAAAATTGGAAAATGGTTTACAAAATAGAAAAACAGAATAAAAATACTTGATTAGCTCTAACTTCCGGTGTATAAAGTGACAATTTGAAAATAGAGATGTTTTCAAGAGAGAGAGCTTCTATTTTTTTCTGAGCAACCATGTTAAAGGCATCTGGTCAATCACTTTTACTAAAAAAAAACCAAACAACCCCTTTCCTCCAAAACCTCATAACTTGTTGAACAAAGTAATATAAAATCCAGTTACAAATAATGAAGACATAAATAGCAGATCACCATTTTTCCCTCTATGCACATACATCACTCCAATTGTTTGTGACAGTTATGTACATGTATCAGTGGGAGAAAAAACCCTGCACTTCAACTATGGGCTGCTAGAGAAACCAGTAGTATATAGCGGGCGTCTTGAACTCAAACTGCTTTTTCGAGTAGTGTCCCTATGGGTGCTCTACTTCAGGTGCACATTGCACCTCTTGAGCCCTTGATTGGAGAGTTCGAGCTAGCAGCATCCATATGACCTTCACATGTGCCCTGTACTTCCTCATGGCAGACCCTGAGGCTATATAGAGGTGTGTGATGAAGCTGCCCTCAGTTTCTTCTCTACCGCCTTGGTCTGAGAGGGAACCCTACCACACCCACCTAGAGCATACTCGGCCTTCTGTTTTTTCTTGCAGTTAGATAGTTGTAAGGAAGGGCTGGTCTTCACTGCTGGGAAGATCGACGCTGCTGCAGTTGATGTAGGTGGTGTCAATTTAGTTGGTCTAGTGAAGACCCGCTAAATCGACAGCAGAGTGCTCTCCGGTCGACTCCAGTACTCCAGCTCCCCGAGAAGAGTAAGGTAAGTCGACCAGTGAGCGTCTCCCGTTGATGCAGCGCAGCAAATATACTGGGGTAAGTTATTCACGTAGCTGGAGTAGCATAACTTAAATCGACTTACCCTGGTAATGAAGACAATTCCTTAGTGTTCAGTATAGTGGGTTTTTTGGTTGTTTTTTTTTTTTTTAAGATTTTTTCCCCCCCCTCTCTTCCCTCCCGGAGAATTGTCTTCTCCTGGCAGGACATGCCTGGCTTGCCAGAGTTCAAACACTGCCTCTCTTCTCGGGAGGCTCTATGGGTAAGCAACAGGTATGCCAAGTGTGTCCATTGCCTGGGGGATTCCCATGTCTCCCAGAAGTAATTCTGTTTGGTTCTTATGTCCAGAGCAAGGAAGAACAGTGAGATAAAGCTCAAACTGCTAGCCATGGAATACACCCTTCAAGCCATGGAATACACCCTAAGCCAGGTCAGGAGCCTCCCCCACCCCCCCAATACATCTGTCCCCGGATAGATCCAGTGCCCCATCAATCTCAGGGCATGGTTCCTCTGAGAAAGGAAAGTCTATGAAATCCACTGGGAAGACTCCCAGAAAGAGGACCGTGGACTCTCACTCTAAGGAGCCTGCTCCAAAAAAGACCACATCCCTGGTAAGGTCCTCGGTCTCTGAAGGTAGCATTGAGTCTGAGGACTCTTCCTCTAGTACAGCAGGCCTGTGGAGCCCTGGAGCTCCAAGGAGAGGATGCATGGCTCCAATAGGGCACCGATGCTCCCCACCAGTAAGGAGAACAAGCACAGAGAACCGTTGAGTTTGGCCTGAAGCATCAGCCATTGGTGCTGACACACGCCTCAATCCAGCCATCAATATTGATGCAGGCAGCTCAGCTGAGAGTTTCTGTGCAAGTGGTACCCTCGGTACTCAGCAAGCAATGGCATCTGATATCTACAATGCCTGTACTATGCCCATCGTCCTCGATGCTGTTGGGAATTCCTATACTTGAGGTACCTCTCAGTGTTGGAAGAACCTGAGTCCCATTGTTGACAGGTACTGAATGTCTCTCGTTACTGAGGCCTCTGTCTCTGAGCAGCCATCCCATGGCCCAGGGTTCTCCTCCATCCTCAATTGCTTCCTGACCTCCCCCATTGGAAGATGTGCAAGAAGAAGATTCCCAGTAGGTCTCCTTGGTTCCAGGGAGGGTTCTCCTACGTAAGCCTTTGGGAATCTGCTTTTAGCCAGCCACAGGGAGGAGCTTGCAGGTGACCAAGGATGGTAGAACCAGCTTTGCATGCAGCTCTGCATCTTTGCAGACCCATAATGGCTGTATTGGGACCTGTGGGCTACCTGTTGGCATCAATTTAACAGACGACATGTCATCCCCCAGGGAGACCAAGGTTTCACATCCTCCTCCCCACCCATCCCCCCACCACAGGTGGAAACTTTCAAAGAACAGGAAGCTAGGGCAGAAGAAGTTGTCACCCCTGACACTCCTATTTCATCATCACCGGATGAGACCGTTATGCCTCCACTACCTTCCATGGCTGATGACTTCAGGCAGTTTCAGGACCTCATTAGAAGGGTAGCAGATATTCTGCAGATCCTGCTGGAGGAGGTCAAGGATCCTCAAAACAAGCTGCTGGATACCTTGCAGTTGGCAACACCCTCCAGAGTGAATCTACCTGTTAATGAGGCGCTCCTAGACCTGACTAAGATGGTGTGGCAAATGCCTGCCATTATTCCGCAATGTGCATACTAATGTGTTCAGCTCTCTCATTGGTCTGCCTCCATCTTTCTTGCAGCATGTCTCTCATCTTACTGACATCGCAGTCTGTATTCACAGGAAACCGATAAAGGTAGACAGAGGAGATGTATATTTTGAGTTATGTGAGAGCTTTAACTTCCCAGCTTGACTTGGAATAAATGATATTGTTTAGCTAAAGTCCTTCACATTTGAGAATGTGCTCCTTAGACAGAGATGGTAGTGCATCTGGGACTACAAAGGTCACTCACATAAAGAAGTCCAACAGTTTCTTTAAAGACTAATTTTATTTCTCCCTGTTCATACCCTGTTTCTGAAGAGTAGAGCCAAATTATTGAGTATCTTCTTTTAGAGAGAATGTCAGTTTGGAATTTTGCCTCAGTGTCCTCAGTTGGGACTGTACTAAGCTTAAAGAAAGCAATCCAAATAACTAGGTTTCAATTAATCTAGTTTCAACTGATTAAGTTACATACTTTGATATTTCCCAGACTGGGTAATCACTTTGGGTATGTCTGTGCTGCAACTGGGAGGTGTGATTCCCAGTCCAGATACTCTCATTAGCTCAACTTGAGCTAGCATGCAAAAAATCACCTTGTGGATGTTGCACCATAGGCTAGCCACCTGAACTCAGACCAGGGGGTTGGGGAACCTTGGACTCAGGTGGCTAGCCCAAATGGCCATCAGTGCCAGCTAGGAAACACTTCCCAGTGTAGACATAACCTTTGAGATCTGTAAGTACAATGGAGACTTTCATGACTGAATAATTCCATCAATAGGCCTAAGTGAAGCCAGTGTAAAAACACAAACTAAGGGCATGGCTACACTGGAAACTTCAAAGCACTCCCATGGGAACGCTCCTGGTACTCCACCTCCACCACGGGATTAGCTCTGAGCGCTGGGAGCATGGCTCCCAGCGCTCGGGCCTGTCTATACTAGCAGCTCAGACTTGCTGCACTCAGGGGTGATTTTTCACACCCCTGAGCCAGCAAGTTAGAGTGCTATAAAATGTAAGTATAGACAAGCCCTAAGAGTTTTGAGGAATTTTGCAACCTCAAAAGGGACTCCCCTACTCTGTCCCTGAAGGGCAAGGATTATAAAGATGGGGTAGTGCAGAAATATTTAATGTCTAGGTTGTGACGAGGTGGTTTTTGGTTTCTAGAAGAGTTGCTCTTAGTAATGTTTTAGGACAGTTGTGCATGTCACAATGATTACAACTTTAGACTTGGCCACACTTTCTTAGGGCTGCATTCTCCTTCGCACATCACTGCTTCAGACTTCTGACTTTGTTTACCCAATGTTTGTTGCATTCTCATCCCAGTCACTCTTTTGGGGTTGAACACGACATTATTTCTGGTTTATCTTGGGCACCTCTGCTAATTTGTGAAAACAGCAGCAAACTGAAGTAGATCACACATTTGGCGACTAAAATTTGATTTAGTAGCTGTGCAGATAGCCACATATGAGACACTTTCAACTCAAAGTTCTAAGCTAATGTAAATTGTGTTCGAAGCACTGGAGGGATGTACTTTAATTATTCTTGTTTTAGGGTTGATGAATCATTAACAAACCAGTACTTTGTGTAGAATAGTATTTTTGAATAGATAAGTAAATCTGTTTGGACATGGATCAGATTGTCATTAGGTTCCAGCTAGTGTGATACCAAGCCACTGTGGAGTGTCTGTGTTTTAAGGAAGCTTTCTATGATACTCTTAAAGTGTATTCCATATCTACCTCACCAGTTTGATATAGACTGCATATTTATTGTGTAGCAGAAAATAGCTGGCCCATCTAGGATACAATTAGAAATGTTAAAATGACAGGATAAGTTAGAATTTCTCAAACTTCTTAAAATACACAGCCCAGCCTCATTAATCTGCAGCAATGATAAAAAGACCTAATATGGATTAGGGAATATGCTCCTCTCCTTGTTGTCTGCCCTATCCTTGCCCCCAAAACAGCAACTGATATTCGCCTCATTTATCACTTGAGTGCCACCTGACATGCAGCTTCACACACACAAGGTAGGATTTCTTGTCTTTTAAAAAGAAAAGGAGGACTTGTGGCACCTTAGTCTCTAAAGTCCTCCTTTTCTTTTTGCGGATACAGACTAACACAGCTGCTAGTCTGAAACTTGTCTTTTAAGTGGGACTTGGAGGGGGGAGCACTGTGGAAGACTGGCAAGGGACAGGAAGTGTTTTGGGGGTTGTGTTCTATTGAGGTTCTAAAACTTCTTAAAATATTCAAATTCATTTTGGAATGAATTTGATACAGTCAGAATCTCCCCTTAGATGGGGATCTCACTGAAGTCAGTAGCTGTGTGTGCATCTCTGAAGCATGAAAGAAAGCTGTAATTTTTCATGATGCTTTCTAGTCACCATATGATGAGATGAAGTAAGGCTGAAAGAAACTGCTTTCCAATTAAGCCTTGAAAATACTAAACATTCAGGCTGTTGCATGGTAAATTAATAATCTTTTTGGTGACATCATAATATAGTTTTACTTGCAGTAACTTGGAAACTTAAAAATCCAAAACTTTCTAATTGGAAACTGGGTTCTCATTCCTATTTTCCATCATTAGACTGTCAAAATGACAGAATTCGTTTGGTTAATTATGCAAAATAATATAAATATATTATAGCAATTTACCTAGCACAATTGCAATGATCAGATTCTAGTACAGTAGAACACCAGAGTTAAACCAGTCAACCACACACCTCATTTGAAACCGGACAGCGCAGCAGCAGAAACCAAACAAAAAACAAACACACACAAAAACCTACCTAATACTGGGGGTTTATAAACATAAACTACTAAAAAAATAAAGGGAAAAGTTTAATTTTTTTTGCCAAGATAAGGAAATGGTTTCTGTGCTTTTCATTTAAATTAAGATAGTTAATAGCAATATTTTTCTTCAGCATAGTAAAGTTTCAAAGCTGCATTAAGTTACTGTTCAGTTGTAAACGTTTGAAAGAACAACCATAACGTTTTGTTTAGCGTTACGAACATTTCAGAGTTACAAACCACTTCCACTCCCGAGTTATTTGTTCCTCTGAGGTTTACTGTATGTACAAATCTTCCCATTAATTTGTAAGTTTTTATATCTGATCATAGTGAAAAATTATTTTAATGTGTTAAAGTCTGTTGCTTCATCTCAGATTTTCCTCTTTTCATTGTACTTGCAGGCAGAAACTAGAAACTGGGGCTATGATGGAAATGAAACCACCGTATATTGTCTTTTGAGGATTTAATTGTTTGCTCTCCTAGTGGAACCATTTTAATAAATGATACCTCCGAAAGGAGAGGAAACTTCACATTGTCCTTCTGTATGAGCATTTTAAAAAACTATTTTGTGTATATAATATTGGCAGCCAAGCTTTGCAATACAAAAGAATATTTATCTTCAGTGATCACCATAAGGTATTTGTAATGTATTTTTAGCTCCGTCTCAGTTAAGTTCTCTCTCCCCCACTGCCTCCGCGCCCCCCCCCCCCCAAAAAGAAAAGTTTAAAGAGCGACTGACGTATATAGATATCTCTTATCCTGGATGTTCCATTGTCACAATTTTATTTGTATGCAATTTGTCTGGCATAGTTTAGTGTGAACAAATGGAGGTGGACTGTAGCCATTCATATAAGATTCTCTGGTTTGTTACATCTTATGAAATAACTTTCTCCAACTCTATAAAATAAAAGGATTTGTAGGTTGTGACTCTGCTTCACTGAAATCTTAAAGGTAAACAGAAGTATTGAGCTAATTGAGTATATTGAGAGTTGGTAACTGCATCTTTTGTTATCCTTAATTAGCTATTCAGGGAGTGGGAAAGCAAAATTATAGTAATCCAAATTCATCAGAGAACAGAGAAAAATCTGAAACAGGAGAAGATTGGGCAGCAGTGTTTTTTTGCTGCTGTTCTTTAAAGCTGCTTCTTTTGATAAAAGGATGAAGATTTAGAAAAAAATGTGCTATTGTACATTGTGATGTTACAGACCATTGGGTTCAAATATATTTAAGATGTATCTGAATATTGTTCCCAGTATGCATTTGAAACAATGTTTACTTAGGGAGCTAAAATTTTGCATGCAGAGATTATTCAGGCTTAGGGTTTTTTTAATGTGAAAATTCTGTTATATTTTTCTAAGGGAGAACTTGGATTCAGACAGACCCATTTATGGCAGACTGGATTAAAATGTTATGGCCAAGGAATAGATTCTGAAAGTAAGGTTATAGTGGAAACAATGTCTGGAATCTTAGGGGCTGCCTTGATACAACACTTAAAGTAAACTAGAGTAGAGTGTTCCTAGAATATCCAGAGGGAAGAGGACAAGAAAATATACTGCCTCCTTATAAAATATCTGGAGTTCTTTTTAACTTAAAAGGTTTGTAGTATAACTCATTACATAATATCTCTTCTAGAGAAGAAGGAATATATTCCATTCTCCGGAAAACTTGTTTCATTTTAGTTTCAGCTGTCTTGGGCTTGATCTACAGTTTTTGTACAGATTTAACTATTTTGGTTGGGGGGGGGTGAGTTTTTTTTAAACCTAAATCAGAGGTCCCCAAAGTGTGCTGCAGCTCCTTTCCTGGCCTGGGGGCAAGGCCAGGAGCAGACCTGCAGCTGGCCACAGGCCTGGCTGCAGCCCTGATCCCACCCTAAGCCGTGGCCCCGCTCCCAGACCCATCCCTAGCCGCGGCCCCCTTACTCCTGTTCATATTACACTCCCACACACAGCTGCAGTCCCGCTCCAGGGGGGTGGGGGAGAAGGGGAGGCAAGGACAGCGGTGGGGGGGACAATCCTCAAAAGTTTGGGGTTTGCAGACCTAAATAGTTAAAGCAGTATACCCCCAACATTGGACTAGATTATACCAGTAGGAAAGTGTAAGTTATGCAGGTGTAAGTTATTCTCCTAACTGTGTCAACACTCGGGGTTTGTACTGTTTTTAACTATACAGGCATAGCTAAGGTGGCAGAGTTTTTGTGTTCACAAGCCCTAAGCGTTAGTGCAGACCAGCTTGGGTGTAAATTCTAATATACACGAGTGTGGTGTGAACATGATTGGTGCATACTAAAAGTCTTCTAGTGTATGTTGACATAGTACTGTTTGAAATAGAACTACATCAGTGCATGCTAGGGAACTTTTAGCGTGCATCAACGGGCCCAGTTAGTGCACAGCACACTGGTGTGCACTATAGTTTACATCCCAGCTGGTGCACATCAACATGCAGTGTAGACAAGACCTTAGTATGTTGTAGCATAGCCTCTCTGCAGAATGTCTGAGCCAGTGCCGGGGCACTAAAAAATGAGTAGTGGTGTTTGAGATTGGAAGAGTACCTGTTGATATCTCCATCACGTAACTAGCCAGCATATTGACCTGAATGTAATAAGGGGTTATTAAAAGATGTATGAAATGAAAAATTTCAAGTTGTTGAGTTGGTCAGCTCTCATTTAATAGATTTATGCTGAAAAACCTCTTTATGTCAGCAAATTGGGTGTAATCAGGCTAAAATTAACTAGATCACGAAGTGAGACCACGGACTATTGCTTTACCATCTGAACTAATATTTCAGCTTCTTCAAAACTCTAGATTACTTGAGCTCAAGAGTTTTCCCCTGCCCATTTATTATCAGGGTTGAATGGAGGGGGATAGCCTTAGTTTTGGCAATTCTTGCATCTGCAGAAAAAGGGAAGCCACTTTGGAAACTGTCTTAAATTTGTGTTTCTTTATCATTTGCAATGTGCTCTTCTTGCTATATGCCAGTGGAGTCTAGGAATGAGCTCCATTGATCTAGTCACAGCCAATGCATTCTTGCTTTAGCACAATATAGGGCAAAAATAGTGTCACTTGGTCACTGTATTTATCTGGCATGATTTGCGAGATAAATTTGATAACTTTTTTTATCAGATTTCAGTCTTGCTTGTGAAAGGAATGCAGTAGATGTATTACAGCTACATGTGAGTAAAGCCCTTGATATAATATGTGGTTTGGGTATAACTGGTGTCCCATGAACTGAAAGCCTGTAAGCAAACACACAATACTAAAGAGCAATGTATTGAGAAGGTGCATTGTAAGACTATCAATGTTTGTTAGGTACTCAGATGCTGCAGCGGTAGAAGCCGTAGAAGTCTGTAGATTGAGAATGTTTCCCAGGAAATTAATGTTCTTGGGTGGGTTGAAAAGTAGTATTAGTAATTCAGAAGATGAGGACTGGGATGGAGGGTGGTTTTTTTCAACAGTGATTTTTTTTAAAAAAACAAACAAAAACCCCACTAAATAAACACACTCTCTAACTGTAGATGATGCTTGCAGGATAGCGAAAATATTCAGGTTTTATAAACTTGTTTTAAAAAAATGACTAAGGGTTTGTCTTAGTTGCAGTGTTGGCTTGGCTTGACTTCACTTCTCCTGAGTTAGCCTAGTTTGAGTGAGAGTAGTCGCACTGCAAAACAACACTGAAGCTGCTTTTAAAATGGGCTCCAGAGTTTGGGCCGGTAAGCCTGACTTTAGTACCAGGCAGACAGGTTGAAACTATAGTAAAGAACAAAATTGTAAGACAAATAGATAAACATAATTTGCTGGGGAAGAGTCCACATGGTATTTCTAATGGGAAATAATGCCTCACCAATCTACTAGAATTCTTTGAGGGGGTCAACAAGCATGTGGACAAGTAGGATCCAGTGGCTATAGTGTACTTAAATTTTCAGAAAGCCTTTGACAAGGTCCCTCACTAAAGGCTCTTAAGCAAAGTAAGCTGCCACAGGATAGGAGGGAAGGTCCTCTCATGGACTGGTAACTGATTAAAAGATAGGAAACAAAGGGTAGGAATAAATGGTCAGTTTTCAGAATGGAGAGAAGTAAATAGTGGTGTCCTCCAGGGGTCTGTACTTGGCCCAGTCCTATTCATAAATGATCTAGTAAAAGGGGTAAACAGTGATGTGGCAAAACTTGCAGATACAAAATTGCTCAAGATAGTTAAGACTCAGGCAGTCTGCAAAGAGCTACAAAAGGATCTATCAAAATGGGGTAACTGGGCAACAGCATGGCAGATGAAATTCAGTGTTGATAAATGCAAAGTAATGCACACTGGAAAACATAATCCCAACTATACAAATAAAATGATGGGTTCTAAATTGGCTGTTACCACTCAAGAAAGAGATCTTGGAGTCATTGTGGATAGTTCTCTGAAAACATCCACTCAATGTGCAGCGGCAGTCAAAAAAGTGAACAGAATGTTGGGAATCATTAAGAAAGGGATAGATAATAAGACAGAAAATACCATGATGCCTCTATATAAATCCATGGTATGCCCTCATCTTGAATACTGTGTGCAGATGTGGTTGCCCCATCTCAAAAAAGATATATTGGAATTGGAAAAGGTTCAGAAAAGGGCAACAAAAATGATTAGGCGTATGGAATGGTTTCCGTATGAGGAGAGATCAATAAGACTGGGACTTTTCAGCTTGGAAAAGAGATAACTAAGGGGAGGATATGATAGAGGTCTACAAAATCATGACTGGTGTAGAGAAAGCAGATAAGGAAGTGTTGTTTACTACTTCTAATAACACAAGAACTAGGGATCACCAAATGAAATTAATAGGCAGTAGGTTTAAAACAAACAGGAAGTATTTTTTCACACAATGCACAGTCAACCTGTGGAACTCCTTGCCAGAGGATGTTGTAAAGGCCAAAACTATAACAGGGTTCAAAAAAGAACTAGATAAGTTCATAGAGGATAGGTTAATCAGTGGCTATTAGCCAGGATGGACAGGGATGGTGTCCCTAGCCTCTGTTTGCCAGAAGCTGGGAATGGGCGACAGGGGATGGATCACTTGATGATTCCCTGTTCTGTTCATTCCCTCTGGGGCACCTGGCATTGGCCACTGTCAGAAGACAGGATACTGGGTTAGATGGATCACTGGTCTGACCCAGTCTGGCCATTCTTATGTTCTTATGACTGTGTGTGGATTATCAGCACCAAAGTGATTATTGTATTAGCTGAACAGGGTAGAGGAGACCGCACTTTATTACTAGCTGAAGCATCAGCAGCACTTGAGCTTTAACCCTTGCTCCCTGACAGGCCAGCTAGCTAAAGTTAAAGCACCACTTAACTCGAGATATAGAGTGTTTTGTGTGTAATCAGGAGTTGATTTAGGGACAATGGTAGAGTTATACCTTGAGCTAACAATGCAGTGATGGAAAGCCAATGAATGGGTCTTGTTTGATAAACCTGGTCCGTTACAGTGGCTGTTTTGCAAAGTAAGAACTGTGCTTTATTGTGAAGTGTGTACATTCTTCTTTGTCTACCATAGCCCCTCCAACCACTAATTCCTGGATATTCAAATTCCAGCTTGATTCCTAGATGTAAGGATAGTTTTAGATGTATCTAGAATTCCAGTTTGAATCACTGCACTACACAGTGTATTCGCTAGGACCGGTGGCTGAAGTCTTTCTCTAAGAATTCCTTTCTATTTTGTGGCATAAGCACTCAATTTCTAATTGTTCAGCTAATACTTTTCAAGCATTTATAGTGTCAAGACCATTCTTTGGCAAGCTGTGTTACTTGTATGTTGGCAGCATAACCCTGTCACATGCTCTTGATCTCTTTAGAAAGCCATGGTGTGATCTGTTATATGCCTTACTGGAACACAATCAAAAGAGACCAGTAAATGAACAGTCATCAATAGACCAATATCCTCAGTGTTAGTTTTATTTTTTAAATCAACCAAATTCTTGCGTGGGGTACGACGGCTTTTGTTTTCTAGAAGAATTATCTTAATGTAATTTTTTTTAACAGAGAAATTGTCTCTGCATTAGCATGTTGATACATCATTGTTTGCAATGCAAAGAGTAATTGAGTGTTTCTGCACTTAATTTTACAAACTTAAAAAGAAAAGTTGCCCCACAGCTAGTTACTTTGGAATAATCCTGCACTGATTTCCACAAATCCTTTCTCCTTAGTATTGTTAGTAATATGAAGCATGAGGTTCAAGGGATTCAGTTAATTCTTTCTTGTTTTTATGCAGCTTCTTATAATCCCTAGTGCTGTTGTCTCTCCTTTATACCAAAAGAAAAGGTGGGTGAATTGAACCCTGATTGTCCATTTGAAACCATTATTTTTATCACTTGTGTCTCATGGTCTTTCTAGAGGCAAAAGCCTGATTCTCTTCGCTGTGTGGAGATTTTTAGGAAGTTGAAGACTTTTGGGGCCTGGACGTGGAAGCCCCTTTGTCTTCAGTGGGGCTCTGTGCAAGCTTCAGGGGCTCTTGTGGGGATGGGGGGATTGGGGCCTTAAAGTGATAATTTAATCAAATGTAATTATGCTGGAGGAAAATGACATCAGAAATGTTTCTCAGACAGTGACTTACATCTATTCAGCATTTTATAAATGCACTTCACATTTAGTTTTTTCCTACAAGGACATTACTGCGTAAATTATATAAACACAGCAAGGGGTGAAGAGCTGAGTAGGGGAGTAAAAAACAGTGAAGTGTTGCATGATATGCTATGCTTAGGTATCTTGTAAAAGGAAAAAACTGTGACTATAGTTACTATATTAGTAAAATTTGGGATGATTCTTCGTTTGTATTGCAGTAGTACCTAGATACCTCAATCAAGATTGAGGTGGTTTTGTGTGAGCCATTGCATGCAGCATAAGGAAGAGTTTCTGTCCCAAGTAAGGAACATGACAGAGGCAACAAATGGATGGGGGAGCACAGGAGCTCAATAATACTATTATGATTAGTATAATAAGCAGCAGACACACCACATCAGCTGGCCTAGTCATTGTTGAATGTTTTGTAGGCTAAGGTATAGGCTAACAATGGAAGTGAAATGATGTGCTCCCTTTTTCTCCTCCAAAATCCATCCTTGCTCAAATAACTCTTTAGCTGATTAACTTCAGGGGTGAAAGATGTGATACTGGAGACTTGGGCCTTTCATATCAAAAGTACTTTGACTCTTACAGAATATAATCAGATTTCACTTGTTCTTATGTGTCCCAGAGACACTTGAGACACTTGTCAGAGGAATAAAGGAAATAAGTGCTTTAACATGTCCAAATAAAAAAATGTACATAAGTTAGTTTACACATAGAGTTCAAACACCAAATCAACAGCTGTATTCACATCATGGAATTTTACAATAAAACTTCATCAGTTCTCGCATTGGTTCAGTTGAATTGGTGGGGCTCATAGTCTAGGCAAGGCTTCAGTGACACTTATGAATATACCGGTGTAAACTAGTACAGCTTCAAGAACATCATCTACCCTATGGTTCCCACTGGTTCATCTGAACTTGTGTTGGAACAAGGGGAAGTATAACTTCTACAGAATTCTCTAGTGTAGACAAGCAAGTATGTTCAACACTTTATATTGTAAACCGAACTGGCTAAGGTGGAAGGATGGCCTTCAGGCTGAGGCCTTGGACTGGGTCTCACGTGATCTGGTTCCATTCCTGCCTCTGCCACAGACTTACTGTTTGAATTTTGGGTAAGTCACTTAATCTCGCTGCTTTAATTCCCCATCTGTAAAATGGGGATGGTGTAAAGATACCTGTTATGTCTTTTTAGTTGGAAAGGTCATCAAGACTGATACTCCTATGTGTTTGTATAGTCCTTTAAGAGTTACTGTCATAAAAATATTAAGTTTGCTATGGGTAGCATCTGGAAAGCAAACCTTGGTACAACGGGAGCCTTCACTTGAGAGGTCTTGTAGCAGGAGTTTTGCTGGTCAAGAAAGACAGTGGAAGTTCTGGGTGGGAAGCTTGCACTCTATTTAGTGTAGCCAACATTGCCAGTGTGTCACGCACATAACTGAGAGATTCGCCAAATTCATCCCAAAAGACAAAAGGCGGCATTGGTGCAATGCTCTGCATATTTAGTATCCTTTGCACTCAAAATATCTGAAAGTCTATAACATTATATGTAATACACATGTATTGTAACATGTAATGGGCCCAAATTAATCTCTGGTATAACACCATCGTATTCATTTGAACTGCACTGGGGATGAACTAGGCTCAATGTTCAAGAGCAAAATGTGTTGCATTTTAAATAAGGATGGGTTTGACTATTAAAAGAAAATAGTTATGATGTGCATTCACTTGATGGGAGGTGATTTTGCATTAAGCATCTAATTTGCAGACTGAGTGCTTTTTCCTTTTTTAAGAACGGTTGACTCCAGCAACTGATTGCAGAATAAATAATCCAATTTAATTAGTGATTCCATCTGTAACTGTAGATAAATACTAATATTCGATCAATATTTTGTAAATTAATGTTTGTGTATTACTCACAATCAATTAGCTGCTGCTGCCTCTGACCCTTCTGTAAACAGGTGTGGTTTCCAACCTCCTCTGAATAAATCACATGCACATTTTGTATAGTCCAGATTAGCCCTTTTCTGAGATTTGACTTTGTGTAACACAACACTCAAACAACGCCAAAGCTTTCTCCAAGGTTTATTGCTGCTTGAGCTCTTTGACCCAGACCCTTGTTTCCTCATGCCAAGAGAGTTTCAACAAAATCCACCTGCTTGTATAACTTAGCAGTAACTGTACTGTGCTCCAGTGCAGGGTTCAAACAAACCGAGCATGGCTTAACACAGGAGCCCTGCCTCCCTATACAGGGTTTTAGATGTTCAAACACTGTTGCACCTGTCTGTGCAAATAATATGCTGCTTCTGTTATAGGACATCTTATGTATCAAACAACTGAGTTCATGTTTTTCTTTGCATCTAAAGCAAGAGACTCAGGCTTTCGTAACTGAATATAAGACACTAACAGTGGCTATTTTCAATTACACCCATGTAACAAGCTCTTTAAAAAATCAAAATAGATGTTTGTAATTTTATTGTAAAATGTATTTGTGGAAATTATCTTCCAATAACAGTTTAGTATTCTGTCCGCTAACTGATGACGCAACAATGCTGTTAAATGTTTTAAGTGTAACTCTTTCCTTTCCACTTTAGCTTTAACTTCTGGCTAAAACCTCTTGCGTCTCCCACATGTCTCCTGTTCTTCCTTCTAAGAAGCTTAGGAATTATCATACTGACTATATATATTTTACTGACTATAAATATTTTAAGGGATATGCTTAGTTATTTTTAAACCTATGCTCTGAAGAATAAAGGCATATATCCGTACTATTTTTAATTTCTTATCTAATACAATTATGGATATTCTCATTATCTAGATAAATGTCTACGCTCTTGCTATCAATAAATTATGGCAGTGTGTTTCAAAGGTTAATTGTTATGTAAAAGTATATTTTTTATCAGTTTGAAATTTTGCTGTGTAATTTGCCCCATTATTGTATTATGAGAGGGTAAATAAGAGCACCTGTTTTACCTTCTGTAAAAGTAAAACAGGTGCTCTTACACAATCACAACTTAGACAAGACACTGAAGAGATCATCAGGACTATTTCCTTCTCCTCTCACTTTCTCCTCTTCCCCCTCCCTGCCCCCCAAATCATTCCGTTCCGGATTACAAGAATTTCACCAGGGATATGGTAGAAATTCTGCAGCCTCCTGAGTGGGTTGAATTTAGTTTGATTAAAAGTTCAAGTAGCTCTCAACTACTTTAATCTCAAGTATCCTCAAATTCTTGCTCTATGGTTTTCCTTTTTTGTGCCATTAATAACCGCATTTAATTTCTTAAAACATGTTTAATATCCTCAACTTCATTTAAAACAGATGTCTTTTACTTGGTTTACAGTTCTGCTTTAGACGTTGAAACTTTATGTGCAACTGTAGATACGTGGTGTACATATATCTCTTGAATTTTTGATTAATTCTCCGAGTGATTTAAACACTAGTACATTGAGAGAAGAGAACTACTAAAGCATCCCTTTCTGATTAGTGCTGGGGATTGGGAAACTGCAGAAGGAGAACATTCACCTGTAGCCCTGTCCCTTGGGGTGCAAATACTAGACCTCAAAAGGACTTTGATGTCTGTTTTTCCTTTAGTACATCATGGTCTTGTCATTGATAGAACAAGCAAACCCCGCTATAGAAATCAAGTAAGGACTCTTCTTCAAAAGGGGAAAGAGCCAAAGCGCCCAGCAAAAAAGCTTATGTAGGTCTTCTGGCAAATCATCGTCATTATGGCAAACTTCTGGCTGCCATCCTTTCTTCCTTCTTAATTAAACATTTCATCTCTCTTCCTTAGAAGCCCTCTATCCCCCAAGAGGTGGCTGTTTGGGCAGAAGGAGCAGTCAGCAGTAGCTGTGGCCAGAGCACTCTTTTCCTCCTGGATGTGGTTGGTGAGCAGCTCTACCAGCAGTCGGATGGCAGGCTAGGGAAGCAATCACTCTCAATCCCTAGTGTTACCTCTTTTAGGTAGTGGCTAACTCTGTCCTGAGGGAGGGAACGAGATGTCTAAATCCTGTACACGAACACAGTTAATTTAAAAATACTAATCTCATTGCTAGTTTGCCCATTACCCGAAAGAAAATGTTTTATTCACTTGTCCTGTTCATTATCTAAAAGTCTGAGAACTGGTTAAAAAGAGAAGTAAGTGTAATCATTCTGGCTACAAAATGTATCTAAACTGTAAGAACCAGAAATCTATATGTCAAATTACTAGGATCCCCAAACTACATGTTTTTACATCTTTTGGTTGTATATTTATCATAGTCTAAATGTAATTTGCATAACCTTGGGAGCATACAAATCAAAAGGAACTAAGCCTGCTAAACAGTGACTTCAACTGTAATAAGCCAGATTTGTGTGTGCATATTGGTGTAGGAAGAGAGATGGGGAAATTTGCCCAATTTGCAGTTCCATGACTACTTTCTCTGTTCTATTCGTTTGAACACAAGCTTACTTTTCCAGTGTTTAGCAATGTAAGTATTGAGTCTTGTCTTCAGCTAAGAGGGTGTATCGAAAAGGAACTATTAAATCTCTTTGTGAAATTGGTTTACATTTTTACTAATTCCATTCTTAGGATATGTTTCATTGTAAAAAGGTGCAGTGACTGTAACATTATAGCAGTGAATACTGTGCAATCTAAACATTGTAAATTCACTGAGAAACCTAATATAATGAAATGAAATTCTTACTCTATATTTACCATGTAGCTGTCGAGCCCTCCCATTAAAAGGAAGTGTGGTTCTTAAGTACTTGAATTTAGAACTTTCTAAGTACTTTGTGTGTTAAACAACCTTTTTAAAGAAGGAAGTTTGTATAAGAGAGAGATCATATGTTAATAACTTTAATCCTACCGTAGACATGGCCATAGATGGGGCCAAACAGCTTGAATTTGGAGAGAAGATGGTAATGATTAGAGGAAGCCACTGACAGCATATCCTATTTTTTATTTTTTTTAAATAAGTTGCAGGACTTTGGGTAGACTGAAAATGGGAAAGATTGGGGCTGGGGAAGGAAGGCAAGAGGTAACCAAGGAATAGACCAGGGTTGAAGGACTTGGATAAGAGAAGAGGCATGCTTTAGATGTGGTACTGAGTATCTGTTGACAACACTAAATGTGCTAATATCACTAATGGCTTGCCATAAGTGATATCATTTGATTGAAGTAACTAATTACGTTACCCAGGAATGTTACAATTGTTGATACTTTTGCTTAGTATTAAAACTGTTTGGGTTGTGACTGTCTGCATAAACTCTAACATGGATACTTTCTGTAACATTCTGATGGGTGAAGAACTGGAAATATGCACTGTAACTGTGTGTGTGTGTGTGTAATTCAAGTCTACTGATTTTATATATAAGGAATTACTTGAAGAATTAGCAAATGTTTGACACTGAAGACACTTGAGTGACATTTCTGTTATCTATTATGCCACTTGCTGCTTTCATCCATGTTACATATGGCTCTTAGACTGTAAGTTCTTTGCAGAAGGGGTGTCGTCTGTGTTGCAGCTAGCACAGTAGGGCCCATCCTTGGCATTAGGAGCAACCACAATATAAAAATTTAATTTATTAAGAAATGGTTTCTTGCTGAACTTGGTAAGTCTTAATGTGGCCACTGTATCAGCTTCCCGAAACACCTTTTCAGTCCTCTGACTTGTTCTTATCCCAGTAGATGCCTTAATGTGATTGTAAATCTAGCGCTCACAAAGCTGATGGAACCAGCCTTTGAGCCTTTAACCACTTTAGATTGCCTTCCTTATTGCCAATAACAACATCAAGGAGAGTTAGTGAACTATTGGCCCTGGTGGCTGATCTTCCTTATGCTATTTTATTTGGTTAGGAAACCCCGTAGAATCCCAGGCCCACTGAAATCAGTGGGAGTTTTGCCTTGACTTGAGTGGAACTGAGAATTTCACCCTGTGCCCACAACCAAAATTCTTACCCGAGGTAGACTCTGACTTCAACTTAAATCAGATTCTCAGTTTGCCAGCCTTCTTCCCTAAATTATACTCGTCACTGGAAAAGGATAATGGACTTTGAGATGTTAGGGGAAAAAACAGTCACTGGGGCCTTGAACCCTTAAATACTATCAGACTTGAGTGCTCACCACTGTGAGAGAGCTTACCTGTGGCCCCAATGGCTAGAGGTTTGTAGCGTCATATGCATCAAGAATTCTTTCAAAGAATATAACTATCTGAAGTACTTCCATGAAAACTTTCTCTTATTCCTAGGTACAGCATCACAGACTAGATATTTTTTGTTCAGTGTATGGTACTGGATCACTACAAGTTTAGATAGTTCTAAGGTTATCTTCCAATCCAGGTGTCCCATTGTCCTGTGCTGTTGTGCTTCTTGGCTAGCTTAAACTGCTGTCTGTAAAAGGCCTGAGGGTGGGTCTGTTTGTAATACAAGCAGTGCACAAAATATGAGCTTAGCTCACATTGGTGAAATATTTCCACAGTGATCTGTAACCTGGGAAAGAGAGCCCATGGGTTTGAAGATTATGGGTGGGATTTTTCAAAAGTACCTATGTGATCTAGGCGCACAAGTCAGATTGAGTTTTCAATAGAGCTTTTGCTCCTGAGTCACTTGATTTGCTTTTGAAATTCCCACCCTGGAAAATACATTTATCATTCTGTTTTTGAACAAGTACTAATTGATTACACACAAACTTCAGTGGACAGGAAAGACTGAACTGTTGATAGTGTGGGGGTTTTTTTCTCCCAAAGCACTTTTAAAATTTCACCAGAAGAGGGTGACTTCCTCTCTTATGACACGGGACACTGACCTTTTAATGCAGATTTCATTGTATAACTACTTAAAAACAATAGTCTCATGTTTTGTAAAACATTTTGAAAAGGGAAAAAAATGTACTTATACCAATGCTGTGCTATAGCTAAAGTGGAATGATTCTGTTACTTAAACATCTGTTTTAAGTGAGAAGTAAAAGTAGTTCATGAAGGGAAAGGAGGGTATATTCTGTACAGCGTATTAAAGTGTTCATAGCAGCATGCAACCCTCATTTCTTTAATTTGGCATGCTTTTTAAAGGTTTGAAAAAGGGGTTGCTGCATAGTGGGTTATCTTATTTACTTGGTACTGTTTTAACCACAGAAGTTGTAAGGCACAGGAAATAGCTTTATAGTTCCTTCCTCCCCCAAGTCATAATTCAGTTGTGGACACCAGGATGTTTTTCTTGGCTTATCTCTTTCTGTACAATTTGCCTTGCACATCTGCCACATAAATTATGAAATTGCTAACTTGAAAAAATTAAAACGATATTCAGACTCTTACTGTGGTATAGTGAAGATGGTATCATTGGTCAAAAAACTCAAATGATTGAGAGTTCCAGAGAGAATTCTTATCATATCTGGTATTTATATACAACATTGCCTGCTGTTGTCATCAGTGGCACCAATTCAGATATTTCTTTGGGGAGGGGGAGCAAATTCTGGTTCTCCCTCCGCCCCTCAGCCTGGAACCTGTTCTGGTCCCCACTCATCCACCCTCCTCCTGCAGGGACCTGGGATCTCCCTTGGCTGGCAAGTCTCCCCTCTTACCCACACAGCGCATGAGCAGGTGTCACAAGGAGTTGAATATTTGCCGGACTCCCCCACACTGCCCCGTATGCTAACAGACTTCCTGTGTGCCAACTCACAACGCCACTTGCTAAAATTTGGCTCAGCAGCCCCTCTCTATGGAGGGGCAGGTGGGTCAGATTTCAGTGCACTGCAACCATGTAGTCTGAGCAATGCTCCAGACAACTCTGACAGCAGCTGTACTGATTTAGTACGGGACCACTGCTTAAAACTGTTTGGGCCATATCCCTCCCCAGTTCCACAGCCTATGGAACTTTGAGCAAGTGCAAAACCCTTGTGGGAGAGTGAGCCCTTCATGCCTTCTCCTGCTCCAACTCCTTGTAATTGTGCCACTGGTCTTCATTCTTGTGGTGGTTTAAACTGCTGTTCAAAAGTAGGTAATTTCAAGTGGTCAGGTAGCACTTGACCGAAGGCATTTTGAGAGGCATTTTAGAATAAGGGTGCCCATCTATTTCTCAGCTGAATTTGACCTGCTGGTGTCATAGTTGGCATCCATATGTTGCATCTGTAAGATCTTAAATCCAGACTGCACATTTCATAACAATACTGACATAACTGACACAAACTAAATGAAAATGACATGAGCTGGCTAGTTGAGAATAAGTGGGGGATTGCTGGCTGGTAAGATGGTAACTAACCTATGTTGGATTGATGAAGACTTTTTTTTTTTTTTTTTTAAATGCACTGTTAAGATTTATTCCAGGTACAATTGACTTCCCTTCCTCTGCAAACCTAGTCAGTAGGCTTGAGGAACTTTTGATACTTGAATTTCTGGGGGGGTGGTTGGGAGAGCAGACAGGCAAGTAAGCATGTGACCTCCGACTCCCATCTGTGAACCAAGCTACTTGGTGCATTAAGCTTTCTGAGGCAGTGACACATACTGTAACAGGTTAAGCCAATGAAATCCTAAGGCTGTAATACACCTTTTCTTCTGAGCTCTGATATACAAGGAACAGGACTTAAAAGTTTACAAAAAAAATATATTTCTGAAACAGGTGCTTGTTTTGGATGGGTGATCAACTCTGTTTCCTCAGAGTCTGGAACAAGTGATGCCATGATAATCTGCTAACAGAAGGAGATGAATAGAGCTGTATGATCACTTTTCTTCTTCTGGGATGTTAGTGTTTCTCACATGTTGTGCTGGCCCCTAGTGGCTGATGAGCAGTGCTGAGGTTCAGGAGCTCAGGTTTCTCATGTTACAGTTTAAATGCGCTATTGAAATATTTCAGGCACAGCTGGCTAAGTATTAGGTAAATTATTTTAATAACAAAGTAATGCTTCTGGAAAACTAATTGTAAACTGTATATAGATGGACTAAACAGGTTAAGAGCAGCTTAGGTAGGAATGTGGGGAAATGTCTTCTATATGAGCCAGTTGGAAATTTTGTATGTTATGACACATCAACAGTAGAGGCCAACTTCTGAGCCCAATATTAAGACTGGGTTGTTTATATTGAAGGAAAACCTTTAACTTTTTAAAATGCATCTGTTTTCCTCCTACAGTACATGACTGAGGATCCTTTGATTAGCAATCTAGGTACTAAAGATACTTTATCCACTCAGACGTTTGGACATAGCACTTCTGTTCTATCTCTTGATGATGACGACCCTGTTAAATGGTAGAGGAAAATTTTCTGACTTCTTTCTAAACACAAGGTCTACTGGATAACTGCTACTTCATTGCAAATATAGTATTAATGTGAGCTGCTTTTTCTGCTGTTAAGGTGATGTGATAAATGTTCACCCTGGTGATGTGATAAATGTTCACCCTGGTGATATGATGTGTAAAAGAGAGGTTATTTTACTCTGTAAGTGTGGATGTTACTATCTTTGACTTCTAAAGGTAGTGTAGTATAACCTCACGTTTAAATAAACCCCCTCATTTTACCTATTATGCCATTTTTAGCCCCTAGCTGTGCTGCTTGTGTGAAGTCAGGGGACAGGTTTGAACAAAGCTCATAAGAGAGGCACCAATGAGCTGACTGAACTATTAAACTGGGTTTCTGTCTCTTACCACAAGCAAAGTCCTATCTCCTCCAGTTTGGGTGTTTAGAGCAGATCCCAATAACATGCACTGAAATGGTTAGTAGTTAAATTGGTAGGAGAGATGGTCTCCAGCACTCATATTACTAGAATGAACACAGAGCTCAGTCTGAGTCTGCTTACGTTCCTGGAAACTGAGCATGTCCAGTGTGGACTTGGGAGAGGTTTACCTCAGGAGTTAATTACTAGCATAATATTACATGGATAAACATTCCTGTGTGTTTGTGTGTACCCCACCTCAAGAGTCTTGATACTCTGATTGAGACAGCTGTGCAGGAGGGAGAGAGTGCAAGGAACTACTTGCTTATTGAGCCAGATACAATGTGATATTTACCCCTGTTGTAAGATGGATTTATTTATTTATTTATTTTGCATATCCATTTTCAGATGATGTCAGCCATTGACCTCTTATGGTTGACAAGTAACTAGATTGATATGGCCAGTCTGAAAATACAACAGATCTTTGTTAACATATTTTTATTTGGTTTTATGGGTGCAGGGCTTGAGGTTGCAAAAAAACACCCATTTGTTGATGTAGAAGAGGAGAGCACTAGATTGTTACCAACTCTGAATACATAACCATATTTTCATGGCCCCAATATAAGATTTTATTTTATTCTCCGCTTAATAAGAAAACTCTGTTTGAAGTGGTCAGGTAGAAGGTATTGTGGGAACTGCTTCATAAAAAGGGAATAAGCAACTAACAAAATTAGACTTGATGAAAACTGAAGTGTTCACATCTCAAAATTGTTAAAAGGTATGACTGTTCAGCAGATGGTAATTTATAGATTGAGGATAGGACTATTAGGCATATACTGTGATAGCTCTTATAGAAATAACTTCAGTTATTTAAAAAAAAAATTGCTTATCTCTTGCAAAATTTTCTCCCTATACTAAGCAATGTTTTACACTAATAGAGCTTTTGTTGCCCAGTACCTAACCTAATAGTCTTTATCAAAGGAGTAATTCTTGGGAAGGAATGATTTCAAATGTGGGTTGCTGTTTTTCTTTCTTTTTTTCTTTTTTTTAAATTTGGTGTTTATTCAGTAGTGTTGGTATTAAAGCTTTCTATAATATATAACATTTTTCTTAACTCAGCTTTACTCTTCAAATGGAGATATTTAAGGAATGATCTTTCATTGCAAATTGTTAATGGTGGTAAAAGAGTTTCTCGTTTCAGCTTTTAGTATTTTAGTGTTCCCAGTTGTAAAATTAAAAAAGGAAAAACAGAAGGTGCATAATCCAGTAAGGTCCTTGGAGTAAAAGTTAAAGGTATAATATTATGCACATAGGAGTTCATGTATATATGATATCATAATTGGTTTGAAATATGCATTTAAAAAATTTAACTGGGTAGCCAGGTTCCCTTTTCATGCTGCTTGCTCCCTCAGCACAGTGGGTAGCTTCCCAAAGGTTTGAGAAATGTTTCTAATTAGTCTTGCCCTGTCCAATCCAATACCTTTTTCCATCACTATAAAGAAACTATTATAATATTCCCTTTCACTATGACTTCAATTTATTTTAGGTTTCAGAGTAACAGCCGTGTTAGTCTGTATTCGCAAAAAGAAAAGGAGTACTTGTGGCACTTTAGACTAACCAATTTATTTGAGCATAAGCTTTCGTGAGCTACAGCTCACTTCATCGGATGCATACTGTGGAAAGTGTAGAAGATCTTTTTATACACACACAGCATGAAAAAATACCTCCCCCACCCCACTCTCCTGCTGGTAATAGCTTATCTAAAGTGACCACTCTCCTTACAATGTGTATGATGATTTAGTTCTCACTAGTTTTGACTTAGCATTGAACAAAGCTAGTGCAGATCTCCTGTCCAGAATTGAGCCTGTGCACTTGCTGACACCACCTACATCAATAGGAGTCCTAATTCTCATAGCTCTTTAAATGGAGTGCCCTGACTCTTACCTCAGGCTGCACTTGAGGTTTTTTAGTTGTGCAAAATACTAATTTAAATAACTTTTGTTATGCTGCTTTGTCCCTTAACCAGTATTAAGTGGGTTCTGTGTGTGGATACGTTTTACACTTTCCCATTACACTTCTTAGTGTGTGAATTTTTTTCTCAACCCCTTTTGATTGGCTCATATTTGCATTCCTTACCTAATATCGGCTCTTCTAGCTACTTTGAAGTAATAGTCAGTGCTACAGTGGGGATTGAATTAAAGGAATACTTTACTAGTGTTGCTTACATGGGAGCGTAGTTTTATTCAGCACAGTGATTCTCCCCGTGGCAAGAACTGTATTTGCAAACTCCAGTAAATACTGATTAAAGTGTGCTGCAATAGTTAGTTTTTATCCACTTCAAATTTTTATACTGATACTTGTACAGCAGTACTGTATTCCTTGATACTTCAGGGATATTTCACAGTTTGGGTCTGGATCTGGGTGTTGGGGGAATCACTTGGACATTTCTGAATCCAGAAACTTCTCGTCATTAGAGGATTCTTGTGCACATTGAAGGACTGAAATGTCATTTTCTAGTGAACCAGGTATTTGTTTTGCTTCCCAAAATCTAGAGTTGGATGGTAAACCTCCCTTAGGAGTTCCAATTTGGGTACAAGTACAGCATAAGAATCTGTGGAGGGTGTCCTGTAATCCAGAATAATGAAAACCACATGATTGATTGATCAAGGTTTCACCTCACAACATTGCAAGTATTATTTAAAACTGTTATCCCTAATGTTTTGGCTGAAAATGCAAAATAGAACAGATTTTTCCTGGCACTAAAGTGATTTTTTAGCCTAAGGGAACTTTCCTTTTCAGTGTTTATTTTATGGGTGTTTTATGGTAAAACACTTCGAAGAGACGTTGATACTTTCTGGAGAGCATAATACACTTCACCCTCTTTAATACGCTGTTCTTCAGAGCTGAGGAGCATTATCGAGATCTGATGATTCATTATGGGGTTCAGTGTTGTGAAGAGCCATAGTACAGTAGCCTAAAATATTACTGTTATCACAGCCACGGAATGTATTGAAATCAAGTACTTAGAAAACTCATGTGCACAACATAGTTATCACTTACTTATGTACACAGTGTTTCTTGTGCCTACTTTGTTCCTGAGTTGTGTGTACCATCTGTATGGTGAAAAATGATCTCTTCATGCTTTCTGTATTTAGTCTTGTGAAGTACACTCCTTCAGAAAATTGTAACGCATTTAAATCTTTACTTGCAAATGAACTATTTCATTTGTATGCTTTAAGAAATCCATATATGTTTGTCTTCGGAAGAGCATTTCAGGTTTCTTCCCTCATTTTATTCCTGAAAGCTGATGTGATTTATGAGTGTTCTATAATATGAGTGGGAACGGATAGCTAATTTGTAAATATTCTGCACACCAAATTTTGGATGGAGCTTATTGTTTTTTGGCTTTCTGTTATCTTTGTAGGAATGGTTACAGAACTGACTTTTTTCTCCCACACCTCCTTTCTCCCTTCTCCCCCACAAAAAAAAGACAAGCAGCAGGAAATATAATGAAGCATGTACAATATTTCTCTCCAACCCGTTTCCCCTATTTTCTGTTTTTAACTCATTTTAAGGCATGACACTTGGGCCTTGATGAGAGCCGCATTGCAAATATTCTAGATCTCAGGAAACCATAACTCAAAAAGAAATTTGGAATATTTATGAAGTTGCTGTATAGTTCTTTCAGAGATCCTTTCCTTTTCAGAAGCACATAAAACACTTCAAGTAAACTGGGTATGTTTAATCACAATAAAGGCATCTCTCTTTTTTAGTTTATCTGGCTGTAGAATTAGGTGTTAAATATAAATATTCATTTTTTCAAAAACGTGAAGAATATTTAATCTTTGTTAATTGATCCACACTGAGACAAGCCAAATATTTTTAAATAATGAGGTGTACTGGCATTCCCACTGCCAAAGAATTTGAGAGCATCACTTGAGCTACCTTTTTAAAATTGTTGTAAATGTGTAGCTTTTTGTATTTATAAACTTAACCCATCTGTTGCTGAGATTTTAAAATAAAGAACACCCCACGGACCACGGCTTTTTTTTACTGAACCCATTTATTTATTTATTTATTGCTAGTGCCTCTTTCTGGCTAGAAATATAATAACCAAACCTATACTGACATCACTGACTTTGAAAAAAGGTGCTGGAACAGTGAATGAAAAAAAATATTAAAATGTATCAGTGGGAGTTGACACTGATCTATAAGATTAAAAAGACAATTATAAGAAAGCTAACATGTACCATGTAAGCAGAAAGGAATGTGGCAAAGGTTTTGTAATCATTAATTTATCTTTTCCATATGCCGTACTTTTAACCTAATGGCTAAATCCACTTCTTCCGTTTACTTAACATCTCTATCCATGTCAAAACTGGCTTGTTATAAGATTTCAATTGTGAGGGCTTTAAATTAATGAGTTGGTGTAAATCCAAAGGGAATCTTTGAGATTATAGTGTGCTTTAAGCATTCAGTACTAGGATTCCTTCTGTTAGTCTTAACTATTGCATAACCATTTGTTTTCAAAGCAATCTGTCCATGAAGTCCAGCACGATTCCCTGGAAGCTGCCCAGTATAAACTAATCAGAGAGCCCCCCCTGGCGTCTGAAAGTGTCCTCGGATATTAAATTTATATCAATCACAGGAAGTCTTGGCAATCAAACTAGTCACTTTTTCCCTTCACATCTGGACATAAATTATTTTTTGCTGCAAAGGTCACAGGAATCATGGGTAGGGCATGGAATGAGGGCCATAGAAAACATGGGAAAGGAAGAATAAAACTATATTTCCACCTTTTTAAAAATAGCTATTTTTAAAAGACCTGGAACAAAGCCAAACTATACAACTTTTTTAAGTTTACATTTGTTTCTGAATTAACTGTGGCTTAAAGATATTTTGTTTTGGAACGTTTTGTGCCATTAGATCTCATCTTGGTATTTGAGAGCTTTCTACAATTTGCTGAGAACAATAACTTTACTGTAGGATGGTTTTAGAAATGGAGCATGTCTTTCTATTTTAGTGGGGTTTAACTGCACTCCCCCCCCCCCCCCCATTGCTTACTTTCACCCCAGTACTGTGTTAGCCCTGTACTTTGAGAAACTATTTAGTTGATGCTGGTATTTTTACTGTAAGTTTCTTTTTTATGTGATTTTTTTTTTTCCCAATCTCAAACGTTACTTGAAATATAGGAAACTTTTTTATATTCCCCATCCCCATCCATCCCTTCAAACAAGAGCTTGGGGAGGTTTTATAGAAACAAACAGAACCTTTCCCTTTTGACCCACAAGTTTTCCTTACATAGGACAAGAAAACTAGTGTGCTGAAAGCTGCAAAGCTTCTGAAGCCTGTAGTTAAACAAATAAATGAAAATGTTCCATATGCATGAGAATTGAAAATGGTACTAGCTTACATCTGGATGTCTACAGCAAACAAAACAGCAGAAACAAAAGTTTGTAGGGTTTTTTAAATAGTTTTTAACGGTGACTTTATACAACCCTAATTGCTATTGTTCAAACCTATTGCTGAGTTTGGACATGCTTTCTTATACAGATCATAGTCTATTGGCTTGCTGATTACTTACTCATCCATGTAGGTTATGCTTTCTTCAGACACAGTCAGATAAAATTATTTTTCAGAATCTGATTGCAAGAATTCGAATGCTGAGAATCCCTGATTAAGTCTAGGAGTTCTACCTCTGGATTTATTACCCTCTGTGTCCTTTTCTGGCTCTTAAACTTTTTGCTTCTCCTTTCTCTTTTGTTTTACACTCCCAGTTTCATCATTTTTCTGCACGAAGGGTTGGATGGGTGTCATTTTAAAACCTATTCATGCTTCTCCCTAAACACCCAGACGGGTGACTGTAAAGCAGTGTTTTTGTTGCCATTCCGGATTCAGAGAACAAAGGAAGGTGAACCTAGTCTCCGCCATAGCATTACTACTAGGCCACTGGACCAGTTCCGCATTTCATTCCAGTTGGTTTACAAGACGTTCTATGGACTCCCAGTTGAAAACAATCATGTTGCAGCAACTTCTTTCAGGTTCTGAAACCAGTTGTATAATGTCTTTAACAGTTTTTTTTCTAAACTTTGTAGTATAAGGGGTATAAACATAACCATTGCATATCTATTTTAAATACACTAGAGCGTGTGAGAACATTCTACAAGTAGGCAGAGTATAGGTAATGGTGTGCTTTTAGTTGTGCAGTGTTTCTCTGATGTAAATGTGAATATGCACAATTATTCCATTTTCCCACTGGCACAACATCTGAAAGCAATACATCTTTAAATATTGCTGTTGGAGAGCTCTTTTCATGTGAATACAGTTAAGGAATAAATCCATTGAGCCCCTCTTTTGTTCAGGTTAAGGCAGATCATCTTGCTTCCAGAGTATATTAGGACTTCTTTTTCGTAAGAAAGCATTAAAAATTAGACTTGTAATTAAACGTTAACATTTTCTGCAGCAGCTATTCATTAAGAAGGCAGATTCTTTGACTCTTAGAGATAGTACTGCAACATCTTTTTTCCTCTTTCCATATTGCATTTTTGCAAGAACTCCCGTAGAGGGTCCTTGAACTCTTGATATTGTTTTCATTCCTTTAATCGGCATACAGGGAGCCCTGTAGCTTCTCTCCCTTTCTCCTTCCCATTTTCCCTTAATTAAAACTGTTCAAGCTAAAAAACATACTTCCCTGTGAATTTCTCATCTCCCTTCTTTCCAGCTTCTCCTATCTGTGTAATTTTGCTAGCACCTGCTGGGATACTGACATTGTTTGGATTTCATTATAATGCACATGGTTTGAAAAAATACACATCCACTTCTGTTCATTGAGTTATAGAAGTACTGGCAAATAATTGTGCAACATGTAAGCCTGCAAGCAAGCCAGATCTAGCTGGGGAAACTACCAATTTAGACTCTAGTGGTTGTTTCAGTTTTAAGTTGACCAAAAGCCATTTTTACTGGACTGATTCCAACTCTCGTGTAATCCCTAGTCTCTCATCTGTATTCTTGAAGACTAATGGAATAGTAAAAATCTTCTTAAAGATAACTTAAATGTGTTGTATAATGTCCTCAGGGTAGCTTCTTCACTAAAGATGTTTTCTTACCTCTACAGGGTGGGAATCTCATTAAGGTACCCACTAGTGTCATTATTAAGTTTTCATGTGTTTCTCAGTTTGATGCTAATCTTCATGTGTGTGTTTATTTTTTTTCCTTTGCAGCACCAACGTGGTTATGAATTATTCAGACATCGAGTCTAAGGTTCGAGAAGCAACCAATGATGATCCATGGGGACCTTCAGGGCAGCTCATGGGAGAGATTGCCAAGTAAGTGATGATTTGACTCAGCAGTGATGAAAAAGATGCATCTTTATACAGAAATGTAAAATTTGCTGCCAAACCAGCAAGGATGCCAGGTTGATAGAGAAGAGCTGACAAATAATTGTAAATTAAATTTTAAGATTATATGCTGGAGAAAAAAATCAGAATCACCAAATCGGAGACATGTCACAGGGTACTTGCAGTGTATTTTTTTTTTTTTTTTTTTAATTCTTGGTCTTACAATATGTATAATTTTGTGGGGTTTTCAGAATAAAAAGATCCTATTTGGGGCCAGTTGCTCCAATGATTTTTAAGGGTTTAAACAGAGTAAGATTAGCCAAATTTTTGCTCCTGAACATATGTATCAGTTTATCTTTCAGAGAAGGGCTTGGATAGTGTGTGATGAGCTAGTTATGAGGGGCACCACCATAGTCATGTTGTAGACATTAAACCATTGCTTTGAAGAGAATAGATTCCTCTTCTCCCCTCCTCCCCCCCGCCTCCACCAAATTGATAGATACTCAGCTTTGTTTGAAATGGTGTGTGAAATTCATCTGTATAAATAAGAAATTTTGGTAGCTCTTCACTTGGAGTGTGATGGAATTACAATAGTTTTAGACCAAGTCTGCCATCTACTGTCAACATTTAATTGTAGCAAACTACTAGGGAAAACTTATGAAAATAATTGCTTTGCTCCTTTTGTTTAATTCTCCTAGAGCTACATTTATGTATGAGCAGTTTCCAGAACTTATGAACATGCTTTGGACTCGAATGCTGAAAGATAATAAAAAGAACTGGAGGAGAGTTTATAAGGTGTGTGCATATAAGACATTTTTAGGGTGTGATTACTCTTACTCTGTGTACTGAAGAACAAACAAGGTATTAATTTTAGTTTCATATCTTGATGCACTGTTGTGCATGTACGTATTCAACTATGTTACGTTTGTATTACCAATAAACTTTAGTTTTCTCCTGTCAGATGTTACTATTAACTCTGTTATAAAAGTCAAATTTCTGTTTTTGTTTTGTTCTGCAGTATAGAGCTTTCTAAAAACAAGTGTTTTGTGTAAAATGCTTTTTAATTAACATAGTAATCTTATTTTACTGTTGTAGGAGTGTCAAACAGAATAACATCTACATTTTGTACTTAAACAAAAGAAATATCATTTGTATGTATGCCTGTTGGTAAACAATTCTTTTTCAAGATATTTTCAAATTCTTTTTAAGCATTCTAAAGGATATTGTTTCTAACTAGAAAAATTAAAATTGTTTCCAAGTTAAACAGCTTAAAACTTAATTTACATTAAGTATTCTGCCTGAAAAGAATCCAAATTTTCCCACTAATTTTGAAGATTGTATTTCATTTGCCTTTTGTCTTATTAGTGGTAGAGAAAGCACTGAACACCAGTTGAAGTTTTCGTGGCTTTGAATAATTTGTGTGAAGTACATCTTTTTCCTTAATTATTGTAATGCTGTACTTCCAGTGTAACAACATATGTAGGATTATATTGTTTTTTTTTTCGGGGATGGGGTGGGATTGGTATAGCACATACCATTTTTAAAATTTAAGGTTTAGATCCTACTGTGTCTTGTTTGAGGCTTAGATTATATATAACAAGACAAAAATAATTCTAAGGTATACTGTTTTCTTGGGGTGCCCAGTGCTTTGTACTCGTAATTGTTTTCCCTGAAGTATAATGTAAATTAATATTTAATGCTATCATATGTACTACTTAATGTTCTAAATTAAGTTGGAATTATCTACCAGGTTTGAATATATTGCATTTTGAGTACGTATTTTAGCTGATAGACTGTTTCATGTGACTTTTTTTTAGATGGAACTTACTGAAGTTCAAGGAAGTTCACAATTTTAAAAAATACTTTTTCAACTTCTTAAAATTTTTCTCTTGAAGTTTCCTTTAAACTTACTCCAGAATACTGTATTTTATACATGAACACATTCCTGTAGAGAGCAACAGAAATAAGTCACCATAAAAATTGCTTTTAAATGAAAAACTTTGGGGAATTGAAGGGGCAGGAGGGATACAGGAAAACTGTTTTGTTTTACAGGTTTAGGTTTGCTTTTTAAATTTCCATCACCATCTTTTTCTGATGAAAAGTTATTTTGCTTCAAGAATTAGTGATGATCTGATAACAATCTACTTTGTTTTTACTGAACAAATGCAATCCAAATTTGCTTGCGATGCTTATAAATGAAAAAGGGGAAGGAAAAAAGAGAACCTGATAAGGCAAATCAGTGTAATAGTTACTTATTTAAAAGGGGAACAAACCTTGACATTGACTGACTTTTGGATTTTAGGATTTAGTTTTTTATTGCACTTAAAACAAATTCTGATAGAGCTTTTGGTCATGCAGTCATTTAATGTGCTTTGTATTTTTATAGTCTTTGCTGCTCCTAGCTTACCTCATAAGGAATGGATCAGAGCGTGTTGTTACGAGTGCCAGAGAACACATTTATGATTTGCGCTCCCTGGAAAATTACCACTTTGTAGGTGAGCAATAGAAAAAATCTTATAAGCAAATTAAAACAGGAGTTGGAGTTGTCAGTCACCTGAACCAGCTTAGAAGCTTCCCTGCTCTAATTAGAATGTGACTGTTGCCGGTTGTGTGAAGAGTGCAGAATCCAAGACATGGGACCCTAGAGTATTAATTAGTGAAGACAAGAACTTGCAGAAAAGACTGGCTAATAACAACAGAACCAACACAACATGAGTGTTCGGGTTTATATTAAAATATGCACTAGAGACTGGTCCCCTGTGGTGTCCGTAAAGGAATAGCTTTAATCATATGGGAAGAAAAGGTTAGAGCTCCAAAACACACACATCTGTTTGAAGCTGGGGGTTTTTTTTCCTCCCACCAAATAATATTTACAGTGCAAAGGCAGCAAGGCCAATGTGTGTTTTGAATGTGAAAGAGGCTGGCGAGAAAAGCAAATTTTAGATTTTAGCTTTGCAGTGTGACAGAATTCTAGCAATTAGTGTTTCTAAAACTGCACTAAAAAAGCTAAAAACTGGTGCTGCTTCTTAAAATGGGTTAAAATCGGAATAAAATGAGTGAAGAAAATAGTTTAAATCTGAGTCTGGTTGTTTTACTCCAAAACTTGCTGCTGTTGGTCTGTTAAAGATTAATGCTAGACCTTTCTAAATAAAAATTGTGCTTAATGAAAATACATGATTTAGTTGAGGATGAAATTTCAATTGAAATAAAATGTTATGTTTGACCTCATATTTTAGACAGGTTCAGTGCATTTTAGGATTTTTCTCATAATTGTTCATTTTGTAACTTTTTAAATTTGTTAGCTTGTCTAATGCTCAGTTCTAACAGCTATTTCTGAATGTTTTCCCCTTTGCCAATATATACAGATGAGAATGGCAAAGACCAAGGTATAAACATACGCCAAAAGGTAAAAGAAATGGTAGAGTTTGCCCAGGATGATGATCGACTTCGTGAAGAGAGGAAAAAGGCAAAGAAGAACAAAGACAAATATATTGGGGTTTCTTCTGACAGTGTCGGAGGGTTCAGATATGGTGAGTTCAGTGCTGTGTTGGTCAACTAGCTGAGGAGAGCAATTTGCACCCAGTGACTTAGCTTGATTTCATGGATGTGCTGCACGGAGCAAATAAATACTAAAAGAGTAGCTACTTACTGAGCAAATCCTTCCTGGATAAATTGTCCCTTTCTAAAGGACTCTTTAAAATATAATACTGGCAATTTTAATACTCTTATCAAGCTAATAACTTTTCACATCCTTCTGGTACCTCTGAATAGAAATTAAATATTTTCAAATGTCCCTGGGCAGGAGGGGGAGTCACTTAAATGAACTAAAATGGAGATTTTTTTTTATATGGCTGATGGTGATCCACTGACACTTCCAAAACTTAACTGATCTACCTAAAAATTGGCATGTAGGGTCTTTTGCCACAATAGAATTCTAATGGAAAGTTTGAAGCAAATCAAACAAGGCATTTTAAAAATACAGGGCTTCCAGAAGAATTCTGTGGTTTTTTTGTTCTGTTTTTTTTTAAATTGCTAATACCTTGTCACCTCTTCATAGCTGAAAAGTGGCTTGACCTAGACATCCTACCCTTGTCTTAGCGAACTGTTCTCGCTGAGTGCCTTTGATTTTGTTTTGGTGGTGAGTGTATGGTGTTAAAGTAAAACAATGTGTACCTTAAGATATGCGAGCAGATCTTAAACTCCCCGGGTAGCATTATATGGACCCTTGGCATATAAGCCACCATATGTATGTATTTTGATATTCACATCAGGTCTGTGTGTTCTTGTTAATGTGCGTGTGGTGCTGCTTGCTGATCTACAATCTCTAATGGAATTCAGGGGTCTGCATCTGGTCTGTGTTTTTTTTTTTTTTTATTGCATGCGTTGAATCTGCAGTTCCCATGTGCACCTTAAGGAGCGTGCTTCCCAGTGCCAGCACCACACCCACTTTGCCTTGATACACTAGGAAACTTGCAGCTGAATATGTACTGTGCTGCTTTATTGCACCCACCAGGCCCACTCTGCCTTGCAAAACTGAAGGCAGGTCACCCGTTCAGTGTTTCAATGGGTGCTTGGGAAACTTAAAGGAACCTTATTTGAGCAACAGCTGGTATTGAAGCTTAGGGAATTTAAGGGGGGAAATCTAAGCAGTAGCTTTGTCTTAAAAATCAGTTTAAAGGGATATTCTAGGGTTAAAATGCAAAAATGTATAAGTCTATAAATACCATTAAGGTCACTTGACCATTCATAACTCTGCATCTCTCCTTGACAATAGGTGCTCCAGAGCCTAATGTGTCCAGGGGAAGTTGCCCTTCATCTGCAGGAGTGGTTGCCTAAAATCTGGCTTCATAGAACCGATGGGTTTTTTCCTATGACTTAGGCATTGATATCTCACATCAGGCCTTTTTTTGCCATGCTTTGAAGCTTCCCCACCTCTCTCTGCTTTTCTTAAATGATCACTCATGAGCAATGCAAGGCACATCTTTGTGCACCACTCCCTCCTTGGCCTCCTGCATGCTCCCAGCCCTGCCACAGTGAGGAACAAAGCTCTGAGCATGCATCTAAATTTGCATCTCTTTGGTGTAGCCCAACATGTTGCATCTAAACCATCAGTCTGTCCATATTCTCCCTGGTATTATTAGAGATCAGGATATTTTCCACTAAGAGGAAAGTCCAACCCTCATGTTCACAACTTCTGAGTGCTCCTGTGCAGTGAAACCAGTGTGACTTCTCTGTGCGAGAATGGACTGTATGTGAGAGAGGTGTGCCAGGAGTATGCATCCTCTGTGATCTGGAGACTTGCTCTGCACAAGCCACTGTGTGGCACTATGGACCCTTCCACCACAGTGAGGAGGAAGGGTATGTGTAAGTGCCAGTGGGCTGAACCGTCTCCATGGTATAGGGAAGGATTCCCTTCCTTCCCCCCCCCCCCCCCCGGTCGAAATAAATAAGGTAGACAGGCAGTTCCACCATGCTGTAGGATAAGTGCCTCCTTGCAATATATTTCTTTGGGTTTTTGCTACCTGCTGGGGGCTATGGTAATCCTCTTGTCTTGTAGAACACTCATGGGCCACTGCCTCTGTACCTTCTTCATTGTTGTCTCCTATCTTTCTGTCTGGGTTGGCTCTTGTTTTACTCTGTCCAAAGATAACTTACCCACCCCATGTTGATCAGTGGAAAACTTCATTCCTTTTCCATATTCTCTTCGGCTCTTTTCACCACACTTCCAAATCTGAACCTGTGTCATCTCATTCAAATGTATTTTGTTTTTATACTAAAGGATCTATAATTAGCATCACTTCATTTATCACTATATTGAAGTGTTTGCAAGCCATTTGCATCATCTTAAAATGCCAGCACAAAAAACCCCCCTTCAGGCTGAAATTTTACATACAAGGTCAGGTCTTTCAGCTGGAAAGGAATAGTCTCTTATACAGAAAATGTATTTTTTGCAGAGGGATCCAGTAGGATTTATGGGGGGAAATAGTTTTAAGATTCTTTTTGCTTTTTCTAAAGTATCCAAAAACGTATCCGTTTGGGTTATTTTGTGAGTTTAAAAAAATGTGAACAGGCTATTTTTTATCATCAAAATAGCCCATGATTTTTAACAATGCTGTGTAACAAAGTTCTGGAACATGTGAATAAACTTTTTACATAGGGCAACTTTTTTTTACACAACCCCACCCAACCAATATTTCTTTTTCTTGTCTCAATCTACATTTCAGTACATCAGGCCAGGTTTTTAAGCTGCTTGTCAGCGTTCTAAATGTTTATAACACACAAGGAAACACAATGTAAGTTAAAATACAGAAACAACAACAAAAAAAAGCACATTCAGTGCACATTGATGTGCTCTCTAGCACTTTCTCTGCTTCCTGTGATGGAGAGCACTATTGATTATCTGGTTTGGTAGACACTTTCAATATAGTCTTGGTACATATAAAATGGAGAAAAGGATATAGGCAGCTGGATACTAACATCGAGCCATTTGATCAGAAAGCATATCTGTACATGTCCAGATTCTGTATTATACCAAAAAAACTAACAAAGTGAGTCATTTTGATCTTCACATTTTCTTTTCCAGAGATTGAGATTTTTATTTTTGCATGTGTAATTCAGGTTGGAGAGAGGCATAATTTGGATTCAGTTGAACCTTTTTCATATTCCTATCACTTATTCATTGTGTGTGGATTTAAAACTTTTAAATGAGCATGATCCTTGTATTTTTTTTAAGTATCTTACAACTTTCTTATGAGTTCCCAAATTTACTGTTTTTGCTGTCTGCTTGCTAGTTCCCTTTCACTCAGGTAAGGCACTAAAAGCAGGCTGGTCAATGTCTCCTTTCTAATTCTTATGCACTATAACCAACATGTTCAAATGTTTGGTGCTTAAATGTAAGTACTTGAATACAAATTTAGGTACCCCATAAGTGGCTTAATATTTCCAGGATCCAAATACCTGCCCTATGAAAACCAAGCCACTGATTGGGTGGCTAAAATTTTCAAACGTAGTGCAGTCGTCGTCATTGTTTCAGATTCCAACAATTCAAGGGGAAGTTTTAGTGAAAATATCTACTTTAATAAATCTCCATTTAGATGTGTACATGGACTATTTGCACGTAATTCAAGCAAAGCTATAATCTTTTTTCTAAACTAACCAGCAGCTAGTTGGAGTTCTTGCTTCTCAACATTCAGAAGCAGATTTATTTTGCTGCTAATTCTTGATGGCACTGTAGTGTTGAGAAATGAAAGCACTGACTGGCTGCTGAGAAGGTAAGTTGCTGTACTTTCCTTAATGGTTTTTAAATCTTCTTGTTGTTTTTGAGGGTTTTTTAACTGGAATAGATGCTAGAAATATTACCATATGTTTTCACACTAGTCTGTTTTGGTGTTTGGTACTGTGCCTCTGTGTATTCATGAGCTTTTAAAATGTATAAAATCTTTGAAAGATTTACCACTTAGCATAGCAGCTTGGGCCGGAATGCAGTATTGCACATTAAGTGACCATTATAAAAATGGCATGTTCCAATTCTGATAAGTTGCTTATACAGCCTGAGTTGATTCTATTATGCTGCTCCTCCAACAAGGTTTAACGCTATCCTGATGTGCTATGCTGTGCAGTGCATTAAGGTTGTGTAGTTATCATAAACAAAAGCTTTTGAATCTGCATTTCTGCCACTTAATGATTGGCCTTACATGGCGTGCCTTGCTGTAGCAGTGTTGATTCAGCACTGTGGGAGCTTTCAGTTTGCTTTGAAAACTCATAAGGTTACAGTTTTTGTGGGGGTAAGGGGGGATGACTCCAAAAAGACTACAGGCTTTTTTGTGTGTTTACCATCAGTATTATGTCTTCACAAATTATATAGGTGAAAGGTATGATTCTGAGCCCAAGTCAAAATGGGATGAAGAATGGGATAAAAACAAGGGAGCTTTTCCATTCAGCGATAAACTAGGTGAACTGAGTGACAAAATTGGAAGCACAATTGATGATACCATCAGCAAGTTCCGGAGGAAAGATAGAGAGGACTCTCCTGAAAGATGCAGGTACTTTTACTGTGTTAAAATAGCTGTATCTATTCTGAATAGTCACTGTTATTGTAAGGCTTATTAGGTGTCTGCAGTTTTTTGCCATGCTTTCCCCTCCTAATAGAAATACAATTTGGGGCCAGTTTGTTGTGTGACCCTCTCCCACCCCCTTTACACTGCTCTGTTGGTCCGGGGGGGGGGGGGGGCGGGGGGCTGGGGGCTATGTAGCTGTCCTCCCCAACCCCAGAGAATAAGAAGGCTCTTTGGGTGGTGTAGAGCCAGCATAACTTCCCTGGCCCTGCAACTGCTTGTTCAGGGGGAGTCTGGCCAAAGTGCATTGAACTCTAGTAATTCTCAGCTATTGGCCTCCTGGGCCCACTGCAGCAGCCTTGAAGCTGCTCTATTTTATGGCAGAGTCCAGGCAAACTCCTAAATGACCCAAGAATAGGAGGAGACACAGAAATTGCTTATAGCCACTTTAGCCCCACCCTCCATCTCCTATTTTCATTGTTTTCACTGGGTTTCTGTATTGAGCAGATCTCAGGAAGAACAGAGATTTGGCCCACTTACTCTTGTACTTGAAACAAATAGTTTTATTTTCAGCTAACCTTTTTGTAAAGTATGACAAATGTTTGTTCACCTGGCCACTAAATCCTCTGCAGTAAGAAAATAAAACTGAGGTGTGTTTGCCTACAGTATGAACTCTAAAGGCAGCACAGTTTAACAGGTGTATTAAATTTTATTATTGAGAGATCAAAACCATTCTTAACAATCTGAAATTGCTTCAGAGAAAATGCTCATTTAAATAATTTCCTTTTGGGTAAACATTCTAAAATTGTAGGAATTCTAATACATCGTGCATTTACGTGTATTGGTAGTTTTTCAAAACACTATGTATAAGTATTTTTTTTAATACCAAGTGGTCCATCAGGGAAGTGAAAGTAATACTAATGGCTGCACTATTCAGAACAGGGCAATATGGCCTTCCCCCTAGGACATTAATAAACCAAAACCTGGTACTCTATGCACACGTCAGCGTTCCCTCTTAGAATTTATCATCAATAGACTACAAAGAGAGAGGATCAGAAGAAACCTAAACAACTTCAGATTTAACAATAATGGTACATTGATTTGAGCTTTATGTCCTTATCCTTCAGAAGCAATTTTGCTCACAAGAACATCCTTAAAGATCCTTAGCTATATTTCAAATAGAAAATGAACAAATATTTACCTTGATATTCCCCTCATGTTGTCTTGTGCCACTGTGTTCTTCCTCCCACTACTGCTCATCACCTGGGTGTATCTCCATCTCCAAGTGTGCCAAGCAAGCCTCTCTCCACCTTCTAATCCCACCCCAAAACAGTCATCTTTCAGCTAGCTTTCAACTGCTAATCTCTGCTCTACTCCAGTGTTTTTAATCTTCTGCACTAACCAGTTCTCTAACTTAATCATTTGCTCTTTCACACCTTATAGTTATTACATCTTGCATATTTGGTTGTTATCCTTTCTCTTTCCTTTCATCTTTTACCAGAAATGTCAGCCCAGGGACAATGTCTTTGATTCTGTAAAGTGCCATAAAAGCATTTGGTACTATTAAATAATCAGCTTTTAAACAAGGAGTAAAAAGGGGAAATTATGCAACATACACAAGCAAAAATGCTCTTCCAAGTGGTAGTTAAGGTGAGGTGGTGCCATCTAAGTCCCAAAATGCAAAATAATCCAGACTTCTGCCAATATGCCGTGTCTCTAGTACTGCACAAAAAGCAATCCAAAAGCATCTTTTTGCCTGAACAGCATACATGTGGAGCCTAGTCTGGAAGCCATTACTTGTGCAGTGGGAATTGAAACAAATGGAAGTTTTGTCCGCAGGAGGAGCAAAGTCCTCAGGGCGGGTCCATATTGTCATAGGAATCTCATGATGTAATGTGTAATTAAAACCCAATAAAAATCATATTGATAGCTATTTATGCTCTTAAAACTGTGGTACCTATTTTTATCGTTTCCTATTCCATAACCCACTAATTGAATACTGCAGGTGTAAGTTCTACATAAATATTTAATGTCTAAGCATCAGTGATTGGAAGAAATTGGATTTTAGTAATTGTGTGTGGCTTAAAAATTAAAAATCCAACACTGCACAGAATGGTACTTTGAAGAATGTGTGCAATAGATATGGAGTTTGTATCCTTCTATCCTTCTGGGTTCATGGAAATAACCTGAATCAGTGGTTCTCAACTAGGGGTACACATACTCATGGGTATGCAGAGCTCTTCCAGGGGTACATTAACTCATCTAGATTTTGCCTAGTTTTACAACAGGCTGCATAAAAAGCGCTAGCAAAGTCAGAACAAACTAAAATTTCATACAATGATTTGTTTATACTGCTGTATACACTATACACTGATATGTAAGTACAATATTTATATTCCAATTAATTTTATTATGAATTAATTTTATTATTAAAAATGAAAAAGCAAGTAATTTTTCAGTAATAGTGTGGCTGTGACACTTTTTTTTTTATTTTTGTGTATGATTTTTGTAAGCAAGTAGTTTTAAGTGAGGTGAAACTTCGGGATACGCAACACCAGTCATACTCCTGAAAGGGGTACAGTAGTCTGGGAATGCTGAGATCCTCTGTCCTAAATCATACAAATGTATGTCGAAGTTGTCAAGTCCAGTCCCCTACACTGTGGCAGGATCAGGTAAACTTGACTGATTGTCCAACCTGTTTTTTAAAACCTCCAACTATGGGAATTCTACAACCTACCCTGGAAGCATATTCCAGAGCTTAACTACCTTTATAGTTAAAAGTTTTTCATAATAGCTAATTGGTCCCGTCGATATTCGCTTCTTGAGGACAAGCGGTGCCGAGAGTCCCAGTTGGACGGAACCCAGACAGTCTAGTCGGCGCTGAGGGCGATCCACATGGACTCTGCCCCAAGTGGTCGCTCGGCGGTGAACAGCATCGGGAATGTTCCCTCGACTGGTACCGGTACCGGGCTGGAGGCGACTGCGGAGATCCCAGCGGCGGCTTGCCTCTGGAGCATGGGACCGACATCTGCGGTGCTCTGGGCAACGTCCAGGGACGTTGTTTTCCATGTCCACTGAAGACAGGACCCCCAGCAATGGGGTTTCATCTGTAGCAAGAGAGATTTAGATTAAGTGGCCCACCGGCTCTTCCGAAGGTGGGGAACTCCCCAGGTGGACCTATTCGCGACTTGGCAGAACTAGCGATGCCCCGGTTCTGCTCCGGGGGGAAGCGGGGAGGGGTGCTGTCTCTGCTTTTCTCCTGTCCTGGTCAGGCCGACTTCTCTACACCTTTCCCTCTAATAAGCAGGGTCCTGGAGAAGATGAAGACAGACAAGGCCTGGGTCGTCCTGATTGCCCCGGCGTGGCCCAGGCAGCGTTGGTACAGGACCCTTGGGGCCCGGCAGTAGCTCCGCAGTGGCCGTTGCTGCTCTGCCTGGACCTGCTCTCTCAGGACCAGGGCTGCCACCTCCATCCCAACCTAGCAGCTCTTTACCTCACGGTGTAGCTGCTCAGTGGCTAGGTGGAGAGGAAAGGACATGCTCAGAACAGGTTCAGTGCGTCCTCCTCAAAAGTAGACTGCCCTCCACTCGCTGCGCTTATTTGGTGAAGTGGTCCCTTTTCTCTAGGTGGGTGGCAGACCACAGTGTCTCCCTGGTGGCTGCCCCAATCCAGCTCATCCTTGATTACCTCCTCCACCTGAGGGCCCAGGGCCTGGCACCCTCGTCAGTCAAGGTGCACCTGGCAGCCATATTGGCTTCCATCCGCCAGTGCAAGGGGGCACGGTATTTTCCCATGCTATGATTGGCCAGTTCCTTAAGGGTTTGGACTGGCTTTTTTTCTGTATTCTAGAGCCCCGGTCCCGCAGTGGGATCTAAACCTGGTGTTGGCTCCTCTTACGGGGCCCCCATTTGAACCACTGGCCACATGCTCCTGGTCTCACCTCTCGTGGAAGGTGGCCTTCCTGGTTGCAATCACGTCAGCCAGGCGAGTCTCGGAGCTCAGGGCCCTGAGCTCTGAGCCACCATACGCTGTGTTTCATAAGGACATGGTCCAGGTCTGCCCACACCCCGCGTTCCTCCCGAATGTGGTCTCCGCCTACCACATGGGTCAGGACGTTTTTCTACTGGTCCTCTGCCCCAAGCCTCATGCATCCAGTGAAGAGCGCCGTCTCCACATGCTCAATGTGCAGCGGGCTCTGGCTTTCTACCTCGAGCGGACCAAGCGGTTCAGAAAGTCCTTGCAACTGTTCGTCGACTCAGCTGACCGCGCGAGGGGCCAGCCGACTTCCACTCTGCGGATCGACTTGGATCACTTTGCGCATCCACTCCTGTTATGAGTTGGCGGGTGTGTCCCCCGCCACCCATTGTGAGGGCACACTCGACTTGGGCGCAGGCCTCATCGGCTGCCTTCATGGCCCACGTCCACATCCAGGACATTTGTAGGGCCGCCATGTGGTCTTCAGTTCACACGTTCACCTTGCACTATGCGATCGTTCCCCAAACCAGGGATGACACCGGGTTCGGCAGGGCTGTCCTCCGTCCTGGGAACTTGTGAACTCCTACCCACCTCCAGCAGATATAGATTGGAATCACCTATTGTGGAATACACATGAGCAATCACTCGAAGACGAAAAGACAGTTACCTTTTCTGTAACTGGTGTTCTTCAAGATGTGGTGCTCATGTCTATTCCACACCCCGCCTTCCTTCCCCTCTGTCGGAGTTGTCTGGCAAGAAGGAACTGGGGCGGGGGGGGGAGCGCACAGCTCCCCTTATATCGTGCCAGGCAGGCACCATTCCAGGGGCCGTGGGGGGCACTCCCCCCCCTACAGGTACTGCTAGGGGAAAAACTTCCAGCACCAGTGCACATGGCGAGCACGCATAGCTATTGTGGAATAGACATGAGCAACACATCTCGAACACCAGTTACTGAAAAGGTAACTGCCTTTTATCTCCCATGTCTTTACATATGACACTCCTCATAATACATCCCAGAATATCACCCTTTGTTGCAGCTGCATCACGTTGTTGATTCATTCAGTTTGTGAGCCACTGTAAGCCCCAGATCCTTTTCAGCAATACTACCACCTAAATGAATTCACTTAAAAACAAACATCCTCCACAGTTTATTCGCAGTCTGTGAGGGTGCAGTAATGTAGAATTAATGTGCTGTTCTACTCTGAAAAGTGACTACGTAAGGGGTACTGCCTCAATCCACAGATCTTCTCTGTGTTCAGTCTCAACTGTTGACGTTGCTGATTAAAATTTTTTTTAACTCCTGTTTGCACTGCAGTCAGTACTGCTCTGGAAGGATGAGAACAGACTCCGTCTGCGTTTCATCTCGTCATTAGAATGCTTAAAATTCCAATTACAATCTTTATTTTTATTGATGCATGAACTAGAAGAACCCAGCTTGACTTTCAGATTCCTGATCTAGTTAGAAAAAAGGTTCTTTTTTACTTATATGCTGAACACTTGATCTAAGTCATTGAGAGAGAAATATGTAACCCCATCATGCCATTTTTCAGAGCAGAACTACACTTAAGGTATGTGCAGCTGTTTGTCTGCAGAGAAACTGGGCCTACAATTTGAGATATGGCTATTTTTGAACCTTAGAAGGAAAACATTCCTGTCTCACAGAATTGTGTTCCTTTCCCAACTTACCAGTATTGATGGCTCGTTGGAACTGAAATGGTAGAAGAGAAGGCAATTCAGAAAGCAGTCACTAAAAAAGCCCCTGGTTTTCTGTTGTTCGTTGGGATTTCCCCTAATCTTACACTAATGATCCAAGCCTGACCCCAGTGTCCTCATTGCTTTGCACTCCATTAATGCTGATCCCATCCTCATGTACAGAAGCAGTATTTTCCACCAGGTACCTTCATGCATCTGTAAAACAATTTCTTAATACCAAACAGGAATTCTTGAACTCTGTCCAAATTTATTTCTCTCGAACATTTTAAGAAGCTAGTGTAGGCAGCAGATGGCAAAGGAAAACAAAATGTGGTGTTGGTCTCCCATAAAACCGTAAGTGTCATCTTTGCTAAAGGTGACCTTGGTTTAAAGAGTGGTAATCCTTCTTTGTGGGCTGACTAGGTTTAGGCATTCTGCCTCAAACTATCTCCCCCAGAATCTAAGGGATAGTAAACCATTTTCAGTCCCAGGGCGGGGGGAGGGTGAGGGGAGAGACTCTAAAGTAAAGGAAGAGACCACAGGCTAGAGTTCAGCTCCTGGCTGTTATGTGAACGTGCATTGCTCATAGGACATTGAATTTAATGATTCAATACAATACCAGATGAAACTTCTTAACATTCACTATGCAGTTCTCACATGAAGCGGTGCGATTTTATAGGGATTTATTCTGTACATAGTAAACACACTTAAAGCGAACATTAATCTATAATGTTTCATTGCTGTTAATGTGACCATCAAAGAAAAATCAAAACAAATCTCCTGGGACATTCAGTTTGAAGCAGTACAATTTATTATAGAAAATTGGGCACTGTAATATTTTATGTCCTACATTTCAGAATATATATTTAACCTCTCTGGAAAACTTTCAGATATAACACATGTATCCACCTAAACGTCGTTTCTCTAATGCTGTAGATTTTGGAGATCAGTTGACCACTCAAACCCTTTTTATGTTTTGTAGAGCTAGAATTTCTGGTAGTGCAGCAGTTAAGATGGTGTAGATCACTAAAGGGTCATCTCTGTCTTACTCTTGAGCAAGTAAGATTAACCTTGCTCATTCCTCTGAAACTTGTGTTATAGTGTAATATGGGCATACATCTGAAGCGTACATTTCATCCGTGGATGTGGCAGCACCTGCACTTGTTAACATCTCCTCTTCCTCAAATTCCCCACAACACATGTACACATTAGGTACCGGGGACTGCACTGATGTGATTAACAATTAACAGTAGTAATTGTATTGCAGTAGTATCTAAAGGTCCCAGTCAGGGTTGGAGACCTATTGTGCTGAGCACTGCATGAACACACAATGGAAAGACCCTGCCCCCAAAAGAGCTTACAGCCTAAGCCAGGAGTGGGGTGACTAAATGATGCATTGCATTAGTGAGCTTGCCAGTCATTTTTGGAGACTTGGATTAAAATCCTGATATCACAACTGAAAATGAATGTAGAGGTCTCATTCTATTCCCTCATTTGTGCATGGTGCTAATAGTACTGTAGGCTCAGAGGGCCAAGAGCTGAAACAGTTGCTACAAGTCAGGGGTTAGGTGCACTGGCAGAGCTGTGTGAGAGTCTTGCACCATACTTGCTTGTATGTCTGGCTAAAGCTAATGCTGTTAGTCTTTGGAATACAAAATGGAATGCTGGACGTTTTTGAGTGATCATGAATTGAAGCACTTCCAGTGGCAACTAGACTGTATGTCTCCCGTTTCCTCTAGGTATATGAAGTATGACAGTCCACCCCACTATTCTCAGCAGAGAACAAAGGCTACCCTCTAGAGCAGTGGTTCCCAAACTTGTTCCGCCTCTTGTGCAGGTAAAGCCCCGGCTGGGCCGGTTTGTTTACCTGCTGCGTCCGCAGGTTCGGCCGATCGTGGCTCCCACTGGCCGCAGTTTGCCGCTCCTGGCCACTGGGAGCCATTGGAAGCGGCGCCGCTCCTGGCCACTGGGAGCCGCTGGAAGCGACGGCCGGCACATCTCTTGGCCCGCGCTACTTCCAGCAGCTCCCATTGGCCTGGAGCAGCAAACCGCAGCCAGTGGGAGCCGCGATCAGCCGAACCTGCGGACGCGGTAAGTAAGCAGCCCGGCCCTGCAGGGGATTTCCCTGCAGAAGCGGCGGAACAAGTTTGGGAAGCACTGCTCCGAGTATGTTGTGGTTGTCATATCCCCCCTGACAAAAGGACAATCTTTGTTCAATTACATATGTTAGTACTCTTCTGCATTATTAAAATATAAAAACCTTTCACTTTTAACTATGTACCCAGAAGGGAATTGCTATTTCAAAATAGTTTTCAATATATTTAAGCTTTCTCTCTAGCATTTTTCATTGTTGTGTACAATTCTGTTGCCCTAATGATAACATGCAATATGCCTGTTGCAAAAATGAATGAGCTTGTACACCACCTTAGGTCACGAGCGAAGTAAGAATGGAGAATTTAATAATCAGATTAAACATACGTTACTGTGGTGCATAAAAAGATTTCAACTAAAACAGACACGTGCTTTGAGGTGTAAGAATAAATGTGTTTTCTGAGCTGGGAAATTTAGAACAGTTCTGTATAATACTGTGACCCAGTCTTATTAAAGCTGGGTAACCTTTTTTTCACGAATACTTCAAAGAAATAAAAGCCCATATATCTCAAATGGGAAATGGGCTGGAAGTGGAGTTGGTATGCTTGGCATCTTAAGGCTAGCATCCTTTCTTGGTGCGCTGCTTCATTTGGACCAGTGAATACCTCTTGGGGCAAGTGTTGAACAGGCCTACCAACTTCACTCTTTTTCTAGGTTTCAGAGTAGCAGCTGTGTTAGTCTGTATTCGCAAAAAGAAAAGGAGTACTTGTGGCACTTAGAGTGATGAAGTGAGCTGTAGCTCACGAAAGCTTATACTCAAATAAATTGGTTAGTCTCTAAGGTGCCACCAGTACTCCTTTTCTTTTTACTCTTTTTCTAAATATCCCTGATTATAACAGGCTAGACAGCTGTGTCTACCAAATGCTTTTATACCCCACACGTGCACAGAAAAGTCTCTGGGGAAAAATTGGGATAATGCTACCCCCACTTTTGTAAAGTGCCACATAAATGCAAAGTATTAATTTCTCAAATATTAAAGCTGAGTACTCCTTTCCCTAAGTCGCTGTTTACAGTCTCTTGTTAATACCAGTCAACACTGTGAAGGGGATGATAGTCAAAATTCTTAGGCCTGAATCCAGTGTCCATTGAAGTAGATGAAAAGACTCCATTGATTTCAGTGGGCTTTGAATCTTGGTGAGGAGGAACTGAATCATATTTGTACTTACTAGCATCATTTTTGTTTCATTCTTCATTGCTCTTCTAGTGACAGTGATGAGGAAAAGAAAGCAAGAAGAGGTAAATCCCCCAAAGGTGAATTCAAAGATGAAGAGGAGACTGTGACGACCAAACACATTCATATAACGCAGGCCACAGAGACCACCACCACCACTAGACACAAACGCACAGCAAACCCTTCCAAAACCATTGATCTGGGAGCAGCAGCACATTACACGGGAGACAAAACCAGTCCAGATCAGAATGCAGCTCATACCCCACAATCTACGGTAAAGGTAAGATGTAAACTTCCATTCTTCCAACTCTGAAACCATTTTTGTTTTAAGAACAAGGGGACTCTGAATTAAGTAGATTATAGATCAGCCCAAAGAGTAACTATTTTTCCAGAAATTAAAGGGTTGGATTTTCAGTAGCGTGTAAGACCCTAAAATTGAACCTAGAATATATGTCCCTTATGTAGTAGTATAGTGCCATCGCTACGCACATTTAGAATGGACAGGCTCTGATGGGTGGATGTGGTTTTTGGAGCAAAGTAACTATCATTTCTCTGTTTTTATCTCCAAAAAAAAAAAATTGCAGGAGGCGAGAACTTAAGATTCAAAAGATACTTCTGTTTCTAATCTCCAAATGTGTGGTATTTCAAACATTAGTATTCTATACAATAGTTCTGATTTTTAACATTTTTGTTTAAAAACACCACATTCAGCCATATATAATTAGCAAAGCTTTCAAAATGAAAGCCCCAACTTAAAAGACAGAAATATGATTTTGATTTCTCACTAGGCTGAATTTGCTCCTAAATTGTTTGGACATATCTAAGGGGGAAAAAATACTCGTGGCAAGCTTTTTTCCCTTGCCCCTGCATGGGCAGCCATATAGTATGTTCACAAATATTGGTCCGGGTCGTCAATCTCTGTTGCTATTAGACTAGAAAACTCAGCGTCTGGGGCAGTGTTTTAATTACAGTCCAATCTAAGCTACAAAATAATTGTTGGAACAAGTTTGTGGCCCAGCCACAACTCACCTTTTTTTCTGTACGCAAAGGGAAAGAGGAAAAAAGTCTTTTATAACATGGCTGGGTTGAAAGCCTGTTTCTCAATAGTGTTTAAACATATCTACTTATGTAGTATAGGTGAAGGGTCTAGTCTTCCTAGCTTCCCTTGGGTTTCTACTAATGTATTTCCTTTCCTACCCCATCTGTTTTCTTTCTGCTTTTTGTCTCCCTGTAATTGTGGGCATGCCAGACTCTGTCAAACGATTATTTATGGTCAATCCACAGTTTATGAACCTTTTTGTAAGGTTCGCTTACACACATCGGAAAATATTGAAAAATTCAAGAGCCTATTGACATCTCTTGAAATATGGCAAAAACTTTTAGGAGCACATCTTGCCTATATGTATATCTTTTATAGTGTCTATTTTTAATCTGACACTGACATGCAAATTGGATCTTTATTCCTGTCCTGCTCTTTGTTCCTTATTTGAAATTGTAATCCTCTGAAATTAAACTTTCTTGTTCTAAAAATTAGTGTCACTGAGACTGCCTCAGGCTGTTAGACACAATGTTCTCAAGCAAAGATGTGTCTTCTTTGGTTAGACTCCACAAGAGGTTGTTGCAGAGATTTCTGCTGCAAAGCTGAGGCTACTCGCTTCTCTGCCATAAAAAGGAAGAGCATGTTTCCCATTGGACTTCCAAATGTTTCCTGTGGTGGTCTTTCATCAAGCGCTCTCTGACAGGCACTACGCTGCTGTCCTATCTGCAATAAGTCAGAAAATAATAGACTTCTTGTTGTTTTCAGGCGTGGGGGTTCACCTTGGGCTCCCACACAACCCTCAGGGCATTTGGTCATCCACAGTGTGGAAAAAGCTATGAAAAAAGTCTCTTCAGGCTGAGATCAGTGAAGTTCACATTCCTAGCTTCCCAGACCTCCCCAAGGGTCAGTACTTTTAAGTTGATAAGTGACCACCTTTGTCTGCATCAGCTGGCAGGGAGGGATCAGAAGCTCTTAACTGCTGAGACATTTCACAGTATGGAATGGGAAGAGAGAAACCTAGCCTTCATTTAGTCCTACATACCTGAAAATCCAGTCTGACTGAATTGTCAAGTTGTCCAGTCATCAGAGTGGAGAATGAGCAACCAGTACTTAATCATAGAATATCAGGGTTAGAAGGGACCTCAGGAGGTCATCTAGTCCAACCCCCTGCTCAAAACAGGACCAATCCCCAATCAAATCATCCCAGCCAAGGCTTTGTCAAGCCTGACCTTAAAAACTTCCAAGGAAGGAGATTCTACCACCTCCCTAGGTAACGCATTCCAGTGTTTCACCACCCTCCTAGTGAAAAAGTTTTTCCTAATATCCAACCTAAACCTCCCCCACTGCAACTTGAGACCATTACTCCTTGTCCTGTCCTCTTCTACCACTGAGAATAGTCTAGAACCATCCATCCTCTCTGGAACCACCTCTCAGGTAGTTGAAAGCAGCTATCAAATCCCCCCTCATTCTTCTCTTCTGCAGACTAAACAATCCCAGTTCCCTCAGCCTCTCCTCATAAGTCATGTGTTCCAGACCCCTAATCATTTTTGTTGCCCTTCGCTGGACTCTCTCCAGTTTATCCGCATCCTTCTTGTAGTGTGGGGCCCAAAACTGGACACAGTACTCCAGATGAGGCCTCACCAATGTCGAATAGAGGGGAACGATCACGTCCCTCGATCTGCTCGCTATGCCCCTACTTATACATCCCAAAATGCCATTGGCCTTCTTGGCAACAAGGGCACACTGCTGACTCATATCCAGCTTCTCGTCCACTGTAACCCCTAGGTCCTTTTCCGCAGAACTGCTGCCTAGCCATTCGGTCCCTAGTCTGTAGCTGTGCATTGGGTTCTTCCGTCCTAAGTGCAGGACCCTGCACTTATCCTTATTGAACCTCATCAGGTTTCTTTTGGCCCAATCCTCCAATTTGTCTAGGTCCCTCTGTATCCTATCTCTGCCCTCCAGCGTATCTACCACTCCTCCCAGTTTAGTATCATCTGCAAATTTGCTGAGAGTGCAATCCACACCATCCTCCAGATCATTTATGAAGATATTGAACAAAACCGGCCCCAGGACCGACCCCTGGGGCACTCCACTTGACACCGGCTGCCAACTAGACATGGAGCCATTGATCACTACCCGTTGAGCCCGACAATCTAGCCAACTTTCTACCCACCTTATAGTACATTCATCCAGCCCATACTTCTTTAACTTGCTGACAAGAATACTGTGGGAGACCGTGTCAAAAGCTTTGCTAAAGTCAAACAATACATCCACTGCTTTCCCTTCATCCACAGAATCAGTAATCTCATCATAGAAGGCGATTAGATTAGTCAGGCATGACCTTCCCTTGGTGAATCCATGCTGACTGTTCCTGATCACTTTCCTTTCGTGTAAGTGCTTCAGGATTGATTCCTTGAGGACCTGCTCCATGATTTTTCCGGGGACTGAGGTGAGGCTGACTGGCCTGTAGTTCCCAGGATCCTCCTTCTTCCCTTTTTTAAAGATTGGCACTACATTAGCCTTTTTCCAGTCATCTGGGACTTCCCCCGTTTGCCACGAGTTTTCAAAGATAATGGCCAATGGCTCTGCAATCACATCCGCCAATTCCTTTAGCACTCTCGGATGCAACTCGTCCGGCCCCATGGACTTGTGCACGTCCAGCTTTTCTAAATAGTCCCTAACCACCTCTTTCTCCACAGAGGGCTGGCCATCTACTCCCCATGTTGCAATGCCCAGCGCAGCAGTCTGGGAGCTGTCCTTGTTAGTGAAGACAGAGGCAAAAAAAGCATTGAGCACATTAGCTTTTTCCACATCCTCTGTCACTAGGTTGCCTCCCTATCATATCTGAGATTCAGCCAGCCTTAAGTGTTCCTATTTGCTTCACAGCCAAATCACAAGTAAAACAAATGTCTTGAAGGACACACTCAATAGTTCTAGGCATGGAAGCTCTCTTCCAAGTTACTTCTGCTCTCCCAATGCTTTTACTGAACAGAACAGTGTAAAAAGAGAGAAATTACTTGTCGTCCTGCTCATAACCAGTTGGTTAATGAGGCCCTGATACTTTGAACAAATGGAGATGATAACCATATGTACGTGTCATCTATTGGTTACCCTGATCTTCCATCTGGAACCTGCTTTTCTGAATTTTGAAGTATGGCTCTTGAATGTAGCATAACTAAAGAGATTTTATCTAATTCATATGTTATACCATCGTCTCGAAAGGAACGCAGTCTTAGAAGGCCTCTGCTTATTTCTGGCTCAGACTCAATGGATGGAGCTAATGGACTGTGTGACACTAAGAAGAACTAAAGACCTTCCTTCATTCTTAATAAATAGTCTGATCCCATAGACAAGCCATCACTTAACTCTTTAACATATCCAGCATTCTAGGAGGAGGCAGTAAGTCTTCACTATCTTTCTCACATAGCATGATTTATCAGAGTCCAAATAAAGCCGCCTTTATACAAACAACCTATATGGAACTTGATCTGGGTCTTAAGCTCTCAAATTCCATGTTATCATATCCATGTACTTGTGGTCCAATGAAGTAGCTTTCTTGGTTTCCATTACCTCTGTAGGTATTCAGACTACCCAGACAAAGAAGCATCCTGTATACTTCACAAGGACAAGGTGATCTTGTCAACTTTGCTTTCAGTAATTGCTGTTGTGAATCCTCTGTGATGTTAAGAAAATCATCTTTCCCTCTATCTGAATCTGAAGCATAAGGAGGAATTCATGCACAAACTGGATCTCAGATGAGTTATCAGCTTGACTAGAGATCTGTGAATCTGATTGCACGCCAAATACAGGAATAAAAAGTCTTCAAAATAACCATTTCCAAATGGCTAAGATGTGATATTAGAAAAGTCTACCCCAACATTGGTAGACCGGTTCCCAAAAGTCTACAGGGGCAATGCTCTCTATTGACACAGGCCCTCACCTGAAGAGATGTTCAGAGTTGACTGGCCATTGATGCGTATCTTCACCAGGATCTACAAACTAGACTACGGCCTTAGTGCTGCCTGTGGGAAGAGGGTTCTGAAGCAGTTTTAATTTTAAAACTCTTTTGAGAGTGGGATTGTAAGGCTTTCCCCTCCCAGATGATCATGCTCTTATGTGTCTGATTCTTTCTTACTGCTGGTTGTAGCCCACAAGTACTAATTTAATGAGTGCGTTAGAGGGGTACAAAACTCTCATTGGAAGAATAAAGCTAATGTCAGCCATTCGGGATCTCTTCCTCCCTCCCCCTCCCCGGACTAATGTCTGAGTCCATGATTGTTCCTCTAGTAGGTAGAAACCATCGTAAAATGTGGAAGCCTGCCAGGAGAGTTCTGGAGGGTCAGCAGACCTTCCTCTTTTTGTTGTTGACCAGGATTGATTGTCTGGACTGTCTCCCACTTCCACCTAAAGTAAGAGAATCCACAAACTGTGCCAGTGTGTTTGAGGAAGAAACGTTTCCTCACAGGCAAGTAGTCAGGCAGACGTTTAGTAAAATTGTACTTAACAGACTTTTCAGCAGGCCATCCATCAGTCTGCCATAGATGCACTTGACCGCAGTGCCAAGGTTCATAGAACATTAAGAATACCATTGTACTGCAGGAGCAGTAACGTTGACTAAAATGTGTGCATTCTTTGTGATGTTTCCTATATATATAGGATTCAGAGTATGACAGATTAACCAAACAGATGGTGATCTCATGTATTAGAGCTGGGTGGGAAGCAGTTTTCTCATCACATATGAAGACTTTTTAAAAAAAACTTCCCATCCTGAATCAGACAAGTAGTTGAAATTTCAAAAACGTTCACAAACCAATAATCCAAAAATTTCAGATCGGGTTAAATTAAATGTTTCACTTCAATTCAGACCTTTTAAAATTTGTATTTTTAGTATAAATTAACTAGTTTCAAACCAAAAAACAAAATATTTTTGTTTCATAGTGCCAAAATGAGATGTTTAGAAAATTTCAAAACGCTCTTCCAATTTTTTTTTTCAAAATTTGTCAGAATTGACCCTTTCCTGAAAATAGTTTGGCCAAATCAGCATTTTGTGATGAAAAATATTCTCTTGGAAATTCATGACCAATGCTAGTATTAGTGACTATGCCAATGAAGTGACTTCTGATGGGTCATGGTACTGTCAGGAAATGCATTCTCTTCCTTGGGACATGACTGATAAAAGGAAAGCTTCAATACTGCTTTCCGTCTAAGTCAGGGTCCCCCAGTAACTTTGGAATTATATTTGATAATACAAGTCAGTTATTAATGTCTTGCAAAACACTTTTTCTCCCAGATAGCTCTGTCCATTAACTAAGGGCTTGTCTCCATGGCAAAATTTTCTTGCATAGCTATACCAGAATAGTTTTACTAGTGTAAATTCCCCTGTGGACACACAATTCCAAAATAAGTGATTTTATAATTTTCCAAAGCACAGTCATTATTATGGAATAAACTCAATGTAATTCTGGAATAGTGTCCGCATGGAGACTTATACCAGTATAACTATATGGAATAATTATGTATTAATGAATTAATAATTCTGCTATAAGTATGTGGGAAGAAAATCTCCCTATGTAGACAAGCCCTAAGATCCATTACTTGGAGTACTAATGGAACATACTCACCACCTATTAACGGTGACCTTCTTTACTAGTATTTTACGTAAGGTTTACATCATTCAACCAAAACCAGAGTGATTTAAACATGCATTCCTTTTGATGTTTGCTTCTCCGGTTTAAATCTTCCATGGACATAAATGGCTACAGATAGTAAAAATAACTAGGTAATTAGTTCCTTCAGCACTTTTTAACTTCAGGTTCTCTGAAATATATTCTAGTGAAGTCTCTTTGCTTAATTAGGTTACTCAAACAAGCTCCCCTCTACCCATCTGCATCTCTGCAGACATTCTGGCCATTTTGGGGGGCCATTTCATCAGGAGAACAATGCTCAGTTCATGCGTGAAGTTTGTGATAAGACCGTTAGAAAGCCAGACTTGCAGTTGAACTGTAAATAGTGCTTCAATCATGTTTTTTAAAAAGCTGGTAAATTCTGTTGTCTTTAGGCTTCAGTACCCCCTGGCAGCAAGTCGTCTAATGATCTGTTTGATCTGTTTGATGGTGCTGGCCAGCCAATCTCAACAGGTATATATCTTTATCCTTAATCTGTGATCTGTTTAATTGTGACTGTCTGTCTGTGCACAAGCTTGTGGGTTTTAATATTGTAAGGATAAAGGGAAACAGAAAAATGGTGAAAAGCAAAGCAAAATGTTTCAAGTACTCAAAAAATGGACAACTGTGCATAAGTTTATAACTGCACACAAATTACCATATTACAGTAAAAGCTTTTTTATCTGGCATGTTGGGAGAATGGGGGGTGCCAGTAAATGAAAAAAATCCAGTTAACTAAGATGGAGGGAGTTTGGGTGTGGGAGGGGGCATGGGGCTGGGTGTTGGGGCACAGGAGGGGGTATGGGGTATGTGCTCTGGGAGGGACTTTGAGTGAGGGAGAGGGCTCGGGGCAGCAGCTGGAGTGCCGGATCCAGGTGGCACTCACCTTGGGCAGCTCCCCTCAAGTGGCAACATGTTCCTGCTGCTCCTAGGCAGAGGCACAGCTAGATGGCTCTGCAGACTGCCTCCCCCGCAAGCGCCACCCCCTCAGCTCCCATTGGCCACCGTTCCCTGCCAACAGGAGCTGCGGAGCCAGCGCTTGGGGCAGGGCCGGAGCAGTGTGCAGAGATGCCTAGCTGCGCCTCTGCCTTGGAGCAGCAGAGACATGTCGCCGCTTCTGGGGAGCCATGCTGAGCCACGTAGGGAGGCTGATGACCCAGTGCCAACTGGACTATAAACCGGACTTTCAATGAAGATCAGAAATACCGGTTTATAAAGCTGTCCGGTTGGTAAAGTGCTAGATAACACTGCTTTTACTGTACATAGGATTAATAATAACCTTAGCAAATCATAAAGATTAGCCACTAAATCAGTCTGTCAGAAACTGCATGGATTATAATGCAGAGTTATTTATAATTAATTCTAAAAGCAAGCACAATCCAGTCAGCTTTAAGTTTCTCATGTTACAAGTTAAGGGATAGGCAGCTATAGAAATGGATGTCCTCCATTCACTAGCCACATCTAATGTATACAGCAAAAGCAAACTCATTTCTTTTATCTTCTCATGACCCCTGGATAACCCCAACCCTAATGCCAAAAAACTCACTCTGAAGTTACATTTCTGTTCAATTAATTTATGGTGAATTATTCTCTAAATACTAAGCTGAAATTTAAGTTCACTCATGTCCACACTTTCACTAAACTATGAAATCACAGTAACTCTTTTAGACAAGCTTTAGATTTCAGTGACTTGCCTACAAAAGTACAAAACTGGGTTGGGTGTGAGAGAGCGAATATAATTTTTTTAAAAAAATCTTGTTATGCTACAGACCTTCATGCCAACCACAGTTAAAACAGTGGATCATAAACTATTAAAGGGAGTTTGTCATGTATCTAGGGTGTTTTAATGGGACAATCAAAGAAGAGTTAACTGGAGGAGGATTCAGGTGGTCAAATGGCTGGATGTAATTTTTTCCTCTGTATCAAGATCAATTTTAACAGAAAATTAAGCACCAATGTGACCCTTTTAGTTGGCAAGAAACCTTTGAGAGAAGGTTTCTCTCTCAATTGCAAACAGAAATTTTCCTAATTAACACAAGCTGCTGTTTCTGTGTAACATGGGGCCCCTTGGTAGTGCTTCTTTCCTTGTAGTATTTGCAGTAGCTTATAGTGGTGGTGAATGAGCCTCCTCCCCATAGCAGATTGGGTTACAATATTTAAATTCTGTGAATTGATTGCAGCTTTTCCAGTTGTATTGATCAAAACAAATTTACAATTTTTCAAATAACTTGTTACTCTTTTATGTGATACGTTTGGTTTTTTTAAGGCCACGCTTCCTAGTTTTGCCCCAAACCAAAGGCTAATAGCTTTGTGGATGATGCATAATCATTAACTAGATATAATAGTATAAGATTTACATAAAACTTAAAATGTATTTAATTCCTAACTTTGTGGGTTATTTATGAATCCATAAGTGCATGAAAATTCAGTAAAGGATTACACTTTTAGCAGCCAGGAACGATGTGGCACAATCTCAATGCTGCTGCATTGCACAATGTCACTTATCAAAAGAGTGCAAACTTGTTTAGTTTGGGCATGTTACGCATTCATGAAATAACTCTCAAATGTGATAAATATCTGAGGTACTACTTGTGCAGTAATGGTGTGATCCTGAAAATAGTATGGGTGACAAAGCAGTGATGCTGGGTAGAAACAGCACCCATAGTACTCACCAGACAACCTAGTTTAAAATAAATAATAAATTAGTATCTGTCTTAAGTTTCTTTCCTTCCCGCTTCCCAGAGATCTTTAAAGTTTTCATACATTAACTTTTATTTGCCTTTATTGAGGGAAAGGTAAATGAGTGAGGCATGCATTTTGGGAATGCTGAGATCTGTGGCCATTCTGATATGTTCCAGATGCAGAATCCACATTGTCTTCCACCTTGCCCCTTTATCCTTGGAAATACCCTCTGTCAGGTTTTTTGTAAAAAGCCTATTTTGTAACACTTTATTCTTTCCCTTTTAAATCCAGTTTTAATGGGAGATATATAAAAAATACACAAGCACACACTGTATATGTATAATCTCCCATTTATATATATAGAGAGAGAGAGAGAGAGTTGTTTTTAAAAAATTCTAAACTGAGAGGAATTTTTCACTTTTAAACTGACTCCTTGCTTTTCAAACAAACGGAGCTCTCCACATTTGAGCACATCTGACCTTCTGATTCTTTTTGTTGCTCTACAGTGGTACAGCAATTTTTCCCTTCTTCAGCAGCATTGAGGAGTGGTATTGAGAAGAGGCATATTACCAGCTGGTCATTGTAAATAATCTCCTTGCTGCCCTGTGAAGGCAGATGGAAAGAGTTCATTTATAGCGACAGATCTCCTGTGGGAATCTTTGAGGATAGCTCATGTTGTGAAGATTAGCACTGTCCTTCACATGCAGGTCGCTTGTGATGACCAATATGTTCCTTGCAGCACAGGGTGTGGGAACATTTCCTGGGTCACAAGACATAGTGGAGGGGTCAAAAGCAGCCTTTGGTCTCCCCTGTAAAGAAATTGGCAGGGAAATACTATGAGTTCAAGGATCTGTGGAGGCGTTTGCTAAACAACTGTTCATCTATATGTATTTCTCAGTGTAGTAGGTGCTGTAATTGTTTCTCCTGAGATGAGGGAACACTGAGCAAGCTTTACAGTACAGGAAAGGGATGGTGAAATTTGAGATTTACAAATTACTAAAGTTGCCCAAGTAAGTTACATCCTGTTTACAGATGGTGTAAAGACAGACTTGCATAGAGAAGTCACACCAACAAGACAGCGCCCGGATTATTGGAGGCTCGGTTTAATTCTAGGCCAATGGCTTCCTCCATTGAGAGCAGCTTTTGTTGCTTTCTGTCTAGGTTCTGCTGCTTTCCTCTTTAGCTTAGTGTTCAATCTGAAAATGAAACAGGCACATGAGAGAGAGAAAATTGGCAAGAATGACCATTGAGACAAAAGACCTGAAGAATATTCAGAAATCCTTTACATCTTTTGGGTTCAAAGTGAGGGGGTTAGTCAGTGCTGTGGCTATGGGTTACCTCTTTAGGCTTGTCAGGAAAGCAGCTGATCTTGAGGTGGTTTGACATAGGAGAATACAGAACTTGCATTGTATGTTCTGTATACAAAAAGATCAAATCTTCACCTTCCTTAACAGGAAGCAAATGAGGTATTACTATTAAAGTGTTTCCTTTGCAGTAGACCCAGTAAGTTTGATCTTCTCACTTAGTTTCCAACTCTGATATTTGACTGGCTCATGCCACCTCCCTCCCACATTTACATTATATCCAATGCAAGGTTTTTATATCAAAATACAACAGACTAAACAAATAGTTTTATATAAATTCTACTACATTTGTTCGGACAGCATCATCATCCGACTGAAATTTCCTGTCTCTTTTCTAAAAAGAGTGGTACAGGAATTACAATGGAATTAACCTTCTGTGGGAATTCAGAGATGCATGGTCTTCCCTTTCTCTTTATTTGCTGCTTTATATCAAATCATACACATTCTGCAGGTAGAGACCATATCCCCTTTGAAAAACAGTCATGCCTTCCTGATATTGACTACAATAAAAAAAAATTGAAAAAAAATACAAGTACACATGTATTAGAAAGTGAATTGTTCCTTTTATTACTGCTAGCCGTTTATTATAAAGGAGATAGTTCTAGTTTAATTAACCCAGTTGAGAGTAGCAGATGGGGCAGAATGTCTTGCAGCGATAAGACAATTCAGAAGTGGCACCAGATGTTGGAAGCTGTCCCTGGTGGTGTTTGAGTGCAGCACAGATGTTCCAGTCCCACCTGGCTAGTTTCTAAGCACTGCAGGCTAAGCAGCTGTGATGTAACCTATATAATGTACGCATAACACTAAAAGCACAATAATTGAACTGCTGCTGCTACTTCTCAGGGTGTGACTGTTCAGAGGTGAAATCTTTAAGGACAAACAAAAATAAGGTCAACTTTTTGGTACTTTTAGGCCATTAGAATAGCCACTTAAAAGCTGTAAGGGAAAGAAGTGATCAAAACTACACTGTAAAGCAAAGTGTGTTTTGGACTAAGCAATTAGCCTTCTGCCTATTCTGTTGTCCCAAATATAATTATTAGAGCTTTTTTCCTTTTCTTTCTAGTTTGGGTTGAATATGCTTTAATGAAAAATAGTTACAATACTGTATTCAAAAGTTAATAATTTATCTGGTAGCTTACAAATGCATGGCTGGGACTTCAATGTTGTTGCTCTAGAGAGAAAGCAAACTTATAAAAAATGAACACCAATGCAAGCTTTGTCCTTGAAATCTTGATACCAAGATCACTGCAGAATCATTCATGCTTTAAGTCTTCTTATATTTAGTTTTTATGTTTCTCAATTTTTCATGGTAAGCAGCATAATAAATTAAGGATTCCTCCAGTAACAAAAAGTATTTATTTTGATATTTTTTTGCTTCTCAAGTTTTAATTTTGTAATCCTCCCATTACTTAGTTGTTTATACCATACCAGCACCATCTCCTGCCAGTTTGATTTCTCAAGCTTCATTGCGGTGTATAAATTACTATTTTAGAATGAATTGTGAAACAGAACTTGCATCTTTATTGTTTTCCCCACCACCTATATGGCAAAGCACAATCAGCTAGATCTGCAGCATAGGCCAGAAGAATCCAATTTGTCTAGGTTCATATAAATACAGAGTGGTGGTGGTAATAAAGCCACAAAAAATGGTACAGACATACGACAGAATCAACAAGCTCTGACTGCCAAATGCAAGAGGTTTAAAAATAAAATGGAACGCCTGAAAGCAGCTTACAGAAAGCCCTTGTCAAGTTCATTGAGCAGGGTATCTCTCAACAATCCTGTAAGAACACTGTGATTCCTCTCATATCTAGGTGGATCGACTGACCCGTTTGGAGGATTCGCTGACTTTGGCTCTGCTGCTGCCTCAGCAAGTTTCCCCTCACCACAAGGTAGGATAATTTACTGACTGAAAAGCTGCCATTAGGGATGAGGAGAAGGGAATGAAGCCATTTTCCTTTTTGTGGCATTATTGGCAGTCAGTTCCCTTTCCTGGGGCTGGTTTGTGTTTGTATAGTTTGACCAAGAAAGCCACATGCCTCACCTCAGTGGTGCTTGATAGCTTTTTGGGTCTCTTATGGGTATTTTCACACAGTTGAGGATAAATAAAGGACAGCTTTCTGGTTTTGATAAATGATTCTTCTGTACTCCTTTAATGGGTATGGGTTAGAACCCTATTTGCCTTATTTGATGCACGCTGCATTGCTGAGAAGCATCCCTTAGCAATGTTGCTATAAATTCAGAAGATATCTTAGAGGAAATTGGCAGACTTCATAGTCACTTCCATCAGAAGGAGACAGGGAGTGAGGAGAAATAGTACATAAATAGTCAGAAAAAATGGAGGCTAATAACGGAAATTTAGATGAGTCTTTACCCTCCCCCTTCATTCATTTCAAAGTGATTCAGATTCCCAAGTTGCTTTTAATATCATTGTCCACCCTGGATGTCAGGTGGCTTAGAGGAGAGTTTGTGGATGTCACAAATCAGTATTTAAACTTCATCTTTGTATTGGCATAAGGTTTAAGTACTTAAATAGTCCATGAAAACACAGCTGTGGTATGTTGCAGACAGAAAGCGAGAACCCCACTTCTTGGCAATAGCAGATATAGTTGATTCTGAAATTTGTGAGGGCCTTATTTCATAAAACACTGTACCAGTGGGAACTTCAGGCATAACTTTGTTTTAGTGAAAATAGAATTCCTTACAAATTGACATTTGGAATTATGGTCTCTCTTGAACCATAACAAAATAAGATGTGGCTTTTAGGGTGGAAAATCAAGACAATAAAACTTACTCAAGGTATTCAACACTTCCAAGTTTTGTGGGTGTAGCGTGCCAGGTGAAAAACACATATTAAACATCAGAAAAAACTCCACAGTAAAAACATGGTTTTTATAATACTTGGAAATGGGGAGGGGGAGCTTTTTTAATAGGAGTCTTAGTGGTATGCTGAGTGCTCCCACTGACCGTATTTGTGTTTCCAAAATCATTGGAGAACTCTTCATGCTTTCTTGGCTGTTATTGATAGAGCGAATCGCTAACTGATACATCTAATCACTGTTCATCAAAATGTTCTAATGCCTTATGTAAGATCATCTGACAAACTTTTTTCTCTGAGAAAAGGCAGCCTTTCTCCTGATCTTTCCAGTCAAAAGTTCACAAACTTTTTTTTCAGATACAAGCAAGCGCTCTAAAAAATTGCCTGAGTGGGACAGCAGTATTTCAGAAAAGTATTTGATAGTCTGTCTTCAAAAACAAATTTCTGTTGCTTGACTGTGAGCACAGCCACGGACTGAAAAGTGATTGAAGGGCCCTAAACACATGGTAATGACAGACAACAATGTATCAAACTGTTCAGCGGTGTTGCAGGCTAAGTTCCCTCTAAGCTGCGTGGCCACGCAGCCGCTCAGGGCCACGGCAGGGAGAGATGCCTCTCCTCCAGCCCCAGACTTGCTGCGGCTGGGGGAGAGGCGCGCACGCGTGCGCACACACGCGCACACCTGCCGGGGGATAGGCGCCTCCCCTGTGGCCCCAGCCCTGCTGCTGGGATAGAGAGCTAGGAGGAATCTTCTCTCCCCGCCATAGCTCCAGGGTAGCCTGCACCCTGAACACCGGAGCCCTCCCTCCCCTCCCCACCCCCCCTTGCATCCTAACCCTCTGCCCCAGCCCTGAGCCCCTCATCCCTGGCCCCTCCCAGGAGCCTGTAATCCCAGCCGGAGCCCTCACCCTCCCACACTCCGAACCCCTTGGCCCCACCCCCAGCACATGAATTTTGTTACGTGCACCAATGTGGAGGTAATGTGTCACACATCACCTCCATATTGGTGTACATAAAAAAATTCAATCCACACATGAGTGGGAAAAATTAGAGGGAACACTGGCCTCAGGGATCCTTTCCAGGACTGGCGTAGCATAGCAACTGTATTAATCCTGGAATATGAGAGAATACTTAGTTGGGAGGCTTGTGAATGTCCATGAGGACACATACAAAGGAATTTTAGTATGTTGGAAATTCTGGGGGAAAATAACAATATTTGACCTAGCCCAAAGCTCAGACTGAATACTACATTGGCAAATTGGAATTTAACCTCAGGATAACCCCACCTCCGCGCACACTCCCATAAACAATTCACCTATAAAAGTCTAACAAATAAAACCAAAAATATAGGCTCATATGCAATGAGGAATAACAGCCCACCTATGCAGGACGAATGATAATCCCTAAAGATACCCAAAATCCCACTTGTCTTCCAAGATTAACAAAACATTTGTATAGTATAAATGGAGAGACAAAGGTATATTGGCTTTGATGGATGTCAAGGGGGATACTATCAAGATTTCAAAACCTCCAGGTGGAATAGGAGTTACACCTGGAAGGACTGACATGAGGCCAAGTTATGCCCTCAGTACTCTGGCATAACTTCATTGTCTTCAGTGGAAGATGCTTATGCATATTCGTGGGCTAAAACTGATCGATGGTCTTTCATAGCTTAGCTAAATGACAACTTGTTTAGAAGTATTGGAAAGATATGAACACCAAAGAGGGGAAGGAACTGTTTATAGGGGCACAAGAAATATATCTAGGAGTAAGAGAGAACAGCTCTTCCTTCTAACAAGGAGAATGCATCCATAAAGAAATATCATGCTGGGGAGTAGTTTCTCAAGGGAAATGGAGCCCACGTCGCTTGTGATGCTTAAAACTATTCTGAACAAAGTAGCGGTAAGCAAACCAGAGTGAACAGTCTTATGCTAGCAAAGTGTGTTGGAGCTGACCACTTAAAATCTCTTCTTTCTTAACTTCTGTTTTTCTGAGCTCAGCCTTCCAGTAGGAGTTGAGGGTGCTCGGCCACTTGCAGGAGCCAACTTAACAATGTTGCTAAATACATGCATTTGCGGTTGACCAAAAAGTATGGAGCTACAATAAAAAAGGGTTTAATTCTTCTATTGAGGCAGTTGGGAGTTGTGCATCAGCTAGGGGTATAGGAGTAAATCCAGAAGGAATGAAGACATTTCTATGTCAGATTAGTAAATCTCTTGGCAAATTGGCTGCAGATCAGCACCTGGGAATCTTTTTGCATTATTTGCTACATTTAGGAAAGCTGTATTGGGCATCTGTGGGTTAACACACCTTTAATATTTCAACCGGCAGGAAAAAAACAGCACTATCCTAATTGTACAGGCTTCCTTACTTGTGATACTTATTCAAAATAAAGTTCTTTTTTACAAGTATAAAGCTGCCTACTATGCAAATAATTTGTGTATGAATACAGCCTAAATGACACAATCCTTTATCTGCATTAACATGATTAATCTATACCGATCACCATTATACAAGGGGCCAGGAGTCTTGTGAAATAATTAATCATTCTCTAACAATATAAGCCCCTCTAGTAATCCTTTCTTCCTGGATTAATCATCTTTGATCAAGTTCCCCAAAAGGGGGGCAAAACCTTCTCCTCTTACCCCACTTTTTCTTATTGTGTGTTCAGAGATGTGCATGCAATACACATAGAATCAGCACATTCAGCGTTTACTTGTCCATCAGGAATACTTTAAAGTGGGTTTAAATCTTTAATATGCAGTACTAATTGAAATACTCCAATACGGTCCCTTTTGTAAGGGAAATGAAAGCAAAACGTTCTAGTAAGGCCCTGAGCTAATGACAATTAGTCCATTTCTTGCATTAAAGCTGCTGGTAGTGCTTGGATTTTGTAAACTAACTCGCTTCTTTCCTCCTGCCCCCTTTTCCATTACTTAAAATTTAACACACGCGTGAAGGTAAAGGTAATTAAAACCAGGTTTGATCACACAGGTGTTGAAGCATTTACATGGAGTGTAAAATATTATTGCCCTTGGTTTTGACTAGACAAAATACAGCTCTAGGAAATAGCCAGGTGTGTGGGTGGGACTCCTAGCCAGGTGCATAGGTCTAGTAACTTTGAAATCCGTGAAATCTCAATCAGAGCCTCTTCCTTTGCTCTTGCAAGGGGAAGTGGAGTTGATTTAATCATTCGAGTTCAGAGCTCTTTTCCTACTGCAGGGATATTGCTTGTGGCCTAGCTGGGAGTGAGAACTTCATCAGTCCTACGGGGGAATATCATAATTCTTATGCATGGTGGAAATGTTCCCTCTAAGCTGTGCATCCATGTAGCAAATAAAGCAGTCCTGTGCATTTCATGTGCCAGAAGAATGATATTCATCTACTACATCCAGACCTGTAAAACATTAGCCACATAACCAAAAATCTGACCTATGCAATGCCCCTCCCCCTCCCCCCCCAAAAAAAAAAACTCTAGAAGATTATGGCCCTTTAAAAACAAAACCACAAAAAACACCACAGCTTTTGGGATATTTTAAATAACTTTCACTATAAAATGTTACCCATGATGTTTCTTGTAACTTACTTTTTTCCTGTAAGTGAAGGAAACTTATTTTGATGTCAGTGGTTTGACTGATCGTTAGAAAAGTAAGGAAATGGAAGTAATGATCCTGTCATATCCTGGGCTCGCTGGTCTGTATGTAGGCATTGGGGCATGCGATCTGAAACCGGTACCATATATAAGATAAGGACCCTCTGGTAATCTGTTTTGAAAGCTCTTGGTTTTATTGGTATCCCACTCAGTGTCACTATGTTCCTATGTTGTGCAAAAACTATTAATTATATGTAATTAAAAAGTTTTGAACAAATGGCTGTTTTCTTGTATGCTTTGCTATGACAGTGAAATTGTGCCTCTCATGTACAATGACTGGATGATACCCATTAGATGGGATCATGGCTCTATTGAGAGTATCAGAGCATTGGATTAAAGTACTGGCAAGTTTTGATTCTTAAACTTCTAGCTCTGCTTTTGACAGAACCTCAAATCTACTTTTCCAGTGTCTGTTTAGAAGTATTTGGATGCTGCAAACTTAGTTGAAGGAAACCTGTGTCCCACTCACCCAGGTCCATAGGTGACACATTATCAGATGTAATTTTTTGTCTGTGCATGGGTGTTTCATATTTCCTTTGCTACCTTGTTAAAACTGTTGGAATATTCATGAGAAGGAATGATGTCCAGATGGAGATTCTACCTGCAGATGTTAATCTGGACGGACACAAATCAGGTCTCATTTGTTTCAGTTCAGAGAATGTGATGTTTTTCTGTGCCTTTCAAAATCTTTTACCTTCCTTCCCTCACCCCCAGGTACAGCAGCAAGTGGGAACGGAGACTTTGGCGACTGGAGTGCCTTCAACCAAGCCTCTCCATGTCCCAGTGCTTCAGCAGGAGAGCTCTTCGGAGGCACTGCCCAGCCAGCTGTAGAGCTCTTTGGTAGCTCGCAGCCAGCTCTTGGCCATCCTCCAGCTGCCTCAAATTCTACTGACCTCTTTGATTTGATGGGCTCCTCTCAAGCAACCATGGCTTCTTCGCAAAGCATGAATTTTGCTATGATGAGCTCTAGTGCGGTGGGCATTGGTCTACCCATGTCAAGGTCACAGGTATGCTGTTGTTACTCAATCCCTTAATGACTGGTTCCTCTGTGAAGAAAAGGTTCTAGAATGTTTTTGTCTTATTTTAGCTTAAACCTCCTTGTTACCTGTAGCTCTCAGATGCTTTCTTTATCACTCGGTCACTCTATCTGAGATGCTCTGTTATCCTTTTTGGGGGAGGGAAGGTTTTAAAGTTCGAACGTGAAAAAACCCAATAGCATATGTGCGCAGCCTACATTGTCAGGCAACTGGTGGACCAGTCCTCACCCTCATCTGTGTGTTGCCCTGACACACAGAGGAGTTACTCCAGTGGAAAGTAATTGGCTGTTGAAACCAAAGCACATTGACTCTTGTGCAAAAAACCTACAAATGCATTTCAAAAAGCCCAGAATAGAATGGGCACCTGGTCTGGGAGACACCAGGCAACTCTGATTTTGAGAGACAATGCACTGATGCAAAATGCTTAGTGCTAACATATGAAATACCATCCTGATCATTTCCAACAAGATACCAACTGATGGGGAAACTACTTTGAAAGATATGAACTCTTTATATGAACTCTTTGTCTCATAAAAACTGATGACATTTCTCTTTGGCTTTTTAACTTCTCATATGCAAACATAAACAACCATTTGTTGTACTTTATGATGATGTGATGGAACTGTTTATTTCTTAGACACAGCAGTAGTAAATGTTAGGGAGTGAATGGTATCATTTAAAAAAAAAAAGTTTCTTTTGTTTCTAGCCTTTGCAGAATGTTAACACTATGCTGCAGAAGCCCAGTCCTCTTTATAATCAGAGTACAGAGATGGTCCAAAAAAATGCCAGCAAAACTCTACCATCCACTTGGTCAGATCCCAGTGTAAATATCAGTTTGGACAATTTAGTACCTGGTATGCAGCCTTCCAAACCTCAGCAGCCATCGCTTAATACAATGATTCAGCAACAGAGTAAGTGATCCCATTGATTTAATAATACTTCACTGGCATGACCTGCTATACAGATGTTCCCAATGTGTCTTTTTTAAAAAAAAAAGACCCCTTTACTAGATCACCTTTTCTCTTAATTTTATTCATAACCCCATTTTTCATCTGCTACACTGCCTCTAACCATTGGCAGCTCTGTTACCGTAACATGATCCAGAAGAATGAGCCCGGGAATGTTTCAGGGCTGTGAAGCCAAGTCTCTAACTGCAGAGGCTTGCTTCATTCCCAAATCTTCACATTAGGTCTCCCTCATCTCTTAAGCTCTTCCTATGGATGGTATCAACTGTCTGTCCTCAGAGCTCAATTTGTTAGCAATAGTTAACCTGGGTGTAAGACATATCGTAAAACTGTTAGACTTTTCTGAACTTTAACTGAAGAAGGAAGAGATGTGGAAATTAATTATTTTTTTAGGCTAACTGGCTAGAGAACATAAATATAACTTTTGTCCTTCACTGTAAAGTCACGATATAGCTACATAACTTCTAAAAGTAGATTGTAACTCACCATGTTCAACCCTAGGATATTGATTAAATTAAAGGCTGTTGTATTTTATTTTTCTGCAGATATGCAACAACCTGTGAATGTGATGACTCAAAATTTTGCAGCCGTGAGCCTCAACTCCCAGTCCAACGTGATGCCTGTTCGATCCCCAACAAGTTCATTGATGGGAGGGTCCATTCCTGTGGGAATGGGGATGCCCAGTGTTATGACGGGTACAATGGGTATGACCTCCTTGGGAAACACACCTATGATGAACCAGGGAATAATGGGAATGAATGTGAACATGGGGATGCCAGCTGCTGGAATGGGTTTGACAGGCACAATGGGCATGGGGGTACCCAATATAGCTATGACCTCTGCTATGACTCCTGGAACTGTGCAATCCAAGCAAGATGCCTTTGCAAATTTTGCCAATTTTAGCAAATAAAGATTGTAAAGAATTGGTCAGAGTGAATGAAGGATTTTTAGCTGCACAAATAGAGCTGGGGGAGGGATGGAGAACACTGATCAATACCTTTTTCCTTTTATCAGTTAATTAAAATGAACCTACATAAAGAATCAAAAGGCTATTTTGTAAAAGCTTGAAACACCTAGCATTCAAGCTCTGGGGAGAGGAAAGGTTCTTCTGATGAATCAATTGGATGACTTTGCAATTAAGAGGCCATTGTTTTGTAGCAAGACCATCAAAAGCCTTTCTAGATGGAAGAACCAATTTTAACATTGAAACTTGTGGGGAGACTGGAATGGGTGTTGGGTAAATCTGTTTGAATCTAATTTTATACTTTTCTTTTTTTTCTTGAAGAGCTTGATTTTTCTCTCCCTGAATCGCTTTGTCATAATTGAAGCCATTCCTTTTACTACCACTCTGAGTCCATATTTGAAGTCACTCAAGTACAATGATCAGTTTTTTATAAGAATATATATTTTTGTCCAAAAAAAAGGCTTACATATGTGCTTATGGCTAATTCAAAGGGACCTGGAGAGTGTGTGTGTGTGTGTGTGTGTGTGTATATATATATATATATGTGTATATATATATATATATATGTATATGTATATATACACACACATGTGTGTATAAATAATGTGTGTGTACTTTGCTGATGTTTCAGCAACACTGCTATAATATCCAAATTTTTATTGTAAAAACCTCTTTAAGCAATTTGGTCATTAATAGGTTTAGGGGCTTTTCACACCTTTACTGATATAATTAATACCCAGTGCTGAATTGGGAGAGATTTCATCCGGAGCTGCTTTATGGTTTCCTTTCAGAAAACTCCAGTATATATACACTTTTTGCAGTTCTATTTCAGTGGCAACTTCATGCCACATACACCCTAGGAGCCACTGGTTTACAGTGTCAGCAGCAGTCAAAAGGCAAAAAAAAAAAAAAATCTTTACAAAAAGAAAAGTAACAAGGTAACTACATTCTTTTTAAGTTAATATAAATCTCTAAACCTTGTCAATCCAACAGCATTGGATTTTAGATTTTATACAACATTTGGTGACTTTTTGGTGTAAATATGGCATTAGCAGTGGTGGAATCCAATAGAAAGGAGTTAAATATATATATATATAATACATATATATTAAAGGAAACCTGTAGCAGTCAAAGATTTTATTGATTTAATGAAAATAAAGGAAATTAATTAAGGTTTTGTTTTCCTGCTGTAATTCTGCATTTTAAGTTCACACATGAATCATGATTCTAGAGTCTGGAATACAAAGACATGGTTATACTCACAAGCTGGGAGTATTATTGAGAATAAGCACTATATTATAGGTATGAAATTTATTACCTCCCCTTTCTTATGTTGGATTTCTTTTTTATTATTAAATTGATAAAACTTTGTTTCCATTGTATGCACAATGTTCTGTTATACATAACATTAAAATGGTCATTAAAATCAGTGTTGGGCCGCTTTTCCTTTCATTCCATTTGACGTTTATAAGAGCGTTTGGGAAAAAAAATAATTATAATTTGGGCAAAGTAATTTTTATAAATAATTTAAATTTGTTTAATGACTTCTTATCTCCAGCCTTTCCTATCTGGCTCTACTGTTAGGAATTAAAAATGAAGCAGGCAAGATATCCTGACCCACTCCAGCCTTGCTAATGCTCCATCTACAACATTTCTAATTAGGCAGAAATTCATGTACTTCAGCTAAGTGGTAATGAAAAGTGATTCATTTGCTGAATAAGAGATGAGAGTGAGTGTAATTAGCTGACTGTGGTTTTTAATCTTTCAACAATTCAATGTGTTTAAATTAGTTTCAAAGAATAGGAGCTTTCAAGTGTTGTTACATCAAAGTAATCAAGGCAGACTTTAGTGGATGAGCAAGAGAGATCTTCTCTCCAGTTGCCATTTTGAAACCTTTAAACTTCGTTGGAATAATCCTCTTCAGAACTTGTGACAGATGGTACGATTCAAGCTGGTTTGGAAAACAGAATTGCCAGGCGGAGGGAACAGATTATTTTTGGAGAGTATGGTGGAGAAGCACAGAAAGCCAAACATACAGGCCAAACTGTTAGATTGTGTCACAACTTGAGAATGTCAAACACAGTCAATATGAACGTCCTCTGTATAAACATTTGGAAGCTACAGTCAGCTGTTTAGAGTGATGTGCTTTAAACTCAGTTTGGCTGGTTGTTATGGATGGGGCCTGACAGTCCTTTAACTGAACATAGAATCTATGGCCTTGCCTTGGTTTCTCAGTTACTTTTAGAAGTTAACTCATTGGGGTTACTCTGGTCCCTATTATAAATCCTCTCTTTTCTAAGATATTTTTTGTAGCCAATGGATTGGAATGGCTCCAAATGAAGCCACCCTACTCATTTCATAGATCTCATACCTCTGTCCTTAGACCATAATCTTAATACTGAACTGAGTCTTCGCATAGACCAACACAACAGTAGGCTATTAGTCCATAAAGAATTATGAAAAAGGTGAGGCATGGGCTAATATCCTGGCTCCTTGACATTCATTGGAACGCCTCAAAGAGGTTCTTCCATCCTTAAAGGCTCTGCCCAAGGAGCAAGTGAATCCATTTTTAATGGCTGGGCACTTCTCTGCAAACTTCAGCCCAATGTATGCATATAGGACCATACAAAGTGTTCTGCTCTAGTGCAAAGCAGATGCTGAGCAAATATAGGAAGATACCGGGAGGTGTGACCCTGGGTGCTTCCCCTTAATGAAAAGCAATTCTAGGGACACTGCACTCCCAGGATTAATAAACACAAGAATAATCCAGCAGTTTGCCCAGCCTGCAGCCTAGTAGCTATTGGGTTGATGTATTTAGTACTACTTAGTTGTTGGGGTTTTTGATGTGTGTGTTTTTTTAAATAAAGTTTCCCAACTTTGCCATAAGTCTAATTCCACTCTGCTCATTTCTTTTAAAAATAGCAAGACTGGTTTGCGGACAGTTACATGACCAAGTTGACTAATTTTTCTTACCCTAACATTTTCAATATGTTGTAATGACACATGCACATGTGAAAGGATAGGAGAAACTTCCTGTTCCGGTCCTACACTAGTCTGTCTCAATCTCTCCTCAGTGCATGTCCCCTGTTGGGAGCACTGATGTGGGCTGACCACCGGCAATTTAGCCACCATGTCCTCTAGATCTGCAGGGTTAGTCAACGGGTAAAAATGCTTGTGACCAATATAGTCTAGCACCTCCGCTGGTGATACTCACCTAGGGAGAGCAATAAAAATGTTACTATACAGCAGTGATACTCGGACCTCAGTGGTTCAGGAGCCAAATTAGCAATCAACATTACCCAAAAGAGCCACAGTATTAAAATGACTGACCAAGTATTCTACAATTGGTTGATAATATAGTAAAAGCATCCTGATTGGTTAATATTTTGGATTGGTTAATAATTAAATCAGTGGTTTTAATATGCGCTGCAAAGAATGGCAGGAGACGCATTAAAGAGCCACTTGTGGCTCCCAAGCCTCCCTCTGAGGATCACTGGGGTAAAATGAAGTTGGTTCTTCAGCCTTCATTGGCTGGCTGAGCAAACAACTTGTGAAGGAGCACTGTGTTAGCTATCGTCCTGTGTGGAGCAGCTTTGCTGGCCAGGATCTTCATGTTCTGGTATAGGAACAAAACTCAAGAACTGTATCAATCCTTTGAAATAGGCTTGCTGTAGCTTGTACCTGGGTTTTCCTCTTCCTCCACCTCAGAAGTACTGACAAAATACGAAGGGCCTAAATGTTTACCTTCGAGACATGGTTGAAGACTGGAGGCCCAAAGTTCAACCTTTTTTTCCATACATGTGTTTATGTGGAATCTGCAATTCTTTCCATTTCATGAGTTGGTTTATGACCCCAGCACAGCACGCCTGAGAAGCTCTAGTGAACATATGCAAATGGAGGAATCTGGGCAGAATTCTGCAGCCTGCTTTTAGTTTCATTCAAGTTACTCAGCTGTTATACCCACTAGTGCTGGGAGAGGAGGGAATCTTTCAATCTTCTTGATATGCTCTGTTGAATGTTTTTTCCTGAGCTGTTTCTCAGTGCTTTGCAGCATGATAGCCCATGCAGCTGGCCTACACACGCATCTGCAGTCCTCATGCTAACCAAAGTCCTTTGAAGCCATTTTAACAGAAAAAAGTGACACAAATCAATATATTTGCCATAAATTGCCAAATGAGGGCCTAGTTCAAAGCTCTTTGAAGTTGATGGGAATATTTCCATTTAATTCACTGGGATCAGGCCCATAGTTGCAGCGCCTGCCATCCTGCAAAAATATAAATCTGACAATGCTTTTAAGAATGAGCATAATCCATAGGTGACCCATATTTAACCCAAAGCTGTGGATGGAGGGGATTACTTGGTTTGGGTAATGTCCAAAATAATCCAGGATTTTCCAAAGGCAACTTGGTCCCAGCCCAAGGAGCATGCAAAGTGTAGAGACAAAGGTTAAGGGAATACATGCAGACAGTGGTCAAAGGTAATGCTTTGACACAACTTGACAAAATGAGGTTTACTTCCTTGTCAATATAAAGGATGCACAACAAAGACTGTCTTGGTGTTGGAGAGACTACGGAGGATGAATGTAGAAGTATTAGGCAGGGAAATTAGTGTTTCCACTTCTCTTTAAAGGGATCTGTATTATGAAAAACTGAAATCTCAGATCCACAAACACATCTTCGTAAGTTTTTAGAAAAGGTAGTGACCACATATTTAAGAAGTCCCACCAGCCAATTTTCAGGATATGAAATATGTAAAGACCATTATTTAATACTCTTTATATTGCTCACACAGGTAAAGATAAGGAAAACATTCTAGGAAACTCTCATGATTAAATCAATCTTATAAAATAAATACAGCTGGAACTTGTAAAAATGAAATCTGATTCCCCTATTCCTTAGTACAGTCACTTAAGATTTTGAATACGCAACCAAATGACCATGACACATTATAGAACCTGTACAATAGCTTTTTATTAACTTTGCAATCGGATTTGGATTTTATCACCAAACCATATATGTGGCTAACTAGTCGGTTATATATGCTGATGAGATGGTGAGTCTGTTGATGAATTATTAGTGGTAAGGGAGGGGCTGGCTTTTTTTCCTGCTTACATCCAGTCCTAACTTTTGTATGACCTATTAATCATGATGAAAGTGCTCACAGGTTGGGTGCTAAAAAATAAAATTAAGTAAATAAATACAGCCATGGAGCATTCCCTAGGCTGCCCCAACCAGTGCCAATACATCTGCATAATCATATTCATTTCAATCTTGTAGGAAAGAAGTGTCCCTGCATGGAGTTTTCAAACTGAGCTAACTTCTGCCTGCTGCTTTGTTGACCACTCAGTGACCTCCAGCTTCTGCCACCCTCACAATGAATAGCTGCTCAATCTACAGGTAGTTCCATTGCGATTTTAAAGGAGGGTGGGCAGTAGACTCTGTCCCCATACATCTGGCTCTGGGTGTAGGAGATCGTTTAAAAACACATGCGTCTTCCTGTTGTGTGCACCCAGAGTCTTGCAAAGTAAAACTGCAGCACAGATGCAGGTTCAGGGATAACCAGAGCATTCAGTATGTTCTACAAAAGAAAAATTACATTCAAAACCGCTAAACAAGGGTATTTATAGCAGCATCTGTTTCAGCTAGGAACTGTCTGAGGCAGCTTGCTGAGGGAGGTAGGGGAGGGATTTATCAATGAAGCGTTTACATAATGCAGGCAGGCATCCTATACACAAGGTGATACCAACAATAACAGCCTAACAAACATCTGAAGACTTTTTTATTCTCCTAGGTCTTTGCTCCTGGAGGCACTTACTCCAAGAACTTGTTTCTGCAGGCTCTGCCTTCCTCTGTGAGTGTGCGTATATAAGTATTTATAATAACTCCTACACTAGTTGCATACCTGGTGTTGATTAATAGTTTTAATGTATTTGTGGAGGAGGTGGAAATGTTTTAAAGGGACACTTCTCTCAAAATTGGTCCAAAAATAAACCTCTGTGAAACCAAAAGGCCAATATTAGTTTCCATTTTTTTAATGTTCCAGTGGAAAATGGTTAAATCGCACTTACAAAAGTTTTGGCAACTTCAGCATTGCAATTCTGAGAATCTGGAAGTGAAATTAACTATAAACCAAAGTCAAACAGGACTTTGTTGCAAAAACAGTGAAAAATAAATGTAAAAATTTTCTTCAGTCTAATAAACTAAGGAGTTACGACCACAGGAAAAGAAAGTAGCTTTACAATATGATCGTTAATGCTTTTCTCTTTTAGATATCACAGACCTAGTAATGTCAGTTTGCACTGAGGGGGAGAGATGGCCAGATGTGAATATTTTTGGACTACCGATATATTTGTGTTGTATTGCTGAGCAATGCATTAGTTTCCTTTATCTGAGGGTTGACTTCCGATGGAATAGTAAGAAGAAGCAGTCTCCCAATGCTCTGGTGTTTGACTATAAAAGAATAAGAAATGAAAGCACAAGATAAAGAAATGGAAGTCCAATATGTATAGATTGCTAGAAACTATCTATTATACCTGGAGGTTGCAAACAGTCAGAAGGGGAATGTGACCACCATACCCTTTCCCTATTGCTAAATGGGAGAGCGGTTCCTGTATTCAAGAGGGTGAGAACCACTGTACTAGATGTTCATTGGAGTCTCTGGTTCCTTTTTCTGCTGCGGAATGGTATGACGCCCAGCTGTCTATAAACTTCAATTCTGTTTCCACCAGATTATCCAGAATCAGTGTGAACAATTTTCCCTTAACATTGTTAGAGTCAGAGCTCACCTAATGTTTTGAGCAAACATATTAATATGGGGTGTGTGTGTGTTTTCCTGTAAAGTTTCAAAAACAAATTGAAAGCTTGTATTTTGGAGCTGATTTTTCAGACATTCATAGAGATTTACAAACATTAAAAAAAAAATATTAAAGTGAAAAGCCTTGAAAGGGATTGGGAAGAATAAGGCTGTAATGGAGACAATCATTTATTGAGTGCAGCTAATGTACATAGGACTTCCTGTCCTAAGGAGTTTGTAGGTTATTTTGGACAGACAGCCTGTTGGCTCACCAGGGATGTGGCTAGCCATATGTGATGCAAGGGATTTGCTTCTCTTCAGACATCTAAAAGCTTCAAGGAAGTAGAAGCAAAAACTCTCCATTTTTATGTTGTTCCTGTACACAATAATAGGAGGAAAACCATACAGGAAACTATACTGAATGGAAATGTTTATTAGAAAGGAGTCTTTAACTAGGTTTCGAGAGCCTTCCTTGATAAATGTAAATCTGAATTTTTTACACTCATAGTAGCAATAAATACTTACAGTTGGTAGGACTCTTTACCTATTCTGTATATATGATGTACATAAACAGGTATAGGATTATTTATTGGCTCTTTTAAAACAATTTTAGCAGTCCCCAAGAGTTTCCAGATTTAAATTATATTTAAAAAAAAACAACCCTTGTGCCATAAGGTACTGGTTTAGTAATTAACTGGTTCTTTAATAGGGTTTCAATTGCTTTGCTTCATGATAAGGGGGGGAAAAAATTACATTCCAAGACAGAGCTACATTCGACATCTGGGAACCTCCTAACAGCTGGCTATCTAATGAATATGCATCTGCTTAAGAGGCTGTAGTCCATTAATAAACCAATAGATATAAAGCAGAAACAATCTTTGTCAGCGTCAAATGAGATTGGGTGCACTGTGCTGTGAAGTGTCACTGTCACATTGAATCGCATTGGCGAGGCTAAGAATCAACTCCTTGGTACCAGTGTCTTTGTGCCGGAGAACAGGGCTTCTGCTTCCATTCATGAGACGGCAGGGGATGGTGGTTGAAGTCACAAAGCATTGGTGGTGGTTTCTATTGCACGTTGTTTTCCTTATTTCTCCTGGTGCCAGTTGTGTGCTGGGCGCTGGTGACCTTTTAGTTCAAACGCCACGCTCTGCTTTGTCTGACTGTGTTCTACAAAGCTGGGAGTTGTTCTTCAGCACAAATGAATTAGGAGACCTAGGAATCCAGCATATGAATAAATGACGGGGCAGGAATTACAGGAACTGCAATAAAACCTACCTATTTGACAGAGAACTACAGGTTTCTAAGTGGAATGATAACACTCTGGGAGCTGTTCTGATACACCAGTGTGTTCATAGAGTGAAATCAACACAGCAGATTTCAGAGACTAAGCCTCTTTTCCTGTGAAAAGAAGGCTGCAGGAACTGGGAGGTGTCAATGGCTATATTCCTAAAATCCCTGACCTCAAGAGCTGAATCCAGCATATGTAGCAGCATGTGTCATACCAATCCATGGCAGGAGAAGGAGAATGGTGGCTGTCCTCCTATGATGTCGTCCCCCACCTTTGCTTCCTAACATGCCTTGGTAGGATTCTAAACAGGATTAGCATTGTTTCAGGCACCCAGTGCTCTGTCTTGTAGAGATCCTCTCGGAGTGACCCAGTGCCCAATTCCTGTGCATGACTAGATGGGTCTATAAGCCATACGAGAAGTACTGATGATTGTTTGGGATTTTGGATGCAAAGTGATAAACAGGTGCAGTTCTGTACTGGGGAACACTGCGGTACAGTCCGGTTCCCATTAGTGATAGATGGTTAATACTGATCAGCAGTTTCCTTCAAATGCTAACTAATCTTCACGTACCCCCTGTGAGACTGGTGTGTATTTTTCATATTTTGCTGGTGAGGGAAACTGAGGCAGTGTGTGGCTTGCCTGAGTCTGCACTGGGGCTGGGATTAGAACACAGACATCTCTCGCCCCCAAGTCACTCCCAACTCTGGCTCACAAAGTAGTTTGTAGGGAAACTTGTCTGATTGGGGTGAAATAGAAAAATCTGGATTTTTGCTGTGACTAAAGTCAGTATGATTGCAGTGGCATTGAGCTCAGCACTGCTCTTTCCTCATGAGCAGTAGCATTTAGTGAGCAAGAAACAAAAGAGAAAAAGTTTCAATCCAAAGCAAAGCTGTATGTATTTGCTACAGATCTGCTGCATATTGCTTCTGATAACTTTACTTTTCCCCACATACCATGACACTCATACAATTAAAGCTAAACTCTGCTAGTTGGAGTGAGACATTACTTCAGGAATGGAGTAATGTATTTTTTTTTTCTCACTGGTCCTAAGATTTGAAACAAATGACTGACTACAGTTGTTTTATAACAGTGGCCACACTGATGGTCAGCTTGTTTGCAGAGTTAAATTCTGCCACTAGGTGGAGTGTGAATACTTGGGCTCGGGGGCTGTTCGCTATCAATTCAGTCTCTTGTTTTCTTGTGGGTCCTGACAATTTCCTACTCCTTAAGATTTTTTTTTTTTTGGTGGGACTGTGTCCACGCATATGTCATACACAATTGTGGGGTGTAGAGGTCTGGCCTGAATAAGAGGCACAATATTTAGCAGCTGGGAAGTCACAAGTGAGTGTTGCAGGTCATCCCCAATGAATGCTGATACACCTTTCCCATCCCATAGCATCCTGTGTTCATTATACACCTCAAGCTTCTTTGGCAATGGGGACTGCTTCCCGGACTACATAAGCCCTGAAAGACTCCACCAGTCTGCCCATAGGTGAAAGGAACCCTGTTATTACTGACAGATTATTTAAACCACAGTTACTGCTAGAATGACTCCAATTTTTCCCCACCACTTATTTATCTCACATTCTGAAAACCAATATTGGATCACTGCCTTTTATTAGGTCACTTTCCAATGGCAGGGTACAAGGAGCCATGCCAGCTAGAGACAGGCCCACAATTCTATTGCTAGACGGTAGTGAGTGGTGTGATGCAGACTGATAGCAAGTTTTGCTATTTGCCCATCAGCAACTGAAGAGGATTGATTTACCAGCTAGGGCCAGAGGTCACATGAGTCAAAGGAAGTCGGAGCGTAAATTCCATTGGCAGCAAATATTTGTGATTGTAGTGAAAATTGGGTCAATGCAATATGTGCAGGTAAAGAACACACTGATTTTATCTTAACCCTGGAGCCCAGGGAATTTAATTGTGTTTTGTGGGAAAGCCCAGTCCAAACTTCCCCGGAAAAGGCACATAGATGTGCAAATGTACACTTTGCAAAGAGTGAATCCTGCTGGTCAGACTGATAACCCCTAGGAGCCTGAAGCCCCCTCTCTAGCTACAGAATAGTTTTAGCATCCCCAGTGGCAGAGTAAGCTATTGTCCATTGCCTTACCTGAGTGTGTCTTAATTGACCTCGAGGGGCCACTTCTAAAGGTGAAGGTGGTTTATTGACCACATCCATTGAGCCCGTCTCTCTTCAGCTGAGACCGTCAGCAAAGACGCCAAATGGAGAACTTTGAGCTGAATAGATACTTTGCTACGGAGGATTGGACTGAGAGCACCAAACAACCCTTAAGACGGTGACAACTTGGGGTCACGACTGACCTGGGGTTGGGTGTGCCAAGCGTTGATGAAAGGCTGTAGGTAACTTTTTCAAAAGCACCTATGTGGCTCTGGAGCCCAAGTCCAATTTTCAAAAGCGACTTAGGCACTAAAGGAGTCAAAATCCTGTTGACTTTTAATGACACAGGATCCTAGGTGCTTCGATCTTGACCAAGCCCTACTTTCAAAAGTGCTGCTTAAGTCCCCTTTGTTCCTTTGGAATGTTTTTACTTTAATTTTAAAGCCTCAGACCAACAGAACTAAGATGCACCATGCAAGTAAGATGCTCTGTGTTCGCTATTTCTAAAGGATACAAAAGGGCTGTAACGCAGTGAGGGGGTCCTTCTAAAGGGTTTACTTTTCAAGGTTTCAGATGCAGCAGAATCAGTAACCTGTGGCGCTTTCAGTAGTTGAATCTAAATTAGTACAAAAAGTACTAGGTATATCTATAGTGAACCAGATGTACCTTGGAGCTAATTCCTCAGCGGAATATGAATCACCGAGGAAAGTACTTCAGTGGCCATGGTCCATCTGACTTCAGCACCTCGCTGACTGTTCAGAAACTGAATAAGCCTATGGACATTGCTGGTGTCGTTTTTGGCACCTATCAGTTTCTTGCCTTTTTTCATAATTGGTTTATTAATGAGAGAATCTTAATGATCTATTTAAAATAAATAAACCCTTTACACCATTTCAAAGATTTTGTGATGCACAGCTGCTATTAAAATAGCACCAGCCTCATGTGCTTTTTCAGCAAGTGACCTAATTAGTTAATAAAGTAATTGAATATTAAAAAGGATGTTGCAAGTGATTAAAATTTAAGAGCCTTCAGAACATTATTAAAGCTATAAATCATACATCACTGTTTTAATTTGCATAGCTATAGAATTACTAATGGTCCCACATGCATACGCTTCTTGGCAATTAGTCTTTTTACAAAATGTTGGTGATGCCAGGGGGTTACCAAAATCGTTCACTAATTTTTGATTTGCGCACACAACTCATGGTGAGAGCGTAAGGGGTTAAACTCCACGAGGCCAGGAAACTAGACTTCAGTTCCTTCACATGCCTGTATACAGTCTCTCCTTTGTTCTGAGCCCCTTCCACAGAGGAGGACCTTGCCCTTTGAAATCACAGCTAGGAATAAGGCGAGAGATTTTAAAGAGGAAATTTCTGTTTCTGCTTTGAATTTCTGAAGCCAGTCCGGATGTGGTTTCCTAGTAGCGTTGTCTGTGTGTATGAATTTCACTGCATCACAAACAGCATTTTTGGCTGACGATGGTTTACCATCCAAACACCTTTTTACACTGCTGCAGTTCCATTGACTGCAATGGAGCTCCTTTTAATGCACGTTTAGGTGTGGGCCCAATGGATCTAGGGCCAGATCCTCTGCTGGCTTTAGCTCTATTGACTAGGCCCTGCTGTGTTAAAAGTAATTTATAATCCAGTACATTCAGTATTCTTTTACTGCTATTAGCATTGCAGGAGCCAACCCAGCTAGGAGAGGGTGTGTTGGACTGCATTTTTGTGTATCTTCAACAAAATTCTCTACCAGCTTTCAATGGGAGGGCCACTCCCTTCCTTCTACAAAGGGCAGTGCGGGTATACCTGTTCTGCAGAGCCTCTAGTACAGCTGGTGATGCAGGCAGTGGAATAAACCCAGCTTAATGTTCAGATCCCAGGTTGAGGTTGTTTGGCACTTAGAATAAACATAATTTTACTTGCAAGTCCAGCATTTTTGCTCTGGAGTCACTGTGAGACCACGAACATTAGAACTGCATTTTGGAAGCATATTCCAAGTCCTGACACACAGATGAAACTAAAGAAGGTATAATATCTTTGCCAGGGAGGGGTGTGTGTTTGTGTAGCACGTGCGCGCATGTACGTACACACACACACACACACACACACATCTATTTCTAGTGTACCAGGCCCCACGCTCTGTGCTTCCACAGAGCCAACCATTGTACCATGTGATGCAGAATCAAGGATAGAACCAGGACACTGGCTTCTAGAACTCTCACCACTACCTTCTCTGCAGAATATATTTCATGTGAGCTATGCATTAAACACCAGGGAAAGTCACTAGAACATTGCAACAGCAAACCGACCAGGACAACTTCTAAGGCACCACTGCAGTTTGATAGTCAACAATCCATTGTTAAAGTACTGAACCTGAGATTTACACAGTAGATTGTAATGCTGTCTAGTGTGCCCAGAATCTGTTCACTGAGCCAATGTGCCTCCTTCCATCCAAATGTGTGTGTAAAGGTAATAACATCAGTGGAAAAAGTGAATGTACAGACAATTGTGGGCACAAAAAAAGAGATCAGAGAGAATGTGCTTCTAAACACATTCATTGATCCAAACATGTAGTTCTGGTAGGTTTAATTACAAACTCACCCCAAAGAGAGCCCTGGAGGGATTGCTATACATTTCCTAATCTTCCAGGCAATGAATGTTTAGGTTGTGGTTAAAAGAAATAGGGCATTTCAAAGCCAATAAGCAGCTTGGCCCTTCTGTGCTCCTGGTGTTGCAAGTCAGCAGAGCATCAGGAAATCCTAGGCCTGTTTAGCAGGCCAGGAAGGAGCACATGCCTGCTCCCTTTGACACTGTGGGAGCTGGTCCATTGGGTGAGGGTGGGGTAGTTGTGTGGCTATAGTCATGCAGTGGCAGGCACAGGTGCCGGAAGCAGTGAAGGAGAAGTGATTAGTTGATACTCATCTAGTCTTTTTTAAAATCCCATCAAGGACCTAAGATAACAAAAATCAGTACATGTACGGTAGAGGGTACCAATCAGGCAACTAGTGCGGATGGGTGGACTTTTCAAGGGAACTGAAGATAGGCTGCCTACCGCACTCAGGGTGATGCCATTAGATCATAATCCGGAGCGGGGTTAGTCGCTCAGAGAAGGACTTACTGATAGCACAGTTGCTAGGAGCAACCCCAGGTGGGGAGGTGGTTTTGGGGAAAGGACAGCTCGCCCCAGCATTAGCGGCATGGAGAACTAAAGCCTGGGAAATCCTGCCAGTGCATAAAACGACAGTCAGCCGGAGGGTCAGGATCAAGTGGATTTTGTAATGCATGGTGCCCGTTTTTGGAATTTGTTCAGTCTTTTAGCAGTCTGACTATTTTGTTCAAACACAAATGGGTCTTTTCAAGGGAATAAATACAGTTGTATGGAAAGTTCGTGCTGGGTAATGACTAAAGTCTTCAAAAAATGTGGTATGGGTGGGTCTCAGTGACACTGTGCTGTATGTCTGGAGCCGGAGGAGGGTGCGACTGGATAAACACTTTGAGATTAATTAAAATGGACATACTGCTTGGGCCAAATGATCTTCTCTTATTCCTACCTTCAGCCAGTGTCTGGAGAGTCTCTGCAAAGGTGGTTTCAGGCTTCACTGATACATGAGGGCACCCTGTCCGAGCTCTAGGGAGGGGTGGGTCGTGCACCATGCTGTCTGGACTGAGGAAGGAAGAGTGCTTCTTAGCCATCCCCTTTAGGCTTAATGACACACCAGGATGGAGGAGGTGATCTGGGTGGGTTTGGATGCTTTCAGGAAGGGACCTGGTCTGCTATGGAGTGACTACAGTCCCATGGTCCTCCAGCCTGTGGCACCAGAACTAATGCTGCACAGACAGCCTAACAGCCACCTTAGATAGCAGCAGTGCCTGTGGTTTGGTATTCTCTCTTTGCTGATGCTGCCTTGTATCAGGTTTGCCATTTTTCCTGTTGCTTTATGCTGTTAGGCTGGTGCTCTCAGTTCTTCCACAGAAAGCCCCACACGCTTTTCCTGCTCCACCTGCCAGAGGATTGTTCCACTTAACAGATCAGATCTTGACAGTCCATGACGGGAAAAGGCTATCTCCCTGGAAGAAGTAGAATAGTCTCCCAATAGAGGACATGTTAGATCGTTAGCTTGTTCCTACTTAAATTATTCTATTTACAGGCAGTTCTACATGTCCAGCCATCAAAGTGATGTGAATTTTCTGGTATCCAATTGCATTGCTCCTCATTATTTGCTCTACCTCCAGCCATTGTAGTAACTGGACACACACACAGGTTGATCATACCCTATCCCAGTTATGAGATACTACACCCAGTGACCCTGAAGCTGACACTTAAGGCAAACCAATTCCTAATTACTTTCCAGGTTGAAAGACATTCCCGAACAGCTACTGCTTGTCACGATGTTCTCCGATAACATCGCATCTGAAACCCTTTGCCTTCTGCTGTTTGGCCACCTATTTTACTTTCCCTGGCTGTTTTTGTCATTGTTGTATGACCGTGAGTCTCAGCTTTCCGTGCTATGACTGTGCAGGAGAGAAACATCTGTGTGCAATTCAGTGTCATGGAAGGAACCAGCTTGACAGGCCAGGAGGCTGAAGGCCGATCCTCATCTACAGCACAGGGCAGTAGCACTTCTGGCTTCCCCCGCTGCCCTTCCAACCCATGTGCTTTCTGCTGTGCAGGAATCGCCTCCAAGGAGGGAGGGGTGGTTCAGCCTCAGCTCCATTCAGTCTTGGGATTTCCAGTGCCACTTGCAGTGACATTTTCTTCACATGGACACCTTGCACTGGGCTCTGGAATTGAGCCCCCACCCAATTTGCACAGGCCACTCAACAGCTGAGTAGCAATTTTTGGTCAGTACCAATCTGGATTGAATGTGACCCCGTGACCTGAAGGTGAAAGGCTCTATATTTCCATTACCAAGCTCCTGAGCCATCCAGGATGTGGTCATAGAATTGCAGAGTCTGACGCTCCCAAGCAGATTGTACCCAGTGGAGAATGTGATGCTCTGCCCAGCCGAGTTGAAGGGTGGTGTCTAGTGCGGGTTGGCCATCAGAGCAGTCTAAATGAACATCTTCATTAATGATCTCTGGTTTGATCTGGCCCAGGTTGTGACCAGTTCCAAATCCCACTAGCACGAGTGCCGAGCTCGTAGGGGACACAGTAAAGGTCAGCAGCTACATTAACTTAAGTGCAGACTGAGAATCGCCCGGAATGGGGCACAATGCCCAGCCCGGCTCTTTCCAGTTCGAGACTCACGTATGTGCAGTTTATCAAGGTAACCCCCTTCTGCTGCCAGCCACGCTGTCCTCGGTACTGCCTCTTCTACACAGCTGGCTTCCCCGTGCCTCGGACTAAATAAACTCAGTGTTGATAAGAAAGGTCAGTGTTGCCACTTGGGCCGGCTGCATCGTGTGTAACTTTCATGGCCTCAGTCTGGGCTTGTAAGTATTCAGCACTAACCGGCTATTGCGACTGGAGAACTCCCCAGCCAGCCTTGTGTAGGGGTTTCTCTTTAACCTAGTGCCACCTCGTGGTGGAATGAAAAAGCTGAAAAAAGGATTTCTTGTAATAAGACTATAACAAAATTTCAGGATTTTCTCCTCCAGGAGTGGGTGGGAAGGGAGACAAGCAGACTGGGATTTTGCAGTTGAAGCTAAGTGCAGAAGGCAATTTAAGGTTCAGCTGAAGTCAGGCCTTGTACTGGTGTGAAAAGGCGAGAAAGCAAAGCATCCTCAAGCCTTTCCCCTCCATATTACAACCACCTTGAGTGCAGTTAACTCCCCCTTTCAGAGACTGGCCTGGTCAGGGATTTATTCCTCCAGCAGCCCACGCTTGCGGTGCCCATAAAGTCCATGCTATTCTTTCCGACACAGTCTCCTATACTACTCCCATCCCCATGCTAGCTGAACTCTGAAGGAGCAATGTGCTCCAGGAACTTTTAAGTGAAGAAAGAGCAGTCTAAGGGTCTGTATTTCAAAGGGGGCTTGGTTCAAACCCTGTCTTTTGGGTATTCGGCACCTACAGAAGATGCCAGGCAGAACAGCTCGCAGAGTTTGCTTGCTATCAACCGGGGCTGGGTTTGACCTACAACCTGCATCTGAGCCATCCGGTCTGTCTGCCTTCAAAGGGACTCACTAGCCATGTGCAGGGGCAGTTGTTTTCCAGCGAGCCCTGTGAGTCAGCTGTGCTGTGAGGTATGGGACTGTGATAACACACGCAGGCCCAGCCCTGCCCCAGACTCGAGCTTTATCTGTGAGAAGCAGCACTGCTGCTGACCTGCATTAAGTGTCCCGAAACAGCTACCGTTTCTAACGACACAATAAAACAAGGGAAGAGTTGCGGCTGTGGCACCAGCTAGAGTGAAACAGAGGCAAGCAAATTAAATGTGATCTCAATCTGCTCAGCTTGGGAGCTAGAGAGCAGAGTCCAGCAGAGATGACTAGCCCGGGGAAGAGATTTAGGGGCGATTTGGGCAGTTATATTAAAACCATCTGTTATAAAATCTGCCAAATATTGTACAAAGCAAAAGGGAAGGCGATAAAGGTCCTGAGGCCTGGACAGGGTCAGATAGAGCCAGTTCCTCAAAGCAGCCTCTCCCAGGGGTGCCCATCAGCTTCGAAAGACTTATTGCTTTATTTTTTTTAATGAATGCTTAAGTTTCCAGCCTTTGTTATGAAGAAAACCTTCTGAACATGACCTGATACGCTGTTGTCTTACTGAGTCTACAGCCAGAAAAACAAGGCCTCCACCAACTAGAATGGATCTATGCCTATTGACACTGACAGAGGTTCCCGCCCAAGTGCTTTAATTATTAACTATCCAGTTCATACCCACTGGGTATTAACTCTGAAACCTAATGATAGCACATTCAAATATCAAAGTTGTTAAATATTTTGCTGCTGATTGCTTTAGCAGATTCTGAGATTAAGAACAGTCTCTATCACCTCTTTTTCCCAGTTTGACTCATGAGCATGGGCTGAAAATCGACAGTGTGCTTTTCTGGTAACACTGTTAGCAGTGTGACTCACCAGCTAGGGTGCTCCCTTGTGGCTAGGCATGGCATGTCAGGGTCTCCTGCTTTGGCAGACCCTGCTGATGTCCACTGTGACCCGGCCCTCCGGCTGGGAAATCTATAATCCCACCTTCTCTGGGGTAAATTAGTAGTCCAACAAACAATTGTCTGCCAACCTCAAGTTGGGGCTTCAGCCCAACTCCAGACTCACTAGTCCTTACCCCTAATATCAGGGGGATTGTGCTCCACCTTCCTCAGTGGGCTGGTTGGGAGAGCCTTCGCTCTGTTCTGGGCTCCAGGGCCCCTTTAATGAGCAGCCAAGGATTGTCTACCTGGGCCAATTCCTACCTTGCCCTATTTTAGGCCTTTCCCCCAGCCTCTTCTCGGGCTCATTGTGTATCAGCATCTCTCTCTAGACCTCTTCTCCAGGCTCACTGCTGAGCTTCTTAGCACTGCCTGCCATCCAGCCAGTGCTCCTGTAGGAGAGTTCTCTCTACACCCCTGGCAGGGCAGTCTCTGATCCAGCAGGAATCTTCCTACTCCCTGCAGGCCTCTCTGCCAGCACAGAGAACCCTGGGTGGACTCTTTTTTTCCCCCCAGCTTTCATTTGGCTCCCTGTTGTAGGCCTACCTTCTTTGAGGGAGGCTCTGTCTGCTAGCAGCCCAACACAGCACCCTGGGTCCAGCCAGCCTTCTCTCCCTAAGGGCTTGGTTACACTTGCAAGTTACAATGCAATAAAGGAGCCCCGGGCGCCCTAGCTCATTCCGCGTCCACACTGGCAAGGCACGTAGAGCACTCCTGGTGATGCACCTCGGTGAGTGGAATAACATTTCATGCACCCCCGCTGGAGTGCCCCGGCGCCAGTGTGGACGCCCTGGTATGTTAGTGTGCCCTGATCGGCCTCCAGAAGTGTCCCACGATGCCTGTTCTAGCCACTCTGGTCATCACTTTGAACTCTACTGCCCTGCCCTCAGGTGACCAACCATCAGACCTGCCCTTTAAATTCTCTGGGAATTTTGAAAATCCCTTTCCTGTTTGCTCAGCCAGGCATGGAGTGCTCTCAACGAATCTTTCCAGATGACCATGCCTCCACGTGCCAGGCGAGCTACCGTATTGAGCAATGGCGAGGTGCTGGACCTCATCAGTGTTTGGGGGGAGGAAGCTGTCCAGTCCCAGCTGCGCTCCAGCCGCAGGAATTACGATACTTCCGGGCAGATATCAAGGGGCACGATGGAAAGGGGCCATAACCGGGCCACACTGCAGTGCAGGGTTAAAGTGAAGGAGCTGCGGAATCCCTATCACAAAGCACGCGAGGCAAACAGCCGCTCCGGTGCTGCCCCCACGACCTGCCGTTTCTACAAAGAACTGGACGCGATACTTGGGGTCGACCCCGCCTCCACTCCGAGGACCACCATGGACACTTCAGATCCCAGTGCAACAACGCAGGAGGAAGAGGAGGAGGAGGAGCAAAGCGGAAGTGAGGGGGCTGAGGCGGAGGAAGACACCCCGGACTCCCTAGATGCATGCAGCCAGGAGCTGTTCTCAAGCCAGGAGGAAGGTAGCCAGTCGCGGCGGCTGGTGCTTGGGGAAGGACACACACCAGAGGAGGTTCCCGGTAAGTGGCTTTTTTTTGGGAAGGAAGTTATTCGGTGCAGGCTGTTGGGATGAGGAGGGTTAGGGCTGCATGCCTGCCTAGATGCGGAATAGGGCGTTGATGTGCTCTCTCACATCGCGGTAATCGGCCTCAGTGATCTCTTCAAAGGTCTCAGCCAGAATGTGGGCAATGTGCTTGCGCAGGTTTCTCGGGAGAGCCACTGTGTTCCTTGTCCCAGTCAGGCTAATTTGTCCGCACCACTGTGCCGGGAGGGGCGGGGGGACCATTGCTGCACACGGGCAAGCTGCATATGGGCCAGGGCAGTATCCGCATTGCAGTAGGAGATCCTCCCTTGTTTCCCAGGTCACCCTCAGCAGCGAGGTATCTTCCAGGACGAACTCCTGTGGAAAATGTGGGGACAGTGTTCAGTATTGGGGCCCCCTGCCATTGTTGGCTCTCCCCAAGGCACAGAAGCCCAGAGGACAGTACAGCCGTGAAACAATCAGTCACGCTTGACCCTGTGCTTACTCACCATTTTGGGGCTCCCGTGGGTTATGTGCGCTCGCTTTGGGACGGGCAAATTATGCTATTGTGTAGACTGTGCTTGCCCTTACGTACGGGGGAATCATTGCTCTGTCTGGTGTGAACAATGCTGCCTCTGGTAAGTGTTGCATTTTGCCTTTACAGATGCAACGTTGAGATTTCAGCCATCCGTGTTATTACCGGCCAAAAGACTTCAAAGAATCAGAAAGAGGCCACGTAGAAGGAAGGAAGACGTTGCATGAAGTAATGCAGCATTCAAGTAATGAAAATCGAAAAGTGCAGGAGTGGCGGGAGAGTGCAAGGAAGATCCACCAGCAGAATGAGGAGCGCCGGCCCAAAAGCGCGGTGCTCCGGCAGCAAAGCACAGATTGGCTGATAAGCATCATGGAGCGCCAAGCGGACTCGATCCAGGCGCTCGTAGCCATGCAGGCGGAGCACTACCGCGCCCGCCTCCCCCCCACCCCCCGCAGCCCTTGTCCCAAAACTTTCCTTTGTGCCCCCATGTCGCCTCCAACCCACTTTCCCCAACATCTGGGTTCTTACTGCCACCAGCTGCCTCAACACCTGTAGCTTCACCACCCAGCCCTGAAAATTACGACCCTGACCCACTGCGCTCAACCCCCATCACCAGGCAGTAGAGCCATCCTGAAGTGCAGCACTCATTGCACGGCACTCCAGACAGGAAGGCTGAGTACGAGAACAGCAAATCTGTGATTGTACCGTTCCCCACCCCACCCCCTTGCCCTTTCTGTTTCCCAAGCAGTTGTGTTTCTTTCCAATAAATGGATTTTTTGGCTTCGAAAACATTCTTTATTATTACATAAAGTAAAAGATACCTTAGCCCTGGAAAGAAACAGGCACGGCAAATCAGCGTAGCAAACACAGATTCCTACTAACATTGGAACCACTGCACTTCACTCCCGTGCAGAGTACCAGACATTACTGGTGGTTTTCAGCCTCAAATTGCTCCCTCAAGGCATCCCTATTCCTTGCAGCCCCGCGCTGGGCCCCTCTAATATCCCTGCTCTCTGGCTGTTCAAATTCAGCCTCCAGGTGTTGAACCTCCGAGTTCCATGCCTGAGTGAATCCTTCATCCTTCCCTTCACAAATGTTATGGAGGGTACAGCACGCGGATATAACCGCGGGGATGCTGTCATCGGCCAGGTCCAGCTTCCCATACAGAGAGCGCCACCGGCCCTTTAAATGGCCAAAAGCACACTCCACAGTCATTCTGTACCGGCTCATCCTGTTGAACCGCTCCTTGCTGCTGTCAAGGCTCCTTGCTGCTGTCAAGGGTTTCATGAGCCACGGCATTAAAGGGTAAGTGGGGTCTCCAAGGGTCACAATGGGCATTTTGACTTCCCCTTTGGTGATCTTCTGGTCCGAGAAAAAAGTCCCGGCTTGCAGCTTCCTGAACAGGCCAGTGTTCTGAACGATGTGTGCGTCATGCACCTTTCCGGGCCAGCCTGCGTTAATGTTAATGAAACGCCCACAGTGATCCACCAGTGCCTGGAGAACCATAAAGAAATACCCCTTTGGATTAATGTACTCGGAGGCTAGGTGCGCTGGTGCCAGAATTGGAATATGAGTGCCATCTATCACCCCTCTGCAATCAGGGAAACCCATTTCATAGAATATCAGGGTTGGAAGGGACCTCAGGAGGTCATCTAGTCCAGCCCACTGCTCAAAGCAGGACCAATCCCCAACTAAATCATCCCAGCCAGGGCTTTGTCAAGCCTGACCTTAAAAACTTCTCAGGAAGGAGATTCCACCACCTCCCTAGGTAACGCATTCCAGTGTTTCACCACCCTCCTAGTGAAAGTTTTTCCTAATATCCAACCTAAACCTCCCCCACTGCAACTTGAGACCATTGCTCCTTGTTCTGTCATCTGCCACCACTGAGAACAGTCTAGATCCATCCTCTTTGGAACCCCCTTTCAGGTAGTTGAAAGCAGCTATCAAATCCCCCCTCATTCTTCTCTTCCGAAGACTAAACAATCCCAGTTCCCTCAGCCTCTCCTCATAAGTCATGTGTTCCAGTCCCCTAATCATTTTTGTTGCCCTCCGCTGGACTCTTTCCAATTTTTCTACATCCTTCTTGTAGTGTGGGGCCCAAAACTGGACACAGTTCTCCAGATGAGGCCTCACCAATGTGGAATAGAGGGGAATGATCACGTTCCTCGATCTGCTGGCAATGCCCCCACATATACATCCCAAAATGCCATTGGCCTTCTTGGCAACTAGGGCACACTGTTGACTCATATCCAGCTTCTCGTCCACTGTAACCCCTAGGTCCTTTTCTGCAGAACTGCTGCCGAGCCATTCGGTCCCTAGTCTGTAGCGGTGCATGGGATTCTTCCGTCCTAAGTGCAGGACTCTGCACTTGTCCTTGTTGAACCTCATCAGATTTCTTTTGGCCCAATCCTCCAATTTGTCTAGGTCCCTCTGTATCCTATCCCTGCCCTCCAGCGTATCTACCTCTCCTCCCAGTTTAGTGTCAAACAGTTCGTGCAAAGCCATCCACGATGTCATGCACGCTACCCAGAGTCACGGTTCTTCTGAGCAGGATGCGATTAATGGCCCTGCAAACTTGCATCAACCCGATTCCAATAGTCGACTTTCCCACTCCAAACTGGTTAGCGACCCATCGGTAGCTGTCCGGAGTTGCCAGCTTCCAGATCGCAATAGCCACCCACTTCTCCCCCGTCAAGGCAGCTCTCAATCTTGTGTCCTTGCACCGCAGGGTGGGGGCGAGCTCCTCACACAGTTCCATGAAAGTGGCTTTTCTCATCCGAAAGTTCTGCAGCCACTGCTCGTCATCCCAGACTTTGCATCATGATGTGATCCTACCACTCAGTGCTTGTTTCCCGAGCCCAAAAGCGGCATTCCATGGTGGTGAGCATGTCCCTGAATGCCACAAGCAAACTCGTGTTCTATGCATTACTCGAGTCGATATCATCGTCGGAGCCCTCACTGTCACTTTGGATCCTAAGGAATAACTCGACTGCCAAACGTGACGTACTGGCGAGACTCGTCAGCATACTCCCCAGCAGTTCGGGCTCCATTCCCGCAGTCCGAAAGGGAAGACAGAGCGCACAGTACAAAAACATTTAAAGATGGTGCCAAATGTGGACGGAAGCAGAGGGATTGCTGGGATGTGAACCGATGCATCACGGGGTGTTGGGACAGGACCCAGAATGCCCCGCACCTCCTGCCCCCTTCCCACAAGCCACAGCGGCAGAATGGGAAGAGGTGCTCTGTGGGATAGCTGCCCATAATGCACCGCTCCCAATGCCGCTGCAAACGTGGCCACGCCAGTGCGCTTGTCCCTGTCAGTGTGGACAGACTGCAGTGCTTTCCCTACTGCGCTCTCTGAAGGCGGGTTTAACTCAAAGTGCTCGACATCTGCAAGTGTAGCCATGCCCTAAGTGACAGCCCGCGGTGTGTATGCCCCTCAAAGACCTCATCTGGCATAGTCTGTGTATCTCTGAGCAGGGGAAAGAAATTTCAGGGACTGAAAAGGCATGAAGACCAAATACTCAGTAGTAATTCATTACACTTGTGTTACGAAGGGAGACTTAGCTAGACCGAGCATCCTCCTCTTCTGAGTAATAAATTCCAGAGAGGGTGAGAGATCTCTGAGGCATGTAAAAAGCTGAATAGAATGGAATGGATAAGGTGTTTGGGATAATAAATAATATACAAACACAAAGCGTATCAGAAGTTGAGGAGAAGCACCCAGAATTCAGAACAAGTTTTTCAAGCAGTGTTTGGACATGAAAAGTGGTTGCTTCCAGTGGGGAGCGAGGCACCACAAATTAACGATGGGGCGGGGCAAGGCAAGGCAAAGAGAGAAAAACCCAGAACACCAGCTAGAGGTTGGGATATCTATTTATTTGCAGAGGCTTTTTGCTGGTGCTCATCAGCATAGTATCTGACTCTTCACAGCCATCAGTCTTCTGAGCATGCCACCTGAGAGATTCAGAAGTATTATTGTCCCAATTTTATAGATAAGAAATGGATATGCAGAGATCACAGCCCAGTGTTTTCAAGAGTAGCTGCTAGGCCTCAATTTTGGTCTTGCCAACTTGAGCCACTTGGCTGGTTTTCAGAGCTGCTGAGCATGCACCCACAACTCTCAATGATTTTAACTGGGAGTAGAGGGTCTTCAGCATTGAAAACCAGGCCCCAAATGTGCATATAACATGCTCAAGGTAATGCACAAAATCTGTTGTAAAGCTACAGAGCCTAGATTTACCAGGTCCCAGTCTTGGCAGAAAATAACCCTTCTTCCAGCAAGGCATGCTTTCCACATTTGTAAGATTAGGTTTTAGCCCTCCATAGATACCTCCAAGTGTCAGCATGCTCACAACAGTTTGCTGAAGACTGGAGAGTTATTGCCTTTCAGGCTTCAGCTGCCCTAAAGCAATGTGATTTTTCTTCTCTGGAGGGAAAGGCTCTGAGGGAGTTCCCAAAAGCCCTGAGAGAGGACCTTCAAAGAAACTAAAATTGGGGTTCTGCTCTTTTTTTTCCCCCCCCACATGAGTTGCAAAGAAGGCCTGAAAGGTTTTTATTCTTATATCATGTCAGAGATCCTGGAAGCAAAACCTGAACGGAGAGGGGAAGTGACTTATTCAGACTGGTCAAAACTTCGACATCTGCTTAACTCAGATTCTTAAAAGAAACCGTGTCTGTTCGGGAGTCAGTTGCTCCTTCAAGGGCTGAGAAAACTCAGTGCATGTGTGAAGCACCAAAGAAGTGTTCCCACAAAGCCCAGAGACTTATTTTTCCAGAAATTCCAAAACAAGGAGGTTTTATTTCTTATAAAGCAGTAAAAAAACCAAACAAAGCACACCAATATTTTTCCCCTCTTTTTTACAATATCAACTCCTTCCCCAAAACAGGGACAGAGCAACACCACAACCAAGAGGCCACTGCTTGTAGGGCTCTGGGGACATTGTGCAGAATCTCATTAGGGCATGAACCTGTAATCCTGTCTCAAAAACTGTAGTTTTACCATCTGAACCATCACTGGTCCCATTTGATTAATCTGAAGCAATTAAAGAGCTTTGGCTAGGATCTGCTTAACTAGCATTAGATACACATCACCTCTCCATTAAAAATAGTACAGGAATTAAGTGAGTTTAATTCAACTGCACTTGGGAGCAATAAAACAAGGAGATAGATGCTCATGGCAGGTATTTGCAGCAGTATAGCACCTGGTTTTCCAACCCTTTGGGGGCCCAACTAATGCAACTTCTTTGGAGCCCCAAATCAGGAAGGTATTTAAGCACATGCTTCATTTCAAGCACTTGAAGTTCATTTGAAGTTAATGCAGACTACCCATGTACTTTAAGTTAAGCACCTGATTTAAGTGTTGTGCAGATCTGGATGGAGTCTAAGCCTAGCCCTGTCTCCACAGGGCAAAAATCAGTTGTTGAAATCTCATAAAATGATCTATAGTGAAGGAAAAAGTTAGAGGGACAGGGAAGAAAGAGCTGACTCCTAGCAAAAAAATGCGTTTCTTGGAGTTGGGTAATGCTTTAGTTTCCCAATGAAAGTCAATGAGTCATGACCCTTCCTTGTGAAGCCCAGGCAGGACCCCTCTTCCCCCTTCCTATATACATCTTAGCGCTGTCACTCATTGCCTTTTTATTAGGCTTTCTGCTTTTTTTTTTTAAACAGACCTGGATTACAACAATAGATTAAGTCTTTTAATAATTATACATGTGCCTGGATTAAAGAGCCTAAGAGCACAGATACCCAAACAAACACACCAAGCTATTCTACCCACACAGGATTTATATGGCAAATAGAACTGCCCCAACACTTCGCAAAGTAGGCTAATGGTGGCCTATGGCCCCAATTCAGCAAGGTACTAACATCCTTAAAGTCTGCCACGTACTTAAGTACTTTGCTAAATTAGGACCTAGCTAGGTAAATGGCACACCATGATCATGCTAAACAATAGCTCTTGCCTACTATCTTGAGCCTTATAAGCAAGGCGACTGGCAGGGAAAACTGGCACAGATGAGGGATTCTTGCTTAATCTCTTCCACAAAGGATGGGAATCCTCATTTTCAGTGGCTAGCCAGGTGGAACTTGGACACATGAACTTTCCCTTTAAGAGGCTCTTTGGGGGCAGGGCCCATCTTTTTGTTGTGTCTGCACTGTGCCTAGCTCCATAGGGTCCTGGTCCACTACTGGGCTGCTTAGGTGCCACCCTAATAATACTACTACCTCAGATAACTAGCAGCTCCCATCTAAGGGTCTCCAAATGCTTCACAAACTTTAAGTCTCAACATCTCTCAGAGGTGTGCAGGCATTATCCCTATTGCACAGATGGGTAACCGCAACAGCCAGCTTAAATATTTTGCCCAAGATTAGACAGGTCACCTACACCGCTGGGAATAGAATCCAGTGGCCAGGGCATAAACAACTTTTTTATTTTGAGGGGCATGAGCTAGAATTACATAATAAAATAGCTGTTGAATATCACTTTGGTGAGTACCCTGTACCACAGCTAAATTGGTCCACTTTTAATAAAGTGATAGAAACTAGTTTGGAAGAGTCTTTATTTATTGATGCAATCCCTATTTATTTATTTATTTTATTTTTTAAAACACACACACACCACCCAAACTGCCAGGGGTCTCTACTAGGAGTCTTCTGTTCTAACCACTAGAGTAGGAGCTAATTGATACACAAATTAAACAGAGCATCAAAAAAAAATCTCCTTGAAACTACCAGTGTTACACAGATATTTATTGCTTTGCAGTTTCAGCACTTTTATACAAATATTTGTATCTGGAGAGCAAATTCCTTCCTAGAAACTAAATGTTTAGGAAGGCAGAGAAAGATAATTATGAGCAAGTTACACACTTGTTTATAACCATGGTATTCCAGTTGTGAAATAGAAATTTGCAGTCACTCCAGGTGTAGCCCTGTAGACAAGTCATTTCAAGACTGAAGTGTTACAGTTGATAGCTGAACATCTGTACCGTGCCATGACACCAGGCTAAAAGGTTAGGTGCCTTCAAGTGGCTGAAGAGGGCAGATGACCTGTATATCTGCTTCACCTGATGTATTATGGCTTTGAGAATATTTGGCATTTATACGGTGCACACCTGTGAGATAAGCAGATGTGGAAAGTGAGACAGAGTGAAAGTAAACTTGCCACAGCCATGCAGCAGGTTAGCAGAAGCAGGATTAGAACTAGGCAGCTCTTTACTCTCAGTCCTGAGTTCAATCCATTAGATCATGCTGTTCTTCTCTTTTTCACATATATAGCTAATCAGTTACCAATATATAAAGCAAGTCCCAACCCATGCAGCTACACTGGATACAAGCACTACCAGAACCAAGGTCAGCCTGTCACCTCCCCTAATAATGCCCATTTTAGGTTTTAAATAAGTGGAACATTTCTCTCCATTTCTAAACTTCAAGTGATCTACCAAGTGGAAGGTACAATGATACAGCTGCACTTTGCTCTGAAGCAGTAAAAATCAGAAGCAATTGCTAAAGGAGCAGAAGCAGCTTTCGTTTCTTTCCTGAGGGAGAGCTCCGATCTTCTGAGAGGAAAGGAGGATGGATATGTTTTTACACAAACTGATCAAACTACTTTTCATTCTCAACGAATACAAGGCTGACAAAGTCTCACGTGTACTAATTTTCTTCAGCTAAGTCATCTTACTGTATGCTATGAAACTAGAAGCTAATAAAATAGCTATTTCTCCTTCCTTGACAGGCTTTCAGGTATGTCAGCTGAGAGCAAGAGCACTTATAATGACATCTAAAAGGGCTTGTAAACACCATGAGACAAGCCATCTCTGATATTCCCCCACTGAATTAGTCCTTTCTCCTCTGTCCCTAGGAAACAAACAAGAATCACCAAGACGCCTCTCTAGTGCAAAAAAGACAAATTTGCTTACTTGATTTTTCTTTTCCCAATGGGTTTCCCCTGCAAATTTTGGAGGTAGGATCAAACATGTCGGTTAGCAGAGATAGGGCTTGGCTGTGTCCCCTAGAATCACTGCCAGAGTGTATGTTTCACGCGCTGTAAAATACGCAGCGAACTAATGTCATGGACGTCTTGTAGTTGAGAACGCGTTCCCTTAACACTTCCCATGTTGTCTGCAGAGCATAAACCACCCAATGTTGGCCAAATTACATTAAAATCTGAGAAGGTTAAGAGAAGAAAACCTGTTGTCAGGTAAGGAAACGTCTCTCCGCCGTACTCATAGCTGGCTTTACCATTTCTTAGTACGAGATTTTAAATAGTGGTAAAATCCAAAGGATAGGCTAAGGGAAGCAGCAGAATTTGGGGTGTGGGTGGAGAGCATATTACTGCATGCAGTACCTGTCCAACAAAAGCAGCAGCAGTCACCAAAGTCTGTGCATTAATTGTGCAGTGGCCATATGGATAGAGGACCAGTTGGCTCCCTTGCCAATCTTTTCATAGTTGGCCTGAGATTTTCCTGCTCAGAATGCTGTTGGGGATCTGGTCTGATGGGCAATAATCGATTATAGAAAGAATGGGTGCTTAGATTGAAAAAAGTTCTTCACTGCGCAATTTCAGCAACAAGACAACTGATGACTTAAAGGCCTCTTTTCCCATGAGCACGATATGGCACAGGCAGCCGTGGACTTTCTGAAGACACCTGTTCATTCCAAGTAAGTTTCTAGAGTTTTCCTTGCAGCCAGCTGATGCTATTTTCCTCTTGAGGTACAGAGTTACGACAGAAGGGAACAAATGCAACCTTGTGACCTATGAAGAAGTGTTTACTTCAAGGATGGGTCTAATCTTAGGACCACTTTGTAGGCATGCAACACGCAGCACTGGCTTCATAGACAGAATGTCACACTGATGTAATGTTACTTTGATGGCAAGACAAAGAGTGGCTGAAGCAGTTTGGGTACCATTTTCATTACAGCATTGTAACGAACCATTCTGAACAGAGCACACACACACACACACACACACACACCCTCCCGCAAAGCCCACACTTACCCCCCTCTGGGATTTGACATTTTTGGTAACAAAAAGGAACATGAACCTCACTTTAAGTGAGTTTCCTTGAGTTTGGCAGTTTGAAGATTTCCCTGTAGGGCCTCTGTCCCTGCTTCCCTCTGCCTTCAAGTGTGGCACTCCAGACCCACATGCTTCCACACTGGAATTAATTGGACACACCTGATCTGACCTCGGAATGACTCAGTAATAATTACATAACACTTTCTGCAGAGCACCTGATAAAAGGATGATGGCTGCATAGGTCTTAGAACCTGCCACCTTTTTGCAGGCATCAAAATACCAAGTTAAGCCTCCGCAGTGCTACTTGGTGGATCTCTGAAGATTAAGCAGCTGTACTGCACCTCTCAAGAATCTTCTGATGCAAGATTAGTCAACAGCTCACCTGTAGGATAGTGACAGGAGGCAGGTTTACATCAGGCTCTACCTAGAACTCATCTGTCTGAGGTGAAGGCGTAGATGTCCGCAAACTGAATGAGTCTGTCTCTCAAGGGCTCTAGTCCGTGGGCAAGTGAAGCAGAGAGAGTCAGGTGGAATTTCTTCTGCTTGCTTGTGGAACTGGCTTTGCTTCTAGCCTTCTCTACAATAGCTGCCATCAAGCCCTAGAGATCTGGGAAGAACTGAAGCCTTGAAAAGTTTCGAGTATTTCCCTTTGGTAGGATGGTCTGAAGTCTCTTTTCTACTGACTACAGCAGGGAAATATTTCTTATTCCTGTTAGTCCTCCAGTGGTTTCCCAAAGAAAATTTTCCACCTGCACAATTTGAGAATGCTATGAGATGTTTGGCTTAGCCCCCCGCCCCCTTTCTCAGGAACGTAAGTTACCACAGCTCTCTCTTAGCTACTGCAGTGTATGCCAAGGACTCAGAGGCAAATCTCAAGGAGTCCAAGCATAAATTGAAGCTCACTTTGGTTGCTAAAGATACTTTGTGTAGCACTGATTTCAGGACTTTCATTCATTTGGGTTTATTTTTAGACAAAGTCACTCCATGGTAGGTTCGATCTTGGAAAGTAGGCAGAAAAGGTGATGGACACATCTTTTCTAACAAACTAGGAAATTTATCTCTGTGGGAAAATAAAACAAAACAAAAAACACTACAGTTCACTCCAGACAGGTCAAAGAGCAATCCCAACTAAGGATTCTGCCCAAAGATGGAGTTTAGAAAGTTTTGCCCCATTGCTCTGTAAGGAGTGGGTAGAAGATCCAACAGCAGCCCATGTCTCCGTCTGGTGCCCTATGCCTGTTGACTGTCTACACCTATCTCCAAAATTTGCACAAGGGAAACCCATGCCTAGAAATATTGAACATGGTCATGAAGAAGAATGCATTAGATACCCAGTAACAAATACTTGGCAGGAGATAACAATGAAAACCTTTAGTCAGCCACCAACAGAAAGGCTAATCAGTTTAGAACAGGAACAAACATTTTACACTTTCTATTAAAGTTGGTTCCATTTCTTTAGACCCATTTACTCTAATGCAAGGGCCACATTCAAGTGACAGCGGATACCATGGCAGGAAAACAGTGAAAACCGTTCTTGCCCTGTCCACAAAAAGAAGCAGAACCACAGCATCGTCACCTATATTTAAAACATCTGGGCCAAATATGCTAACATGCTCCTTAGTGGCTTCCATGCATAAATACAACTGTAACACTTCTAATCCTAGTGGGGTTAGGGCTCTGATTTAAAGATCACTTATTAAAAAAAAAAAGTAAAGTACTAATAATTATTTTTCCCCATTGTTTTGTGTTAGCAATAAAGAGATTACAGCATATTTGATAGTGTGAAAGCAGTTTGATTCAAGGACCTTTCACATAACAGCTGACATCAAATTATTCCACAGATTCTGTATTTTCTTAGTATTTTTAGAACCATTTCTAATATTTACCAAGGTTTCATGACTCTTCTTCAAAAGGCAGTTTAGAGGACTTTGTTTCGTGTAATAAAATTTGGCACATCAAAACACACACCCAGTGAATGAATCACTGTTATCCAACCATCTTAAAGAACAGTAAAAAAGACTAGACAGAATGCAAGCGTTATGTCCATCCCTTTCCCATGTACCCTAGATATTCTATCCATGGAATTCTTTGTTTCCCCATCTGCTCCTGCTGTTTGTTCTTCACCTGAAGTTATCTCATTTGTGACACCACAGTTAACTGCTGTGGTAAATGAATGGTAAGAGCAAACAGTATATGTATGAAAAAGACCCTTTTTTAGGGAAAAATCAAGGAGATAAATAATCAAAAAATATAAAAATTGTTTTTAAATACTGTTTTTCAAATATTAACATGAAGATTCAGATGTTGTAGAAGAATTCATTCCAGAAGATCACAGATTTTATTTAGGGCTTGTTGACATATAAAAGTTAATATAGAATAAGGAAGAGTGAATTTAAAGCATATTATCTGTTCCAGTTAGTACTTTAAGTTCAGAATAACTGTGTCCACACATGGAGTTAATTAGGAATAGCTATTCCCAAATGACTGCCCAAGTAGACAAGCCCTTGTATAGTAACTTTTATCCAAAGTGCTGCATACGGATAAAAGAAACACACAGGATCACTATTGACTTGTTTATGGCTGAGTGACAATACCTTACACTCACAAGAGACAACAATAAACAATTTTGCAGATGGGTTTTAAAAGTCACAGAATGTCAGAAAGAGGTGGAGGAGGGGAAGAAAGCACCAGATCTGGGGCTATAGAAAGAGGCGGCAATATTTAGAAACACCTGGAGATATGAAAGGGGCAATAAAAGGAAGAAGGACCAGATCAAGCACTGTAAGAAAGAATTTTTAAACTGACAACACTGATGGACAGCAAGACACTGAAATGAAACAAACAGCAACGTGAATGGTGAGAGAGCAAAAAGGTACATGTGTTGGGTGATTAGTCAACTGAGGTGGCGGACTAGAAGATTTTGGAAAAGCAGATCAATAGCTATGCAGAAATTAAGGCACTAAATCAGCAGCTCAAGGATCAGCATTTTTACTTTAATGTAAATAAGAAGCCTCCAGAGATTTGTTTTGAAGGTGATATCTGCAAGGTTTAACAAGAGAAAAGGGTGGGGAAAAGGTGTTAGTTGAAGATAACATCAAGACTCATAGAAGCAGCAGCAACCAGATTGATAGGAGTATCAACAAGAAAGAAAAGTAAGCAGTGGAGATGAAGAGAGAACATTCATCTTGGTCATATCTAATTTAAGGCGAGTGGTTTTAGTCCAAGTGGAAATGGAATCAAGCAAGGTAGAAAGAATTATGGGTATAGGAGAAAAAAGAAAAGGAAAGAACACAACTGAATGTTACCCTAAGATTGGGCCTGAGCAGAGATAATCACACCGAGTGAGTTGGAAGAAATAGATTATGGGACCAAGAACAGAGCCCTTTGGGCTGAGACAGGAGAAGAGGCAGAGAAATGGTTGTCCCAGGATACCCAAAAAAACAGAACGAGATAAGGAAAACACTGAAGTGCAGTCAGAAAAACAACTGAGGCAATGAAAAAAAATAAGTCAGTGACAGAAGATTATGAGAAGTCAAGAACAGAAGTAAAATCTTTGGCTGCAACCTCAAGCAACAATTTAATAACTCATATGAGAGCTCTCTTAATAAAGTGACCTGATAGAAAACCAAACTGGAAAGGTGGAGTGAATTAAGGGCAAATATGAAAATAAGATTTCTGCTCGAAGATTTTAGAAAGGACTGCAGGGAGAAAGAAGAATCAATAGAAGGCTTTTTAAGAATAGGGAAAATAGCTCAAAAGAGGGATGGACCGAGCCTGAGACCAGAGAAGCCTTTTCAGTGGCCAAAGTCTGAGATCAGGCAGTGGTTTGGTAACAAAGCTATGCTTAATTATAAAAAGTTATAGTAATTCACTTTTTTTCATAGCAAGTTTTCAGAATCTTATTGAATTTATATTTATTCCCCCTATAGTCTTCAGTGACAGTGATTAGATTCCATTTCATTTCCAGTCCTTATTGAAGACAGGATTTGAACTGGCAATTTGGAGACTTATCCCATCAGTCATCCAAACCCTAATAGGTGCTTTATTTGAAAGGTCTACAGAAGTTTCAAACAGCCCCCCAGACAAAAGGCTATTTTGAATGTCCAGAAACTGTATCAGATGTATTCCTAATGATAAACAATTTATACATCACTTTTAACAGCAAAGTTATACTTCTAAGGTTTTGTATAACCAGTAAATTGTAGGGCTGACTTTTTATTGCATTATGACTCAGGTTATAAAGCATTAAGAAGTTGTTCTCCCATCAGAATGCTGGACAGTCTTAATCCTCATTTTTAGCAGGGGAGCTGCTTTGCAGCATCAGGTAACTGAGATCAATACAGGAGTGAAATGTAATGGCCTAGGATATAGATTCTAAGGCCAGAAGGGACCATTGTGGTTATCTAGTCTGACCTCCTACAGAACACAGTCCAGAGAACAGCCCCAAAATAACAGCTAAAGATCTGCTCTAGAAATACATCTATTCTGGATTTTAAAATGTTTAATGATAGGGAATCTACCACAAACCTTGGTAACTTGTTCCAGTGATTAATTACTCTCACTGTTAAAAGTTTACACCTTATTTCCAATCTGAATTTGTCTAGGCTCAACTTCCAGCCATTGGATCATGCTGTACCTTTCTCTGATAAACTGAAGAGCCCATTATTAAGTATTTGTTACTCAGACTGGTTTCAGAGTAACAGCCGTGTTAGTCTGTATTCGCAAAAAGAAAAGGAGTACTTGTGGCACCTTAGAGACTAACCAATTTATTTGAGCATGAGCTTTCGTGAGCTACAGCTCACTTCATCGTATGCATCCGATGAAGCGAGCTGTAGCTCACGAAAGCTCATGCTCAAATAAATTGGTTAGTCTTTAAGGTGCCACAAGTACTCCTTTTCTTGTTACTCAGACTGTAATCAAGTCACTTCTTAACCTTCTCTGTGTTAAGCCAAACTCCAAGAGCTTGATCTATTTATCATAAGGCATGTTTTCTAATCTGTAATCATTCTTGTGGCTCTTTTCTGAATCCTCTCCAATTTATCAACATCCTTCTTGAATTGTTGGCACCGGAACTAGACACAGTATTGCAGCAGCAGTCGCACCAATGCCAAATACAGAGGTAAAAATAATCTCTACTCCTACTCAAGATACCCATTTATGCATCCCACGATTGTATTAGCTCTTTTGGCCAGAGTGTCACAGTGGGAGCTCACGTTCAGGTGATAATCCATCATGACCCCAAATCTTTTTCAAAGTCACTGCTTCCTGGGATAGTTGCCTCATCCTGTATGACCTACATTCTTTGTTCCTAGAAGTATACATTTTCGCTTAGCCATCTTAAAATGCTTGTTTGCTTGCACCCAGTTTACTAAGCGATCCAAATCACTCTGAATCAGTGACTGGTCCTCTTCATTACTTACCACTCTCCCAGTTTGTGAGTCATGTACCAAGAGGTCAGACTAGATGACCTAATGGTCCCTTCCAGCCTTAGGCTCTAGGAATTTACCAATAGCTGTTGGTCAACGGTTTATACAGTGCAGTGGTTTGAGGCTATTCTTCAGTGATTTAGATATGAGGAGGGGAACACTACTGAAATTAAACCACTGATTTGTTGGGGCTTAGCATTAATTTTTATGTTTCATAAAACATTAAGTACATCGCTGAAATTCAATTCAGCTGGAATTAGAGGGCGCATCATTCATACAGATATACTATCTGGAAAGAATCATTAAGATTTGTGTTCCCATCAGAACTGCTGGAGAGGCAGCATCTCACATTTCAATAGAGGGAACTTCAAAGGTGCTTCGATACAGTACAACTGTGCTAAGCACAAGTTATTATTTTTCAAATTTGACAAGAAAAGTACATAGTGTCACCATTTCACTGTTATACTATGTGGCCAATGGATGATAAGAAATACAAAAGACTGGAGTAGGATTTCTTGTTTCATACAAAAACTCCAAGTTATTGGACTGACTACTTTAACTGCTGGCTGGCAGTGCAGGGAGAAAGCATGGCAAGTGAGTAAGAGCACAAGCTATACCAATGGAGACAAGTTCAAATCCTGCCTTAAAGAGGGTTGTTTTTTTCCGAAGGGTGAGAGATCGTCAAATGCTTATTTAGACACATCAGATACACCCCAACATTGTCTTTGTTCAAGAGACAGGCTTTGACAACAGAAGGTGCAGCAGCTCAGGACTGGGGTGCATTTACAGAGCTGTGCCTGCCACAGCAGGAAACTAAAGGTTAACGCCATTGCTGTTGTCCCTCTTTTGCATAGGCTGTTAATTCCCTTACACACTAAGACAGAAGAATTATTCTTTGCCAGACTTTAAATTATTATTAAACTAATACTCCATAAGTTGCTGGTTTCATTTTAAACTAATTTCTCTCACAATTATGAGAGAGTATTTAGCATTGGTCACTCATTTTAGACTGTATGCTGAGTCGCAAGCTCTTTAAATGTGGGGTGACTATTTTGTCCCATAACCAAGCACACTGATTTCACCCCCAACCGTCTTAATTTAGCCTGTTAAGAAGCCTCCTGTCCTGCCTTGACGATTCTTCTCATTTCCTCATCTTGCAGAAGCAAACTCTTGCTGAACTTGCCTTCAACCCCTTGAATGGAAGAGGTCTAGCGAGGCTGATCTGGCAGCTGGCTCAAAATGCCGCAACCTCCAACAAACTTGCATCTATTTCCCCTATCCTGTTATGGTTGAAGGAAGGGAAACAGTTATGATACCACGGTACTTCACAACAATGCTAAGTAGCACAGAGCTGTAGCTGCAATTCATGCTATGTGTTAAATATACTAAGGCTCAGCCAAGTCAATGCGCTAAATGAACAAGCAAGACATTCTCTCCTCGGATAAATATCTGGTTTATATGACGCGTAAACACCTGCTGATAATCCACTTTGGGCCTCCGCTTTTTCCGTGGCTGGCCTTTTGCATTAGCACCCCCTGCACTAGTGCCCTCTGTCTGGGCCGTCCTGCTTGGCAGGTCAGCCTTATTCTTGACTGCCAGATGCAAGTTGTCATTTGTTGTCTTCTTTTCTCCAGCTCCACCCAAAAATGTCTGCATCCCACACTCATCCTCTGCTCTCCCGCGTCCTGACCCAGCTTTCCGTCCAAGGGTCTTTGATTCATTTGTCAGGGCTGGCTCCTCTGTTGCTGTCCTTGAGTCAGCTCCCTTCTTTATCAAGGACTCCTGCAGTTTGAGTCTGTCGAACAGCTACAAGGGAACATTCAGGTAAAACGATCACATTCATAAACAGAGGCTTCTCATTCTCCACTCCTAAATGAAGCACTGAGCACCTGGCCCAGAATCAGCAACCAGGACACATGATCATCAACCGATATTAGATTTTTCCCAGAGTTAAACCAAGAAGTAAGGTGAATGGGTGTCTCACGCATCCAGATCTGCTAGACAGACTATGCAAGAGTGCCTTTAGCATCTCATGACTAATAGGGAGTTTGGTTTTGCATGGGCGATACTGCCATGGAGACAGTATTCAACACTATGGCAGGGAAGACAGGAGTCAGTGTGTTGTTCAATGACCTCTAAACCACCCTCTACCCCAAAAACATAGTAAGATAGTGCTAAAAGAATCCTTATCCCCTCCACCTCAGCCAGGAGACAAACAGCTGTGATGTGGAGCCTCGATATGTCAGGACTTCATTCAGGGAGAACAGATCTGGGGTTCCTTTAATGAGACAATGGGGCACCAAGGAAGAGGGCGGTTTTGGGAGGTGAGAGGCCAAAACCAATAGTAACTATTCATAAAAATGCCTAGGATAGCAGAACTGATATATAAAAAAAGAGTTAATTAATCTGAAAGTGTAAAGGTGCTGAAGTTGGAAAAGAAATTATTATGCTAGCATTATGCATAAAGCTGACGTGAAATATACACTGGATTGCTTGGCATGTCCAATTTCCAGCCCCAGTATGAATGGGCTTAAAAGGAACACTGGCAACTTGAATGTTTTTTAACTGATAGATTAAAAATAAAAAAAAGGGGGGGGGGGGAGAGAGAAGAGGAAACGATTTTAATCTGGTTTCAGAGTAACAGCCGAGTTAGTCTGTATTCGCAAAAAAAAGGAGTACTTGTGGCACCTTAGAGACTAACCAATTTATTTGAGCATAAGCTTTCGTGAGCTACAGCTCACTTCATCGGATGCATCGGATGCATCCGATGCATCCGATGAAGTGAGCTGTAGCTCACGAAAGCTTATGCTCAAATAAATTGGTTAGTCTCTAAGGTGCCACAAGTACTCCTTTTCTTTTTATTTAAATCTGTTGTTTGGATAGAATGTCCCCAGTTTAAAAACAAATTCCTTATAATAAATTCGTTCAAGGATTTCTCAGCTCCCCTGCTGAGGTTTAGAAAGGTCTTTTGAGCAGGCCCAAAGCAACAACATGCATGTCCATCCCCCATCACCCCCTTCCTTGCTGTTCATGTGTATGCCTATTGCCTCTTCAGTTTCAGCTTTGCTGTAACTGGTAAATGCCCTCTTGCGGGGCTCGGGAAAACAGCAAGCATGTGAGCTCCAGAGCAGGACATGAGAGGGACAGCTTCATGGTATTGCAACAGACAGACATTCAAATGACTACCAAATGAACAGTGAAACTGACTATAGACAAAGCACTGTCAAATGCACAAAACAAACAAATAAAATGGGGGCGGGGGGAGGAGGGCAGAGTTTCTGCTCTGAACTCTCAGTTCTAGTAATCTTCTAGGGTTATCTGTAAAAGTAAATACTACAGTTTCAGATGGAAATGCTATCTTTTTAACTACTACAAAAATAAGGCACAAAGTCAGTTGATAAGCTATTAGAAAGCTATTTACCCTGGTAAGAGTCAGCTGAGGTTCACTGTAGAATGCTTTGCCCAGTACTGGCTTTCTGTAGGTCTCATCTACATCTGTCAAGGCCTAGAAGAAGACAAAGGAAAAGGTTCAAGATAAAGTTCTTAACACTCTGACCTTCAGAATAGCTTTGTATCATACCTTATAAAGCCATCAAAAAGTGTCCTGTCTCAAAGACAATCTAGCAACAAGCACTACACAGGAATGTGTTTCTTTATGTCCAAGACACTTAGTTATATTGATGTATAAAAACAAATGCATCCGATGAAGTGAGCTGTAGCTCACGAAAGCTTATGCTCAAATAAATTTGTTAGTCTCTAAGGTGCCACAAGTTCTCCTTTTCTTTTTGCAAAGCCCCTGTAGTGCCCAGCAGCTGCTTCTACATTACTCCCAAATCCTCCCCATCATCCTCACACACAAATACTTTTGTTTTCTATCCCAAGATAACACTGATTTTTTTCCAACACTCTCCCACCTTCAGGGCTCAAAACTCTTTGACAGCTGCCTTCCCTCTATCCAATCTCCCCTCTCAAAAATCTTCGGGCAATCTTGCCTTGCTCTGCTTTTGTAGCACTGAAACATGGTAGTCTGTCCCCTTTAAGGAAATGGGGCCTTGGGGTCAGCTCACTCTCCATCACCTGGTGTGGTCCTTTAAGATTTTGAGAGGTCTGATATAACAAAGTTGTAAGAGATATTAGTAGAGAGGAAGTGGTCATAGGAACAGGTAGTGTTTGGGAGGAAATCCCATTACTGTTTCTTTAAGGGCCTGGGAACAGGAGCCTTTCAGAATGGATAAATCAAAACTCCCCTTTCTCCCAGCCAATTGAGATGAGCTTTAGGAAGCAGACCAGCAGATTCATAGCAGGAGCAGGCCTGCTTGCTGAACTCTTTGGGGAAGAGGGCCCAGCTGAAGGAGAAGATGGCTAAGGCCCTACAGCTGGCCTAAGAGGCAAACATAGTTCCAAGGGGAGAACTGGGGACTCTTGCCTTAAGAAGAGACAGAGGGACTGCATGAAGCACTACCCCAGCTCCATGGAATATGTGGAAGAAGAATTTTGCATGTGGAAAAGACAGTAATTTAAGGAGTGACATCAAATGAAAGAAAAATCAGTCTCCTGGAGAAAAAAACAACAACGAAAGATTCAGAAGATCAAGGTAAGGAAAATGATCAGGGGGGCAAAATAAGCAAGAAAAATTGTTTTGAGGAAAGGCAGGGGAGTAGTTTCCAACACACATGCCTAGATCCTGCAGAGCAGATTTTAGAGATTTCTGCTATCCCTTATATTTTAGCTCTCTATGTTTGGTAACAGAAACTTGGGAAATTGTTAAATACATCCCAGCATTCAGTACAAGGGCAAAATGGGTTCATGATTAACAATACTACATTCCCACCTCCTCCAAGTTTGCCAGTTTAGTCCCTTTCCCAGGGGGTGTTTAGGTGTTTCCAGTGCAGAGGTTGTGAGTCAAGGAGTAGTACAATAATTACCATATTCCAGAATTTGTCAAACGCAACCAAAAACCCTGTGCAGACTCCACGCAGCCCCTTGAAAGTTCGGATGTGGACATTGACTTTTACACCATCTCTGACACAACGATGTAGCTCACCAAGAGGGCTGCCTTCGTGAACTAGAACAGATATGAAACACCATCAGTGAAGTATATATTTTATAAACAACAACAAAATACAGAGGGCTCACATCCCCCCAAGCCAGCACCCCCCGTCACCCCAGCCAGCACCCCCCAGTCCCCGCTCCCCCTCTCCCCACTGCTCCCCCTCCCCCCACAGCCAGCACCCCCATAACCCTTCCCCCCACAGCCAGCACCCCCCGCTACCCCCTCCCCCACTGCTCCCCCTCCCCACAGCCAGCACCCCCCAGCTTCCCCCACTGCTCCCCCTCCCCCCACAGCCAGCACCCCATTCCCCCACCTCCCCCCATAGCCAGCTCCCCCCCCCACTGCCAGCACCTCATTCCCCCACCTCCCCCCTGAGCCCGCACTCCCATAACCCTTCCCCCCACAGCCAGCACCCCCCCGCTACCCCCTCTCCCCACTACCCTATTCCCCCCTCCCCCCACAGCCAGCACCCCCTCCCCCCACAGCCAGCACCCCCATTCCCCACTCCTCCTCTCCCCACTGCTCCCCCTCCCCCCACAGCCAGCACCCCCATAACCCTTCCCCCCACAGCCAGCACCCCCCCGCTACCCCCTCCCCCCACTGCTCCCCACAGCCAGCACCCCCCGCTTCCCCCACTGCTCCCCCTCCCCCCCCCCTCAGCCAGCACCCTCCCACTACCCCCTCTCCCCACTACCCTATTCCCCCCTTCCCCCTACAGCCAGCACCCCCATAACCCTTCCCCCCACAGCCCGCACCCCCTCCCCCCACAGCCCGCACCCCCATAACCCTTCCCCCCACAGCCCGCACCCCCATTCCCCCACCTCTCCCCACAGCCAGCACCCCCCCGCTTCCCCTACTGCTCCCCCTCCCCCCCACAGCCCGCACCCCCCCGCTTCCCCTCCCGCTCCCCCCCACAGCCCGCACCCCATTCCCCCACAGCCCCCCCTTACGCGGCATCCTGGTGAGGACGTTGCGCGGGGCCCGGCGGCGCCCGGCCCGGCCGCGGGCCGCCGCCTCGCGCTCGGGGTCGCGGCTGACCATGAGGCCGCGGAGGCGCTGCAGCCGCTCGGGGTCGGCGGCGGGCGGGCGGCGGCGGGCGCTGCCCGGCGGGCGGCGGCGGGCGGCCGGGCGGCGCAGGCCCCGCTGGAAGCTCTCGTACTCGGCCAGGTTGTTGAAGCAGGGCGCGCCGGGGAAGGGCAGCGGCGTGCGGGCCGAGTACAGCGCCAGCAGCGGGTCGAAGCGGGCCGAGCTCACGTCCAGGCGGCTGGGGCTGGGAGACCGGCCGGGCTCGGGGCTGGGGCTGGGGCTGGAGCCCGAGCGCCGCCGCCGTGGCCGCGGCTCCCCGCCGGCCGCCTTCTCCATGCCCCGCTCGCCGCTGGGCCGGGCTCGCCGCCGGCCGCCTCTTGCCGCTCGGCCCGGCCGCCGCGAGGGGCCGCCCCCGAGCCCGGCACCGCCCCCAAGCTAAGCAGGCTCCGGCCCGCACCGCGCTGGGATGGGAGACGGAGCGCGGCCCGGCTGGGCCCGCGGAGCCTCTGTGGGGTGGGAGCAGGGGGCCCAGCTGCAGAGACAGCCGCTGGTTGGAAAGAGCGCCAGGGCCAGGGTGCCTTCAACGGTGTCCCTGCCCTGATCTCGGCCAGAGGCACACGTCCCCCGGGGGTCCGCGCAGGTCTTCTAGGGGGTACAGCTGCTCCTCTAGATATTTGCCTCGTTTTACAACAGGCTGCTCCGTAAACTAGGTCAATACGAACTAAAATTTGATACAGATGACTTGTTTCTACCGCTCTGTACACTGAACTGTATGGACAATATTTATAGCCCAATGACTGTATTTTATAATTTGATGGTGAAGATGAGAACGCCAGCGGTTGTTCAGGAACAGTGACGCTTTTGTATTTTTATGTCTGATTTTGTAAGCAAGTAGTTTTTAAATTAGGTGAAACTTGGGGGTGCGCAAGACAAATCAGAGTCCTGAAAGGGGACAGTAGTCTGGAAAGGCTGAGAGCCATTGCCCTGATGGTTTAAATACAATGAGCTTTGCTCAGTGCTTATCACCTCATCTGGAGGGAAATCAGGCCAGTAGCCCCAAGCCCCAGCCCTCCTGGCTGGTAATCAAGTTCTCCAGCATTCAGATAGATTAAAGATGCTCTAGTTTTAATATGGCTTCTCTAATTGCTGCACCTTTAATTAATTTCTCATACCAAAACCCCTCTGTGTATTACAGCAGCTCTGCCTGTGTAAAACACCAAGTCCCTCGCCCTAGGACCTTTCACAAGTCATGCACTGGCTCTTTCATAGAGGTGAGCACTTATGTTGCACAACTGAAAGGCAGCTGGGTAAAGGTCAGTACAAAAAGCTTATTATTTTTTCCTTAAAGAGAACATATTGTACAAGTGTTTTCTCAAAAGGAAAGTGACACTATTTCAGTCCCTGGAGCCCATTCTAGTCACTGTTAAGAGACTGCACCCCCTGCTATTAAACTCCGTAACTAGTCCCCAAAGGTCAAATGCTTCATTCTATGGCAGTAAAACCTAACTGAGAAAAGTCCGCTGAACAACTTCAAAAGGAAGCATCCATTTCTTAAGTGGGTCACAGTGACACTTTACCTGCTCTATAGAGGCACAGTGTTAACACAGTATTGGGCCGCTGGCATATACTGGTTCTAATTCTGTCCAACACTCATCCACCTCCTCTTTTTTCTTGGGCATATCCATTTTCAATTGTTTCAACTTCCTCTAGTTTTGAATAGCAAACTTTAGATAGATAGGGCCTGATTTTTGGAGGTGCTCAGCACCATTTACTTCAGTTAGAGTTATTTGTTCAGCACCTCTCAAAACAATGTGACCCAAAATTAAAGGCCATTTTTGAAAATATGACCCCTACCTATGACCTGCAGTTTCCACCTATCTGTGAAAGGGGAATATTTACCTATTATACACTATTCTGAGGATTGGTTAATGCTTGTAAAGTGCTCTGAAGATATAAAGCCCCATGTGGGTGATAAGTATTATCAGCTGGAACCATGTTCTCAAAAAATTCTTTCCACTTTATGCCAGAGTGAAAAATCCAAATTTTACGATTTTTGTTGAAGATAAATTTATTATATGAAGAGAAACCTCCAGAAGTCAGTTACTGGAGACTGACATGAAATATTCTGGAGTCCAATAGAGTTTATATCTCAGACCAAAAAAAAGTATTAGAGGGCTCACAGATGCCAGGAAGACTCTCTATAACTTTGGTGTCATGATTAATTTGGAATGAATGATGTGCTGCCCACCCCACAATCCCCCAAGTCTGCCTTTTCCTATTAGCTTCTTGATGATCACATATCCATACTACACATTAAGAAAATGAGATTATATACACTATCTTATATTTAAGTGCTTATTATCCAGCTGGCTTGAATGTATTTTCTTTATAGCCAATCACATTAACAGGAGTGGGGGCGGAGAGGGAAATAGCCACAGTAATAAAACAGCTTGACTCCGTAATTTTTTATTAGTGCTTTTCAGACAGGTTGTGAATAAATAATAGTAAAAAAAAAAAAAAAATGCATATTGCTGTAAATCAGCTCTCTTCCTGGGGGTGGGGTGGGGTGGGGGGGGGGAGGAGTGGCTGGAATGTTAATTAATGAGAGACAAGTCCAGTGTCAACCTTCTTTAGTCATAGTTGCTCCTTGCTTTCATTGTCTATGCCCAGCCTGCGAAGCATGAACAATTCCTTACCAAGTACTTGTCAACATAGTTTAATCAAACCTAAAGAAGAGTTCTGTGTAAGCTTAAAAGCTTGTCTCTTTCACCAACAGAAGTTGGTCCAATAAAAGATATTACCTCCCCACCTTATCTGACAGTTAAACTATGTCATTTTGAAACCAGTATAGTTAAAATGGTACCATCCCTAGTGTAGATGCTTGTATATCAGTATACACTTTTATAGCTTATCCCCCTAAATATACTGGTATAACTGTGTCCACACTAGGGACTGAGCTGATTTAACTACTTTGGTAACAAGTATTCCTCTAACCGAAATAGTTAAATCAGCACAAAAACTATATGTGGGCCAGGCCACCAAATTCCTTCAGGTACACACTCCAAGGTAGTTTCTCCTCATCCATCCCATCATGACTCATCTCTGCCTCCTCTTGTAGCAGGAATTGTCATCAATACCACTGCATGGATCAAACACAAGAGTAACATAAGACCTTCCCAACTGTAAGCAATAAGATCTTCTCCCTCTTCTCTGCTAGTTTCCATAATCCTAGCCAGCAGGAGCCAGAGGGTTTCCCAGTGAGCAGAAAAATGAGAGCATGACCTACACACACCTCCTACCGCGACAGAAATCTGTATGAGAACTTTATTACAACATTTGGCCATTTGAGACCTTCACTAATAACTAGCAAAGCCACAGTGACAAAAAACTCTGAAGAATAAACATAGGAGAGGGGGAGAATTACATTTCTGCATCTTTAAAAAAATAGAAAAGTAATTTACACATGAGAAAAACCCCTTTAAAATTAGTTACAGCAAATTGTTGGGCTACTTTGTGTATCTTCAATATGGGCCTGAGATGTGGACTGCTAGAGAATTTTTGTAACGAAGCTTCCTGGTTATGGAACTTGATTCAAGGCACTATTCCAAGTCTTTAGTCTGTTTCAGAGTTTAAAACAAACCTAAAGAAATAATCTTTCTGCTGCTTTTAACTGTTCCAAAGAGTAGATGGTTTTAGGGGAGTAACTCTATAAAGCACCCTGTGACGTTAATGTGAAAGATCCTACATAAATGCATGATGATGTTGTTATAAGTCAATGCAAATATGCATTTACAAGGGGTAATTTTATATAAAAGTTCTTTCCCTTTGAAAGTACCATGATTTTCGCTTCTGCAGATAGATATAGCTGCATGACAGGCAAGGACACTGTTTCTAAGACAACATCGCTCAAAATGTGGATGCTGAATTACAAAGTTAAATTATCCGAGCCTCACCCCACAGTCCTCACTTCCCAGAAGCTCATGCAGATAAGTTGTTTCCTGTTATTTGCACAAGAACTCAAACTGGGAAGGTCAGCTATCAGCTAGGATTTCTGGATAGTCCTCCCAGAACTGGTCCCCAATGATGTCACAGTGCAGTGGGACAGCTTTACTCCTGGTCCGTGTCACTTCAACTTCCTTCTCTTCCGTTTCCTTTGGCAGTTTTATTCTTTTTGTAGTGACTTCGTTAACCTGCAAATATAGTTGACACATGAGTGTATTTATAAAAGGACTTTGAAGGTTTCATAAATTGTTGGTTTTACCTTGTTTACATATTAACAATAACACCCTTTGGTCCCTTCTGCCTCATGACAGCTTTTAATTTTGTACCAGAATCTGCAAATCTAGGCATATGGTGTCACTCAGGTACCAAAAATAAGTCAAACCGAAACAATTTTTCCAGTCAAAACTCATGCCATGCAGGTCATATATTTACAAGGTTTTGCTACTGAATGGATCAGATTACAAGAATGCCACTAATTAATGCCATACTGATGATTTTCATGGTAATTGTTTCAGGATTCATTTTTCATTCAATATCTACACCTGAAGTTTTTTAGCTTATCACATGAGTATTTTCAGCAAGACAAAAACACAGGTGGTAAGGTGCAAGTGAGCTGTTCGCTCTAAGCCAAACACTGAGATGACGTTCCAATAGAAAGGCAAGCATCCCCAGGTGTATATATTACTATATGGTGAGACACTCATTAAAGCCATTTATTAATATAATCAAGAGAGAGGTATTCATGTACGTTAAGCCACTGGATAAAGAAACAGATGAAACAGTTGGTCATTCTCACATGGTCTGAAGAGAGCACCGACAAATACTTGGAAAGCTGGGAAAGAATATATCAGTTTTTATGGAAAAAGTAGATATAAAGCCTCCCAGAAGGCCTAATATTGTCAAAGAGATGGGCAAGAAACAAGAGACAAGTGGAACACTATCTCAAACGAAGGAGTCTCTCCCTATATCAGTCCTCTTGGTAAAATGCCATAGAAATCACCAGCCACAAAAGAAAACTGAGTTAGCTATTAGTCATTCTTTTTATGTATAACAAAAAGTAAGAACAGTGAGAAAATTGTGGCAGACTCTCAACCAACATTAGCTAGGCCCTAATCACAAGAAACACACACACTTCTACTTCACATCTATACTAATTCATAAATTTTAAGACCAGAAGACACCATTTATGATCATCTGATCTGATCCCCTACATAATTTCACAGAATTTCATTCCTGTATCAAGCCCATAACTTTTTGTTGAGCCAGGGGAACAAATGCTACTGGCTAACTCTGAAATGAAGAGATTTGCAAGTTACAGTTAAAGAAGTTCCTCCATCAACAGTTACTTTTGTGCGTGTACCATGCAGCAACACCTCATCAAAATACATGAAAATGAGGACTGATTGTTCAGTGAGCTGAACAGTTCTAATTGCTTCATAACAAAAATATTAAGGCTCCAATCCTGCACTGAACTTTGCATAGGCCCAAGTGTTTTCTTTTGGATTATACTATAGCAAACTTGGAAAAATAGTAATAAATTTTACCAGCCTAGGCACAATCTACTTATCCAGCTTTTATCCTGACTGATTAAAAAAAAGCAAACTGTATTTTACTCTCATGAAGAGAGAGCTCTAGGCAAATAGAATTTTGCAAGACTGACTTCTGTAACACATGCATACACAGAGATGATGATGAGTCTATGCATAGGTAAACAGTCATACAGATATTTTATAAATGAGTCAGATTTCAGACACCAGTTTTCATATTATTCAGTTAGACACAGAGAGATCTATAACACCTCAAAATAACTCATTTTTAACACCCACTGTTCAAAACCCCCATTTCCTTAATATCTGGAATATCTCTATATGTAGACAGTCATAGCCACGGAAGCGGAGGTCATGACATTTAATCAGAAGAAGCATCGGGGGTGGGGGTTACACTGTGGTTTGTGACCTGCACGCAGTATTTATTGTTGTAGCACCTAGGAGCATTAGCCATGGACCTTGTGCTAGGTGCCATACAAAGAGCAAACAAAAAGATGGTCCTTGCGCCCAAAGCGTTTGCAATTTAAGAATAAGACACAAGACAACAGATTCTTAAACAGACTGATGGGAGAGTACAAGGAAACAATGAGACAATATTGCTCAGTATAGTAGGTGGTGGTCCCCGCTCATGAACAACCTAATTATTGTCAATATTTTTGTAGGCACCAAAGCAAAGGAGAGTTTTAAGGAGGGATCTGAAGGAGAATGAGGCAGTTTTACAAATGTTTATTGGGGGCTCCTCCCAAGCAGGAGAGAAAGCACAAAGGTGCTTGTTTGAAAATTTAACACATGGTCAAAGGAGGCTGAAATCACAGGCCAGGGGTGACCAACCTGTGGCTCCGGAGCCACACGCGGCTCTTCAGAAGTTAATGTGCAGCTCCCCTTGTATAGGCACCGACTCTGGAAAGTTGGCACCTGTAGCTCCAGCCCCAATGTGCCAGGGGGTCCTCCCTGCTCAAGCCCTGGCTTTTCACAGGCCCTGCCCCCACTCCACCCCTTCCCACCCCCTCCCCTGAGCCTGCCGTGCCCTCGCTCCTCCCCCGCCCCCCCACCCCTCAGAGCCTCCTGCACACCATGAAACAGATGATCAGGAGGGAGGGAGAGGCACTGATCGGCCGAGCTGCCGGTGGGTGGGAGGAGCTGGGACAGGAGCTGATAGGGGGCTGCTGATGTATTACTGTGGCTCTTTGGAAATGTACATTGGTAAATTTTGGTGCTCTCTCAGGCTCAGGTTGGCCAACCCTGTCACAGGCCAACTGAATGCAGGAGTCCACTTGTCTATACTGAATGAGAGATGGTAAGTAGTGTGGGGGGGCTAGGCATGCAGTTAAGATGCTTTTACCTTCTGCCATATTAGTACAGTTCCTTTCCTATATATCAAAGGCTCATTGTTGTAGTTAATGTTGAATTCAGAAAATAAAATCTCATTCTTGTCTCCAGCCAAAGTTCCCTGAAATTGAGAAAAAGAAAATAAAAAGTGCACCTTATAGCCTCAATTTATTTATACATGTCCTTTTTTATAGCACAGAAACAAGTAGGGTAAATGTTGAATGCAAGGAATTAACAACAACAACATGCATACAGGGTTTTTTAAATCTTCGAACAACTTTATTAACTCATTATCCTCACAGCATCCCCATGAAGTAAGCAAGTGTTATCTCCTTTGGTAAAATGGGGATAGATAAGCAGAGTGAGGTCTGTGTGTTGTTCTTGATTTTTATTAGGGCTGTCAAGAGATTAATAGCAATTTATTTAAATATTTTTGGATGTTTTCTACATTTTCAAATATACTGATTTCAATTACAACACAATACAAAATATACAGTGCTCACTTTATATTTATTTTGATTACAAGTATCTGCACTGTAAAAAAAACCAGAACAAACAGTATTTTTCAATTCACCTAATATAAGTACTGTAGTGCAATCTCTTTATCATGAAAGTTCAATTTACAAATGTAGAATTATGTACAAAAATAACTGCATTCAAAAATAAATGTAAAATTTTAGGGCCTGCAAGTCCACTCAGTCCTACTTCTTGTTCAGCCAATCACTCAAACAAACAAGTTTGTTTACATTTGAAGGAGATAATGCTGCCCACTTCTTCTTTACAATGTCACCTGAAAGTGAGAACAGGCATTCTTGGGGCACTGTTGTAGCCGCCATCGCAAGATATTTACGTGCCAGGTGTGCTAAAGATTCATATGTCCCTTCATGCTTCAACCACCATTCCAGAGGACATGCATCCATGCTGATGACGGGTTCTGCTCGATAGCAATCCAAAGCAGTGCGGACCGACGCATGTTCATTTTCATTATCTGAGTCAGATGCCACCAGCAGAAACTTGATCTTCTTTTCTGGTGGTTCGAGTTCTATAGTTTCCACATCAGTGTTGCTCTTTTAAGACTTCTGAAAGCATGCTCCGCACCTCGTCCCTCTCAGATTTTGGAAGGCACTTCAGATTCTTAAACCTTGGGTCGAGTGCTGTAGCTATCTTTAGAAATCTCACATTGGTACCTTCTTTCACTGCAGATTTGACAGAAAGCAAAGTGTTCCTAAAGTGAACAACATGTGCTGGGTCATCATCCAAGACTGCTATAACATGAAATATATGGCAGAATGCGGGTAAAACAGAGCGAGGGATATACAATTCTCCCCCAAGGAGTTCAGTCACAAATTTAATCAACACTTTTTTTAACAAGCATCATCAGCATGTCCTGTGGAATGATGGCCAAAGCATGAAGGGACACACGAATGTTTAGCGTATCTGGCATGTAAATACCTTGCAATGCCAGCTACAAAAGTGCCATGCAAATGCCTGTTCTCACTTTCTGGTGACACTGTAAACAAGAAGAGGCAGCATTATCTCCTGTAAATGTAAACAAACGTGTTTGTCTTAGCGATTGGCTGAATAAAAAGTAGGACTGAGTGGACTTGTAGACTCTGAAGTTTTACATTGTTTTGGTTTTGAGTGCAGGTATGTAACAAACAATCTACATTTGTAAGTTGCACTTTCAGGACAAAGAGCTTGCACTACAGTACTTGTATGAGGTGAACTGAAAAATACTATTTCTTTTGTTTATCATTTTTACAGTGCAAATACTTTTTATTAAAAATATACACTTTGATTTCCGTTATAACACAGAATACAATATATATGAAAATGTAGAAAAACATCCAAAATATTTAATAAATTTCAATTGGTATTCTATTGTTTAACAGTGCAATTAAAACTGTGATTAATTTTGTTAATCGTGATTAATTTTTGGTAAATTAATCACAGGAGTTAACTACGATTAACTGACAGCCCAAATTTTTATATTTGTACACAACAAAAAAAGGTGGGGAACACCATCCTGTAAAGGCAAGAAGAGAAGAATGAGATGGATAAAGTGACCTGCCCAAGACCACATACTGAATCATTGTTAGAGATGGGATTAGACTTCAGGAATTGCTGAATCACAGTTTTACACCTATACCACATCTCTTTTGAGGCCAGTCACATTTCATATACACATTTCTAAGCATTTGAACCCATTAATTATGAAGTTAAAATCCCGTTTGGATTCTAATTAAAGTAAATTTGTTGCCAGTCAGGTTAAGATCTTTACACCTCAACTGCAAAACAGAAATCCAAAACCAACATCATCTCCAGAGAAAAATAAGCACATACTGGGAAAAATGAATTGGTATACAGTGAACATATAAGCCACCTGGCCTTCCATAATGGGCAAGACATGCCTGCATAGGGCTGGATAATTGGAAGTACTTGGCAACTGGGTTCTGCGTATGTTCCCTGTACTATTATGAATAAAATCTCTTCTTATAGGTGATGTTAAAAGACAATTAATTTAGAAGAAGTGCTTACCTGTAATCTGTCTTGTGCTTGGACTGGTGTCAAGCCACTTCGCTGCACAAGCATCCAAAACACTGTATTATAGAGGTTATTAATGTGGCCTGCAGAAATAGGAAATGGTGTCAAAGGACAAACAGACTATTTGCAAAGTCTAGATGGCTATTCAGAGAATGGTTTTCCATTCCCACAAATTCCTACAGCTAGATTTTTAAAGTACCATTAGTAATATTTGTCGTTATGTAGTATCATCGTAATCCCATCTCATGCTTTATGGCATACTGGATCTCTGGAATGGTCAGATGATTGATTCCTCACAGCTACATGAAGTATATCATAATTGTTAAGTAAGATGCATTATGGCAGACAGAGTTCACCTTCCTCTGAAGCAACAGATGTTAGTCACTGCCCCAGGTTTGATACTAGCTTTGCAACAATGACCTGATCTGTCATGGAAAATCCTATGTTCGTCATTTGACTCTTGTAATTTTGCTACACAATATTGCTGAATCTGAACGTTTATACCTCTCAGTGAAAAAAAAAACATTCAAGTGATGTTACTAAAATTTCTGGTACTGAATTTCAGTATTTTAGTGATGACAATCCAGTATCTGCTATGGATCCCATGTTATTAATGGGTGTGCTTGTAAAAATAATAGAAGTATTAACACATAAAATGAGTAACGTCACAAACAACACGTTGCTCTTTCTAAAACAGTGTCAATGGAAGATAAAAGGGGAATAAAAATACAAACTGGGATGGTTTGGGAAGATTACTGTAGAATGTAAAATAATCTACTTTCTAAGAACATCATCCAACTCTTCTGCAGCTTAACAGCTCCAAGGATGTGTTTTTAAACAAGTAAACTAGAGTCCCTCTGCTATACAGCAGCTTCTTTTTCACTGAGTGCACCTATGCATGCTGGCAATAAGGGGTTAGAGGTTTTCATCCCAGGAGGAAAAAAACACCCAACAGTTATAAATTGTTATGCTAAAAATCAACTGTTCTCGTTTTCCTGATATCTAAAGATGCTTACAATCTGCTTGTCTCCAGCTGAGATAGTCCTTTAAATTCTGGTTACTGGGATACAAGACAACTCGTCCATCAAATCCGGGTGGATACAGGAGTGGCTGGTCCTTAAAATAATCTTTCCAGTAGAAAACATAACTGGAGGCAAACTGGGAGACGACGTGAGTCATGAACTTACTTGCAAACGCAAAGCCAACAGACAGAGAGAGAGAGGAGAGAGACAAAGAATACATTAGCTATTAAAACAACTATACCTTTCTATCTGTAATTATCTGGGTATCGGGGGAAGGCTTCTGGTGGACAGCAGTGCTTTTCATACCGTGGCTCTATGGACCACCAATAGCAGGTAGAACCTTTTAGAGTTGGTGGAATTAAACATGTTAAGAACTAAGCAGTGGAGGTTGGAAGAGGAGATAGGATTTTTTCAGTAACCTCTTTTGTAGAAGATGGTTTTTATTCACCCTTTTGCTGTTTGTTTGTTTTTAACTTTATTTAATTTACTTTTCAAAATCATCATACACAAAAACAACATCTCATATATACAAAAATCACACCCACAAACACAAGTGAATTGTGTAGTTTCCATCTATATCATACAGGTAGCATCTGTACAAGTTTAAGGACAAAGAAACAATAGCTGCACATGCCAGTTCTCAGAGAGAACTATTACACATGGGGAAACTGGTAAGCTCAAAAGGAGAAATTACCTTGCTCTTCTTTTAAACCAGTTACTTTTCTTTTTAAAAACAAAGCTGTATTCATCACTCTGTCCATAAGCCATGACAATATCCTCCAGCTCTTGCATCACAGTCTGGGCACACTTAGTCATCAGATGGAGGGCACGGTCATCATTAGGCTTACTGAAGCCATGCTGCTCAGCAAAGCTTCAAGAAGAATAGAGGTTCAACAGGAAATTAACCTTATAAAAGATACTCAATACTTGTTTTCATCACATTTATTTCCTCAGAACATTGTTGGCATGGACAGGATTTTTGGAAGTCAATGAACTCCCTCCAGGTGTCAAAAACACTATGAGAAAATCTTCCTGCTTCTGAGTCCCATACACCACAATCTCCTCCTCCTCAAGATCACACGCCAACTATTTAACTGCTCTTAAAATCAACTGGTGCCCCTATGGTATATAGAGTCAATGGGAGGCATATGGCTTGTCACCATCACATCACTTTTTTGCTAAAGCACATTCAGACTTTATCCAATGGAGAAGACGCATCAGCAAATTGCCAGAGCTTGAGAACTTCACTGAATTTGTACAAAGTAAGAGTCAGCTGTGTATCATCACCTGAGCGATGCAGCCTGTGGAAACTATAAAAAGTGCTCATCTGGCCTCGAGCAGCCTGTGGGAGCAACGCACAGCCCAGCCAACTACAGTCCCCTTATCGCTTATGGAGATGATGGTCACACTCTCCCAAACCCACACGCCACCAAAATAAGTCATTCCGCTGCACACATTTCTGTCTTTGGAGAGAGGAGGAGAGAACAAACAACACTTGGCAGCCATGTAGTGACGCTACTTAATGCTCTACTGGAAGGCATTCATGGTACATCTGTACTATAGACACCAGAGCAGCGCCGCTGCAGTACCACAATGCAGCCTTCCATCGCTCCATCTCTCTAAGAGACAGTAGCTACATCAATGGAAGAGTCCTTCGGTCAACCCAGCCGCGCCTACACCAGTGACCAGGTCAGCCTATCTACAGTGCTCAGGGCATGAAACTTTCACAGCCCTGAGCGATGTAGCGAGGTCGACCTAAGTTTTAGCTGTAGACCCGGCCACAGATCCTACAGTGATGAGCGTAGTGCAAATACCTATATAGACCGGAAAACACCTGCCGAACCCGGAGATAAATATTCCCAGTATACCAGTCCCACACTCTCCTCCCTCCCCCAGGCAACAGTCATCACATTTCCCCACCGCCTACAGCGGTCCCCGGCTGCCCTGAGGCCTATGACCGGGTGACACTGATGTTCTAGCACACAGGGGTTGTCAGTAAGTGGTCCGTGGGCCAAAGCCAGACCGCCAGATGCGTCTGAATGGCTCACGAGATCTTTAGGATCTACACACGATCCCTACTGCGACGGGTTTTGTGTCATTTTCTCTGGGGCTGGACCTTGACTCTACCTCGACCAAGACACGTGGACCTTGCCACAACGGATTACCCCTGCTCCAGCAGAAGCTGAGTGAAAGGATGGGCACCTCCGGGGACCCCGTCCCCTTACAGGGCCCATTAGCCCCGGGGGCTAGCTACACCCAGGGCCCTCCGTCCCCCCGGGGTGCCCCCGTCCATGCCCCCGGGCGGCTAGACACGGTCACAGGTGCTGCCCCGCACCCCGGCCTCAGCCGAAGCACTGCCTGCCGGGACCCACCGTCTCCCTGGGAAAGAGGGGCTGCGCCCCGCCCCTCAGGGGAAGGGGCGCGCCCGCCCCCAGGGGAAGGGGCGCGCCCCCCGGCCGCCGCCGAGCCCATCGCTCGCTCCGGGCCTGGGGCAAGCTGGGGCCCCGCCCCCGTCGCTCCCTCCCACAGGCGACAGCGTCGCCCCGGCCGCCGCAGCGGCGAGACGCAGCACTGCCCTCGGCTGCCGGCGGCCCCCCTCCCGGAAGCGCCCCGCCCTCCGCACCGGTGGAAGTTGCGGCCGTCCAGCCGGGTGACCACCCAGCAGTTGGGCAGGCACGTGTCGTCCGCCTCGAAGTCCCGCACGTACTCGAACTTGCTCTTCGCCATGGGGGCCCGGCCGCCGCCCAGCCGCGCCCTCGTCCCAGGCCCAACGGCGGCGGCGGCGGCGGCAGCAGCTTCCCGGACCCGCAGCCGCATGCCCGGAACCGGAAACAGCCCCCGTCCCCGACCCACCCCGGAAGCGACCTCTTCTAGCCACAGGCCAGGCCAGCTCTATGGTGTGATGCGCCGTTGGAGGACTGCTGCTCGCTCCAGAAGAGGGGGAGCGTCTGGCCCTTGCCTCCGGCACGGGGCTCTGCGGAGCGGGGTGGATTAGCCGCCCCAGGAGCGGAGCCCTCAGGCCAGATGCCGCCCTGACTCCAGCGGGGCCAGGCTCCATGTGCAACCGCCTCCTGCAGCCTCTGCTGTGGGGACCACGGAGCCAGGGGATAAGTTAGCGCGACCCCCGCAGCAACCGCAGCGCATGCAGCAGGCGTGTCCCTGCCCGCCCCCCCCGGGCCTCGCTCTTCTGGGGCCCGCCGCCGCCCCAGGCCTGGTCCCGCGCGTGTATGTCAGCGCGTGCCGGGCAGCGAGCCCCGGCCCCCGCTCCGCCTCGCGCCGCGCTGCTCCCAGGGCGCCGGGCTGCAGCCGTCGCGAGCCGCCACGCGGTCCTCCCGCCGTCGCCATGGGGAGACGCCATTGTCGCGCGTCGCCATGGCAACCGCCGGGACGCAGCCCCGCCCCCCCTCCCCCGCGCGGGAGGCACGTGGCGCCCCGCCGCTGCCATTTGCGGTGGCGGCCCCCGGGCGGGGCGCGAGGCGCGGAGGGCAGCGCGCGCGCGCGCGCGCGGGGGGGGGGCCGCTGAGAACGTTTGCGGAGCAACCGCAGGAAACAAACGGACAGCGACAGAGGGAGGCGGCTGAGCTCACAATCCCCGACAATCCCCCTCCCGCCGGGGCCCGCCTGCGCCATGAAGGGGGGGGCGCAGGAGGAGCCCCCCCGGCAACCGCACCCCCCAGCCGGGCAGGAGGCACCCCGCTCGGAGCACCTTCTCCTGCACCCCCTCACCAGGCCGGGGGGCAGGGAGCCGCCCCTCCTGCGCCTCCCGCCCAGGCCGGGGCCCCTCCATCCGCTCCTGCCCCCCCTCCCCGGGCAGGGCGCCCCCGGCAAGGAGCTGCACCCCGCAAAGGGGCAGAGTCCCCCCAGCAAGCCGCTGCCGCCCCCCAGGGCTGCGCTGGGGCCTGGGGAGCAGGAGGGGGGCAGTGAGCCCCCCCGGGCGCTGCAGGGAAAAGCAGAGGAGCAGGAGCAAGAGGGCCAGCTGGGGTGCAGTGGTTGCAGCAAGAGAAAGAGGGGTGAGCTCAAGGCCGCTGCAGCCCGACAAGCAGGGAAAGAGGGAGCCCAGCCCGCGGCCAGCGGCCCCGTCAGGAGAGGAGGGGATCAAAAAGGGGGGCACGCAGAGGAGAGCCAGAAAGAGGAGATGGTGAAAGAGACTGGGGGGGACAGCGTGGCCTCGAGGACTGGGAAAGAAGGAGCAATCAAGGCCGAGCAGGCAGAGGCAGCCGGTGAGGACTGCAAGGGGAGGGAAGAAGCTGTGTCGTCCAAGCCAGCTGGATCCTTCAGCAAAGATGTCCCTGTGGCTCAGCCCCCTGGTGGGTTTGGTGCTCAGCATCCTCAAGACCTGAAGATCCCATTGACACTCCATCCAGTACCGTCTGGGACCAGGATCCAGTTTCAGGGACCTCCACCTTCTGAGTTGATCCGAGTGACTAAAGTGCCCCTGGCCCAAGTGCCCCTTAAAATGCAATCCTTACTGGAGCCTTCAGTCAAAATTGAAACTAAGGATGTGCCCCTCACAGTGCTGCCCGCTGATGCAGGTATTATTCTGTGGCAGTCACATCGGAATTTCGAAAGCTACAACACGTGTTGCCCCAAAGTTGGAATTTTAGCAGCTAGGAAACACAAGTAGAAATGTGATTGAAGTCCTGGCCTTTCTCTGTAAACTGTATCCATATCATTTCCACCTGCACTGAAAGTGTAAACATACAGGGTCACATTCAACCTGGGTTTTAGAGAGTTCAGCTCTGTTGACCTCCGTGCAGCTGCTTACTCCAGTTCTGACTTTAGCCCCCTGTAGCAGGTATCTGATTCTTAACTATAAAGCCTAAGATTTTCAAGAATAGGAGCCTAAAAGCAGTCTTTAAAGTCCACATTTAGGCACCGGCCTGATTTTGAAAATGTAGGGCACCCAACACCTCATTTTAAAGTCACCACTTGAAAATGAGGCAACTTCCTAAGCACTGAGTTTAAAGACTGCTTTTAGGCTCCTATTCTTGAAAATCTTGGGCTTAATCTTTGAGTGGATTTAGGAGCTCAATTTTGACCTTTAAAATTAATAATTTCTTTTAAGAGGTGGTCTAATGGCTAATAGACTCTTGTCCTGTCATTGATAATACAGGGTTTAGGTGATGGGTGCATTTAGAATTAGCTTTCATAGAGGGACTGCTTGCTAAGTGAATTGGTAGTGGAATGGAAACCTTCCACTTTTAGGTCATCAGCTCAAATCCAGCCCTGTTGGTTGTAATGGGAAGTTGATTGCATCTAATGAGCATTTAGTAGATTCATCAGTCTTTCCAGCAAAGGTGTCCACATCACAAAAAACACTAGCACCATTTGGCAGACTTAGCAGCGAAGCCAAGAATTGAATGGCTATAGAGCTGAACTACCCATATTACCACTGAATATGGTCCCTGCAAGGTCAGAGTTTTGGTGCATTACTGTTGCACTGTGCATACGCTTGCACTGATACTGCGGTGCCTTTATAAACATATGCATTAAATAACACAATAATTAGTCAAATGAAAACAAAACCCCTACCATTTTTTTATTATATGTTGAAATTAGCTCTGATCTGTATGAAAGGAGAGAGAAAGAGGGAGACTATGCCACAATAGCAGATGCTGTTATGTCAAATATTTAAATTATTCTTTGTGGAGTATTTCACTTGTGGCTAGTCATTACTCCAGTATTCTCTTAGTTGACAACAGCTGAACTTTTTTTCCAGGGGCAATTCTCCAAATATGTATGGAAGCTTGTGGGTTCCAGAATCTAGGTGTTTCTTTTCTTTGGGTTTAGCTGGATTCTTTCTTTAAATATGATCTACGGCAACATTGCATATGCTGTCTGTCTAATGATATTCTTTCCTGATTTTTGTTATGTAGGGATACCAGATACCCCATTTAGCAAAGACAGAAATGGCCATGTAAAACGTCCAATGAATGCATTTATGGTGTGGGCAAGAATTCACCGGCCGGCACTAGCCAAAGCTAACCCAGCTGCCAATAATGCAGAAATCAGTGTCCAGCTTGGATTAGAGTGGAACAAACTCACTGAAGAGCAAAAGAAGCCCTATTACGATGAAGCTCAAAAGATTAAAGAAAAGCACAGAGAAGAATTTCCTGGTAAAAAATGCATATACTTCCTTACATCCGCATGCTTTAAAAGTTTGCGTTACCCAAAAATGTTGACTTTATAAAGTACTCATGGCCTAGTGCAATATTCTGCATGGACTGATACAGATGCCTAGGGTAGGGGAAATGGCAGGCAGAGAGCTACATGATAGGCAAATTAGTTCAGTCCAGTAGGATTGGGAAAGGAAAAGCCATACAGGGAATGAGGGTCAGTATGCTGAATGGGAAGAAGATAACCCTGGTGGGAAAGAGGAGGGTCCCCAACTTCTAATGTTTGGTTCTTGGAGCACTGTATTCTGAACTTTGAATTCCCTGTGCTCCCTGTGTTCCTTAAATTGTAATATTCATTTAAGGCATTTTCCTAAAAATTAATGTTATCAGATACTATGGTGACAAGGACCATAGAAATGCCTATAAATAGATTAAATAATTTTTTCAACCTTAACTATGGACTAACAGTTTCCTGTCTGGGAGTAATAATGTAAATAATAATAGCATCCAATACTGATATAATTAAAAATAAAGAAATCCATACCTATAACACTAATTACAAGTTAGATTATTAAAATTCAAAGGATTTTCAAATCTAATTTACTTTTCACCGGTTATTCTGTTTCTTTATATTTTTCTTTTCACTCAGATTGGGCAAAGAAATTAAACTAGTCTTTCACTTTATAAACAATTTTTAGTAAGTTTCACTTTCTGTTTCCTATGCACAAATATAATGCTGCAACATTTAGGTTGCAAAACTGTAAGGGAATGGTAAAGCCAAATACAAATCTTAAATCTGAACAAAAATCCCCATTTTCATTGGAAACACATTTATTTCTAATAGAAATAGAAGGTTTTCATAAAATATTAGCTTAGAAATAGCAGGAATACCAAGCGTCTCATTCACCCCTTCTTACTCCAGTTTACAGCTGTCTATATTACACTATTCTAAGTAATCCAGAGGTGAATCAAGACTCAAATCTGTTTTTCTGTGTTTTGGCAGGAACACTTGTTGGAGGTCTCAGATGTGGAATGAGACTTTTTTCAGCCTTTAACTGAAGGGGGCAGGGTAGTGAATCCTTAACAAAGCATTTTTCTCCTGAGTAATTTAAACAGGTGAAAAAACCAGCATTTTAAACTGAATAAAAATCACTAAAATATAAGGTGCTATGTGTCCTTTTGTATCTGTGATGTCATAATCCTGCTTGTTCTCCAGGCTGCCACAGAGTATTCCAGAGTAGACAAGATCTGAATTTCTTATGTCATAAACAAACAGAAAGCAAAACATAATATTAAACACCCCCAAACATTCAGGCCTTCTTTAAACATCATAATGAGACAGAAAGTCTAAACTGCTTAATGAAACCTAATTGGTATAAATGACCTATCATCATCTTTACAAGTCTCATACTATTTGATTGGTGTATGTATCAGAGGCAAACCTAGTTCTGCCTGCAGTAATATATGCACAGCTCCCATTGGGCCAAATACTATTACATCTCTACAGTCTCACTGGTGTAAATGAAATTTGCATAGGTGTAGTTGAGAATCAGGGAGCCAGTGAGATTATAAATCTGGAGCCACATTTTTAACATTACCGTATTTTTTCAAAATAAAGTCCAGGTTGTATTGCCATTTTCTCCTGTACCCTCCCTTCATAATGTGTTGTTAACCTGTGCCACACTGGCCCTTCTGGTTTTCTGATCCAGTATCTCCTCCGCCAAACACATAATAACGTATGTTAATATGAAAAGAATGAGAGAATGTGCCAGTTTCATCATGCTCTCTGATAGGGTGCTCAGTCTGCCACTATACTGAAGTGAATGGGAGTTTTGCTGTTGACTTCAACTGGAAGAGGATTTGCCCTTGTTGTGGATCCATACAGACTTTTCAGACTCGTGGGTGACATAGTTTTCATGTCTTGTTACGGTGCAAGAAACTGGCCCACACATCTATTAAATCTGCCTGAAGCTTTCTCATTTACTCTCCCACAGGCTGGGTTTACCAACCACGACCCGGCAAAAGAAAACGCTTCCCATTGACTGTCTCCACTGTATTTCCCGGCACCTCTCAGAACATCATCACTACAAACCCAACCGCAATTTATCCTTTCCGATCGCCCACTTACTCCGTTGTCATTCCCAGTGTACAGAACAGTATTGGACATCCTGCCTGTGAGTTTGTTTAATTAGTTTTGGTGAATTCATTCAATAGTAATAAGAAAACTGTATCCTGTATAAGGTCAAGCGTAGACCAGCATAAGAGTGTTTAAAGCAACAGTCCGGTGGCAAAGCTGCTTAAGAGGACAAGGAGAAATTTGTCAGAAAAAGTGTCACAGGGAAAGATGTTGTTAGTGTGAGGGCTACATTAGAGACATAAGGTGAGTGAGGTAATAGCTTTTATTGGACCAACATCTGTTGGTAAGACAGACAAACTTTCAAGCTTACACAGAGCTCTTTTTCATGTCCTGAACAAGAGCTCTGTATAAGCTCAAAAGATTGTCTCTCTCACCAGCGGAGGTTGGTCCAATAAAAAATATTACCTCATTCGCTTTGTCTCTCTAATTTGCAAACACACATACAGTTTGAGTACACAAATCCAAGTTTTTGTACACACCAAAACCTGGTTGGGAGAGAAGTGTGCCCCAAAAAGTGCATGTGCAAAATTGTGCCCACATTGTTTAATGTGGGTTGAGACTTCCTTTTAAAGTGAGGAATCTGATCAGTGAAAAAACATATTCCATGTGGGTCAACCCCTTGATCTGTGGTTCCATGTCTCATCACTTAAGCAGTTTCAGCAGTGCTTAGATGGAGGACTTTTTGGGAAAGCCAAGTGTGCTTCAAGAAGGGGTGTTAGTGATTCAATAAGTAGCATCCTTTCTTCTGCCTCAGTATTGATCTATTCTCCCAGTATGGACATGGGAGTGCTGGAGCTGCTATCTTTCATATAAGATAGGAAAACAAAGGCCATGAGCATTCATGGTCATTATGTAATACTCAGAATAGTACATGTAATTACACTCTGTTCTGGCTAGATTCCACCTTGAATAACTACATGCTATCGACCTAAATTCCCTCTGTAGTTTTGATTGGATATGGTATTCTTCTCTTCCTGTTCGAAACTATTGTATAGTGTTGTTATGCTGTCTTGAATGTCTACTCTGTTTCATCCCAGAGGTGGCTATACTTTAGTTGTGGTTGAAGTGATTCCTGTATATATTGTCATGAAGGACAAAATTTTACAAAATGCCTACATTCCATTGACTTGGGATTTAGGCTTTGAAATCACTTAGGCACTTCGGAAAATGTCCCCCAAAATGCTTTGGAATCGTTCTATAGGAAAGGCACACTCTAAATGATAACTTTATTATCATAAAAATGATACAGAAACATGTCTGTAAATTATGACAAAGTGAACAAACACTGCCTGGATGTGTCCTTTTTCAAAACAAATGAAAAATAACAATTTTGGGGAAGTTTGGTATTTCCACTTGATTCTGTTTCTTAGGGCCACAGTAGAACTAAGCAGGTTTACATCAGTTGAGAATGTATGCATATAGTCTTTATGTATACATTGCAGGTCCATACTGGCTTGCTAAGTGGCATATGATTGTGAATTATAGGGATGTTATGCTGAAGATGCTCTGGAGAAATGGGTTAGAAAGCTCTGTAATGGCAGCATTTCAATAAAGCAGTGTTGAAGTTAACCACATGTCATCCTTCTTAAATTTGCTAATACACTTAATTACATTCAGATTTGGATATCAATGTGACAGAGGTGGGCGTGTTACTCAGTAGAGGTGAGAAAGTTGTGTTTGGTTTCTGAGGAGGGGATTTCCAAGGACAGAAGAAATGTTGAGCTGTCTCTGTTTTTGTTTTGGGAGATAGAAGAGGACAATACGGAATCCGCCCAGGGAACTTAGCTATGTCTGTCTTCTTTCTATTCTATGTGTAGTTAGCTAAAGTGGTACTTATAAAATGCTCTTACTGGAACCCTTCCATTCATGATTAAGCAATAATCATTTCTGTTTTCAAAAGGTGAAGCCCCTTCTACTATCCAGCTGCCAGCTCCTTCCATACAACATCCGGGTCCAATTACACTTTTCCAGCCAAGCGTTGGAAACACCACACCAGTGGCTGTCCCAGCTCCAAATCTGCCCCTTCACCCTGTAATTCCACCACAGCGCTTTGCTGGACCTGCACAGACAGAAGCTCATCATGTACCTTCCGGATCAAGTTGTTCTGTAAAGAGACCTATCCCAGTTTGCATTGAGAGCTCCAGCAGGAACCCAAGTAATGCCAGCACCACTCACTCCAGATTTCCTGTTTCTAATAGTCAACCCCCTAAGGAGTACTCAGGTGTTTCTACTTGTCCTAGAAGTGCTCCAATTCCCCAGGCTCCTCCCATTCCTCACTCACATCTCTATCAACCTCCTCCCATTGGTCATCCAGCCACTCTCTTTGGAGCTCCTCCTCGATTTTCGTTTCATCACCCTTACTTCTTACCTGGACCCCACTACTTCCCATCAAGGTAATTAAGTCATTCATTTAAATTCTAGAGAGAGCAGGTATGTGCTAAAGGTCAACAAAATCTACTGCTTATAGAAAGAGTGCAAAGAACAGCAGACTGGGCAAATGACTCTCAGTGCAGGATTGCAAGGCTGTGGGGGAAAGTGGGCTTAATGCCACCTTAACAGCTCCCCAGTTGTGGGACCTGCCAGCCCGAGGCTGCTCTGAGTTGTACCCAACTACCAATAGCTCCAAGCCATTGCGTGTTCTAAGCTAACAGTAAATAGAAGTGCTTGGTGCCCCTCCCCGCCACCCAAGTCCCAGCAGTGCAATTGGATTCAACAAAAATATATTGAGTAAAAGTTATGGAAATTTAAAAAATCAGAATTAAAACTGGGCAAGCATTTGAGCTGTTTACACCGTACCCCAAGCACCTTGGTGGGGTTGGCTCTATGAAATGGAATAGTCCTGAGGTCTTACCAAATGGAAAGAGACCTGAGCATAATATAACAAATAAACCCTAGTATTTTCTTTGCACCCTTGGGTTAGTCAACTGGAGAAGAGCACTTGAACCAAGAACTCTTGGGTTTGTACACCCGCCTTACAGTATTTCAGTGTTGACTAACCTGACCACGTGCAGAGGGACTGCTACTGGTTCAGCAGTGACCACAGGCAGGCTCCAGTGCCTTGTAGCAGCCACTTGAGCAACAACTAAATGTGCTGTTCAGGCCCGAGAGGACCTGGAAGCCAGCTAGTGCAGAGATCAATGAAGAGAATTCACACTGCACAAACTCTGTGTCACTTTGAATGGAGAAATGAACGAGCTCAGTGTTCATTTTCATAGCTCATTTTTTGTAAGTAGCCAATTTTCCTATATTTGGTTTTAGAGGGAATTCAGCCTCACAAATGATTACAATGGTCACTCTCCAACTGGAGGCGATGCTTAAAGATTTGGGCCACATTCTGCCCTGACTTACACACTGCACTCTCCTATTGATCTCAGCAGAATATGCCTGCATGAAGTCAATGGGGTTGCCTTGAAGTAAGTCAGGGCAGAATATGACCCATGAAAATTGAAAGACCTTAATGGACAGATTGTCTCTGCAACACAAGTCAGTCTGTGGGCATGTGTTAAGTTCAAGAACCTTAAATAACAGACCAAGGTTATCATCACTTGAACAACACACTATAGCATGGATGCATTGGTGCCTGCCTTCACACTGGGCACTAAAGATGATCTGAGCTTTGCCCTTTGGTTTCCATTATTAGGCAGAGCTCACGAACAGCTTTTTGGGGGGGTTTGGGGGGTTTTTTTTTGGCTCATACCATAACAGTCTGTTTGGTGTTCTAACAAAAACTGGGCTTCATAAAGTTACATACCCCACCAGCAGGCAGACATCTCTAACACAAACTTATTTGAAAGTTCATTTCTGCGTGGATTATTGTTTGCATGTAAACAATTCATCTTTTTTGTGCAGCACTGATTGTGCAAATGAATGTGTGTGCAAAATTGTGTGCTAAAATTAGTGGCTGGATTGAAGAAATTTAAGGAAAGACCTCTTGACTGTGTTTGTACCAGATGCATTTGGGATCCTATCCATGTGCTCTCTTAAGAGATGTCAATAGTACCACTGAAGCCTGGATCTGCACTGCACCAATACATATCTTTAAACTATAATATCATTAGAGAAGGGCTCTGTTACTTGTTTCACACACTTTAGTTACTCTACAGTACTATATATGTCTACAACACTAAATAAACTGTAATACGCTTTGACCGTCTGGGTCTGGAATCAGGCTAAAAAATCAGTAATTAGTTGTTTTGGGGAGCAATTTCTTATCACCTTCTATTATTCTTTTTCTGGAGTTTCTCACTTTCACCTGTCAATTGCATGATGACTAGCCATGTATCCCAGTGGTCCTCAACCTATTTACCATTGTAGGCTGCATATGCAGCGCTCTGTGTATTATGGGGGCTACAACCACACAATATATGTATTATCTGAATGGCCCTGAGGATGTTACATGGGGAGCAGCTGTGTGCTGACTGGGCCGCAAGCAGCCCATGGGTTGAGAACCACTGATGTATCCTCTTTACATAGTATACTCTCGTCAGGATTCCCTGATAGCCTTCTTTTTTACTAACAGTCTAGCAGCTGCAAGACATGATTTTAAAAGGAAATAAAAGGAATTTTTTTAGCTTTCTTCCAACTCCACTATAAACGGTGACCTGCAGAGATCACATAAACTGGGTTAGAACATAAAAACGGCCATATTGGGTCAGACCAATGGTCCATATAGCCCAGTAGCCTGTCTTCAATGCCAGATGCTTCAGAGGGAATGAACAGAATAGGGCAATTAGCAAACGATCCATCCCCTGTCATCCAGTCCCAGAATCTGGCAGTCAGAGGCTAGGGACACCCAGAGCATGGAGTTGCATCCAGAGCATGGAGTTGCATCTTGGCTAATAGCCATTGATGAATCTATCCTCCATGAACTTATCTAATTCTTTTTTGAGCCCAGTTATACATTTGGCCTTCACAACATCCCCTGGCAACAAGTTCCACAGGTTGACTGTGCATTGTGTGAAGAAATGCACATAAACTTCCTTTTGTTTGTTTTAAAGCTGCTGGCTATTAATTTCATTGGGTGATCTCTGGTTCTTGTATTATGTGAAGGGGTAAATAACACTTTTTCTCAACACCATTCGTGATTTTATAGATCTCTGTCATATCCCCCTTTAGGTTATGATGCTTGGTTTTACTATTTTGGGTATGTTTGATAAAATGCTCGATAGCATATAGGACACTATTTTATCTGTGACATTACAGTAGAACCTCAGAGTTATGAATGCCAGCGTTACAAACTGACCGGTCAACCACACAGCTCATTTGGAAGTGGAAGTACGCAATCATGCAGCAGCACACACACACAACACATACACACAAAAAGCAAATATGGTACAGTATTGTGTTAAACATAAACAACTAAAAAAAAGGGAAAGTTTAAAACAATTTGACAAGGTAACTGTTTCTCTGCTTGTTTTATTTACATTAAGATGGTTTAAAGCAGCATTTTTCCTCTGCATTGTAAAGTTTCAAAGCTGTATTAAGTCAATATTCAGTAGTAAACTTTTGAAAGAACAACCATAACGTTTTGTTCAGAGTTACGAACATTTCAGAGTTACAAACCTCCATTCCTGAGGTGTTTGTAACTCTGAGGTTCTGCTGTATTTACACTAATAAATAAAATTGTTTTTAAAAAAGAAACTTCTTGGGTCTATCCAGCAGCAACAGAGCTGCATATGTAGGCTGGTATCTCTGTCATAGACACTGGGTATGATTCTCCTTGGCTGCAGTGTTTATAGGGGTTAGTGTGTTTAAATATCTCACTACAGTATGAACTGGCTAATGCAGATCATTAGGGTAACTTTCATCTTCAGTCCCCAGTAGAAATGTAGCCAATCTTACATAGTCCTTATGCAATACAACTTAGCACCATGGCAGAAAGCTTGATTTATCGTCTCTTGGTCTCTCACTGCAGCACGTGCCCGTACAGCCGCCCTCCATTTGGCTATGGGAATTTCCCCAGCTCAATGCCCGAATGTCTTGGCTTTTACGAAGACCAGTACCAAAAGCATGAGGCTATGTTTTCTGCTCTGAATAGAGACTATCCTTTCAGGGAGTACCCAGATGAGCGCACGCAGAGTGAAGATTCCCGCAGCTGTGAGAGCCTAGAGGGAGTGTCTTATTACAACAGCCACAGCCATAGCGAGGAGGAATATTTAACCCCCATGCCACAGCTGGATATTGGAGCCTTGGAGAACGTTTTCACAGCAGCCCCGTCCACACCCTCTAGCATCCAGCAAGTCAATGTGACTGACAGCGATGAGGAGGAGGAGGGGAAAGTGTTAAGAGATTTGTAATTTTTAAACCAAATGATAACAATACACAGGAGTCTTTTCAAATATTAAATAAACATTTCAGTCCTATAATATCTTTTTAGTCAGTGTGTTCAAGGAGAAACCCGAATCACCTCGGCGATAAGTGCAGATTGTTTTAAGAACTCTGATCATCCATTAGCATTTTGGGAGGCCAGATATGGACCTGGGGCTGTCACTGAAGTCTCTGGGTTTTCAGTTGTTCACATTAGGCCTGCATTTGGGCCCAGAATCACGAAGGCATTCCTATTCAGGAAAGCATTTAAGCATGTGCTTAGCTTTAGGCCTGTGCTTAAGTGCTTTTCTGAATAGGAATGGACTTAAGAATGTGCTTAAGTGCTGACCTGAATCAGGACTTTGGCTTTTTGTGTTCCAGAACTTGCATTCATTTTGGCAGTTTTACTTTAGGAATTTTAGCAAGTGAAATAATTCTGTCTGTATGTCACAGATTCTTGAACAAAATGTAATTCTTGATGCAATAAAATGCACTGGGGGCTAGAGATTGGGGTCAGGAGTAATTCCCTCATGCTTTCAGATTTGCTCTTTGGCTACCATGGTATATTTATTTAACAACATAATTTAGTTTGTTTTTCTATATAATCTATATTTGTGCTGCAAATTGTTGTGTAATACATTGAAAATATAGGGTCCAATTCTACCACCCATACTCACATTAAATAGTATCATATTGTGCAAGAGTCCCATTGATTTAAATGGGGACCATTTGGAGAGTAAGGTGCTATTCCGTGGGAATCAGGGTGATAGAGTCTAGCCCTGTGAAATAACTTATACTGGTGGACTATGATTTGATCCCTGAGTATAGTTAACATTAATATCTATACAGTACATATTTTAAATTCGTTAGTTGGAAAATGTCTCCACTAAATTGTAAGAGTAGATGAGATACAGAATTTGATTGCCAAAACTAGTAATTCATGTCACTAAACAATTTTTTTCTTTCTGTTTCTTTTCTTCCCATTTCTTTCACTGGGAATCCCATTGTTCTCCTTTTCTATTTAAATAAAGTCACATGAACTGCATGTTGTTAGTGCTGTATGTTGTGATGACAAACTTTATGGTGTGTACAAAGATGACCTGATCTGTTGCACTCAGACCCCTGTATGATCAGAACGCAAATATTCTAACCATGTTCCTTGTTTAGCAGCTAGGAAAATCAACCTGTTGCAAATTGAGGGCCCAGTCCTGCTCCATTTGAAATCAAGGGGGAAATTTGCCATTGACTACAGTTGGACTTTTGAAGCGTTAAAATGGGAGTCTCCAGGGACAGTGTGTTCTAGCACATGGACAGATTTTCTCAACACTGTCAGATCCTACCCAGGCTGGCAGTTGCAGCATCTGGTCCAGAAATCCTGTAGCAAGCCGGCCTAGGGGACGTGTGGCAAGGCATGCTTCACTGTTATTCTGGAGCATGCCCTCTGGGGAGCTGGCTGCTTCTCCTAGCCCAGCCCATTATGCCTCCTTGGCCTGGGCTGGACATCTCTGTCTCTCCGTGCGCTCTCAAATGCAGTGAAAGGATCCCAGCCTGCTGCATGGCTGGGGAGAAGAGGCATCGTGTGCTCTCTGCCCTGCCCATCCCTGGGCACTAGGGAAGCAATTCTAGTCCTCAGCATGTGGATTGCCCTGGAATTAATTATTTCTACTGCAGTAAGTGCAAATATTCAGTGAAAATGTTTAACTCCATATCAAAGCAATAACATTTCACTAGATGTCCAGTAAGTCAATACTTACACAGTATGTAATGGGAGTAAAACTACTTTTTTGAGGGGAAATAATAGTTAGAAGCTGGAAAGGGTTTTATATCTACTATAGCTATTTTCCAGATACCTAAAAGGGCGGTTGTGTATCAATATAAATAGCATAGATACGTGTTGGATTTCCTATAGAGAATATATCCCAGGTTTTAAGGTGTCTAAGGATTTACCCAGTTAAAGAACATAGCTAGGTTCCATTTACACTACACATTGTGACCATGTTGCAACCAGGTCCCCTGATTCTATTATATCTGTAGTGTGGATGGACCCTTAAAAGAAAAGTCTTATAAATAGCTAAAAATGCCTGTTAGCGCCTAAATTGGCTTCTGACTGAAATCTGATATGGCTCTGGAGAATGCATGTGGGCAAATGTGCTAATTCCCACACAAGCATGTTTCCAAAGTGTAAAGCAGCTGTTAGCAGGATTACTCCCTGACTCTGACCTCCCTCTCCCCGCCCTTTCCCTTTTATAGATTCCGGGGATGGTAAAAGGAGACACTTGACTGGGCCATTACAATGTGCAGGAAGCTGGAGCTGCTGCTTTCCATTAATAGTCTGAATGTTGTGTGTTGTATTGGGAGACTGAGGTACTTAACAAAGGTGTCCTTTGCCTTTTTGGGGGGAACTGCCCTGTGAGCTCTCCTCTGGCCATCGTTCTGGTTGGGGCCCTGATCTGGCATGCATGCCCATAAACCTCAGTGGAAATTGGGAGTGTTCAGCATCTGCCAAGAGACACTCAGGGTCTGAGCCTACACAATGGCTGTCAATGGGAGTGGGACCGGGTGACTGGCCCCTTTAAGAGGGAGCAGGTGTGGGAGGAGGAGAGGTCCAATACACCTGTGACTGGGCCAGAAAGTGAGAGTGAGTGTGGGGAAGAAGGCTGAGCTCCAGCTAGGAAGAGCTGGGAGTGGCTGTTTGGTGAAGAGCAGACTGGGACAGTTGAAGAGCTCTAGGACTGGCAGAAGATGCCAAAGCTGAGTATTAACTATTGTAGTATGGTGGTGGACTTTCACAAAGAGATTTTTCTCCTCAGGGTATGTCGGTCATTTGGATTCCTCACGTTTCAGTCCGTTGTCCTTTATTGTGTCATGATCCCAAAAATTCTCTGCTCCTTCAGAAGGTTCTCTAGCTAAACTAGTGGGCTGAGTTTTTCAATGTTACCTCAGCATTTTGATCACCCAATTCTCTTTTAATTTTCAGGAGAATTCTGTAATCAATACACTCACTATAGGTAAGGGGTCCCTCTGTCATTTAAAAAGGTGGTTTGATAATTTACTTTATAGACATCTACACACCCAGGAAATCACAGGGAAATGCCCACTACGCCACACACTAACCAGATGAGTCAAGACCTGGTCTATTTACAGCTGTGGTACAATGTAACAACTTAGGTCACAGGTGTGACTTTTTCCCCCAGTATAATTATAACTCCTGCGAACGCAGTCATAGCAATATGAAGGTGGCTTTTGTCAGTTTAGCTATTCCTTTTATGGAAATAAGTTCTATTCGGATAAGCATATTTATACAAGAATAACTGTTTCCGCACTGGGGGAATTGCACCGTTTTTAACTAGGCAAGTATAATTAAATCAGTACAGTTTTTTTGACCCATGAATTTCACCACAGCCAAGGTCATTTAGTTGTAAAGCTCCAGTGTAATTAATCATCCTTTGTTTTAACATCACCAATCCCTCTTTTAAAAAGCACAAATGGTGGTTTGATTTTTTGTTTGTTAGTCTCATTAAAAACAGACTAGGACCAAGCCCACATCCAGTATACTATCAATCTATGGCATGTCTCCCTGATTTGGAAAGGACAGCTGCTCAGAGCTCTGCAAATATTTTCTGCCATTCTGAATGGAAGGGGAAAAACGGAGGCTAAATCAGATGATTTGGGACGAGCTGAAGCCCTTCTGAACTGTCACCACCTGAAATAGTGAAGTCAGCTGTTAAATTGTCAGTTGCTTCTACTGAATCCCAGTCTCCTCCCTTTGATAATGTCAAAAATATTGGGTGACAAAATGTTTTAATACAGAAGGATTTAATATTCTGTTCAAGTCTGTCAAGAATGTGGATGCTCCCCCGGTCAAGGCAAGTGTCTCAAATGCTGAGCAGCAAAGCAGTGTTCCCTTCTCTGTCTGGGACCGCCATTTTTGGTAATACTTCCTCCAGAGTCAATCTTTTAACGGTGATTCCTTAAGTAGCCTTTCCTTTTCCCCAAAAGAGTTCCCCTGACATATCACTGAGGTTCTTTTAATCTGATGCAAATCCAAACTATTAGAACATAAGAATGGTCTGACCCAGCATGGCCAATGGTCCATCTAGTCCAGTATCCTGTCTTCCAGTAGCTGGTGCCAGATGAACTGAACAGGGCAATTATTGAGGGATCCATCCCCTGTCGTCCAGTCCCAGCTTCTGGCAGTCAGAGGTTTAGGGACACCCAGAGCATGGGGGTCTAGTCTCTGAACAGGTTTATTACTTTAGCAAGCATTCTTTCTATTTCCTTGTTTGAATGACTCCTAATTCATGATGAATGAAGAATTCTTTGTCCTTGTATTGTGTCTTCGATCCAAGTCATTAAAGTGCTTTACAAACACTAATGAATTCATATTAGCTTCACAGCAACACTATCTCATTGGCAAGTATCAGTGTCCCCATTTTATAGGTGGGGAGATGGAGGTCCTTGGTTTTAGACCTAACTAATCATTTGCATGCAACCACCCTTGATTTGTGTGCTCATTTATAGTCACTGGGCAGGAACACTTTTAAATTTGCCTATGTCCCATGGGAAGTCCATGGTAGAGCTGGGAACAGAATCCAGATTTCCTGGGTCCCACTCCGGTGCTTTAATCACAAGATCAGCATTCGATAGCAGAACTGGGAAGCACATGTAGGAATTCCATTTCCTCAATGTGACTATCAATTAAGTTACTAAATAGTCTACAGCTGATCTTGCAGGTGTGAATCAAGCAAAAATCCCCACGACTTCAGTAAGACTTTTCTGAAGAAGGGGGTACAGGAAGAGGCTTCAGAAGTGCTAGACAGGATGTGACTAATTCCTTTGCCAGAGGCAGCCGTGCAACCACAAGAGCCCTGTTAAGCCTAAAATACTCTGGGCCGCTCCATGTGAACGTGTCTGATCAATAAACAACGCACAACTGGACAGTGTGAGGTTCTATTTTTATAGATGGGGTTTCTGATGACTGTAAATTAAGAGGTCAAAGCTCCTATAACCAAAATCCAATGATGATAATACTGTCATATAATGTGTAATTTATTAAATGTTGTTGTTTTTTTATAATTCTTGGGTGCTACCAAAAATCACAAACACCTCCTGACTGAACCCTACAATGATTATGACACTGTTTCTTTCTCTTTTTGGTGTGTCTGTTTGAAGTATACATTTTTGGCTCAATCTTCTGATTGAAGAGTAGATGTGGGAACTTTGGAAGAAGGTTTGCTGCATTATAGGAAGCCAAATTGTTTTCAAAGATATGCCAGGCATTTACACAGCCTCTGCATAAGTGTCTTTTCTATTTGCATTATTGTAGTTCAATATATGTACTGAGAGGACAAAGCCCCCGTGGTGCTCTGTCTGACACACTGTCTTCTGTAATAGCATCATTACAAACTGTGATACAGACACAACTTCCGTGGTGGTGTGGATGACTGCATACTGGAGGGGGTGCGTGCCAGCGGTTAGAATGGGGATCTGGAAATCAGGAGTCCTGGTTTCTGTTCCAGCTGTGACACTGATTCATTGTGAGGTTAGAACATGCAGCTTCCTGGTTTCTGCTCTGACCTATGAGACTCATTCATTGGATGAAGCAGGAAAAATCCTTTAACCTCCCCATGCCTCAGTTTACCAATATGTAAAAGGTAACACTCCTCTGCTCCACTGCGGTGTTTTGAGACCCAGCTGTGACCCGGTATTGATTCTACTCAGACAAGGACTACTTGCCCCATTGACATCATGGGACTGCTTGCATCAGTAAGGGAGGTAGGGAACAGGTCCTATACTAGCTAGTTAAACGATGAGTGCTTTGGAACAGTTGGGCACCAGCCCCTGTGAAGCCGTGGTGTTCTTCTAACACAGTTTGTCCACCACGCTGTGAAAAGTAGAGAAGGGGGGAAGATCCTGATGCTAGTAAAGCTGTGCCACATAGCTGCCACAATTTATCTTTTTCTTTCTTCGGACCAAGGGTCTGCAGAACTTACTCAACGCCAGCTGTCCTCTGCTCTTACCCCAAGTCAGCTGCCATTTTGAGGGCAAATGAGATCTGTCTTATTCATTGTGATAGTACCTAGGATTCCCAGTCATGGATCAGGCCCGCATTGTACTAGCTACTGCACAAACATAGATGAAAAAGTTGGCCCCTGCAAGCCTTTGTTATCTCTATCTCTCTCTGATTTGTGAAAAGCTGAAGAGCTGGCAAGACACACAAAACCACCACTGACCAGCTGCGATTGTAACATTTCCTCAAAGAAGCGATAACTGTCACAACCTGGCTCAATAGCTCTCTGGAAGGACATCAGTCTGTTGGGTCCCCTTTGTTCCTAAGCCACCTGGGCCTGGCCAGAGCCAGGTCACTGTTCCTAGCTCTGGGTCTCTAAGGGTATGTCTATACTACAATTAAACACTGGTGGCTGGCCTGTGGCAGCTGGCTCTGGCTCATGGGGTTTGGGCTATGGGGCTGTTTCATTGAGGTGTAGACATTCCAGATAGGGCTGGAGCCCAGGCTCTGGGACATTCCCTCCCTCATGGGGTCCCAGGCTCTAGCTTGAGCCAGAACATCTACATCTCAATTAAATAGCTCCATAGTCCAAGCCCTGTGAGCCCGAGTCAGCTGACCTAGGCTAGCCCCGGCTGTTTAATTGCAGTGTAGACATACTCTAAGGCAAACTCCCCAGTGCAGCCCACCTCTCCTTGGGACATAGGGCTATGCCGCCTGGCCACCTCAGAGCCAGAACTAAAGACTCAGCCCTCTGGAGCCCCCAGCTGCATAGGTGTTCCACCTTTCTGCAACCTCTCAGAGCATCTCGATGGAGTTAACCCCTTCAGCGACAACGTGGAAGGCAATCAAGGAGCATGGGCTTAGCAAATGGATTTCTTTACCACAGGTACTTTTACACTCAGGAAAGCTCTAGAGCGTCCCAGATCTTGGCAAACTAACAAACCGGCCTGCGTTGTACACCCTCTTACACTGCCCTCACCCCTCCGGTGAGCCTGAGGTCTGGTCAGCACTTCAGGCTAGGCAAAATTCCTCCTTCCTCCTCTCGCTCACTAGCCCGGTCTTGTGGCATGCGGCAGTGGGTGACCACGCTTCTCAGAGAGCATCCCGCCCTTACATACAGTCTGTAACCCCGTTTGCCCTGTGCCCAGATGGGACATTCCAACCCACACCCATGCGTGTCCCAGGTGAAGAAAAACCATTATCCCCTGCAGTGGGCCCGTCACGGAGAGTCATTCACAGGTAACCCTTCTGCCAGGTGAAGTTGGCAACAACAAGGGCCGGATTCAGTAGCTAGAGGTTTATCTCAACCCTGCAAAACAGAACCAGCTTGAGCCACCTCCCCCTCAGTAATCTGGGAAAATTTACCACCACCCCCGGGCGTCTCTGAGAGGCGATACTTCCCCACTTCTAGGTAAAACAAATGAGAAGTTTTATTACCAGGGAAAGGGAACTGAGCACTGGTTTTGGAACACCCCTGCACCCCCCGCCTTCACAAACATAAGCAAACCAGAGTACACTGGGCAGCGTCCTTCGCCTCAGCTCCTCGCCTTGTGGTGTGAAAGTCCGACAAACCGATGTTCCTTTCGCACCCCACTGCCCTCTCCCTTCATCGCACCCCACTCACAGGGGAGAGTTCAGAGGTACGTCCGTGAGAGTTCACCTACCACCCCGGGGCGGGGAAGACATCACCTGGCGCTTCTGCTGGTCTTGCTGTGGCAGCTGGCCCCCAGCTGCAGCGGTTCGCTCGGCGTTGCTGCCGGCGGCCCACTCTGCGCCTCCGTTCACGCCGCTGCCATTGGCTGCTGCATTGGTGCTTTCTGCACTGCCCCCTGCCTCTCTACTGCATCGTCTGCGACGCCGCATCCCATGGTCCCGCCCCTCACCACAGCGCTCGGTGCTTTCAGCAGTGGGCGCGGAACCTCCTGGCTAGGCCGGGCGAGGCAGCCCCTTTCCCAGAAACGCTGCCCCGGAGCAGGTCTAAGGCTCAGGCTTTGCCAACACAGCTCTGCTCAATACCTAGGCAGAGTAGGTGTGTTCATGTGAATACGGTCCGGTCCTGAAGTCTTTTCCCCCCAGCTCATCACTAGAGGTCAGGGGGTGCACTCATTCAGATCCAGCTTACACAAAGCTGACGGCCCTCCATGGTTGCCTCGTTGATAGTCCTCTCCAAGCTGCCCCACCCCGCTGCCTGGCAGGGCAGTGTCTGGAGTAGACCTGCCTTCTCAAGGCACAGGCTGGTTTTTCAACCCAGAACACAAAATGGCAGCTCACACATGAAATGGGAGACTGGGTACAAAAATGGAAGTCACAAAACAAAATGGAGTTCACAGTTCGATACAGACATCTCCCCCAGTCACAGTAACCATTAAGGGTCCTGAACAGTCTTTTACCAGAGACATTTATAACGATCTCAGTAGCATTGGGAAAGCTCCTGGAATTAGGGCAAGACAGAAAATCATTACAGCCCCTAGCAAACCTTTCTTCCAAATGGAATCTTAATTTTACATCATCCTGATTTATTGGTATACTCAGGAAGACAACACAGATCCAGCATGCATATAGAAACCATCTGCAAACTGCTCCTTTCTAAGTGGGTTTGCTGATCACTCTCCTACAGTCATTTTTACTGTAGAGGGGAAAGCAGAGGATTTTATGGATCATACAGATCAATAATCTTCTGAAGAGTTTGGACAGCAAATAATGAGTTTACTTGGCCTCCTGAGACACCACAATACCAAATCACTTTCAAAGCACCAGAACCAAATGCCTCCAATCTCTATCTGCCTGTGCACTTTAACACTTGAGTTGCCACTCAAGAAAGAGATCTTGGAGTCACTGTGGATAGTTCTCTGAAAACATCCACTCAATGTGCAGCAGCAGTCAAAAAAGCGAACAGAATGTTGGGAATCATTAAGAAAGGGATAGATAATAAGACAGAAAATACCATGTTGCCTCTATATAAATCCATGGTAGGCCCACATCTTGAATACTGCATGCAGATGTGGTTGCCCCATCTCAGAAAAGATATATTGGAATTGGAAAAGGTTCAGAAAAGGGCAACAAAAATGATTAGGCGTATGGAACGGCTTCCATATGAGGAGAGATTAATAAGACTGGGACTTTTCAGCTTGGGGAAAAAAGACAACCAAGGGGGGATATGATAGAGGTCTATACAATCACGACTGGTGTGGAGAAAGTAAATAAGGAAGTGTTGTTATTTACACCTTCTCATAACACAAGAACTAGGCGTCATCAAATGAAATTAATAGGCAACAGGTTTGAAACAAACAAAATGAAATATTTTTTCACACAACGCACAGTCAACCGGTGGAATTCCTTGCTAGAGGATGTTGTGAAGGCCAAGACTATAACAGGGTTCAAAAAAGAACTAGATAAATTCATGGAGGCTAGGTCCATCAATGGCTATTAGCCAGGATGGGCAGGGATGGTCTTCCTAGTCTCTGTTTGCCAGAAGCTGGGAATGGGTGATAGGGGATGGATCACTTGATGATTCCCTGTTCTGTTCATTCCCTCTGGGGCACCTGGCATTGGCTAGATGGATCTTGGGTCTGACCTAGTATGGCCGTTCTTATGTTCTGACTTCTGATTTTTAAACATAGATCCCTCTCAATAAAAATGACATGCCTATATCTTCAGGTCATGATCTTTAGCTACATTTATTATGAATCACAGGAGGACAATTCATAAAGAAATCCACATCTATGGGAGCACATCTTGCGGGGTGGATGAAGTTTAAGCTGGTGTAGGGCTCCTCACCTCAGCTCCGCTCCATAGCTATCCCTCTTATCCTGCTCTGTCCCTCTGAGCTCCCTTCCCTTTTCTTTCCATGTAGCAGATCCCCTCCTAAGTAAACCCACAAAAAGGAAGAAAAAAATCATGGAACTAATGTGATGTTTGCTGCCATCCCACTGCTCTCGCAGCATGTGTGTCCTACGACTTCCCCCACCTGGGCCTGCCTTGTCGATTTAAATTGCCAGCTCTTCGATGCAGGAATCATCTCTTTCTAGGTTTGTATAGCACCTAGAACAATAGGGACCCATTTTTGGCTGGCCCTTAGGCACTGCCCTAATAAACATGGTTAATCATCCTCATCTTTGGGGAAAGTGTGGACATTAATGCTGGGACTCTAAAGAAAACGTAAGCAAAAGTAGATAATGTGATGTGTTTCCTTGGATCAATGAGTAGAAAAGGGCAGAAGGGACCATTATGATCAACTAGTCTGACTTGCAAAACACAGGCCACAGAATCGTAACTGGTAATCCCTGCATAGATCCCAATAACTTGTCCTCATTTCTTCTGGTGTAGAATTGAACCATGAGGAAATGCTTCTCTTTGCCCTAGAAGGCCTGGTCTTTGCTTGAGCAACTCAAACTCTATTGTGTTTTCAGCTCTGGGAACTGGGTGGGCCACTTCACCGGGGGAGGCCAGGTCTGTCTATGCAGAAGCCTTGTGCCTGTATGCCAGCAATTTCCCTGGTAGCCTGTGATGGGATGAAACTCCATCATGGACTAGGATGGGTTAAAAGCTGGTTAGTCTAATCTATTACACCTGTGCCATCATTAATTAGTTGAAGGAGGGGCCTAAGAGGCAGCAGATAATAGATTAAAGGACACCTGGGCCTCATAAAATGCGGAGTGGTCAGTCTGAGGGTGTACAACCACAGGGAGTGGGTAGGTTTCTTTTGAAGACCCTGAGCCAGGATCTGCAGAAGAATGGTTCTCTAGGGGATCCAGCCCAGGGGCTGACTGCTCTGCACCAGAGCAGAGGGCAAGACTCAAAGGTAACCAAAAAAGGGACTGAGATGCGGGTGACCTGAAGGGCCTGAGGCTTGTTGGGACTCTAGAGTTGTACTTTTGTTACCCCAGAAGGGGTAATGTTTGTCTGTGACTTGGCGGTGGGCCAAACCACATCTCCAGCACTGGTTTTTGTGTGGCAAACTGAGAAGACCTGCTGTTGGGGAGGAAACTGAGGCAGAAGGTGCTGGTAGTGCTGTGTTTGAGCAGAAGGGGAAGCTATGAGATGGCCATGCCCCAGGACACAGCCCCCAGCCATTGCATTCTCCTGAATTCTATTGGCTTGGAGATGTATTTATTTTCCTGGGGGTACATTCACAGGGCTGGTGGGGAGATAAGAACGGCGATACTGGGTCAGACCAAAGGTCCATCTAGCCCAGTATCCTGTCTTCCAACAGTGGCCAGTGCCAGGTGCCCCAGAGGGAATGAACAGAACAGGGAATCATCAAGTGATCCATCCCCTGTCATCCATTCCCAGCTTCTGGCAAACAGAGGCTAGGGAACCAGCCCTGCCCATCCTGGCTGACAGCCATTGATGGATTTATCCTCCATGAATTTATCTAGTTCTTTTTTGAACCCTGGTATAATCATGCATATGTCAGAGATAATCAGATAAACATAGAGATAATGCATATATCCCCCTGGCCCTGCCCAAGAACATCTGCACCTCTGGTGCAGCCTGTGTGGGGTCCAGCCCCTAGACTTGCTGATGCAGAGGTGGGAGAGGGCTGCTCCAGATTGCATTGTCTGGTCATGCTCCTGAGAGGGCCATTGCAGCAGTTAGGGATGTCCTAACCACAGCCCCCTGTCCGCCAGCCATGCCACTTCTGCTAGGGACAGAGAGGGGATTAACTATGAAAATGGATAGACACACTCAGTCCAGGCCCCCTGCTGCTGTTTGTCTGGAGAGTATATTCTATTTGGTTTGCCCTGTGCCTAAGTTTTCAGTGCGTTATAGATTTTTGGATTGCCCACCTGTATCTCCGGTGGGGGAGCAGTTAGAAAGGAGGCTGGAGGTTTGGGAAGTTAGGTGGGGGACAGCTGGGGCTTTGGGGATTGCAGGTAAATGCATTAGCAGAATGTTTCCTTGAAAGGAAAGAGTTCATGGTGTCGCCATTTAAGCTGCCATCATTAGGCACCAGAGCTAACGCTTAGTTGAGATGATGAGCCAGATCGTTAGCAGGGCTCAGCGATTGCTTCAGGCTGCCTGCAGACTCGGGAAGACAACCCTGGCTCTCTTGGCGAATGGTTTGCCTTTGGGCGGTTTTCTGAGAGCTGGCAATGCCCAACTCCGCACCCGGGGTGGCATGTGCACAGGGGCTGGGCGCACAGCTCGGCGGATTGCCTGATCAGACCCTGACATCTCTGACACTGATCCCCCCTCCCACCACCCCCTTACCTTACACACTGAATCTGGGGTTAAGGGGGCAGCTTCAGAACCCAAACCTAGATGTGGCCTCTAGCCCTATAATGGGCTAAACCCAACCCCCTCCCCATCTGAAGGGCCCCACTCTGGGGGTGGCTCAGTGCCTCATCCCTGGGCTCGGCGACAGGGTCAGGGTCGCTGCCCCGCATTTGGCTGGCGGAGGGACGCCCCCACTGGGCGGACTCGGGGGCTGGCTCCTGGCTGGGCGTGGGGAGACGGCCCCGACCTCTGAGCGCTGCGGGAAGCGGCCGCCAGTTCGCCGGGCGGCATCCGAGCCTGCGGCGAGCCGCCGAGCGAGCCTCCGCGGGGATCCGCGGCGCCGGCGGGCGCGGAGCCTCGGCCAGCCCCCGGCGGGTCCGGAGGGTGCCAGGGTGCCAGCCGCCCCGAGGAGCCATGCCTGGGGCTGCGGGGCCAGCCTGGGGCTCCCCGGCTCCTTTCCTGCTGCCGCTGCTGCTGCTCCCCGCCCTGGAGCCCGCAGGCTGGAGAAGTAAGTCCGCGGGGGAAGATGCCGGGGAAAGGGACCCTCAAAGCCGGGGGGGACGATCCGCGCTGTGGGAACCCAGAGCCAGGGGCTGGCTGGGTCGGGTGAATGTGTGGGGCTTTATTCTAACCCTGGCTCCTGGCCATGATAATGCACCTTCCCTCCCCGTCTCTCCCCCCCCCCCCTTTTCTTGTTCTTTTATATCTTCCACTCGCTCCTTCAATCCCTGAACAGAAGGTTTGCCGGCATGAATAGCGCAGCCAGCCTCCTAGCAAATCAACGAGAACACCCAGAGAACACGCACTGCAGGCTGCGCCCATAGAAAATCCTCTCTCTCTTTTTTTTTTTTTTTTTGCTGTTGTTTGTGGGGTTTGGGGGATACCTGGTTATAAGCAATGTCTTGTCTGCTGCTGGGACCAGGGTCCGTCCAAGATGTGCCCTGGGGATTTCTAGCTGCATGGAATGGCAGAGGTTCCTATCTCTCTCTGCAACACACTCCCAGCTGCAAAAACCCAGCTCAGCAGGAAAGCAATGATAGCCTTGGTTGGGTGACAGCCCTAATTGCAGGTCAGCAGGTTGCAGGCAGGCTGGGATTGACATTAGCTGGGAGGAAGAGCTCTGTGCCTTCCAGAGCTTGTTTCTTTCGGCAACAGATAGCCCCTTGTCTCATTAAACCCAGGGGCATTTTTACCTGGTGGTTAATCACAGGGTCCTAAATCACAGGGTCCTAATAGAATAAGATTCGCTTCCCACTTCCACTTGCTGTCACTGTCCCCAGTGGATTACCCTCTCCTCTGAGTGTCTTGTGAAGGCGTTGACACCAGGGGCTTTTACACCCGAGTCAAATGCTGGAAAGACAGATACGGCAAATTATGTATTTCAGCTCACTCTACTTGGGGCAGTATTCCATGATACAGATCGGCTGGATGGGGTCTGGAAGAGTTGTTAAAGAGAACTGGTTCCCTCTAGAACTCCATGAGTTTAGATGTCATGAGAAGTTCTGTCCCCATTCTCTTTCCCAGACCTGAAGAAGAGGTCTGTGGAGCACAAAAGTTTGTCTCTTTCACCAACAGAAATTGATTCAATGAAAGATATCCCCTCACCCGGGCCTTGTCTCAGGGGAAAGAATAGACAGACCTGCTTTAAAGGGGAAAGCACCATTGGGCATTGCTATGGGATTGTTGGACAGGTTGGCCATGCCTGTTAGTTTCAGACTAAGAGAATTATTTAAGTGCTTCAGGGAGTTTCTCCATCTTTGTTCCAGCAATTAATGTGCCTTTTACAACTCCTATTTAAAAATCCTCTTCAACAATTACTGCTCTGTCCAGCTGCACTTATCCATGGTTTGTATATTTATTACTGGCCTGATCCAGAGAGGAGCTGAGCACATGGCCCCTCATCCAGCACAGCAGAAGTTTTTAAGCCTCATTTAAGTCGATCAGATTTCTCATGTGCTAACATTTAAGCACATGCTTAAGTGCTCTGCTGGATCAATGCCTGTGCTTGTATATGTCTGTACTCTCAGAAATGTAGATGTAAAAAGTTATAAGGAAAATCTTTTCTGCTGCTAATATTAAACAATGTGCTTAGATGTATTTAGAGACATTAGTGGCCAAATAATTCAAACAGTTCTTGCTTTTTGCTGTTTATATGCCGTCTTTTGAAGGATCTGATCCTGTTCCATTAAGTCAAGGGCAAAACTCCCGTTGTCTGTGATGGGGCAGGATTAAACCCTAAATGCTGGGCTTTGCAGTGGAGTTTTGATTCTGAGCAACTGTCTGTGCTCCCCAGGAGAAAACAGCAGTGTTGGCCCACAGCTATACCAGGAAGAAATAACACCCCAGTGGAAAGCCACAGGAAACACCACCATCAGTGCAAAGGTATGGCATATGACCCTGTTGACAGGAAAGGTGCTCTTCATTTTTTTTTTTTCAACTATTATCACCCAAGGTGTGACATGGTTGACTGGATCTGGTGATGTCTCTTAAATTCTTCAGACCAAAGCCCGGTCACTGTAGGCACATGCAGGCTATAGGAGCATTTCAGAAACCGCACCAGCATAGTGGGGAGCTGTTCGCTGTGATCTGGTCTCTCCCCAAAGCTCACAGGCTGCAATGCACCCGCTTGGCATCTGGTGCCACAGGGGAGCGCTACAGAGAAGGGCTAAGCATGACCTGCCAATAAGATCCCCTGACCCAGTGGCGATAAAGCGCTGCTCTCTGTGCGCGGTATCTCAGCTCCAAGCTGGAATCCTACCTCCATAAGGATCTGTGCAGAGAGCCACTGCTGATCAGAATATGAATGCAGACTGTGCCCTGCCTTTGTGGCGGATGTGTGTTCCAGGTTTGGAGACGGAGCTTAGTCTGTACCCTAAGCAATAATAACAAATAACTCTGGCTGCTATATCACTTTCCATTCTGAAGGACCCCAAAGCGCTTTAGACTATGGGCATGGCTACACTTGCAGATGTCGAGGGCTTTGAGTTAAACCCGCCTTCAGAGAGTGCAGTAGGGAAAGCACTGCAGTCTGTCCACACTGACAGCTTCAAGCGCACTGGTGTGGCCACATTTGCGGCACCTGCAGTGGCATTGGGAGCGGTGCATTATGGGCAGCTATCCCAGCATGCAAGTGGCTGCAATGTGCTTTTCAAATGGGGGGATTGGGGTGGAGTGTGACATGGAGTGTGTTGTGTGTATGTGGAGGGACAGAGAGTGGGTTTTTGGGGGGCTGAGAGCATGTCAGCATGCTGTCTGGTAATTTCAGACAGCAGCAGACCCCCAAGTCTCTCTCACACACAGCATTCCACACTAATGGTTGCTTTGTCTCGGAGCAGATAAGCAGCCGGCTGTCAGAAACGGAGCTTTCAAAGGGCATTTACACATTCCTACAGCTGATTCCAAACAATGACAAGGGTGGCCACTTGACTTAAGGGGATTATGGGACGTTTCCGGAGGCTGATCAGAGCGCAGTAAAGCAACACCTCGTTCACACTGGCGCGGCAGCCCTCCAGGGGGGTGCAGCAAACGTTATTCTAGTTGCCGAGGTGGAGCACCAGCAGTGTTGTAGCCGCGGAGTCAGAGCGCTCTACGTGCCTTGCCAGTGTGGACGGGGAGTGAACTAGTGCGCCCGGGGCTCCTTTATTGCACTGTAACTCACAACTGTAGCCAAGCCCTTAGTACTGAGATTGCTTACCCACCACTGAAATGCAGCTGTCTCGGGGAAGAGCCCAGCATCCATTTAACACACCCATTGATGATAACAGTAACAGGCTGTCTGTGGCCTCCAGTGGGAAAAACCTTCGGGAGGGAGGCCCAGGGGCAGGATAACTCAGTGCTGGTCTCCTTGGGAGTTTGCTCCAAATCTTAGTCAGGTGTGGGAAGGCAGGTTTTCCCTCATGGAGGAAGCTGCACCCAACTCCCACACCCAGTGATCCGTTGGATCACCATGGATGTATTCCAGTGGATCCGTAAAGGCCCTGTGCCTCCACGCCTGCTCTCTACAGGCTCCCACAGTGTCTGGCAGGGCAGCTCCATTGGAATCACACGAACAGGGTTATCCTGCCAGCAGCAAATCTCAGGATGTTCCATGAAGAGGACTCTGTTGCAAAGAGTGAGGGCCATGGAAAGGGTAATGCAGCTTGGGGCTGTGTCGCCTCCTCAGTAGAGTCGCCCTTGGGTGCCAGGGAGGAGGAGAAACAGCCCCAGCCCTCTCCTGGAGCCTCAGACAGATCTCCAAAGGTACAAGGCAGAGGGGGGTAATGGATGGAGGTTCATCTGCTTCCTCTGCATCTCCACAAGGATGGTCCTCCCATGTTCAGATCTAGGGGGAATGATCCATTCCTAGTCAGGGCCTGAATGCTGCACCCCTAAGTGAGTGTCCTGGGATATCACGGGGAGTCCTCTCAGGAATAAAGGCTGCTCACATGAGTGATGGTTTTCAGGATGGGTTTGGCCTCCCAGTAACCCCATGTCATCTGCTGGATATAATCTCTATGGGCCTGATTCATGGAAGCCAAGGAAAGACTCCCATTGACTTCAATAGGCACAGGATTAGCAGAAGACCAGAATATCAGAATGGAGACCTGCCTCATGGATACGAAAGGCAACTTTTATAATTGACACTAGAGTTGGGATTAACACAAAGGGATCTGAACACGCATGTTGACTGACAGAATGTTTCAGCCAAGCAATTCTTTAAAATACTCTTATGGTTTCACGTGGTTTCTGTGGTGTGAAATCCCCTTGTATGTTGAGTAAATGATGAGGAAATAACCTGACGCTCTTATTTCTAAGTAATTCCTTATCTTAAAATTCTAATACAGTAAAAGCAGCCTTTCGTGTCTCTTTAGGAGGCAACTTCCTTTAAGAGAAAATCTTGTAATATCCTTAGTTGTACTGAGAAAGTCTTGTAATATCCTCAGTTGTACTGAGTCAATTTAGTTTTTACGTTTTAGATCACTGCTGGTAAGCAGCTAATTTTTATCAGCTCTGTGGTCATTTAAAACTTGTTTCTGTGCTGAACGGCCCCATGTTCCTTTGTATGAATTAGTATAAAAACAAAAGACTGTACTAAAAAACAAGTCAGTAGTAGCAGACACATCGAGTAATGAGGTGCTTGGCTGTAGTTTATATCCTTGATCTCTCTCCTCCTCCCTCCTTGTGTTTTAATTGTATCTGCCTAATAATGAAAATAAGTATAATGTAGTGGTTACTGGGAACACCTTTCAGGTAATGCATCCTGTCTAGCAGGTGTATACACCTCACCTGTGTACAATGCACACCTCCAGTTTGTCTTCTTCCAGCCCTACCATTTATTTAACACTAGGGATACACATAACTTGCTATACCTGTATACAGCTATATATCTGTATACTGTAAATATAGAAGTACACCAGATCTTTGGACCTGTCTATATTGACATTTGAAATGTTATTAGGACCTTCATAGAAAACCATGTCTCTGAGTACATCCTAGAAAGGTAGACTGTAGAGTGCCTACCATATGTTGTAGACCAGCAGGGCTGCAGTTTCAATATATGTTGAGTAGTTTTTCTGGGCAGGAGACTTTTTATACAAATTGTGCATGCTATAGACCAGTGGTTCTCCACCATTTCACTTTGTAGAAGAAAGCTTCTTTCCTGGACCATTACCGCTGCCATCTGCTAAGAAATAGTGTAAGCACAGCTCTGTATCAGGCAAATCGTGCTAGGATGTTTTTCCAGTGACCCAGCATTCCTTGGGCTCCGAGGCATGGGTCCTGTCCATATTTCCAAAGGAGTAACAACACATCATTCTTCTTTCTGAGCATTCCACCTCCATCCGTCTCTGCCTACTGAGCACAGCAGGGGCGGGAGACGTGCTCAACGCTGCAGGGTGGAATAAGGGGAGGTTTGCACTTGCAAACAAAGTAATTGCCGTGTTGATGAACACTTAGGTATTCACAATGATCATGCTGTATGTGTAATGGGCAGTTTCTCTGTTGCATGTAGCACCCATTCAAAGCCGAAGTCAAGATGACAGTCGAGGGGAGAGAGCTCATCCTGGATGTTGAGAAGAATGAGTAAGTGTGCTTGTCCATTGTATGCCCTGTGCAGTCTGCTCCCGAAGATGATGAATAAGGAGCTGATCCAGAGCCCCCTGGAGCTCTTTCTGTTGGCTTCACTGAACTTTGGATCACACCCTAAGGGCTCGTCTAAACCTAAAGCTTAGATTGACCTAGTGACATTGCTCAGGGCTGTGGACAAATGTCATGCCCTGTGCGACATAGTTAGGTTGACCTAAGCCCCCACTGTAGACATAGCTAGATGGATGGAAAAATTCTTCCTTCAACCTAGCTATGGATTAACGGTATCAATTGACCATCCCCTTTTGTCAATGTAGGAAACGTCTATGTTGCAGCTGCCGTGCCGTAGTGTGCGGCTGTGGTTTAGACATACTCTAAGTGGGGGAAATGCATGCCACTCTTATACATGATAAGAGTACTCTGGGTCCGACCTTCAGCTGGTAGAGTGACTTCTGTGGAGCTCTGTCAATGTATGCCAGCTGGCGATCTGGCCCACTGTATATAAACCCATGCCATGTAACAGTTAGTACCTGCGTTAACTAGACAATAATTTCCTGTTACTCTTTACCTGATGTTAGTGTGCTGGATTGTTCACCAAATGACTCAATGTTTTTTTATCAGTAAAAAGCTCTCATGTGGATTTTGTATGTTATGTTACTCATAAGGGATTCCACTCCAGGTCTCTTAGGAGGAATGACAGTGAAACTTATATTTCTCTAATGCCACTTATCCTAAAGTGGCCTAAAGAAATGTTTTCACTTGCACTGACTACAGAGGTTCAGCCACCTCTGTGGTAGAACACAGCAGCTGGTTAACAGCACACAGCAACAGTATATAGTCGTTTGGGATAGGAAGCGAAGAAGAATACTGTATCCAAATGAAGCTACCAGTGGATATAGGTAGGCAGGATGGTTTTGCTGCTGGAGTTTGGATGTAGATTCTTTGCTACTTTTTATACCAGATCCTTTGCCAGGCAAGTGGATTAGATTCTAATGGTGGAAGAGCAGCTAAGACTTTTCTTATATAACTGACCCTTGCCAATTTTAATCCTTTGATGCTGGATTTCTTTCTGTGTCAGATTTATATATTGAGTTCCAGTTGAGTGTTTTTTCTCCTAGTACCCACTAATGTATTTATACCCTGGAATAATACTACTTACCATATTTAAGTATATAGTGCAGACATCCCTGACCAGTCAAACCTAGGATCACTCTTCTCCTTCCCTAAGAGTGCAAGGAAATGCCGCAATATGGATATACAACTGTAATTAGTGTTTATGGTGACATACAAACATAACTGATATGCAGGATAGTCTGAAGGGGGGCCCAGCTTCTCTTTACATGGTGTAAGGCAGTACCTGAAATCAGATGAGTGATCAAATGAAAGTAGATTCTGGGAAGGGTTTTCTGTGAAAGGCTATATCCTAAGGATAAGCTGCTGGGACTTTCAGCACTGAAGACACTAGGGCCAATTCTGCACTTGTGTTAACAGAAAATGTTATAAATATTTCATCTATCAACATCTTTGGGCTTTGAAAGTACCAAAGCATAGAGAGGGGAACAAACTGTACTGCTATTCCTAGCTAAGACCTGTCTACACAAGCAAAATGAACGGTGGAGCAAGTGTGATCAGTAGAGTAGAGATCTCTGAAGCAATGCTGTACATTATGTAACTGCTACTGTGGGTAGGACAAAACCAGTGAGGTCTATTTCCTTGGACTGTCAGGTCTTCAACCTATTGCTGCATTTGTGCGTTGTAGTATTGCGGAGGTGAATTTATTCACAGTCCAGGAGGAGTTGGCAAAAGCAAAGAATCCTGACAGAAATCCAAGTAACAGATTAATTCAGCGTATGATGACATAACCTCCAGGTGCCTCCTGGGAACTGTGCTGTGCTATTTCCATCAGAGGTCTGGCTCTCGGCATGTGTTAGTAAACAGAATGAGGATCACACACCATTTGCTATTGTGTTTACTTCCTGAGGTAAGGCTTTCATTCAGCAAGATACACATACACACACTTCCATCAGGGAGCATGCTGGCTTAGCAGGATCAATAAACACACAAGGCATTATGAAGTCCTGCTATTTGAACAGATCTTATAAAAACACAGCACACAGAAAATATTGAGGATACAAAATCATCTTTAACACTGACTTCAGAGGAGCTTTTCCTGGGCATGGAGTGAAGGCTCAGGCCTATAGTCAGAGGCAGAAGCCGAGACCCACAGGAGAACAGGCAACAAGACATACATTTAAGGGATAGCTGTCAGGATACTGGCTCAGTGAGCAGCTGGGAGGTGTTTGAGAATAGAGCTGTTATTTGGATGTCACTTTCAAAGTCATTTCAATGAGTTATAGGGGAATTCAACAGCAGCGAAGAAGGAATGATGAAGCAGGCAGAAGAAGTGGGGTCCTCAGGAATGTTGTGGATGCTCTAATAAGACACCTTCCATCTGAGACACTACAGCCCTTTGCAAGCATTAAGGAATGAAGCCTCCTCTTCTCCCTGGTGCGTGCCTGTGACAGAGCTGTTGGTTTTGAATGCAACAGTTGTATTGCATGGCAGAAATGTTTGTGCCACGTCCCTGATGTCACATTTATGAAGAGCACATTGTGCTCATCCCCCGGAGATGTAAACCAGGGGATATTGCATCTGTTCCCATTAACATGCTACATTATTATTTACTTTGTAAGGAACTCAGCACCTATCTGACTGTGGATTCCATACACCTGAGTATAGGCTTCATGCGTTAAAACCGAACAGCCCCATTTTGTTGTTCCTGCTAGTATGAAAAAGGCAGAACCATGATTTAGTTCCAGAGGAAGCTAGGCCATCGCGTATAAAAGCTGAGCAATAGCAAGAGAATATCCCCTAGTGCCATTTAATTCTTTTTTTTCTTTTTGCTTCAATAAGTCATTGAAACACTCAAATCCTGCAGCTGCAGGATTGGAAGGTCCAAGACTGCATGGAGAGAGAAATATATGGAGAGATGCCTATAAGAACAATCATACATTTGGCTGTGGCTTAGGAACGGAAGAATCTGCATTCTAAACCTTGGATGAAAACAGAGTTGTTGTTTTTTTTAAAGGCACTTGTGTTTAATAAGAACCAGCTTTGAGCTGAAGAGAGGGGTGTACGGGAGCGCAGTGGAGAAGCTACGAACGTTGATCACAATGGTCCCTTCTGACCTTGGAGCCTATGACTGTCATGTAGCAGGTCTGCGTGGCAGGAGGTTCCTCTCTATCAGGGAGAACAGCTGATACTTCTGTTGTGCAAATCGGAGACTAATTTGTTTTCCCACCTGGCAACAGGAAAAGCTGTAGGGGAGAAAAACACTCCTCCCTGTCCTGTTTCCAGAGAGTCTCTGTCACAGGGTGACTGGCCCCTTTAAGAGTTCACCTGCCTCCCAGTTGGGTTTCAGAGGAGGCCCCTGAGTGGAAAGGGCAGGAAGGGGCAGGTGAGAGCTGCCTGAGAACAGAGGAGAGACAGAAGGAGCAGCCGAGAATTGCCTGCGGGACAGCGCTGCAGGAGACCTGCTGGAGAGCAGTAGCCATGAGCTGTGATTGACAAGTTCTAATGGAAGCTGTTGGTGGACGGGACTGGCTAGAGCTGGGGACCCCTGCCCAGTTGCAGGAAGGCTTGAGCAGAGGCCCCTAGGGATGAAGGGAGGGACGAGCTTGGTCAATGCAAGCTGGACCCAGAAGCAAGGCGTTGGCTCTGAGCTCTTGATGAGCAGGGGTGGGATATATGGGCTGGGAGGGCTGGAGGTGGAATGCTGCAGAAAGCCCTCTGGCAGAAAACCTGAATGGAGGCAATGGGAGGAGCCCAGGAACAAAGGGTTTGTCTTGGAGCAAGATTCCCCTGATCAGGGATAGGACTGATAAGCAAGGAGGCCTGGGGGGAGTGACACACTGTGGGGAGCCCTCTCCCTGGGGACATGACTGGGAGCTCCAGGAGAAGACACAAGGGAGAGAAGTGGGTCTTGGAACTCTCACGGGAAAAGCCTGGAGACTGGGGCCCTGGGACTGGTTAACGACTCTTGGGTGGGCAAACTGGGAAATGTGACCCTTGAATGGGATCGAAGAGCTTCTGCATTGTCATCTGGTCTTGGCTTTGAGGTTGTGGGAGGATCTGTGTTTACCCCGAGGGACCTGTGAGTCAAAGGGGTTGAATTTGTCCCTGAGGCAGAGATGATATTCCTTTGAAGGGAAAGCTGAGGTGGGTTGTACTTGTGCTGTCGAGGTTGGCTACAGGAGGGCAGCTGTGATGGGGTAATGGGATATGAACAGTGGGATTCAAAGCCCTCTCCCACCAGGAAGGGATGACTGGCAGAGCACTGGTGGGGCCGCACCGAGAGGCCATCCTATGACAGTCTCCCAGGGAAGGGAGAGGGTCCAGGACAGCCATAGTTACCTGAAAACTGCAACTGTGGGCTCCCAGTTTCTAGGGAACCTCTCTGAGGAGGTGGTGCAGCAAGCAGAAAGGACAGGGAGGAGAAGGGGCTGCCAAACACAGCAGGGGGTTGATTGGTGCCCTAGATATCCACCCAAGCTGAGGACCATCAGTGGTGGGTCCTGCCTTTCCTCACCACACATCAGCCTGCAGCTGCTGGGGAGAAGCTGCCAGGAGAGTGGCCAGCCAGGGATGCTTTAGTCCCTCTGAGCCATGGAGGGAGTCACAATAGCTTATGGCAGCTCTGAAGTGCCTTTCAGACCCGTGGTAGCTTTATCCTCATAGCTTTTCTGCCCCTGTCCTGCCCCCTGGTTGGCTGTAGTGCAGCTACAGCATCGTGCTGGGAACAGCGGGTTGGATCACATATTCCTAAGGCAGACAAAGCTCCTGCTGACCTCAGGAGGCATCTTGTTTGAATGAAGGGAACGGCATCAGGCCTCCAAAGGGCATTTTTAACCACGTGCAAGGCAAATTCCATGCAATGGAAGCCAAAATGTACTGCGGCTGGCTGAGAGCAGTTAACCTCCTAGCACAGACAGAATTCACAGGCTCCCAGCCCAACAGAGAGATCTAATTTTAGACTCCTTTACCTCAGAAGCAAAAACATGCCACCTCTAAACAGTACCATTTCCGAGTCTGAAATAACAAGGGAGGCCTGTATCTGATGCTCTGAGCTGTCAGATAAAGAAGCTGGGGGTCACTGGTTGATTGTCACTTCCTGCCTCTACAATACTTGTTTCAGTGACTGCTGTCCAAGAGGGGTTTGTCCACCTCCCAGCAGGATGGATATTCCAGATCTTCCACACTGTGTCCACACACTATCCATATCTAATGGCTTCCTGCATTGGGGGGAGAGATGAGGGGTGGTGTGATGGAGGCAAGGGGCAAGAAGCATTTGACCTGCTCATGAAGAGCTTTTTTACCATTAGGAAAATGGAGTTGGCACCTGGAGACATGCAGCTGCTCTTCCTCCTCCTCTTTCATTTGGACTGGTTAGTGATTTCTTTGTAATGCGGGGGAGGAGAGAAGGAAACGTACCCCTCTAAATTATCTGTTCCCTGGCTGCTGTGATTACACGACTTCCCAGCCAGGAAATCCATTTCCTGTCCTCTTCCTCTTTGTATGTTGGCCTTATCCATTGCGAAGTGTAGCGGAACGTGTTGCTGACTTTGCAGGCGTGACTTCATTGCATGGCTCTTCCACCCCAAATATCACTGACACCCCAAATGTCACTGACCTGGCTGAGAGGAGTCTCTTCAATACCCTGAAACAGGCAGCTGAGTTTTACCTTCAGTGCTGGAGAGTCGCCTCCCCTTTCAAGCCTATTTTGCCAGAGCAATAAACGTGTTCTCATTACCCCAGGAAAGGGCTTTGAGAAAGTGAGATGTGCTGGCTTCAGACTTCATGAGCATCTGAGTCACCAGCACCAGCAAAGAGCCTTGGTGGGTTCCAGCTATTTGAATAAGTGTCCGGTTTTACCCAGAGGGCTCCGGAGGGGCTTACTTGTTTCCCTCTCCAGTTGCAGCTGGATGTTAAAAAGCAGCCCTGACAATTATGACTCCCAGGCTGGATGTTAGAGGGAAGGGCCGTCTGAGTTTCTCACAATAAGTTCTGTTGGGGGGATTTTAAGCAAAGTTTCCGGCGAAGAGGGATCAAAGTCTCCTTTGGTATAATAGTGTGATTCTGCTGCAGTCGATGGAGTGGCTCCACTCTGTGAAAGGAGGAATAGCCCCCAAATGCAGACAAATCTGGTGTAGAAAGCCTGACAGGGAAACGAATCCCTCCCACCCCAAAATATTCTTGGCAATCAGTTTGGGCAGATTTATTATTATTTGAGAAGAGAGAGAGATGGAAAAAATTCAGAGCTCTCAATCTGGTTATAGACTCTCTTCGGTCGTTCACTAGACCAAAATGAAAACAGCTGACATTTCCCACAAGAGATTTGTGGCCTGTCTGTTGGCTTTTGGTTTTTGAAAAATTGTGTTCATGCATCCAAGATATTTGTATTTATTTTAAAAATGGCACCTACCCATGCAGACTGACGGCATTGTATCACGATCCCCAACTGAGTTGTTAGCTCCACTGAGTTCATTAGAAGAACCCATCCATCTCAAAGGACAACCATGGACATCCACTGGAGCCCAGCCAAACTTAGTTGAAGACCTCTGAGTATATCATTTCTGAGCACCTCCCATTGAGATCATTGGTTAGTGAAGGTTCCCAGCACGGTACAGGACTGTGCTAGTCAATTTTGCCTGTTGTAAATATTTTACTGGCTCTAAGACACCGGAAAACCAATTTATTGTGGAAACCCTGGCAGAGATTTTTCCAAAGCCACTTAGGGATTGAACCCCAATTCCCATTTAAATTAATGTGACTATGCCTCTAAACTTCCTAGGCGACTTGGAAAATCTCCCACCATATGTTTTATTCAGCCCCTATCTAGCCCACGTCTTATCTCAGCCCCAGTACTGCCAAGTGTTGACTCCAATGGAAGTTAGGGGCTTCCCAGGGCCTCCTTCCCTGTCATCTATTTGCAATTCGTTTATCTTGCTTTCCGCTGCTCTCTGGAGATCTGACAAGAAAAGGAAGAGGGAAGGGAGTCTTTCATTCCCAGTCTTTCCTCCCATTCTCTCCCTGTTCTGTTTAGCTGACCGGGCTGCAGGCAGCGCTCTCCAGGGAACCCCAGGAACCAGCCTCCCAGCAGGGGGCTCCCTGCATCCCGTGCCCCATCTCCGTTACATAATGCTGCCTTCTCCTGCAAAATGCCGTCAGCCTCATTCACTGAATACGTGACCTGCCCTGTCGCTGTGTCTGAGACAGCAAACCAGAGACACCCCTGAATGAGGACACCAGGCCTTCCCTGCAGGCCCGTTCATGCAGCAGCTCAGTGGCATTAAGATGGACCCTTTGTTTAAAACAATGACATCACTGACAGAGCTGCCCTGGTCCAAGATCACTCCAAGCTGGTCTTCAGCAGAACAGAGTCTTTAAGACATCTGTACATTGTGGCAGTGGGCCAGGCCTTCGCTCGCTTGTCTGCTTTGCTCAGAGCTGACCCGGCTCCACAGGATGTCTGTTCAATGAAAACTGGCAGTGGCCTATTTCCAGCCAGCATCCGAGCTCCAGCACGGGGAAGTCGGCTGCTCTGGAGTGGAGCTGATGTGTGCAGGTCAGGGAGGAGTGAGTATGGGTGCTGAGAGCCAGCCCCTCTGCTGGTTAGAGCAGCCTGAGGACTACTCTAACTTAGGCAGGCCTCAGATCGCCCCAGCACTTGAAACCATGGCCAGGAATCAGCATGGGACAGGGTTATTCCCAGCCCCACGGACCCTTTCCTCCGCCCATGCCCTGTTTTTCCTGACACACCATCAGCAGAGTGGGGGAAAAGAGCTTGACAGCACCTGTGCTGGCTGGCCCTGTACCACCTTGCAGTGGGGTGATTGCCTCTGGGCCAGTGATGCCAGCTTTAGGGCTAGCAGTTTGGCACAAAGCGACCGCATAGTGCCAGAGAAAGCATGTTTGAAAAGTGGGCAATGAAGGCCAGAGCCTCACTGATGTCAGAGCTGCTGGCTAGGAGCCTGATCCTGCCTCCTGACTTCAGCGGAGCAACGTCAATTTGCATCGGTTGAGGATCTGCCCATAGGTTCTAAGCAGAGACTTTCACACAATCCAGAGCCTCTCATAAACACATTGCTCAAAGCAATTTCCTGGAAGTTAATGCAATTTGGTGATGAAGCATTCGTTTCAGCTGAGCAAACTAGGATACTCAGGGAGAAGATTATAGGGAGACGTTTTTCTGTAGCATGGTGTTTCTGTGATTATCTGCTGTTTACAGATATGCAATAGCTGATACCAGCACTATTCAAGGCCGGGCCAATAATGAGGTACCCAGTGAGGAGCATTAGCACATCAGAAAGAAGCCACATGAGCTTTGCTGGGCTACAATGAAGTTTGAAAGCAGAGACAAAAGCAGTCGTATTCCAGACATCAATTGGGCTCAAACGGAACGCTGCCAAACATGACTTCTGCTTCTCCCCGAGGTGAAGAGAATGATTATCTGCATGGAGGCAAGCGGCAGTCTTGTCTGTGGCATGAAAGAACATCTTCCATTGTAGCCTGGTGAGGGCGAAAGGGGCATCTCAGGCGATGAGACACTTGCAGGTCATTTTTGAGAGTGCTGTTTACATTTAGCTCAGGGAAATGCAACCTACACGGAAGTCTCTGGATGCTGCCTGCTGGGGAGAGAGCGGTCACATTGCCTAGAGGCGACCTGCAAAGGGGGAATAAAAAAATAGTGGTGGGGGGGGTTCCTTCTTTGTGATTTGTAAAGATGACTTGACAGGGTTTATTCTCCCCCTAGAAAAGTTTTTGGAGTTTGTTTATTTATATATTGCTTGTTTTTTCCCCTTAGGAATATTGGGAATTCTGGTCTTTCCTGGTTTTGCTGGAGCACTTCTTGGATGACTCAGAGAGGTGGATTGGGTCTTTCCATCCCTTAACTGAAGGGGCTTTGGGCTGAATCCTTAACAAAGCCAGCCCGAGCTTTTCTCACAAGGGTTTGAGTTAAATATAGGGCAAAGGAAAGAGTTTCAAACACTCTGAAAGGGGAAGGGATTTTTATTCAGTCAGTCAGGTTTCACTTTCTTGGTATCTCTGATGTCCTAAACTTGCTAATTCTCTAATTGTAGAGTCTTCCAGGAGTGGCAAGACCTGTATGCATCCTGTCAAAAAACAAGCCATTTAAAGAAACAGCCATTTAAATTTTGTTACTTGGAAGAGGGCGGAACCCACAACGCATCAGGCCTTTTTTATAAAGCATAAAAAGGGCACAAGCACATTCTGCCCACCCCACTTTGCCCTTGCACTTTAAGAAATCCGCTGCCTGGAATGTAACAATTCCCACTGAGGAGCAGCTGAGTAGGAGCTGGCACAGAGGCTGACTATCACAGTCCCCAACTATGGCATCCTCGCGTGATGCCAAGTGTGATGCCTAGACAGTCAACAGTAAAGCACGGGGTGCTTTGTACATATCTGTGATCGATCACTTTACAAGGCCGTTTTACAGGCTTTTAGAGATGGGGTGGCTGGTTTTCGCCGGGGTTTGCCCTGTTTTGCTGCTGCTGAGATGGAGACGGGTTGTGACTTTCTCCGGTTTGCCATTCACGAGCCAGCCTTATTTCCTAATTTTGCAAACTCGACCACCTGGGTGAAAGAGGAGGAGGAGACGGCAGTACAGCAGCATCGCCCCTGGCACCCAATCCAAATGCTTACTCATGAAGTGCTGAGAGCAGTCCAGCTTGCTTTGCCTTTCCCATGATCCCAGGCTCCTTGTAAAACTCAGGGGGGATTTTGCCTGTATAAGGAGCACGGGGTCAGGTCCTGAATAGGGTGTCAAACTTTGCCTTGTTCCTATGCCAAGAAGGGTTTGCAAGCTGAAAAATGGCACCATCTGAACCCATTCTCGGGCCATTACATTGTAACAGGAACAGAGATGGGTTTATAACAGCACGCAGCCATGGACAGCCCAGAGCCCTGGGGGAAATTTGTAGCTCAAGCTGGATCCAGACTTCATAGCTGATCCCCCTCCCCCAAAATGCATGTTGGACTGAACCAAAACCCTGAATCTGAATACTCCCAGGATTCAACCATGATGAATTTGGATCACAACTTTTATGGCCTAATGTCAAAACACAAGGGGCACGAACCCCATTCTCATTTGAGATGATGATGATGATGGTTGGTTTTCCATCTCTTGGTGTCTTCAGCTGAAGACTGGATGAATTTCTGGAGAGATTCTTTAGCCAAACACAAGTTATTCGGTTCAGTACAGGAGTAACTGGATGAAATTACTTGCACTAATGGAGGAGCCTGTGACTGGACTCAAACCAGGAGGTCCCTTCCATTCCTATTCTTAAATTCTATGGCCAGGTAAGATTAGATGATCAAACATTCCCTTCTGGGCTTAAAATCTTTGAATCTATGTGCCAATAGTACCAGAGGATGAGTGAACCCATTGGTCTGGGCATTGCTCAAACACATAAGAACGTGCAGTCCCTGTCCTGTAGAGTTTGCAGTCTAAAAACCTCAGGTGAAATCTTGTGGTTTTCTTCATATTGCATCCCCAAGTCTCTGAAAATCATCATTGTACAGGTAATTATTATTTAGTGCAGTTCCGTGTCCCATGGGAACCTGGCTGGTGCATCAGCTTTTTTTACTTTTTGCAGTCTTATTTATTTATTTCATTTTTTTAAAATGTTACTATTTGAGTTTGTTGAAACCAGGGGCAGGATTTATGAATGAACCAAAATACAGTGGTGGTAGTGAGGGGCCTGGCCGTGTGGGCACAGTGCTACAGAGCGGGGCATCATTCAGTGGCCGAGTTTGGGATTCACAGGCATGCTTTCCTTTGTCCTGATTCATTTAATAAATGTTTTGAAGGAGCACTTAGGAAGATGACTAGCTGAGCACTTACAGGTATGAGTGTATTTCATGAGACAAAATTATCTGAATGCAGTGTTTGTGTGCCAATGGCCATTAACCTTTGAACTTCTGAGCCTCTCCCCATTCAAGTTCCCTCTGGGCAGGGAGAGGAGACATATAATATTGGTCTCGCAGATGCTCTGATTGCATTGATGTTTTGTGCAAGCCATTAGCCCCTCTCTTGTTTCTGAAAGTGTGTTAGTGGAGGGCTTGGCAGACGGAAAGTGCTGCATTAGAGGTAAATGTTGCAGGGCAGAGGGTGGAATATGTACCAGAGAAAAGCTCCCTAGTGACTGCCCCCAAAAGGCTCATCTTCCATTGGCCATGTTTTTTTTTTTCACTTCGTTCAATTTTATACTGTGTTTGTTATAGCTTGTTCAGCCTAACCAAACGAAGACAGAGGGGAGATATGATTGTGCTCTATAAATACCTCAGAGGGATAAACACTAGGGATGGAGAGGAGTTATTTAAGTTAATCGCCAATGTGGGCACAAAAACAAATGGAGATAAACTAGCCATCAGCAAGTTTAGACTTGAAATTCAACAAAGGTTTCTAACCACCAGAGGAGTGAAGTTCTGGAATAGCCTCCTAAGGGGAGCAGTGGGGGGCAAAAAATCTAATTGGCTTCAAGACTGAGCTTGATAAGTTTATGGAGGGGGTGGTATGCTGGGACTGCCTACAATGGCATGTAGCCCATCTGTGACAGCTAGCAGCAAATATCTCCAACAGCCAGTGATGGGACACTAGATAGGGAGGGATTTGAGTTACAATAAAGTATTCTTTCCCAGGGGTCTGGCTGGTGGGCCTAGCCCAAATGCTCAGTGTCTAACTGATCGCCATATTGGGGGCTGGGAAGGAATTTTTCCCCAAGTCAGATTGGCAGAAACCCTGGGGGGTGGGGGGGGGATTTGTTGTTGTTGTTTTTTTTTTTTTTTGCCTTCCTCTGCAGCATGGGGCATGGTTTTGTGTAAATGGCGGATTCTCTGCAACTTGAAGTCTTTAAATCATGAATTGAGGACTTCAGTAACTCAGCCAGAAATTAGGGGTCTATTACAGCAGTGGGTGTTAGTTTGACATCTGTAGTATACAAGGTCTTGGAAAAAAATTTGAAGGAGAAGGTAGTTAAGGACATTGAAGTCAATGGTAAAAGGGACAAAATACAAGATGGTTTTACAAAAGGTAGATCGTGCCAAACCAACCTGATCTCCCTCTTTGAGAAAGTAACGGATTTTTTTAGACAAAGGAAACGCAGTGGATCTAATTTACCTAGATTTCGGTAAGGCGTTTGATACCGTGTCACATGGGGATTTATTAGTTAAATTGGATAAGATGGGGATCAATAGGAAAATTGAAAGGTGGATAAGGAATTGGTTAAAGGGGAGACTACAACGGGTCCTACTGAAAGGTGAACTGTCAGGCTGGAGGGAGGTTACCAGTGGAGTTCCTCAAGGATCGGTTTTGGGACCAATCTTATTTAATCTTTTTATTACTGACCTCCGCACAAAAAGTGGGAGTGTGCTAATAAAGTCTGCGGATGATACAAAGCTGGGAGGTATTGCCAATTTAGAGAAGGACAGGGATATCCTACAGGAGGATCTGGATGACCTTGTAAACTAGAGTAATAGTAATAGGATGAAATTTAATAGTGAGAAGTGTAAGGTCATGCATTTAGGGATTAATAAGAAGAATTTTAGTTATAAGCTGGGGACGCATCAATTAGAAGTAACGGAGGAGGAGAAGGACCTTGGAATATTGGTTGATCATAGGATGACTATGAGCCGCCAATGTGATATGGCTGTGAAAAAAGCTAATGCGGTCTTGGGATGCATCAGGAGAGGTATTTCCAGTAGGGATAAGGAGGTGTTAGTACCGTTATACGAGGCACTGGTGAGACCTCACCTGGAATACTATGTGTGGTTCTGGTCTCCCATGTTTAAGAAGGATGAATTCAAACTGGAACAGGTACAGAGAAGGGCTACTAGGATGATCCGAGGAATGGAAAACTTGTCTTATGAAAGGAGACTCAAGGAGCTTGGCTTGTTTAACCTAACCAAAAGAAGGTTGAGGGGAGATATGATTGCTCTCTATAAATATATCAGAGGGATCAATATCAGAGAGGGAGAGGAATTATTTAAGCTCAGTACCAATGTGGACACAAGAACAAATGGATATAAACTGGCCACCAGGAAGTTTAGACTTGAAATTAGACGAAGGTTTCTAACCATCAGAGGAGTGAAGTTTTGGAATAGCCTTCCAAGGGAGGCAGTGGGGGCAAAAGATCTATCTGGCTTTAAGATTAAACTCGATAAATTTATGGAGGAGATGGTATGATGGGATAACGTGGTTTTGGTAATTAAATATTCATGGTAAATAGGCCCAATGGCCTGTGATGGGATATTAGATGGGGTGGGATTTGAGTTACCCAGGAAAGAATTTTCTGTAGTATCTGGCTAGTGAATCTTGCCCATATGCTCAGGGTTTAGCTGATCGCCATATCTGGGGTCGGGAAGGAATTTTCCTCCAGGGCAGATTGAAGGGCAGGTTTTTCGCCTTCCTCTGTAGCATGGGGCACGGGTCACTTGTTGGAGGATTCTCTGCTCCTTGAAGTCTTTAAACCACGATTTGAGGACTTCAATAGCTCAGACATAGGTGAGAGATTTTTTGCAGGAGTGGTGGGTGAAATTCTGTGGCTTGCGTTGTGCAGGAGGTCAGACTAGATGATCATAATGGTCCCTTCTGACCTAAATATCTATGAATCTATGTTCTGTGGCCTGCAACATGCAGGAGGTCGGACCAGATGATCATGATGGTCCCTCCTGGCCTTGAAGTCTATGAGACTCATAACAAAGAACTCCCACACTAACTGCCTTGCGACCCAGTCCAGCACCCACTGACGTTAATGGGAGTGTTTCCATTGATTTAAACGGGAGCTGGATCTGGCCCTTCTTGCACTGTGATTGTCAGAGATCCCAGCAGAGAGGATTCAATAATAATGTGCCAAGTCTAAAGAAATGTCCTTTTTTGTCTTTGCCTTGCTATTGGTAGGCACCTCTTTGCACCAGGCTACACTGAAACCCACTATACCCAGACTGGAATGCCCCACACCATCACTTTCAACCACACAGTAAGTATCAGGGGAGGGATAGCTCAGTGGTTTGCGCATTGGCCTGCTAAACCCAGGGTTGTGAGTTCAATCCTTGAGGGGGCCGTTTAGGGATCTGGGGCAAAAATTGGGGATTGGTCCTGCTTTGAGCAAGGGGGTTGGACTAGATGACCTCCTGAGGTCCCTTCCAACCCTGAAAGTCTATGATTCTATGCCGGTGCAGGCGGATCCAAGGAGAGGGTACAGAGAGGGGACGGGGCTTCATCCTCTGGAGACTTGAGTTTCCAATTGGACTGGGTGGAATGTGACTTGAGTTTGGAATTCTCATCCTGTAGATATCTCTAGTGGGCAACTGTTTGCACCTCCAAACCTTTGGCCAGTCAATGGTCCCATCTCAGATGCGTTCTTTGGTGGGCACAGTCTGACGGATGCTGCATATTAGGTCTGAGGAGCAGTGGCAGAGATCTGCAGGGAAACCTCTCCCTTTGCCTGCCTCTCGCTGTTTCTTTCTAGTCTCTGCAGAATTTTGGAGCTCTTGAAAGCGAAGACCTGGGGAAAATGTTGCTTTTTCCACTTCTGTAAGCCAAGGTCTTCCCCAGATCCCAAATACCCAATCTGGGCTCACCCCAACGAATATAAACCAGAGCAGAGAGAGAATTTTCCAAAGCACTGAAATGACTTAGGAGACTCAGCCCCATTGTCTTCCAATGCTGCTGTTCATCCCTTTGCTTTTGACACTGCCCTTTGCAAAGTGCAAGCTCCATGCTTGCTGTGTTCCCAGCCCTTTGCGAGACTAGCCCATGCCAGCTGGCTCCTGGTCAGAAAAACCATCATGAATTGCTGATCTCAGACAAGGACTCTCGGCTGCAATTGCACAAAGATATACATTAGTTAGAATTTTAAACGAAAAGATAAAGACGATGAGAGAATTTTCCCTGCTACTGTTTGCTCCCCTCTCTCCTCCCAGAGGCGCACAGCTGGGTGAGGCGTTTGGGCTGTGATGGAATGCTGTCAGCATGTTGACCCTAGTGGCTTCCTTGTTCCTACCATAGTCTGCCTTTTGTCTTGAGATGAGCCCATCTAAATGGACTTTCCGGTCTATAACATATAACCCTTTATAGAACTAAAGTATGAGGTCAGCACATTCTTCAGGGCCTGATCCAAAGCCAGCTGAAGTCAATAGACAGATTCCCATTGACTGACTTCAACAAGCTTTGGATCAAGCCCTTAGTGCTGCAGCCTGGTCTGCTCGTCTGTGAAGCTTCCTCGGGACGTTACAGCACCTTAGATTTTATTAGCAATGAAGAGCATGTTCATGCATATCCACAAGGCCATGTTATGACAGCCGAGATGCTAGGTTTGAATCAGGGGACTGCTGTTTTTTGTTATTGTTGTTGCATTAAAGTCTCACCTGGTGGCAGGAGGGACAGTACTAGAGAGAATTAAAGGCTCTGTCATTGCGCACCCAGGTCCTGTACTGGTCCTTTCTGCCCAGGTGTTAATTCCACCCTCCTGCAATAAAAGAACTCACCAAACTCTTCCTTCCTTAGACAATCTCCTTTCTCCTTTCCAGGACCATTGCTTCTACCATGGTGTTGTGCGAGGCATGGAACAATCCAGCGTCACACTCAGCGCATGCAAAGGGCTACGGTAAGATTCAGGCAAGCCCTGACAAAACAAGCATCTGACAGTCCTTTGGCCTCCCCTCATCCTTTCCAAGGTCTCCAGGCAGCCCTTCATGTGACTCCCTAGCAAGGTTGTTAGCATTAGAGCTGGTCAGGAATTTTCCAACTAAAAGTTTTTGGCCAGGAAACGTGGATTGGTCAAAAGCAAAGCTTTGTGTGGGAAAGGGTCGGCTTCAACAAATGGTTCGACTTGAACTTTTGAAGTATTGCAGCGAAACCTTGTTTTCCCAGTTGGAACTGACTCTTTGGTTGGAAACTGAGTAAAAATAAATAACTTCTGAATATTTTGTCCACAGGAATTTTTGTTGGAGTTGACACACTTAAAAAGCGTTTGACAAATTTCTAACCAGTTTTAGTCCTGGGCAGAAAAAAAGACCAGATCCTCAGCAAGTGTAAATCAGCATAGCTCTAATGAAATCAACAGAGCTACATTCACCTACCGCAGCTGGGGATCTGGGCCCACAACTAGGGTGGCCAGCTGTCCGGTTGAAAATGGGACCTGACGGTATCCGGTCAGGTCTACTGACAGGACACCCAAAGTCCGGTTACTGTGGGTGCGGGAGGTGGGGAGATGCCAAGTCATCACCTGGGTCAGGCCCCTACTCAGTCAAGGTCACCTCCTACCTGCATTGGGCGGCTGCAGCTCCCTGCCCCAGTTCTGCAGGAGAGTCCCTCCCGACCCACGCAGGGACAGGGGGAGAGGGGAAAAGCCGTGAATGATGGAGGGATGGGGAAATGGCAGCAAATGGGGGTGGGGCCTCAGGGGGAAGGGGCAGGGCAGGAGCGGGGCCTTGGGGGAAGAGGCGGGGCAGAGGTGAGGCCTTGGGGAAGGAGTGGGGCAGGGGAGGTTTTTTTTAAACATTTTTTAAACATTACAAAGTTGGCAACCCTAAATATCACATGCACTTGAAGGCTCTTAGTTAAGATAGGTTTCAGAGTAACAGCCGTGTTAGTCTGTATTTGCAAAAAGAAAAGGAGTACTTGTGGCACCTTAGAGACTAACCAATTTATCTGAGCATAAGCTTTCGTGAGCTACAGCTCACTTCATCGGACGCAACGGTACATCCGATGAAGTGAGCTGTAGCTCACGAAAGCTTATGCTCAGATAAATTGGTTAGTCTCTAAGGTGCCACAAGTACTCCTTTTCTTTTTAGTTAAGATACTTCACATCTGTTTATAAACAGGACACTGTTTGCAGTCAGCTCCAGCTGAAAGCTGGTTGGAAGCTGGGCTGGGGAGATTTAGTCCAGTCAGGAAACAGGCCTTGCCAAAAAAAACCCTCAGCAACCTCAAGTGCTTTTAATGTAGATAAATATCTGATGGTATAAACAGGACAAAGTGGCCACCTGTGTTTTGCAATAAATAATCCACTTGCCATAAAAAAGCAGAAGAAATCACAGGTGTGCCCTGCTTCTGTTTTATCCCACATTCTTCCAGGTTCTTTATTCTTAGCGTCAGAAGAAACGGCTCTAGTTCGGCTAACGTGCAGTCGTGCTGCCTCATTTTCTCAAAATGGAGGAAAAACCTAAGGAGGAAAATAACCCCAAAACCTCAAATTTCTGTTGATGAAAAAACCAAAACATTTTCTTGTTTTGTCAAAATGCCAATTTGTGATTCAGTTGATCAGCCTCTTGGTGCGCAATATTTTAGACCAAAAAAAGCTCAACAAGTTCTTGTATTAACTGGTAACATCATTTCCCTGTCTGAAGTATTTATCTAGCTTCCTTCCCCCACAGTATCTGAGCACCTCACAATCACTAATGTGTTTATCCTCACAACACCCCTATTGTCCCCAGAGAACAGATGGGGAACAGAAACACTGAGAAGCTAAAGCCCAGACTGTCAAAGGATTTCAGTGAAAGTTAGTGGCTTTGGGCCTAAGCAACTTCCCCAAGATCGCACAGGTAGAGCAGGAAATTAAATGCTGGTTTTCTGGATCCTTGACTAACCACTGAACTATCCTTTCTCTCACTGCTTCTTATTTCAACAGTGGTCTTATAGTACTGAGCAGCAACCTCAGTTACATCTTAGAGCCGGTCCCCGATAGCCAGGATCAACACTTGATCTACAGATCAGAACATTTGAGGCTTCCCAAGGGGACTTGTGGATATCTGCATGAAGAAATGACAGCCACACACTGGCTCAACACATTGACAGGCCAGGCCACAGCACACCATCACAGGGTGAGTGTGTACCATGTAAGCTAGGGCACTAATGTGCAACACGCGGCAGGGTGTGGCTCATCCCCTGTGAGCAGGGTGATACTGCTGTCCTCCAAGAGCAGGGCTATGGAAATGAAACCAAGGGGTTATAGTTCCTCCTAAAGGAAGACAGTGATTAGGAACTAGTGGCTGCTCAAGCAAACAAGTGTCCATGTGTAACGGGGGGCAGGGGCATCGTCAGTAAGGCAGCAATTGCCAGACAAGAAAAATGATTAACCACAACGAACCTCCATGGTGCTCTGTCACAGGTGAAGCGGGAGGATTTGCAGTCTACGAAGTACGTGGAGCTGCTGCTTGTGGCTGATTTTGCAGAGGTAAGAGAAATACACCATATTTACACCGGCTGAGAACTGGGTCCATGGCAAATCTCTCTAGCTGCAGAACAGGTAGAGGGCAGACAGTGGCAGGGGCAGCTTTCCCCTGCCATCACAGCTATCCCTGATGTGGAGGGACCCCGACAGGGTGTACATAAGGGGGTTCCACTTCCCTGCCCTCCTAGTCCCTCCCTGACTACTCCGAGAATACCCAGGAAAGATGCCGTTTATTGCCAATAGGAGATGGAAACTGTGATACGGACAAGTGTCTAGGATTGAGGCCACCCACTTATTTCAAGTAGGCCACTGCACAGCCATCAGAGATGTAACTATTGCCTGTCACTACCAGTCTGCACTGACTACTAACAGTTACCATGGATTTGAGGGGTGCGTGTACCTCAGAATGTGATCAAGCCAATTGCAACCATATTATGAGCACTCAGCCACCATGAATTAATAAAAAAGAACACCACATAGTTAACGGTTAATTGGAAAGCGGGCTTTTAGATACAAGGTCAAAATCTAGCTGGCAGTTTCTGCTAATCAGAGTGGGAGGAGGGGAAAGAAAAGTAAATAACAGAGACAGAAAGAAGGTAAGAGGATGGAAACTTTGAGTCTAGATGCCTCTGACATTAGAAGTTTATTGAAAGTTAGAAAAGTGAAGATCCAGTAGGGTCATTATGACCTATGTGTTTTGTAGAAGTTAGTTATAAAATGTCTAGATAAAAGAGTGTACTTTTGGAGCAGTCCTCTTAAGCCATCTTGAGAGAGGTTTTTTCTGACACCTTTTCTCCCTGGTGGGTGAGCAACTGGCCACTGCGAACCCGCTGTTAATTACTTAATACTGTTTCAGAGTTCAGGTATATATCTGGGATGTTCGAAACCTATCGCTTATGTCTCTGTGTGCTTAAATCTAATAAACTGCAGTTTAGATAGAGCTTGCTTACTTGCATTAATCTTTTTATCAGACAGAATTGCTGTGTTCCCATTGATTTATTCCTGAAGTGAAACAGTTACGTTACCCCTGCTGGGGTTCTGAAAACCCCGGGTAACACTAACCAGTGCCCTGAAGTGAAAAGGCTCTATATCTTATTAGCAGCCAGCATGCAGGAGCATTGATTCAGTTACACAGCTCCATGTTTAATGATGTTACTCCTGGCTCTCTATAGATTGTGATTTGGGGTTGTGGGATTTCTCAGGGATAACCTGGTCCCCTAATTCTACTCCCTGTCTCTTCCCTAAAGAAATCCAGGTGATTAGCTATTCTCGGTTGGTATTTAATGGTGGAGGTAAAGAAAGCTCTTGCTGAGGTTTCAGATGCTGCGAATGTAAACTTTCTGTCGAAGCTGTTCAATACCATCCCAAACCTGACAATGTTTAATTGATCATTTAATTATCAGCATAGAGTGGAGTAGGGGGGTCAGCCCCATTCATAAAGTTACAACCTGATGCTAAAATTGCACAGCTCCTTCAGGGCTATTGGCTGTAACTTATTCTGAATGACACTAGAGAGGCAGATTCTGGGTGTTTCTCCTCAGTTAGGCACCAGGAAACTGCAGAGATTGTGAGAAAATGCAGCTTATTCAGGGATTACCAGATGTTCTTCACCCTTTCGTTAGTCAAACCCTTGATGTGATCAATGCAAACTGCCCATTCCTAAAAGAAAAAATGCCCCAGCTTTTCCAGTGAAAACACCCAGTCTGTTTTTAAAAGATCTTTTTGTAACTTGTTTTAAGTACATGAATCAAACATTATTTGCCAAGTTAACTCATTATTTATCACATGTTTTCAATGGGCCAAAAGTGTTTTAAATGAAGCAATGCAGCTGTCATTCTTGTCCGGTAAGTAGTTGTGTAAATAATCCTCTGTGATAAGCGCTGTGGTTGTGCTAATTATAGGCATGAAGTTACATTACCTTGTGCTTAACATGGCAAATTAGTCCGCTCCTTACGTAACTGTCTGGCGAGGGGATTCTCACCTGGGATGTACATGCGTTGCTCTGTTCGATGACTAGCGTCACGGTGATATGATGCCGCCAGCTCAGAGCACGGGGAGAAGTGCTACGAGATCTAGACATGTGTAGCTCCTCCTGTTGCAAATAGGGGTCTGGTGTATACACTGAAGAAGGACTCCTGGGTACCACATGTGCGCTGACTGGGTTAGTCACCTCAGTATTTTCAGAATAACATGATCTGGTTAAATGTGTGTTACGCTCTTGTTTGTTTTTAAAGGATGATGCTGATTTGTGCTCGTTTCATTCAGTTTCAGAAGAATAACTATGACCTTCAACTAACGAAGAATAAACTAGTGGTGGTTGCTAATTACGTAGATAAGGTGAGGCCAGGTGTGTAACCGGTGGGAAAGGAGCTGAAATCTCAGCGAAACACAATCACCTGAACTTCTTGTGCCAGAAAGAAAGCTTCCTTCTCGGCAAAGGGAATTCCCCTTTGGCTCCCTCTCCCCGATGACCTAGCACTGTGTAGACTGGAGGGCACCCCCAGAACAGTTCCACTGAGCAGAGGCATTGGAGACGGGGAGCCGAGAGGGAATCCCCTTTCCTTACAGGGCTGTTAGCAAGAAAATCTCGATGCGTTTTGAATTGTTTCTTCTCAAAGCTGTGTTATTGTGGATGACCTTCATCGCTTACAGCAAACTACTAGGAGGGATAGCTCAGTGGTTTGAGCATTGGCCTGCTAAACCCAGGGTTGTGAGTTCAATCGTTGAGGGGGCCATTTAGGGATCTGGGGTAAAAATTGGGGATTGGTCCTGCTTTGAGCAGGGCGTTGGACTAGATGATCTCCTGAGGTTCCTTCCAACCCTGATATTCTATGATTCCTGAGCACCATTCGCCACAAAATGAAAGTGCCACATCTGGCATTCAGCCCAGATTTTGCTTTGGAAGGGTTTTGTATTGGATGCTGACCGGGCTCTTCCCATCCCGGAGCTGAGGGTAGAACATGCTTCTAGGGAGACCCACTTTCCCTGAACCTATGGTTCTGTCTGATTGTACAAAAGTCACATATTTTGCATCGTTTATATTCACGGTTTAAAACGAGGAGAAAAATCAGCAGCAATCAGTTGATCAGCTCTTTCCTCTCTTCTCTGTGCATCTTCTAGTTTTACAAGTCCCTGAACATTCGGATTGCCCTGGTGGGGCTGGAGGTCTGGACTGACCGAAATAAGTGTGATGTATCCGAGAATTCACATTCCACCCTTTGGTCCTTCCTCGCTTGGAGGCGCAAGCTGCTAGCCCGCAAAAAGCACGACAATGCCCAGTTAATCACGTATGTTGCTTTTCCTGGAATAACACAATCTCTCTGCCCAAGGGATCTGGGGACAAGGTGTGAAATCAGCAGGGATAAGGTTCTCGCTGGAACACATTCATGGGGCTGGAGCCTTAGAAAGGTGCATATCCCCAAGTGGTATGCAGTCACAGAACATGTGCATTGAAGCGGGGGACTGCCATTTCCATTATTTGCATAATGCACGTGCAAATTCTTGCGCATCTTTGCATGCACAATAGTGCACCCACTTTTCTGAAGATCTGGGCCGGAAGGCAAGATGTACAGTCTTCAGTGGGTGCAGATTGCAGGAGGCACTCAGCCAGTTGTGGGACAGGGCCTGTGTTAGCAAGTGCATCATTCTGCCTCTGACATGCTTGGCGCATCGGGCGGGGACCAAGCTGGCTGATCAGAGTGACTCATCCTGTTGATCTGATTAGTGCCCCTGGATACAGGGCCAGCAAGGTGGGCCTGTTAGAAGAACAATCTGCAGCAGCTCCCTAGTTCTGGCTCTTTCTCCAGTGAGAATTTCCCATTAGCAGGTAGTGGGAAGTGGACTGAGAACCAGTGAAAAGAAAATGCAGAGATACAACAGCTTTTCCGTGGGGTTTTTCACAGATGGATTTACCCTGTTTTTGATACTGTTCTGGGTGTCTGGTCAGACATGATTCCCCAAGCCACCGCTTTCTTATAAGACCCTAAAAACTTGAAAGGGCAGTGTAGCGTTCCAGGTCACTGGGGACTCCTTAAATCAACACACTGAGCTAGTGAGCCCTAGAATATGTCTGCACTGCATGCGTATTCACCCAGCACTCATTAAATTTCCAAAGTGTGGCCCCAGCATACAGTGGGCTCAGGATACAGCCTGGGGTGGACTTTCAGTGGACAGTCTCTTGTGTGTTTGTTTCCAAGTCCAGGAAGTCAGTAATCTGCTAGGAACATCACCAGGCCATTACAAGCAATCGGATTGGCTGCACAGTCCAGATGGCTTGATCATGGTGTCAGGTGAACTATTAGCTCTAGAAGAGGAATGGTGGAGCTGAAAAGCTAAACTATGAAGATAGCAGGAAAGGTATTAACGAAGAAGCCATTTCCTTATGGTCTGATGTAAGTTCATAGGGCTACAGTCAGCATTGGTTTCTACAACACCTCAGACTATATCGCTGTCCCATTTCATTATTTCTCCGGATTGTTTTCAGTGGGATGTCGTTCCAGGGCACCACAATCGGCTTAGCTCCGCTGATGGCCATGTGCTCCGATTTCCAGTCTGGAGGGGTGAACATGGTAAGTTATTGCTAACCACTTATCAGGCGATTCCTGTGTGTAGCAAATACATGTAATAGCTGCCTCCCAGAAAACCAAGAGGGAAAACGCTTTTCCAGGTTGGTCTCCAGCATTCCCTTTCATAAAAGGTCAAAGACAACCCCAGGTAACAATTCTTGATGCATCAGTGAAAGGCTCTGGGTACGTCATTCATCCTGGGCACACACAGTCCTGACAAAACATTGGTGGGGAGAAGGTGGAGGTGGGAGTTGAATCTGGAGCATTTGTGCGTAGAAAACAAGACTTCACGACTTCAGTCTCGGGTGCCAGCAAGCCAGCACATGGTGCCACCGCTCCTGTCATGTAAAAGGTTACTGGGGCCTAATAATAAACAATATTCAATTAAACCAAACGTAAAGGCCTGTTATACAGCATTATGGCCCAGACAGACAGGCCCTGGGCAGTACAGATTGGTGCTCATTGCCAGCAGGCCACTTTGCAACAGACATCTGAAACAGACAGAGCTGAGCTGCAGCGTCCAGACCCCATCGTGCAGGCTGCTCTGGCTGAGCGTTTTGCTGCAGGCCCATCTTCCGCAGCAGAAAATGCACCTCCCTGACCAGCCCTGCTGGGCGCGAGCGCTCGGCCGATGTGTCAGTGACACGCCGACCCTGCTTTTTGATTCCGACCAGGATCATTCCGACAACCCCATCGGCGTCGCCGCCACCGTGGCCCATGAGATGGGCCACAACTTGGGCATGAGCCACGATTCGGCTGGCTGCTGTGCCGCCCACGCTGACGATGGAGGCTGCATCATGGCTGCTGCCACCGGGTGAGTCGCTCTCCCGTGATCCTCCCCGGGGAAAACAAAACCCACTGCCCCCGGAGAACCCAGCGGGACCGGGATCATGGAGAACGCAGTGTAGAGCCGGGTCCAGCGCTGGGTGTTGTCTGTAACAGGTTTATAGAGACACCGCTTCCGTGGCAACTTGGGTCACATGGCAGGGGCAGTTAGTTTAATTCCCAGCTTAAAGTAAACTGCCCCTCACCAAATGACCGACCCCAAAGGGGTCTGCCAAAGCATTCCTGCAGCATGCATCCTGCAGCAGGAGGGCTGATTTAGCTGCATGTGCTCTGTATGTAAAATACCCCTATGGGAGTTAGGCACTCTTACCTGTACAGCAGCAGGGATCATACTCCCAGGCAATGTGGTAACCAAGGGCAAAGCGATTACCTGGGGGACTGTCAAAAGGCACAGCTACAGAGCCGTGTTTCTAAGCCGATCTTTACCTGGGGTTGTCCTTGCCTGTTATGAGCTTCTTGTTAAGAGAACTCAGGTCCACTTAATGTCAATTCACTGGGGGCAATTAACAGGTTAATGGTGTGAGAGCGTAGTTTTGCCCTGGAAGTGGTGGTGCAGCAAATGGATTTGGTCCATGCTCCTCTGCTTCTATTTCAGGTGAGTGGTTACAAGTCTGTATTTCAAAGAAAAGGAACAGCAAGCCCTGAGGGGAAGAGGGAGGAAGAGCTAGAGTGTGAACACAGGGGGATTCCAGGGTTAATTTTTCATGGGTTCCGTGTTTCTTCAGACACATAAAAAACCCTAGCTCTCCCCTCCTCCCTTAAAGCCACACACCCTCTTATTGCTGAAAAATTAACTCCTCAGGACTCCAGAAGAGTTTCTAGAAGTTCTAGAACTGGGCTCTGTGCTAATTAAAAACCCTAACCCACCCCCCACTCCTCACCCCCTTCTTATTGAAACGAAACAAACCCATCGTTTAACCAAGAACATCTGAAGTTGTTTAACCAAAGCTGATCTTTAAAACCCCTTGTTTTGATGTCACTGAGTTTTCTCAAACAAAGGAAGATATCAAGAGGGAAAGTGGCAGTACGTTGGCATGCGTGTACACACAAATGCAACATGATGTGTATGAGTCTAACATACACCCCAAGAGGAAATTAAAAAGCCATGTAGCAGAAAACATACTTAAACCTGTTCCACTTGAGTAGGAGTTTGGAGCGAAGAGGGGGAATAAATCTTCCTATCAGTCAGATTCACAAGCAATTATTCAGTGTCAAGTGTAAGGTTCTAAAAGTTACTCTAACAGTTCAGAAGAAGCCCTACTGAGTGGCTAAGGGGATATCTCCTTGGGGGCTATGTACGTGGAGCCTGGGTTTTAGTCTAATACTTTATATTAAGAAAACCTCTTGGATGGGGTGACAGCTGTGCCTTTTCCAGACTCTCCCACCTTGAATCCCCCACATGGGGAAAGAGCTGAAATCTAAACTCATTGTCCCATGTAACCTGGATACAAGATGGAATCTGGCCCTGACCGTGACCACACAGGCCAAATTCACCCTTTGTGCAACTTCACTGCAGTCCCGGTGGGGGCCCAGCCCTCAGAGGAGGAGCAGTTCTACCTGCGTGTGCACTTGCTCTGCTGCTTTATGCCTTAGATCTCCTCTAATGCGATGCTCTTCTTACCTGATCCGTGCGCAGGCACCCATTCCCCAGGGTATTCAACACGTGCAATAGGAAGGAGCTGGACAGGTACCTGCAGTCCGGCGGAGGAATCTGTCTCTCCAACATGCCAGACCCCAATACTTTATACGGCGGGAAGAGGTGTGGAAACGGTTACCTGGAAGATGGGGAGGAATGTGACTGCGGAGAAGTGGAGGTAACTCTCGTTTAGATCTAATTGTGTGAGGCTGAGATGGGAGAAAGTGATGCAAGTGCGAAGCGGCCGACAGGTACACAAACCCATGGTATGTGCACAGCTTTTATAGGTGCAGGAGTCACGCATATGTAAGGTACAATTAACATGGGTGCAATGTCCATCAGATTGTAAAGCTCTTTAGGGCCGAGACCTTGTCTAACTGTATGTACAGCACCTAACACAATGCATCCCTAATCCCGACAGGGACCTCTGCGGGCTACCACAATACAAATAATAATGGTAACATGCATTTGTAACTTGCTAGCTAAATGGGTCATGTCCCCCTCTAGTGGCTGATGTACATAGAAGATAAGAGCCTACTACTGATATCCACTAATGAAGTGACTTCTTTAGCTCAGGTGACTGAAGTCTGTGCTTTTGATGCTGAAGATTTTAGGATTAATCCCTGCTGATGACCCCTTGAAGGAGTGGTTACACGTTCAGCACTGCTTTTGGCAGAAGGCATGTGCAGAGAACATCCAGCATGCATGCTGGTAGGAGACATGTATGCAGAGAGCATGCAAGCTGGATGCTTGTATCTTTAGGAACTATACTAAGCTAAAGCACTTACCACGGAGCGTATTTTAAAAATCCACACGGACTGGTCAGCATTGGGAAGAGCATCTGCATGAGCGGAAGAATGGGAGTTCAGTGTAGACAAGCCCTTTAGCTTAGTGGCTAGAGCACTAGCCTGGCTTCTGTTCCTGGCTCTGCCACTGGCCTGCTGGCTAACCCTTTGCAAATCACAGCGCCATTCTATGCCTCAGTTTCCCAATCTGTAAAATGGGGATAATGATAATGGGGGTGAAGTGCTTGAGATCTACCAATGAGAAGTGCTACATAAGAGCTAGGTATGAGTATTCTAGTTGCCATCTTAATGCAATCACTCCACCAACACAGCTCTAAAATATGGTTAAACTACATGGGTAGACTGGACACACCACAACATTTGCATTGAATTCTAGATTTTAGATAGTCCAGGCACCTCTGGTTTGACCTAATGCAAAGAGGGGGAGTCATTTGAAAAATTCAAAGCCAGAAGTAGGTTTGAAGCAGCCCCAAAGTTCAGGAATCTGGAATCCGCAATCGATTTGGACCCAGATCTAAATCAGAAAAAATGGGGGTAGAAGACTCACTGGCCTTTCTGACAGCCGTATGAGCCTCCTCTGCATTGCAGTTTGCCAGGCTCACTGTAATTATGTGCAGCTTCATCTCTGAACACGTCAGGTCGCCTCCTTTCTTTCATTCTGTGCTTCCCTGTGTTATCCTCTCTGTGAGTAAGCAGAATGAGACGGAACCCTCCTGGGACTAGCAGCCCAGAGCCACCAGTTGAAATGCACACAGTGTGATCTAACCTTCCATTCGTTAGAAGGGATGTCAATAGCATTTTACTGCCAGGACACACACACGGCTTAGCAGCAGTGCTGTGGCTAGAAGACAAGTGCGGGGCTTTCTGGAGGGGCCATTTGCAGTGAACGTGCAGGGAGAGGAAGGAGGGCAGATACACTGTGTGCATCTTCAACAAGAATGGGATAAGCCCTGCCCTGGAAACTGGCCACATGGGTGTTTCTAGTTCAGAACATCTGCCTCATAAACACCGCACGTCTCTTGTTCCTCTCTCTCAGGAGTGCAATAATCCCTGCTGCAACGCCATCGATTGCTCCCTGAAGCCTGGCGCCGAGTGTGCTCATGGAACCTGCTGTCACCAGTGCAAGGTGGGGCCCGTTGCATCTTCCCTGTACTAGCAAAGAGAGAGGTTTGTCAGGGGCCTGTTAGAGCTGGGGAGTGGCTGAGGGGAAACTGATGGAGAGAGGAGCATCCTCCCTCCAATGATTTGAAAAGACGTACGTAACACAGTCCTGAGCACTGTGTGGATTCTCCACCGCAGGCAGGCGTATCTTGTTTATGCCTTCTAGTTTCTTTGCCCCTCTGCTATTATTCATCTCTACACAATATTTGGGAAGCAGCTCGTATACAACATGCACATTTAAATACAGTTGCATTCTCCTATGCAAGTGTCTTCCCCCTCTGTCCAAAGGCAACAGATGCCATGGTGATAGGCACAAACAGACACCTACAGCTGATAGATCCCTGCTGTTAGCTCACTGAGGCCCCACAGTACTGGCCAGGCTCCAGGGACACATTTTCATATGGGTCCCAGCCCCCTGATTTTGGACCTGCAGTCAACAGTGGGGCAAATGGTAGAATGTAGAGATCTAACAACCTGGTCGCGTTCACCACTCAGGGTGTGAGACATCTGCGTTCGTACTCACTTTGCTCGCTGCCCGCCATCGACTTCAAGCACAAAGGTGGAGGCTGTCTTTGAGGCTGTGGCCTTATATGTATTGCTTTGAAAAATGCTGCGGAGGAGGAGGAAAATACCCTTTTGTCCCGAATCCCGATGTCCTAAGCTTGTCAGTAGTATAGGCCAAGATCTTCAAAAGTGACTCATGGTTTTGGGTGCCCAACGACAGACCCGTTAAAGGGGCCAGATTTTCAGAGAATGGATTTCTGCAAAGCACAGCTCTTCAGGTACCTAAAGTTGGGTCCCCAACAACGGAGGCAGCTAACATTTCTAGTAATGTTTGCAAGTCTTTATCGCTTATATGAATAGGATTTCAGTTCATATGTAGGTTAATTCGTTGCTCCATTGGAGGCTTGTGTGAAGCGTATGCTGTCCTTGTGCATAGTAGCGATGGGTCATAGTCCCTGTCATTTCAAACACGTGGCCAGTTGGATTCAGTTCCTGTCACTTTGTTACTGCCTGCAGCCTCTCCTGTGATCAGTGGAGTGAACTCTGCAAGTCTTCTGCAATTTAAAAAAACGTGGGCAGTCTAGACAGTTGAGAAGTCAGTTTTCTCCCTTTCCCTTCCACCTTCCATCCCCTGGGGAGGACAGCACCATCTGTTACGGCTTACACTGGTGCCGTGCTGTGATTACGAGGGGTTAAACCACATCAGGGGACAAGCTTCTGTTTCCAAGAAGACAACTGGCACAGCAGGGCTTGGCGTGTAGGTTCCCTGGTGGATTATGTTACCAGTTTATTGATCATTTTTATGTTCTGCCCCAGTGGTTGGTGAAAGAGTGAAATTATATTCAAGGAGAAGCCTGCACATGAGAACAGGGAGCGTTTTCCTTGTGGGGGTTCGACTGGACGTTATCGTTGTCTTTAGCCTTTTAGTGAACGATTGAATTCCTGTAACATAGCAGGTAACTGGAGAAACTCCATCAGCAGGGCGTGTGCTGTGGATGTCTGGATCTCACTTTACATCTCCGCTTCCCTAGGAAAGTCTGGTCAAAATAGCCTGGTTGTTTTAACTCCTTCCAAGCCTGGGTGTGGAGGATTTGAGTTCTGCAAATAATACACTTGCCTGGCCCAGTGGATGTAAACTCTACAACCAGATGTCACTAAGTTCAACACATTGGGTGTGATGAGTGCTGTGTAAATGTATGTCGAGCAGAGCCCTCCCCTGGAGCGATCCAAGTGCCTTGCTCGTGTCGAACAGGGTTGCTGTCTCATTAGATCTTGCAGGAAATCTTGCGTATTTCTGGTTTTGGAGCCCAACGTCCCAAGTTCAAACCCCCACAGTTTCTCCAGGCGATTAATCCTCACACAGGCTCCCCTTCCAGAAAAGGGGGATTGCAGGCAATCGCCTTATCGTGACAATGTGCCCATGCCGATCACCACTGGGCTGCGAGACGCTAACAGCATTTCAGTGGCTAGGCCTGGGTTCCCAGCCGTCCTCGAGATGAAAGATACTCGCTGCACCACGGTACTGTACTTCGCCCAGCTCATTTTAACGTGAGATGGGCAAGGGCTTAGACAGATTAACTTGCTTTAAACAAGTCTAGCTAGTTAATGAAAGTTCAATTGATAGCGGTTTGGAGCTTGGCTATGACTATGAGCTGAGGGATGGCTAGATTAGACAGCTTGTAGATTTTTCTTACCATAGAGAAACAAAACCCTGTTGCAGTCAGGCAAGAAGTAACCGTTGATTTTTCCTCCCCCTCCATCTCTTTAGCTGATGGCTCCAGGAACTCTCTGCAGGGAGACGTCTAGACCCTGTGACCTGCCAGAGCACTGCACTGGCAAGTCAGCATTCTGTCCCGCCAACTTCTACCAAATGGACGGTACGCCGTGTGCAGGAGGGAGGGCGTATTGCTACGTTGGCATGTGTCTCACGTACGAGCAGCAGTGCTTGGAGCTCTGGGGGCCTGGTAAGGACAGTGTCTTGCAGAGAAGTAGGCTCCCTGGTGAGATGGTCTTTGCAAGATTGATCATCTGCTTTAGATTATTATTATTGTTCATTATGGTAGTGCCTAGGACCCCTTAGTGAGATCGGGACCCATTGTGCCGGGCATGGTACAAACGTAATGAGAGACAATCGCCAGTTGGAGGAGCTTCCAATCCAAATAGACCAGACGGGGACAAAGGGCGGGGGGGGAAACAAGCACAACAAGGGAATACGAGGTGGCCAAGGTCACTCAGCAGGTCATTGGCCACCTCAGGAATTGAACCTAGGTCTCCTGACTTGTAGACCAGTGCCCTGTATGCTATACTATGCTCCCTTCCCGTAACTGTCTCCAGAAGTGGCCAGGAAGAGTTGAGGCATATTGCAGGGGCAGCACGCAGAAGCTTGTACTTCTTCTGCCCGTGTTGTATCTGTTTTCAGATAAACAGAGGACTTGTAGATTTCTACGGTGACAGATTATGACCTCACAAGCATGGAATTGTGACTTCACCATGTGATCGAGGAGAAGCCAGTTGGGGCTGGAGGAAGCACAAATGCTAACCCAAGTGCTTGTGCAAATTATACCAATGACAGCCAGCCAGAAAGCTCCAGCTGTGCCCAGCATTCCACCCGTTTGCTATCACCCAGCAGTGTTCTGTTCCTGAGGACTTGTCCCAGGCTGTCCATGCTCGGCGGGAAAACCTCTCCTGCACTGCTCACTGGGAGGAAGTAGTAATAGGTTCTCGTCCATCAACTTGTCAGGGAAAAGAATGAACAAGTGCTGGGTTTGAGGAAGCCATAGCGTGACCAGACAGCAAGTTTGAAAAATCGGGACGGGAGTGGTGGGTAATAGGCGCCTATATAAGACAAAGCCCCAAATATTGGGACTGTCCCTATAAAATCGGGACATCTGGTCACCCTAAGAAGCCTCCACCTTCCCCGAGAGTCCGTCACATGAGTCTCTTCCATACAGGAGCGAGGCCTGCACCTGACCTGTGCTTTGAGAAGGTTAACGCTGCCGGCGACACCTATGGGAACTGTGGGAAGGATGTCTACGGCACATACAGGAAGTGTGAGACGAGGTAGAAGGCAGAATGGCCACTGATAACTGCTAGTAGGGAAGTGATGTTTCCTAAGATAAGGAGCACCAGATTAAAGCAAGCTACACTCTGTTCGTATTGATGCCCTCTCCCTGCAGTCAGACCCCCCTTATCCCCATTAGAACTGTGCGGTTCTTTATGACAGTAGCATTGATATTTATTTGGGCTGCTCGAAATTTTTCCAAGTTTAAAGATTTCACCAAAAAACCCCTGAATTTTGAAGAAAAAAGGATGAGATTTCTACCCAACAGTAAAGAGGGAAGGAAATTTTTGAAAAAGTTTTGCTAAGTGGTGTTTCCTGTTATTCGGCCAGGCCCAATATTTATAATGTCTAAAAGGCGCGTTCATGTTCATCTCCATCGCCATGTCCATGGCCATCCATTCAGACTGAACAGTCTTAACACACAGTGGGGTGAAGGGCCCTGCAGCCCTGTGTCCTGTTTATGACTCTGTTGGGTTTGGCTTACCCCAGGTACGCAGGTGAAATGGTGACAAAGCCTGTCTCCTTAGGATTGTTCCTTAAGATGACTCTCATTGGCTCATTATTTCTGTTGCTACTGAACCAATGAATGTTATTGTGTTGACGTACGTTCAGAAATTGGTCAGCGCCCCCTCCTATCTGTTGGTTTTAATGTGAATTTTCTTAATTCTGTGGGAATAAAGTGGAAACGTTAACCAGACGGCACGATGCAACCCTTCACTATGTCTCCACGTTTCAAACAGAGATGCGAAATGTGGGAAGATACAGTGCCAGAGCTCTGCTTCCAAGCCGCTGGAGTCCAGAGCTGTCCCGATAGACACAACCATCACGGTGGAGGGAAAGCCGATCAAGTGTCGGGGGACCCACGTGTATGGTGCTGAAGAGAGCGAAGGGGATATGCTAGACCCTGGCCTGGTGATGACGGGAACAAAGTGTGGGAACAATCATGTAGGTACAGCCGCGTACCACAGTGTTGTTGGCTGGGTCTGGGTGTGGCTTTGCCAGCTGGAAAATGTTCTATGGTTATTAAACAATTCTCACCTGAGGCTTCATGCCCTTCCGAGGAATTGTTATGTATGTCACCTGGGCAACTTCTTAGCACACTGCTTCTGCGTGCTTGTTGAGAGAGAGCACTGCATCCCTACCGCAGGCTACCTGCTATAGCAGGGGCTGGACGTGATGGCCTAGGATGTCCCTCCCACTCCTATGTTTCTAATAGTTCCCTCTCTCTCGAGCAGCAAAAGAAGGCTCCTTTTTACACTGATACCAAAAGGCCGCACCTCAGATCTTTGCCATGAGAAAGAGGGGGACGATGTTAGATCTGAGTCTTGTGCTCTTGGACAGTGTGGCGTAGAGCGATGAGCACCAGGTTAGGGGGTCAGGAACTAATGCCAGCTCTCACACAGGCCTGCTGCGTGGCTTTGGACGAGTCAACTGGACTCTTAGCCTCAGTTTCTCCATCGCGTGTCTGAAGTCCTATTCACTGGGGCAAGGGTGGGGATGGACATTTGCTTGGAGACCAGCCGAACTTCACTGCTGCCGTGGCTTCAGTTCTGGCGTTATTATTTATTATTATCTGTACTCTGGTAGCCCCCATGAGTCCTAGCCAGCCCTCCTTCCCCCCCACCGGCACTAGGTGCTGTACAAACATGGAACAAAGGGACGGTCCTTCCCCCAGAGAGCTGACAGGGTGTTTGGTTCCTGGTCCCACAGGTTTGCTTCGAGGGACACTGCAGGAACACATCCATCTTTGACTCTGAAGGCTGTCGGAAGAAGTGCCATGGGCAGGGCGTGAGTGTCTTTCTGTCTCGTCTCCATTTCAGGCTGGGGTGGGGACAAGCCACTATACGTTTGTGCCTGGCATTTTGTGGAGCTATTTATACTTAAAAACTCAGTTCTGGTGTCACATTTTACATGAGCTCCTCTGGTCTCCTGCTTCTTACTCCCATTCGAGTACGGGGTGCCTACCTCCCAATGTGTGCCTTTGAACACCTACTCTCCCATGTGGCCCATGTGAGGGGCTGGAGACTGGTGTTTGGTTTGTTGCGGTGCGTGGATTCTAGCAGAGCTGAGCAGCTGCCAATCAAGTCCCTAACTGTTCCCGAAACAGGTGTGCAACAGCAACAAGAACTGCCACTGCAACAGTGGATGGGCACCCCCGTTCTGCAACAAACCTGGGAACGGAGGCAGCCTGGACAGTGGGCCCTTGCCCCAAGAAAGTGGGTGTATCTCGTTTTATCTTCCCGGTCCCTAGTAAAGCTGTGGTGTGGGTTGGGGAAGGAAGATCCTTACACAGCGATTGATTCTGTTTTCTTGCTCTCAGGCCTGGTTCCAGTGATGGCAGGAGTCCTGGTTTCCATCTTGCTTTTGATCGGAATAGCAGTTGCGTTTTGCTGCTATAAATGGAGGGACAGACTCCGGCCTCTAAAAGAGACCATCATCCCTTCAAAGAGGAGCCAACAGTTTGGGTGAATGTCCAGGGTTATTCTTAGCCTCCCTCTGTCCCAAACTTTTCCAGTGTCCGAGAGAAGAGAAATCACAAATAACTCCTATTTCTAATGATCCGCCTCCCTGTGAAGCACCGAAGAAGGTTCACGCCATGCAGATCACGCCATGGACTGAACTTTCAGACACCTCCCTTTGGAGAATAGGCACAAGGGAATGTTCCCATAGGCCATTCTGTTGGCCAGGCAGCCACTAATGAATGGCACGGATGTTTGTGGATGTCAGGATAGCAGTTTGTGTGGTAAAGTTTAGTCACGAGAGGGCAACATGGCTAGACATGCTGGTTGGGCTGGTCGATGTTTTCAAATTTTGATGAAACTTCTTGTTGGAATTTGTTGGGGGGAGAGGAAATGCATTAAGGAAATAACTCCCATTCTTCTCTTTTTTCTCCCTGATTGCCAGCAGTTCCTCTGCTCCAGGTCAGTATGGTGTGAACGGCCATGCAAATCCAGCCTTCAAGCTGAAAACCCCACAGGAACACAAAAAGGTAGAGACAAAGACACCGGAAACCTACCCAGAGGCATGGTTCAGCCATAGTGCTAAACCGAGTCTGCTTCTGTCTCCACATCATTCTGGGATGTATGAGCAGAAGTGCTGTAAGCAAGACACAAGGAGTAATTCTTCCGCTCTATTCTGCACTGCTATGGCCTCAGCTGGAGTGTTGTGTCCAGTTCTGGCTGCCACATTTCAGGCAAGCGCCAGCTCACCCCACTGCAGGGGGAAGCCCTGAGCCTCCATGCCCCCGCCCCCGGGCGGCTGAGTGGCCCGGGATTGATTTTTTTTCTGTGGGTCAATGGCCCGTGACAGAAAAAAGGTTCCCCACCCCAGAGTCTGCACCCCCAGCCAGAGCCTTCACACACCCCACACCCCTGCCCCACCCCAGAGCCCCCGCCCGCACTCCAAACCCCTCTGTCCCAGCCCAGAGTATCCTGCAGTACCCCAAATCCCTCATCCCTGGCCCCACATCAGAGCCTGCACCCCCAGCCGGAGCCCTCCCCCCACACCCCAACCCTCTGCCCCAGCCTGGAGCCCCCTCCTGCACCCTGAACCCCTCATTTCTGGCCCCACCTTGGAACCCGCACCCCCAGCCCAGAGCCCGTACCTCCTCTCACAGCCCAAACCTCAGCCCAGAGCCCCCTCTCGTACTCCAAACCCTTCGGCTCCACCCCCCAGCCTGGAGCCTCCTCCTGCACCCCAAACTCCTCATGCCTGGCCCCACCCCAGAGCCCGCATCCCCAGCTGGCGCCCTCACCGACTCTCACACCCCAGCCCCCTGAGCCAGCCTGGTGAAAATGAGCGAGTGAGTGAGGGTGGGGAGAGTGAGCAACGGGGGGGGGGTGGGGTGGAGTGAGCAGGGGTGGGGCCTTGGAGAAGAGGCGTGGCACGGGCGGGACCTCAGAGGAGGGGCGGGGCAAGGGTGTTCGTTTTGTGTGAGTAAAAAGTTGGCAACCCTAGACTCACTCCTTTTGGCTTCTTTGAAAACCACAGTCAAATGGTTTTCTACACTATTCAATGCACCCATTGCTGACACTTGTAAATTTCCTGGGATAGACTGTGTTACAGGCAAAATGATCTAAAATAATCAACATTTGCTAGATATATATGGCCAAAGACAGAGTCACTTGGTCAGTTTAGGACTCTGTAGTCAGCACGTTTTGCTCTGTTGCTGGAAGGCCTCATGGAAGAAACAGAGGTGTGACAATGAGTATAAAAGGCAGCATGTCTGATGTGGAAATAATGCCTGGTGTTTGTGTGACTTGAATGCAGGCTACCTGCACCCCAGGAATCCCATCAAAGCCTGCAGTGCTTCACCCCAAACCAGCCCCAGATCTCAAAACTAATATACAGCAACCACCTGCTTTCCCAGCTGGCCTCAGCAACGACACCAGGAAATCCCCTGGTCCGGTATATCGAATAGATGGGATTCTGAAGGACACTGCAAGACGAGTTCCTCCAACCAGGCCAGCACCCCCTGCTCCAAAACTCATAGTCCCACAGGTAAAGGAATCACATTGCAATTTGCCATATATCTGTTTGTCCTTCACTGTGGTTGGAACATGCCACCTGTTCTGAGCGAATGTGCTGGAGTCCAGCTGCTCATGGTAACATGAGAGTTATGATGGTCACTAGCACCAGGCATGGGGCAGAGTTCAGTGGCTAACCTTCCCTAATGCAGCTCAAGTGATGCATTTCCCCCACCCGCTCTCTCTGAGCACAGACCAAGAGCTGTGCTGAACTGTGCACAGGAGTTTGTGGTATGGACCCACCAAGGACTCAGTTCTTTTGTGCTTTCATTCATATCTCTTGAGATGAGATGCGGGTGAATGAATCCCACTGTGACACCTCTTCCTGCAGGACAGTTCTATTTCTTCCCCGTGGGGAGGTTCGCGTATGTGCTCCTGCTGCCTCATGCTGCAGTTGAGAATGTTCCTGTGCTGGGTGCTCTTTCTCAATGATTATTCTTCATTCAGCTCTGTCAGTTCTCCGGATGCCTCTGCTGCCAGTCCCGCTGGGTGCAAAGCAGCCCGTTAGCCAGTACCAGCCAACAGCATTTCCTTCAGCAGGGGCACCAAGGCTTTGTGTACCTGAGGTCACACTGGGTATGTCTACGCAGCAACTAGGCACCCGCAGCTGGTCCATGCCTCAGGGCTCGGGCTGCAGCCTGAGCTCTGAGACCCTCCACCTCGCTGGGTCCCAGCGCCCGGGCTCCATCCCAAGCTCGGAAGTCTACACAGCAGCCCCGCAGCCAGAGCCCCAGGAGTCCAAATCGGCTGGCATGGGCCAGCTGCTGGTTTGTCTTTGCTGTGTAAATGTACCTGCTGACAATTTGCCAGGAGCCTAAGGGCCACACACATTTTGTATTAAAGAAGCAGATTGCAGTCACTCTTGACTTTTATAGAGTTATAGCCTTTGGAGAAGACAATCCCCAGCATGTAATTAGCAATCAAGGAGAGGCCCCATCATACAATACTCCATCTTGATCCTGTCACTTCCAGGAGCATTCCCTGGAGGTGCATCCTTAGGCTGCGGTGTAGCTCTGTGTGGCTGCAGGTTGGCCTCACTTGGATTATACTTTAGGTTGTTCCATGTCTATCGGGCCTCATGCAGCGTGTAATTGATTTACTAAATTTCCTTCGCTCAAGTCAGCATACAACCCTCTTTAAACCACCCACAATTCCTTGAAAGTCCTTTTACGAGCTTCGGGCCAGAACCAGAGGAAAGCCTTCCAAAGATGCATGCCAGCAGAGAGCTGCATCATAGGAGGCAGCAGGAATTTGGCTTCAGATAGCGTCTCCAAAGGATGTAGAGGAGAAATAAGAACAAAACACCGAGTCACACAGGATTTCAGTGTATGGGACTTATTTCTAGCTCCATTGTTCCTATGGACAATTCTGCAATTAGGTTATTCACAGGAAAAAAAACAAACAAAAGCAGGAAGTGGCCTCTGATCAATAATGAGAAAATATCCCTCGTGGCTGTTTGTTGACAAGTGTCCTCCAGACAAGTTTCTTCTCTGTGACAACCAGATATGCCATGCAGCTGAGGTTGTCTCAGTCAGACCTACAGCAGAGGAACGCTTCTGCGGAGGTTTCAAGAAGGAAGATCCCCTATTGTTTGATTTGATTAAGGCCCCAGAGATTAGTTTCACTGCATTTCCCCATGTCAGTGTCTTTCCTAAGGATCCACAGCACGGGAGCACTTCCTGTACCTCTAAGGACTCTCTGGACACAGGTGTTGATAGTCTGCACTGAAGGAGTTAGAAATTCCCCCTTGAACACAAGAGCGGGACTCGTGAGTTAGTGGTGTTAAATACCCAAGCATTAGCTGATGTGAACCATCGAGTGTTGCATCTGTATGAGTTCAGATGAACATGGGGGATTTTGGGGTGCCCTCCAGCCTATACAGGCAGACTTGTTTATTACATCAGCACCTGCAGCACAAGGGCTAAACACAGAATCTAAGCAGTGCCACGTGAGTAAGGCCTCTCTGGATGCCTGCTCCCAAGAGTCATTTGTTTTGCACTGAATGTGGTTATAAGAATAGAAAATGTAACGCTGAGCGTATCCCATGGGCAGCTGTTTGTTGCAGGACAAGAGTCATTATTCTGTTCATTTGTATTAAAAAATCTAGTTGCAATCAGATGCTGGTGTGTGTGTGTGTGTGTGTGCATGTATATTTTATATAATATATGCGTGTGCGTGCGTGTGTGTGTGTTGTCGTGCAGCATGGGGCATGGGTCACTGGCAGGTTTAAAAGGTGATTCTCTGTAAGTTGAAGTCTTTAAACCATGATTCGAGGACGTCAGTAACTCATCCAGAGGTTGGGGGTCTAGTACAGGGGTGGGTGGGTGGGCGAGGTTCTGTGGCCTGCAATGTGCAGGAGGTCAGACTAGATGGTCATGATGGTCCCTTCTGACCTTAAAGTCTATGGGTCTAAGTACTAGGCTGAGACTTCCCAATCCAAATCAGGGAATCATGCGAATTAAAAGCTCTGGAGGCAGAAGTGCTCAAGTCATGGGCAGAACAGGCAGAGAACATGGGCAGCAGCCACTTGTGCTGCCTCTGTGATTCGGAGGGAGACAGCCATTCTCTCCCCAGGTCCATTCAGTCCTCAGCCTCTTTGCTGAGACCACCAGCATGGGCATGTTGTGATGTGTCAGGGCTGGCAGTGGGCTTGTGCTGTTGCACTACATGGGATTCTAGGCTCTCAGTAACTGCAAGGAAAGGGTTAAGTCATGTGCAATTGGCTGCAAACCTTTCTTATGCCCTGAAGTTGGGGACCCCATCGGCTTGCCATAGAGGTGCCCTTCCTGAATGTGAATTCAAAGCTCTTTGTTTCTTGCTTAGGATACTGCTAGACCCCGCCCACCACAGAAAGCTTTGCCGGCTAACCCCGTTCCTACTGGACCCAGGACTGTGCCAAAGATTAACACCACAACACTACCGCCGCCTACTGCTGGAAGGCACCCAGGACGACACCCACCACCGGCAGAGGTAGGGCTTACTTACAAAATACCGCAGAGGAGAGCAGCATGCTCTCGCCACCACCAAGCACGGCTGTTCCAGAGATAAAATCACCTTGATATTAAAATATAAAATCCACTAGCGCAGTGTGGTTAAAGGAAACAAGGAGGTTTTATCACCAAAATATTTCCCTTCGCTGGTTTATTGTGTCTGGGTTGCTTATGAGTGCTTGGCCGCACGCACCTGTTTGTTGTTGTAGGGTTGATGGCACTGATTTTAGTTAATTTCTCACTACGTATTTGTTAGGTTAAACGATCGACTGGATTCGACTGTTTCAAAATAGTCTTTAATAGAAACAAAAGATCAGCCGTGGGAATTGCTGAATTTAGGCAACGCTGTGACTGGGTTACACAGCAGTTGAGTTGCTTTTTAATTCTCTAGCGGCCATAGCACCTTCCCAGAGATTAAATCTCTACGCTAATTAATGGTCTTCTAGAGAAGGGCACAAGCAGCAACCGAGGTGGCAAAACATGCTGAGGACAGACAATTATTTACATTGGTCAAGATTAGTGAGGCACTGAGGAATTTCAAAGCCAAGTGACAGGCCAGCATGATGGCAGATTAAATTCATGGTGGCTAAATACAGGACAATACACGCTGGAAGGAAGAACTCTAGCTGCTCAGACACCAGGCTGGTTTTTAAATAAGCTCTTTATCTCTCAAGGAAAAGACTTGATTTGACACTGTGGATATAGCTCCGGATAAACTTCTCCCCATTATACAATGGCAGCCATGTTGGATATGTTAGGAATGGGCTAGAAAAAAATACTGACCATATGACGATGGCTGTGTATAATTATAAATTGACGGTGGGCCCTCATCCAGAAACCTGTGTTCCGTTCTGGGGTCCAGGGACGGGTGACGTAAAAGATTAGTCAGAATGGCCACTGAGGAGGTATTTTGAAAGGAGACGAATAAGAGAGGACATGGCAGTAGGTGTGTACAAAATAATAAAGGCTATAGAAAAAGTAATTCAGTCACTCCTATTTACCCTTTTTCATAAATTCAGAACAAGGAGGCCATCCAATGAAACTGAAAGGCAACCAATTTGGACCTGGTCAGAGTAAACGTGCTTTAACACAACACACTGCCTGTGGAACTCATTGCCACAGGATTCCTAAAGAATTAGACATTTATATGACTACTGAAAACATGCACTGTTATATTAGATTGGACAAAAATTATAAGGGATATAAACTTTCCTGCTTCAGGGAAAATTCCAATCTTGTCACTCTTTATATTAGGGTTCCATTGATAAAGAGTTGATAAATGATTAATAGGTGTTTTAATAAACGGTTAATCAATGTTTATGGACTGTTTGAGACCATGGCTTATAACTAGCTACACCACTGTCCAGTGACTAACTTATAACCATCTGTAACACACATTACTCATGTATGTAAACTGCAAGGAAAGGTTTAGGTCGTGTGCAGTTGACTGCAAACATTTCTTATGCCCTGAGGTTGGGGACCCTATAGGCTTGGCCATATAGATTCCTTTTCTGAATGTGAATTCAAAGTTCTTTGTTTCTTGCTTAGAATACATTACTCATCCATGTAATGTGCTTATAGCGTCTATTAATCATTGACTCACCCTTATAAATGAAACCTTACCATAAAGTCTGAGACCAGCCTCTAATTGCCTGGGGTTAGGAAGAAACTTTCCCTATGGGTGGGTTACGCTAGAAATGTCCATTATGGGGATTCTTGCGCCTTCCTGTGAAGAGTCTGGTACGGGCCACTGCCAGAAGCGGGATACAGGTCTGAACCGGCATGAGTTGCCAGGGTTTCTTCTATCGGTCAGCTGGACTGAGACAGCCTGGGCTGCCCCTCTGTGGTGTGAGCTGAATGAGAACAAGTGGGAAGCTTTTTCTTTTTCACAAATACTTATTTCAGTGTCTTTTTTTCATTGTAACTCCCCACACCAGAATTCAACGGTGAAGCTAGCCAGAGGAGCGAACGCCTTGCAAAAATGATGGCCAGGCACTCCGTGCTGCAGGGCTGGGGTCATCCAGCCAAACAGGGATTCTTTCCATGTCGACTTGGGATCTCACAAGGAACTGGATGTCTTTGTCACCAGGAAGCAGATACACAGGTCATGTACAGAGCTTGATCCCTCTCCCCCAGCCCCATGTTTCCCACCTGGCCCACTGGGCCACATCCAGCCCTGCACAAATGGATGTCGCTACCAGTCCTGGTGTAGGCAGATGCAACGCCTAGTGACGCCAATGGGAATTGCATCAGTATATGCCAAGGCTGAATTTGGCTCACTGTGCCTTTGGCTTCCTGCAATACAGGAGCTACTTGTTTAAAATGGCAGTGAAATATTATTGTGCAATGTATAATGCAGAAGAGGGGGGCTGGGGAGAGAGCGTGCTCCATATTTTAAAAAATATGACCTCACCCACCTTGTCTCTCTAATACCTTGGGGCTGGCATAGCTACACCTCCACTCTATATTTCATCAGTAATTTAGTGCTCCAGGGCTCAGTGATCTGAATTTGTCAGCTGCTGGACTTGACAGGCGGTGCTCTAAGGATCAAGCCACTCTGCTTCCCCCGGTCTGTCCAGAGCAGCCACGTGTGTGTCACTGCTACATTGCCATTCTGTTTCCCTGGGCATTGACTGACTGGCCAGCAGCGGGGAAGGAAACAGTGGAAAATATGCCACGCTGAAGTAACCTGGGCTTGCTGATAAGTTTGGGCTGGAACCTCCTCTCAGCCAGATCATCCCGAGAAAGATCCTTTCCATCACCGCCAGTTGGTTGTGTTGCATTAACTGCTCGATTCCGCTGTGTCTTGTCTTGTTGATGTAAATGTAAAATCTAGTAGCATTTCCAGCTTGGTTTATGTGCCCTTATCAGTGTCGTTTGGACTTAGACTAGGTACTACAGAAAAACTCTCTAAAGAAAATACAGGGTGAACAATCAAATGGAGTTAAAATGAAGTCTGGGTGGTGGAACCTTCCTGCCATAATGGGGTACCACAGCTAACCAGACCGGTACACTTTCTGTATATAGCCCATCAGCCTCCATTCTGTGTTGAGCAATACAGAGCAACACTGGGTACCTGGTCACCAGACTAACAAGAAACGTAACTTTAAAGCTTCCCAGTTGGGAGAGCAATGGAAGATTTATAGGACATATGGTGCTTTTGTTGGACAGCTGATTGAATCCAAACTCTCCTCTAAATGGACCTAGTGGAGGCAGTTGTCCAGGTGCACTTTAAACTGAAGGTCCTAATCCTTAACATTGTGAATTTGTTTTTTTTAACCAATTTGGGTTTCCACACATTTTATCTCAGGATTTTAGATTTGGGACATTTTGTTCCCCTAGCAATTTTTCTGTTTTCCTTGAAATTACTTCATGTGTGAACATCAGCAATTCCGGAGTTAGAGACACAGAAGCTATGTCATATCAGACTTATTATGGACAGAGGTCTTCAAGCCAAATAGTCCAGGCTGCGCAGTGTAAGAAACCCTACGATTTGCTGCAAAACCCTGTTCTGGGTTGTGATTCCATTATTGCTGCCTGGCCATGAAGAAATACCTCTGAACATTCACATTAGGTTTGGCTGGCATCTAAAGATGGACCGAGCCATTTTTTGTAACATTAGCACTTCTTCCTCCTCAAGGTTCTTTAAGTAGACGGGGCATTTTGTTACCATCCAGCTGTCTACTCACTGCAATGGTTAGTTTGGACCATCTGCCGAGATTATCATACTCCTTAAAAACCAACCAATAATGTTCCCCAAATGGGGCCGTAAGTGAATGAGATTGTGACTCTCACTAACCTTGAAATGCGTTTCTCCACACCTGGTCCTAATGACTGTCCACTGGCACCAGTGCTTCAATGCAAAGCAGCCATTTGCAGTTTGATGAAATCAAAGTATTTTTGTAGGCCCCTCTTTAGTTGTATGGTTTCCTTGCAAAAGACCCTGAAGGAAGGGTGGTAAGAAGGGACTCGCACCAGCCGCCAGTTATTTCTCAGAGGTTTTTTTAAATATTCCGGTGATTGTAATGGCCACCTTAGCTGGCTTTTCACCACGCCGTTCATTGCTGTGAATCATGTTTATTACGGCAGTGCCAAGGCACCAATCCAGAATGAGCCCCCATTGTGCAAGGAGTGGTAGACAGTCCCTGCCCCAAAGAGCTTACAGACTAGATGGACACAGGGTGGGGGGAAAGGACACATCATGCATTTAGGCCTCAATCCCTATCAGCAGAAGATACATATTTTGAACATAGCTCGACATCTTATTAAAACAACACACACACACACACACTTCTTAACGCCTGCAGACAGCAACACCTCAGCGACAGCCTCTGGGTCTGATCCGGGCCCACTGAAATCCTTAGGAGACTTTCCACTGACTTCAGTGGGTGGGGGAATAGAGCCAGGGAACACGAAGCTCAGAAAACAACTGGACATGCCCTGAACCCTGAAGAGAACCCTGCAGTTCTGGGATATCATAAAAGGGAACACTCAGTAAATCACTTTACATTTCCGCATGTCTGAGCTGAGTGAATGAAGAGGGGGGAGAAAATAAAACGTGATTTTAAAAAAAAGTATTATTTGGGAGAACATAGACAAAGTACATGTCACTTTCTCTTAGGTCCATGTATTGTTTACAATAATGCTCTCTGTGCACCTATGCAAATACTTGAATAATGCAATTCATTGTGCCTTTTGCCTTGTTTCTAGTTAATAAATTTGTTGTCAATTGTCATTGAAATGTTGCATGGGAGTACGGCGTCAATGCCAGACAGCAATAGCTCAGCCTGGTGACTGATACCCTCCTAAATAGGGATGTGCCATGTTCAGAAGTGGTGCGATGCCAGGAAAAAAGCCTTCTAAAAGTTTAGGTAAGCTTAGGCACTGCAAAGACTCCAGTCGGTTGCAGACCTGAAGAAGAGCTCTGTGTAGCACGAAAGCTTGTCTTTCTCTTTCTCCAACAGCCGTTAGTCCAATAAAAGATACTCCCTCACCCGCCTTGTCTCTCCAAAATTCAACCCATGAAGCAAAGCCATGGCTATGAACTGAAACTGGAATCACAGGTAGAGCAGCAAGGACAAATTTTCTTTACCAGGAGAGGGAGCTGCTGCTCTAATCTCTTTTCCATGGTTCTATTTCTTGCTATGGTGTGGATGCCGGCAGTCTACCAACATGCCGCATAGCAATAAAGTCAAGAACCACTCAAAAAGATTTCAGCTCAGCCCTCAAGAGTTTGTATAAAACTCCTTTATTCTCCCTCTAAATACAAACATTATTGAAATGTCTTTGAACGTGGGGGTTGCTTCCAGTTAAACTTCAAAGCTAGTCACAGAATTACATTAATTCTGCCTCTTCCCAGTATGTTCATTAGGAACAAAGCTCCCAGGATCTTGCAGGCAGGGCCAGAGAGTGTCTTGTATCACCTTGTGCTGAGGGCCCCAAAGGACGTAACGTGAGCTCTGGCAGCTCCCCGGCGGAGTCTAGGGGACATTGACTTTCACAGTTCCCAGCGGTGGCTTCCGGCTCAGCATGTTGCTCCGATCTCCTGCCCCAGGACACTGACACCCCACATATTCAGCTGGCCACAAGTGACGTGCATTGAGCGTAGTGCTGACGTGCTGAGCTCATTAGCTGAACCTTCCGCTCATAAAATAATGCTGGGGGTTTTCACTGGAAAACGCTGCCGCTGTATCTATTAAATCTTCCCACATCTCCAACCCTTAAAAAAACAGACACCGGAGGGCTCCTAGCTCCATTTAAAGTCAACGGAGCTATGACAATTTAGCCCAGCTGCTGATCTTCCCCTTGAACTCAGCGCTTGGATGCCAGTACGTAGAGGGTCTACCTGTGTGCTGAGATGAGCCGCGTTCTTAAACCAGATCCAAAGAGAGCCGAGCTGTTTTTCAGGGATCCATGTGTGAGTTCAGGAGACTGACATGAGCCATGCTCAGCTGTAGGGGGAACTAGATCACAATCATCTGAAGGCTCCCTGTTACTCAGCACACAGTGGTTGCTACCAGCAACCGAGCCCTGATTCAGGATTAACTAAAGCGCACCTTGTGGGTTCAAAAGGTGGTGGAGGACTCAGATTGTGGGGGTTGTGGCTGAGAGACTGTGGAAGAGGGAGCTGTGCAGAGGAGTAAAAATCCAGGGGAAAGGTGAGCAGGGCACAGTGCAAACCACAGACAGAGAGACTGTGCAAAGACGAGGTGAGGGAAGAAAAATTCTAATTAAAAAAAAAATCTGTACAGCCAGAGATCAGTTACCCACTTATGCCAGCCCAGTTTCTAATGTACAGCCCACACTTCCCTTGGGGACAAAAAGCATCTGGGTTTAAATGAGGGGGAGAAAAGACTTGGAAACTAGCTTTGCAAATCCCACAGTGGGATCCCACAAATCCCCCAAACAGCCCACAATGGGCTCCCAAACCTCAGCTTCGAAAACATTTGCCTATTTGTTTACTAATCTCGTTTGCCAAAAAAGTCTTTAGCATTTGCACCCAACTGGTCTTCCAGGCTAAAGAAGCACTTTCACTGACCAAGGAAAGGTGCTAAGTCTTGAGGAAGCCAGTGACAGTCAGTGATTCGGCACCCTCCAGTGCTGATGTTACCCAGCTGTAGCTCCGCTGAGCTCACTCCCGATTTACACTGGCTCATGCAAGGGCAGAATCAGGCCCAGTAACTTTACAGAAGAAGCTCAGCATCAATTAGAGCTAATGTGAAAAACACTCACGTGAAAGCTAATTAACATTGTGCTGCAGGAAACAACTCCTCCCCCCCCCCCCCCCCCGGCCGGCAGCTCACAAAAACAAAAGTTAATCTCTACTGTACATATACACACTTTGCCAAAGCCCTGTTTTTAAAAAAAAATTCTCTAAGGTGCGAATTGTGCCATTATTACTCAAGCTGAATGGTCCCTTCCTGCAGAGGAAGTCCCATTGCAAAGTTACTACTCCCCATAAACTGGCAGAATCTGGCCCTATAGCTTTAAGTGGCATCGTTCACCTTTCTAGTGAATGCAGATAATTTAAAACGCAATCCTGGCGCTGTCACAGCCCACAGTGTTACCCAGCACAAAGCAATGTCCTAGTAGAACAACAGGTCAACGCAGAGATGGGGCTGAACCAAAACTTCACAGCCAACCCCTCAGAAATCTGCAGGTACTTCCAAGCTGAGCTGATTGAAATCTTGGCATTTGGTTAAGCGTTCGTCTCTGTAAAAGACTGAATCAACCCCCCCCCGAGGTCTGAACCTCTCTGAACTACCAAGCTGAAGTCTGGGGCCATCCAATGTGAAATCATTAGATCAAGAGCAGCAAAACTGCATTCTCTCACCCAGTTGCCTGCTGAGCCATTCAGCGTGACCTCGTGTCCAGAGGAAACACAATCGGAGATCATTTAGGGGCTGGGGTGTACGTTCTACAGTTCTTCACCACTGGCAATATTGAGCTCTGCCTCGTATGATTGCTACTTTGCACTGGCTATTAGCTCATTGTCACCAGCTGGCTCACCCTATAAGGGAGTCAGTGCCCCCTCCAGATGCTCCTAACTGGCTGGGGACCAGCTGGCTTTGATTCATGACTGGGCCCAGCTGAGAGCAAGAGGGTTTGCACAAAAGGCAGCACACGCTCAGTTGGAGGGAGGTGGCAGCCTGGGGCTGGCCCTAATGGGAGAGGGCTGTAGGTGGGCTTCAGAAGACATCAACCCATAGGTGGCTGGCTTTGGGGGTAGACTGGAGCTGAGGCCCTAGAATAGGGGAAGGGAGTCCAGGGAAGAAGCCCTGAGCGTTAGTGGCTTGGAAGGAATGGGCTTCTAGGGAGAAGGCTGGGGAGGTAGTGCTCTGATGGAGAATGGGCAAGAACTCGGCAGCACCTGGGAGGGGAGCGAAGAGTCTGGGGAGGTCTGAGCTCAGGAAGGGGCTGTGGAAAAAGCTAGAAATTGTCCGAGACAGGAAGTGGTCTGGGGAGGCAGCAAGCAGTGTGTGGATGGAGCTTGGCTGCTTTCTTTGGGGCCCTTTAGATGGGGGTGCTAGAGGAGAGCCTGTTATACCACATCATCCAGCAATTTGGGGACTGCGGGTGGAGTTCCAGCAGTGAGTCCACTCTTCTACATTCATGCACTCAGATAGACTAGGTTCTCCTGCAGTTAGGCAGTTGTGGCAGCTTTCGCCACCTTAGGACAAACACGGCTGACTTCCTTGCACTGCTAGGGTATATTCTGCATCGGGAGGGGTGAGATCTGCAAAATTCAGCTTCAAACTTTCTCAGCATTTAGGGTGTCGGGACCTGAGGTTTTGGTTTGTCTCACTAAAGCGACAGAAACTATGTTCAGATCTGACCTGAACTTCCTCTTTAAGGATGTTTGGTTCAAGCCCCTCTCAAATGTTACACTGGTGTGGTTAAAATCATCAGAGGTTTCATAAAGTCATGTTGCATATTTACCCTGACAATTTACTAGGTATAAAATCTGTTTGATTGCCCTTTGGTAGGATGACAACAAAAACAAATGATACCTTACTTGCCTGTCTAAATATTTACTTGCCCAGGATGAGGGTGTGTTCTGGCTTTAAAAACAGGGGGTTGGTGGGTCAGAGGAGGGTGTTTTCTATGAGTGGACCTTTTACTATGGAACTTGCTCTGACAAGCCAATGGCATGCTGAAAACCCATCTTTTCCTGCAGGCTTTCGGGGACTGGAAACGTTATGGGGCTGTCATATGTCAGGACTTGCTGTCTATCTGGCTAAGCTGCCCAGGGGGTTTGCAAGGGCAGAATATTCACTGGGGGTCTTCCCATTTTGTTTTTGTTGCTATGTATTTTAAGTTTTGTAGAAGTACCTAGAGCCCTTGCGATAGGGGCTGTAAAGAAATCAAAACCCACTAATCAGCCAGTCAGTGGAGATCAGTTTGAAGTAAGCACAACATCAGTCGGAGTTCTGCTTAGGAAAGTGTGCAGCTCATGCACTAGAAACTGACAATGTTGAGAGACCAGCCTTCAGAAAGGATCCCAGAGAAGAATTTTGCTTCAAGCTTGTCATATTTCAAGGGAGTTGCCACTTTCAGCAGCTATTCGTGTTGATGTCTTATGGGTGAACACAAAATATACCCCTTGCTCGTGTTATGACATCAGGCCTGCTTCAAAGCCCACTGGAAGATTGCATTTGACTCCTGTAGCATTGGGTCAGATCCATGATTAGTTTTACTTTCTGTGCTTTTGCTTTAAAATTGCTCAGTAACATTTTAGCCAGTTCAGAGCAGCAACCTCTGCCCTTGAACATTTATATCACTGCTTTAGCTGTAGATCATGAATACTTTGGGTTTATCATCGGCAATCATGTCAGAATTATCCACTTCTATCAGAATGTTCTTGTCGTCCTTGATTGCTGGTGCCTGGTCGCTGTTCTGAAGAACTTGTGGTAGGTTCCCTAAATTTATGTCCATGTCTTTGAAGGCATGGAGTAAAAACACCCCCAAAATAATGGTGAGGAAGCCACAAACTGTCCCAATAATGTCCACCACCGACATGGCGACCCACTCCTTAAAGAGGATGATAGAAGTGGTGATGACTATGGTGGTGAATAACACGTAGTAGATGGGAAATACCAAGGAGGTGTTGAAAATGTCTAGTGCTTTGTTGAGGTAGTTGATCTGAGTGGTGACGGAAGCCACCAACGTGAGGATGAGGATCCAGGGCAGCGGGTTCTGCAGGACAGGCTGGTCAGCAAAGAAGCCCTTGATGGCAATCCCCAGTCCTTTGACGGAAGACACTGAGAAGGCACCAATCACGGAGCAGATGGTGAGGTAGATGAGAATGTTGCTCTGCCCGTAACGGGGTGCGAGGAAGAAGATCAGAATCAGGCAGCCTACTAAGAGGATGGCAGCATAAGCGAGGAAACCTTTGAGAGGCAAGAAATGACAACATGAAATGCACAGGCATGCACAGTCAGGCTCTAACGACAGCATGCGTTACTCGGGATACGCCAGAGAGATCAAACACCAGCCCACGGCTGGTCAGAAGCACTGTAACCCAGAGTAAGGCAGTAACACAGCTGACATACGCAGGAATACAGTTTGAAAAAAAATAAAAGGCCAGATCTTCAAACTGGTGGAAAACATTGTAGCGCCACAAAACTGCATGAAGCTATGTGGATTTCCACCAGCTACAGATCTGGGACCAAAGACTCCCCCATCACTTGTTATGCAGTCCCAGTCTAAGGCCTTAGACAAATAACTGTCGGGGGTTCATGTTACCAGTTTATGAATAAGCTTGTTGCCCAGGGAAAGTTCGAACCAGATGGCAATGTGTAGGGCCACCTCAGCACATGGGTCCACGGGCATAAAGGAGGAGGGGATTTGGCTGACTGTGGGAAACAGCCATGCTGCCTTCACGTTGCAGCTTGGCCACCTTAACACTGACCTGCTCTACTCCAGGTATTCACATCCTGAGCACCTTGGAAGCTGAGACGGCAAATGGTTTGGGGTGGGAAAAGGCACCTAGTACAAATTCAGCCCAGATATGGATGCCCCTCAGAGAATGGCAGCAACAGAATCAGGCTCCGAGATGCTCCAGTCATACAAATAACAATCGCAAACGCAACAGCAAGACCATGATTCTCTAAAACCTGCACAACTGGATCTCAAGTGCTGATTACAAAAAAACCCACGGGCCCTCTCCAGGAGTCTAGAGCCACTGTCTAAAACACTAGAACGCACAACAGGGGGACTGCAGGGAAACGGTTTATAGGGGTGCACCATGGAGTCTATTCAATCCTTCAGCTAGACCCCTGGAGGTGTGGTCCCTAACTAGAGAAAAACTCCTGGATGTGACCTTCAATCTGCTGCACGTACATTTTCCGCTAAATGGCCCCATCTTTGAGCCGGCTGAACTGCCTGGTGCTTACCGGGCTCTTTCAGTTTTGAAGCCATTTCGGCCAGAGTGGTGATCTCCTCTTCTTCTGGGGCGTGTATCACCATCACTGTGCTACCCACAATGCTCAGCATGCAGCCTAGCTTCCCAAGCAGGTTTAGCCGCTCTCCGAGCAGATAGGACGATAGGATGGCACTGTGCGGGTCAGAACAATAAAATACGTTAATACCCCCAAATCATCTACGGGAGAACTGCCAGGGTTAAACAAAAGGCAGATTAAAAGGTTACGTATAAATTACATTTATTAAGGGCCAGGAAGAAATTCTTCTCTCTGTTGTGTGGGTGTAAATCTAGAGTAACTCCACTGAGTTAAGTGGGTTATTCCGGATTCACACCAGAGTTACTAATGGCAGAGGCTGGACTCTGTGTCTCCTAAAATTCACAACTCACGTAGAAATAAAATTAAAGTCTTGAAAAGAAAATGCTTATAGGTGGAGAGAGATCAATGTGTCTCCAGAGGAACTAGCAGTGCGGCCAGTTCCATTCATGCTCAGGTGGGTAACATGAAGTTCCTAGCACCCAAAGAAAGGGGTTTGAGGACCAAAGGAACAAACACTCCATTAATTATTTAGTTATTAAACTTTAGAAGCTCTTTGAAGGGACAGTAGAACCCAACTACGAGTTTGAGTATCAAAATGGCCCACTCTGGAGGCAGTTCCCCACTGTAGTGGTGCTAAATCTCCCATTTTTATTGTGAGTCTTGCAGTAATTGGTCTCTTTTTGGAAAAAATAGCCCCAGCTCCTGGAGTCACGTGAAAATCTGAGACTCCCAGTTTTCATTAAAAGAAAAGTAAGTTTCTAGCCCTCTGGCCAGGAGAGAAAAGTACAAAAATGTGATCCCAATGCATCCTAAAAGTTCAAAAGCCAGACTGCAAATCAAGAGAGCCCAAAATGGATGATTTTGTGACACGTTCTCATGATTTTTGGCATTTGGGGTTGGCAATACTATCCACTGCCAAAACTGTTCTGGTACCAGCGCCGCAGCTGGGAGAACAGAACAAGAAGGAAGAGACAGAGGTTTTTATAAAAGCTTCCAAATGAACGCTGGACTACTGGTCACACCACCATACGTTGTTGCCATGTGGCATATGTTATTTAATCCAACAGTTAATGTGCTTTGTGCAACATCCTGCGCTGAGGAGAGCATCCGCCTATTTGTCCATTTTGTAGCAATCACCAAGATCTTTTTCTTCTTGCAGAGTAAATCACGTTTGTGCCATCTGGGGGGAAAAGGGGGTTGAATATAAAAATAGAGAGACCTCGAAATCACCTTATGAGCACGCTCAGGGCGCCAAGGGGGGTGACGATAGTTGCAGGCGCAAACGCATAGGCAGCAAAGTTGGCAGCTTCCCCTCCACCCACTGAGCAAACGAGAGAAAAACAAACAGCCAACAAGTGAGTTACAACACACAGTATTTCATTAAGGTCATTGTGCATTTTCAGAGCAATAAGGGCTGAGCTGGGGAAGGAGCCTGAATCTTGCTAGGGGTTTCGACGCTGCATGTAAACTGAGCCAGGGCATCTTGGGGCAAAATAACCCCCGTGAGAACTATTACCGAGGAGGGAGCTTCGCACACGGGGGATCTGCAGGACTTTGTACATCCTGGATTCTGTTACCAAGCGGGGGGCTGGAGGTGCTACTACCGCCTCCCGAATATCTACCTACTGATGTAGATGTGCCCTTTCATGACCTTGGTAGTCCATCAGGCTTTGTCCAGTGCCTGGTACGCTGACAGACCAGCCAGCCTTCCTGGTGTAACCGGGGCTTTTCATACTTTTGGCCAGGAAAACCAAGCGAACTAGTTCTGCAAGCAATCCAGACGGGCTGCGATGTGACGGGCACAGCATGCTGGTTCTGCTCTATTTATCTATCTGCAAGGGGTGGAGAATCCGTCCCTACACTGAACAAACTTCCGAGCCACTGGAGAAATAGGCTAAAATCATAGCTTGGTTACGCCTCCATTTTCTGAACCTTGTAAGGGCTATACATGCATGGGAATGTGAATAACCCCACTTACTGGTTAACAGTCCAGCCCACCAGAGCCAGTCCTTAAGGTAGCCATGACCTCCGTCTCCTGGGAAAGCAAAGCACAGATATTTAGGGACTACTAGAAAAATAACCCACAGCCACAAGAAATAGCAGATTCCGAGCTATGAGGGGGCTGTTTCAAATGACTACTGAAACAATCTAGAAGGAGAGGAGACAATAAACAAATCAGTAAAATCCTACACGGAAACCAGAGATTGAGAAGGCTGTTAGTAGAAGATGGTATTTACAGCCTGGACGGGCAGCATAAATACAATAGAAAACAGCTATTTAATCCCATTGGACAACACTGAAAAGACAACGTTATCCCCCGGCCAGTGCTAAGCACTGAAAGCTCTGTGATGAGTTTGCAGCGTCTTTGCATGGATTTGCTGAGTGCCCTTGACCACTAACAGCCGTGGTCATTGTTGCTATTTTTCAGGGAACTGCTTGTAGGGTCCCAGCATCAAATGCCTTGGCCAGGGCCCAGATGTGGAACGGAAACCTGAAAGGGAGATTGTGGGGGGAAGAGACAAGGGGTAAAGCTGATGGGGAAACAGGCCTCTTGCTGGCGTCATGGGGGGCAGTGTTAGCTAGTGGATAGGGCACTAAACTGCTCAGGATGTCGCGATTCTATCCCAAGCTCTGCTGCTGACGGGCTGCGTGACCTTGGGCATGTTGCTTTCTCTCTCTTGGCCTCTGTTTCCTCTCCCATTCTTTGTCATGTCTATTTGGGCAGGGATTCTGTCATTATGTGTTTGTACAGTACCTAGCACCCTGATCTCAGTTGGGGTCTCCAGGCGTTACTGGAATACAAATAATGAATAATAACATCCCTGACTTCATGCAAAAAGGGAGTTTCATGACTCTGTGTTTCTGATGCACAATTATTTATGGCATTAAAAAAAAATGAGATGGTGGAAAATGTGTTTCTAAAAAGGGAGAGTTCAGAGGATCAAGCGGGGCGGGAAGTGGAATCTAAAGTTCTTCCACACCAAGAGCCTGATCCTGTCCCCATTAAAGACAAAGCAAAAACTCCCACTGATTTTAGTGGGAGCAGGATAGGGCCCAGTTTTCAATGACACTGGCTGAGCAGGTACTACCAGGTAACAGCACAAATTAGGAGGAATGTTGAAGTACGCAGCAGCAGAGGGCCGTGCTCAAATACCATGGTAATGATCCTGCTATAAATGCCTAGATGGAAAGATTAGATGGCTAAAAGGAAAGTCAGAGCCAGCAATGGATAAAGAACACTTGGGAAATTACTGCTGGAATTGGAACATTTAAAGAGCCTCAATGAAAGCTACAGGGAGAAGATTACACACTGGCTCCCTTAGAAACGCCTGCTTTCTTTGGCGCAAAACTTTCTCAGAAATTCTTCTTTTTGGCTGAAATTTTCCATGCTTGAGCTCAGCCCCACGGTGAATCGCTCTGGAAAATCCCTGCGACCACTATGGAGTTAGCTCAGCTTTGGGATGCGGTGGAGGAAGCTGGGGAAATACTTTTGTTACTGTTAAATTCCTAAGATTTCTTTGGGCAGATAACTCAAAAAAGCTGAACTTTACAACATTGGCTGTTGCATATGGCCGGTCCTCAGCAAGGGGCAGACACCCTGGGAGTGGATCTGTACCGCTTAGCAGTTAGAGGCCCAGATTGGCACTCAGGAGCTCTGGGTTCTAGTCCCAGCTTCGCCCCTGACCTGCTGGGCGACCTTAGTTAAGTCACCTCACTGCTCTGTGCCTCAGTTTCCCCATCTGTAAAACAGGGACAATGATACTGACCTCCTTTGTAAAGCTCTTTGAGATCCACTGATCAAAAATGTTATCTAGGAGCTAGGTGCTATGGTTTGTAGTTACACAATGAGGTTGGCTGCAGGTGTGGTTCGAAACATTGGTGACACCAGAGCAATGGGATAAACTCCACTGTGCAACTCAACAGTGGGCAGAACTGGGGGATCAGAATTCACCCCTCCACCCCCCCCCCAATTCCACCTGTTGGGGCACACAAACACATCCACTACATTTACCTTGCATCTGTACACACGGCTGGTCAGGCAACAGACACACACACCCCAGTGCAACCCCACTGCACACACGTGCTCCAACAACCACAAGCTGAGCTTCCACAAATCCCACTCAGACTCCACCTCCACATGCTGCTCTAACGTGATGCAATACACACACGCTTCCCCTTGCTCAAGCCCCTACTGCATAATCTCATCCTGGCACATACCGTCCCCCCTTGTGCAATACAATCCCACACATGCATGCCTCAGCCAGAGCCTGCATTCAGCAGCTCCCACTCGCTCCAACAGGCACCACATATTCACATGCTCTCACAGAGATCCCTCTTGCTCCAGCTCTGGTCATGCCCCCTAGGCCATCTAATCAGGAGAGATACAATCTGTCAGCAAAACCGAGACACATGATATGCCCTCCGCTCATTAAGGACAATGCACATGTGTGAAGGAGTGGAAGTAAAGCCTTGCAGCATCACTTATCCTCACCTTGCAGAACAGTGGGGGTCAGGGTCAGCAATACCATTAGGGGCCAGCCCACTCAGTAATAAGCCCCGCCCTGTTCTGTGTCATCTGTGACGTCATAGTCAGCGTAACCTCATGGTGCGAGCGGTAGGATACCTGAGACACCAACTGAAGAACACAGAGGGCCTTATAATCATTACCTCTAATTTGGATGGGCACTCTCCAAGGTGCTTTTCCACCTGTGAAGTAAAGCCACTCTGACCATTCTTAGGGCATTAGAACCGCTTTGGTTCTGAGGTGCTGGGTGCAGGTGCGTCAAAAAGATAACCTCTCTGAGACGGCAAAGATAACGACAGCAGCCCTCACTTGCTGCATCACGTCTGAGATTAGATTGTAACCTCGCCAGCACAGAGACCATATTCTGTAGAGTTCTCAGCATGTTTCAGTTACTGTATTATTAATAATAATAAATAAATAACACAGACGGGGAATTATTTATATGTAGTTTAACGTGAAGTTAATATTTACTTGATGAAAGGGGGAAAGTTTATACACATATTCTGGGCTCTGCAAATGAATTTGACATTTTGCATTAATAAGATGTCATTCTCCTGTGCAGGAAAAACACACAGGGCCTTGTACTGTCCCAGTGAATCCAATGGCAAACTTCCCCATTGACTTCAATATAAGCAGGATTTGATTCATGGAGAACAGAACTGTGCAATCCCATTTGAATGAATTGATCCATTCTGCAGGGGTGAAATTCTCCCCTGGGCAAAGGGCTAGCACCAGAGCTGTGAACCATTTGAGTCCCACATCCAGTTTTATTTACACAGAGAAGAGTCCCTGATGGGTATTAGTTCCTGATGGATGAAAAGTTCCCCCACTCCCAGTTATCAGGCACTTCAGATGTAAACACACACACCAACAGCAGATCTCACGAGGCATATCCCCCGGCCTCATTACTCATGGGAGTGTGGACAATGCCTCTGATTCTGGGAGCAGAAACCCCATCTTCCGCCCTGAATCTCCATACCTGCTCTGGTGCCCCCTTTGTCCACCAGTCGCAGCAGCCCTTTCTTCTTGAGGATGACACTGCTGCCGATGAGGAAACTGGAGAAGATGGCAAGGGCCAAGCCAATGTAGAATCCATATTTGCTTTCTACTTGTGTTGCCCAGCTGCTGTGCAAAGTGAGATTCTTATGGACAGAGGTGGTCAGGTTGCCGTCACTGACTACCTGGCATACGACCCAACGAGAAGAGCAAGAAATAGGAACCAAAGAACCTGTGAGGACAACGCACACAGAAAACAAATGTGAAGGATTAGCGAGAATATTCTATGGGACTCTATCAAATGTGTTTCTTTAGGGAGGGTGATGTAGTGGTCAGAGCACAGGGCTGGGACCCAGGATTCTAATCGCAGGTCTGTCACTGACTCCTTAGACAGCCTTGACAAAAATGATTTAGGGCCAGATTCTAGCACCTTATGCACTCTTATTTCATGAACAGTCCCCCTGAAGTCAAGGTGTTACTGAATATGCTCAAAGTAACAGAATCTCTCTACCTAAGATACTTACGTGGCCCCCAATACTGTAGGATGTGAGCACCCCAAAATCTTCAGCATGTTTATCCTCATAACACCCCTGGGAGCCAGGTAAATACTATGTTTGTCATGAAACTGAGGCAGAGAGAGAAGAAGCAGCTTCACAAAGTATTTAGGCTCCTCCTACACGAATGGAAGTTAGGAGCTGAAAGACCTGGGCCTAAGTGACTCGCCCAAGGTCACATAGGAAATCTGTGGTGGAGCAGGGAACTGAACCTAGATCAAAGGTTCAAACCAACAACAAAATCAAGGAGCAAAGGAAAAGCTTAACAGAGGCACAAATGCTAATTGTTTAATGTATGAAACCCTTAACAAGGGGGCGATTACGTGGCATGAGTTTGTGGATGGACGCCCTGGTTAGACATCCATGGCACTGGGACACTAGGCTTTAAGGTCCATCTGTACTACAGTTAGAAACCCTTGGCTCACTTAGCTGGCAAGATTCCAGCTAGCGTGGCTGGACACAGCAGCTTTTTCCCAGCATGGCTCTAGAGTCCTGGCAACGTCGGGCTGGAAGGGACCTCAATAGGTCGTCTAGTCCAGCTGCCTGCACTGAGGCTGAACCAAGTAAACCTAGACCATCCCTGAGAGGTGTTCGTCTAACTGTCCTTAAATATCTCCAGTGATGGGGTTCCATAACCTCCTTTGGTAACCTATTCCAGTGCTTAACTAGCCTTATGGGTTTTTTTGTTTTGTTTTTTTAATTCAACAATTTTATTGTATACATTTACATAAGAAATATTGCAGAGGTGACTGGAAAACTTTTTTAAGCATCCTCCCCACCAACAGGTGCATCTCCACTCTTCGTGTTTCTGGTGTAAATCACTTGGGCTCGGGGCTTGGACACAAGTTTGATCAAACCTTTGCTGAGCAGTTCTTGGAGGGCAGCCCTTGCTAAAGATCCTCGAATCTTCAACCTTTCAGAGACTACAGCTGGCATGATGAGCTTGTAGTTGGGCACTTCTTTGCACAGTTTATCATAAGTTGCCTTATCAGACAAAACAAGGTTGTTCAGCTTGTCTCTTACTTTTCCTTTGGACCACTTCTTTTTTTTTTTTTGGCTTTACCCCCAGATTTGTTCACTGGGTCCTTGTCTTTCTTTGCGGACTTCCCCACATCCTTCTTCTTCTTATCGTCCTTGGGGGGCATGGCGGCTTTATAGTTAGAAAGATTTTCCTAATATCTAACCTAAATTACCCTTGCTGCAGCATAAGCCCATTGCTCCTTGTCCTTCCTTCAGTGGGCAGGGGAACAATTGATCCCTGTCCTCTTTATAACAGCCCTTAGCATATTTGAAGACTGTTATCAGATCCACCCTCTGTCTCCTCTTCTCAAGACTAAAGATACCCAGGTTTTTTAGCCTTTCCCCATAGGTCAGGTTTTCTAAACCTTTTATAATTTTCCTTGCTGTCCTCTGGACTCTGTTCCACTTGTCTGCATCTTTCTTAAAATGTAGCGTCCAAACCTGGACACAGCACTCCAGCTAAGACCTCACCAGTGCTGAGTAGTTGTACATATGACACTCCTGTTAATACACCCCACTGTATCACATTTTTGGCTCATATTCGTTACCCACTATATCCCTTAGATCCTCTTCTGAGGTACCACTGCCTAGCCAGTTATTCCCCATGTCACGGTTGTGCATTTGTGTTTTCCTTCCTACGTGTAGTACTTTGCACTTGTCTTTATTGCAGTTCATCTTGTTGATTTCAGCCCAATCGTCCAATTTGTCATAGCCATTTTGAATTCTAATCTTGGCCTCCAAAAGTGCTTACAACCCTCCCAGCTCGGTGCCACTCATGAATTTTATCAGCGTATTTTTCACTCCATTAGCCAAGTCATTAATGAAAATGTTGAATAGTAACAGACCCTAGACAGACCCCACTAGATATGTCCTCCCAATTTGACAGTGAATCACCGATAACTACTCTTTGAGGATAAACTTTCAACCAGTTGTGCACCCACCTTCTAGAAATTTCATTTAGATCACATTTTCCTAATTGGCCATGTGGGACTGCATCACAAGCCTTATTAAAATCAAGCTATATCACACCTACCGCTTCCCCACAATCCACTAGGCCAGAAACATTGTCAAAGAAGGAAATGAGCCTGGCTTGTTCTTGACAAATCCATGTTGGCTATTCCTTATAATCCTGCTATCCTCTAGGTGCTTGCAAATTAACTGTTTAATCATTTGTTCCAGTATTTTTCCAGGTATCAAAGTTAGACTCACCGGCCTAATTCCCCAGGTTCTCTTTGTACCCCTTTTTCAAGATCACTACTATGCTTGCCCTTCTCCAGTCCTCTGGGACCTCACCCATCCTGCAAGATAATCGCTTATGGTTCTGAGAAAATACCCGAAGGTGAATTTCATCAAACGCTGATGACTTGAATTCATCTAACTCATCTCACTATTCTGTAATCTGTTCTGGCTTGTGTTCCTTCACCTGTGTGTGTCATTTGTGTTGACTTTTCCACACCTGGACACACTGCACAGCCATGTTTGTATCTTGTCTCTCTAATATCCTGGGACCGACACAGCTACCACAACACTACATGTTTTGTATCAACACACTCTAGGAAAACTTGGGCTCAGCAGCTGGAACCAGGAGCTGTGGTTTGTGGGTCCTTTTCATACAGTGTCCTGCGCTTTGGGACGTCCTCCCACCTGGGTATAAATGGGTGACATGCAGGAGTGCTGGGAAGAGGGTGAACTTTATTTCATGGCCCCTGTCATATGTCATTGGTCAGGGCTGCAGAAAGTTAATATCGCTGTCACACAGCAGGGGTCACAGTATCCTTCTCATATACTATGCGAGTTCTGTATGTTATCAGTAGTGTTCCCTTGTCAGCTAAAGTCCTTCAAGAACTGAGTCTCTGAAGTAGTTTCCCCTTTCTCCACCACCAGCAGAGATAACAATTTGACTCCCACTCTTTATTCAGAGTCACAAACACTCCTTGCTCTCCAGATGTACTAACAGCCCTGGAGGCTAAGTGACAGTCTATCTCAGCACAATCACGTTGCTACTACAGGGCCATCAGAGTCTAAGGCATTTTTTGTTTCCGTCAGGAACTGATTCCAGCAAATGCAGAACAAATATAGGGGGCAGACGAGAGAAGGGATTTACTATAAGAAAAGGAGGACTTGTGGCACCTTAGAGACTAACCAATTTATTTGAGCATAAGCTTTCGTGAGCTACAGCTCACTTCATCGGATGCATACTATGAAGTGAGCTGTAGCTCACGAAAGCTTATGCTCGAATAAATTGGTTAGTCTCTAAGGTGCCACAAGTCCTCCTTTTCTTTTTGTGAATACAGACTAACACGGCTGCTACTCTGAAACCTGGGATTTACTATACAACAGGTGAAGATCATTGGCTATCTAGAACGAGTATAGTAATTGGAAGGAAGACCTTTATTGAATAAAACACTTCTCTAAAGTGTGGAGAGAAGCATTAAAAAGCATTTGCCAGGTCGGAATGACTCCACCAGCACCAAGATAGAGTGCGGGGGGAGTGAAATGAACTTGGAAAAAAATATTGACACTTTCCCTATTTGAAAATGAATATTGACTTTCAATTTATCTTCTAGTTATGGCCCCTCAATATAGCATGTGAGGGCTGGGAACCAGAAAGCTCCAAGAGAAACACCCAAGAATGGCCTGGCTCCCAGCTCGGAGTGGCAGATCTGTTTACTGAATTCTGGAACAGCCATGATTCAAACATTGTTTGCAGTGTTCATGTAGCCCGCTCGGTCCCAGGATATTAGCGAGACAGGATGGGTGAGGTAATAGCTTTTATTGGACCAACTTGTGTTGGAGAGACAGACATGCTTTTGAGCTTACACAGAGCTCTTCTTCAGGTCCGCAGGTTACACAAAATAATTATTCCCTTGGTAGGACTGTCATTTGTCTAGTACCTAAAGGAGATACTGTGTAAGGTTGAAAGCTTCTGTCTCTCACCAAGAGAAGTGAGCTATTACCTCACCCACCTTGTCTCTCTAATATCTTGGGACAAACAACCAACAAAATGAATTTTAATTTTTGCAGATTTTCAGTTTGCAAAAAATGTCAAGAATCTGCCTTTTCATCTCCATTTGGGGGTGGCAAAAAAATTTGAAATCGTAACATTTTCCATGGGGCAGGAAATTGGCTTCCCGACCAGCACTAGTTATCAAGGCCCCTTGACACAAAACTTGTGTACAGCTCAGGATCCATCGATTTTAAGGTCCAATGGGACCATTATGGTTATTTAATTTGACCTCCTGCATAACACAGGTCAGAGATTCTCCACCCCAGTAATTCCTGCATCAAGCCTGATAAGGTGTGGTTGAACGAAAGCATATCTTCTAGAAAGACATCCAACCCTTGTTGATTTAGAGACTCCAATGCCACCCTGCCTATTCAGGCCGCCGTCTGCCAGCTAGTCTGTCACTCATCACTTCCAGTACCGCATTTCTACCTAATTTGGTAATTTTGCTTTTCTATGGAATTAGAGGGGAGCTTTTCAGCAGGAGCTCCCAAATGACCTGACCCTTATAGGAGCAGATACTTAAGTTAAAGGTTAGAATAGCAACCTCTCACAAAGCTTTCCTCTCTGCTGCACATTGTCTGTGGTCTGTTCATTGGGAATAAAAACCAACCAATTATGGAGTTGATCAGAAGCTAGGAATGGGTGAGACGGGATGGATCACTTGATGATTACCTGTACTGTTCGTCCCCACTGAAGCACCTGGCACTGGACACTATCAGAAGACAGGATACTGGGCTAGATGGATCACTGCTGTGACCCAGTATGGCCATTCTTATGTCAGGTTACACAAAAGAATTATTCTCTTGGTTGGATTCTCATTTGTTTTCACAGCCACCCTTATGGCAGCATCCAGCACTTGGGGCCATGTCATATGCCCATAACTTCTGGCAAAACCTAGGCAAAATCTCCTCCAGAGTACTACAGCATATGACAAGGATGCTGGGCCTCTTTCCTGTACCCCTTTGCCCTCTAGAAGCACACTATATCATGCCTGAGAACCCAGAAGTTACAGGGAAGATCCTCTGATCCTTGTCATATCTACCTTGATTCAATCACGTTCTGGCAAGCTACACTAGCTGAGCATCTGCCACATAATTATTCTGAAGTTAGGTCAAAGGAGGAGTGCCTTAGTGGGATAATACCGAGACTCCCTGAAAACATAAATTTAAATACCAGCAAGGTTGACTCAACCCTTCATCCTTCCTAATTATTTTGATTGCCAGGCATTTTATGTACTCAGATACCACAGTGATGGGAACAGCATTAACACCTAGGTAGATTTACTGGAGGTGTGTCTCCTTCAGCTGGGACCTTGAAAAGAAGAGGTCCTGATTCATCACTGCATATGCTGTGGGGACGCCATTGATTTCAGTAATGGTGAATCTGGCCCAGAGGCTCTGTCTGGCAAATGATCCCCTGGCACTTTTTCTAGGAGTCCAGGTTCGTCCTTGACCAAAATTTCTCACTTCCCATCCCCACTGCGGGCGCCACCTGTCTGGTGAATGCATGTGAAGTTGAAAAGCATTCAGATCCTGCAGGATGAAATTGCAGGTATCAAATGTGATTCATTATTCGGTGGCATGCAAGTAGATAAGAATCAAGGGCTTCTTTGTAAAGCACCACTAAACATCAGCCACTACATCAAAGCTGTATCAATGGGTGTGGGTGGGGAAATTGTTGAGCTTCTTTTTCTGGTTCTCACACTGCTACCACACCCGAGACATTGCTCCTAGCTACCCTTAGCTCTGTGTAGGTACTGAACTAACAATGCATCCGATGAAGTGAGCTGTAGCTCATGAAAGCTTATGCTCAAATAAATTGGTTAGTCTCTAAGGTGCCACTAGTCCTCCTGTTCTTTTTTTGAACTAACAAAATACACAGAGACGGATGAGGGAAGAACATGCCCAGATGGAACTTCACAGAAGAGTTTTCCACCACTAGGGAGCAGACCGCCTCTGGGCAGCAAAACAGCTGTGTCAAATTTTTAAAGAATATGCTGCGTGTATCAGAACAATGAGCTGCTAGATCATTGCCTCGGTCTTAACAGTGGGAAGAGGGACCCGCCATGTGGATTGTGCCCATCCAAGGAGTTCTTTGTGGCTGGTTGGACATGGACACTCATTTCACACATCCCCCACTTCCCAGGCCCTGGGAGCAATTCACCAAAAAAAGTTGGGACAGGCTGAGGCTGCTGGACACATTGTGCAGCCTCCCCTCCCCTCTCTGTGTGGGTGTTTCTGTGGGAGGGATTGCCCTGCGCGCAAATGATCCAATGGAAAAGTCCCTGACTGTGGACTTCCCTCCCAAAGGACCTGGTGGAAGCCCTATCACTGGTTTCTTTTTCTAGACCGTGTAAAATGCTCCCATATATACTGTAGGGAACAATCCTCCATAAGGCAGGGGGATGGGTTAAACGGTCTATAGAGTCTTTTCTATCTTGGATTAGTAAAATTTAGAAGAAGAAAACCCCCAACTGCTTTGTAAGTCCCTGCAAATGCTGTAATGCACAGGTAACATAGTGCTTAGTTACTCTCATTTCTTCAGCTACAGAACAGGCTTTGTGAGGCTTAGAACAAAAGTGACTGCTAACTCCCCTGGCTGCACAATGTCCTCATGTGACAGAGCTTTTACGTCCCTTAGAGAGAGCAAATAAAATCAGCCCCCTTCAATGCAAACAAAAGCCAGTATAAAACTTGAGAGGGAGCAAGCCAGAGGTCTGCTTGCTGATTTACTAGCTCTTCTTTTGTTACATTCAATTCAGCCTTCCAGGCAGCAAAATGAATTACATGCCTATGTAGGGTGTGGGGGGAGGTATCTCCAAAGAGAGGTTGGGATACACAAAGATCACTTTAGCTGCAAATAGGGCCCAGATGTTGATATTTACATCCCCAGACATGAAAATACACCATTCAATACGGCACATGGACAAGTGGCTGTGGCTTACCCGAAGAGAGTGAGTTTTAAAAATCACTAGCTGGGTTTCTTATTCTTTTCACTGGTTATTTCTAGAAGTTAAAAAGGCAGATTCTCAGCTGGGGTCAGTTGTTGTCACTCCATTGCCTTCAATAGAGCTAGGGCCAATTACGCCAGCTGCGGATCTGCCCCACGAGGATTAAAATGAATGTAGATATGCACGTACATTTTCACAGCCAGAGCTATCACACACATGTGCTTTAAGGGCGTGATCCCACTGGAGTTGATGGAACATTTCCTGTTGACCTTCATTGGCATTAGGCCCCAAGCAGCTGCATTCAGTCCAGATTATCATTCCAATTCAAATGCCAGATGCTTTACACTTCACACCTTTCTGCAGGGAGGTGTCACGGGGCAGCCCACCAAGCCTAGGCTAGCAGCACACATCTCCAGGGCTCTGAGTGGGCGGGAGAGCGCCCTGAGGGAACCCCTATTTCCAGCCTCCCCCAGAACAGGGGCTGGATCCAGCACTGCCAGGAACTTTAAAAAGAAGTTTCACCTTGGAAAGAACAAGCTACAGAATCACAGAACTGTGGGGCTGGATGGGGCCTCCAGGGTGCACACAACCCCCAGGATGAGACAGGACCAAGTCAACGTAGGCCAACCCAACAGGTGTTTGTCCAACCAGTTCCTAAAACCCTCCAATGAGGGGGATTCCACACCCTCCCAAGGAGCCTGTTCCCAGGGCGGTTGTGGACTTCCTTCCTCTCAATTTTTAGGAACAGGTTGACAAAGATGCCTGTCTGGTGGGGGGGACCTGGAATGAAACCAGCCCTGCACCGGCCAGTTCTCCTTCACCACCTGCTTCCCCTGACACCCTCCCTGCTTGCTCCTGCCAGTGCTGAATGCATTACAGGAGGTAGCCCAGCCCCAGGGATGAGTGACCCAGTCCAGCCCTATGGGGGGATCTCTGCTACCCCGTCCCCAGATCAGCACAAACACCTGCCCAGCTCCCCCTCCTGCAATGGGACCCCCTCACTTCCTGGAGCCCTCCTGCTCACATGCACCCTGCATCTCCCTCTAGCCAGAGGAACCCACCAGGCCCCCTCCTCCTAACTCTTGTCCAGTGCTACCCCCCATGGGAGCAGTGCCTGAGGCAGGGCTGACTCAAGGGGCAGCCCCAGCTGTTGCCCCAATTCCCTAGGGTGCCAGCACAGGCCCTGGCACCGTCTCCTTTCCCCCTGAATTTGGCGAGAAATCAGGGGCCGGTGGCTAGCTCGAGAGCCCTGGGCTGCAAAGGGTCTGCCCTTGGGGGTGCAAAGATGGGGTGGGGGGGGAGGTGGTCTATGGCCAGACCAGCCCCATCCCAAGCTACCCCCAACCAGAACCCCATCCCACCCCCGAACGGGCCAGCCTCTGCCCCCAGCCCCCTCCAGAACCCCCCAACTGCCCCCTTCCAACCCCATCATACCCCAATCCCATCCCACCCCCCTTCCGACCCCATCACAGTCCTCAGTCCCACTCACCCCCCCAAACCCCTCGAGAACCCCCCAACTCTGCCCCCTTCCGACCCCATCATACCCCAACCCAGCCTCCTTACAACCCTCATCCCAGTCCTCAGTCCCACTCACCCCCAGGCCCCTCCAGAACCCCCCAACTGCCCCCTTCCAACCCCAATCATACCCCAATCCCATCCCACCCCCTTCCGACCCCCATCCCAGTCCTCAGTCCCACTCACCCCCAGCCTCCTCCAGAATCCCCCAACTGCCCCCTTCCGATCCCATCATACCCCAATCTCATCCCACCCCCCTTCCGACCCCCATCCCAGTCCTCAGTCCCACTCACCCCCCAGAACCCCCAACTCTGCCCCCTTCCGACCTCATCACACCCCAATCCCATCCCACCACCCTTCCGACCCCCATCCCAGTCCTCAGTCCCACTCACCCCCCAGAACCCCCAACTCTGCCCCCTTCCGACCGCATCACACCTCAACCCACCCCCCTTCCGACCCCCATCCCAGTCCTCAGTCCCATTCACCCCCAGCCTCCTCCGAAGCCCCCAACTGCCCCTTGCGATCGCATCACACCCCAACCCCATCCCACCCCCCTTCCGACCCCCATCCCAGTCCTCAGTCCCATTCACCCCCCAGAACCCCCAACTCTGCCCCCTTCCGACCGCATCACACCCCAATCCCATCCTACCACCCTTCCGACCCCCATCCCAGTCCTCAGTCCCATTCACCCCCAGCCTCCTCCGAAGCCCCCAACTGCCCCTTGCGATCGCATCACACCCCAAGCCCATCCCAACCCCCTTCCGACCCCCATCCCAGTCCTCAGTCCCACTCACCCCCCTTCAGACCCCCCCAGCTCTACCCCCCTTCCGACCCGACCCCTCTTCCAATCCTACAGTCCCGGCCCAGTTCCCCCCCCCAGTGTAGCCCCCCATGCCCCGGCACCCACCGTTCGCACAGCTGCGGTTCCCCCACAGGGGCTCCATGGGCTCGCTCCAGGAGCAGCGGAGCCAGATCCGGATCGCAGGCGGGTGCGTGTGTCCTGTCCCCGGGGCCGATGCCTCCCACTCCCGGCTGCCTCCTCTGCCCCTCCTTTGCGAGGAGCGGCACCTCGGACCTCGCCCTGCCTGTGCTGAGCTGGAAAGTTGCTCCCGGCTGGGCTGGGTGTGCACCTGCTCCAGCCGGATACTCCACTGAATCAGGCTTCTCCTCCCCCTGGCTCATCGCACTGCAGCCTCCCCAGCCCCAGGGACTCAGCTCACTGCCTGACCTAGGGCCCAGTCCCCCGCACTCAGGAGGGCCGAGGGGGTGAGTCTCTGCTTCATGCAGAAAAAAGGGAAGGGATCAAACAAACTCCTAGGTCCAAATGCTTCAAGCGAGCGTGCGGGAGTGTGTACATGCGAGTGCCGTGCTCACACAGGTGGGTGGATGTAAGTGATGCTCTGAAAACGCGCCCGCTCTCCCAAAAAGAACAGGAGGACTTGTGGCACCTTAGAGACGAACCAATTTATTTGAGCATAAGCTTTCGTGAGCTACAGCTCACTTCATCGGATGCATACTGTGGAAAAGTATGCATCCGATGAAGTGAGCTGTAGCTCACGAAAGCTTATGCTCAAATAAATTGGTTAGTCTCTAAGGTGCCACAAGTCCTCCTGTTCTTTTTGCAGATACAGACTAACACGGTTGCTCCCCTGAAACCTCTCTCCCAAGTAATCATGCAAACCTGGCATGTGTGTGTGCACATCTGCCACTGAGTGTGCACAAAATACACTGTGAGCGTGAGCACACTCACTGACGTGCCCAGGCAAACACTGCTGGAAAAGGTGGCCTGGTATTTTTTGTGAGTTTCCTTTGCACTTTTGCTCACACTTCACTCTCGCTGTGAAGCATTCTGGGGTATTTTGGCTACGCGGGATGCCAGGTTAATAAAAAAAAGTGTCCCACAGGCACCACAGCAAAACTAGGGATGGCTGACCAGCCGATCGATCAGGGTTGAAATTCCTGTGTTCCCCTCAATAGCTCAGCCCTTCACCGTTCTGAGATGGGCCCTGAAGAGATGCAAGGTCCAGGAATACTTCAGGAGACAGGGATTTCTCCTGGGGGCTTTGTTTTTCTCCTTGTTTCTGCTTGGGGCTAACAGGGAGAACTTGCACTAACTGCCATTAAATACGAGGGCCACATAGGTCATTCGTTAGCACAGGGGATAGCTAGCCAGCATGGTTCAAGCGGAGTTCCAGGGGAGCATAGCTGAATATTGTCTGACCAAACTGGGCGTAATATTAAATCAACCCAATAAATGGCTTACACGGTAGCATGCAGGACCTTGTATTTACAGAGCAAGACAAGTACCATGGAGCAGAAATTAAAAGCAAATAAGAGGCTTTTTAACAGAACACTAAGCTAATAAAACGCATGCACATTCATACCGCAGAGAATATCTACTTTTACTAAAAGAGATTCCGCATGCAGATATTAACCTATTCAAAGAAATAGTCCCGAAGGGCTTGTGTTGTTTTAAATGTTGGTAGAAATTATTCTTATGTACTTAGTACTGTAGCCAGCCACTGCATTTTGCGTTTTGGGGCTTTCAGAGAGGTTTGAAGGAAGAGAAGGGAGACAGATGTGTTTGAATTCAACCACAAATTGGTGAATTCAGGGAGCATTGGGTGAAATCTATGGTCTGTGTTATGCAGGAGGTCAGACTAAATGAGCCCAGTGCCTGCCCGCCCAGCCTTGAAATCCATGAATCTCTGACACTGAACTAATGGTGATTGAGAGGCTCTTCCATGCAGGCACAGAGTTAGCAATGACAATGACAGATAATGACAAAAACAACGGGACATAATCTCAATGGGACTGCTTGCGTATTTTGCGTGAGTACAAATCACTAACTACCAGCAATGTACTGTCAGGAGTGGAGCTAAGCAAAATACAGAAGAAAGATTTAAGTAGGGGAAGGGGCTTGGACACGTCAGGTTTCTGTCATAGCAACTTCTGACAGGAGCAAACCCATTAAAATTACACCATATGTAGAACAAGTTCGATCATTTAAAAGCTCTCCCTTGCATTGTGATATTCCATCCAGAAAGGATGTGAGACAAACGTAAGGGTGAAGAAGCAACTCAAGGAATGTAATGGGCTCAGTTCTACTCCCATTAACATCAGTTTGAATGTTGCCACTGACTTCAGTGGGAGGAGGATCTGCTGTTGTTTTCTCATGTGTTCCATAGTGAACAGAAGCAATGTTTTCTAAATGCACGTGGCAGACAAACAGGTTGTTTGATAACCACTTTAATATGGCCATGGGGTTGGACATCTCTGACAAAGGGCCCAGAGCCTTCATCAGCATACCTGGGACTTCTTAGCTTTCCAAAGCATCTGATTTGTGCTATCCCATTAGTACAGTTCTAGGAGCTCAAAGGGAAAGCGGAGTGAAAACTGTCCAGCGAGCAACTCAGTTATATTACATTTTTAATGCAGCCTAACCATTGCATGCCCAACTTAAAGGTATAGAGAGGTGGGGATTGCAAATCATCATCGAGGGTCTTACAATTGCACCAAGTGGCCAAAGGGAATTAGGCACCTTTTGTAGTGATAATTAAGGTGGTCCATTTAGATAGTTGACAAGAAGGTGTGAGGATACTTAACGTGGAGAAATAGATTCAATATGTGTAATTACATATTTCTTGTCAACTGTCTAAATGGGCCATCTTGATTATCACTACAAAAGTTTTTTTTCTTTTCTCCTGCTGATAATAGCTCATCTTAATTAATTAGCCTCTTGCAGTTTGTATGGCAACTCCCACCGTTTCATGTTCTCTGTATATGTATATATATATCTTCTTACTATATGTTCCATTCGATGCATCCGATGAAGTGGGCTGTAGCCCTCGAAAGCTTATGCTGAAATAAATTTATCAATTATGGTATTTCTGCTCATGTCCGAGACAAATTATTATGAGTCAGTTTTAATGTTGGAGATCCGGTAGTCCGGCACTAACACAGCTTCCTTCCCTCCCTCTCACCACCGGCTGTGTATTGTGACTGTATGTACACAGCAACCCACTGTGGACACAACAGCCCCTGCCCCTTCATCAAGTGAGTCCACTAACCAACTCAAGCTGGAAGTCTGTAGAGATAAGTAAAACCAACAGAAACTGCCTTGTTTTTCTTTATTCAGCCGTGATGGCCTTATCAGTGCGGGGCCATTATGTTGTTTCCCCAGCAAATGTGAAGCTCATTTTTTTGTTGGTCATTTGACTTTTATCAGGGCTTCCCATCGTAGCTCCAGACCAGGAGGTCACTGGTTTAGACAGATTGCAGCAGCTGAATAAAAATGCTTCTTAACTTTATCACACAATCAATCCAAACCACGTGCCCACAGTTTTTAGCATAAAAAATATACAGGATGGTTTCTGGTCTCAGCAAGTCTTGGGCTAAATCCTGCCATTGTTACGCAACCCGTCTTCAGGCAAAATGCACATTGTGAGTGCGGGTGAGTTTATAAGGGCCAGGCAATGACTGCAGGATTTGCCTCCTGAGTTGGTAACTTCACTGGTGGATGCAGGTTAGCAACCATGGTATCAGCACACTCTTGTACATACCAGATGTCTGACTGTGAGATTCAGGGAGATGGTTGAATATGATGAACGCTCTATATGCATTGCCTGACTAAATTAAACTCACCCCTCTCTGTACAATGGGGATAATCTTTCTTCCTTTTTCCCACTGTTGGCCTGTCTTGTATATTCAGGTGGCATGTTCTTTGGGGCAGGTTCTGTCTCTCACTTTGAGTTGTCCAGTTTCTAGTACAACGGGCCTTGATCTCAGTTGGGGTCTCTGGGTGCAGCTATAGTCATAAAAAAGGGAGAGGTTTGATGTTACATTGTGTTCACAAAAAGAAAAGGAGTACTTGTGGCACCTTAGAGACTAACCAATTTATTTGAGCGTAAGCTTTCGTGAGCTAGAGCTCACTTCATCGGATGCATGACACGGTTGCTACTCTGAAACCTGTCATTGTGTTCACACTAGGTCCTGTAATCCTGTATGAAACCATTTTCAAGCACCTTTGTGGCTGCACAGTTTATGTCCATATGGAACACGGTCACAAACTTCTTCAGAAACTGTGCTTTGGACTTGCTCTGGGGGCTGCAGCTCCCTGCGGCGGGGACTGTCTTTTTGTTCTGTGTTTGTACAGCACCTAGCGCAACAGGCTCCTGGTCTGTGACTGGGGCTCCTAGCACAGCTATACAAATTATTATTTTGCAAGAATAATAGTAATTAATAAATACAAGGCACCATTTCTGCTAGCATAGCTGGGGGAAAAAAAGTGTCCCTGCACATACTAGGTATTTAAACTGTACGACACCAGTGCTAGCTACACACATGTTGGGAAATGATTCAGAACTGTCCTTGGCAACCCCTTTTTAATAGGGTTGTAACTAGCTCAGCTCAGATGCCAGTGTGGACAGGGCTGGAGAACTACAGGGAAAGTGATGGGGTGTACACTCCACACTGGCAGCAAAAGGGTTAACAGGAGCCTGAGGGCTTCAGTTAGCAGCACCTGGAGGGTGTGGAGAACCAATTTATTCCCAGGTCCAGCTAGGGGAGGAGCTTGGAGGAGTGGGAGAGGGCTGGAAGGAAAGAAGCAAGCTTTGGGGGGAAGAGTAGGCCTTGGGATCCTCTCCTGAGATGGGCATTTGCACAGTAGGTGGGGAGAGATATGGAGAAACCACAGGAGTGGGTGAGCCCCTGCAGGGAGCCTTGTTAAAAGGGCAGGAAGTGGATCTCTGGGGAGGTGTTGCTTGCCGCTGGAGTTGGAAGGGACTCTGCAGAGCCTAGAAAGGGGCTGGTGGAAGGAGTAGGAGGGAGCAGACCTTGGCTGCTAACTAGAGTCCCTGGACTAGAACCTGCAGTAGAGGGAGGGCCTGGGTTTCCCTACTGCCCACCAAGGAAGGTGGCATGAAACAAGAGGTATGGACTCCTGGAAGCCCAGAGACAAGGGGTGTAAGGCTCACTTGGCCCAGAATCATGAGCTGAGGCCTGACATAGGGGTGTGGAACAGCTTCCGAATGAGGAGAGATTTAAAACGAGACTGGGATTGTTCAGCTTAGAAAAGAGATGACTAAGGGGAGATATGAGGGAGGCCTATAAAAATCATGACAGGTGGGGGGGGGGAAGTGAATAAGGAGTGTTATTTACTCCTGCGCATAACACAAGAACCAGGGATCACCCAATGTAATTAATAGGCAGCAAGTTTAAAACAAGCATAAGGAAGTACTTCTTCACACAAGGTACAGTCAACCAGTGGAACTCATTGCCTGAGGATGTTGTGAAGGCCAAGACTATAACAGGGTTCATAAAAGAACTAGATAAGTTCATGGAGGATAGGTCCATCAATGGCTATTAGCTAAGATGGTCAGGGATGCAACCCCATGCTCTGGGTGGCCCTAAACCTCTGACTGCTAGAAGCTGGGACTGGACAACAGGTGATGGATCACTTGATAAATTGCCCTTCTACAGGGAATATAAAATTCTCAGCCTCAGGTGAGAGAAAATGTTCCTGGTTGTATTTAGCTGCCTAATAGAACTAGGATGAGAGAATTACTAAAAAAAAAAAAAGAGAGAAGCAAAGGAAATCATGATGCCTCATTTTACTGACCCCATCACTGCTTCCCTGGGGCTACTTCATCGCCTGGGAGTTTTGCCCTGATTTATGTGCCCGGTGAGATTCTGTCCATGTGTGATGTAAATGGCGGCATCACCACTGAAGGCACAGTGCAGTTAATTCGCCTTCATAAACAGCTGCTTTTAAGAGGTTTGATCCCTGCAATTTTTGTCAAACCTGCAAGTTACCAACTGGGTTCAAAGCGATTTGTTTCCCCATCAGAAGGAAGGTCACTGCAGTACAAGGTCTTTGAGATTGTGGTTGCTGAGGAAATAAAAGGGTAGAAAAGGGGGAGACATCAGATTTCCTCCCTATTCTGGTGATAATGTGACACAGCAGGAGATATGCATCCGATGAAGTGAGCTGTAGCTCACGAAAGCTCATGCTCAAATAAATTGGTTAGTCTCTAAGGTGCCACAAGTCCTCCTTTTCTTTTTGCGAATACAGACTAACATGGCTGTTACTCTGAAACATGCATGCTTGTTAGCAAAGGGCACCTTCACAAGCAGTTGTTGACCCAAATAGGGAGAATATTAAGCAGGGCCTGCTGGGAGGGTTTAATATCTGCTCCATCTTACTGCTGCAGGGTGATGCCCCCAGGCTGCTATTAAAGCAGAAATATGTTCCTGATCTGCAGTCCTTGCCTGTACACGTCGGTGGCACTGATTTCACTGAATTGCTTAAACCCATTCAGTGAAAAAAGTGGTGCAAACCTTGGTGTAGACACATGCCATTTTAAGCCTGACCTATCCATTTAGCTTGTGTTGGTTTAACTGACACCGGTAAATTGACCTGGCTAACTAGTTTTAAACCAATACGAGTGTCCAGAGTGAGGTTTGCAGCAGTTTAAATCAATTTCAAAACTAAGTTAGTTACATTAAACCAGTGAAACTTCTGTGTGTGGACAAGGGGGTCAGTCTTGGTAAAGGGGCTGGCTGAATAAATGTTCCGTCCTAACATTCTGCCATTCACGCAATGTTAGCACATGCACTATTGGGTTCTTTATGAGCCATTGCTTTGAGAAAGGGAGAGATGGCTCCTGCACTTAGAATGATTTAACCATTAATTAAATTAAAGATAAGCAGAGTCACAACTGGAGCATCATATTCACCAGGTTTATAGTCCCAGACCTGACCTTATGTGGCCAGAGAGCTCATCAACAGAAAACTAAGAGAAGGAACCTGTAGAAAGGGACAAAACAGGGTCAATAATCTCAGGCACTGTATAAATGTGAAGATTTTTCCAGATGTATTTTCTCTGGAAAAAAATGTCTGTCACATGTGTGTGCAATCCAGCATTTTTGTTTCATGGAAACTTTGTCCTTTGATTTTGTGTAACTTCACCCACAATTAGCTCTGTGAGAAATTCTGATCTAGTATTATTATTACATGGAATAACTAAGAAACATCTTCAAAACATTGTACAAACGTTGACTTATAAATGGCTTGTGTGTTTTTTGCATTGAAATAACCTCTTGCAAGGGTTTGATGCAGTCTTACCTTCACTCCAAAATGCATGGGATTTGTTGGGAACACATGCAGGTATCTTAATGACATGTCTCCTGAACACAGAAATATGACAGCTTTGTGCCTTTTCACTACTTCCCCTGACAATTGCTTACCCACAAACAGACAGGAACCTTTTCCGGCTGAGATGTGCCTGAATAGCCTAGCCCCAGCTCATTTTTTGTTGCCATCATCATAAATATATACACAAGTTCCTTGTCTCCTCTCCATGTTCCATTGGCATGAGCCTGGGAGTGGGCTTCTCCCCTCCCTGTGCAATGTGACTATAGATTAGAAAAGTGACAAGCTGGGTGAAATGATATCTTTTACTGGACCAACTTATGTTGGTGAGAGAGACACGCTTCTCTGTCTTATCAATAGAAGTTGGTCCAGTAAAAGATTTAAATTTTTTTATTAAAGCTAATGTTAAAAAAAGATATATAATACAAAGGTTGGGAAAAGAGTGTCTGTACATCTGGTTTCAGAGTAGCAGCCGTGTTAGTCTGTATTCGCAAAAAGAAAAGGAGGACTTGTGGCACCTTAGAGACTAACCAATTTATTTGAGCATAAGCTTTCTTGAGCTACAGCTCACTTCATCGGATGCATTCAGTGGAAAATACAGTGGGGAGATTTACATACCCATTGTTTCATGTTCTCTGTGTATATAAATCTCCCCACTGTATTTTCCACTGAATGCATCCGATGAAGTGAGCTGTAGCTCACGAAAGCTTATGCTCAAAGAAATTGGTTAGTCTCTAAGGTGCCACAAGTCCTCCTGTTCTTTTTGTACATCTGGGTATAGTGCTTAGATTATCCACAACTATAAAGTTAGTTTTTAAAAGTCATATGATACATAGAGTACGTAATCAGCAATAACCCAAATTTAGGTGAATAGATTTAACAGTACAGTTTAGATATTCCGAACACTCGGATATATCACTTGTGAAAAGTTGTACAGAGATTTGGTTGTAGAAAGCAAAATATATCAATGAGTGGCGACTGTCCCTCAGTAATTGAGAATTAGGTTAGTTGTCCATTTAGAAAATACAACATTACTTCACCCACCTTGTCTCTCTAATAGCCTGTGATGGACATGGCTACACGTACATTGCAAACAAATTAGAATAATCGCATCTGACTCATTCTACACAACACAGATGTACAGTATCTGATATGAGGATTAAGGCCACGGGGAATCAGGCTATAGAGTTATAATAACCTTTGCCACTGCATTTAGTCACTTGCAAGTTCAGACAGGTGACAAGAAAGCCTGGCAAAGCAGTGAATTCTTCTATCGCTCTGTTTAGCTATCCCACTTTTGAATGGAAAAGGCTGCTCCAGTTTGTCTCCCATAAGTCACTGGACCCACCTCTCAGCTATTTATTACCTCATTTGCTGGGATTTATCTCATATGATTTCTTAAAACAAATAAATAAATAAATCAGAGCCCTCCCCCATTCTCTGAAACCAGGGAGTCCTCATCCTCGGCTCATCTCTTAGCAATGTAGTTGCACCTGAAATACTGGTTTACAAACCATGTGCAAGATGAGGGGAGGATAAGACCATTTTAAGTGTGACTCATACCCTCAGCAACATGGAACAGCCTTTCCTTTCAGCCTCTCCCCCTTCCACTCACATACCCCAGCCTAGGAACGTAATGGAACAACTCAGGATATCAATTATCCTCCATTAGAAATAAGATGAAAACTTCATGCTGAATCTGTTGCCACTGGATGCCTAATAAGCGAAGTTGCTTTGGAAACATGCTTCCGAAGGACAGGGCGGAAACATTCTACTGTGGTGTGGTGTAATCTGAGAGCCTGAAGGAAGAGAGTCTCCTGCTTCAAATGTGGGAGAGATCCTTTTCCTACTGATAATGAGCTGATTGCCATGGGGGTTTGGGGAATTGCCTGTTTTTCAGATGATTGCCTTTCAAGAACATGGGGGGGGGGGAAGCTTGAAAAACTGGACTTCAGTAGAAAAACGGCCTTTAATTTAGCAGTTCTCAACGTAACCGTTGTCTGGGGGTGAGCTAGTGGTTCCAGTGTTGCTCACTCTCATGACAGAATAATATTTAGACTGGGGTCATGTTATTTCACAAAAATCTATTTCATCAGAAAAAAAGTTTCTAGCCTTCGTGGATATGGAAAAAAGGGTTAAGTGTGACCCAAGTATATCCTAAAGGCTCAAAAAGTAAATTAACAGAACTCCATATTTATTTATTTAAAATCTCCTTTCTGGAGGGCTTGACTCATATTTTTGAATGTGTGACATTGGCAATACTGTTTTACAGCAGAGGCCTGTCCATCTGGGGTCCCCTGGGCTCTATTCCTGGCTCTGCACCAGCCCAGTAATGTGGGTAGAATACCAGACAGCCTGGCAGCTTTCCCAGGGGGTTGCAGTGTTAAGATGTGCTATATTTTCTGGGGAGTTTTCTTTTGCACCCCTCACTGAGGTTTGCACTTCCCCCAAGAAGCAATTGTAGGTGAATTCCTGCAGGCAAAAGGCCAAGAGAGGGTTTTCCTCAAGAAGAAGCAAGTCACATGTCCCATCTTGCTGCCATGGGATGTTTATGGCCTCCCTGTTCTCCTTTGTATCCATGACAGGAGAAGACAAGTGGCAATTGATATGCATGGGCATCAAGTGCTGAGGGAGGGGGAAACTCACTGTTATCTGCTATTGATCCAGAGACAGGCTTAATGCCTGGCAATTTGCAGCTCAGGTATGGAGATTCCACTAGACTAGTGAGGATAACTATGGGGACATTCATTAGAGGCTTCCAGGCATCAGATCAAGTGGATTCCGTAAGGACAGAGTGCAGAGGCAGAGTGATACACTGTTCCAAAGGTCATTTTGTTTGCAGATCCCTTATCTGCAAAACACTTACTCCAAAACTTGAAATCAAGTGAAACTCAGATGGTTGGGTTTTGTTGGGGGGAAGAGAGGTTGTTACAAACATGAAAGGCACCCTGGGTGTGTGGAAATGTTGGACACTAGTTTTGAGCAAATGTGGGCAGTTTTGAGCCAAATAATGAAACAACAGTAATGAGATAATATGTTTTGCATTTACGTAGTTCCTTTAATCTGATTTTGTCTGTCAGCCAGACTCATTCCCCAGCTATTCTTATGCAAAAGTTCTATAGAACTGAAAAAAAGGAATTCTGTCCCTGCTGTAGAATTTCATCCAAATGTTTTCAAATCCACGCAAACACTGCAAACAACATAAAGAAAGGATCCCATTCTATTTCAATGGACGCCTATACGTTTTGTTCCTATTCACTTTCAGAGGCCTTTCCCATAAGCAATCTTGTGAAGCTGTCTTTTTAAGGCAGCCCTGCCACAGACAGAGTGTGCTCTTAAGGCAGGAGTATCTTTTTAGGTTCTGTGAATTTGATTCAGTTAAATTGATTTTCCCTCCTTTCCCCCACCCACAGTCCTGTGCTAAAAATTACCTTTGTCTCTTCAGCTGTACTGACTCGAGCTACATTCGTACAGCGTAACCGGTTCCAGGGAGGGTCAGTCCTGTGACAGGAGAGCTTGAAGAGACTTCTAAGCGATGCAGGCTACAATGGGAATGATCCAAAATCTGGCACTCTTTCCTCTCTGATCATTACAGAAGCAGTCCCTCCACCTGGTGTTAAGCGGGCATTGTGCTTCTAGAGGTGCCTGAGATTTAAAACCAAGGTCCTGACCACTTTAGGCCAGTAAAGATAGGATGCACTGATGCAAGTGTGTTTCCTCTGCATTGCAGCTTCTACGGTGCCCTTAGAGGGAACCAAAGCATGAAGGGTGCATCCAAGTGGCACTAACCCCTGGGAGAAGGTGACAGCGAGAACCTGGTGGAGTGCAGAAGCCCCTTTCGACACAGCAAGCTGTGTTAGTGCAGAGAATCTGGACCATAGTTCAAAACCGTGTTGAGTCGGGCTTGTCCGCTCTTCCATCAAAGCTTTGTGTGTGTGACTGCGAACTGGGTTTGCAACTCAATGAAATTATTTTGCAGAAAGTGTCTGTTTTCCCTTGAAATTTTTCATCTTTCTTATTGTTGGAAAAGGAGGAGCCTGAAACATGAAGAATGTTTGGGTTTCGACAAAAAGTCAACATTTTCAGCGACATTCAACAGCCTGCCATTTTCGCAGGCATAATTTGACATAATTTAGGATTTGCCCATTTCTCCAATGAGCCCCACTTTTATTTTTCCCAATTACAAAAAGCATCCCACATTTGTTGTACACATTGGTGGTTGCTGTGTTAGGGGACATATTGCCAGGTACCAGGTGCTTTATCGTCACAGAAGCATTTTTAATAGAGATGGAAGCTTCTGTTGACCAACACAGGAACAACAAAAAAAAATACAAAACATCATCTTCGGCTGCACAGCATTCATGAATTAACACCATATTCAATCACGAGCAGAAATATACTTCACCATAAATAAATTTAAATTCCTTGTACAAAAAACCCCAAGTAGCTCTTCGTACAAATATGGTACATTGGACAAGTGTTCTTGCAAACATTTTTTTTTAAACGTTCAAGAACAAAGTTTTGCTCTGGTTCACAAACACATAAACCAACTGAATTGGAATAATATAGGAGAAAAAGGAAAGAGTGTTCACCGCTCCTAACAAGTGGTGTTGGAGAAAAGAATGCCATTGAAGTAGAGTTTGAGTTGGTTTGATTTCCCCTTTCTACTGGGCTGCTCAAAATCAAGTACATCATCATCAAGGAATGGGGCTGTGCACTGCATTTCATAGATTTTTAAGGCATGAAGGGATCATTATGATAATCTAGTTGGACCTCCTGCATAACTCAGGCCACAACATTTTATCCACTAATTGCTGTATCAAACCCAACAACTTCTGTGTGCATATAAGGAACACATACATCCAGTCTTGATTTAAAGACTCTGAGGGCATATCTACACTGGAATGTAAGCCCAGCGTTAGTAGAACTTCAGTGAGCAGACCATGTGTTTATTAGGCCTTGAGAGTCTACATTCATTTGTAAACCCCCCCGCCCCACCACCCCTCCTACCCCTGGGTAGGAATTGTTGAACCTGGGTCTCAATCTGGGGCGCCAGCATCTACACTGCATTATTTGGACCTGAGTCCAACAATCCATGTCCCAGACTTGCTAGTGCCCCCCCTCCTCAAAATGTGGCTGCTCCAGCCTTTTGTTTGTGGTGCAGAGTGGAGAAACCTGACTGTCCAGAAGACACAGAAAGTTAGCCCATGGGATTGTAGGATACTTTTGGTGGTACCCAGAGCAAGGATGCAAGCCCTGGGTTAGCACAATTTGTGTGTAGACGGTAGGAGGGTTAGGCTTGAATCTGAGTTCGAACCCTGGGCTTACTCTGCAGTGTAGACATATCCCAAGTGCTGGAGGATTTACCACATCCTTTGGTAATCTGTTCCAGTGGTTAGTTACCCTCACTGTTAATAATTTGCATCTTAAAGACTCAAGATTATTAGATTAAAAAGAACAAGCAAAACAGAAAAGGTTGTCCAGTTCATTCAATGGCCCTATCTTGAAACCTTTACTAAATATGCAGTCAAAGAGGATTTGAGAACAGGAGTTAAGATCTACACAACTGACTTGCACCCTTTTGGTAGAAAAGGGTACTGAAATCAAGTTGCATGAATAAAGGTTGTATGACTGAGCCCTGGCTGCCATCCCACACTACTTGAGCAATCGTGTAAAACACCCGCATAAACCCTACAGCTGAAATACACTCTGTTTTAATCATACGGCTTTGGTTTCCTGCTCATAATTTTTTATTCTTCCCCCCCTCCCCCTCCCCCAACAGGTCCTGAGAAGGGTGGGGAGGTCATTTTGTTCAAGCAAATTCCCCATGCATGGACAACAGACACATATATTGGTCCATGCATTCCTTTTCAGCTCATCCAACTGTGCTTTACAGGCCTCAAGAATTAATCCCCTAAAACAGCAGCTAAAGAACATTACATTTCGCAAGCTGATGTTCACACGTGGTGAAATACACCACAACTCATTCACAGCCTAAGTGCTGGCAGACAGGCTTTAATCGCATACAGCCAATTGTGTCTAGCTGCTGGAGCTAGGCCGTGTGCTACACTTCACCCTTATATATTAACCTTGTAGTGTTTTGTGCCACAATCAGGCCCACCGACAGAAATTCCGGGCCCCTAGGGAGGCGAAGCCCAGGGTGGAAGTGATGAATTCGTGACTTCCGGGACTGCCCGCGGGAGCCAATTGCACTGGCCTGTGGGGCCTCCCAAAACGCGGGGCCTGCAGCAGTCGTGCGCACCTAGGAGGCCTGCAGGCTTGGACTGCAACCCCTCTTCCCCCACCTGCGGGGTGGGGGGAAGGCCTCGGGCTTCGGTCCCCTCTTCCCCACCTGAGGTGGAGGGGCTTGGGCTCTGTGCCATTCCCGGGGTCATGCAGTGACTTTGTTGTCAGAAGGGGGTCGTGGTGCAATGAAGTTTGAGAACCCCTTTAGCCCAAGAAAAAATACCATTTAGGATCTTTTCTGTCATCTCATTTCACACACACAAAAATAACATACCTGATGTCCCCACTCTGCTAACCCAGATTTTTTACATGTATGTAGGTCCACTGACTTCAGTGTAGTAACATCAGGCTGATGTAACAGAGCAGGGAACCAGGCCTTTCATCCTTAGTAGAGGAGCAGTTATCATATATAAAGCAGAACCTTTCAATGTTTGTGTCCTTGAACATGCTGTTCTTCCTCCAGACGGGATGGAAAAAAATCCCCCCTCTCAGACTCAAGTCTTTTCCTGCCTGATGATTTGAGATGATTTGAGTCAATGATCTGAGATGATTTCCCTCAGCCTTCATGTTAGTTTCAGATTAAAATGCACCAGAGATTTCTTTTTGTAGCTTAAACAGCTGCCTCAGGAAACTCAAGGTGGCCAATATGCCCAGCAGCGCTTGAGGGGGATATTCACTGTTTGCCAGGGAAACAGAGGTAGGTCTCCGGGAGAACAAAGGCATCTCCCATCAGAAATTCACCTCTAGCCAACAAGATTGAGATGGCTGCTGGTCTCAGACAGAATGTTCCAGACGGGACACCTCTTCAACTGATCTACTTTCTGTTCCCTCAGACAGAATAACTGCTCGCTGTCTCTGGCTTCCCAGCATTTGTGAGAGCAGTGCATTGTCCTAAATAAGCTGAACCGAGTGTCTGGGTTATGTTGAGATACAGTGCATCAACATTGCTGTATTACATAATGGCAAAGGTCTGATTTAACCTAAATAAAATCAAGAAATTAAAACTTTCTCAGTGGTGAGGTCAGGGTGGATTAGGAGAGGTGCATGTGGCCTGGCCAGTAATTCTTAATTCCGGAGAGAAGGTTCTGGTCTCATCTCTATCTGTGTAAATCTGGAGTGACTTCACTGAAGTCCAAGGGGTTACTCCAGGTTTACCCCTGTGTAGATGAGATCCGGATCTGGCCCCTTAGCTTTTGCCACATCAAACAAGACCCTTCATCTCACTTCAAAGAAGCTGATGTGGGGAAGAAGGGAAGACAATGAGTTTTGAAATGTTCCTTGATGTTTCAACTAGGTTCTTTTAATCTCACAGGATCCTGGACAATGTTAAAGAATCAGAAGGAAACAGAATCCTGTATTTTCTTTGTAGAACCCTCCGAGTACTGTATTCATTTCCTTTCTGATGCTTATTTCATTTCCTCTGCTCTAAAGGATCCTGCTGTTTCTGTGTGATAGGGTTTCCGTTCACCCCGACTGGCACTCTCCATGCCCTGTAGGCATATGTAGTGGAGGAACTCATTTGAAACAAAGAAAACTGTCACTCAAAAATGGACACAAAGTGTAGCTTCCAGCTCATTGTCGAATGTGGATGTTTGATCCTTGGCTAAAAGCCAAAGTACATGTACATTCTGGAGGTAAGCTGGGCTGCCAGGATCACTGATTCCTCCTCCCACCCCAGGAATATAGCGAGTGGAATTTTCAGGTAAATGTAGCACACAGCATTCATTAGGAGATTTCACTGTTTACTCCCTGGTAGATATAGCTTCAGGGGGCACCTCTTCTGAATTAGTAGTGGGGATATGGCATGTAGTGGGAAATCACCAGGATGGTATCTTGTCTCCCAGCTCTCTGAAATGCAGAGGACAGCCATTCAGTCACTCATGGCTAGTCTGAAACCCATGCATCACAAAGCCCCCTTACCAAGCAGCGGAGAGAGAGTCTAGAAGGGAAGAAGACGTGGTGAAAAGAGTGGGGAAATCTCCAATCCCAGATGGACAGTGATGCTAGACTCAAACTCTGAATCAACTTGGTTTCCTTTCTCTGGTCAGGCGACTTCTTCCTCTGTGGGCTGCCAAGTGAGAAGCGCTGCTATTCTGCCTCACCAAACAAGGGGCGTCTTCAAACTCTCCTGCCGCAGTCATGCATCACAAGGGGAAGTTCCACATGCCTCACCGCACCCGCAGTGGGAGATGGCTTCTGGCGCTCTGAAACAATCCGCTTGTGCCTGGAACCCGACACCTAGGACTCTAATATGGCTTCAGAGTTTTGGGTTCGACGGGTCGTATCACAGAAAAACAAAACCAAAAAAACCAACCCACCGCATGGAAGAAAAGCACATCCTGCCCCCTCCCACACCCAGTCTTAAAGCTACAGATAAAGCCAACCACAGGGATGCTACAGCACATACACTCAAACAGGGCCAGAAAGGAAGATGTGTGTGTGTCCGGTGTACCCAATCTCTCTTGTTGCCAGAGCCACATGGTCAAGTTTCCCCTTCCCAGTTCTTGTTCTGATCCAATCTCTCTTTCTCCCTAATCCCAAAGGGGTTTAATATCCATGCTTAGCAAGTGGTAGCCAGGGACTGGTGGATGGGGGGCTGGAAGCAGCGCACGTGCTCAACCGTGGAGCTGTCTGTTTCCACCGACTTCATGTACTTGTTCAGGATGGCGAAAATCTCGTTGTTCAGAATCTGATACTTCCTGATGCGGTCAGCCATCTTCTTCAGGGGCTGGAGGGGGGAAAGAACAGGCAAAGAGAGATGAAGCAATCCTTCTTGCTCAGCTGGAAAGCATCAACAGTACCACTAGCCCATTGCTAAGAAACCTCAGTGGGGCAGTTACAACCCCTGTTACGTTTCCCCACAGTGGACAGCGAGTCACCTCCATTCTGTAGGCCAATGAGTCATGCCAAAGCATGACAGGGCCAGTATGCTGTAGTCAGAAGAACCCAAGTCTAACCTCATTCCCCCTCCTCCCCAACTTACTTATTGCTAAAGCCAGTGCAATTACAGTATGGCTAATGGGCATTATTATTAATTATTATTTGTATGCAGCTCCCCATGGCCAAGCTGAAGGTCCCTGCTCTAAGAGCAAAAGGGTTCAGTTCCCATGCCCCATTGAAGTCTTGGCCTCTCTGCTGCAACTCCAGGTAGGAATCCCACAGTGGATGGCTCTAGCCCAATCTGGGCATTGTTTAAAGACACAGGGCAACACTAGATACGCTGGGTCCCCTGCTGGGGATTCAGCACCTTGGGGTCCATCTGTGAATAACAGCACGATCCAGTGCAAGAGCAGGGAGAGGGTAGTTTTGCGTTACTGACCCTTCAAAAGGGGGTGGGAGGTGGCTGTCCCCGGCCTTACCACGTTCTTTATGATTTCATCCTTCCCATCCTGCCTCTGCACCTTCAGCAGATGATAACAGAAGTCAAAGAGGTCGAAGCGTCGCTGCTGCCCGAGGAGAACAATGACGGAGCAGCCGGCCCAATTCAAACCATCTCCAAAGCACTGCCTGGAGAGGGCCAGAGAGACATGAGGGAAGCTGCTTAGAGAAGGGTTGTCCCACATGATCTGAGTCACCTTCCTCACTGAATTCCTGCTGTCTTGACTCTTTCATACAGCTACAGCATAGATGTGTGTGACAGCAAATGAACTAAAAAGCAGCCATGCAGAACCCCAGTGGAGCCAGCCTGTCTTCTCAGAGCTCAACCAGGCAGCATGGCCTAGCGGACAGAACTTAGAAGACCTGGCTTCTATTCCCGGCTTTGACAATGAGCTGCTCGGTGACCTCCAGCAAGTCACTTCCTCTCTCTGTGCCTCAGTTTCTCTTCCCATCTTTTATCTTCCTATTTAGCTTGAAAACTCAATGAGCAAGGTCTGTTTTGCTGTGTTTGTACAGCACCATGAGGCCTTGATCTTAGCTGGGTTCCTTAGGGGCCCCAGTAATAGAAATAAAGGACAACAGGATGCAAGTTGTGAGAAAAAGTTAAAACAAACCTTCCTCCCCTAAAAAACTAAACAGACCAGAAGGCTGCAGCTAGGCCAGGGGTTCTCAACTTCATTGCACCGTGACCCCCTTCTGATAACAAAAATTACGACACGACTCCAGGATGGGGGGACCGAAGCCTGAGTCTGCCTGATTCCAACTGCCCCAGGTGGGGAGCCAAAGCCTGAGCCCCCGTGCCCTGGGTGAGGAAGGGGTCAAAGCCAAAGCCCCAGGGCTTCAGTCCCAGCCAAGGGGGCCTGTAACCTGAGACCTGCCACCCAGGGCTGAATCCCTTCGGCTTCGGCCTGGGTGGTATGGCTTAGGCTTCAGCTCCGAGTCCCAGCAAGTCTAAGCCAGCCCTGGCGACCCCACTGAAATGGGGTCCCGACCCACAGTTTGAGAACCGCTGAGCTAGGCTAAAGCAGTACAATATCACTTCATTGACAAGGGGTTGTTTCGTCACCACCCTTATTGTGGCTATGCAGAAATGAAGGAAAAATATCAATGCACTTGGCGTAAGTGGAAGAGTTGTTGTGAAATCTTCCTTTACACTAGGGATAACCCTGGTATCTTAACCAGTGCTCCCTCTCTCTCTCTGTTGCCTCAGGCTGTGGGAGATGTAGCTGACGGTGGCCTCATTTGCCTGCATTTTCAGCTCAGTGCCTGTCCTCACCTCATGCTCTATCCTGGCTTTTACATTTTCTGCGAATGTTACTACTTGTGAATGGTGCCAAATCAGCAGCCCTGGAGACTGGAGTCCTCTGCTCAGCCACAGAACAGGCCTGGCCCAATCTCCCCAGTTCCACTACAGCCCTGAGGGGTAGGCAATGCGGCCTAGTGGCCAGAGCACTGCACTGGGACTCAGGAGACCTGGATTCTATTCCTGTCTCTGGCCTGTGGAGGGACTTTGGGCAAATCGGCACCTCTGTGCCCTCATCTATACCGGGGATAATGATCCTAACCTGCTGTGAGATCTACTGACAGTTGCTATACAAGAATGCGGTGTTATTATTCCAGTTCTGTCTCTCAGCCCATTGTATTCCTGGCCTCTCTTTGTGGGGGGTGGCTTTTGTGACTGGGATACCGCTGGCAGCGCCAAAACTATTTCATACGGGCTGCCATTAGACAGTCGTGCCCAGCTGCAGCAGGCTTTGAACTGGCAGTGGAGGTAAAAGGCTCTGTATTACATTACTCATCTCTGAGCCATCCAATCCCCGCGCCCCTGTGTTATAAATGATGCTCTAATCACCACCTTGGTTGTTACCCAGGGTTCCATATTATCACAACACGCTTCTCTGACTAAGAGCCTGGGTATCCCTCAGAATCCTGGGCATGCCCAGCTGGCACACGCTCACCGACAAACAGCGTGCGTACTCACTCTGCAGTGAACTCGTTCGTCCCCACGGGGATGCAGTACACGAACTGCATAGCACTCCAGAGCCGGTGGAACTCGACACACTCATCCACGTGCATGACCCCATTGGTAGGGGGAGGCCCACGCCAGATTGCGTCCTGCAGGTAGCTGCGAATGCGTGTCAGGATCACCTCGAACATGGAGAGCCCGCAGCACAGCCGCTCCTTGGTCAGCAAGTCACCCTCCCGAGCAATGGCTATTTGCTGAGAAGGAAGATAACCACAGAAACAAAAGCGGATGTGTAATGACCTCCCTTTTGGAATTCTGCACTGATCTCCATCCTGTCTCTCTCAGTTCTTTCACATTTGATATCATATTCCATGCAAGACTCAACCTTACCTCTGACAGATGTTCCCATGGTACGCCCCTCCTGAGAACAGCCATTCCACTTAGGATAGGGCAGAAGAATATAAAGGACACAGTCCTCAAATATTTTTCATAACTCTAAACATTTTTATCCTTTGGAAATAACTGAATACCTTGGAAGTTAGAAGCTGAAGTCTGTTTTCTTCCAGAAGCATTTAGCCTCAATCCTGCCTACACACTGCTATGTTACTGTGGGACTACTCATGACTGCTGGACTGCATACACAGGATTGTTTCTGTCATACCACTCATGGATAGTAGATCATGAAGCCTGCTCTGTTACGGTCGGGTGATTGGTAACACCTGAGCTGAGCACACTAGTTTGTGATTCTAGTCCCTGAACACACTTGTTTGCTATGATAGGATTGTTCAGGGCAACTGATCCAATATGTGTGTGCAAATACCTAATAGGCACACACCCAGTTAGACATATGCAAACACTGGTATGCAACTGTGCATGTTTAGCTTTGAAAAACTGGTTTATGCAGACTTTGAAAACAGGATGCAAGAACAGAGAGGATGTCAGGTACATTTTGATTCTCCCAGCCTTACCATGATCTCTTTAAAAAGCAGGAATGATGTAACATTCTTGGCTCGTTTTCTAGGTAGGATTAAAAAAAAAAGCTCTGAAAAATATTTGAAGCCACCAAAAACTTAGTACTTTTTCCCCCCAGTATATTTTAGAAGAAGCTTGAGGTAACCAACTTCATGAACTTTTGGGGGTGAAATGTATAGCCGCACCGAGAACTGAATAATACCTACTCTCAGATACACCCGTGCAAATCTGGAATAGTTCCACTAACATCAATGGAGTTACCCAGATGTACACTGTGTAACAGAGCAGAATCTGGCCTCATTTCATCTCCCAGTGACTGTCACTAACCCTAGGGGAAAAAAAGGTGATTTAGGGCATAAAAGCAACTGTGTCCTTTGCCCTAGCAGAGCAGCTCTGATTATTGTCTGTAGCAGCAGCGAGTTGTGCTAGTTTGAAAAGTATCATTAGTTAACTTTCCTTTGGCTCTTGTAATTGTTCTGTTTCGTGCCATTTCCACCTGCTTTGTTGACTCCCACTGCTTCCTCCCAGGGCCCATGCAGTCCGTTAGGAAAATGGTGCATTGGGTTACAATTACCTTTGCCAAGCGTAACAAGGTCAATGGAAGCATAGCTTTGTTACCATGTGTGCCTGGCCAGGGAGTCAAAATGTGTTGGGTCTGCTGTGGTCACAGAAGATCACCCCTGTTTGAGTGTTTGTCGAGGTGTTTTATTCCCATGGACAGAGCACTTTACTCCCGGTGTTACATGGCACATGCATGCATAGCAGATATGGCACTTTCTAGCCCTACTGCCCGTGCTAGGGGGTTTCCTGTGGCTTTATGCAGGCTTTAAGCAGCTGCTATATTTCTGACTCTCCCAGTAGCTTCTATAACAAATACATTTTTATCTGATCTGGATCAATACTGGGGTTCCAGGGATGCAGGTCGCAGATGGAAGGGGCAGATGTGTGGCCCAGGTAGACAGTGAGAATGTGAATGTTTGCTCAAATTACTTAAAAGACAGTGCATCCAAATTAATGTCGACTTGTGGGGATCTGGTTTTGGAAACATCTGGAGCTCATTCCGCTCAGCTGATTGCCCTAATAAGTAACATTTTAGCCACCTACAGAGACAAATCTAGTGGCAGTGGATCCAGCCATCCACTCTGTCCTTTTTGCTGCCCTAAACCACAGGTCCCCACTAATCGAAATCCAGGAACTCCTGAAACTCATCTCCACCAGACGTTTAAAAAGCCCTGGCCGTGCTCTGACACCCCATTTCATTAGAAGTGGTTTATGCAGGCAGTAGCCTAAAGCCTTTTTGATTGGTAAATATTGAAACTGGAAGTTCTACAATTACTGTCTGCTGCAGTTACAAGGACAGCCTGGTAGCATAAACGCACAAGGCCGTTAATATTTAACGAAGAGCAAATATACAGAGAAAGTCAAGGGAGAGTACAGATTCTGCAAGGCAGCAGCACCAGCTCTAAATCTGTTAAACTTCGGCATGTGGGTTTCACATAACTGCTTCACTTCCCCGGTGCTCAGACCTCAAGCTGGTAGAGGTGGCAGATATGCCCTAGTAGATGGGCTGGTAGACTGATTCCTGCTGTCCTGCAGAGCAGTGTTAAACTCACAACTGCAGCTTGCTTGTAGCACAGCAGCTCGGCTACAATTTCAAGGCAAATATATTTAATGGGCCCACACCAACGTGCCCACTAAATCTGCATGCACATGGGCTGGTGGGCACAGAAACCAACATGACTCTAGAGTCTGCTCAGCAAGCTGAGGGACTGTATTATTGATTAACAGGATTATTGTTTGTGGGATCCATACGCCATGCACACCAGTTTCAGTGTGGTCAGATTGTCTGGAATGAACTAGTCCAATAATCTTAATATATGATTTTTGAAGAAACTGTAAAGGGACCAATTCTGCCCTCAGATGCACACACGGGGCTACCAGGGACGAAGCAGGATCCACAAGCATGCAATCAAGGGCAGACTTTGGTCCTATGGCTGATCATCAGAAGGCCTTGATATAAAGCTACTACTGTCATCTGGCTACTACTGCCGTCTGGCTGCCCACCAGGCTGAAAGCAGCTGGAGGGCAATACTCATATATCAAAGCCAGACCTAGAGCATGAAGTCCCGTCATCCTGTCCCAGTTGTCAGAAACACGCCTGTGTTGTGTACGAGATACTGAACTCTCGTGAATAGCTTTACGGTGGGAGGGTGAGGGCAGCATACAACTCATGAGCTGCGGCAACTAAGGGTGGGCTTTGCAGGTGGGTGGGCTTTGCAGGAGTGCCGAATCTCTCACTGACTGTGGGGGGCGCGGGAGGGGACAGTTTGGCTCACTCTCCTAAATGTACATTTTCTCATTCTTGTTGGGGAGTTTACTCAATGAGCCATTCTGGCACCTTTGATTCTGCACTGAAGTCACATGCAAATGATGATTTATGTCCTGCTCACTGCCTGTTTGCTTGTCATTGTACAAACACAACCTACACTTAGCCCCCTTTTAATGCACAAACCCTATACAGCTTGGGCCAAAGCCATAGAAAGACTCTCACTGACTTCAGTCGGCAGTGGATGAGGCCCTTAACCACAGCATTTATTATGTAAACTGCACAGGACCAAATTTTCATTAATGGCATCCAAACCCGAACAGCTGAAATGTGCTCGTAAGTTTCCAGACACCTGTTTCTAGGTGCCTATATCTTCTGTGCACAAAAACATTGATGTTTGTGTCCAAAACTGCATTTCCAGGAGCAAACTAGTAGCAGTGGGGTACTATCAACAAATACAGGTGTGTTTATTTACATCTGAGTTCCCGTAACTTTGGTTCCCAAAAGTATGTATGTGAAGAACTTGGGAGCACACTAGAGTGAGTCAATTTTTAGTGGGAAAAATGAAATACCTTTTGTTTGATCATTATAAATATGGTGAGGAGAAGCAGCAAGTGGACTGTATAAAGTAGAATTTAAGGATGATTTTGCAAGGAAGGATAGACACACACACATAAAAGCACAGTGGTGATTTATATCTCAACAATGCCCCTTTACAAAGGGAGCTATATGGGAGATGAGAAGTGCCAACAAATCAGAACAGAACCCTCTGCTACACTTTCTGTTTTTTTGCTTCACACTATTCCCAGAGATGCAAAGTTCCACATGACCTTGAATTATAAATATGATCCACTGCAAAATAGGAAAGTTAATTGCCTGGATCCTGTCACAGATCTGTCACTTTTTATTGCTGGATGTTCATTCCAGCTACAGAAAATTACTGTGTGAGGAAGTTAATCTAATTCAGTGTCTCAAATACATCTTCTTCGATTAACTAAAAGAGAGCAGCATTTTGGTAGTGACACTGGGTGAAATCCTGGCCCCACCGGAAATCACTGGGGGTTCAGCCATTGACTTCAGTGGAGCCAGGATTTCAACCATTATGTTTGTTTATTTTGGTGAGAGATTTAAAAATGGGATCATAACTTCAGCATAAAAGATAGATCTTTCCATTAAGGCCCTGATTCAAGGAAGCATCCCTATGCAGGAAAACATTTAAACGCATGCTTAACTTCAAGCACATGCTTAAGCCCCACGCACATGTTTAAAGTTAAACAAGCGCTGACATGATTTCCTGAATATGGATGGACTTAAGTGTGTGTGTAAATACTTTCCTGAACTGGGGGCTTAAAGACTTGACGGTAATCTCCCAGGTCAGTAATAACCCCCACACGTCCCCCCACAGAATTCCCTCCTGTGAAAATACCTATGGCAGTAGATGGCAATTTTCAAAGTTGTTAATGTTCAGAGCTGGCTTCTGAGCATTCACCCCACCACCCCATTGCAGAATGGTTAGCACCCTGCCTTCCTGAAAGGAAGTACTAACACACCGTCTTTTACACCAGCTCCTAAATCTCCCTGACAGGCCTCATCAGCTGCTAGAGGCAAGGGGTTAAATTTGTCTGATCAGCAGAAAAATGGCAGTCCGGAATAAAAATAACTCAGATGTAAGCGACACTTTCCCCGAGAATAAGTGTGGGTAATTCAATAAAGCACCTGCCCAGAGATAACTCTCTTCTCAGGGCAAGGGAGGAGTTGTGCAGCATTTTGGAATAAAAATTGGAGCACTTTCCTAAGGCCGAATGGGCAATCGGGGGACTGCTGGGAATTTTCAGTAGCCATTTCCCGGGAGTTGCAAAGGAATCCTTACCTGAGGAGTTCCCAGCCTCTCTATTAAGGGAACCAGGTGAAGTGGGGCATATTTGGCTTCGAGACGCTTCATGCGTACCTCCAAGCGTTCTCCTTCTGTCAAGCGAGCAGCAAACAGTGACATAAGACTAGGTAGTGACAAGCCGGCATTTCTGCAGAGTCGCCCGGAGCTGCCTCCCCACCATCGTCTGCTCTGACTCTGGCTCAGGGGGTCAGAACACCAGCGGGAAAGGGAATCGGGTGATGTGCTGCGGAAGGGGGTGTGATTACAGTCTCCGCACTAGCATCTTCATTGCGAGTTTGTAAAAGGGCCCTGTTTTGAAAGCACAAATCTGACTATTATCAATCAGCTGTGGTGCATTTCATGCTGTCATTCTCCAGGCCCGCTTGCACATTGCTAAATGGCTTCTAAAGTGGAAAGAAATGAAATGGCTAACGAGTGCTTCAACCTGGGTAACTAGACTATAAACATCCTGGCTGGCACTTGTCCTCCACCTGACTTTCGACTCATCATTGTCATTGAAAGGGCAGAACGCAGCGTAAGAAACAAATCTGCAACATTAAGGGGGGGATTCTAGGTATGGGAATAAGCACTGATCTCTGCTTCCCTCTTGACTTCTTACCTTTGATGTAGACCCTGGGCAAAATATTTTGGAAGGGAGCAGCATGCAGCAAATCACAAACTTCTTCCTGGGACTGAGGCAGGAGGAAGAAAAATAAAATAAGTTAAAAAATTCCTTAAGGGACTGAGTATATGGCTCAGGGGGTTGGTGAGAGCACATGGACCCATTCACCTCTAGGGCGAGCATTCAAATCCAGCCCAGTAGTAAAGTAAGAGGTCTGAACCCCTGTGAAGTGAAACTGGAAAAAAGTACCTGCCCAAAGCCCTTTAAACCTAAACCAGAAAGGTTTGTATAGCGCCATTAAATAATTTCCTGTCTGTACAAGCCCAGAAGGCTATATAGAGCGCTCACTGACTCCGAGTCTAGAAGCACATGAAGGAAATGATTTCCGTTTTACTCTAACTTGATGACTTCCTATCATTTATTTTCTAAGGATCTCAAGACAGTCTCTTGATAGGAAGAACTTGTTGGCTTAATTGCTGCAAGGTGTGTGTGTACATACATATATGAATCCTAGGGGCTGTTACTGAACCTTACATAGTATGTTCGTTTGGATTTAGTTAATTTGGATAGACATTTACAGCCAATACTATCAGACCAAAGGTGTGGTGCACCCCGGCAGACTAGAGAAGTCATACAAAAAGGGCTAGAAAAGAATAACAAAATGAGATGCCACTTAGAAAAACACATGCCAGCACACTTGGGGGAAATTAATCCAAAACACAGACATACAAGAGGGAGAAACCTGGAAATAGTAATACTGAAAGAGTGATGGCCGACAACAAATCGTATATGAGTTTGCAATGGGAGACGGCAGCAAGGAAAATGGAGAGGTTACTTACCCAGTAGCTGGAGTTCTCGGAGATGTTTTGTCCCTGTGGGAGTTCCACTTGCACCTGTGTGTCTTTCAGCGGAGATTTTTCTTCAGCAGTGTCCATGGGTCTGCACCTGTGGCCTACACACCCTCAGGCTCTGGACCGAGATTATACAGGGAGGGGTGGATTCGCCACCACACCACTTCCTTCTCAACAAGTTCAAAGGCAAGAACTCCGAGGCAGAGGGGACAGGAAGGTGGGCAGTGGAGCACCCGTAGGGATAAAACCTCTGAAAGAACTCCAGTTACAGTACAAGGTAAGTAACCTCTCCTTCTTTGAGTTATTGTCCTTATGGGCACTCCACATTTGGTATCTCCCAAGGAGTACACCTATTATGGAGGAGGGTGCTGAGAAGACAAGTTCAGAACAGTTCGGAGAGTGGCCTTACCAAAGGCTGCGTCTGATCTGGAGACAAGGCCATGAAGTATATGGTTTTGAAGGATACGTGGAGAAGGGAACAACGCCCCAAGAGTTTAAAGGCAGGCGGGGGCTTCTCAAGGCACGGAGAATTAATTAACCTCCTAAGGTGGAGTGAGCTGCCTGATGTGAGGGAAGACGTTGGTCGATTCCTTCAGGAATCTTGTGGTGGTAGGAGGAGCACGAACGGAAACCCCTTCAACTGCCTGGCGACAGGCTCCAATGGTGGACTTTAATAGAGCTGAATGAGAAGCCTTGGGTTTTTATATGTAACAGGTAGTCAAGCCCGATAGGGAGGTCAGTCTCGGATGGGCTGTGCACACTAAAGCTGGAAACACTTCCACTTTTACAAGACGGCTTTTGTCATGGTGGGCTTCTGACTGTTCCACAGTTCCGCCTGCAGCTCAAGAGGACAATCCTGCTCCAGGCTCAAGAGCCGTTGAGGAGCCGTGCATGGAGGTGTAACAAGGCGAGATTGGAATGGGTCACAAAGCCTGACTTCGGGGCCAGGACGTCTGTCACCAGGGGGAGGAGAAGAGGTGACATCAGAGCCAGAGGAACCAGGCCTGTCTTGTAGCCATGTTGGGGCTATAAGGATAACCACTGATTTCTCCTCTTTCAGCTTGTTCAAGACTCTGAGGAGCAAAGGTGTTGGAGGACAGGGATATAACAGCACTCGAAGCCAATGAGTGAGGAAGGCATCTCCCAGGGAATTGCAACTAAGTCCTCTCCTTGAGCAGAAGCCCGTAGTAGCAGGAGTGATTGCACGTCCTGCCTCAAGCACTGCTTGTGAAAAGGATCCCTGAAAAAGGACAAGAAAGGGGAGGAGGAGTTGAAAGGGACGTTGTAGCCTGATGAATTTACTTCCAGCATCCATCTATCCAATGTGATGAGCTTCCAGGAAGGTGTGAAATGGGAGAGACACTCCCTATAGGGTGGGTAGGGAACAGGATGGTGCAGCATAGGATCCACAGAGTGGGGGAGGTTTGTGGCCCTTGACCAAAGGGTCAAAGCGACCTAGGTCATCTGCTGGACGGTAGTGATACCTGGGCCTCTTTTTATGTGGGTCAGTTGGTTTCAGGAAGACGAAAAACTAAACCAGGTTTAGTTGGGCCATCAGCAATGTATTTTCTTTTGGTCGCAGTGATGGAAGTATCCTGGGATCACAGGTCACCCAGGAGTCCTTGAGAGCATGTAGGGACTTGTCAGTTGCATCACTGAAGAGCTGGGACCCTTCAAAGGGGAGGTCTTCTGCAGTATTCTGCACTTCTCGGGGGGAGACTGGAGCACTGCAGCCAGGAAGCTCACAGCATGCCTAGGGCAGTAGCCAGAGAGCAATGCACCGAGAGATGCTTGTGGCACTCACACACCTCCTGGGTGTGGCGTTCTGTCCCCTCTAGTGCACCAAGACCACTGCGAGTGAGAGAGAGGGACTGAGTCTGCTCTACAGTCTGAGCTAACGATCAGCTGGTTTTTAGCTCATGCGGTAGAGGGTCATGCACTGAGGTCCCAGGTTCGATCCCGCCCGCCGACGACCGGGGTCTGTCGGTGTTACACTTGCTAGGACACTTTGGCAATGATCTGTCCTTCAGAGGTGAGGGCTTGAAATTGGTCCTTCTGATCCTGTGGCAGATGTTCAATACATTGTGAAAATTTGGGGTACTCTTGCGGCCGAGCAGATCTAGGCGGTTAGGGTCCCTGTCATTGGGGTGGAACTCGACTGGTCCTCTCTGTTCCGTACGTTGACGGCATTAACCACTGGGAGGGTGAGGGTGTGAAGAGAAAAGTGGTATTCGGAGCCCTTGGCCAGGGTGTAGCATTTTTTGTTAGTCCTCTGACAGGTGGGTGGAACGGTGGCAGGTGTTTGCCAGATATCACAGACTGGTGACAAGAGAGCATCGCTTACAGGCATTGCTCATTTGCCTGGAGATGTGATGTGGATGGAGGATATCCACTCAGAGAGTCTCACTGATCCTTCCTAGCGGACTTCATAGAGTCTCAGCCACGCTCCTCATCAAAGAAGAACAAAGTGATTTTGGGCTGCATACATAGAGGCATTGTTGCACAAAGAGGTTCTGGTCTGTTTCTGTGCAACTCCGGGTAGGACATGCATTTGGGGCTGGGCATACCATAAAGAGTCAGCCAGGACAGAGCTGTGAAAATGATCAGGGGCCTGGAGGGAATGACTCAGTTAGGTCTATTTTATTGTGCAAGTAGATCTTCCTGTTTGGGATGCCTTGGCGGAGGGCCCATAACCCTGACAATACACTGGTAATAGTCTGTGGCATGGACCGTGGTGGGAACAGAGCTGTGAATGCTGTAGCGTGTTCGTGAGAGTGCAGGGTGTGGCATAGTCAGCACTGGAGGTGGAGGGAAGGGGATGGCATCTTGGGTCTTATATGGACACTGCGGTTTGTGGCACAGAGAGTTCTGGGAGTGGGCACAGAAGCATGGCATGGGCATGGCATGGTGTCTTGCTACCATGTTGGCAGAAGCATCCTCTTGTTCGGATGCAAATTCTGTCCCCTCTACTTCAACCCTGAAACATGTCCCGATGGGGAAACTATTTTCTCCAGCTGCTGTGGCCTCTATTTGTATTTGTATTTGTGGCCTGTATTTCCCCATTTTCTGAGCAAGAATTAGGAATGTCAATAACACCTGTCTCCTCCCTCCAACCAAGGCTTCCTGCCTTACAGCACGAACTTGAGAATGTTATTGATAAGGAACAACAACAAAAATTGTGTGTCTGTGTGGGGTAGCGGGGGAATGGAAGCTACTTCCCCACCTTAATTGTAGCATTCACTATCAGCCAATAGTCTAATGCACTATAATAGGTCAATTGCTACCATAAAACAACAGTAAGAGCAATTACATCCACGGCATTAGACCTCCACTACAGGGAAGATTATAAAGCCGTTAGGGATGTTATCCAGTCTGATCTAATCTGACTGAATCCTCCCCATACTCTGTAACTCTGATCAGATGGTTCCTTTCGTGACGTGGACAGGAAAATAAGATATCCTAAGATGTCCTCTGGAACAGCATCTCACGCAAGGCATGACACCTTGTGCCTTGTCATGGATGAATCTGGAAAATGACTGTCTTTGCCAGTCTGCATTTTAAACATGGGATTAGGTGCTCCTTAATAAATCAATGACTTTGTCACTGGATTAAAAAGGAAGCGCTCCCCACATCCTCCCACAAAAAAGGAAGTTCCTAATTAAAATGTGTGTGAATTTTTGATGCTCATGAGGACATGAGAGTCTCTCCATTGACTTCAGCTGATGCTGCATTAGGCCCTAGTGGCATAAGAGAGAGCCAGGCGTGAGTGGGAGTAAGTACTGTGGTACCATCCTGGGCCCACTCTGCCAGGCCACCTCCATTATGTCCCATAATCCTTCGTTCAGCTTCAGTCCTGGGCCTTTTTTGAGCAGATGACGGTCAATCACGCTTGGCTACCTGGAGCTCTTTGGATGTAGACATATACTGAGTAGGCTGAGCCCATCCAAACAATTTCACTTGGGACTGGATGGAGATTTAGAACCCAGCTTCCCAGAGAGGAAAAGCCAAAGTCTCCACCTCCTGTGCCACCAAGCTTCAAAGCTTTTCAGCACAGAAGGGCCCTATAGCTTCACGTTCTCATGGTGGGTGGAAACTGATGCCTTCCGAGTACAGAACTACGTTAAGTTCTGAATGAAATTCCTTACTGAAGAACTTAAAGATCAGAGAGACGTGATACAGGCTGGTTATGGAAACCCCACCAATATGGACTTTGATGGTAACCTTCCCAAATGGGACCTCGGAAGCTTATTTTTGTTTCCTGGACTGCCCGCATGCTGCTGGTACACTCTCGGTCTCCATGGCAACACAAGAATGCCTTTCCACACCAATGGCGCGTTATTGCTACGAGACCCCATAATGTGCACTTCAGATAGCCATTTCAAGGTCAATCCCGCCGCACATCCAGCGTGGGGATCTGACAGGGAGGCGGGATCAGAGCCCCAGCAGAGCATGGGAGGAGGCGGGCAGGATACATTTGGCTGCTATCATTACATAGGGGCACGTTTGTGTTTCTTAACAAAATGTAACGTGGTGCTCCTGGGAGGTGCTGGGTGGACAGTACAAGAGACTGACTGTGTATCTAGTGTATACTCGCTGTGTATCTAGTGCAAAACAGCACAGACAGCAGCAGCAGCTCATGTGGCCCCCCCCACAGCTCTGCCCAACAGGCTCGACCCACAAAGGGTGTGTCTCCACGGCAGTTAGCCAGAGTTATCTACACTGGAGTTAACTCCTCTTGCGTTAGCCTAGTGGCCACAGTGCAGAATACCACTCATGCCGCACCGAGGGGTTGCGTTAGCAGCGGAGGAAGCTGGGCTGGCTCAAGCTGTAGCCTACACACCCAACGGGCTAGCCCCCTCCAGTTAAATGCTCCGCTGCACTTGAGCTAAGGGGTTTTGTACGTGGATGGGGCGTGAGTCAGGGAAATGCTCAAGCTGTGACTCGAGTTAGCTTTGCAGTGGAGACAAGCCCCAAGAAATCTCACCAGATCAGCAGTTCTTGTGAGAGTCCCTCTGTTTGCGGCTGCTTCATTATTATTATTTATTTATATTGCAGTGGTGCCTAGGTGGCCAAGTTGGGGATCAGGGCCCTTTGGTGCTCAGCGCTGTACAAACAGAATAAAAAGATAGTCTCTAGAACTGGATCTAGGAAACAGGCACCTCCTGATTCTGGGTCTGAGCTGAAATCTTAAACCACGTCAGGTAGCTCTGGATCTTGGATCTGAAAGTAAATCTTCCAGAATTCAGATCTCAGGTTCCACTTCAGGGCCATTTCTAACTTAAATATCAGTGAGTTCTTTCCTTGCAGGCTGCCCTGGCTGTCAGGGCCACAAAACCAGTCTGTGTAGTGTTGCTCCTACACCTTTAGATGACACACACACACAAAAATAACCCAACCCCAGTGAGATGGTGAGTAGAGGTGAAGCTGTAGACTGTAACCTGCTGAAATTAGAGGTTTTGCCTTACCAGGGCCTGCTCTATGAGGAGGCAGAACAGAATAGCATTGCCCACTTCTCTAAGGCTCTGGAATACATCAGTCTTCAGCTCTGCATACTCAATGATGTCCTTCAGCTGGTGATGGAAAAACTCCAAGATTCCTAAATAGACACATGAAGGGTAAGACGATCAGGAAAGGAAGAGCAGCAGAACCAAGCTAACCAGTGGCTCATGCAAAGAGCCAGTCAATGCCTAATGTTTCCTGACCATTAACTGGTTTCAGAGTAGCAGCCGTGTTAATCTGTATTCGCAAAAAGAAAAGGAGGACTTGTGGCACCTTAGAGACAATGCTCAAATAAATTTGTTAGTCGCTAAGGTGCCACAAGTACTCCTTTTCTTTTTGATCACTAACTGTGATCCTGGACTACTAATTATAAATAACCCCCCTCTTTATGAAAGGTCTGCAACCAATGAGCCTGATTCTCCTCTCACACCTGAGTAAATAAGGAAGAACTCACTTCATGTCAAAGGAATTGCATAGATGTGAAAATAGTAGATAGGAGAATCAGAACTGTTCTGGATGCCTAACTGTTCTGGATGCCTACCGGGACCAAGCAAATCTTCCTGACCACCCCATTTGCAAAAAGTTAGTGGTACTGAAAATAAACTTTACATTTATTCCCGGAATCAGTACAGCTTTTGGGTCAGCAACAACAAACCTATAATAATGTAGTTTAAAAAACCTTGAAAGCAAAACAAAATACTTTTTTAAATGTTCCAGATCAGTGATTCATGTTTCCATAGAGAAACTTTCAATAACTTGCCAAGTGTAGGGGCTTTTGACATAAAGTACATTCTGTCATCGGTCACAAAACATCTGATGCTGGCTCTCATTTCCACAGCTAAAAAAGATGCATTATGGAGCCACAGGAGCTGCTCCATAATTAAAGTTGTAAGACGTTTTTCTTTAAAGGCCAGATTGCAATCCCATTCCCAGCTTTCACAAGCAGGCTTCCCTTCAAATGATGCATGTGCAGATTCTAGCAACACAAACTTTAGGGAGTGTTTGAGGTTGCATCAGACAAGAGATCTAGGAAATATAATGTGTTAAGCCTCATGATGTTTAATTTAACGAGACTACTATATATTTATACATTGCTAAAGTGCTCTTCACTGTAACATCTAGACAGTCTTATAACACATCATTTTAAGGACTTGGAGAATAAGCCAATAATGATTTAGTTAACACCTTGTGTTTTGATTAATGCAGCATGTACGGGGGGGGGGGGGGGCGGAGGCATGCTACATTACGTATCCTAGCACTGACCTGGAGATCCATACTCATGTCTTGGCAAGCGGCATATTTTGGGCATCACCTCTATCAATGTTTTCACATACTGCAGAATGGTGCCCTGTAACTGTCGGAGATAAAAGGAGATAAATTAACTTGAAAGGATGAGTCTCTACTCAGAGCACATTAATTTTAAAGGGGTAACTTTTCTGGACTGGCTGGTGGCTAAGAGCAGAATGCAGTTTTGACAACAAAAACCTCAAACAATGCAAAACTCGCCTGCTTTTTGCTTTCATTATACACATAAAACTCAGCCCACAAGCTGGGGGCTCTTTTATGGTTTCACCCTGAAGCCAACTCATGGTTTTCTGTAGTTTCCATCTGAACGCTCAGCTCTGAGCACTGGGTTTGTTTGAACCTGAATTGCAAGCAGCATTCGGAGGTGAGAATCCAGTCAGATCAAAAATAGCATAAAAAAGTCTTGCTCACAATGGCTACAAAAATCACTCTTCAGCACAGGAAAGATTCCTTCTGCCTGAATACTGATGACTGGATGCATGCTATTGACATTTGACAGAGAGCATGCTGCAGAAAAATGGAATTATACTTCGGGGGAGGGAGAGGAATTAGCCGCTGGAGCGCCGATGTTGTGAATTAAAATGGATAAGAGCAACCAGATTCAATGAAAATGTGTGCTGTGATTGAGTTATATAACTGCATCCTGTATATATTTTATCCAGGATTCTGCACTGAACACAACTTAGCCTGTCCCAAGACCCTTATCTTTGCTCTGACCACTATCAATTTCAGATGCTAGCTAGAGCTTTGTACGCTAAGCAAACACAGCTGACCCCTCCAATTACTACTGTGTCTTATGAAAGTTAAGTGAAAGCACTTTGAGATCCTCAGTGTCACACTGCTCCATTAGACAAGATCAAGATGATGTATTAACATTAGCGCCAAAAATGAACTGAAGCGTTTGCAATGACTACTCTTTGCTGATCAAAAAATTTCCTTCACAAACGTTTTTCTGGTGGAACATCATGATCAGAAATCATTTTATATGCTGTGAATTAAGGCCCTGGAACTGCACAGATAACATTTCGTCTGAACATCAGATTTATCTTCTGAGAGAAAGCAGAGAAGACAAGAAGAAAGTCGTGTCTCTTTCAGCCAGTGTTAAGAGTATCAGGTAGTGATGGGCAAATTGGTATTGATAAGAACTCATCCAAACCTTCACACAAAATAGGAATCTTTTTAGAAATTAAAAAAAAATGGTATGGCTTGTCTCTTTTTAATTTTCTTTAATCTCTTCCCTTCCTTTAGTTATCTAGGACCAGAAGTCCCAAAATGTCACAAATCAGATTGCTCCTGTGCATCAAGATCTACCTAGGTATTTATGTGGGCATCGTCTGTGCAGTATCTGAGCACAATCATTGAAGGATTTTACCCTCAGAACATCCCTGTGAGGTAGGGAAATACTATCCCCGTTTACAGATGGGGAACTGAGAGACAGGGTAGGTTAAATGACTTGCTCAAGGTCACACAAGGAGTCTGTGGTTGAACTGGTGTTCGAACCCAGGTCTCGAGTCCCAGTCCAATGCCCTTCCTCCTCGACCTGCCGATAATGTGCAAGAAGAGGCTCTTTTCATGAGGCTTCTAGCCCCATTGCTCGACAAAAGAGGCTCAGCGGAACCTGGATATGCTTCAAGTAAATACTGTAACCAACACCCACAACTCTCTTTGAAGTGAACGGGATTCCCTAGCACCTCTGAAAACCAGGCTATGCGTACAGGTGTCTAGCTATGGATGGATGGATGTATTCACACACCTTAATAGAAACATTTTGGCCAAAAGTATCCAAAGCCTAGGCTGATTATCTGACCCAAGCCTCCCACAGCAGCGAGGTTTGCCCATCACTTGTTCCAGGCCCATAATTACCAGGCTTTTGACGATCTTCAGCAGCTCCTCCATCACCACTGCGATCCCTTGATAGCCTAGGAGCCGGCAGATTGTCTTGAAATGAGGAGGCCCCACGAAGTTACGGTAGGAGCTGTAGATGTGACTGTAGGCAATGTTCAGTGGCTGAAAAACGAGAAGCACAAAGACAATTATGGGGACAGGCGCATTTACAAGGGTGATACCGAATACTCTTTTCCAGGCGGTGTTTTATGTCCCACCTGTTCCGATACCTTTTTACAGAAGACATAGGGAACGAATACAGTCCATGGCACACTTCTTTTTTGGGGAAGAGGGCACCACGAATTTTTATTTTATGCCTCGGTTTAGAAGAGCGTTTGAAATTGACACCTCTTTGTTGGATGACATCCTCAATGATACCGGTGCACTTCTGGCTGAAGAGTTTGTTGGGTGCACAAGAGCAACAGCCTTGACTTTTGTCTACATACCATATAAACAAGAACTGTTGCCTACCGAGGAATCCTTGGCAACAGACGAGTAGGTATTATTGCATACTATCTCCCCATCCCTTTGTCTCATTGTGTCCTTCAGTCGAAAGTTTGCTTGTCTCTTTTCTGTGGTAGCAAAAGGTCTGCATCTGAATCCTGACCGGAACGTCTGAGCACTGCTATCACTATAACTGTTAGATATGCCTGATGAGGAAGGGGGGGGGGGGGAGAGGAAAGGACACAGGAAAGAAGGAGGGGGGGCCATGTGCTATCAGCCCTGCAGAGCTTGTCTTGCCTTCCCTTCCCTTTATTTACTACTCCTATAGCCTTTTTCAAGTGCCGAGGTTCTTGTTCTCTGCTTCTCTACTTCAGGCTACCCCTGCTGCAACCATGGACAGGGTTCCTAAGTGAATCTGTCTCCAGCCAATCTCTGACAATTATTATTAATGACGGTAGCACCTAGGAACTCCAGTCAATGCTCAGGCCCCCACAGGTGATGTGCAGACAGGTAAGAAAGAGGGCAGTTCCTGCCCCAGTCTAGGTGTTGGACAGGATGTGACAAATGGACAAAACAGACAAATGGGGTGAAGGAAGATGGGAGGAGGAGGAGGTTGCAGAATGAACAGCATTTAGCAAATGAACAGAAGTCTTCGCTTGGCATGTGCCTCACTAAACACCTGTAACATAGGAGAGTAGGAACTACAGCAGCTGGTAAGCAAACAGTGTGGGAAAGGACATGAATCAGTTCCTCTCTGTGTCTTGTAGGCGTCAGTGTAGGACTCTGTAGTTTTCTTGGCATTTATCCATGTCGGGTTGTGTGCTAGTGTCTGAATTTGGCCCTGGGGGTGGGTCGATGTCTCAAAATGGAACTGTGGGGTTTAGTTTGGCTCCTGGCCCGAAATGAATTTCCATTTGATCTTGGAATAGCCTTGGAAACAGGGAGTGTGCTGAAGCACTTTGTGTCTCTGGAATATTGGCTGGATCCAAGCAGTGCCGAGAGAAGCCGAAGGGAGAGGAAGGGAAAAGCACTTCAGTGTGCAATTTGAAAAGGACTCCTGGTCAGTATAACCGAGACAGCCGAATGCTGTGCCTGCCAGGGGCTTGCTCTGAAAAGGACGCGTTTGCATCAGGGTTTGGCACCATAAGAAAAGGGCCGTGTTCTCAATTCCTCTGCCCCCCCCCCCCCCACGACAATAACTGCTGCATCAATAAGCAGCGTCAAATATATTCTTCAAATGACATCTGGCACAAAGCGCCTCTCCCAGTGAAATGCCAATAAGCTCCCTGCCTGTCTTTGGTTAACCAAAGAGGTGAGAAAGCAAAAGGGAGGACATTTTTCTGCAGACATGACAAAGGGTCAGGTATATACTGTACTCTAATGGGATTCCCTGCCATTCCAGTAACGGAGCACAGCTTAACCCCCTTTGGCTATGCTACAAGAGGGCAAGGAGTGATGCCCTGCCTGCCAACAGGAGAGGGAGGGTGTGCAGAAGTGGCAGAACAGGACAAATCAAGAACACTCTCAAAAGTCATTGCTTCCACCATCTGCCACACACGTGCTGGTGCTAGCCGTGAGATAAATACAGTTATCCTGCAGCGCTGGCGGTCTTACCTGCCCTCGGCCCACTGAGCCATCTCTCACAGACAATTCTACCATTCCAAACCTCTGAGCAGCTATAAAAACGTGGCATTTTTTAAAAAAACCCACCAGCCGTAAAACCGCTTCCCCCTTTCTAGAGGTAGAATTTCTACTCCCTGACACAATACTCATTTGCTCACTTGTCAATTACTTTAATCAACAAATTAACCATCCGCATCATTTTGTTTAGACCAACAGATTCCTTTCACTGTTCCAAAACCCACTTGCCCATTGGAACTATTAGGAACTAGTTGAAAAGGGATATGTCATTTGGAAGCCAGGAATTCCCCTTTTCCTATGGGATAAGGTCCAGGTAGATTGCAGGATGTCATACCCAGAAAACTAGGTATGGGAAAGTTACTGAAGGTAACTTATAGAAGTGTCTAAATTGCATTCATTAAACATTTTTCTCTTTCACCCAGGCCTGTAGAGTAGGGCTCATGGTCATTAGGAGATTGGTCCACAGCCTACTGAAGTGAGTGGAAAGACTGCCACTGGCGGCCATGGCAGAAAGAGTACCGGTAACCGTTTTCATAAACTCTTTAAAGGAGCAGAAGCAGGATGCGTGACTGTTGCAGCACCACATTTGATCTGCCAGGCAGGAGGGAGGCAACCATCCCAAATTCCTGCCAATAACCCCGTACCGCCAGGTTGCAGCCAGTTACAGTAGCATCCTGTTGCCGTAGCTTTTGCAACCTATCATTACAGCCACTGGGACCCCTGTGAAACATACTACTGTGCAGACCAGGTAAGTGAACATGGAAAGGGGGAGCCCCACCGCACTTCCATGCGTTCCCTATAGATTTATCTGCGCACAGAGGCGTTGTGTGCCCTGCATTTTCCATGTCTTTCTCGCACTAGCTACCGGCGTGGGGACTTGGGGTCCAAGAGGTGCTGGGAGTCTGAGGGTCCTGTAGAGCAATGGAGGACCTGAGCTGTCCACCCTGACAGCTGACTGAGGGAACTGCGGTGTCACATGAGCTTGTCATCGATGGTGGATTTTCCAAAGCGCTCAGTGCTGGCCGAACTCTGCGTCCAGTAACGTCAGTGTGAGCTGACTTCAAAGGGAACGGCGCTGGGACAATGCTGAGCGTTTTAAAAATCCCACTCCATGTCTTGTGACGGGACTTTGCCTTGTTGGAGTCTTGCTCTTGTTGCACAGCTCCCTACTGAGGGTCCGTCTACCCTACAATTAAACACCTGCGGTTGGCCCATGTCAGCCGACTTGGGCTCACAGACCGTGGGCCGCAGGGGCTATGAAACTGCAGTGTAGTCATTTGAGCTCAGACTCTGGGTTTAACTGCAGTGCAGGCAGACCCTCAGTGGGATACCAAAGTCGTTCCTCAAAAAGAACAGGAGGACTTGTGGCACCTTAGAGACTAACAAATTTATTTGAGCATAAGCTTTCGTGAGCTACAGCTCACTTCATCGGATGCATGTTTTCTCCCATGAAGACGCTCGTTCACACTTCCTGCCATCAGGAAGCTGAAGATGGCTCTTTGGAAACATGATGATTCCCGTGATGGGGAGGCATTGCAATCGAAGAGCAATTCCACTGATTGCCCCAATATTGGGAGACCTGTTCTCCTCATGTGCAGCATTAGCATTCCAATAGCCTCCCACCTCTCCAGCTTTCATCCCACTTCCAGATTGCTTCTGGCTGGCTCGTGACCAGTGACTAACGGAGCTGGAAAGAAGCTTTTAAAGTTTACTTTTTCTTAAAGGGTATGTGTGGGGGGCACTAGTACTGAAGCTGCAGCCGCAATCCCCATTTAATTGGACACTTCAAGTTAATCTATTTTATAACGTGTGTTGCCTGCCAACAAAACAGGATGATTCATTCCTTCCTGCCTGAAAGATGACGTAAGTTTCACCAAGCTTTATGCAAAGCTATGCGGTGCTGTAATAAAAGGCGTGCATCTCCTAATAATACCATGTCTTTGAGCAGTTAACACCTAACTCCCTTTAAGGGTGAAATGCACAGCTTGGATTAAAGAACGTAGGCGGTAAGTGTATTTTAAGACAGGATAGCTGAACGTGCAAGCTGGCTTCACAGTACCATCCATTCCCCCACGTGGGCCCTCTGCCTGCAGCCCCTTTGAGCTCTGTGTGCCAGGTGAGTGGCAGCCTGCTCCCTCCTCGAGGTGAGGCAGCTCGTGATCAAACACGCATCCTAAAGCTCTGCTGTTCCAAGTTGACGGCATCTGTGCAAGCCTTTGGTTTGGGGGCCAGCCAACAGCACAGAGCAGGGCACGAAGCCAGGCTGCTAGCATGGTACAGGTGTTTGGGCCAGGAGGCTGGGAGTGCAGATAGACTGGGATGTGCAGAGATGGGTCTTGTTCCCACAGTCTCAGGATCCAGAAGGAAATAGCAGTCGGTCTCCCTTTGCCATGCGCCTGGGAGAGCGTGGTGGGAAAATCCCCATCCCATGCCGAGGTGATCAGCTGCTGCTGGGATCCCTGAGCACAGGAGTTAGCAGCAGGTGTAGTAGGTCATTTCCAAGTCTGCAGGCCCACTGCTTGTTGTCACGAATCCCTGTCTGAGCTTGACAGCTCGCCTGAGAGTGAAAGAATTCGATCAGGCCTTAAGCCGTAGAAAGAAAAAATAATGCCACTGTCAAGGTTCCCTCCCCACTCTGAACTCCAGGGTACAGATATGGGGACCTGCATGAAAAACCCCCTAAGTTTATTTTTACCAGCTTAGGTTAAAACTTCCCCAAGGTACAAACTATTTTACCTTTTGCTCCTGGACTTTATTGCTGCCACCACCAAGCGTCTAACAAATATATAACAGGGAAAGAGCCCGCTTGGAAACGTCTTTCCCCCCAGAATCCTCCCAAACCCTACACCCCGTTTCCTGGGGAAGGCTTGATAAAAATCCTCACCAATTTGCATAGGTGAACACAGACCCAAACCCTTGGATCGTAAGAACAATGAAAAAGCAATCAGGTTCATAAAAGAAGAATTTTAATTGAAGAAAAAGTAAAAGAATCACCTCTGTAAAATCAGGATGGTAAATACCTTACTGGGTAATCAGATTCAAAACATGGAGAATCCCTCTAGCTAAAACCTTAAGTTATAAAAAGACACAAAAACAGGAATATACATTCCATTCAGCACAACTTATTTTATCAGCCATTTAAACAAAACAGAATCTAACGCATATCTAGCTAGATTGCTTATTAACCCTTTACAGGAGTTCTGACCTGCATTCCTGCTCTGGTCCTGGCAAAAGCAACACACAGACAGAGAGAACCTTTGTTTCTCCCCCCTCCAGCTTTGAAAGTATCTTGTCTCCTCATTGGTCATTTTGGTCAGGTGCCAGCGAGGTTATCCTAGCTTCTTAAACCTTTACAGGTGAAAAGGTTTTTCCTCTGGCCAGGAGGGATTTAAAGGTGTTTACCCTTCCCTTTATATTTATGACAGCCACACACCTGAACCCTCTTGAAAATGAACTTCTAATGAAAAGCCTTGCTAGGCAGCCAAGTTCACCTCCTGCAATAGGAGAGCCCAGTCCCTCCCTGTAGGGGATGCATCGTATTGAACTGATACTACCTTGTTTCTCAGCCAAAGGGCCAAAAACTCTCCTCCAGAAAACATAAATGCCCAGTCCTATGTGGTATCCACAGTGCATACACAGCACAGAAAATATGTCCTTTGTGAAGGGATGTGTCCAGATGGTTTTATCTTAATGTGACGATCCTATAGGCTGCTGCTGTTATTTATCAGGACTGGGGTTCTCAGTAGAGCAGGATAGCGGGGAACATGCCTGGTGCTTTTCCTAGCAGTGGCCGTGATGCACTCTGGATAGCACAGGAACGTTCCTTTAATCCAAGGTGATCACTCAACCCACTGAGCAGAAATTGTGATCAATGTGTCACCCTTGGCACTCCCACTATGGCAAACCTGCTGCCAATGCCCCACTTCTCACTGAAAAAATCATTTGCCTGCTCCCTGCTGCCCAATCTGGGCTTTGGAGTGACAGGCCAGGTACCACCTCCTGAAACGCACCCAGCAAGCCCTGGAGGATAAACAGCCCCAGCTGCTAGCACCACCTACTGGTCCCAGCAATCCAGAAGCCCTTGTGCAGCTGCTGAATATACATGCCCAGAAAAAGTTGCGACTTACACCATTTGGGTACAATCACTATTGATATACTACATAGCATCACAGGCAGATATGGCACTTTGAGGGCATCTGCAAGACAGGTTAATTAACTCAGGTGAGTGGGTCAGGTAATGCAAAACCGCTAATGATTTCCACTGAACCGATCATGATCCTGATTCAGGCGGTGCTGAGAGGAGGACAGGTGCACATGAATGTACATAAACGGTGCACGATCAGAAGCATTTACAAAGTTAAGCAGCAGTTAACAAGCAGAGAAGTGGGCTGTCGGTAATTTTACATGCTCTGTGTGGGAGCCTTGGGAACCCAATGCTACAGCCTCAGTTCAGCTGAATTTTATAGCTGGCTGAGCAGTGGAGAATGGCTTGATTTCTACTGGACACGTGGAGCCAGACTGTTAAAGGTATGTAGGCGCCTAAATGGGAGTCAGGTGCCTAAATCCCTTTTACGATCTGTCTCTTATTCTGTTTCCCACTTCTGGAAAAAAAAGGAAACTCCTTCCTCCTTCCCTGGGTGCCCAGGTCTAAGAACTGACTGTATCACTCATGGGATATGGTTGCCTCTGAGTTCCTCCCCACTTTCTATCGTAGAGTGGATCTCCAGAGTACTTGTCTTTGATGTGTGTTGGAACACAGTAACCCGACTGAACTGTAATGCAACCCACCAATCCATGGAATTCTAACTGATGCACTTGGACCATGGACTTCCTCGAGGGTAGGTTCACTCTGACAAGGGACTTGCTACAGCAATATAATATAAAAATATATGAGGTTATACATATATTTATCACAAATTATCAAGGTCTCCTTTGAGAAGCCACATCCCTGCTTGGATATAAAACAACAAAAGAATTCTGACTCAGAGACACCCCCACACATTCGCACCCAGAGTTCTTATTTAACTAAAACAAAGGAGATTACCAAACTAATGAAGAGCTTTGGTAGGGTTAGAAACTCTCCTGCTCTAGGGCATGAGCTGACCTCTGACCTCAGAAGAAATTTCAGGAGGGGAAAGGGGAGGCAGCAGGTTATCACATCACTGCTTACTACAGAGTTTCTTGCACCTGCCCCAGAAACAGTTGGTACTGGCCACTGGTAGAGATGCTATCCTGGATTAGATAGGCCCTTGTTTGATCAATCTGGCTATTCCTATGCTCCTATATAAGATGATGAAACTATTCCATTTCCATTGTCTCCTGTTTCTAGAACAAAGGCTATTGATGAACAACCAAAGTATAATTCTGACATGACAGCAGGCAGGGAAGCCTGTTGAACTCAGCCTTGCAGGAGCCCTGATGAGTGAGTCCCTTTGTGTTGCATCATCCCTCTGTACCCTGTGTTCCTCTTGCCAGCTTTCCCCCCTGCAGGCAGGACTCTGCTTGGCTGGCAGCATGAAGCCAAGGGAGCACCTTTTCCCCTCTGCCCCTGAAGGGAGGGCTGTGCTAGGTTAAGGGCCTGAAGCCAGGTGAGAGCTTGTTCACTTTCATCTCGTCAGTGAGTATTTCCATCCCTGCTCTGGCAACAGCTGTTTGATGGACACAGAAGGGAGGCAGCCTGACCTTGGAAGATAAAGCTAAAATGTCAAGCAATGGGATGACTAAGTGGAGAGCAGGGGTTGCAGATGCTTCCTGATGTAAAATACTTCTTTACTCTCCACTTTGCCTGGTGCGTTCACTCGCTGCTGACTTCTGAAGGAGTGCTCACAGACTGCAGACTCATTCCCAGTGACTGAGAACTCCTCAGTGGTTTGAGCTTTGGCCTGCTAAACCCAGGGTTGTGAGTTCAATCCTTGAGGGGGCCATTTAGGGATATGGGGCAAAAACTGGGGATTGGCCCTGCTTTGAGCAGGGGGTTGGACTAGATGACCTCCTGAGGACCCTTCCAACCCTGATATTCTAGGATTCTATGAAAGTTCTAATCCAGAGCAAGCTCCCTTTACTGCTCTGCTTCAGGTTTCAGAGTAGCAGCCGTGTTAGTCTGTATTCGCAAAAAGAAAAGGAGGACTTGTGGCACCTTAGAGACTCACCAATTTATTTGAGCATGAGCTTTCGTGAGCTACGGCTCACTTCATCGGATGCAACAACGCATCGGATGCTCTGCTTCAGACAGCAGTGAGACACTGCCTGGAAGTGCTGGGTCTATTATGGCAAGTTTTTCGTTTCCCCCTTTATCTCTAGGCTTGGCAGAATTTGATTTTTATTTTGTTATCACTTTGACAGATAACATCCATGTTTATTTTTACGCACCTTTTAATTTTGATCTATTGAAATTTTCACAGTCAGGGGAAATTATGCAGGAGGTCAGACGCTGTGGGGTGTGTGCCGGGCAATAATGATTTAGTGATGGTAGACATTGAGATTACAAAAGTTAAAGCTTTATAACCACACAAGTTGTCAACACCACATGGAAAAATATACAAAGTAAATATCCTTAAATCAAACTTTAAGAGGTTCTCAAGCAGCATGTTTCTTATTTTGTCTATCTGTACATTTCAGTTATTATCGATGGAAATATTCTTTTGTCCACTTGCATGTGTGTGTGGTGAAATCAACGTTTACATACATTTACTAATAAAAATCAAATGCTTCCAAGCCTATTTATCACCAGTGACTCCGACAGCTTACACTGTGCACATCCTACATTTGCCTTCCCGTCTTTCCCTCTAACCAGATGGGACAGAGTCATTTCTAGGCCCCTGTGGCTATGATTTTTGAAAGGAGCCTGCCTAGATCCCATTGAAATTCAATAGAAGTTGGATGCCTTTGAAAATCGCAGCCAGGGCTGCTTCCAGGCAAAGCGGAGTACCTGGAGAAAAGATCAGCTGATGCCCCTGTAGCCTGGGCGAAGGACAGAGTGTCAGCTAGATTTTCCTGACAGTTTAAAAGTCACCGAGATCTTAAGATTAAAGACAAGCCACTAAGATATTAGATGGGATGGGATCTGAGTTACCCAGGAAAGAATTTTCTGTATTCTGGCTGGTGAATCTTGCCCACATGCTCAGGGTTTAGCTGATCGCCATATTTGGGGTCGGAAAGGAATTTTCCTCCAGGGCAGATTGGAAGAGGCCCTGGAGGTTTTTCGTCTTCCTCTGTAGCATGGGGCACGGGTCACTTGCTGGAGGATTCTCTGCTCCTTGAAGTCTTTAAACCATGATTTGAGGACTTCAATAAGCTCAGACATAGGTGAGAGGTTTTTCGCAGGAGTGGGCGGGTGAAATTTTGTGGCCTGCGTTGTGCAGGAGGTCAGACTAGATGATCATAATGGTCCCTTCTGACCTTAGTATCTATGAATCTATGAATCTAAGTGACAGAGTTTTAATAGGCAACACTTTGCTTTACTGGAAATGGTATTTTATATTTACATACTACAGCATCTCTGACCCTGAAGAATCTCCAAATCCTTCCCAGAGCCTCCCAGAAAGGCTGGCACCTTAGGGTGAGCGGGTGTCAGTACCTTACCTTGTTATAGTGCTGGGAGAAAGCACTGCAGCAGTCCCCATCCTCTTACTAAAAAGCATATTGGGAACCTCAGCATCTCATCTGAAAGTGCACTGCATGGAGCCCAATGTGTCATTCTTGGGATTTGAACCTGTGGTCCCAGGGAGGGTCGTTTAGACTGCCAAGCCATCATCCTCTTGAGCAATAAGAACAAATGGGACTCAAGCGTCAGAGTCAAGACAGCGCTTTGGAAGCAGAAAAAGCAAACGCCTGTATGTGCAGGCATATTTCCTCAGCCTGAATTAAAACCCTTTTCTTTTAGAACCTTGTGCAAATGCTGCTGGAATACTGTGTCCAGTTCCGGTGTCCACAATTCAAGAAGGGTGTTAATAAATCAGAGAGGGTTAAGAGAGGATTAAAAGATTAGAATCTGCTTTATACCATGTAGGACAAGTCACCCCTTAACCTTCTCTTTGTTAAGCAAACTCAACGGAGCTCCTTGAGTCTATCACGATAAGTACCTCCATAGAATCAGAATCACAGAAATGTGGGACTGCAAGGGACCTTGACAGGTCAGATCTGTTCCATGGGGAACAAATATTTAATAATGGGCTCTTCTATCTAGCAGTGAAAAGTCTAATGCAATGCTCACAATGGTCCCTTCTGGCCTTGGAATCGCTGAACCTATGAAAGCCATTTAGAGAACTGATAATGGCGCTGAGACAAAAGGAGGCTGGGGGCTGGCTGCCTGCAGTTGCTTTCCTGCTAATTAGCCCCCATTTTAAAAAAAAAAGCCAGAAAACAAAACTACCATGTCTGGTTCTTTCAGCTTCATGGACAAATACTTCTCCCAGACAAAAGCTTTTAGGGACAGCACTCACCAATTCATTGAAAGATGCTTGACTACAGTTTCCTATTGGTTGCTATGGCGAGTGATGATGCAATCAAAGAAGGGTATAATACAAGACTATGGAGAGGTGATGGATTTAATCAGCCCGCAACCAAGGGAGTTATCCAGGGATTCTGGCTGTGGAGAGGAAGGCAAGGCATCGCAAGCTCAGATTCATGCCTCATGACTGAACATTTATTGGCCACTGCTTAAGATAAATGCCAAGAAAGGTAAATAGCTTTTCAATGATTAGGTAGCTACTCAGTTGTGTGTGCATGTATTTAGCTGTTCACGAGAGGAAAGTAGGATACAGAGCAATTGTTAAGATGAGATGTTTCTTGAATTAAAGAATAACATAGGAAAAGAGAAAGAAAGCAAATTAAAAGAGAGAAAATCCAGATGGATAACGTTAGTCTAGTTAGCAAAGAAGTAAATATTGCCTACAGCAGGGAGAGAAGAGCTGAACGTTTCTGCTTTATAGAAATGAATTTGTATAAAGGAATTGATCCTGCAGTGAAGTTAGGAAAGGGACTAGGTGACCCACTAGAGGGGCCCTACAAAATAATCCCTGACTGAAGCTAAATGGTAGATTTCAATAAAATTCACCTGCTGAATAAGCATGGTGGTAAAAGTCTATTTCCTGGCTATATTTTATTAATTTGACTACTGTTGTTATTGAATTTATTTGTATTTCAGTAGCAAGCAAGCTCCCCAATCAGGATCCCTGACTGGCCCAACACATGGCATATCGGAAGACCTGATGCTTTCTAAAGCAACAAGTTAGCGACTGAAAATTCAGTGAGTGCTTAGGCAAATACGACAGTCACCGGGCACTTTTCCAGTGAGTGCTATGGAATTTTGATTTACAGTCCAAATGTTTATTGGAAGCTCAAGCAAGAGAAAGACTTGTGTTGAATCAGTAACTAGTTTAAGTTAACCAAATTTGCAGTCTTCTTTACATTCCTTGGGGAGCAAAAGCTTCTAGCCAGAAACCCAGCAATGAGGTGCAGAGGTTTAATGTCTGATCTGAGCATCAGGGACAAACCCACGTCCCATTTGTTATTTCGGATGGGTAACTTTCTAGTCATGAGGTGGGATGGTCTAATGGTTCGGGTATTAGCCTGGGTCTTGGGAGACTCAGGTTCAATTCCTCGCTTTGCTATGTATTTCGTGTATGACCTTGAGCAAGTCACTTAGCCTCTCTCTGTCTCAGTTTCCCCATCTGTAGAATGGGGACAATAGCACTGTCTTACTTCACAGGGCTGTTGGGAAGACAAATATATTGAAGACTGTGAGGTGATAGGTATTATATAATTATCTAAGACAGAGGTGAGAGTGCTATTGGCAGAACTGTATTGATACGTGCAAATGTTGAATTTATCAGTTCTGTTCTAGTAAACCAGGACTGCTGGAAATAACCATTGCCACTGAACTGTGGAGTCCCACGGATAATACTGGGACTGGTAGAAAGCTATTGAATTTTTGACGTTTCTATGAAAAGTTTACAAATAGAATACAAAATGTCAGTAAAAAGTCTTCCTGAAAAGCTGTGAACATTTTTCACAAACGTGTCTCCGCATTTCTTACCCAGCTTTAGCTATTACGAATTCCCTTTACTTCTGAAGACCATATGGGCCTGATCTAAAGCGCCTCGGAGTCAGTGGAAAGAGCCCAGCAGATTTCGGTAGGCTTTGGCTCAGGCCCAGTACATTAAGCATTGCCTTGCTTCTCCTTTCAGAGCCGCTATGAACATTGAAGTCCGCAACATCTCTGACACAAGAGCCACTGTCTCCTGGTCCACAAACAACCCCTGCCCGGAGAACTATTACCACGTCATCTACCGTCCCAACTGGAACAGCGTCTTTGCGGGCCACTTGCGCCAGAACTTCCATCGCGAGGAGAGGGTCCCCCACTCCCTTAGCTCCCTGGTCCTCCACAGACTTACTCCCTCAACCGTCTACATTCTGTGCATCACATGTAAAAACTCCTACCCCTCCAGCAACCATTGTACAACGTTCCACACTCTCGACCAGCACCCGCTGGCCTTGCGCGGCTTGAAGCAGGAATCTGCCACCTCCATGTGGATGGTGAGCAGCCTATTGCTCCTCTGCTTTACGGCCTTCTTGGTCTATGGCTGTTTGCAGTTCTGGTCCTCAAGGTGCCACACAGTGTCAAGGCTGGGGCAGTATAGTGCCAACCCAGAGAGGGAAGCGGATGAACAGACAAGCTCGCCTGAGGGGACTCTGAGCACTGGACTGAAGGAGGAGCTGCTGGAAGTCCCCATGACGGCTATCCTAATGAGGAGTTCCAGTATTATGACAGAGAGCCCATATAGGTCCCCCCACTGCTTCTTTCCAATCCAAAGCAGTGATGACAAGAGGGCCATCTTACCTCAGCATGGGTTCAAATGAAAGGGAAATAAAAGGAGCTCTCAGCATGGGGAACGCCCAGCAATTTGTTTTTCATTTCAGTGGGGCTGCTCTCATGCTGCAAATGTTGACCTGACATGTATCGGTGTTCTTATTACGTTGCCCTGGGATGGAACTTGGGGTGGAAAACAGCAGGCACTCCCTGCAGAAAGGGCCAGGTTTACATGGACTCAGAGGTGGAACTAAACTGTAGGCCTGATCCTGCTTGCTTTGAGGTCAAAGGCAAAACTTCCCTAGACTTTAGTGGGAGACAGCACAAGTCCTGGGACTGTTACAGTTACGCCCTGCAGTGTAGCTGCCTGTACTGTACTTAGTCACTGGGGACCAAATCCTGAGAGGGTCTGAGCACCTGCAACTCTCATGGCCTTCACTGGCTCTGCAGTCACCTCACAGGGTTTGGCCCTTAGGGGACTTCAGTCTTCAGGGCACCTTTCACCTACGGAATTGCTTCAGTGGAAAACCAATCAGCCATTTTGGGTAGGGTTATGGGTAGCTTGGGGCTCTAGGAATGGAATATTGAGTCATCTACCTCTAGGTCACTAGATAAGCCTGCAGTGCCCCTGCATCTGCTGTATCGGTGCTGTGCAGTCATCTCATAGGGCCTTCAGTCACCTTTCCCTGGTAATAAAACTCACCCTTAAAGCCACTACCATTACCTCCCAGGCCTCCCCAGTTCTATGTAAACAAGTCTGCCATATACATCTGATGAATAGACTGCCTGACACTGACGCCCAGCAATATATATACACACACCATCATTCCACTAATTCACCTTTCAGACTACAGGGATCCCAGTGCTCTTGTGGTACCGATAACCGGGTGGGAGGGGAGCCCCTCGCTGAGTCTCACCAATCCATTCTAATCTCTGTATCTCTAGACAGGGGCTGTTCAGTGGCTCTGTCCCAGTGTTAGTCAACAACACAGGGCTGTGGCCTTTCGGCTCACTCTGACACCGCTGCTTTAAGGAGGAAAGAAGAACTGTCAAAGCGGCAACACACTGGTTGCCTCGCCCAGCTTTTCGGTCTCAGCAAAGCCAAGCCGACTTGTGTGTTTCTGGCATTCTGCTAATGAACCTTTCCTGGCATTTCCCAACTGGTGACTGATTTCTGTGTACAATCTGCTTTCCTCATTGTTCAGCCTCCCTAAATAAAGTCCTTCTTCCTGGCTGATGTGGCTCGTTACTGACCTTTGATCCATAGAGGTAATAGGGCTGGACGTTGGCTGGCTTGTCTCTCTGTGGTTCCTGGGTGAATGGGATCGCTGTCCGTACAAACCTGCAGTGAGTGTGGGGAGGAAACGATAGTGCCTGTTAATTGCATTTCAGTCCAGCCACACTGTTTGTTACATGCAAACCCTGAATTGTTCTTTCAAATCTAAGCAGAGCAGAGAGGTTAAAGCTTGTCTCTACAACGCCATGGTGCATCACATGGGAAATGAAAACACTCTTGCCTTGGTGCAGACTGGAAACCTGCCGTTGTCAGCGTGGACCGTGGGCGTTTTGTGTGGTGGGTGCGGGGGCTGTGAGTTACGTCCAGTTTTGAAACAGAGGGAAGCCCTCTGGAGGCCCTCTGGAGGCCCTCTCTTGTTGTTTTTTCTTACCGGTTGGTGGAGCCATTGTAGCAGTAGTTGGGTAGAAAGTCGAAGTTTAGCTCCCAGAAGACATGCAGGGTGATACGCCCATAAGGCGCAGAGACGTTGTGATTGGCCTCTCGGAACATGGCATCAAAGCTGTCCAAAGTCATGTGCTTACACAGCAGCCGGTGTGTCAGACGATTTATCTCCAAGAGCCACTCCAGCTCCTGCACCAGGCAAAGCAACAGCGGCAGGGTTTTATGTGTTATCAAGATCATAATAGAAGTCTTATTCGATCAGCAAGAAGATGATTATACATATACACACTATAAATACAGTGAACTTATATACATACATATTATGATTATACATATAGACACACACACACACGTGGTCTTCCAATGAGGATGTATCAAATATTAAAGACATTGGTTGAACTCAAAAGGCTAAGGGCATTTGTACTTGCACTCTAGGGGTCCCATTCGACCATTTCCCTTCCTACAGGTGGAAAATGCAGTTGTTCCCCACAGAGCACATTCTTGCTAGAATAACACCTTTCACAGCAGAATCCCTGGCATGTGGAAACTGGTAATTTTACACTACTCGACTCTGATGGTCCTGCAATGTATCAGTGGCTGTGAACCATATGCACACAGGCACATTAAGCCAGAGTTTAGCCACATGGATGTAGCGGGGGAGAATTAAACTCAGGACTTTCTTCTCCCAAACCACAGGACTCTACCATCTGTACTCTGTGAAGATCCCCCACTATGAAACTCCCAAATATAGTCCCTTTGTGGATGATGGGAGCCCTAGAAATACCTATAGATAGGACAGAAAGAAGAGAAGCGAATTCACAAATGGGTAGAAAACTACTGTATATGTGATTTCAATGCAGTAATGGACAATGGTGTATATACATACTACATCAGTATATCATACTCTCTGATTCTACAGCCCTTTCAAACAATCACTGAGCTTACCACAATGGAGGTCAGGTCTTCACTCTCAAAGCGGCTAATTGCCTGGTCTAATGATTTGTACATCGCAGCTGAAATACGCTGAGTTATGAGCCTGTTCAGGTCAATTGATCTACCCAGCAGCTGTGGACAAGAGGAAAAGATACTAGTGGGAAAAGGGAAAGATGGATCCAAACTAGAGCCCCAGAGCCAAACCAGCTGGAAGGTGGAGAAAGTTCTGATCTGGATCCAAACTTCGCTGGTTGGATCTATCTCTATCTAAAAGGGGGTTCGGAACCTGGAAGGTAAATAACCAATCTTTCCTGATGCCTTGTCGTAATAATGATAAATGCTTTTGACTCAGTGTTCCGGTTACTTCTTAAATATAGGAAATCTGTTGTCATTAATCTTGACTGTACCCAACAATAGAACATGACCGAGACACTGACATTTTCAGTTGACAGCAGGACCTGGCTAAATCCCCTAGAGACCATGAGACCTTTAGGAAATGTCTGAGGCTGCTGCGTCTGTTGTACCTGGACGTGTCTCTGTTTGAGTAACGTCTCGTAGCGATTGGATGGCGGGTAAGGGATAATCACGCCATAATTCTTACATTCAGCCCGGAAACGTTTATCCAGTAAGACACTGGAAAAGGAAAATATTATCAGTGCATTTGCCCCATCATCCCTTCTCCTTCCTCTTAATCTTTTCCAAGGGCAAGTACATCCCCTTCTGAGTCCTGCCTTCTCTGAGTCATCCCCTTTATGAGCTGGGAGGGTTCTCCCAACCCCTCCTCCCTCTCTTTAACCATATTTTTATACCCCTCTGTCATGGGGGTGTATAACCCCACACTGGTAGATAAAGGGTTAATAGGTGCCCGAGCATTCAGGCAGCCACTTGGCTGTAACTAGAGGGCATGCTAGGTGCAGTTTATTATCAGTCTCAGCTGGGGAGGAGCTAGATGTTCATCAAAGAAGAAGCTCAAGCCAGTGAGGAGAGAGACCCAGGGAGAGGAGGCTCAGCAGAAGTGGGCTAGAGTTCCCTCTCTCTGGGGAAGGCACCCACAGGGGTGGAGCTAGCCCCGTAGTGGGCCCTGAAACAGGGTCTAGACTCCAGCTGGGTAGCCTCTTGGGTCAGTCTTCCAGAAGAGGAACAGGGAGATGGAGAGAACCCAGAGGGTCTAAAAGCATAAGCCCCGGGCAGGCAACAGTGGCTTGGCTTGGAGTCTGCCTGGGGACGCTAGGGAATGCCTGGGAACCCGCGACTCTGAAAGAAGAGTGGGGTTAAAGAGCAGCCCGGAGGGGTGGAGGATGTAGTGGACACTTGATACCCCAGAAGGAGTGAGACTGAACATGACCTGGCTGGAGCACCGAGTCATTAGAAGAGACAGACCACCACAGGGGCCGAATGGCTGTTGGAAGGTGGCGTCTGAGGAGAAGGTCCTGAAAGGCAGGTCCCAGCCATGAGGTGGCACGCTGGCCAGTGAGTCACTCTTCGACACCCCCACCTCGTCAAACTCACAGCTGCCATTGTTATCTGCCACCCTGCTGTCCATCGTTCTCGGACACACCACCAACGGCTTGTGTAAATGGAGAGTGCGTGCGCGGCAAGGCAGGGCATACATCTAGAGAGCACTGGTGTGCCATGTACTAACAGTCTGCGTGGGCCCTGCTACCGCACACTAAAAGTTCCCAAGTGTGCACGGACCTACTCCCATTCACACTAACTCGCTGTCTAGACAAGCCCAATGAGTGAACTGCTGGTTCTGACACATGTAAGTGTTGGCAGTTACTGGGTAGCTGACACTGGGACTCTTCCACGGATGGGCTGCCTTCTTGATGGGCTGCTTCAGGGAATAACTTCGTTGGTGGGAGACCACCAGTCTTGCATCAGGGTGAATGTAATTTGGGGATATCTGTAGGCAAATCCTGGACATTTTCTTGCTGGCTGCGCTTGCACAGGGGCTGAAGCTCTCCTTTAGAGGTTCTCCTTGTTCCTCCCCGCACTGTACCCTGTGTTAAGCCAAGGTTCTGCATTATGGCCACCGTGCAAGGGTAGGACTGGCTCATCAATGCCATGTATGCCTTTAAATGGTTAGAAGGATCATGGCTCTTTGGGGCAGGGATTGTCTCTTTTATTGTGTGCCTAGAGGACCTAGAACAACACATCCTTGAACCCTCCCTGGAGCCGCTAGAGGATACCTCAGAGCAAACAGTAATAACAATAATCAGCAGCAACGGGATTCTCGTACCTGCCAGCCATTGCTTTATAATAGGCAAAGATCTGATCTGCCAACTTGTACACAAACTGGTCAAAACACAAGTTCACCTGACAGAGAAAGAAATATACATCACAAGGGTGTAAACAACATAGAAGAAATAGGCTCTTAGAACAAGTGTGAGCGTGTGTGTGTGTGTGTGTGAGAGAGAGAACCACTGTTTTAATAAAACGCCATCCGTAACAAAGCACTTTACCCTACATTTCCTGTCACCTAGCAGAGGGGTTTCCACACTCTCATGATAAAGGAATGCAGACCATTGAGCATTTATGTTTCTCGCCTTTTAAGAATCCTACCATAAAGTCTTCCTCTCCCATCCCCTGTCCCCTTTATCTCTCAGTTTGAGCGGAGTGGAAAACAATGTTGACTTGAACTGAAACAAAATTTTTTGGTTTTTCTTGTTGAAATGAAACGAGCTGAAGGAACCGTTTTGAATGGCATTGCGAAACAAGACATCAATTAAAAATGAAACGTCAAAAGAGCCTCTTTCGAAAACATCGAAATGAAAGGCTTTGACATTTACGGAAAAAAAAACACCCTGACACGATTCGAATTCCAATTTGCAAATAGTTTTGATGCGAAGAAAAATGCATTTTTTGGCAAATTTACTATTTGCTGAAAACAATTGTCCTCCATGTCCTTTCTTGCCTCTTTCCCCACTGACATCTCATGACTCTTCGGCCATTAGTTACACTTTACACACCCCAGACGTGAATATTTTGCTTTCACTGGATCCACATGGAGCTGATTGCTGACTGGGCCATTGGTCAGCAGGAATACAAAGGCTCCTTTGGAAATTTGTGGCTTTCTCTTGAATATTTCTTAGTATTTTATTTTATTTTTTTAGGGGATACCTCTAATTAATTCACTGAAAAATTGGTCTGTTCAGTCAAATAGGACACGTTTGTGAAGCACGAGGGAGCTCTTCATTCATAGCACAGTCAGACAAATAAAGAAGAACAGAACTTACTTCAGCTTCAATTTCATCGTATAGGAACTGCTTTTTAAACTTGGTCAAGGCATAATATGCGCTGTCATTATATAGGTCCAAGGGATACAGCACGTACCTGAAGGGAAGAAAACAGTTCATGTTAGAGTCATAGAGTTTATGGTCAGAATGGATCATCTAATCTCAACTCCTATAAACCACAGGGCACCACCCACCACCCACACACTCAACCCAACAATCGCAATGAGACCAAAGTATTGCAGCCCACAGGAGACTAGACTACGATGTGCCACAGGCAGAGAACAGGAGGGACCAAGGTGCACTGGTGCCCAAGGCGCCCGCAGTGGCAAGGGAAGGATGAATCGAGATATACCCAGATAATCCTGGCAAATGACCCACAGGCTGCAGAGGAAAGCGTAAAACCCCCAAGGTCATTGCGAATTGGACCTGGGGGAAAAATCCTTCCAGACCCCACATATGGTGATGATTGTGACAGTTACCCCTGCACCGAGCACCAGAACAAGGCATATGGCCCCTCTGCAACCACTCCAGCCCAGCCACGTCTGTTGGAATGGAGAATTCTCCAACCTCGTGCCTTTCAGCTCCACCTACTCCAGCTCCTGAAACTCCCCCCACAGTCCCTAGATCACAGTTGCTGGAAGTAGCTAGAGGACAGCTGGCTTTCTGCTAGCTGAGGGTCCCCCGCACCACCATCCATGCCAGGGAATTCACTGTCTGCCCTTTAAGAAACTTCTGTGCTTCTCTAGCTTTGCAAAGGGACCTTAGTGTCTGCTGCACCTGCCCCTAGAGTAGAAAACAATTTCTTTCACAAGGAAGCAGTTATAATGCATAACAAATGGCATAAGAGTTAGTATTATTTATTACTTGTATTACCACAGTGCCTGGGAGCCCCAGCCAGGGACCAGGGCCCCACTGTGCTCGGCGTCAACAAACAGAACAAAAGGCCCGGTCGTGCACAACTGTATCACAAAGTCACATGTACACTCAAATACTTATTATGATCCTCTGATAAAACTTCTGTCCCCTAGGATAGGCTCCTTAGTGCCCTGAGGTCCAGCTAATGAACCCACCCACAGCCACCCTTAGGCTCTTACTCCATCATGGAGGGTTCCTTGGTTTCCAGGATGTGGTCCGTGAGAATCCAGGGCATCGACATCTCGATGGGGAACTGGATCCGACGGCCCATGGTCAGCTCCAGAAAGAATTCTCGGAACCAGAGCTGGGACAGATCGCAGCACTGCTGCAGGGCTTCTGGAAATAGACAGGATATTTCCCCCACACCGGGAGAACACAGAGTTTACTGTCTGCAAGAGAACTAGGGGAAACCTACAGCAAAGGGCAGGCCCTGTAGGCCAGGCATAACATTTATTTTAAATGCAGTTCAGCTATTCTATTCCATCACAGTTCTCAAACCACACCCATCACCATGGTACCTGAGCACCTTACGGGTAGGAGGAAGAAAAGATTATGATCCTCACTTTATAACTGGGGCACCGAGGCTCAGGGATATCAAGTGACTTGGCCAAGGTCACACAGGGAGTTTGTGGCAGAGCCAGGAAAAGAGCCAGGAGCCTTACCCACAAGACCACCCCTCATTTGCTAGTGCTGCAGCATTCATCTTCACTTAAGAGGTGGCCAGGATCTGGTAACACGCCTGAAATCAGACCCAAGTGCAAACCCTTGACTCAAAGTAACATTTGCTGGAGAGGCCACTCTTGAGCAAACCGACCCGTCGGACCAGGCTGCCTACGACCGTCCCATCTGTGCAGCGCAGCCGGACAGGACCGGGTGCAAGTCCACCTCTGCTATAACCTCACCGCTGATGTTGAGAAGGTGGGTGAAGAAGAAGGACTGCTTGTGAAACTCCTCAATGGCCAGGACTATTGGCCCATCCAAGCTGCTCCTTAGAGTCTTCTTCGAGCCGCTCTTGTCTGCGATGAGCGACTCCAGCATAGTCCGCACCATGTAAAGCTTTAAAACAACCAGCAGCATCCTGACTGATACAGCAGCACATGGTGCTCTATAGGCAACCAGCCCCTCCACCCCCCGGGAGTTTCCACCCAGTGGCTGGATCCTGTAGGCTGCTTCCATTATTAATTTGAGACCCGCAAAGAAGATGGCCCTAGCATGTATTGTAGGACAAGTGATGCACCAAAGGCAACAATGGGAGCTACCTGCATAAGACATATGCAAAGACTTTGGAAAAGAGAAGACTATAGGGGCCAACAACTAACCCCCAGAATGGGCCACCGCTGGATGACTTTATGGCCCCAGGACTCCCTGGAGAAGTGGAGACAGTTTACGTACCTGTGTGCTTGATGGACCCACTGCTCGTCGAGGAACCTTAATATCGAATCCACCTTTGGGGTCCTTCTCGCCTCTCAGGCAGGGGTCATTAGGGGGCTCCCGACCTCCCTCCCAGTCACAGATTGTCTTCCGAATTGCCTGAAGGACACTGGGATGGTGAAAGCAAAACTTTAAAACTTGCCTTTAATGTGAGGAGAAAATGCCCAACGTCATGCTCATAAGAGGAGGGAAAACACATTGTGCATGGACACCTGGTGGGATGGGTACTCGCACCGGCTAGGTTTGGGAGGGTGGCTCACCAGGGTTGGACTGTACCCATCGGATGGTTACAGGTGCGTTGGTCACATGAGGATAAGCAGCTCACCGTGGTTTGTTACGGGTGTGTTGCTCACGAGTGCTGGGCAAGGCGCACCGGTAGGCTCTGGATGTGGCGTATGGCTGGCTATAGCTATGGGAGGGCTGCCCACACAGAGGGTCACCCATGGGGGTTGGGCTGCAGACAGGACCACACTAAATAGAGATATGCTTTAAGTTACATTTTGGGCCCCACCTGATCAGGACATTCTTCTTTTTCCTGACTGCTTGTCTCAATGGTTCTCGGAGGGTCACCTGGGCAAAGTCTTGCAGGGCTGCATAGATAGTGTTTCTGATGGCCTGGTTAAAGACACTCTCCATCCGGCCCATCAGCACTTGCAGACCCTTGATCATGGCAATTACCTGGGTAAAAGGAACAAAACTAGATAAGTTTCCTTGCATTCGCAGAGGTAACTCTGGCGGGAAAGGAAGGAGTATTATTTCCATTTTGCAGCTGAGACCCTGAGAGATGAAGCCTGGGATTGTGAAGGGAGTTAAGTGCCCAACTCCTACTGAATGTCAGTGGAGATTGGGTGTGTCACTCCCCTAGACGGCTTTGAAAATCCCAGATTAAGTGAGTTGCCCAAGGTCACACAGGAAATCTATAGCAGAGCAGGGAATTGAACCCAGGTCTCCATCTTACTGCCTTAGCCATGAGACCATTCTTCCTTGTGAGGGCTGACCGTCTCTTTGGACAAAACGAGCCACTCTTAGCACCTACCTCCACAAAGGCAAATTTCTCCTCGCTGGTGTAGTTGTACCGGGTGGCTCTCTCATACTCCTCAGCGGTGCCTGGGCAATCTTTGTTACAGAACTTATCGGTGGGATGTACCAGCTTCCAAGAATACTGGAAGGAGAAAACAAAACCAACGCAACTAGTAAGGAGCACAGCTGAGCAGACTGAAATGGCGCATCATCCTTTTAGAGGGCTTTCCATCCTTTCAGACAAACACTCCCTCGCCTCCACTCCTGTTGTTTATAGATAATAATTCCTTTGGGAAGCTTGAAAACAAGCTGTTTCCAGATCTGACTCCATGGTGGTGTGCGAGCACTTTGCTTTGTTTATTGTAGGGTTGCTAATGACTTCTGGGCCATTGGCATTAAGTTCTTGTACTTTTCTAACATCAAGCTGACCCTTAATGTTTATTCGTAGAATTCTCAATAAAACAACTGTCAGCATCACCCCCGTTTTAGAAATGGTGACAAAAAAGCCAAATTTTGACATTTCAATGAAAAACTTTGAATTTCAGTGAAAACTGTTTTCAAAACAGTCGACTAAATTTTCACTTTTCTCGTTGACCGTGAAAAATTCCCAGCCCTCAAGGCAAGCACCTGGTGGGGATGTGACCCTTGTTGGTACTCACCACTTCCATGACATGGGCGCTCCACTTGGAGAGCAGCTGCAGTCCCCGTAAAGCCAAGTCAAAGAGCTCCCTGTATTCCTCATCTGACTTCTGGCTGTCCAGCCCCGAGCCGGTGACCACCTGGAGACCCCCACACAGTGGCAAAATTAGAGTCATAAACCCAAGGCCATGCTCTTCAGCCACGACTGCAAGCTATGGAATAAGAGGTCTAGCTCCCCTGATTCCCAGATGAAATGCCAAAAATGCAACGGGCAATGTATCCCCCACAGGAAAAGCAAACTATTGTTACAATCCTAGCTCAACATGACTCTTAGTAAGCGCACAAGCAGCGTATTTCCTACAGACCTGGGACTCAGTGGTGTCTCTCCTATAACGTAAGAGAAAATACAACTCCTTCCTTATCATCCCAGTGTCTCAGAGATTTCCCTGAGATGCCCCAAATATAAGCCAGCAATTTGTGACTCCTTTAAATAACAACAGAAAAACACCCATACACAAGGTCTAGGCACCCTACCAATTAGATCATAATTACCAATGATGACCCAGCAGCAAATAATAATCACAGGCAAATATGAAAGGACTCAGTCAGCCAATACATCCAAAGAGCAAGACAGGTCCTTTAGTCTCTCCCACGAATCTTCCTCCAAAGCCCTGGCAGGTAGTTTATTTATTTCAGTTTAAATAATAAAAAGACACCGGTGCAAAGCTCCAGGTGCTCCGATACACAATGAATTATATATGTTTTGTTGCAATATTATTCATATGAACTATATTGTCAATAATGGAGTATTGTACCGAAGAGATAAGTGGCTTTTGCAGCCCGCCTAGAAGCTCATCCAGTTTACACGACTTGCGTCTACTGATGACTTCAGCGGTAGTTTGTGCCACTCGCGTCTCTCTCACCCCCCATGGAACATGGATGTGACGTGCTGCACCATTCACTGGACTCCTCCTCCTTCACCCCGGGGGACGCCCACCATCTAAGGTGGCGGCCGGAGGCGGCCGCTGCCCAAACGTACCTCACTGTTGCTGTAGCGGGCGAGCTCAGAGATGAAGCGGATGTGGTCGTCTCGGATCTGGACCATCTGCTCACAGATGTTGTACTGGGGACTGATGCTGCTCTGAGTGCACATCCACCTGGGCAGAAAAGCGGCCTCTTTAACGGAGAGGGCACCCGGCGGAACGCGACCTCCCGCTCAGCTGCCGCCTTCCCTGGGCGCTCTGAAAGCCTGTCACCTTCAGAGCATCGGGACTCAGCGTGCAGCAGCCCTCTCCCGTGTCCCACCCTAAGCCGCTGGACAAAGCGTGTGTGTGATGCACGGTCCTCCTCCGTCCCGAGGCTGGCTCACATGGTGTTACACCGGGTTCTCATCTACCTCTTCCGCCAGGATAAGCCTCCTTCAATTCCGCCCTGGTAATGCAGCTGGGCGTGCTGTACTTACCTTCCAGCCACGGAGAGCAGTAAACAGCCAGCCATCTCTAGGCTGCTATCCATGCTGCTGTAAGGGGCGTGCTCAGGGAACAAATAAGAGCAACACAGGCTGTGCATCGCCCAATCCCTACTTCCCAACCCGGAGGATAACCATCTCCGGACAATATCATCCCGTGCGCCCAGCCTTGAAGTTCTGGTTTGCGTTTTCTACCACAATAGTGGGGTACCACTGCAGTGGACAGCAAGGAACACTGCTTCCTTCCTGCTCTTTTTTTGGTCCTGGATTATATATTCCTACCCCAGCAAAAAACCTGTATATAATTTAATATGCAGAGAACAATCAATTGGCCTGGATTCTCTTTCGTAGTCTTTAAGGGACCTTAAAGTGAGGGTCCTGGCTCCTTTACATGGCCAGTATAAAAGAGTATTAGTGGAAATAAGAACTAGGTCCATTCAATGAATTTAGCCCCCGTATTCCTGATCATGAACTATCCAGACTTGGAACTTGGCCTTATCGCAAAAATGTTTTCTGCGCACAAATGTCAGCCCATGGGATTCTCATGAACTATCGTCATGGCGACTGCTTCGAGTATTCGGAATTGGCTCTTCATGCCGCGTGACAGGCCACGGTAAGACACGAGGTGTTGTTTCTGCTCCGTGGCTAGATGCTGCCTGACACTCTTGTGCACAGGAGAGGGACTTGAATAAGTTGCTTGTGTTGGGAGCATTCCCACGAGACTATGTCCACACAAGCTCCTGGCGCAGGTACTTGTGGTGGCTGAAGTTCTGGTAAGTGCTTGATGGTGCTATCCCAGAATCCCATTACTCGGCTCTTACCCGTTTCAGTGTCCTGTGCTTCCCACAAGAGAATCGGCAGGTTAACAGGGATGGCCAGTGCTGCACCAGCCCAGCCTGCCACATATACTGTAGTCCATAGGGAAGAAATAAAATGCCGTGCAACAAAAACACAATTAATTCCATCTGGAGTGAGGGAGGTGGGAGGAAGGGACAGAAAGGGGGAAAATGATGAAAATGCAAGTCTAAAAGGGTGCAGGGAATAAATGGCCCCCCCCACACACACACTTGGAGCAGTTTCGTAGCCAAAGTCCCATGCAACTTCAGTTAGGAAGTGTGTGAAGAAGGAACCTGTGTATTAGCAAGGCAGGGCGAGGAGAGATATGTGGTGCCCACATACTGTGGTGATGGGCACATTAGAAACGTGATTAGTCAGACAGGTAGTCAGCTAATTAGACTCTAGGATGGCAAAATGAGGAGAGCTGGTAGAAATTTTTCATTGAAACATTTTTTAAAATCAACAAATGGCTTTACGATCAAAACAAACATTTTCACTTTGGTCAAAAATTTCCATTTTTTACTGATACATTTTGTTAAAAAATTCTGAGTTTTGATTTTCAGAAACTGAAAACTTGGACCGACCAACCAAAAATTTTTTCCCAAAATGTTTTCAAAACCGGCTTTTTTGTAAAAAACAAAAAACCCCAAAAGTTCTGGTGGGAATTTTTGAAACCCCACCCACAATGTTTCAAAATTCCTTGTGCAAAAATAATTAACATTGTGCAAACAGCTCAAAGAGTGAGGGAAGGTCAGATACATTCTTGGTTGGGAAGGTGCATGAGGACACCTCCAGCCAGCACCCGTGCGGGAGGAGTGGAAGCCTATCCTAGGTGTGCCTGGCCTCCATTGTGAAACTGGAATATAAATGAAAGCCTGGTGATTAAGCACTGTGTAATTTCCTAGCCCCATGAAAGGAGACTGGTCTCTTTATGAGACCGTTGAAGAGCCTTGGTAGCTAGAGTGGATGGATCAGTGAACAAATGACTTTTGAGGCTCCACTTTCTCTTTGAGGAGAGAAGCGAACTGAGTTTGAAGCCTTTAGTTCATTTTATGCGGACTTGAGTCCACTTCACAAAAATCAGCAGTAGCAGTTTAACACAGCGGACAATGTTGGTTTAGGAATGATCAAGGACTGAACCAATCAATGCCTAAGAGGCTCCTTGGGACAGTGGAGACACGAAAGCAGCACAGCACATTTTTGTATTGCTTTTCTGTTATTTGGTCCCACAGAAGAATGCTCACGGAAAGCCAGATGGATACCTTGTTCAATAGCCAAGCTTATCTCAGTCAGGCACTGCTTATGTGCCATGGGCAAAGTTGCAAATGCACCTTAATCCCAACCTATCACAGGGATATCCACATCCATCTCTGACGTTCTTTGGAGCAGTAACTGACCACTGCGCCAAACCGTGCAGACAGGTGTGTTTGTGTGCGTATGTGATGTGATCTAAACTGACAGCTTCACACTCATTTCACATGAGAGCTAAACTGGATTTGAATCCAGATCCTAGACGATTCCACAAACCAACAGCACCACCAAGCTCCAGGGAAAGAAACTGTTTGAGGAAAATGGAATCACCACTATTAAGAAACTCACGTCAAATGGATTTGACTGGTAGGTGCATGTTTCATTCCCTGTGTCCCATATGAAAACCTCCTGCCTGGGGAAGGGCTGTGGAGTGGTCTCACTGTAACTGCTTCCACTGGAAAAGGTGCCCTGCTTATTGCACAGATAGAATCCAGTGCTGTGTTCATGCTCTGGAGGATTTTGTACCCCGGATCAAAAATGTGGATTAAAATCTGCCCAGAGCAGGCACACATCACTCACATTCACACAGCCTGTGCACCTGAGTGCCCACACACCCATGAACACTCAGACCGGCACTCACAGCTACTCCCCCCTCCCGTGCAAGTACACAAGCATGGGCACAGAGCCATATGACACTCCTGGGTGTGTTCTCACTCATGTGCCTAAACTCACAGCCACCCACGCACACTCACATGGATGCACACTCACAATCCCCAATGACTGTGAGCACACACCCAGTGCACCCTACATATAGGCACACTTATATGTCCACATTCTCACTTTCCTGCACACACACACAAACACACACACTCGTGCCTGCAGGAACGACCTGTCTTTCACACACACACGTATACACCTGCACAGACAACTGACCTCACATTCAGGCATGCTCACTCCTGTGCATTCCTGCCCAAGCACCCTTGGGCACACGTGGGCCCCTGGAGCCAGCCACGCACAGACCTCACACACTAGAGAAGGAGTGTCATAACTCCCTCCCCTTTCCGGACACATGGAAGCCAAGAGACATTACGGCAGGCACTCACTTGGATTTGTTCTCCTCATAGTGAGCACTGGTCTTAATGTATCTGGCCAGTTCTATCTGCATATCGCCGAATAAGGGAACCACCTGCAGCTGCTGGAAAAGAAAACATAAGAGGGTTGAAATATGGTAGAGGTTTTCCTTTGGCTGGAGAGCAACACAAAAGGACACGAGAGGGCATCTTCTGCCCCTGAGGTGCTGGATTGGGCCTGCCAGTTGAAGGGGAGGTGCACACCTGGACGCACAGGCATCCCAGATGATGAAAATGACTGAAAACTTATGCCAGGCTTTTTACATAGGGAGGATCATCCTGCCATAGACCTCCCGGCCCCTGGCTTTGGTGATACCCTGTTTATTGCTCAGTAATGTACAGGGCCACATCTCCAGCACCCGGGAGTCCCTAGGCAATGGGCCATGCACAAGCACCAGCAGCTGCTGGAGAGAGAAGAGTGTATGTATAGAAAAGATAAATACATAATAACCCTGAACCACTCACCCCGTCCCTCCCCGCCCCCTCAAAGAGAAATAAAGCAGTACGCTAGCATTCAGGGCTCCTGCTGACTCCAAAAACGGACAAGGATGCAGCCATTGCATGGGCCCCGGGCACTGGTGGCAGCTTGGTCTCTCCTCTTCTCTGTCTGTGGCACACAACACTTTAGTCTCCTGAGGACCTAAATGCTTTAGTCTAACCCAAGTTCCTGGGCTCAACGCATCTCCTACACTAACATCACCATGGGTTGACAGGAAGTGATGAGAGTGACAAGGCAGCAAACAGCAGCCCTATGTAAGAGGGCAAAATCCTATTGTGGTTGAGCAATATTCATCCATTAAGTACAAGGTTGGTTTTCATTTTCACTCGAATGAGGCAGAAATTGTTAATAGTGCAGGGATTCACTCCCCCCCCCCATTTTAGGAGGAAAATTAAGTCAACAGGACTTGATGAAAGGGAAGTTATTGGCAAAAGGACTCAGTGGACGGAAAGCTAACGGCAAGTATTACCACAGCTAATGGGAAGTGAATAGGATACAATACATTTCATAAGGAAAACATGCTTTATTCTCCTATTCATTGCCGCAGCCACAACTATTCAATGCCAGATCTTACCATGTCTGCTAGTGCTGATGTGACCCAAATCTAAAGGGCCAATTTATGGCTGGCTCTGGGCATGTGAGCGATGGAAGGGAGAAGACGCTCTCCTATGAATGCATCCGATGAAGTGAGATGTAGCTCACGAAAGCTTATGCTCAAATAAATTTGTTAGTCTCTAAGGTGCCACAAGTCCTCCTTTTCTTTCTCCTATGGAGGGAACAGCTGCAACCCAAGCCAGGGGTTGCAGGCACTCTGCTAAGGGCTAGGTACTGGACTACCCACAGAGGGGAAAGAGAGGCAGAATAAGTGCAGGGACTTAGCCCTTTGCTTTTTCTGCAGCAGCCAACGGAGCTGGGCTGGTATGGATGGACATCCTGGCATACACGCAGAGTCCCAGGAGGAAACCAGGAGGAACCAGGCGGAACTTGTCCAGGTGCTCCCATTCCTGCACAGACCCTTTGCAACCCACTCCCTGAGCACAGCATGGCATACAGCCACAGGACAGCCCAGAACGAAAGGAGTGAAATTGTTCCCACAAAGCTTAGCATTAATTCTCTACAGAACCTTCTGAGCATTTTGAGGTGCAGGTTCAAGCCAACACACGCTTCCAATTCACACTTCTACCCTACAGGGGCTCTGATTTCCAGATGAAATGAGGGTGCATAAAGCAAGGCAAAGGGTTGTTTGGCTCCTTTGGTCAATGGTGGGCTAAAGAGAAAAAAAAAGCCAATCATTAACCTCAGAGACCACAATGAATTGGACTAGAATTTCAATAGGGCTGGAAAACCCTGTATTTCTCCAGCGAGTACAAACGACTATCAGAAATACGCCACCTGCTCACCCAGATCCATGGCAATCCAACCATCTCCGTCGCCTCAAGAAGGACCTGGATCAGGCTGAGGATCCTTAGGCCTTTATCTGAACTTTAAATATGTTTGTTGTTTGCTTTAAAAATCACACCCAAGCAGGCTGGATCATTAATTGACAGCAATCTCAAACCTGACCTGCACAGGCCACTGACCTTGAAGAACTTGTCTATTTTGCTAAGATTGATTCTCTTCTTGGTGTCCAGTTTGTAAATGTTGCTGACATTCCCATCCATCAGATAGAGACCAAAGCCCATCACCTGGAAGGACATGGAGACAACAGGAGAGGCTAGAGTCATTGTGATGAAACAATAAATAGACAGCATAGGTCAGAAGGGAATTCCTTTTTTATAGGGCATGAGAATGCATTGTCTCAGGGTCCTGTATCTCAGCTCTAGCCATGTGAAATTAGCGATGGGTAGGGTGGGGAAAATCAAATATTTGTGGATACATAGCACGTTGGCCTTGATCTTTTGCTTTATTTGTTTTTTTCAAGAACAAAAGGTGGTTTCTGCCACCATAAAATGTTAAAATGGAAACGGAAAAATTTCATCCCAGAGCAAATTTGAAAAAATTCATAATTTTTCCCCTGGTGAAATTTCAACCTGTCCGTAATGAAAAGCCATGTTCACTTGTGGAAAGTTCAACATTCTGCTCCAGATTAAACTCACAAATGCTGAGGACAATCTCATAAGAATGGCCATACTGGGTCAGACCAAAGGTCCATCTAGCCCAATATCCTGTCTTCTGACAGTGGCCAGTGCCAAATGCTTCAGAGGGAATGAACTGAACAGGGCAATTTAGAGTGATCCATCTCCTGTCATCCAGTCCTAGCTTGTGGCAGTTGGAGGTTTAGGGACACGCAGAGCATGTGTTGTGTCCCTCACTATCTTGGTTAATAGCCATTGATGGACCAATCCTCCATGACCTTATCTAGTTCTTTTTTTAATCCATTTATACTTTTGACCTTCCCAACATTCCATGCCAATGAGTTCCACAGGTCGACCGTGCATTGTGTGAAGAAGTACTTACTTTCTTTTGTTTCTTTTAAATTGAATGCCTACCAATTTCATAGAGTGCCCCCCAGTTCTTTTGGTATGTGAAGGGGTAAAAACACTTCCCTATTAATTTTCTCCATGCCGTTCATGATTTTATAGACTTCTCTAACATATCCCCCTTAGTCATCTCCTTTCTAAGATGAATAGTACCAGTCTTTTAAATCTTCCCTCATATGGAAGCTGTTCCATACCCCTTCTCTGTACCTTTTCCAATTCTAATTTACACTTTTTGAGATGGGGAGACCAGAACTGCACACATTATTCAAGGTGTGGGTATATCATGGATTTATATAGTGGCATTATGATATTTTCTATAATATTATCTATCCCTTTGCTAATGGTTCCTAACATTCTGTCCACTTTTTTGACTGCCACTACACACTGAGTGGATGTTTTTAGAGAACTCTCCACAATGACTCCAAGATCTCTTTCTTGAGTGGTAACAGCTAAATTTAGACGCCATCATTCTGTATGCATAGTTGGTATGATGTTTTCCAATGTGCATTACTTTGTACTTATATAAACGCAAGGGGCAGGCCAGGGAGTGTTCAGCAGGTAACAATGTGAATCGTTAGCTAGCTGCCATGACCACCCTGCATTCTCTGTTCGTGAACTCTGACTATTGACCTCAGCTCTGACTAGGACCATGACTCCTGCTTGAACCAAGGAACACTCACATGGATCCTGACACCTGGTATTGACCCTCGGCCTGATCCAGTACCAGTCTTTGGCTTGACCTTGGCCTGACTATTGACCGTGATACTGACTCTGAGGCCCGGCGGTTGTTCCTGCCTATCAAGCTCCTGCCACTAGTCCTGCCTACCTTCGCCCGAGATCCTGACACGTTCACTTTACGGCCTCTTTGGGGTCACGGCACAAATGCTGGAAGGAGCCCAAAGAATCCAACGATCGGTTCCATCACTGCTAGCTAGGGGCCTGAGCAGCAACATTCAGGGGCTGCTAAGTCGGGGGGGGATTCAGATCTGGGGACTGGTTTGCCACATGAGGCTGATTTTGGCCCATGCAAGCAAAGAGCGGCTCCTAAACACCTGAGTGTGACAACAGAAGCACCACTTGACTGCTGTGCACAGAGCTTTCCCGTTCATCAGTGAGAGGCTCCACCTGCTGGCTGAATGCATGGTACAGCCATCGTATCCTCTGGGCACGCTGGGTTGGGTTGCCGACCTGGTAAAGGGTCCAGAAGGAGAAAGCTGGTGGCGAGGAGCGACAGGGAACAGAGGAAAGAGAGAAAGGAAGAAGGGAAAAAAAGGTCTGTGGAAGGAAAGCAGAAAGGACAGGAAGAATAGAGGAGAGGAGAGAGAACAGACTGAGAAAAGCCAGCCCAGTGATCCACTGAAAGCGCCGTACAGGGACGAGTCACTGCTCTGGCAGCTGGGAATGCCATGGAAGCAGCACACTCAGCCCCCGGGCAGGGGCAATGCTTCAGAACATGCCTGCGTGACCCATGCTTAGAGCTGTGCCCGGCTCTGCTCAGCTAGACGGAACGTCATGGGGCCTGGAGGGGGAGAAGTAAAGGTAGGAAGTGGGGCAAGCAGTGGAGATTATGAATTCCCAATGGAAGGAAGGAGGAAAAGATTAAGGGAGGGAAGATGGAGAGTGGGCAGGACAGGGAGCAAGGTGGCTTTGCAGGAGCATTGATATTCCTTGGAGAGGCTGCATCCTTGTCATTCTAGCCCTTGTCTCCAGAAGAATCTGGCTCTGTGTGCGTGGAGAGACTCCCCTCTCCACAAATCTGATACCACAAGGGAGGAAGGGAACAAAGGAAGGAAAAAGGGAGAGAAAAAACAGAGGTGGGAGCATGAAGGGATTTCACTGCTAAGAAATGGAACAAAAGCCAAAGAATGTGAGAGCGCGCACAAGCGGGATTTACCTTTAAGAGCATGTGCTTCTCGCTGGGCGTCAGGTACATCTTGTTTTCATAGTAGTCCACACAGATGTTGACAATATCCGCCAGCAGCTCCTCATAGCCAGGGATAACTTCCAGCTGCTGATGCAGACACTGAAACACCAACACAACCCACATTAATCCCACAGTGGAAGGGCCAGGGAGAGGAAGGTGGAGGAAACATTTGGAGGCTCGAGGAGCAAGATTTTCACCCTGCAGTTTGCAGACTGACCGGGCCATCTGTGTTTCATTAAACGGTCAGTGGTTCTTAGTCATCCTGACCCTGTGACGAAGGACACAGTTTCAGAACCAGGAGCAAGAGGAGAATGTCACCTGCTAGCCTCACCTGAGGCTGTATAGGAAATGTTAGCTCCACTACGGCACCAGGCATGAGAAACAAACCCCTTTTCTCCAGCTCTCAGGCCTTCAGGAACAACACTCCCTCCTTAGATTGAGTCTTCCAGTGTGGTCACCAGAGAACCAGGGGTAACAGCCAAACATAACACTGTGACGTGACAGGCAGAAGAGAAATGATCTGGCTCAAGAGGAGACTTTCCACTCTGCTAATGTCTTCTCTTGTCTTTGTGTCATGTTCTACCTCAACAGCACAAACCATGGGATCAGGAAGGAGCGTTTTGAAGCCCTTTTCTGATCTGCAATCCCCGAGATGGAGTGGAAGTGTGGAGTGTGGACCTTCCTGGCTCCATCTGTATTTTACATTGTGCATGTCTCATCCGGCGAAAACTCAAGGCATGGATGCACCCAGTAGGTGAAAACAGGAACCTCAATATGAGAGATTGAAGGGTAAATCTTCTACCAAAGAGACAACCTCATCCCACTCATCTTGTGTCTTTTTGATCCCCACACCTTCTCTTTATCGCTGGTAGCTGATACCCTGAGAACTCTACAGTCATCCCAGATGTTCTGTTAGCTGGATGTAAGGCCTGATCCAAAGCCCACAGAAGTCAACGGAAAGACTCCAATTGGCTTCACTGGGCTTTAGATCGAGGGCATAATGAACAACGTAGTCATCTCAAGAGCCAAACCTGCAGCGCTCTTAGCTCTGCCAATGCAATCATGTCTCCCCTTCCTGCACTAACTGGCAACTTTGCTGAGCAAGTGGTGGGAGAAAGAGTGAAGGAAAGCGACCTGCCTGTGTGATCCGGTTGTGGTTCGCCAGGAACATGGAGAGGTTCTGGGATTCCTGAATAGACTGAGGGTCAGCCATCTTCCTCAAAAACTGGGCAGCTCTGAAAGGAGAAGATCCTGTGTTGTACAGTGCTCTTTGTATCATGTTAACTCTTGGTGGGGTCAAAATGTTGATGCCATGTTAACACAGCAGTCAGATCATTTTACCCCAACACGTAGGTTGGGTAAAAAAACCCAAGTTTTATACTATTTAATAATAATAGAAACATTTTCATGATTTTCTTTTAATTTTAAATGAAAACAGCCTTTTTTATCAGAATAATACTTAGCCTTTACAGTGTCCCTCTTATCTATAAAACACTTCACAGTTCTGAGTACGGTCCATTCTCCCTGGTTTACAGACAAGGAGATTGTGACACAGAGAGGTTAAGTGGATATTTACCCATTTACACTGTAATCCAAGTCAAGAGGGGAGCCAGAACTAGACCTCAGACCTCCTGACTCACAGCTTAGTGTTTTGTCTTCTCTACACCAACTCCATCAGGAGATGCAGTTATCACGCTGTGATCTTTGCAGTGCAGACACTGTAACGCTTTGCTAGTGCCTGAGAACCAGCATGTGAAGGTGACCATGAACAGCCCAGATTAGTTTTACTGTCCAAGGTGAGCAAAGTGCTATTAATGAGCAGACAACATAAATGGTGAAAATAATAATAATAGCTAGCTCTTTAGAGCTTTTTATCCATTGCTCTCAAAGCGCTTTACAAAGGAAGTCAGTAACATTATCCCCATTTTACAGATAGGGAAACTGAGGTTAGCTTTTTAAAATGTTATACCTTTAATATCCCTACGTGTCATTAGTAACACAAGCAAAGAATGCTTTGTTTAAATCCAAGCTCTTTAACCTGCCATGGCTGCCTTGCAGGTCTGTTGTCTCCTGCAGTCTGGTCTCCTCTATTTTGCTTGACTGATGACTGGTTTGCGTGGAATATATTCTGTAGTTTTAAGGGGAAAATCCCCCAAAGAGCAAAACCCTTTATGGAAACTTATGCCACTAAAACTCTAACGACATTCACGCAACTCCGAGGCTTATGCTTTGCATTTTTGTTTCGTTTAGTAGCCATCCAGCACTGCACAGCATTTTAGCAGAAACTGTTAATCACCTGCAAAATAATCTCATTAGCTCTCTCTAGTTAAGCTAGTTATCTGACGCCCATTACAGTAGTATCTGAGCACCTCACAATCTTTAATCTATCCTCATAACATCCCTGCGAGCTACTGTCCCTGTTTCACAGATGGGGAACTGATGCACAGAGAGACTAAGTGACTTGCCCAGGGTCATACAGGAAGTCTGATGGAGGAGGAACTCAAACCCCATGCTCTGGCTAGCATCCTACTAACCACTGGGTCATCTTTCCTCCTCCTGCCCTGAGTCAGGAGCAAATGAGACACAGCCCTGGCCATCCTACGCCTCCTCCCCGCACGCTACAGAAATGTGCAAGTCAGGTGACTCCCCTCCCACCTTTTGTAGGCAGAGTGGTCATTTTTGACGCTGCACTTCATGTTCTTCAGCTCATCCAGCACGGCAAACATGTTAATGAACTTCCCCAGCGTCAGGAGATAGGCCTCGGAGACAAAATCCTTCCTTCTCTCAGCATGGCACAAGCGCTTCACCTCATTGCAGAACCGCTCGATAGCCTTGCGCTGGAAGACAATGGAAGGGGAACGTACTTAGTGGGTGTCCTGTTCGTGCTTAGTAGAACTCTGTAATCCAGTGGCTCAGTGGGCACCAGTGTGCGACATGTCCCCATCTAACGACCGGCCCACCAAATGGAAAACAGCCCGTTACTGCCACTAGCTAATAGCATTCCTCCACCAGCTCAGGTGGAATAGGCCTGCACGTTTAGTGCTGGGATGGGATGTCCACCCCACCCAAGGCCTGAGCAGGTTAACAGGGGCCAATTAACCTTATGGGCTGCACCTGGAGGAGAATCGGGAACGGATAAAGTCTAAATGGTGATGAAGCGCAGCTGGGCAGGGGCAGGCTGAGCGTGTATAAAGCCAGGAGGATGAGAGCAGGAGGGGGCTGCAGGGAGGAGCTTTGCAGTCATTCCCTAGAGAGAAAGGGAGTTGGCTAAGGACGAGGAGGAGATCTAGGGGAAAAGCGAACCCTGGGCTCCTACCCTGCACTACAGAGGCTAGCAAGAAGCCGGGGGAGGAGTAGCCACTGGGAGTGGAGAAAGCTCGGGCTGCTAAACCCAGAGATGGGCCGGGAGCTAGAGAAGTGAGGTAGGAAGGAGCCCAGCGAAACAGCAACTGGGTCTGAGACTGAGTAGACTGTTGTTACTGGGGACAGGGTCCCTGGATTTGAACTCAGAACAGTGGATGGACCCGAGTTCCCCTGGACCTGGACTTGAACCGGAAGACTGCCATATCCCATGGCATATGGACAAGTTGTCCAGTGGGACTTTGACACCCCTGAAGGACTAAATAGTGACCAACCCGGAGCGCTGAGTCACAAAGAGGGAGCACCCCAAGTTCCAGAGAGAGAGAAAGAGGCCACGGGGCGAGGAACTGACAGAAAGGGGTGCCAGATGAGGCAAGAGCTAATCCCCAGACCCTGCCACCAGGATGTGCCCCAGCAGGGCATGTACCCTGTTACAGTGCTGAAGGTTCCATGTTCAAACCCCACTGACGACAGATGAAGAGGCTTTGTTACAAATATCCCAGCTCATTTGAAAGTACTCTCACTGCTGGCCAGAGGAATGTGGGTTCAAACCCCGTATGAGGCCTTGGGCTGACAATGTCACATAGTGTGGTGAGTTCTGCAAGGTAAAATAAGGTGTTAAGCCAAGAGCCCTTCTGCACAGCTCTTCAGGTGGACGTTAAAGATCTCATGGCACTGAAAAAGAGCAAGGGAGAAACCTGGCCCCAGCCAGCATTAGAAGTGGGTGTAGGTGACCAAGGTTCTGTGTGAACTCCTGGAGCACAGCCCAGCGATCAGTCTACATGCTCTGCCAGAACCTAGCACGTGATTTTGTTAAGTGCTTTGGGATGTCTCAAGTCTGAGCGCTGCTAAATTTAAGTCTCTGTGCCCTTATTTACATTGGACAGTTCCAGTGGCAAGTGTAAAGGAAAGGTTTCCAGCCTCAGAAGACTTTCATTATCTGGGGTCACATCCTCTTACAAATGGGTGGCCTGGACTGTGCCTGGCTTTGCAATCAGACAGAAGGGGAAATCTCTCCAAAAACAGTGTCACCTCAAAGCAAATTGAATCTGGGGAGCTGTGAAAGTGGCTGACAAAAAGTATTAATCTGAGCAAAAATAAAAGGGGCAGGTGGTCTGGCAACCTCATGCTTGTTATCTTCTATCACATGTAATACTGAACTCAAATATTTCCCCCTGCTGCAGAAATGCCAACAAAAACATGGTGGTGTAAGTGCCTTTGTGTCTTCCTCAACACGCACCGTTCAGGCTCTGGAGCGTGACTGTTCTCTCCTAACCCTTCATTTCCTTTCACAGAGCACTAAAAGCATTAGTTGTTGTCTCTAAGTATTAGTGGGGTGGCGGCCTTATAGAAGTACATTGCAGATCAAATATCTACAGCAGGGCTGAAGCCACCTGGACCTTCATAAGCTTCTGGGCCCAGCTTTGCCCAAAGGTCTATGACCTGGGCCTGAATTTTGAGTTTATAATTAAATCTGAGGCTAGGCAGGAGTTGTGTGCCTTAGAGATTTTGCTGTGAGGTATCCCACATGCCTACTGGCAGCTGCAAAGCTAAAGGGTGTCTCAGCTCTACCAAGAGAAGTTGGGAAGGTGTCCTGGACTGGCAGGGAAATGAGATCAGAGAGCCACAAATACTGAACTGGGAATAGAGCTCCTGCCTCCCTCCTTCACCACTTACCTGGAAATACATGAACTTCATCAGCTTGGTGACCTCCGGCTCCAGAACTTCCACGGTCTTCTCATAAATTTCCACCCGGTTTGGCTGTTCGTTACATTTCACCTGAACAACAGTAACAAATGGTCATCATTAGCATTCCTAACAACATCTCTGGTTTGCACCGGCTCCCATCCTCTGATGGTTTCAAGGTCAAAATGACAAGGTGAAGCCTGGCCTGGGTTAAGGAGGACAGTCGAGTTGAAACCCAAGTTTGTTGTTAAGGTAGCAATTCTCAGACCTGGGATTCCTTTCAGATATTATAAATGAGGATGGTGGCCTGCAGCATTGCTCTGGGAAGCAAAGTCTTCTGATATATTTTTTGCCTGGCCGTCAAACAGGACAAGTCCTGGCTTGATGTCAACACATGAAGATGAAAGGTCATCGCGCTGTAAAGTTGCACTGATACCTCACATTGCAAAGTCACAAAACTCAAAGTGCATTCGAGGTTTTAATGTTCTTGCAGCTCTGGAACAGACCTGTTACAGTCAACAGCAAGTCATGGCTTTTTTGGATGAGTTGTGACTATACTACAAAATGTTGTGGGGGCTTTATTATTATTATTATTATTAATTTATTTTCAAATTAAAAATATCTTGATAGGTCACCTACATCCAGGTCATGGAAAGCTGGATACAGGGAGAGGCTTATCCGAATTTCACCTGCTTTAATTCCAAACTCTGTCTCTTTAATGGACAGCCTGATAAGAGTTATAAATGCTTATCCAAATCTGACATTGCCAAATTTCATGCTTCTCTGAATTCATTTGAAATTCAGCTCTGAGGCCTCTCTCAACTCTACCTCCACCCTCCTTTATGTGGGCACAATGGTGTAAGGGAAGATCCTCAACCCCTATTCCAATGAGTTTGCACCACTGGGAAGCTGCCTTAACAGCGTCCCTGTATAAGCAAATCCCCAAATGGCCAGTTCCATGCCACCCATGCACAGCCTCCCTAGCCTAAGAGGCACATCGAGGGCATGGCCAGAGTGCACTCTGCTCCAGCAGTTCTCACAGAGGTAACAGCCCCTAGTGAGCCGATACAAACTGGCACAATCTGGAGCAGCAGTGCAGCTGCTCTATCTTGTGTTTGGGGCTGAATCTGCTATAAAACATCTGGCCATAAAAGCACCTTTGCTCTCATGAAGTCATATAAGAGATGCATTGAGGCAGAGCAGAGTCAGTGCAGCAAGCGACTCAGATAGGCAGAGTAACAGCACCAGGAGGGTAAAGATTTTAATCCACCAAAAAAACAAATCTTCGATGGCATTCAATCTCCTCTCCCCATGCCCTGGCAATCTCTCTCTCTCTTTCTCTCGCCATCCATTCAAACTCTGCCTGCAGCATGTTTCAGTGATCGAAAGAGGCAATTATAGCACAGGAACAGAAAATCATTGGGAATAAGCAAATACTCAGTCAGGAGCACAAAGCCCCAGGAGGCTGCGACTCATGAAACCACCAACAAAGGACAGCCCCAGGGGAACTGCATTTTGACCTTTGCTGGGTTGCCACAAAGGCATAACCATCAGCCTTGTCAGCCATGTGGACATATGTCTTTGGCTGTATTGCACTACTGAGAAACCCTGGTGTCACTGTGGATAATAAAAGCATGTTGTATCTGCCCTGCTAAGAGCATCTACCACAGTGACGTAACACAGACTCACACTACAGCCTACAGGCCTTGAGCCTAATCCTGCAAGCAATCACTCAAGAGGACCACAGATGAGCAAACTTGTGTGTGAGTGTTTTCAGGATTGGGCCCTTCAAAATTTAGGGTTTTGTTGTAGCTAGAGGGGCTAGAAAAATGTCCAGCTTTGGCTGGACAAGGTGTCAAAAATTATGGCTGGATCAACACTTAAATGTATCAGCAGCCAAAAAAATGTGTGTTCATCCAGCCTCTGGCAAGGCTGAACTCTGAACCAGGAGGCCTTCTTTGTCTACGTGCACAATATCTGTATCACACAGAGCTACACATACAGCTGTGACGTGTGTGCGTTACGCGGGGTTTTTTTTTTCAAACTTCACGTGATGTTTAAATCTCAGTGGAAGCCCCCAAACAAGCCAAGTTTGAAATCATCCCAACGTAACCTGTGGAATAGAATCGGGGGAAAGTGTCTTCCAAATTCTGCTCCGCTGATTTCACTCTAAAGCCCAGATCCTAAAGGTATTTAGGCACCTAACTCAATGGGAGTTAGGCACCTTTGAGGATCTGGGCCTAACTTCTCAAAAGCAAATAAACTTTGAGCTGAAACTACTTCCAGCTCCAAAGGAAAGTGAGAAAGCGAGGAGCATCCGAAGAAGAGGGGTTAGAATGGAAGCTACAACACAGCTTTAATTACAGCAGGTGCTACCCGCACTCCTCATAACAGACAGAGATGGGTCCTGCCCTGGGCACAGCACAGGTCCTCAAAGCACGTACCCCAGAGCTCTGCAGCTACCAAAGCAGCTGTCTAGTGCTGTTGGTACTGCAGCCCACGCCCCTCTCCTCTCCAGCAGTGGGATGCTTGGGCTGGCCGGGTCAGTGTAGTCTCATACCAGCTTCTCACCACACCCCAATAAGGGTCTTCTCTCCTTCTGGTTGATTTCCCCAGCACAGATCAAGGCATTTGCAAATGACAGCCAGCTGGCTATTCTAGCATGTCCCTTCTGGGAAGGAATCCAATGCTACTTCTTACCTGGGGTATGGCCCGAGAGCAGCTCCTCCAAGTGTAAAGCATCACTGCGTATTCATGTCCTTCTTCCAGCATTTCATTCTGCAACATACAGAAATGTATGGCTGTGGAACGCCCACTAGAAAGAACTATGGATCAGCACCACAGGGACCGAGGGTATGTCTACCCTGCAATCGGAGGGGCGACTGCAGCGTGGGCAGGCATATCCAGATAAGCGTCAATTAAGCTAAAAACAGCCATGAAGACATGGTGGCGCAGACCCTGGTAGGGGCTAGGAATGCAAGGGTCCTGGGTGGGCTTGGAGACTCACCATGCTCGAGTGCACTGTAGCCTGTTCGATGTACCTGGCAATGCCGGTCACAAAGGCATTTCTGTCTTCAAAGTTTGTGTCGAAATTAGCCTGAAGACACAACAAATGGTCAAGGGTTAAAGCACTGTTGGATATTTGTTATGGTCCAGCTGCTCCAGATGGCCAAAGGGGCTTAAATAATTCATTAAGAAGGAAGATCCCAAAAAAACATGTAATGACTCCCCCAGTCAGGTCATCTGCATGGACTGATCCCAGCACCCTTGGGTCTAAAAGAACAAGTCTCTCGCTCATGGTCAGGTCCGTTCAGTCAGAGGCAGAGGCAGGCTCATTAACCTTCATGCTCCAGCCTCTGGAGCGGGACAGAGAGCCACACTTTCTTAGCAGGGGTTACCAAGAATAAACGGTGATAAAGGGCAGGATAATATTCACATTTCCAAGTCAGGCAGCCCCGAAGGTGAGAATGTGTATGAGGCACCAGATCTGAAAACTAACAGCCAAGTCCTAGTGGTTGCTCTTGTATGTAGATGCGCTGAGAGAAAAAGAAATGAAGGGCACTGACTTCTGGCTTTAAGGCCCTTGCCGCTGCTCAGACTAACTGACACCGGGCTCCAGCCTGCTCCCACCAACGTGAATGGCCATAGATTGGGGCCAAAGGGAGAAAAACCATCTAGAGCTGTCAGAGGGCAGCCTGCCCCTTTAAGAGACAAGAGGCTTGGGGCCAGTCTGCCCTATTCAGTCAGCCCCACCCCACTACACCTATGCTGGGCGTGGGACTTAAAAAAAACCCAGGAGACCCCAGCAGTGTAGGGCTGTCTGCGGAGGAGAGCAGGGAGCGTGAGGGTGGAGGAAAGCCCAGCAGCTGAGCGCTGACTGGGGGCGGAGGGTGGACAAACTGCTCCGGCAGGACCTGGCTGAGGGCAGTGACCTGCTAAGAGCCCTTGGTAGGAGGGTAGACCTGACCTAGATGATGGAGGCTAGTCAGTCAGACAGGCCTTTGCCACTGGGAGGATGCCTGTAACAAGAGAGCTTCCACTCAGGGACTGTGCTACCCCAGAAGTGGGCTGGAGGCGATGGTGGGCGCAGGCTGAAGATCATTGTGGGGAAACTGAGGTGGAAGTGCTGCGATGCCAGGTCTTGCTGCGAGGAGATGCTCTGGGACGGTGAGGTGCGTAACAAGTTCCTAGTAATATGAAGTGGCAGCTACTGCAGCCACGAACACCTGCTGGGAGAGCTCCTTACTTACAGGCTGACCCTACTGACAGCGTGAATAATTTGCTCCACCGAGGACCTCAAAGCACGTCACAAATAAGAAATAGCTGAGCTTCCCCATGCCACTGTAGGGCAGGTTTTATAGAACCATCTTAGAGAGAGGAAAACAAGGCACAGAAAAGTACAGGGACCCTATAGAGAGTCAGGGGAAGATCAAGAACCCAGGAGTCCTGACTCTCAGTCCCCTGATTCCAGGCAGACTTGGATGTGAACTAATCTAAGATACAAATGTATGATGCTGCTCCCCTCCAACACCGTCAACAAAACTGGCTTTGGCGAAATTGTATTCACTTCAGTAATTCATTCCTCCCAGTGCCTGGATTAAGAGTAGAGAAATAGGACCATGAGGCCGCTCTCCTCCTAGTGTTACAAGGGGATCTGTAGTGTAACTGTCGGGAGACTAGATATCTACACAGCACATGCATTTCTGGGATAATGTAGCTGGGGAGAGCCAGCCTGAGGACAGGAGTGGCGGGGTGGAGGGCAGTGGTGAAGGCTAGCAGCCAACCCTGGGGGTTAATCATGATAGGGAAACAGGCTTGACCAGTTTATCCAGACTCAGGTTAGCCCAGGTATTTTAGATTCAACCCTATGCATGCCCGGGTGGGCTCCCTGCAATGGGGCTGTCCTGGACGACTGCGCTCTGCCCTCCAGCGTGCTCACAGGAAGCTGGCCAGGAAGGAGTAAAAATACTTGACAAGTAGACAAATTAAAAAGGATGGCCGGGTTGCCTCGGGAGGGCTGGAACTTGACCCACAAGTGCCCGTGGAGCTGATAACTTGTACTAGATGCTAACGCTACAGCATGAGTGCCCTATCTGACCGAGTGAAACAAATTTTGCAATCCTACATGCATGACAAATCAATCACTGCCCACACAGTTACACATTGACATGGGGAGCAAGCCAATTGAGAAGGCAGGAGTGGGGGGGGGGAGAGTAAATATCCACATACTATATATTACCTGGTGTATATATTATAAGATATATGCACTACATAGAAAGAGGAACCAACAGGACCTGTACACAGCAAAGCAAATCTTGTGACCTTTTACTGTTGCAATAACTCTCCTCTGTCTTGCATTTTCTCCCATACTTTGCTCATTTCTCCCATACATTTGCTCTGTCCTGTATTTTCTCCCATCCCTTACTCATACTGGTCTGCAAACCACCATGCACACCTATTAGGAGTTACCATTCTAAACCTCGCCTCAGCAAGCCAAAATCTGGGAGCTGATACGTACCTGGTACATGATGGAAGAGGGAGGGGGCTCGATGCATGGCTGCTGGTCTGGCAGCGGTAGCTCTTCCAGCAGATCCACATTGGACAAGGCATCTTCCAGCGTGACGTGAGTGGTCATGGCTCTGGATTTTCAGACGATGTTAGGGAACATTAGCTAAAAATTCATAGAAAGGGAGTGAAGGGAAATGACCCAGCAGAACAAACCCATTCCTTGTCTGGCTTGCATTTCAAGCACCATCTCAGGTGCCCTGTCCAAACAGCAAGCTAATAGGTATCAAAATGTTTCCAGTATTTAAATGAAAAGATATTGCCAGAGACGATAGCTTAGAACTTATCTCCATTAGAGATTTTTGCATCGGGGCAAAATCCTGAGTGTAAATGCACTGCACTGGTGTGAACTGGGCCTTGCTCTTGTTTACTCTGGTATGAAACTGGTGTAAGCCCCATTTTACATCAGTGCAACGTATCTACACTGAAAGTGTGCACCAGCATAGTGACAATGGTGCAAAAATCCCTAATGTAGACAAGCCCTTAGGGCGCTATGCCTCAGGTTTTAAAATACCATCAGACCTTGGAACCACGGGGTCCAATCCCCACAAACCCGATTCATCCCTTTGAATGTTCAAAGTGGATAAAAAGGGTTTCTATCACCCTTCTATCTTTGAAAAAATGCAGTGCAAAATAGGAAAGCATTCATTATCTGCCAAGTGGTGCATGGGGCTCTAACTCCTCTTAAAGCCCATGGGAGCCCCATGGTTAGATTGTCTCTGAAGGTTTCCCTGAATCCTGTGCACCTGTATCTCTTCTCTGGTTAGTGCCCTCCAAGTACAACAAGCATAAGCAGATCTGAGAGCCTGGACTGACAACCCAGAGCCTGATCTGAAGCTATCTAGTGGCTAATTACTGCAATTTAGCTATTGTACTGCCACACACTGAGGCCCTGATCCAAAGCCCACTGAAGTCAGCAGAAGACTTGCCATTTAATTCAATGGGCTTTTGGATGAGACGGCATGTTTCATCTTTTTTTGTTGATTGCACCAAAAACTGATGTAGGCAGATGATGAGGCTGTGAGAGCTGGCTTTCCTACAAATATTTAAGCCTCTGCTGTGTTTTTATTGCTTATCCTTTGGGATCCACAAGGCCCCATTGTGTTTCTGCCCATAGAACTGCAGAATATGGGAAGCTTAAAGGTGGCTTAAATTTGGGGTGTATTGCAAACTGTAAAAATTACAAACTGTCACTTTAAATCCTGAGAGGATTCCTGGTCCTACTTGCAGGCTACAAATTGTGTAGGAAGCATGCAATCTTTGTCCACAGCAGTCAGTCTGCAAAGAGCCAGCCTTAAAGGAAGGTGGGGTGAGTTGTGCCACTCTACTTGAGGGAGCAACCTTCTTTCTCTCTCTCTCTGTTTTTAGTTCTTGTGTGTTTAAGGTTCTGGATTTTAAGAAACAAAGTCATGTTACGTGGCAGCTGCCCAGAAAAGATCAAAACATAAAACACTCTAATTTCTCATTGCAAACCATCAACATAACAAGAGTCACCTTTGCACAGCCCCCTCTCTTCCTGTGCTCAGCACAGTGAGGAACTCATTGAGAATCAGGGCCTATATTTTTATTTATTCAGCTAGCTTCCAGGTTCTACAATGTCTGAGCCTGTCAAACAAAACCCATCTAGCTGAGTTGGCACTGGTCAACCTCAAACTTGCAAGACATCGGGGGGGGGGGGTTCCAAATAGTCTGCATGAAATGTTTAATTCTCCTCTCAGTACATACACAGAGCTCTCACTGACAGTCATGGGGTTAACACACATGCTAAGGGAAGAGATGCATACATCAAATTTAAACTACCATATTTTCTGCCTCTCTTTTAAGATTCAGTGCACGTAGTAGGAATGAAGGAGAAGACAATCCCATGCTTACTGAAATCCTTTGCCATTTTAATTCTTCTGTGCAAAACAGTTTGATACAGCAACACACCGGAAAGCACACATTGTAAATGAGTCAGGTGGAAGCATGTACTCCAAAAAGCAAAGAGGTAATTTTAGAACAGCTCTGTAAAATGAGAACCGCCAAACTGAGGGACACGCACACTGAATAGAGCTTGAAATGTTGAAGTTTCAAATGAACCTCAAAGGAAGCCAAAGTGAAAATCAAGTTATGAGCTTGGGTGGAATGCAGCAAAGAAATAAGTTGCAACCTTTTAAAAATGCTTTCTCCCTCTTATGATTCTATGATTCTTGGAGAGCCTTGGTGAGGTAGTATCTTCTCCCTTTTGGTGTTTTCTGGTTCACTGAAGACCCCTCTGAATGTGAAAACGCAAATATCAGAAGACTCATTGCAACCCCTGCATCAGCCATCCATACACTACGAAGGTGATTGTACAAAGGGAAGCAATACTTTTTAAAAGTCTCATTGGGAGCTGAATTTTGTGCCGAATACCCCCCCACAGCTTGGCTAGTGGGGAATCCAGAGATGAAATCTCAATTTTCAATCTTTCCTCTACAGTTCCCCTTTCAGAACTGAGGTTTCCCTTCAGATTTCAGCACTAAGAGTGAAGTATGAGGACTTACATCTCAGATCTGGGAAGGACAAAAGAAAATGTGTGTCCAGGACATGATACAAGCACCTCACACGCAGAGGAATACAGCTGAGGGGTCTGTGTGGTGTGTGTACAGTATTCAGACATCATGGTGTCACTGAAATAATGGTCCTGATGCTCCACTGCCCTGTACCTTGTGTCTTCATTTCTGCCTGTGCAAACACAATGCAGAAAAGAGGTAGAGCGCTACCGTTCTATCTGGTAGCATTTTGCATCCCACTTTGCACCGGCATGAATGACGACACAAAGTGCAAGGCAGTGGAGAATCAGGCCCGATGCTTTCAAACTGAAGCCATGTAGAGCAAGCCATCTGCTGAGAACAAAACTACCCCATCCTACTGACTCACTCTACTTTCTCTTTCATCCTCCATCCTCTTCTGCTAAAATTACTGTTGCAAAGCACAGCAACAGTCGAAACCCTCTTCCCACCCTGATACGCTGCAGTCAGAAACAGCTTCCTCTTTGCCCCTGACAGTGCTAACGGGTACTGCACCTGCTGATCGAGGAGGGGTAGGCCGTATATGCAGGATGGGGGACTCTCTGCTGGGAAGCAGGGACTCTGAAAAAGATTTGGGGATGGTGGTGGAACATGAGCTCCCAGTGTGACTCTGTGGCCAAAAGAGCTAATGTGATCCTGGGATGCTTAAACAGGGGAATCTCAGGTAGCAGTAGAGAGGTTATTTTACCTCTATATTTGGCTGCTGGAATCCTGTGTCCAGTTCTGATGTCCACAGTTCAAGAGGGATGTTGATAAATCAGAGAGGGTTCAGAGAAGAGCCACGAGAATGATGAAAGGATTAGAAAACCTGCCTTAGACTGACAGACTCAAGGAGCTCAATCTATTTAGTTTAACAAAAGGCGAATGTTAAGGAATGACTTGATTACATAGGGAACAAATATTTAATAATTGACTCTTACATCTAGCAGAGAAAGGAATAACATGATCCAATGGCTGGAAGCTGGAGCTGGACAAATTCAGACTGGAAATAAGGCATACATTTTTAGTAGCGAGAGTAATTAACCATTGGAACAATTTACCAAGGATCAAGGTGGATTCTCCATCACTGACCATTTTAAAATCAAGAGTGGATATTTTTCTGAAAGATCTGCTCTAGCAATTATTGTGGGGCAGTTCTGTGACTTGTGCTATACAGGAGGTCAGACTAGATTATCACAATGGTCCCTTCTGGCCTTGGAATCTAGGAAGCTTGAATCTTTCTCAGTGGTAGTGCTTTTCTCCAGCCTGCTCCCACCAGTCTCTTTCCAAACCTCATTCTCCACTGCCTTCAGCATCTCCTTTTCAAGGTTCCCAAACCCAGCTCTGTACCCACCTCTGCTTCTTACATCCATAAGTAGCTGCAGGACTGGGGACGTGGGTAGGACAAAGAAAGAAGCAGACCATTTAATACCATTGTATATAGCCATGTATCCCAGCTTTATTGTAGTCTTGTTATTTCTCAAGCTATAAGGCAAATTCTAACTACTCGGTGTTAGGATGAGACCTTCGGGGGACAAATTACCCCACATCTGCCAACTGTGGTGTTCTCACCCCTTCTTCTGAAGCATTTGCTGCTGACCACGGTCGGGGATGGAATACTGGACTAGATGGACCGGGGGTCTGATCCAGTCTGGCAATTTATAGAGTCATAGATTTTAAATCCAGAAAAGAACATTCATGCCTCCTACATAACACAGGTGATTGAATTTCACCCAGTAATTCCTGCATCAAGGCAAATAAGTCCTGGCCGAGCTTTTGCATGTTCTTCAGAAAGACTTCCAATTCTGACTTAAAAACTTCAAGCAAAGTCCATTGGTAAATGGTTCCAATGGTTAATTACCCAATTCCTATATTCCTTTAAATTAATTCTTCAGTGTTAACACACTGTGAAACTTCTCAGATCTGTTCAAGTTTCCATGGGACTTTTATTTGTATTTAATCAAACATCTTTATTAACGTTTTTGAGGGCAAGCCCATGTTAGCGAAAGCATGAACTGTGAAATGGCTTGATTAAGTCAGAAAATACAAAGAGGTGTCATTGTATGTGCCACTTGCTGGGAGTTTACCAACAACTGAAAATGTTGCTGTTATGACCTGGTTACTTAAGACAAACTGAGCAGCTGGAAAGGTGAAATTATTATCTGTATTGCAGTAGCATCTGCAGCCCCCAGTAAAGGTTCAGGGCCCCATTGTGCCTGGCACTGTACACACACGTAACGCAAAGCCAGTCTCTGCCCCAAAGACCTTACAGGCTACGTATAGGAAAAGAGGCAGCAGGAAGAAACAACGAACGGATGAGGAGAGCGCATGGCAATAGTGAGACCGTTAGGATTAGTGTAACAAGCAGTGGTCACAGCCCATCAGCGGTCTAACTGTTGTCAAGTGTTTGGTAGGTGTCATGACATAGATGGATTTAAAGGAGGGGGATGTAGTGGCCTTCTGGATTTAATTAAGAAGGATTTAATTAAGCTCTTGCGTGTCACCAGAGACTCAGCGTCCAAGTGCTAACTGAAATGTTCCCTACACACAATAAAGCACAACAAAGAGGTTTCCTCAGAAAGAAAAGTAAAATCGGACAGTCCCTTTCCTGATTGCCATTGCAGCTGTACACACACGGGCACAAGAACAAAAGAATATGCAGCCATGTCTGTTTGTAAGGCAGCAGCAGGGTCTAGTGGAGGGGATGCTGCGCTGGGTGGCAGGAGATCTGGATTCTAACCCCACCTCTGCCACCGACCTGCTGGGTGACCTTGGCACAGCACGTCCCTGCTCTGTGCCGCTCTTTCTCCTCCCACTCTTTGTCTGTCTGGCCTGTTTAGATTATAAATTCTGTGGGGCAGGGACCATCTCTCACTATGTGTCTGTAGGATACGTAGCATGATGCAGCCCTGATCTTGGATGGGAGGCGGAGAGTGTCTCTGGGTGCTACTGGAACACACATAATAATAGCAATGAGAAGATGAATAATCTTCAGGATGAATACTCAAGGGACCCATCCTCGCATCCAGGGGAGAAATTCTTGCTTGATGAGATTTAGGGGTTAGGATCGATGCTTTGCTTCTGCTGAATTGTCTTTGTTTTACTACTGTAGATTCATACATAGCCCTGAAAAGCCAGGAACACCTCCTTTTTAACCATTTTACTTGGGGGAGGGGTTTTTCTTTCTTCCCCTTCATGGTACTGTACTCTGGGGAACTTGCCCATGGCTGTTCTGAAGATGAAACAAAGGGCTGTAATCCATGCAATATTTTCTTTTAATCTGTGGAATTTTGCATGCAAATGCCCAAGCCATACGGAGAGACTATACATTTGAGAGAAAATTAGGCAGTGACCCTGATGCAAAGCAAAATTTCCCTCCTTGTCTTTTCAATGCAAGGTTTTTGAACAGTAATGCTGAGGCTGGAATGGTGAATTCATCTGGTGCTCATCTTTGGCCAGTTAAGGCCATTTTATTCTAACGACCAAACCAAACTAAGAAGAGTGTGTCTTTTCCCAAGAATATGGCAGTGGGGTCAGTGATCAAAAGCCAACATCGAGCAGTAACCAGCAGCAGCCACCTGTGCCTCCTGGGCAGGATCTCTGACATTCAGCATTCAAAAGAGATGATTGAGCAGTGTAAAAACGGTTTGAGCTCTATTTGTGGTTCACTGAGGTGTTTCCTGTGTTGTCATGCCTGAGAGATCATCCTTGCAACAGAAATGCAGTCAGCTGAAAGCACAACAGCACACACACCCGGGGTAGATTACTTCACACGTGAACATGGGGCTTTTGCGCTTCATTAATATATGCACGCAAGGTGGATCTTTATCTTTCAGACGGGAAATATATCCTGCCATATCTGTCGCAGACTCAAGCACCAGGGAGCAAGAAACAATCACTTACAACTATCCTTTTTGGTATTTCTCATGTGATGATTCTCTTCCCCGCACCCACAGGCAGACCAGAGAGGCAACTTTACCAAATGGCATCACACCTACAAACCTCACAGCTGATTCAATAACTTTTGAGTGGCAGCCAAACATTAGCATTACAGGATCCAACCCAAGCTATTAAGAGTTATTTTCATTTAATTGCACCTTTCATCCCAAAGGATCCTCAAAGCAATTTATATCTCCATCACCCATTTCTCAAATTCTCCAACAAGCGCCTCCATGATTTTTCCTATGCTGCCACTTATGCTTGGGAGGAACGCCTCACAAAATTCCACTAAATCACCACATTGTCCTCCTTAAAACCCTCCTCTGCCATGATACCTACCCAAAAAACCCCTCTGAACAATGGATAAGCAGCTGGTGTGTTGTGATTGCTGCTTCTCATGCTGATCAGTATCAGCTCATTATAACTTTGTGCTCTCCATGTCTAACTGCTTTATAAACCTGGTGTCTCTCATCTTCTACTATTGCAAGCTCTTTGGGGCAGGGACTGTCTCTTAGTTGTAACACTGTTGAATGCCTAACACAAAGGAACCAGGGCCTGTAGACTCTATAGAAATAATAAATCTATTCACATAAACACAGCACAACTAAGATGCAGCCAGCAAGTGATATCCAGCACTTTGCACAACAATGGCCAAGGACAACAGGGCCCAGCTTTTCAAAGGATGCCATACTTTAGGAATTTCAAGGCCCATGCAGAGTAGACAGGATCTCAGGCATGAAGCTCTCATCAAAAAGACCCTACAGAATTAACTGCATGGAACTGGATAGATCTTCCTCCAAAGGATAAAGGGATGAGTCAATCCACACAGCATTTCAACTTGGGATTCAAGTGTGGGTCCTCTATTTTATGCCTAAAGCTTAAAACAGGCTCAAAGTATTTGCCATGACATGTCTTTGGACCACAGAGTCTCTTTTAGCTACATCCCTAGCTATGATCTACAGACAAGTCTTGATTCTTCAGAGTAGTATAACTTTTGGGGGAATGAAGAAGCACCCTCACTCAAACTTGGGGCAGGATTCCAAATAACTGGTGCACTATATCCACAAGCAGCCTGCCAGCCAGCAACAGTGAACCAGCTATTTGCTTACCCAGAAGTTGCAGGAGAGGAGAGAAAGGGAGGAAGTGAGTTGTGTTGTTAGTTCTAGTCAGCTTGCCCTGATCCAGCAGATGAGACTCATGCTGGTGCCAAAACAACTGTAAGGGTAGGGGATAGGGAAAGAAACAGCAAGTGCTCGAAGGTGGCACCTTTAGTCCTGCTGCCTGTAATACCATAGAGACCAGGCTGCAGTGTCATGGGGAAACAGGCAGAGAGAGGAGTGGCAAAGTGGGCCATGTATGAGAAAGAGCACAGCTCTGGGGAAGAAAGATGAATTTGTGGTTAGGGCACTTGTCCGATACTTAAAAGACCTGGGTTTGATTTCCAGCAATGCTGAAGGCTGCCTGGGTAAGGTGCTAAATTTCTCTGTACCTCCATTTGCCAGCTGTAAAATGAAAATAATGCTTCCCTCCTCTACAAGGACTTTAGGCGAATACCTCGTCAACGTTTGTGAAGTGCTCAGATACTCTGGTGTTGGTACGGAGATACTCATTTGACCAAAAAATTCATGCAGGAGGCACAAAAGTAAGACAGTCGAGTGCTATTTTGGGAAGACGAGATGTTGCTAATATGGGTGAGCACATTAGAGTAGGCTATGTCAACACTACAGCCTATGTTGTCATAATTTATGATGCTCGGGGTGTGAATACCCCCCTCCCCGAGGAACATAAGTTACACTGACTTAAGCACTCATGCGCACAGCGCTATGTCAGTGGGCGAGCTTTTCCCACCGACATAGCTTCTGCCGTTGGCAATGGTGGTTTTATTATGCCGACAGGAGAGCTCTCTCCCATCGGCATTGAGTGTCTTCACCAGACGCCCTGCAGTGGCGCAGCTGCATCGGTACAGCTGTTGCGCTGTAGGTGTAGACATGGCCTTAGTCTAAGAATAATCTTGATTGCTAATAGATGGCAAGAAATAGTTGGAGTACTTCCTGTGAAATTAAATGTCACACACAGTCAAAGAAACATCATCGATTGTTAGTCAATCATTTAAAAAGTAACTTCCTCTTTTTCTTGAAGATATGCAAGTTGATAAATTATTAATTATTTATTATTATTATTATTGTATTGTTCCGCCTTGGGTTCCTCAGTGGTCATGTTTGTTGCACGGACCCTGGTCTGAGAATGGAAGGCATCACCTTATAACATAGACCTTGCTAACAAAAATCAACTGTGCACACCAAGGCTAAATTCCTTTCTCTGAGAAATTACTCTGGATTTACACTGGTATAGCAGACAGCAGAATCTAGCCCCAGAAATTTGTCAAGATGACTAACATCTGGCAATCCTGATAATCTATAACATGAGCATGGTTTTTTTTTTAGTTTCCTATGTAGAGCAGGAAGGCTTAGGTGGTTTAGTGATCTGACACAATTAAAGTGAGATACTTGTGATTCAAAAAAACACAGCTACAAACCACCATGCTGAAAGCAACGGATGACTAGGAGGGCCAAGCTATGCAATATCCTCTTCCTTGCCACAGTATAAATGTTCATCTCTAGATGCCACCTCCCGCCCCCAAACCCCAGCAAATACACAGAACCAAGCACAAAGGTTTCAGTTTGCCTCTCACTGCTCGTTCCTGATCCCTTCAGAAATTTCCTGCAAAATCCATTCACTTCTTTTCACTCATAACCTGACTAGCACCAGAGCGGGAATTAATTTGTTCCCCCTTATTTCAAACCCACTCAAACGTCATGGCTTTGAAAGTTCGACTCAACTTGCACATCTTGTTTTGAAAACGTCTCATGGCTGAAAAGTGGCCGTGAGTTTAAATGATAGGAGGAGAAAAAAAGGTCTGCAAACTCTGGCTGGTCTAGTGATGAACCAAAAATACAAGTCTGCAAAACCACATATTCCACAAAGTTCACGTCCATAATTTCCACTCTCAATTCAAACTGCAGCCTCTTCTGTCTGCTCTCTTTCAGTGGAACCAGGGGGACACTATGACTAGGGGAATACCTTTTATGATGTTCCGTTTATTGTTTGGGTGTTCACCTCTGCTACTCCCTTGCTCCTGTTATTTTCTCTTCTGACTATTGTGCATCCCATCCGATTTCCCCTGGAGCATTCCCGCTATTCATATACACCCAAATCACTGTGTCTGTGCAGCATCTCTCTGCTAAAATTCTCTAATTCAAAGCTGCCATTATTACTAAACCATGAGCAACTGGGGCGGGAGGGAGGAGCAGCTGTGGTTTGTTGTTGCAGTCAGGAGGCGTTTGCTCCCCTAGCTCCCCCAGATTGCAGCACTTCCTTCCAACTACTAATTCTAGTTTATCACATTTTCCGTGCGGAGTGAAAAGGAAAAAAAAATTAGGCTTTTTTGACTGCCTAGCGTGTGCCCTAGAATAAACAAGGAGGCAGTGAATATTGCCGGTACCCGAAGCATTCTGGGATAGATCATCTTGTAATCGCGTCTGCACGGCTAACCCGGGCCCTGTCTCTCTCTCTGCCCCAGGGGGACGGCAGCACCTGCCTCTTGTGCTTTGCAGGGGGGAGCCCAAATCCCCCCCCAGACGGTGGCACTAAAAATAAAACCAACCCAGGCCAGCAAGGCCAGGGGCGGGGGCCGCCGGGCATCCCAAGCACAGCCCAGGGCAGGGAGGTCTCGGTGGCAGGGGGCGGCAGCCCAGCCTCTGCCGGGAGCCCCGCCAGCGGGCAGCCTGCTCCGGGCTGGCGCGGCCGGGGGAGAGCGGGGCGCCTCGCTGCTCCTGGCCGGGGCTCGCCCCGCTCCGAAGCCGGCTCCCGCGGGGCGCTGCCCGGTGCCCGCACACCCCGGGCAGGGCGCAGAGACGCGGGTTCCCGCGCGGGGCCCGGCCCCGAGGCCCTCCGCCCGCATCCCCCCGGGTTCGCCCCGCTCCGCCCGCTTACCGGCCGCGGGGAGGGATGCTCGGGAGCCGCCGCCTCTCGCTGCCGCCTGTCTCGCTGTCACACACACAAAGCGCAGGAAACGGCTGCTGCAGCCCGTGCACTTCCTGAGCTCCCCGCTGCGCGCCCCGCCGCGGGGACCGGCCCCCGCCCGCCCGCCGGCCGCACCGGGGATGCAGCTCCGGCCCCCGCCCGCTGCACGGGGGATGCTCCGGCCCCCGCCGGCCGCACCGGGGATGCAGCTCCGGCCCCCGCCCGCTGCACGGGGGATGCTCCGGGCCCCGCCCGCCCGCTGCACCGGGGATGCAGCCTCCGGCCCCCGCCCGCTGCACGGGGGATGCTCCGGCCCCCGCCCGCCGCACCAGGGATGCAGCCTCCGGCCCCGGCCCGCCCGCCCGCAGCACCGGGGATGCAGCTCCGGCCCCCGCCCGCTGCTCGGGGGATGCTCCGGCCCCCGCCCGCCCGCAGCACCGGGGATGCAGCTCCGGCCTCCGCCCGCTGCACGGGGGATGCTCCGGCCCCCGCCCGCCCGCAGCACCGGGGACGCAGCTCCGGCCCCCGCCCGCCCGCAGCACCGGGGATACAGCCTCCGGCCCCCGCCCGCTGCACGGGGGATGCTCCGGCCCCCACCGCGCTCGGGGGTTGACAGGCTGGTGCACCCCGCACAAAGCGCACCCCTGCACAGACAGCACCCCCCACCTCCCCCAGCGCCCCCCCCACCCTCCCCCCCCAGCGCGCACCCCTGCACAGACAGCACCCCCCACCTCCCCCAGCGCCCCCCCCACCCTCCCCCCCAGCGCGCCCCCTCTACTCTCCCCCCAGCGTGCACCCCTGCACAGACAGCACCCCCACCTCCCCCAGCGCCCCCCTACCCTCCCCCCAGCGCGCCCCCTCTACCCTCCCCCCCAGCGCGCACCCCTGCACAGACAGCACCCCCCACCTCCCCCAGCGCCCCCCCTCTAGCCTCCCCACAGCACCCACCCACACCCTCCCCCAGTACCCACACAGACCCTCCCACCAGCACCCACACACCACAGCACACACCCACACCCTCCCACTCACACCCTCCCCCAGCACACACCCACCCTCCCCCCAGCATCCCCACAGACCCTCCCACCAGCACCCACACACCCCAGCACATACCCACACCCTCCCATCCACACCTTCCCCCCAGCACCCACACTCACCCTCCCACCCGCACACACACACACACACCCAGCACACCGTTTTCATTTATAAATGCAAGGTCCTGTCCTCCCCTCAGGAGGAGCAAGAACAGAGCAACTCCTTCCTCTGCGGTAAAATGGAATAGGAAGAGGGGCGAGGGGACAAGCAGGTTATTGGGGGCGAGACTGTCCCCACCCTATCCGTGAGCAGGTCGGATCAGCTTCCTTGCCACCTGGTCACCTTTCACAGGACCCCCTTGCCATAGCACCCTGGGGCCCTGCTGCCTGACAGTTCACTTACATACTCCAGGAGGCCCCAGTCAGGCTGCAGGGAGGTTACTAGTGGAGTTCCTCAGGGATCAGTCTTGGGAGAAATCTTATTTAACATTTTTATTACTGACCTTGCCACAAAAAATGGGAGTGTGCTAATAAAATTTGTGGGTGACACAAAGTTGGGAGGTATTGCCAATATGGAGGAGGACCGAAATATCTTACAGGAAGATCTGGAGGACCCTGTAAAATGGAGTAATAGAAATAGGATAAAATTTAATAGTGCAAAGTGAAAGGTCATTTATTTAAGGACTAATGAATTTTTGCTATAAGCTGGGGATGTATCAGTTGGAAGTGACAGAGGAGGAGAACTATCTGGATGTATTGGTTGATTTCAAGATGACTATGAGATGGCAATGTAATGCGGCTGTGAAAAAGGCTAACCCAGTTCTAGGATGGATCAGGCAAGATATTTCCAATAAAAACAAGGAAGTGTTAGTACCATTATGCAAGTTACTGGGAAGACCTCATCTGGAATACTGTGTGCAGTTCTGCTCTTCTGTGTTTAAGAAAGATGAATTTAAACTGGAACAGGTGCAGAGAAGGGCTACTAGGATGATCCGAGGAATGGAAAACCTACCTTATGAGAGCAGACTCAAATAGCTCTGCTTGTTTAGCCTAACCAAAAGAAGGCTGAGAGGAGATATAATTGCTCTCTATAAATACATCAGAGGGATAGATACCAGGGAGGGAAAGGAGATATTTAAGTTAAGTGCCAATGTGGACATGAACAAATGGATATAAACTAGCCATCAACAAGTCTAGGCTTGAAATTAGGCAAAGGTTTCTAACCACCAGAAGAGTGAAGTTCGGCAACAGCCTTCTAAGGGGAGCAGTGGAGGCAAAAACCTAACTGGCTTCAAGACTGAGCTTGATAAGTTTATGGAGAGGATAGTATGAGGAGACTGCCCACAGTGGCATGTAGCCCATCTGCGACTGCTATCAGCAAATATCCCCAATGGCCAGTGATGGGACACTAGAGTGGGAGGGCTCTGAGTTCCTATAAAGAATTCTTTCCCAGGGGTCTGGCTGGTGGGTGTTTCTCACATGCTCAGGGCCTAACTGATTGCCATATCTGGGGTTGGGAAGGAATTTTCCCCCACGTCAGATTGGCAGAGACCATGGGTGTTTTTCGCCTTCCTCTGCAGCATGGAGCATGGGTCACCTGCAGGTTTAAACTAGTGTAAATGGTGGATTCTCTGTAACTTGAAGCCTTTAAATGAAGATTTGAAGACTTCAGTAACTCAGTCAGAGGTTAGGGGTGTAGTACAAGAGTGGGTGGGTGAGGTTCTGTGGCCTGCAGCGTGCAGGAGGTCAGACTAGATGATCATTATGGTCCCTTCTGGCCTTAGAGTCTATGAATCTGCACTGCGCACTAAACTTGGGCCTGGGGGCTTGTGGACTCAGTGTTGGCAAGCCTGCTCTTGAGCACCCACACTGTAGTGTAAACCTGGGTTTACAGTTGCTGCCCCCCGTTTCTCAGCTGTGCTAACACATCCACACTGCACTATGTAGAACTTCTGACTCAGGTCGGAAACTTGACTTGTGTCCACTCTGCAAAATGACAGAGTTTGGACCCAAGTTGCTCCGGGACTCAGCCTCTGACCCCCCCGACTAACAGGGTCCTAGCATCCAGGTCCTGAGTGCTTGCTAACCTGCGTCAAGCTGATTTGTGTGTGTACGGAACAAGGGCTTGGGCTCAAACCCAAGTCAGAGTCTGGGCTTAGTGAGCAGTGTAGACATACCCGTAGTGTTATTGTGATGTGAAGAACTATAGCAACAATTAATAATAACTGGGGACACAGTAGCTGAAATATTTGAGAAAGAATGTACTGGTTTTTTTAACAAGGCACCAGTTAAAAAGGAAAGGGTCTTTTAGTTGTATTTATTTGTATTGCAGTAGAGCCTTGGAGCTCCTGTCATGGACCAGGACCCCATGGTGCTGGTTACAAGACACAGAACAGAAAGACTGATTTGATTCAGAGGATAAGCACCGGGGATGCCCTGGTTATATGTGCTTCCTATCCCAACTTTTGGCACTTTTCTATTTATATGTGCCCCATCATTATCCTGTTAATGGCAGCGCTGATAGGAAAATCTCACTGAAAAATGGAAAAAACGGTCAGTGAAAATTCCTATGGATTTTCCCCCATGTATTGACCTACTCTAACAATAATCACAGTGCTACTTTATTTCTTATTTGTATTTCCACAGTGCCTTGTATCCTGAGTCATGAATCAGGATCCCACTGAGCTAGGTGCTGCACAGAAACAGAACAAAAAGACGGTCCCTGTCCCAAGGGGTTTATAATCTAAGTATAAGACAAAAGACAGCAGATGGATACAGACAGAGAAAGGGGGAGTGCAAGGAAACAATAAGACAATATTGAGCAGCACGATAGCCTTCTCTGCACACCAGCAATTTAGCCATTGTAACATGCTGGTAATTTTATGGCCACGTTTTTATTTACTGCTTTTAACGTCTTAAATCACTGAGGAATAGACTGTTTTCCTTCTGGGGATCTCTTTGCACAATGGGAAGAATCCAAGTGATGAGCAGCCGGGACCCCGGGTGTGGGGCTGGAAGCGGAGCCCTGAGTAAAACCTGGGAGTGCTGCAGCACCCCCCACACCTCTAGTTCCCATGCCTATGATCACAGATCCCATAGGCAGAACAGAAATGTAATAATAGAGGGCTCTTCAGTATAACAAGGTCCAATGACTAGAAGTTGAAGCTAGACAACTTAGTGCAAGAAATAAGGTGCAAGTTTTTAACAGTGTGGGTATTTATCTACTGGAACAATTTTCCCACGGTGGTTGTGGATCCTCCCTCGCTGGAAATGTTTAAATGAAATATGGATGTTGTTCTAAAAGATATGCTCTAGTTCCATCACAGCCAGTGGACTTGAAACAGAAATAAATTAGGGAAGTTTTTTGGCCTGTGTTACACAGGAGGCCAGACTAGATGATCACAGTGGTCCCCTCTGGTCTTAAAATCTATGAATGTCTGATCCTCAGAGTATTACAAAAGGGAAAGCTCAATAAAGCATCCTTTAAAAAATACCTGTGTTGGGTAAGGAGCTGATCTGAGGCTGATTCTTCACCTGAAAGCTGATCACACTGTTGGAACACTGGCTACGGAAAAGCTAATCCGGAGGTGATAAAAATCTTTCAGAGACAATGCCATGCATCCATGATGTTTGGGAATCCACTTGTGAACTTGGAGTTTGCAGTGCTGGTTGGCATGTATTTCTAGCAGCTGTCACTGAGAGAGCCTCATGGGAAGATAAACAGAGAGGGCAGAAATGGAAGAGACTGTATTTCATCTCATACAGAGTCAGTGCCACAGACACACAACATTGCTCCACCTCATGTAGTGCCACGGAGAATCCCGCAGATGTGGTCTGACTCTCAGAGGTCGGGTGACTGTCTCCCCAGAGCTCATAAGCAGCTAAAACAGGGAGGCTTAAAGCTGGGTGAGCAAAAGGAGAGCTTATGCTACTAAGGAGACCAGATGAAGCCAGCTCACCGGTTTCCCAGTGCTCCTAAAGCTGTTTTAGTGAAACAGGCAAACAAAGGCAATTCTCTCACCGGTGATGAAAAGCAGGCAGAAGTGGGTGTGCACACTGAATATCCATCTGCCTTCAGGCTCCTCAGGCAGATGTTGCAGAGACACCATGGAAATGTTATAAATGTTATAAATGTGCTGGAAATAACCACTCCACAAAAGGGTTCTTGTATCTCATGGGAGTGGCTGCAAGTGCAGTCCAGTTACAGGCCCGCCAGTATTCTCACCTCTTTTTTGCTGGGGGTTTCTATCACTGGACCATATAAAGTTGCACCAGACTAAAACTGGTCAGACAAGGAGCCAGCATAGGAAAGAATTGTGTAAATAATATGCACTTACTGGCATCTGGCAGTTTCCCTCTGAGGATCTCAAAGCACTGTATAAATATGAGTAAGCAAACACCCTCTTTGAGGCATGTAAATAGTATTACCCCCATTTTAAAGATAAGGAAGCTAAGGCACAGTACGGCTGAGGCTAAAATATTTAGCACTGGATGTCTAAAGATAGGCACCTAAATCCATAGACAGGCACTTAACTAGGTAGCCTGATTTCCAGCAGTGTTGAGCACTCCCTACCCCTATCAAAGTCCGGGGTACCCAGCGCACCTGTGATGGGATGTCCACCTCACACTGGCAGCAAAAGGGTTAATGGGAACCTGAAGGCTCTGTTAGCTCACTGGGTTACACCTGGAGGGAGTGGAGAATCAGTTGGTTATCAGATCCGGCTGGGTCACAAAGAGCTGTGCCCAGCGGGAGAGACCCAGCAGAGAAGCAGGACACCTCGCGGACAGTAGGTTTTGAGAGCCTCTCCTAGGAAGGGAACTCTGATAGAAGGCCGGGAAAGGGGTGGTGTGAGCGCCTGTTTGAACCTCGATAAAAGGGCAGGAACTGACCTTTAGGGAGAAAACCCTGGGAGCTGTTGCTCACTACAGGAGCTGAAAGGTGTCTAGAGAACCTGAAAAGGGGCTTTGGAAAAAGGCAGGGCAAGACAGGAAGAAGTCTGGAGGCTGAGTGTCACTATTGGACCCTAGGCTAGAGTGGGGGTCTGGATTCCTCTACCAGCTACAGAGGAAGGTGGAGTGAAACCTGATTCAAGGGGTTAATACTATTGAAAACCCTGGAACAAGGGGTGTAAGGACCACTGGGCCTAGAGTTAGAGGCAGGATACTTGGGGTAGGGTCATTGGGCTTTTGACCGTGGGACTGAATGTGACCTTCCCGGCGGGCCAAGTCACAAGAAGAAGCAGACCACCACAGGGCCAAGAGCGGCTGCCAGCAGGGGGCACCAGAGCAGGATAGCCTGCTCCATCAGGGCTAGCCACAAGGGGGCGAGTCACTCTTCTACAGCTCCCATCTGAGCACAGAATTTGTTATATGACCTCTTTATTAACTGTAAAAAATATATACTCTGTACACAAAGAATTCCTATGCAAGAAGATCTGAACATTACATTTAACAGTATTATTTAGTGCAATAGATTGTAACTAATAAATATTTCCTTTACCTCATCCAAGAATAAATACTGTCTTAAAGGCATTACCCAGAGGGGCAATATTACAGTTACAAACACATTAGCACCCTGCTCAGGACTTGGGGGGGCCCACACTGTGATGGTCCCTTCCATGCGGGACTAATGTGCAAGGAGTTTACCTTTGAACACCCTGCCACAATTACAGTCCTCGTGCTTGGGAAAGAACCCCTTCGGTGCCCCACTGTGGGTAAAAGGTTGGGGAGGGGAGGAGACAGGTCATGGCCAAGTACCCCCCACGCCAGTCACAAATGATGCAGTCCCATGTGCCCTGGGCTGCTCACAATTCCCCCGTGAGCTCCCCAGGGTGCAGTTCCACATGGCGTCCTATTCAGGGCAGTGACTATAGGCCAGATTTGGTACCACAGGAACATGGCAGTGGGTGAACGGAAACTAGCGGGGAGGACCAAAGAGAAATCAGATGGAACTCAAGACAGCGCAGAATTCTATTTGTGGCTGTTCATGTCCCAAGTTTTGGTTCAGACTATCAAACAGACAGGGGCAGTAGTGGAGTTTGGATCTGGAGCCAAACACCCCCACCTTTTGGTGGCGTTCGGATCCAAGGTGCTGGGTCAGACCCATCTCTGGTTTGTATATGAGGATGGCCTGCCTGGGAAAATGTTTCATGATGAAGTTTCACGTGTGTATAGCTAAGAAATTAATGCAGAACAAAATCAAACGCAGGAGATGAATAAGCTAGGAGCAGTGCCTAGAATACATCTGTACAGGACCTAGTGGCTAATAAAGAACTGAACAGAGTAACATTAAAAATAGATATATATACACATTATATCCTGCTCCTTCAAGACCCTTCCTGTTATTCCTAATGCTTAGCAAAAAGTCCATGATTGTATTTAGCAATCCTGGGGATTAACAAAAGCTTCTTCTAATACTCCTACACCGTGACTAACACAATATGAAATACCTGGTCCATCCAATTCAAGTAGGAGCTTGGGTTATAAAATACAGGCCAACATTTTCCACACTACTAGGCAAATGATTGTGTCGGTGGCTGTATATGCTGTATGGGACAGAGTCTGGTCTCAGTTACACCTGTTTAAATCCACTGATTTTAAAAGTGTCCAGAAGGCTCAATAATTCTGTTCACAGAAGAGATAAAGAGGTCTTTGTTTTGGGTGGATCCGTGTGCTTTTCTGAGTGGGGAGGAGGGCAGGTCTCTCATTTTATTATCACAAGTGCACTGAGCACCTGCACTTCTCTGCAGCGTTTCATCTCTCTGCGTGTGCCTCCCTGCCTCCTCCACAGAACCTTGTCACCCAGCCAAGAACATGTATCACTGGTGACTGTTGCATTCCCACCCAGCGCTTTCTCTCTTGCTGTCCACCTCTTGTCAGAAAACACACCCGTTTCTGTGTAGCTCTAGAAAGGAGCCTTTCACCTTGGATGACGAGACCCTGAGCTCCCTCCCCTCGCCTGCCCCAGACGTGATCCGCCTAGTACGTTGCCAAGTTGTCCCTTGGTGTTCAAGCTGAAAGAGATCTTTGGAGGCCATTTTTTTCTTCTTATGTAGAAGTCTTGATGAGAGTTTTGACACACACGTTCTTCAGCTTTGTTTTTCCCCACAAACATCCCCATCTGCACCAGAAAGTCTGCGTGCGTAGTTTTATTTGTATTTTCCCCCCACTAACAATATAACATATTTAAGAGACCTTGCAGTTTCTTTCACAGTTTTCTCAGGTATTATGTTCCTATTACTTGGACGCTCCCTTCTACTTTACACTCTCCAGTATCCTACATCCCTTACTCCAGAGCTGCAGAGTGAATCATGCTAAGAGATGACAACACTGTCTTAACCCTTTAACGTACAGGATGCAATGGCTAAGCCCAGCCAGAACACCTGTCAGATCTGTGTGTCCTGGTCCCAGTTAATCCATCCATCCCTTTCCGCTCCAGACCGACTGTAACCCAGGCAAGTTTAGAAGCATCTGAATGGTTCTTAGAGAGACAAGGTGGGTAAGGTAATATCTTACATAGAGCTCTCCTTGTCAGTGATGGAAACACTTTTCTCAGGGCAGGTGAAAGTTTCCTTTCATTTGGGTGCTTCCAGGGTTAAAATCACAATGCCAGATACCTGAGCTCTGAGGCGACACACTGATCCTTATTATCCTCATGAGAAATTGGCCTGTTGGGTTGGCTGGCTCTGGGATCTTCGCTAAATCACTGGGCTGGTTTGTGAGAGTCTTAATCCAAATGGCTGTCTCCATCTTCTCAACATGGAGCTCTTTAAAAGGATTGGCCTGGCTGGAAGTTCAGGCCTGTGCCCCAACCTAGCTAGTACCATTATCTCTGGTAGGAGGGATTTTGTTAATGCTTTGGGTAGGAAAAACCCTGTAGTCTGCCCACTCCAGCTTCTTGGTCGGCTTCACTCAGTGAGCCGGTGTCCTGATTAAAGATCAAATTCAGAGATCTCACTCAGCTGATAGAGCAGGGTAGAGAAGGGGGGTCGGTCTTCTTTCCTCTGAGGGAGAAAGAAAAAGAACAGCATTAAACTCCAACTTGAAAAGGGTTACGGGGGTAAGAGAGAGAACCTTGTAATGAGCCAGAGGCTGAATGGTAACAAAGGTAGAATCAATTCTTAAAGGGGAAAAATAAAAGTGAAAATGTGACTGAAATCACCATAGGAAGTGATGTGACCTCGTGTGTACAGGGCTCCTCTCCCTCTGATTTACATCTCCTTTCTGCCAGCAGAGAAGTTGGCCCAATAACAGCCGACTTGCTTACAAATCACTGGCTTTGACTTCTGCCCTCTAAAGTGGGACTCAGCCCCCACAGGGTGTGTTCTTAACTGGAGTTAGCTAGAATGAGTTAAAATCCTAGTGAAGACAAGGCAGCTTGCAGTTGTCACATGAGTTAGTAGGTCAAGATAAAGACCATGGTGGAGCCTAGGGTTTACCGTGACCTGTTAACTTGTGTGAAAACTACACACTGCTTAGTCCCTATGATTTTGCCTCATGTTAGCTAACTTGAGTTAAGAACACACCATTTTTCCTAGTGAAGACAAGGGGGAAGGGATCATAATATCTTGCCTGTGTATGCTACAGTACTAACCGCATTCCAACAGCTGCTCATAAGCTCATAGATGGCCTTGGAGGCCAGCTTGGGTTTATATAGCCGGAGTCCTGCGTTGATTTCTTCCACCACCTCTGCGTTGGTCCGGCTTTCGTACGGGATTTTGCCTTCGCTGAAGACCTCCCACATCAACACTCCTGAAACAAACAAATATGGAAATGATAGTAAAGGAGCAACAGTGACCTGCCTAAAACATCCCTCCCCAACAGCTGGTTTGAAGTGTCCTCGGCACTCCAATCAACCCCCCAAAGCCCACCATTTTTATCGGCTTTAAACCCCCATCCCTGAAGAGCCCAGGCTGTGACCACCATTCTTCCCGCTGAGGAGCACTGGATCAGACTCCCCTCCAGATCACACCCACATCTCTCTCCCTCATCAGCCCGAAGAGTCACTGAGACACAAGCCATTCTTCCCCCGCCTGCCCCACCAGGAACCAAGCATGCTCTGTCTACAGGAGTTGAGTGAAGAAGAGCTAGCTGAACTGCTCTACTTTGAGAGATTACTGTACCTGTCCCCTTCCATATGCTAGCAGATTATGGTGACAGGAAGGGGAGGACTATCTAGTGTTTAAGGCATCTTAAAGAAATGGAAGTTAGGATTATAAAGTACTACGAGATCTATTGATAGAGCTAGGTATTATTACTGCGATTCTGCTCCCAACTCAATCTTTGACTTATCACAGGACTTTAGGCAAGTCTCTTAGGGCCAGATCTGTAATGTTATTTAGATGTCTGACTCCCATTGAGCTCTGTAGGGTTTAGGCACCTAAATACATTTAACAATCTGGCCCTCAGTCTCTCTCCATCTCAATGTCTGCATCTGTAGCCATGTGCTGGAAGGTGAGACTCCAGGACTGCCTTCCCCACTTGGTCAGATGGAGCCTGGGCTTCTTCACTTTCAAGGAACACTACAGAGTTCACTTGATCTCCCTGGCCTTGGAGATGAAGGTGGGTTAGCCAAAGGTGCACATAGGGTTTACAGAGGAAGGGGAGGTATATATTCCTCCTGAGATGTGGAAGGGTAATGGAGAGCTCACTCTTCATTGTGAGTTTAGTTTGTATGATGTTTTTGCTTTTGATGAACTGCACCAAGGAGAGGCACATCTACGGCGGTCATGACTGCAGTACCAGATGCCTCACAAGCATGATTCAGTTTGTATTTTGACAAACAAGCAGGAGCAAAGCTATGAAATAAAATTTGAATGGGTCAAATTAGCCACCCGAGCCTCAGCTATGGGAACTGCTCACCAGAAGAGATGGCAAGTTGTCATTAACTGTGATGAATGCATGTGAAATTGCAATAGAATTTCTCAGGGATTATGGTGCATATTTTACCTCCTCATGAATACCAAAGGAATTCACTAGGACTGCTGTTCAGAATATCAGAGGGAGTCAGCAGAAAGGATGGTGGGGAAACATACTGCCTCGTCTCACTTGGAGAAAGAAACAAAGATAAAAAAAGGCAGAGGAGGAGTGGGGTGGAAGAGAGACAAGCATAGGAAAATGACGACAAAATATGTTGCAGTCATGTAGGGAGACTTTATAAATACAATGAACAAAAGTTATTTTGATTCTTGTCAGGGTTGTTTCGGATGGTCACCTGATATGCCTGTTTGGCAGTACATGTGCACCTTGTCTTGGGCTGCCAAGGAAGTTATAAAGGGAGGGATTGATATAGCCAGACAGAAGGATACATCTGGAATAAATACGTCGCCTACCGCTTCATTTTTGCTCAACAAGGTCCAGTTCCCAGCACTGCTGACTCTTAAACAGGGAGAAGGGTGTCAGTATTTCAACCACAGCAGACCATGCTTTAGCAGAGGGGATGCTGGGCCTGGCCTATGAGACTGGGTTTATTGCGGAATAACCTAAATATCTGAACTCCCCCAATGTGCAGGTTCCTAGAGTTGGGAAGCCAGTTCTCATGTCCAGTTCTTTTAGCCTGGTCACAGCAGGATGGTTTCAGTCCCAGCAGAGCAGATTAACGGTCTGTGGGTAATAGAGCAGAAAGACTCCCAGGGGCATGATGCCATGACATGACAGAAGAATCCTCTTATGCAAACCCTGCTGCAGGGGAGATAATAAGTCAGACGGACATTCAACAGTGGCGTCTGCAAATTTCACAGAGGAGAGCCGTGCAACGCAAACAAGCCCCACAAATGTGTCATTCTATCTTTAGATAAAACTAAATCAACTTTCCCCAACTTGGCTCTACAAAATACTGCAAATAATGTCAAACTATGCAAAAGTTGGTGGGAGCTGTATGGCCCTTAAAGTTTTAGATGGAAAATCCTCTCCTAACTTATTGTCCATACTAATTTCTGAATGGTTGAGTAGAAGAACATAAACCAAACCTGTCCCTCAGAGCACATTTCTTCCTGTGTCACAGCTCCACAATAGCCAGGATGCTGTGGGATGTCACGGTCAGTTCTATAATCAATTGTTATCCGTTAGGATGTATTTAATGAGGGATGACAGAATGCTCAGTGCTGTAGTGAACACGGAAGACATAGCCCCATCCCAGAAACCTCCGGCTTGGATTTTCAAAGCCGCCTAAGAGACTGAGGCACGCAACTCCCATTGACAGTCTAATAACCGTCCAACGGGGGTTCATAAGCAAAATTATTTCAAAATACGTAGCAGGACAAACTAAGGGAGAAGATTCTTGAGCACACAATAGTTTAAGGCCCACTCCTGCAACATTTAGTACTGGGCACAGTGCTTAGTATTGTGAGTAGCCTCACTGACTTCAAGCCACGCACAGCACACTGCATTGAGTCATTTTGCAGAGCCATGATTTGCATGCTGGCTGGGAATCTGCCAAACACTTTAGTGGCCAAGAGTGACATGCCATGAAATAGCCTTTGTTAGGACTGAGGTCATTGCCGTTAGTACTTTGAAAAACTGTCCAGTGGCTTTCTTAGGGGTGAGGGTGCAGAAGGGAGAGTCAGGAACAAATGCAAGTCACAGAGCGATACAGCCGAGGGCCTAGGAAACCTGAGAGCACGTGAAGTGAGAAAAGAGCGTGAAGGGACAAGTAACATTTTAGAAGTACCTAAAGCAAATGGTGCGAGCAGCGTAAATCTCAGGTGGTGGTGAGTTCTGAACAAAACAACATTGTCCAAGGCTGATATAGCATAGGCTCCACTCCTGTTCCCTGTCAGTGCACCTCCCTTCTGATCTTGGACACTCCATCTGTAGCAAGCCCAGGACTCCTGAACCAGAGACGCTACCTGGAGCTGCAGTACTGCAAAGGCCTTGGTGCAGCAGGTTGGATTTGCAGTACCCCACAAAGCCTAACTAGTTTATTGTTCTTTCTCCTTTGTCCTGAGAACAAAGGATTTAGTGCCCCTGCTGGCAGTCTTTATTCAGACAAAAGACCCATGCAATCCAGCGATTGTTCTGCCGGAATAAGGTCTTCCCTTCAGGATCAAGCTCCTGGTGATTATCAGATTTGCAACTTACTGAATTCCCCTGTTCTGATAGAAGGTTCTTACCGAATGACCAGACATCAGACTTGGTGCTGTAGTTGGAGTAGGAGAAAACCTCTGGGGCAGACCATTTGACTGGGAATTTGGTGCCTGTAGAGCTAGTGTACTGATCATCAAGGACATACCTGGAACAGACAAAGAGCAGAGCATGTTCAATGACATGCACTGTTGTTAAAGCTCAGGGGTCACATTGCGTAGGCCGCCCACATGCCACATTACCTCGACATTCCAAAATCCGACACTTTGACGACTTGGGATTCTCCTACCAAACAATTCCGAGCTGCCTGCAAGAAAGGGAAAAATACAAGACGATGTTTAGTACTTAAGGTTTATCTGCTGTGCTTCATTCCCTTGTCCTCTTATAGACAGACGATATTTAAAGAACTGCTTAATCGCCCCATAGAAATGTTGTCTAGCTGAGCAATGTGGAGAGTAAAAGTGACATCACGTAGTGAGATGGGGTCAGACAATTTAAATGCTATAATTTCCAGTTCAGTTTATCCTCAGTGCTTCCCTGTTAAAAAAGTCCTACATGGGGAAGTTTGACCTGTAGTTTGCTCAGCTCTTGTATTTCTCCATCCATTAAAAATTCAGGCAACTACCCACTGACCCACACGCTGTCTAAGTTGGGGTTAGCCAAACAATCGATAACTACTCCCCCGTCCCTGGGAATCAGGAGCAATCTGAGCTGAGTAATCCAGTCCCTTTTCTACAACAAATACATTTCTCAAAAATAGCTTTTAAAACGCGACTGATGTGGCCTGATGTAACAGGAAACAGCCGCTGCCACATTTGTATCAAGCAATGGAATCATACATAGCAGAAATCCCTGGTTGGCCACGGGACCACTGGTTAATGAAAAGGACTATTCCAGAGAAGGGGGAGTTAGTAACAGCGCACCCTGGAAGACGATAGAGCTTTGACTTCTTCATTGATCTGAGAAATGAACACTTTGTTCATCTCAGAGTCGCCAGCACCAGCAAACCGCGGGAGCTGGAGTCTGCAGTGAGGGGAAGAGACAGCACAGGAGAGGGCACCCTGCCTCCTCCCCCAAATGCAGCTCTAGGCCTCCAGCGGAGGAGAGTAGACAGGGCCCCAGAGGAAGCTTCTTCCACTAAAGTGCTTCCCTCATTCCCTGCTATTTCATAGCCTCCTCTGGGCTCAGCACGCCCTCAGGCTCAGTGAAAAGCCACTGGGCCGATGCAAGGAACAAGTGGGGGGGAAATGCCTTGTCTAGGCTAATCCAGACTGCTCTGCGATGAGGGGAGACCGCAGATCCTCCTCCAACAGATACACCGTGAGGCTGAGGCAGCTGAAATGAGGCAAGGGGGAAATCCCAAGAAATTAACCAATCCTGGCTGGCTCGGAGAACAAGACAGTTTACGGGGGACATACCAGGTCTCTGTGAATGACAGAATCCTGCTCCAGATAAGCCATCCCTTCGCACACATCTTGGCACATCCCCAAGAGGGTTTCCTTGGAGAAGCTGCCCCGCTGGTTTCTGAGGTAATCCGACAAACAGCCATGCTCCATGAACTCAAACACCAGACATATGGGGGCCTGTTCCATGCACACACCATACAGCTGGACTAACTTGGGATGAGACAGCTTCCTGCCAGGAACAAAAGGAACGTGGGGGAGAGGAGAGTGAGGTGGGCTCGTAGGATCAGCAATCACAGAAATTGTCATAAATATACGTCCCAAACACTGTACAGTAACAAACCTTGTTAGTGCCACTACAACCCTTCCTATGCTAAGCATAAGCAGCTCTTGCTGTGAGATGGACAAGTGTGAAAATAAAAGAGGGAATTTAGGGGCGGATTCGAACATCACACTAGTTCAGCACTGATGTATCAACATTGACTTCAACAGAGTTATTCTGGATTTACACCGACGTAAGTGAGATCAGAATCAGGCTATTGAAGAGTCAATGTATGTGACGGAAGTCTAGCGGTGCAAATCAAGGTGTCCCAGCCTCCATACTCAATATTCCTGCCCTTCCTTTTACATATGCACTTTACAATTACCTAATACATTTGTCTTTTCAATATGGTCGCTCTCACATTCAGCATGAGTACACAGGTCTACGGTCAGAAAAGTATTGCACAAGATTTGCTGACAAATTCTGTGCACCCAAAACACCCCCAAGAACAACTGGTCAAAAAAGGTGGTGTTTTTTCCATGAACACGTTCAAATAAAATGGATTTTGTTCCGGCTTTTGTCAAAAAAGCACAAAACAAAAATTTGAATTGCCAAAAATTGAAAAAAAAAATTTTTTCAACAAAAGCCAAAAAAATCTAAATGAAATTTCTTCTTGTGGCAGTTTTTGTCAAAAAGCCATTTCTGGTCCCAAACCCCACATCCCTGTTATGAAGAAACGGAGATCTAGCTTCATGTTTTGGGTATTGGTAGAAGTATAGACACATTCTCTCACACTAAAAATTCATCTGGGCAGTAACTGCTACATCACACGCTTTTATACACATCTTGCTAATAAACAAACCAGCATCTAAGCACAGTTTAGATTACATGATATTATTTTAATGTTTCAATAGGGTGCTCTGAACCATGGATGGGTTCATTTTTTCTGTCCTACTGAGCACGCCCAGAATATACCAGCTGAGAATATAGAGCGGCCCACTTACATCATGACTTGGGCCTCCTCAATAAAGTCCTCTTCTGACATTGCTCCTTCGCGAATGGTCTTTATAGCAACTTTAGTCTGCTCAAGCCAGTAGCCAAGATGGACCAGCCCAAACTGACCGCTGCCAATTTCCTGCACAAATGTTAGCTCCCAAGGATTTATGACCCATTTTCCTGTTAACAGTAAGGGAACAAAAGGAGTAAAGATCTACCAGTAACGTATGAGGAAGGATGGACTTGCAGGTAAGGCACTGAACTAGGATTCAGGTGATCTGCTTCTACCTGTGTAATGTTGGGCAAATCACTTAACCTCCCTGTACTCCAGTTTGCCATCTGAAAACTTGGGATAATAATTATTCCTTTTCCCCACCCTGTGTCTGTCTTGTCTATTTAGACTGTAAATTCTTCAGGGCAGGGACTATCTCTGCATATGAAATATGCAGCACCTAGCAAAACTGGGCCTTGATGTCAGTTGGAGCCTCTAGGAATTACAATGATTACGATAACGATAATATTACTGTAGGAAACAATGTACAACAACAATGGGCCTATCACACGGCCCTCAACTCTCATAGATGGCAGCATCACAGGTTACTTGGGAAGATGAATGGTCTTGCTTCAGCATTTACTTCCGTATTTAATATTGACTTAAACAGGATTAGAAGCTATTCAGTTTCTCCCAGGAGGCTCCTTTAATCGACAGTGTGCCTACTAATTCCCTGGGGTCTTTCAAAGTCTGGTCATCTCTCCTGGAAATGTCTGAGTGTAAAGACTTGGAAACTGCCAGTTACTGCTGGGATGTCTCCATAAGGAGATTCAGGCTCACAGAGCCTACCTACGCTCCGGGGGATGAACATGCTATCTCAAGGCAAGATAAGTATAGGCAGGGGAATAACTCCTTACCATAGCTCAGTCCTGCAGTGATAGGGGCCTTTTCTCTCCAGGAACAAACAGCGTACCGCAAACGAGTGACGAGACCTGGATCACGGAGGAAAATATGGGCCCTAGTTATTGCAGCTGACTAACATGGTGCAAAAAGTGCAAAGGTGACATACCGCCATAGCAACATCTGATCATTGGAAACTGGTAAAGAAATGAATGAAAGTCAATGCATACCAGCCCATGCAAAAGCTACCTTTGGAAGGTCAGAGGTAGGTGTTTTAGTATTTTGTACTGGATTAAAAGGTCCTGGGGACACTTGTCATTGTGTCCTCAGTCAGGGTTGCTGAATCAGAGAATGTGTATGCGATGCTTTGCTAGAGCAGAATGCAGAAGAGTTTGCACAGTCTCCTTCGCTAAAGTCACTGGAAAAGTTTGGGGCAGGTGTTAGGGAAATATTCTTAACAGCAAGAGCAACTATGAAACTGACAACCACAAAAGGTGCTCCAGGTGCTCCACTTTAGCTAGTCAAGAAGGGATCTGGAACAATGATGGTCAGAAATGAGGTACCGTACATATAATGAGTAGTTCTGCAAAAAGCAGACTGAATGACCCAAATGGTGACCCAACCTGGTCTTTTATTTCTAACCCCAGTGTTTTCTAGAAATAACTTTTTATTCTTAGAGAAGCACGAATTGAGAAGTCCTGCTCTGAGGGCATTAGCGGTTGTCAATGCATTGCAGGGACTGCTAAATCCCACTTGGTGGCAGCCGAATCTCTGTTCGGGTCAAGGGTGGTGACTTCCTGTCTGCTCGAAGGAAGCAGTTTCCGATCTACATCAGCCAGAACCTTCATTTTTGCCCAGTCACTAAACAGGAGCTACGGAAATTAGAAGTCTCCATTATCTGATGATTGATTTCTGCGTCAATATCATGTGATGCCTGATATTGAGAGGCCATCTCTCATGCACAAGGCATCTCTGTGAGCTTTATACTGTCAAAGGTTGGATATGGGCAGTACAGGGGCTGTGTACTGTTTGCCAGTGCAGCCACTATGAAATCTACAGTAGATCATACACTGCCTTAGACATCTGAACCTGCTGCAGTTGAGAGGTAATATTAGAAACTAGGTTGAGATTAACCCTTTACCGTCATCAGAAAGTGCCATGGGATCTTTAACCTCCAGCTAACCAGCGGCCAGAAGTGAGACAGAAAGGGACTCAACTGAGCATTTCATCTTAAGAGCAGAAGTCCTGAGAGCCTTCACTCTTCCCAACCAAAGTCACCCAACTACATGGGAGAACAGCACTCACCGGCTGCATTGTGCTGGTGGTAGTTGATGAGTTCGGGGATGGAGTCGAACACGTGCTTTTCTGCCAAGTAATACCGCTTGGGGTTCTCATCAGTCTCTTTGATGTGATAATGCTTGATAACTGGGGTGTTGTCGTTGCTGAAAAGAAGATATATTCTGTAAGAATAACAGGCAGCAACAAAACCCCAGGAGCAGGGGAGATGAAGGGAAGAGGCAAGAGCAGCCTTACACTGCCAAGATTTTCCTAATTGTTCTGTCCCTGAATTCCTGTAACATTTGGCAGCACCCAGGGGGGAAAAAGTCCATGGAATACAAAGTGACAACAGAGCTTTGCATCTACACAGCATGACATAAGCAATGTGTTGCTTAAACCACCTTTCTCTTCTTCCTGGAGTCAAGATTACAAATATCCATAGCAGAATCCAACAATTTGGAAAAGTATGTTTGTGACTCAGGATTCCCAGGGGTGTGCTTTAATGTATTAGAATGGTAAACGGTGTGTTCTCTTACTCCCTAGGATGGAGACCTGCTCTTTGATGGCAGGAAGAAGAGATTCACCTTTAAAGGCGAAACGCAAAGCTAAGATGAAACCTGAAGCTCACAAACAGGGTGTGGAGAAACTCTGCCTTTGGGTCTAACCAAGATGTCCCCCTGCACACAAAGGGAAGAACCTCCAGCTGCTGAATTAGTGGGTTAATTTTTAAGCCTCCCAATGGAGCAGACAGCCATTATACTGGAAGAGGAACAAGAGGGATGAGCTACAAAAATCAACAAAACCACCTGCTTGCTCATTGACCCTCTCACTTCCCCAGTGGCCTCACCTGTACAGAGAGATCTTCCTTGTGGTATTGGGGACACAACGTTGCCAACCTCAAAGCTGGAATTTTAGCTGGAATTTTAGGGTCCATACGGGGCAGTTACAGTGCAGCACCGCCATGTCCACACAGCCACAGGGGAACCTCAGCATGGAGCTTCACCCCTTGGGGACAGGACAGTCTGAAGCATGGGGCTGGCCCGAATGGGAAGCTCTGCCTCCGAGAGTCTGAGAGAGGAGAGCCCGACAGAGTGAGTGGCAGGGGGCTGGCTCCAGCATGGAGCCCTGCCTCTGGGAGCCTAGCAGCTGCTGCTGGTGTGCTCTGCATGCACACCCCTCTAATGCGCTGGTGCTTCACCGCCACACCACCACTGTCACCTGGACAAGGCTACAAGCTCTAGTAAAATCACCCAAATTTCAGCACAGGGAACAATTTGCAGCCCAAAAAATTGCCTGTCGCCGATTCCAGGTATTTTGTCATGGAGGCCTTCAAAAACTAGCCCAGCTGGTGAAAAATCACCTTTTTTGGCAACACTGCTTTAAGGGCTGAGCTTCCCAGACAAAGAGCTCTTTTTCTTATGCACAGCCAGTTGCACCTGGACAGAGACTAAGGTGCAAGCACCTTAAGCACTGAGTGATCGCTGAACCACCACCTGGTTCCAGTAGCAAAGAGGAACTAAGAAGATACCCTGCGTGGAAGAATGCAGCAGCTAAAAGCCCCACCAGAGCTGAAACTCTCTGGAAATGTGGAAACCAACTCAAGAAGGCTGAAGGAGCACGGCACTCTACAGAACACTACAGCCATGAGCTCTCAGAGAATGGGCTGTGAGCATAATTATCTCTACTGCTGCTTTTTGAAACTAGGCTTTCTTCTTCATTACCAAAACCTTTTCTGATAGTGGCATGTTGTGTGTATTCTGTATAATCCCCTTGTAGGCCGTGATCCTGTAAACACTTAGGGGACTAGCTTCGCACATGTGTACTACCCCTGGGATCAAGGAGACTATCCATATGCGTAAAGTGATGTGCGTACGTGTTTGCAAGAGCACAGCCATACTTGTGTTTTCACCAATGTATTTTGCTATGTGTAGGGCAGGTTGCCACACCTCTGTGCCCGGCAGGTGTTCATCCCTGTTTTTCAGAAGCGTTACGGTTCTCCCTGAGTTCTTGCTTTGGGAGCAGACATGACTCTGGATGTTAAGACTCCCACATAAGTTGCTGGCTGAAGCCACTTAATCAATGCAGAAACCTGCTGAGCTGAGCTGTACCTTAAGGCCTTGGTGAAAACGGAGACCGTGTACATGCCAGGCTGCCTCGAATCTCTCACCATGAAGGCACCTTCCTTACCCTGAGCCAAGAGCAGAAGGAAGAAGGGAGGTTAGAAGCCTGGTGTGAGTAGAAACAGGTTGGGGGTATGTCACTTTACTACATGTCTGTGCAGCACCAAGCACCGTGGGGCTCTGCCCTTGACTGGGACTCCAGGTGCTACTGTGATATAACTGATTAATAATAATAATAACCCCTTTGATCAATGAGGCCCTGAGACTTGGAGCATGTATCTGGCATGCGTTGCTCTGAACACTTCTCGCCCCTCCCTCTCACCATTCATGATGGGAAATGCTGGCCAAAAGTCGCCCACATGCAGAGCCACACGTTCTGGAGGAGCTCAAGCAGGTAACAGTCATGGAGATAAATATGCCCCAGATACAACCCACAGTGCAGTCACGCTGGTGTGAGAGACAGGAGAAATCAGCTCCCTGAGCAGCGCGTGGACACCTCCCGTAGGAGTTTATAGGAAATTTTCAAAACACAAACCCAGCTCACACAGGTTTTTATTTCCACCGAAATGCCATTTTTTCAGAGCAACAAAACCTTGCTCTTTTGCTCTGCTGTTACTAGAACTGGTCAGAAAATGGGGTTTGGTTTAATGGAGAAAATTCTGACAAACTATTTTTTCCTCTTTTCATTGAAATTTACTTGGGTGAAATATCAGAAACTGAAATTTTCTGGTGTTCAGCCAAAACATTTCCGTTTTGGGGCATTCAGAGTTTTGATCAAACAGCAAAAATTTCTGTGGAAAGCAGAAACTTTTCACAAAACGTTTTTGTTTAGTTGAAACCCCAGTTTTCCTTTCACTAACAGTTATGAAGGAAAATGTTTGACCAGTCCTCATTATTATGGAGCATCTGTTTGGGAAGGGAAGATGCTCACACAAAATCTGTGCAGAAGTAAGGAAGGTTTTTTGTTATTTTGATACATGTTTGGCCCTTTCCTTACACCACACTCTGGGTGAGAGCAGGCACAGAAATACCGGAGGAACTTAGGATTCAACTGTCTTATAGCTCGGGCAGCCCACAGGATCTTTTCCACCTTTGTCAATAATTAAATATTAGAGAGACAAGGTGGGTGAGGTAATATCTTTTATTGGACTAACTTCTGTTGGTGAGAGGGACAAGCTTTCGAGCCACACAGAGCTCTTCTTCAGGTTGAACACTGTGTGGCTCGAAAGCGTGTCATTCTCAGCAACAGAAGTTGGTCCAATAAAAGATGTGACCTCACCCACCCTGACTCTCTATTATCCTGGGACCAACACAGCTACAACTGCACTGCATGCACTGATTAAACATTGTTATTCATTTGACACCATACTGTTTCCCTGGGAAATGCAGAGGGACATTCTCTTTGCGATGCCAGTGGCGCTATTCTGGATATGTCCATGAGCATTTTCTAGGAGGAGATATCACTTGAACTCTTTCTGCATGGGCTAGGTGGAGTCATTGTGGTGTAGCAAAGCCACCTCCCTCCCCACCAACCATGGAAAACTTGGAATAACAAAAATCATATTTAGAATACAGAAAAGTGGGCAACTGTGCTCATGAGAATGAGCGGCCTAAGCTGTTTATTGACACTAGATTTAGGTTGCCAGCTGACTTTGGCAGGCACTTGCATGGAGCCCCATTGGGGATCTGCATAGGTGGAGGGGTTCACTCATGAGGACCCCTTTTTCAGGAGTAGGGCTGTAGAGCGGGCAGGAGCTATGTAAATTTCCCCTCCAGAGCTTTGCCCTGGCACCTCACTCCTGACCCGCAGATCACTCCTTGCAATTCCAGTCCAGGGCGCTGTGTCAAGCGGAGACTGCCAGGCAAGCTCAATTATGGGTATATGGAGAGACCAACGTTTTGTAGGGACTAACTCCAGACCAACAAACTCATCAACATTGGCAACCAGGAATCCAGGCCTCTGGAGGCAAAGCAGAATTCCTTAACCCACTGGGAGTCACCGAACTTCCTTCCTCATATGCAATATCTTTAAGCAAATTGGAGTCGAAACAAACTTATTGCTTTCCAAATTCATTCAAAAAGTAACACCACTTTACCTCATCTTTGAGGAGTGCTTCTGCTTTGTTTCTGCTGATATTCTTATTATACCATCTGAAAGCAACAGAAAGACTCAGTCAGGAATTCCAGGCTATTTGGACTAATCATCATATATTGCCTTGTTTAGCTTGCATAAGCAAAGCCAGTTTTAAAAAGTCAGTGACCAACTTGCAGCACAACAATGAAGAAAATATACCCCAGGACTGCCCATATTTGCTACGAATTAATATTCATGTCTTCAGATTGCCAGTTAACTCAAGGGACGTAATACATTTTGTAAAGGCTAATATCAAGTCTGTAAAGTAGGGCCAGTCAAGGGCCAGTCATGGAAAAGTATTTTTGATGGAAAAATATCTTTGAATTCTATGAAAACTTTCAAGAAAACGTTTACATCATTCATATTTTCCTGATGGTTTTCAATGAATCGGTTTGAACAATTAGTTTCCTTTTGATTTGAACCGAAACAAAAACGTGTGTTTTGGGTTTTGTGGGATTTTTCCCCTTCCCCTCCGCCCACTCCCTTTTTTAGTTTCAAATCATTTCATTGACAACAATCTAAAATGTAGAGAAAACCTTCCCCCAAAACAAAAATATTTGGTTTTGTGCAAAATTTGCCCATGGAAGAACATTCCCATTTTTAACCAGCCCTAGTTCTATTAGTAATAGGAAAGAGTTACTGACTTGAACTAACATCTTCACTGCACCAGAAGTATACAATGAGACTGTCCAAGAATAACATCAAGTTTAAGGTGAGAACGCTGCAGTTCCGTGATGTTACAAGACAGGCTCACAGGACCTGATTCCACTGTCTTCTAACTAGTATGATCACATACATCTGTTCCGTGGGGCTGTCAAACGTTACCCAAAGAAGTGTCATAATGACTACGCAACGTGCAAGACAGTGGGACTTCAGGCTCACTGAGTCAGCAGCAGCTGTAATATTAATACTACCTAGTTCTTACTCAGTACTTCTCATCACTAGATCTCAAAGCACCTTGCAAAGGAGGTTAGTGTCGATGCCACTAGAGCTGTCAAGACCCATGAAACAAGTTCAGGCTACTTACTCGTATATTTGCAGGTTGTCTGGTGATTTTTCCACCAGGTAACTGCTTGGTACATATCCTTCGTGCCTGTTAAAAGGAGATTAGGTTGTCAGTATATCAGAAAGCCAGGAGCTTCTTTGTACCTGTACTGTCAGCTCTGAAAACTTTAGTATGTAGGAAACCTCACTCCCTGCTCTGTATTTGCTTGTTGTTTTGAATGGATGCCAGCCAAAAATTAATCTAGACAAAAAATAATTTGTAAGGAGCTGATGTAGCATATTCCCTCCACCCCAGCTGAAAAGGAGGATTTGTGAATGAAAGGGGTCTACCTATGGCACAGTTAGGACTGCTTGAGAAATCTTCCAACAAAACGTTGGTTTGTTGGAAAACGCCGTTTGTTGGAATAGAAACTGTTTACAGGAAAGGGTTGGCTTTACCAAATTTCCCATTTTAAAAACAATTTGAAAGAAGTTTCAAAACATTCCATTTCAACGTTGTACCAAAGAGAAAAAGGTCTGGCTTGGGGTTGGAATGACTTTTCATTGCAAAATGTAACTTAACTGATAGTAAAAAAAATGAAATGTTTTGACATCATCAAAACCAAACTATTCAACTGGCCCAATCTGATTTTTTTTTTTTTTTTTTGGTTCATGAAAATTGTTGAGATTTTGACTTTTCATCCTGATTTGGGATGGGAAAAAGTTTCAAAACCTCACAAATTCTCATGAGACAGGAAACCTGTTTCCCATCCAGCTGTAGGCACAGTGCTTTCCCCGTGCTCCACCCAGGGCAATGCAGTTACACATTGCTCTGTGCTCAGGGCTGTGTGCTAGTTCTTACTCACACATAGACCCTTCATTTAGGTGGAATTACTCATTTTCGGCAAGGGTTACGGGACCAGGCTGCTTGGGAGCTGCAGTGTTAATATGATTAATTCAGCTAGTTAAAACCTGTTCTGCGCTGTTTCTGTTCTGCTCAATCTGGAGAATATTATCCTGAAAACACTGGAGCTAAGTGGCTTCTGCTTCCTGTTTGGGCTTTATTCTCGGCAGGCTTTGCAAAATTCTGGTTTCCAAAGCTGTAAGGCTGTGCTGCCAGCTGGGGGTTGATATGAAAACGAATGTGTTTTAATTAGAAGACCAGATTCCATACACATAAGCAGTCCTAAAGCTACCTTTTCCGTTAGTTGTTCCACTGAAGTCAATGGGACCCCTCCTCAAGGAAGGTGCTACTCAAGGTGAGTAAGGGTACCAGAATCTGGCCCTCAATGATTTTTTATTGAGTGTGTTTTGTAATGGACACACACAGCAGATTTACAGATGACTTAGGCGCTGCTAGGACAAAGGTACCTACCCATTCTTATCCTGAACCATCCACCAATGATCCTCAGAGTTGTCAATAATGTAGTACTCCTCACCGCGCTGTAAGGTCAACTCCTGGGGATTCTGAGCCTTGTAGTCATATATGGCCATTACTAAAGCATCCTTGGGGTCTAGCAACAGCCTCTGCAAAAAAGAAAAACAATAACCAGGCTCAGAATTTATATCCACAAAAATACAGGGCAAGTAGCCACTAACTGCTAAGTAGGTGAAATGTACCCTCTATAGTGGATCCCATATCCTCGATGCTGGGAAATTTACATGGAAAATGATTGGGTCTCTAGGGCCCTGGTGGGGGATGCTGGGATCACTGAGAAATTCCCAGCCCTTTTGAACAACAGCAAGCCCAGCTGCCTGGTGAAGGAGCAACATGAGGACTGGTTATCAGTGCTGCTGGGCTTGCCCACCTTTGACTTGGAATAAGCTTGAAGTGTTTCAGTGTGGTGGCGTTTAGCACAGCAGAGGTCCTGCTTCTCTCGCAACAAAGTAAAATATTGCAAAGCTGCTGCCCATTTGTCAAACCAAACTGCATCTTAATGAGCAAACTTAGCTCCTTACATGGCGCTGCTCATACACAGTTTGAGAAAGATAAAGGTGAAAATCCAAGAGGAGCGTGGAATCCAGGAAGAATCACGGGCGTGCTAATCTCTTTGAAGAGAATAGTGCACTGAAAAGCAATGAGCCCTAAATGGGGCATTTTCCCCAGGGCAAGTTAATCAGACAAGGCACTGCTGAGGCTTCTCCTGCCTCGCTGCACTCACCCAGTTATCTTCAGGAGTGGGAGGAAGAGGCTTCTTGGAGGCTGAAATGAAATGAAGTAAATTAATTTGGAACCAATCTAGACAAAACCAGAGAAGAATATCAGGCAGCCATGTAAGTGACGTCGAAATGGCTGTGAGGTATAGAGAAGAATATAATTTAAGAATAACAAGTCTTGGCTCCTTATTGCTGTTGGAATAAGAAGGAAAAAAAGACCCTCACACTTGCATAGCATCTTTCAACCAGAAGAACTAGACCTGAAGGTGTTGTATGGGGGTTGCCCAGGCACCAGTGGAAAGCAGCTGTTGGTAGAATGCAACGTTTCTTTCCCCCTAGCAGCACTATACAGCCAATTCAGAAGAGGAAGTGGAGAATAACTTTCTCAGCTGAAACCACAGGGCAAATGGAGGTAGAACAAAATAGAAATATAATTTTGCCATGACACAGGAGCAAACTCCCTTCTCTTGAGAGAATTGTCCTGGGTCATTTACTGATCACAAGTGGTCAGCACGTTGGTTTTACGCCTCATTCAAAGGATAGCACCTAACACCCTGGTGAGATAACTGGGTCAGTTTTAATTCAGAGGAAAGAATACCATTTTAAAAGGATGATAGGAAGACGAGGATAAGGTACATCCCGGGAAGGTGGCACCATTTCTCTTCCCTGGAAATGTAGCACAATGTTCTTCAGTGCTTTTTACAAGGTGGGATGAATCTTACTGTTGCTTGGCACAGACAAATCGAAGACTGAGAATATCCGTAATGAATCCCGTACCGTTCTTGGTGGGGTCATATTCTATACATCCGGCTGCCAGCTTCTCTGTCTGGGCACAGCATCTCCATCTCCCATCTATCCAAAAATTTGGATGATACTTCGGCACCAAATTGTTGTTGTTCCTGGTTTCTGAAAGAAGTCAGGAAATGTTTTGTTTTAAAAAGGATTTATACTACAAACTGAGGTCTGTGGCACTGACACGAGCTCTGATAAAGATCAGTGGAAGTGAGTGAAAATCATCTGAATTTCAAGGGAAATCGTTTTCCCTCAGTCAAAGAGCATGAACGCTGATGACAGCCCTCTTTTTGTGAGTATCTTCAGCCAGATGTGTTTAAATGTTCTACCTTCTCATGTAAGGAGTGTATTCTCCCATCAGTGGATACAAAAAACCCTGATTAACATTAATGAAAATTATGCAATTGCACAGGGAAGACTAGAACCTTGGCAAAGTGTTTCTCTTTAAATTTTCAACAACAAAGGCAAAAAAAAAAGCACTCATAAAAAAAATAGAAAACCTGACGTAGCATTTAGCAAAGACGCTTATAAGAGACCACAACTGTACCGCATGTATAGGATACAGTCAGTTACTACTGTCGGCTCAGTTACAGTGTTAGCTGTATGGCTCAAAATTGGCATTTAACATTTAGCATTCACATGCTTAAATACCCATCTGACTGTCCTCATGAGGGATTAAAGCTCCCATGTTTGAAATTAGTGCTCTCTGAGTAAAAAAACCTTTTACTATTAAAAAAAGATCTGCAGGCCTGCATCACCCGAGCCTGTTAAATTGCTCCGTGAAGATGAAGTTATGAAATGTTTAACTAAAGGAAGTGCTAAAGCGGGGCACTAACCATAGCAGCCTTTAGCAAAGTAAATGGTTGCAGAGTAAATGCAGCAACAATGAACTTCATAGCAAGGCTAAATGTCTCCCCGATAAATGGAACACTCCCCTCACATTACAACAGCCAGTGTTATAAACCAGGAAAAGGTAAAGGGGAGGACTTGTGCAATCCGTGTTACTAAACAAGACCTCCCTTATCTCAAGCACTATGGCCCTTTCTGTTTGCAGTGCTCACTGCACTTTCACTGCATAATCAACACAATGATCCCAACAAATATAATCCAAGAGGAGAGGGAAATAAAAGCCATCCACAAATAAACCTCCCAATAACGACTTCTTTAGGAAGATTGTTATCCAAACAAAGAGTCTTAACTGTGGTTGAAAGATTTTCTACACACCAAAAACTCTCTTTATATATACCAAAAAAAAATTAATCAAGTAAAATACCCTCTCTCCCCCAGCATCAGAAGAATCAAGGTTAGGACAATGTATTAACTAACTGATGTTGCCAGTGAAATCCAACCAAAACCTCCCCATGGACCAACTTTTCCAAGGGCTGCTGAAACTATGCCCCTAAAATTTGCCAACGTGCTGTATAACCACCTGCACGAGTGCCATTCTGCATGTGCAAATATAAGGCATTTGACTCCCTCTGAGCTGTAATTTTTTTCTAGTCTATGGCTACTGAGAAAGCGGGGTTGGAATAGGAGATTCGATTCGATTGTGCACAGGACTAAGGTTACCTTCTTTCAGAGTAAACACCCATCTTTGCCGGCTCTCTCGATCGGGTGCAAACACATACAGCAGGTAGTTGTCATGAAGAATCTGGAGAGGGGACCAGAGAAGCAAGCCAGTGATTAGAAACAGCTCCTGCTGTCTTTCATATCCAGGGGAACTCAAAGCACCTTACAGACCACAGACCAATGAGTTACATACCAATAGTGCAGTGACTATGTAGGCAAATGTGATAGCCAACGTGTTCTCAGAAATGGCTCATAACCCCAAGAGAATCTAGCACCTTGGTTTGGTTATTTAAAATTGATAGGGAATATTGTCCAGGAAAGAATTCAGCTCAGACATTCTTTGGGGTCAAGTTCTCTGCTGTGGAGGAAACACTAGTGAAATTAGTGTAGCTCCAGCCACTTCCACCAGCAGACAATTTGGCCCTACATTTTCTATTTTCAACTTCCACTATTACTAACATTTGTATGGAAGCAGCATCCTTGTTTCTTAGCAGTGTGTCTGTTCATGCAGTTTGTCTTCACCTGAAATCCTAGAGCCAAATTCTGCTCTCACTTGTACCAGTGTATATTCTGAGCAACTCCATTGATTTCAATGGGTCTACTCGGGACTTACTCCAGTGTAATTAGGCAGAATTTGGCCCTAGGATTTTAGATGGGAAAGAAGCTGCAGAAGCAAGTGAACTACTAGGAAACAAAGATGCTGTTTTCATAAAGTTGTCCCTACTTCTGAACAAATGTGGGAAAAGAAATGCAGAGCATTCATGACATTTAAGCAAATAAGGTAACATTTCCCAAAGCAGCCAAAGGATTTAGGCTGATAGTCTCTAAATAGAGACTTCTGTGAGACGTCAGCTGGTCCTTAAACAGTATCCCCAGTCGTATGGGAGGAATGGTGAGAGTTTATGACTGTTATTTTAAAGAATCAATCCCTCCGCTGATCCCTTTGTCCTGATGCTTTTTAGCACATACGTGCATACACACCCAAGTGCTGTGCAGCCTTGGAAACCCTGAATTATTCCCTTTATATTGATAAATTATAACTTTCGAAGAAAAAACAGAAAAAAAGGCATATCTCCTGCTCCCTCTGAACTACTCTTCCATTGATGGTGCTGATCTGTCTTGTACAGTTGTTTGTATAAGTTGCTTTTTCAAACCTGCAGCAAACTTCTGAAGCGTGCAAAAAACCCCCTATCTTTCTGTACGATACAGGCTGTATTGCACTGTGCGGCCTCATGTACCAAGCCACACGAAGACACAGACCTACTGGTGGCTGGGTGGCAGATCTACAGCAGGATACAGCTGCCTTTTTTTTTAATGTGCTCTTACAGAACTATACAGAACTGTCTCCGGGGCAAAATTCAGACCTGCAATTAGCAGGTGCAACTTCCATGTGTCATTCACATCACCTGTGAAGTTTGTCAGATATCTCAAAAGGAGTTCACCTGTTTTCTCTGCAGAGCGAACCCAGCTTTCTACTCCAGCTTTATTTTATTTGTTAAGCAATATGGCAACATATAAGAATTCAGATGAAAGAAACATATTGAAGGGTTTGTTTCTTTTTAAATATTGGTGTTTCCAGGAAACAAGGGTTTAATCCTTGGCCATGCTCCAGTGACACAAAGAAACTGGAAGCTGGTGGATATCCCCAGCCAAACCTCTCCTTGGCCTGTGGCAGCTCCCAGCTGGCACAGAGCTGGTTAGCTGTTGTTAAGCGCGCCAGGTAAAGGGCCGCACACCAGCAGCCATTTGCAGTGCACAGCACCAACTTCTCTTGGTCCCAGAAAATATCTGAACAAGATTATATCTTTCTGAGGACCTGGCACTTTATCTGATAACTGTCTAAGTAAAGCTAGCTCATATGTAGAGCACTCCTGTAACAGCCATCCCTCAACAGTTCTCAGCCCAGCGGGCCTCGCTGGTGGAAAGGGGCTTAGCATTCCAGTGGGGCCTTGATTTGTGGGTGTTTGATATACACTCATCTCCCGATGATTTCAGTCGGAGCTGCAGGGACTCAGCCCCTGTGAAGATAAAGCCCCCAGTTTCTAAGCTTGGGCACCTATAAAATGAAGCCACTATTAGAAACGTGAGCTGTGTAACTTCTTGACGGTCGCAAAGGGAGTCTGTGGCACAGCTGGGATCTCCTGACCCCAGTCCTGTGCTGGAAGTTAATTGCTCCCCCTTATTGTACCCCTATGAGCTAGTGTACTCCACAGCTCAAAATAGGGGAATTTCACCCATCGTGAACAGAGCCCTCTATACAATTATTAGTCAATAAGGCATATGATAAATGTGCAGTCTTAGTGTTTAGATTAATGTGCGAGAAATTGATCTATAATCTACATTAGGAATACAATATTGTCAACCCCAAATGTTCAAAATAATGAGTCAGGCCCCAGAATCATGAGTTTTTATGTAATAAGAAATGTTGGGTTCTTTTTCTTTTCTTTCTGTAGGATGTGCTGGGGGGGGGGGTGGTCACATTTTGAAGCTTTTCTCTGCAACTGTGAGGCCTAGAAATGTACTTAATAAATGAATTAGATGAGATTTTCCTGTATTCACTTGCCTCCAGAAGCTGTGGTCTTAAGAAAAGGCCACATATCATGAGATTTGTGATAAAATTGCGAGAGTTGGCAACTCAGGTAACAGAGCCAAATGGGAATTCTAAATGTAATGGCCACCTAACGCTATGGAATTTCTCGTTTGATGGCAAGGTAAATATATCACGTTTGCATTTATTCTTTGTAGACTAGAGAATATGTTTTCTCCATTCTCTTCCCTAGCACTGTCTCCTCTTGGTCCTTCTACAATCTTACCACCGTTACCGAAAAGCCTTCTCCGTTAGTGCTCCTCCCATCTGGAACAGCCTTCCTGCATGTCTCCTATTCATCAAGGGCCTGCTCTAAAACCCACTGAAAGGGGGGTATTCACTATTAGTGAGGGTGACTAACCACTGAAACAAACCACCAGGAGACATGGATTCCCCCTTCCACGCCCCCAACACTTGTAGTCTTCAAATCAAGATTGGATGCTTTTCTGGAAGATGCTTTAGTCGAACACAAGTGATTAGGCTCAATACAGGAATAACTGGATTAAATCCTGTGGCCTGTGTTATACAGGAGGTCAGATTAGATGATCTAATGGTCCCTTCTTGCCATAAAATCTATGAATTTGTGTAGTCCAGTGGTTTTCAACATTTTTTTATTTGTGGACTCCTAAAAATTTTCAGATGGAGGTGCAGACCCCTTTGGAACTCTTAGAGAAACTCTATGGACCCCCATGAGTCTGCAGACCACAGGTTGAAAACCGTTGTTCTATGGTAACGAAAACCTTTCACAGACCCTTTAGACATGCTGTGCGGCACTCCAGGAGTCTGCGGACCACAGGCTGAAAATCGCTGGTGTGGTCAATGGAAGACTCAGTCTTCAATTCTCCATTTCTTTTCGCATCTTAGCTGAAAGCATATTTATTCCCCCTTACGTTCTCCCTTTGCTATTCTATATCACTGCCATGGTGTTAGTTTACCTCTACATACATTTTGAGATCGTTTCTGTGAAAGACTCTGCAAAAGAAAGCAATTGTATTGGTATAGGCAGACTTACCTGGAAAGGATATTTATAGTTACAGGGAATTGTGATGTCACTTTTCACAATTTCAACACATTTGATCCTGGACAGTTCAATGGAGCCCTTCAAAGTTCTTTTTTTCTGAGAGAAAGAAAAGTATTTGGTTCAGGATTCCGATTTCGCTAATTAAGATTAATTGAGTAATTAGGCAAAGGCTGAGTGTGAAGTCCAAGGCAGGCTGGTCATTTACTTGAAAGGAGTAGGATCAGAACCTTTTGTTTGAAAAGTGCATAGAAAAAGCAAAGGGCTGAACACAGCAGGTAGTTCATTACAGAGCCGGTCAAACTTTTTTTGCTGAAACATTTTTTCTAGAAAAAAATGGCTTTTTGACCAAACTAAAATATGTTAAAGAAAATTTTAATTGTGCTGGAAATTTTCTAATTTTACACTGAAAAATCAAAACTGGAAACATTTTCAGTAAAAATTTTGGATTTCAGTTCAGCTCTGGGAAGAAACTTTAGGGGTTTGGTTTTCAAAAACTGAACATATTTACCAAAAATGGAATATTTTACTGAAATTGGTTTTCAAAAACAAACATTTTTCCATTTGGGTTTTCAGTTTTTGTCAAAAACAAACACAATTTTTTTACAAGAAATCTTGTTTTTCAAAATTTCCTTACAAAACTACTTTTTCTGACCAGCTCTAGCGTACTATTGTTCCCCAGAAAACACTAGATAGATAAATAGGCTTGGAATGGGGAAGACAAAGGGATCCCCAAGAAAATGTTTGCTCGAACCCCTAAAAGCAAAATAGCTGCATTTCAACAGCTCTGTTCATTTCTTTTCCCCTAATCACCACTCAGCATTCATGATCAGGTTGTCTGCAGCTTCACAAGTGAGACTGATTAGAAAAACATCAGTGTTCAGTAGACAGGACCTAATCAGATGCCTGTTATCGAGTGCATTCTTCTGAAGGATTCACTACAAAAACACTTGCTCTTCGGAAGCAAAACTCGTTTCCTGTTTTGATTCTTCTTCAGCCGGGATTAAACGTTGTAGCTGTCTTCCAGCACAGATCTGTGACGACAAAAGCCTGCAGTGGTTCAAGAACACCATGTGCAGAGGACTTTTGCTTTTCTAAAGCAACATGTAGCTTTGATCAACGTGCTGACAAATGGGCTTTGGAGACTATTTTGTGTCTTTTGTTACGTTGCTACCTTTCAGCTGCCTACCTGTGTATGATTTCAGTGAAGCAGATAATGCAGCTGATCACAAAGGGTGAGGTTCATCGGGTGCACAAGGCCCCACTCTGGCCCCACTGCTCAGGAGTAAATTTCAGCCATGTATTCACAGTCATGAAGAATGAGAAGAGAAGCCTGGTACCGCTCTCCCTGGCTTTGCTGAGATGTTTGTCACGGCCAGCAGAGCTAATATAGACGCTGCTTACAATGTAACTCAGCCTATGGTGACACTAGCAGGCTTCTGCTGGTCTAGCTCTGTGGGTCAGGAGTGTGAAAAGCTGTGACCCCTGACCGACAGAGCTGTGCCTGCAAAAGCCTCTAGCCTAGGTGCAGTTATACTGACAAAACTGCCCTTTTGCCGATAGTTTGTTTCGCTCATGGGGGTGGGGGCGCTGGGCTGAGCCACACCAGCAAAAGGGCAGAGAGTTGCTATTTTGATATATTCCCAAAGGGAGCACTTTGCCAACATTACTAAACCAGCCAAGCCTTCCAGTGTAGAGACAGCCTCACGCAGGACACAGATAACTCTAAACTTCACATGGGCTCACTTCACCCCACTTCTCTCACCTGCCGCCTCTTTCCTTTCATTCTCCCCTATTTATTCCTCTGCCTCCGTCTCCCCTCCACAGGAGCAGCTCTCTCTTTCATTCGTGCTTCCCCTGGAACCTTATCCCCCTCCCAGGAGCCACGACATTGCTTATAGCCTGTAAAAACCTTCCATTTTGTTTTAGCCCACAGCTGACACTAAATCCTCCCTCACCTTATTACGTTGACATCTCAGGCCATAACCACAAGTCTTTGGGAGCCAGTGTTTTCTGGTCATGTTCTCTGCCTTTTATTTCTAAAAGGAACAGCAAATTGATTTTTGATACCTTTCCTAGCTGAGGGAATAGGAAGAGTTGAAATCTTTGTGTCGAGCTGTGTCACTGTCCTACAGTCCTCATCACCTGTCATCTGCATTTCAATTACATAACTGTTTCAACAATTAGGTGTCTGGAGATTCCTCAAACAGACCGGGATTTGACTGGCAAAGACAATGACAGCCCTCCAGCAGCATAAACCACTGGAATGACTGCTCACAAACCATGCATGATTGGTCAACGGGGCTGGAAGCTAAACCCAGCCCCGACTTTGTGATGCCCGATTGCACACTAATCTCACAAAAGCAACGGTGCCATTTTGCAAAGAAAAATAAAAAGCCTCTTTAAAGTGGTCTCCGAAAACCTCAGCGTTTCCTTCCAAAAAAGGGCCAGCCAGCTGAAGTAAAACATGTCCATAGCTTTCTGTTTGCTATTCTCAGCCTGCCTATGTTATAATTAAATACATGGCAAGCATCTTTCTTGGTCGTCAGTTCCTTTTAGTTATTTTAGCTGGTTTGTCCTAAATACTTCAGTGTCTATTGCATGCTCTCCATCATGTGTACTCAATACTTATCCAGGGACAATAGTACACTGCTGCCACATACCTAGGTGTTGCAAATGAACACGTACAGCTTTACTGATTTTATTTCATTATTGGCTGAAGGGTGTTTGTGAAAGTCAGGGACTAACAGCACTGAACAGGATCAAGCACAGCACAAAGCTTCCATGCACCACGCTCCTAATCTGCATTATTCCAGCTACTCTCAGATCCCCCATCTCCACTGATTTTACAGGATTCTGTGGTTGTTGCCAGGGCAAGTTGGAGTTTGTTGAGTTCTAGCTCGCTCTTTGGGGTTTCAAGCTATGGCCCCAATCCAGCAAAGCACTTAAGCATGTGCTTAACTTTAAACCTGTGTTTGTCTGTCATAGGATGACTGGCCCCTTTAAGAGAGACCTGGGTCCAATGCAACTGTGACCGGTCACCTGTCTCCCAATGGGGCTTAAGAGAGGATATCTAGGCCATAGAGAGGGCTAGGAAGGGCCGATGAAAGCTAAGAAGGAAAGAAGAGGCATACAGGAGCAGCTGGTGAGAGCTATGGGGAGTGAGCTCCAGGAGACAGCGCACTCCCGATGATGAGAGATGGTACAGAGAGTTTAAAGTTGTTGGTGCGGACTGGCCAGTTGAGGAACCCTGCTGAGCTCCAGGAGGGCTCATGAGGAGGCCCCTGGGCAAAGGGGAGGAACTGGCTTGGTCAGGGGAAGCTGAGCCTGGAAACAAGAGGGCTGATGCTGGAGACAAGGTCCCAGGAGCAGGGGTAGGACTGACAGGCAAGGGCACCTGGAGAGTGGAATACTGTGGCGAGCTCTCTTTAGGAGCCCTGACGTGGCGGCTGTGATAGCAAGTCATTGGTAACTGGCGGGTGGATGGCCTGGAGAGTGGAGCCCTAGAACAACGGCAAAGAAACTGTGAACAGAGTGGAAACAGGCTCTCGGGTGGGGAGCCTGGAAATGATCTCCCTGGAGGGGGCACAAATAACTGCCATGACTGTCCCTGTTGTGCTTTGGGGTTTTGAGACAAGTTTTATCCTGAGAGTTCTGCGGCTTACTGAGTGTGTACATGAATTTACTCTGCCCAGAGGTGGCTCTTTGAGTTGGACACTGAGAGACTGTATTCCTTTCTAAGGGGGAATGAAGGGGAAACTGAGGCAGCTGTCCAGTTTGCTAGTGGGGGTTGCTTTGAGGTGGAGGCCCCCCTGCTACAAAGTCCCACTGGAGTCAAGAACATGAAGCAGGTGCTTAAAGTTCAGTGCTTTGCTGAACCGGGGCATGTGTCACTTCAGCGACACAAGAGTCCAGAAAGAGTGGTGAGAAAGTTTTGTAATGAAACTCAAAGCCAAGCATCTCTCAGCTCCGTTTGGGGTTTTGTAGAGAGTGCAATATTTGCTTATGTGAAGGAAAGTGTCACTGAGTCTTTCAGTAGATCTCAAAGGGGTGAACCCTCCCTGCTGGGCTTAGCCTGATGGGCAAAATAGGGTCTTGCAGCATTGGTGGGGGCCAGAATATTCCCCCTGGCCCTGTTCCTGTCCTGCTTCCAGCACCCCCTACTTTGGGACTGAGAGGGATGAATGCAAGGCGTGAAGCTCCCTTGCTCAGGCTCCTCAGAGCCTGCTCCCTCATGCACCAGTTATGCTGTATCTGGGGCCCTGCGGTACTGGGCTGGAGGGGCAGGATTCACCTCCACAGCAGCAGAGGTTGGCTTGGTTTGGTGGTTCCATTTCCATCAGAAAATCAGCCCTCCTACAGGGATCCTTTGCCGCTAGTCACTTTCTGAGAGGAAGGGCCAGCGGGCTTTTAGCTCTGCATGTCTGTCAGCTAAAGAGGCTGGCCAGCTAATCAGCTCCCTCTGCCCACCTGACCGGATCCCTCTGCCCACCTCTTTGAGGATCATCCCTCACACAATCTCAAGTAAGTGGTGATAGAACCAAAAAACCTTCTTGGTGCTGTTGGATGATGGGCCCTTTAAGTTCTCACGGAGGCTAAGTAAACCCATACTGAAGTGTTGTTAGGAATCCTTGACCTTCAGGGTATGTCTACACTGCAATAAAAAAAACCCGGCACCCAGTCTCAGAAAGTCCGGGTCAGCTGACTCAGGCTCTTGGGGTTCAGGTTACAGGGCTAACAACAAGAGTGTAGATCAGGGCACGCATGCCTAAGGCAGCACGCAAGCTGATTTTCAGTGGCACTCACACTGCCCCGGGTCCTGGCCACCGGTCTGGGGGCTCCGCTGCTGGCCTGGGGTACCAGCCACTGGCCCCCTGCCAGCTGGGGTTCTGTCCGCTGGCCCCACTCAGCCCACTGCCGGCCTGGGATCCTGGCCACCAGCCCGGGGCTCTGCAGCTGCCCCCAGCTATGGCCCACTTACCCCAGCCTGGGGCAGTGAGGGGTGCAGACAGGGGCGAGAGGGGGCACAGCTCAGCACCCCCACCTTAAAAATTGTTCCAGCGCCACTGTACTGGGATATTTTTAAGTCCGGATTTGTTGCTTACATCACTATCACGCCACGTGGAACAGAGCACTGCGTTGGACGTTGAGATTAGAATGTACGTGCAAGAACTGAAATCAGAATTTTCTGACAAATTTCAAGATTTCCAGCAATTTGGCCCAATGCTTTCTTTTCTAATTAAAAGTTCAACGAAAAGCGACTTGGATTTGTCTGTATTTCAGTGGATGGGTGTTGAAGATTTCGAAATGCAGCTCATTCAGTTAAAAAAGCTCAGAATTGTGGGCATCAAAGTTTGGAGATCTGCGGAGTGCACGTGAAGCTACCGAGAGAGATCATGGGGCCTCTATTCTGACCTGCTGGACGTCCCTGCCAGTGAAATTTAACTGTTTGAAGAAAATTGCGCTTGTAATGCTTTCAGCATTTGGATCCAGTACCTGTGTGAACAGGTATTTTCACACATGAAATCTGTTCTCTGTCCCTCTCAGAGCTGGTTAACAACTGATCACTCAGAAGCCTGTGTGCAGCTTAAAGTATCCAAATACATGCCAGACATTGGAAAACTCAGCAAGGAAAAGCAAAGGCAAGGATCACACTAAACTGATAAGATCTGCATTTTAATTTAATTTTAAATGAAGCTTCTTAAACATTTTAAAAACCTTATTTACTTTACATACAACAATAGTTTAGTTATATATTATAGACTTATAGAAAGAGACCTTCTAAAAACGTTAAAATGTATTACTGGCACGCGAAAATTAGAGTGAATAAATGAAGACTCGGCACACCACTTCTGAAAGGTTGCCGACCCCTGGTGTAGACGTTTAGGCTAGGGCTGGAGCCTGGGCTCTGGGACCCACCCCCCTCGTGGTGTCTCAGATCCTGGGCTCCAGCCCAAGACCAAATGTCGACACTGAAATTTTATAGCCCTGCAGCTTGAGTCCCAAGAACCCAAGTCAGCTGACCCACGCTAGCTGCGGCCGTGCTGAGGGTCTTTCATTGCAGTGTAGACATATCCTTAGAGTCTGGCCACAGATCAAGCTAAGCAGCAGCAGCAACCCTGAGGAAGGGATTCCCATACCTGCTGCCGAAGATGGAAGTGGCTGGGTTGCCTTTTCTCTAGAAGATGCCTGTGGTCTGGGAGAAGAAGGCCTCCTGGACAGCCTCCCCAAAAGAGGAAATGGGGTGGAGTAGTCCAGTGAGATACCCTGTGAAGACCCAGGTTAAGGTAAAGGGCCACAGAAATTGGAGATTGGGTGGGGACAGTGATAGAGGGGGAAAGACCCAAAGATGACAAGGGGAGGTGGGGCAGAGTCTGCATGGACACGTTGCAAGTCGTGTAGACAAATAACGTTCACAACGTTATTTGTCTACAGGTGGGAGCTCAGAGCCCGCGGGGATGCAGAGGGGGTGCTTGAGGCTGTTCCATGAAGCTCACCTGGTTCAAATGGTTCTATCAGAACCGTTCCGACAAGCAGAAGCTGAGAGTGGAGGATTTGAAAACCATATGAACTGGACACCCCCGTAAGATTCACCTAGGCGAACGGAAACCAGTGGGTTCACCCAGCCCCGCACAATTCATCTGCATAGCTTGCAATGCTGAGGACCCAGCAGTCCTCACTGGTTCCCAGAGAGGTGCCCAGTCAGAGCAACCCAGCCCACCAGCATCCCTGGTCCCAGAACTGTGCAGAAGGTGCACTAGGACCCTGACAGGCCCTCCCTTCCGCACAGCCATGTGGCCTTTGGGAAAGAAACTGCAGGCAGGAGCCAGCCAGAGACGGATGCTGCAGGAGCAGTTTAAGCAGGGACCACCAGACGCTGATAATATTTCCTGAAGCTCTGACTGGACTTTCTCTGCTGTGGGCTGGTTGGCAGTTTGCTCCAGACCCCTCTTGCCCAGTCTCCCTCTGTCCCCTTGCCCTGCTTCCTTCCCTCACCTTTTCTGTTAGCTAACCCCCCCCCCAACTAAACCCTAGCCCCCCACAATAAAAACCAGGGCACTAACATGCTGTTTGCCGCCATTACACTGATCGCTCGGCTTGTATGTTACATTCCTTCCCCTTGTCCTTGGCTGTGTCTGTTTAGACTGTACGTTCTTTGGGGGAAGGACTGCCTGCTGTTCTGTTTGTACAGCGTCTAACACAGTGGGGTCCCAATCTTGGCTGGGCACTTGAGGCACTACTGTGAGCACACGATTAATTGATTAAGGGGAATGTTAATTTACTGCTGCCTGTAGATAAAGATACAGAAATTACTTCTCAACACTGACTTCCAAAACGTTTCCCTTGCATAAAGTTTTTAACTCCCCTTTCCCGCAACTGTCACTGTCTATATTTAGGTTTCAGAGTGGTAGCCGTGTTAGTCGGTATCAGCAAAAACAACAAGGAGTCCTTGTGGCACCTTAGAGACTATCAAACGTATTTGGGCATAAGCTTTCGTGGACTAAAACCCACTTCATCAGATCCATGGAGTGGAAAATACAGTAGGGACGTATAAATACACAGCATATGAAAAGATGGGAGTTGCCTTACCAAGTGGGGGGTCAGTGCTAACAAGCCAATCCAATTAAGGTGGAAGTGGGCTATTCTCAACATTTGACAAGAAGGGGTAGAAATCACTTTTGTAGTGCTAATGAGGCAAATGTAATCAAGGTGGCCCATTTCAAACAGTTGACAAGAAGGTGTGAATATCAGCAGGGGGAAATTAGTTTTTGTAGTGACCCATCCACTCCCAGTCTTTATTCAGGCCTAATTTGATGGTCTCCAGTTTTCAAATTAATTCCAGTACTGCAGTTTCTTGTTGGGAGTCTGTTTTTGAAGTTTTTTTTGTTGAAGAATTGCCACTTTTAAGTCTGTTATTGAGTGTCCAGGGAGACTGAAGTGTCCTACTTTTGAATGTTATAACTTTTGATGTCAGATTTGTGTCCATTTATTCTTTTGCATAGAGACTGTCCAGTTTGGCCAATGTATGTGGCAGAGGGACATTGCTGGCACATGATGGCATATATCACATTGGTAGATAAATTTAGTTAAAGATATGAAGCTGATTCTGGGTTCACATGATCAGGAAAGACACTGCATGAAAGTCAATCATACTTAATTAACCATTCTGATGAGGAAGTGATTGGGATTCTCTACTGAGATCAATCCAGGCTGGGGAATGCCAAGACACTGTCCCAGCCCACGCCTGCCCTGTCACCTCTCCTTCCTTATCCCAGTCAACTGCTCTGGCTGTTCTCAGCATGCAGCAGCAGCAGAAGCTAGAGTCTCCCACATTGTGGGTTCCTAGTGGTGAGATCAAAACAATTTGTTCTTTCTGTGAGGCGGCATGAGCTACTGTGAGACAAGAAAAAGAAATAAACATGTGACACCTGTATGCAGCTAGCTGAGACTGTGCATGAAATACATTTTAGAGCAGCAATTAACGTATAGTAGAATATTAACAATAGCAGCAGGCCGCAACACTCAGCATCCACTGCAGACGTGTTTAGATTCCCTCACACCTCTAAAGTGTGTTGTAATTGGAGGTGCCGTTGTCTTTTTATTTACATCTACCTTTCTTATTAATGGTCGCGTTAATTACACATCTGACTCAAAGGGAGAGCAGAGCTCGCTGTGTAGTCCCCTGTTGATCCAATTTATTACTAATACTTAACCTCTCCACATTACATGTAATATACAGCTTTACATGTTGCCCTTTCTGTGTTAGCTGGGCTGTACAAATATTAAGCAGGGAATCAGTTCTCTGACTGGTTGGAATGAACTTATCCAGTACATCTAGAGTGCTGGTTGAACGTCACTGAACTAACTAAGGAGTGCTATATGCTCCGGTCCCTGGGAGCATTGCCATGGACTGCAATACGGCCGGGACTTCACCCATAATGTGTTAGTGGGAAAGTGCAATTCTACTCCAAGGGAATTTTTAAAAATGGAATTGTGGGCTTCCATGTTCATTGCTTCTCAGTGGTGTCCATGTCCAATGTGGTCAGTTTTCAGGCAAAAGAGTGCGTTTTCTAACTGTCGATGCTGTAAGCTCAACCTAACAGTCAAGCTGGGCTCTTTCCTTCAAATGCATCGTCCCTTGAAAGCAAGGCTCTGCAGGCCAAAGTGTAGCTGTATAATTCTAGTTACACCTGCGTGACCCCATTGATTCAATGAATGGAACTTGGTAAACAACTCTGTCCTTGATACACAAGAAGGAACAGAAGTCACCTCTTTCTCTCCTAGCTCAGTTGGCTCTACAGGGCTAACAGGAGCAAAAAGCAGAAAACAATTATTTTTGTCAGCAAAGTAAGCAGATGTGACTCTAAATGCACACAGGGAGCGGTAAGAACGTGACGTTTTTACATAGTCACTTCTCCGGGCACAAGCACACTTTAAATTATTCTTGATCCATGTGCATCAAGGTTACCCAGTCACAACAGTACAACAGTATGTGTTGTTCCTTGGAGCATGCTTGGAAAACAGTAAGCAAAGGCTGAAATTAAAAATCAATGTGTCTACAGATGTATTTGTACCAGTTTTGAAAACGCTTGATAAGTGATTTGAAATAGAGCTGCCTTTCTCTCTGAACTCACAGAGGGAAGACAGGAACCCAAACTCACCTCTGGAAACGATACAGAAATATATATTGTATACATCCCTTTTTCTTATTGCTCTGTCTATAACAGTATATGCATAGGCTTAATCCCAAAAGAAATAGTTAGTAATGTTCTATGACCATGGTAAATAGTTATAAGATATAGTGTAGCTATTACAATGATGTAGAGACAGATAATGTATGTGCAAAGCTTTCAAGATATTAGCCACTAATGAAGTGCTAAGCATTATTCCTAAGTAGGTAGGTCAATAGATAGAACATGCTAATGGGTCTATTTGTTCTTTAAAACCAGATTAATGTTGAACAAGAGCAGAGGTCTTTCAGCTCATTTTAAATAACTTTACTGAGACCTGATCTAAATTATTACATTGTTATTCTAGGATGAAATGCTTAAGCCTTCAAAAACAGTGTTGGAGCTGATGCAGTAGAGCACTTAAACATGTGCTTATCATTATGCACATGAGCAGTCCCACTGACATCTATGAAACTACACACATGCTTTCAAAGATAAGCGTATGCGTTCGTGCTTTGATGGACTGGGGCTCAATGCATCTTCTCCTTTCAGTGAGGATTTTGAACACGAAAAGCAAATCAAAAGTGTCTAATGCTCACCCGAGGACTTTTTAAAGTTGTCTGAAGAAAAAACTGTAGTACTTACTTAATGCTTCAGAAATCCCCTCCCAAAACTAAAAGATGGTGCCAAAGGGGAAAGTAACAAGGGATAAACAGGATGGGAGATAGACAGAAGGGAAAGATGAGTGATCTCGTAGGTTAAAGAAGATTTAGAAATGAGTGACACCGAAGACCTGAACTGGTGAACTGCAAAATAGAGCACAAAACTGGATTATAAATGAAAGGGTATGGAGTGGGGACCCCAGAGAGCAAGGGGGGAACAAAAGAAGGAATTGCAGCACTCTGAGTCAGAATTCCTTCATGGGGATTGTCCTGGGGCATTGCAATGCAGGTCACTCCATACACAGGCCACAGAGGAACAATTGAATTTAACCTTCAGGATATTAGTTAAGGGAGCATCCCATACAGGCATGTCATTTCAGCCAAGGACAGAAGCAAACAAATGCCCCTCATGAGCAAACTCAGGCACAATATTTCAATGTTCTTTTCAGTTACCCGTAGTTCTTTCTGCAAGTCAAGTGACAAAATAAAATCCACAAATAATGCCATTACAGAGGGGCCCAAGCCACCACGCTCAGACCTGGATTTCTCAGTGCTAAGGGGTGGTCAGATCTGGGGCTTTGGTTCCAGTTCCTCTCCTATTAAAATCAGCATCAGGAGACCAGTGCGGTAGTGACAGCAAAAGGCAGTTTGGGACCTGAGTTCTAAGAGACACTCTGGTCATGTAAAGGAGCAGCTCTGGCTAGCCGGCTGCCTTGGGAACAACGGCAAATTCTGCACTGCTGGAAGGAAAGAGTCACCAAGTCCTCTGAGGATGGAGTGAGGAAAATGGGGAAAAGGCCCCAGTTCAGCAAGGAACTTAACCATGCAGCTAACTTCATGCATGTGAAGAGTCCCTCTGATGCCAGTCCAGGCCATGAAAGGGATCCAGAGGGAAAGGAATAACAACAGAAAAAAAGCACAATGTTGCCCTAAGTATGCCTGGCGAACAGCATGTTTGTTAATTACTGGAATGTTTTTGTCCTGCAGGCGTACCACGCTTTGGGCCTGATCCAATTGCCATTATACTCAATGGAAAGACTTCAGTGGGAGCTGGCCTGAGCAAATTCTGCTTAAAAATTGATGGTACAATATGGCCTCTGGTTTTCACACTGCTGCTTAGATCGACCTTCTCCGTCAGTAACCATGTCAGAAATGTAACACTACAGCGGAGAAGGACACTGTAAATAATAATTAAAAACCGCCGTGACTTCAATGACAACAATCCTGTTAATACATGTTATCACTGAGAGTTTTTGATGAAATTTATATCCTTGAATATTCCATGTATGTGGTTACTTTCCATCTAGTAGCACTGCTACATGCAGGGATTTCATGATATTATTATTAGGGAATTAAGCAGTGCTGAAAGCTGGACTGATGTCGCTGACAGATATTTGCCCAGGATTAAATATTTTGCCTCGCATTGCAAACAACGTTTTTTTATGAGGCATGTAGGGATTGTTTTATCAGATCTGATCAATGATCTGTCTAGTTTAGTATCCTATTTCTCACAGTGGCCAGTACCAAATGCTTCAGAGGAAGGTGGAAGACATATCACTGATGTTACTGAGATTTTACATGAGACTCTGAGTTATTGTGCTAATGCTTTGATTCGCATGATACATTTAGCTTCTTAATACTCATATATGGTTGTTTATCTGACACATGAAAAGATGGTAACATGGACAGTGTGTGCCAGTGCTGAGACATAGATATCTGTCCTAGGACATATTCCAAATAGCAGAACTTTCAATAAGTTTGTTATTGGGCGTTCGACAGTTCTACTTACGTTGGAATCAATAATCTTAGCTGCTAGTTTGTCCTCTGCTTTTCTGCTTGAGCGACGGCATCCTTCATTTTTGCTTTCCCGTTCTGTTTTGTATTCTGACGTGTGTGGGACTTGGAGGTATTCTGTACACGGAGTGCTTCAAACCGTGCACTGCGTGGCTAACCATCCTTTGGCACCAGATCTCCTCCGTTTGTGTAAGCGGCAGGGCTGGGGGCACGGGCCTGGGCAATTGGGGCAGAAAAGGGGAGGGTTGTCTTTGCTGCTCCATCTCCAGTCCCCACAGAGTATTGGAAGCCCCTTGGCAGGTGCTCTAGGCTCTGCAGCTGTGGAGCAGGGTGGCAGGGGACTAGCTGCCCTTTGCTCGGTTGTCCCTCCAGGAATCTGCAGAGAATTGCTTTAGTGCACCCCACCGTGAAACGCCCCCCCGGGAGTGGAGGGAACAGGGGCAGCTCTCCATTAGGAAAGACACACACATGCTGCTTCCTGAGCTCCGTGAAGACACTGAATCAGGGTAGCCTCCTCTATCGGAATTGAAGTGTTTCATCTGAATGCAGATTAGAAAACGCTCATCGGAATAATAATAAGTAACAATCATAGCAAGATTGAGTTACAGCAGCAGCTTCAGGCCCCAACAGGATCAGAGCCCTATTGTGCTATGTGCCGTATGATATATGTTTCACTGAGCTCACCTCTATAAACAAGACCTTTGTGCAATTTTCCTTCCAGTGTTAAATGTCATCTCTCTGGGGACAACGAAGACTTTAATCAAAACAAATTCCTTCCAAAAATCTTCCACTGTTGCAAAGTTACTTGCTGAAATTTTCACTGAGGATGAATGTGGTCGGCTTGCCAGCAGGCATCCCCATTACAGAAAAGGTGGGTTTACTTAGTTTAAATCCTGTGCGCCAGACCCTCGGCCGGCACAAACCAGCCCGGCTCCACTGAAGTTATATAAATCAGGAGGAAGTCAACAGAGCTATGCTGATTTACACCAGATCTGAGCCTGCAACTCTAAGCACTTAGCAAACAATGGGCTGATTCACCACTGCGTTACTCCAGCTTTGCAATGGTCTCAATCGGATTTGGAGTTACACAGGCCTAAAACAGGACTAATGCAGCAGTGAATCAGGCCCATAACCTTCCTTGCAAAGGTATGTTGGCTTTTTGACGTTGAAAGTAATCTATCCAATGCAAAGGCAGGCTTTATACCATAGAAACAGCCTCTTTCCCTTTTCTTGTGCTTTTGTTTCTAATATAAGGGTGTTTTGTCCATAGCTACTTCATAAAATAACCATTCATCTTCACGTTTTTGCATGGGCCAGATCATGCCCTCTTCTTAAAAACTGATGACCTGGTATGGATTCATGTTACCATCTAATGCCTGATAAAACATTGTTCAGCTCCTCTTACTGATGTCTACATTATCTCTGATCACGTCCATGGCAAATACAAACTGTTATGAAAATACAAGTTTCTGTAAATACATGGAGATTTGTTGACTGGGAATAGGTGGTAGAATAGGAGATTGTGGAATCTCCTGTCATTGCAGGTTTTTAAGAACAGGTTAGACAAACATCTGTCAAGAATGGTCTAGTTATTATGTAGTCCTGCCTTGAGTGCAGGGCAGTGGACTAGATGGCATCTTGAGGTCCTTTTCAATCCTATGATTCTAGGATGAAATTCAATAAGAACAAATGCAAAGTACTCCACTTAGGAAGGAACAATCAGTTTCACACATACAAAATGGGAAATGCCTGCCTAGGAAGGAGTACTGCAGAAAGGGATTTGGGGGTCATAGTGAGTCAACAGTGTAACGCTGTTGCAAAAAAACCGAACATCATTCTGGGATGTATTAGCAGGAGTATTGTAAGCAAAGCGCAAGAAGTAATTCTTCTGCTTGACTTCGTGCTTATAAGGCCTCAACTGGAGTATTTGTCGAGTCCTGGGCACCACATTTCAGAAAAGAGATGGAGAAATTGGAGAAAGTTCAGAGAAGAGCAACAAAAATGATGAAAGGTCTAGAAAACATGAGCTATAAGGGAAGATGGAAAAAATTAGGTTTGTTTAGTCTGGAAAAGAGAAGACTGAGAGGGAATGTGATGATAACAGTTTTCAAGTACATAAAAGGTTGTTATAAGGAGGGAGAAAAATTGATCTTCTTAACCTCAGGGGATAGGACAAGAAGCAATGGGCTTAAATTGCAGCAAGGGCAGTTTTAGGTTGGACATTAGGAAAAACTTCCTATCTGTCGGGGTAGTTAAGCCCTGGAATAAATGGCCCAGGGAGGTTGTGGAATCTCCATCATTGGAGGTTTTTAAGAACAGGTTAGACAAACACCCGTCAGGGATGGTCTAGATAAGTGCAGGGGACTGGATGAGATGACCTCCCAAGGTCCCTTCCAGTCCTACGATTCTACCAGCAAGGTATCAGCAAATGAGGCAGAGATCCAGACTCTTCCATGAGTGCTTGCCACATGGATATTGTTTGCCAGGACATCCCTGGGAGGCAGTGCTAGTGTCCCCATTTGTACATCTGGGAAACTGAGGCACAGAGCGACTCATCCGAGGTCACACAGGGAGTCTGTGGCAGAGCAGGGACTTAAGTCCATGTCTACTAGGTCCCAGGCTTTTGCCCTAACTACTGCACCATCCTTCTGCTCTATCTGCCTCTAGACTGGGGGTGCTGGAACAATTGGTATAGTGGGGGTGCGAAAGCCGTTAAACCAAACTGTAAACCCTGTGTATAATGGTAATCACTTCAAGCCAGGGGGTGCAGCAGTACTCCCAGCACAAATAGGTCCAGCACCGATGCTCTAGACAGGTGCCTAATCTGCTTAGGTGCTTTCGAAAATCCCACTGTAGTCCGTGTCTACAAGCCCCTAAATACCTTTGAAAATTTGACCTTAAGGGAACATGTCTCAAGGGATTCACTTGTTTGCTTCCCTCTCAATAATGCAAACCTAGGGCCCAGCCATGCAAACATTTGCTCACATGAGTAACTTTAACCCTGGGTGTAGTCTCATCAGACTTGTTAGGAATAAAGTTACTTACATGAGTTTTCACGATTGGTCCCTAACACGAGTAACCTAACTCATGGAAGTTGTTACAATGCACGCAATAGGACTACTCCCATCTGTACAGCTACTGACATGCATAAGTAGCTGTAGGATCGGTCCTTAGCAACAAAAAATTTTGCCTTTAGAAGTGATTTGCGTACTATAATAAGAGAGCTTGTGGTGGACTTCATGCATCTATTATCAGGGCTCTGCTTTATGCTAAGACAGCTGTGCATTGTGCACTGTATAATGAATTTCAGAAAACACAGCTTCTTATTGTTGCTAGTTATTTTGGGGTTCATTCTCTGACTGATATATGTAAATAGCTTCCATTAGCACTGATGGCAATTGCGCACTCAGAGCAAGGGGAGAATAGACCTTCCTGTCTCTGGAATGTTGTCTTATAATAGAAAAAGCCATTACAATTATTTTAAAAATTTGCCTTTATGGTGACTGTAACATTGGATACTGCTGACAGACTTCTACCTGAATATTTCCTCGATGTAGTTACTTTCATCCCTTTAACTGTCACAGGTTTGCTCAATGTCCTTTTATACTTGTGAGCATTGTAATACACAAAAAGGGCTTGATACTGCTCGGGGCTGGCTGCTGTGGTCTCAGCTCAGCAAAACATTTAAGGGCATGCTTAATATTAAGTGTATGCAGTCCCATTGAAATCTGTGGGACTACTTATGCACTTAAAGTTAAACATGTGCTTAAGTGCTTTGCTTGAGGTTAAGCATGTGCTTATTCCTGGCAGGATTGGGGCCAGGGTGCACAGTACCTTGCAGTGTTGAGCCCAAAGAGAGGAATAAACACAGTCAATCTTTGTACCACGCTTGTAGATACGTTCTAGAAAAATCTCTGTTCATATTCATTGCCAAAGGATTACGATGAACATCTGAAGAGACCCTCACATTGAGGCATGTATTCATTGATTTCAGAAGTTTGGTAAACTATTATATCAGGCAGGTATTTTAATTCTAAATTGGCCCACCGCCTGTGAAAAGAATTGGTGGTGTCAGTCCAGTCCTTGGAAGACTGAGCAGAGAAGCAAAGACTGAAAGGGTGTGTAGCACTGGCTTCAGCCCTAGAGTTAGTCTCCCCAGAAAGGAGACCATGGGGCAATGCTGAAGCCTCTACAGGATTACCTGCTCTGTTGTAGACACGCAGAGGATTTCAATCTTCGGAGTTATTAGTCCTTACCTGCACTAATTTCTTGTCCATTTTGCACCAGGGGGGTTTATTAACAGAATGGACCTGATATGATGGTTTACATTGGCGTGAAACCAATGTAACACAGTGGAGTATCAGGCCCTATATTTATCGATATGTACATATGCATATATATGAATAGCCATGTGCATATTGTATATACATGCCTCCAGCAGAGAAACCTAGTGATAGACAGTGGGCCAGCTCCTCAGCTGGTCTAACTCAGCATAGCTCCACTGACTTCAGAGGATAGTATTATTGACCTAAATGGAACTATGTCAAGTTACACCCACTAAAGCTCGGGTTCAGTATATTTAAACTTGAGGTAGGTAAGCACCTCAGGTCTTCACGCCAAATATGCTGTAATTATCTTGGTATACTCAGATTTTTGTAAACGGATGTATTTTTGAAAATTTTGCTTCAAAATGTTTATTGTAAGGGACCCTGTATGTGGTCCCATTTTTGCCTCGTCAGAGTTTTGGATGCTAGGGGATAAAATTTTCAAAAGTACTTAAGTGACTATGCTTTTGTCCTACTGAAAGTCAATGGGTCTGATTTTCAAAGGCATTTAGGTGTCTAAAGATGCAGATAGATGCCTAATGGAATTTTCAAAAGTGTCAAACCAGGTTAGGTGCCTATTAATGGAAGTTAGACACCTAACTAACTTAGGCATGTAGGGGGATTTTGAAAAACACCTATCTGCATCTTTAGGCAACTAAATGCTTTTGAAAAATCAGACCCAGAGAGACTGGTGCTCCTAAATCACTTAGGCACATGTGAAAATTGTATCTGGTCTCACCATGCTCAGTAGTTGTAATAACATCCTAACTCTTCAAATGACAACATTTGGACCACACCACAGATAGTCTCAGTCAAACTGAAATATATATCTTAGACAGCAATAATGGTTTTTATAATTTAAATATTGTATTTTTAAAAACACATGCCTAATATGTTGCCTTAACGTATTCTTACAAATTCAAAAGAAATATGGCCGTGCAAAGTGGAGAGAAACGACACTCATAGGCAGCAATAAATGTTAACCCTTAATGTAAAGAAACATATTGGGATCCATGTTTGATAACCCTGGCAAACAAACTGCATAAGGTTACAAATAGCAGATGAAGGAGCCCATCGTATACCCCGGTAGGTACTAAAGAAGAAGGGGTGGGATTTTTGCTTTGATAAAAGCACTCATAAAGGTTACTAATGCACATTAGCTTCTAATTCTTTTCATAGGTATATTTAACAAATCAGGTCTAGACAGACATAGGAAAGCGTGCTGAGTTTGAGCGTATCTGATCCCTTCTTAAAACCTACTCCCGAAAACAACAGAACCTGTTAGAACCTGACAGTGGGAGTTTTGGTTAACAAGCATTGGAATGGTCTCCTCGTAGAGAATCAACCTTTTGCTGTAAACGAATAGCGAGTGGAAAAAATGTTTTTGTCTTATTTTCCAAATGAAATTGAAATGTATAGCAGGAATCACTTTCATCCGACTTTATAACTTTGATCAGAATATGCTATCCACCAACAGCAGTATCCATCTGGATTGCCCAGTATAGCATCTGTTAGACATTGTGTATGATGGCAGTTAGGTCAGATTGCTGTAAATTTCTTTGATAAAACCAGGTTTGATCCTCCATTCCTTCTACACACCAAACCCCCACTGACCCATGTGGAAGCTTTGGGGAGGCAAGGAATGCAGTGCTGGGCCCTCAGCTAATAGCTAGTTTGAGTAGACATTGCTGTAACGGGACCAGAAGTACTGGGTTAATGGGATTTAACAACATATACAGTTTCCCCCTTCCTTTCAATACTCTTACTCAGAAGCAGTCTAAAATGCGAGAGAAAATGGCTCACGTACCCCATGGCGATGCTCAAAGTAAGCCAGCTTGGATTTGGTTAAAACAAAGAAGCGCACTTTAAAGTTGGAGGGAGAGGTCCTTCTCTTCTGCTGGGATTTTTTGATCAGCTGCTCTTCCAGGAGAACACAATTATTCATTGTTCGGCAGGGCACGGTTCTCTTCCAGGACCCAGTTCACCGGTCCCAGACCCGCACACCCAGCACAAGTCCAGGAAAGAGTAACAAAAAGGAGGGTAGTTGACTTTTTTTCACACACACACGAAAAAAAAGAGTTTGAAAGGCAGCGTAGGTGCTTGGGGTCTTATCTTTCCATCTGTCATCTAGGCAGTGCTGTAAAGCTTCCTTTCTGTCAAAGCCACAACCACATCCTCTCCAAAGTCATCAAGTGAGCAGCACATGCTGAAAGATACTCTAAGGTGAATGTTGTGGAAAATATAAATATTTGATGGGCACGCTTGACAATGTGATGTTTAAGGATCGGGAATTAATAAAAAGATGGGGCGTGATTAGATACCTAGTCTACTCGGCCCCCACTTAGTAAAGACAGTGATACCTGCTTAGGGTATAATGAGACATAATGAAACAGCATCTTCTCTGTGCCCTTGGGAGGATTTCACACATTCACGCTCCTGATCCGGATGGATGGCACTGTCTGTGTTACCTACAGCCACAGCCGTCCACTCCATAGGACCGACTGGAGCAACCGCTCCGGTCCCCGCGCTCTGGGGATGCCCGGCGCTTCAGGATGCGGGGCCCAGGGTGGCCTGGGCGGTTAACGGGGGGGGGGGTGGGCTAGAGCTGGCGGCAGCAGCAGCAAGAGACCCAGCCCCGCCCCACCGGCTCCCGGTGTTGCTCAGGGGAGAGGCAGAAGCCTGAAAGAGGCGGGCGGGGGCGTGGCGGGGGTGGGAAGAGGCAGGGCAGGGGTATGGGGGAAGGGGTGGAGTGGGGGCGGGGTCTGGGGGCAGGGGCGGGGTTTTTCCAGGCCCCTGCCTACAGCATGTCTGTTACCTCACGCACTGTACTTGTTGCCACACCTTAGAAGCATTTCAAAGACATTCTGTAGGTAACTACAAAGCCTCTGGCATGTGAGCAGAAGGGACTTGCAGATCCCAGCAATTATACCATGCGGTATAAATGAAGTTCCACTCATTCTATACTTTGGGCTGCTGTAAAAATGAAGTTTGTTTGTACCTTTCAAATAGTGTCATGGATGATTATTAATAATAATAACATCGAGAGCTTCTGTAGTGCTTTTTATCAGTAGATCGCAAAGCGCTTTGGGGGAAACTGAGGCACGGGGCATTGAAATGACTTAACCACTTACCGATTGCTGAATGTTCCAGAGACAGCCTGGTGGAAGGCAGTTAATCTCCTGCTGAATGTTCCAAGAAAGTTTAGGCAGAATATACATGCTGCATACTCTAGGTGCAATCAAGGCCCATGTAATCTGCAGCAAGGTAGACCTGAATACTGAACCAAGAGCTGCTTGTTTCTGCAGCATTCCACTGTGGCTGGACTGGAAAATCTGTAGCAGTTTCAGGTGAATTAAAAAACAAAAGGGGAGGGTTTTATTACATTAATAGGAAAGTGACTAATACAATCAGTACAGCATTCATTGTTTTATTTGATATTAATTGCAATTAATTTTACTCTGCCCCTGAAGTTTACTTTGACTCTGAATTAGGACTGTGGGATAAGCACTTTGCTGGGTGTTTGTGATCATTATTCCACCGTAGATCATTTTAGCAATGCTGACTTTTTAAATGGCACCCCTAGATTCCAGAGCTAACGCCAAATTGAGCTGAATGGGGACAGTTCATAGCTCTCTTTGACCTATTCTTTTAGGCTGCCTGCAAACTCCAGAGGTAATGCTATTTAATTTATTCACAGAATCATCACTGATGTAAAGGTGAATTCCATGTCAGGAGATGAAAACAGAAATCAAGGGCCAAATTTTCAGCTTGATCTGCAAAGTAGTGCATCTCACATACATGCACACATGCTTTATAGGTTCAAATACCTGCAGGAGTGTTACAGAGCTGTAACAGTTGTGCAAAGACAAGGGTTCAAACTATGTACTTATTTTGGTGTTTGTGCCTGCAGAGTTTATGCACATATATGGGTGCACATAATTTATCATATACACATGTGAAGTGTACAGTCTGAACTATATCCTCAAGGATTCCTGGTCATGCAGGCAGGAGGGAAAAATGTAGACATTAGGGTACTATAATAAGCTGTATAGAAGTCTGTTGCTAGGGAATAAAAAAAAAATGACAATTAAAAGAATTAGAATTGGAGGATATGACCACTTGTTAACCGTTACTGACTTTGAGCCTGGTTCTGATCTCTTGTGAGTTTTAGCTCCAATAACCTCACTGGAATGTCTCCTGATTTACACTGGTGTAAATGAGATCAGAATCAGGCCTCATATTTTCATATGACTGAAGATGGCTAGCTATGATTACTTACTTATTAGTGTTGTTTCTAATTTGTTTATGGTCATGCCCAGTATGTGCTAGATGCTGTCCGAAAAGGTAAGTAGGAACAACCTATACCAGGAAGAGCTCCATAATATAACAGCAGAGAGAGATTATCCAGAAGCAGAAATCATATATCCTTTTAAAAATTACTATATGGGACAGCTAGATTCACTGTTGACAGCATGGCCAAAATGGGTCTTCAAGAGGGACTTAAATGTGGACAGGGTAGAGGCCTGGCAGATAAGGTCATGCATAAGGGACGCCAGGAGATGAGGCAAAGAAGTGAGAAGCTGAAAACCAGGCAGCTGAGGCTAGTAACACTGGTGGAGCAGAGAGGATGTTGGGGGGAGGGGGGGGAGAAGCTTGACAAGGGTACTAGACAGGGAGGGCAGAATTATTTTGAGCTTAGAAGGTGGTGATAGGAAGCGTGATTTTCATGCGATAAGAGATGGGTAGTCAGCAGAGAGATTTGAAGAAAGAAGCGATTTGATCAGATTGACAGGCAGGGAGTTTAGCAGCTGCAATTTGCACGGTGTAAATAGGGTGCGATGCCTGTGTTTGGGAGGCCAAAGAGGGAGATGTTGCAATAGTCAAGGTGGGGCCTGAACTAGTGATTTGGCTAGGGGGATGGAAGGAAAAAGATGGAATCTGGAGATGCTGAGGAGGAAGACGTGCCAGATTTCAATAAGGCCTGAATGTGAGGGGCAAGGGAGAAAGAGGAGTCAAAAATAACCCCAATAATGTGGGCCTGACTGATGAAAAATGGTAGTTTTATCAAGAGTAGCAGAGAAGGATCAAAATGGAGAGGGTTTGGGAGGAAAGATGAGTCATTCAGCTTTGTCCACGTTAGGTTTAAGCAGATAATGAGACACCGGTGAGACAGGCCAAAACACTGGATGCGTTGGAAAGAGGGAGACAAGGTGTGGTTGGCAGCTTGATTCATGAGTATTCCCAATAGAGATGGTAGTTGATTTCAGTGGGAGCTGATGGCTGTTTGTCACCTTTGTCACTTGTTTAGGAGCTTTAATATGGAATTTGGAGCCTAAATTTAGGTATCCATTTTTGACCATCTTGGCTCACATATAGGTATTTAACCCTATTCTTACCTGTGGAGTAACAACACCTTTCATTTAAAATTGAATATAAATAAATCTAATTTGTTGGTTGCGCTTTATTTTATTTTTTTCACTTCATTTAGTCCACGCAGTGAAATTAGGCTGATCACTTTCAGAATTTCAGTTTCTGGTTTCCATGCTCTAGTTGTCTAGGCTTCCTAAACTGCTGGGAAAGAAACTACAGGGATCATAAATATCTCTCTTAAATATTCATCTTTGTAAATTTGTTTTTTAACTAAACCTAAACTTTGGCCATACTTTATATGGTCCCGGGTAAAATTTACACAAACACCTAAGTGACTGAGAGCCAAAGTCCCGTGTTGAAAAATGGCTAAGGCACTTAGGAGCCCAAGTCTCACTGAAAGTCAATGGGACTTAGACGCCGAAGGGCCAGATTCTTCAAGGTATCTAGGTGTCTAACATTCATTTCAGTGGGAATTAGGTGGCTAATAACCTCTGAAGATCTGGGTGTAAGTAATTTATAGAATCACTGAAAGGAGAGGCTGGAGAGGTCCTCAAGTTCATCCCCCTGTGTCAAGGCAGGAGCAAGCAAACCTAGACTATCCCTGGCAGGTGGTTGTCCAATCTGTTCTTAAAAACCACCAATGCCTGGAATTCCACAACCTCCCTTGGAAGCCTGTACCAGGGCTTAACTACCTTTAGAGTTTGAAAGTTTTTCCTAATATCTCATCTAAATCTCCAGTGCTTTTGAATATTTTACCCTGTGTGTCTTTAACACTGTTGTACATTTTCATATAAACTTGAATGCAAATTAAAATATCTTTGAAAAAGGAGAGGCTAACGCTCACAGGGAAGGGATTGGGCTGTGTATGCACAGGACATTCATTTCTGGTTGGCAAACCCTGGTCTCAGATCAGTTTATTTTACTACTTACAGCCCCAATCACATTGATTCTTTTTTCACTTTCATCCTTGCCTTTCTCCCTTTTGTAGACTGCCCCATTGCTGCGTTGAAAAGTGGCACTTTGCAGACTGGATTTTTGTCAGGGGATTTTCCCAGGGTCGGCAGTTCACATGCTATTACTGTAGGCTCAGTGGAAAACTCCCCACCCGCACATCCTGCTCAGGTACCAGTGCTGGTGTCCTGAAGGCGGCAGAGAAATTTAAAAGTTAAATATAGCTAGTTTGGAGGTTTTAAAAAAACAGAGAACAAGGCAGCAAATATCTGTATGATCTCGATAAAATACATGCAGACTTTCACCGTATATAATCTTGGATCCAAATTCTGCTGTCCTTACATACATGGACTAGTACCTTCCTCTAGGACTGGTGACTAGTGAGCCTACTCATGGAGTGAGGTGCAACTAAGCTGGAGGAAGGGTATCAGAAGAATCTTGTCCTTAGAAGGCAATGTGTTATCTCTCTATTACTGTGTAATTTACAGTCATCTTAGTAACTTTTATGTGTCACTGGGATAGATTCCCTGAAATGAATGAAAGACCCACAATTTTAATGTCATTGGACAATTTACGGAAAGCTAGTGTTGACAGCGGTTTAAAACACCTGTAGTGTTTCAGTACAGACAGCTCTTTGGTATCCACTTGTTTGGTATCCACTTAACTTCAGTGCCTTATCTTCTTGCTTCTCCATCGCAGTCAAGTATTTTCATGCCATTTTTCTTAAAGGGCATAGCAAAAGCTCTGTTTAAGACACTCCATTTCTTCCTTCTTCTGCAATTTATGGTCGCCTCAGACAATGTGCCTACTGCTGTACACTCATGGAAAGAGGAAGAGAGGGAAAGAGACCAAAGGACTATTTAAAAAAGTAAAAACAGGAAGCAATTAGGCTGGTCCAAATGAACTGGTTACACCCCCTCTTCTCTCTAGGGCTCACAAATCCCAATTCAATGCACTTGCCCAACTCTTCTCACTGTTAGTGGAAGTTGATCTCATGGGTCTAAAGGCAGGATTTGACCCTGAATATTTTAGGAATCTTGGAAAAATTGGATGCACGGATCAAGGCATCGGCTAGGTACAGTCAGTTATCCATGATTTGTAAGCCTGGAGCAGATCACCCCAGGGCTCACTGACCTTGGCAGTATTACAGAGGACAGATTTTCACATGGATTAACTGCACTTAAACAGTACAGATTCTTCAGTGCCGTAGGAACAAACAGGACCTTCCTCAATAGCTTGCAAGATCACCTATTCTGTTTATGATGATTTCCTCTTCAACAAAAATACCGGAAGGAAAACGCAGCTTTTTGAGGTCCTATCTAAACTGGGGATGTGCCTCAATCCAAGTCACCAGTATAGCTGCACCAGTACAAACCCTTAATGTAGACAGGCAAAGCCACTATTTGCACTGGAGGAGCAACCCAGGTAAATTGAACTGCTGCAAACCACATCTTATGGTAGTTTACCCTGACTACAGTTGGGGTTTACACCTGTGCAGCTATGACTGGTTGCTGGCTATCAATGGCTGAATTTAAAGCAAACCCATAGTGCAGACAAATCCGAGTTCTTTTTAAAGTATCTAAAAGTAAAGAGGTAAAGCAGATTAGCATTCCACCTTAATGTAATTCTGTTAAGACTTCAGTGCCACGGAAAAAATGCCACTGCTTAAGGTTTATCTTTATCATTCTTTTCCAAATTTTTTTTTTATTAGAAAGTTAGAGTGGGTAATTTACCCTCCATTCATTATCATGTAAACATCCTGCATTGACCTCCTGCTTGCTGCTAAAGAAGGGCTGCTGGGTCCAGAAGCAGCCTTAAAACCATCAGCATGGGGAAACTAAGCTGAAGAATTCTACCAATAATTGCCAGGGAATACAAGCAGTGTCAGCGCACGGCCAAATGGGGGGGAAAACAAACCACCTTTGTGGCACAATAATGTTAAAAGTGTATGTTGTGAGTTGGAAGTGCTTATGGGCCTTATGGAACAACTTATGACACAAACCCAGATCCTCAAAAAAGTATGTAGGCACCTAAACACCTTCTGAGAATCTAGGCTTTAGTGATCACCAAAACTTCCTGAGCCCATCACTTTAAGCTGCAACTAGATGCTACTTTGGGCAAACTCATCCAAGAGACTTGGCTTGGGCTTTGTATTTTTGTTGTTCTTCAGACAGCTTGAGTAGAAGCTTATTACTATTCTTTAGTATTTAGATTGTGGTAGCCCTCAAAATGTGAGAAGTATGTTCCGAAACAGAGGATGGCACAGTTATTGCCATAGCGGGGAAAAAATGGAATGCACACATGTGTTTGTACTGTGACTAGCACAATGGGGACCTGACCCCTGAATTGGGGTTCCTATGGACTACTGCAATGGTTATAATAAGTGCACAGTATATACAAGATTAATAAAAATAGACAGCCTGATCCTGCTCAAGTGCAAGACAGTGAAATATACAAAACTGTAGAGGCATCCAGTGATGTAGAGGAACTGAACAAGTGTAACCGAAGAGGTAAATTAAGGACCTGGCTTCAAGGGACCTCTTGCAAGCAACACACACAATGCATATTTCTGAGGGAAACTCAGAGAATCTGGAAAACAAGGGGGCTAGAATGTAGGGGAGAGTGAGGTTTCTTCATCTGGCCTCAAATGTTATGTTTACCCTTGGGCTGTCGATTAATTGCAGTTAACTCACGTGATTAACTCAAACAAATTAACTGCAATTAAAAAAATGAATCGCGATTAATCGCACTGTTAAACCATAGAATACCAATTAAAATTTATTAAATATTTTTGGATGTTCTTCTACATTTTCAAATATATTGATTTCTATTACAACACAGAATATAAAGTATACGGTGCGCACTTCATATTATTTTTATTACAAATATTTGCACTGAAAAAATGATAAACAAAATAAACAGTATTTTTCAATTCACCTCATACAAGTGCTGTAGTGCAATTTCTAGCATGAAAGTGTAACTTACAAATGTAGATTTTTTTTGTTACATAACTGCACTCAAAAACAAAACAATGTAAAACTTTAAAGCCTACAAGTCCATTCAGTCCTACTTCTTGTTCAGCCAATCGCTAAGACAAACAAGTTTGTTTACATTTACGGGACATACTGAAGCCTGCTTCTTATTTACAATGTCACCTGAAAGTGAGAACAGGCATTCGCAATGCACTTTTGTAGTCGGCGTTGCAAAGTATTTATGTGCCAGATATGCTAAACATTTGTATGCCCTTTCATGCTTCAGTCACCATTCTGGAGGACATGCTTCCAAGCTGATGATGTTAGTTAAAAAAAGTGCATTAATTAAATTTGTGACAGAACTCCTTGGGGGAGAACTGTATGTCCCCTGCTCTGTTTTACCTGCATTCTGCCATATATTTCATGTTATGTTATAGCAGATGACCCAGCACATGTTGTTTGATTTACAAACACTGTCACTGCAGATTTGACAAAATGCAAAGAAGGTACCAATGTGAGATTTCTAAAAATAGCTACAGCACATGACCCACGGTTTAAGAATCCGAAGTGTCGTCCAAAATCTGAGAGGGGCGAGGTGTGGAGCATGCTTTCAGAAGTCTTAAAAGAGCAACACTCCGATGCGGAAACTACAGAACCCGAACCACAAAAAAAAGTAATCAAACTTCTGCTGGTGGCAGGGTCAGCTCTAGGTTTTTTGCCGCCCTAAGCTCCGAGAGCGCAACTGCCCAAGCAAAAGAAAAAAAAAGAAAAAAGGATGACCAGAATGCCGCCCCAAGCACGTGCTTGCTTTGCTGGTGCCTAGAGCCGGTCCTGGCTGGTGGCATCTAACTCAGATGATGAAAATGAACATGCATCGGTCTGCTCTGCTTTGGACTGTTATTGAGCAGAACCCGTCATCAGCATGGACGCACGTCCTCTGGAATGATGGTTGAAGCATGAAGGGACATATGAATCTTTAGGGCATCTGGCATGTAAATATCTTGCGATGCCGGCTACAACAGTGCCATGCAAACTCCCGTTCTCACTTTCAGGTGACATTGTAAACAAGAAGCGGGCACCATTATCTCCTGCAAATGTAACCAGACTTGTTTGTCTGAACAATTGGCTGAAGTAGGACTGAGTGGACTTGTAGGCTCTAAAGTTTTACAATGTTTTATTTTTGAATGCAGTTTTTTTTTTGTATATAATTCTACATTTGTAAGTTCAACTTTCATGTTAAAAAGATTGCACTATAGTACTTGTATGAGGTGAACTGAAAAATACTATTTATTTTGTTTTTTACAGTGCAAATATTTGTATTCAAAAATAAATAGAAAGTGAGCACTATGCACTTTGTATTCTGTGTTGTAATTGAAATCAATATATTTGAAAATGTAGAAAAACATCCAAAAATATTTAATAAATGGTATTCTATTATTGTTTAACAGTGTGATTAATCACAATTAATTTTTTTAATTGCTTGACAGCCCTAGTGTACCCCATTGCTTTTAGCTGATGTTAGTTTCTCCTTTAGAACCATCATGGAAAGATCCTTTGGCCATTCAGTATATGCTGAGTGGATTCCCCTTCCTAGCTTATGAAAATCACCCACCTTGCTTCCAGGAATGAGACTGAAACACTTTTTAACTCATTACTTGACAGCTTTATCTCATCTATCTTGACCAATACGCACAAACTGGGGGAGTGACTCAAGAAGACCACGGTGAGCATTCAAAAGGAGAAAAGGGCTTGATTTTCCACTGCCTTCTACATTTTGCAGGTTGCTTCCTCTTTGTAAATGACCAGACAGAATACAAGGCAGTGATAATTAAGCCCAGTTTTTGTTATAGGAATGTAAAACCACTAAATCCAAAAAGGTTGCCTGATACAGTTAGCATTTCCTGACAGGTTTCAGAGTAGCAGCCGTGTTAGTCTGTATTCGCAAAAAGAAAAGGAGTACTTGTGGCACCTTAGAGACTAACAAATTTATTTGAGCATAAGCTTGCATCCGATGAAGTGAGCTGTAGCTCATGAAAGCTTATGCTCAAATAAATTGGTTAGTCTCTAATGTGCCACAAGCCCTCCTTTTCCATTTCCTGACAGATGTTTTCCCATTCATCATGCCAAAGGAGTATTTTTAATTCCATTTTCCATCTTTCTTTCAGTTTGTGACTTACAAACTGTCTTCTTAGTTCTGTATGCGCTGATGGGATGCGTTCCCATGCGCTGATGGGGGGAGAGAAAACCTTTTGTAGTGATAAACACCCATTTTTTCCTGGTCTGTGTGTATAAAAACATCTTCTGTATTTTCCACAGTATGCATCCAATGAAGTGAGCTGTAGCTCACGAAAGCTTATGCTCAAATAAATTGGTTAGTCTCTAAGGTGCCACAAGTCCTCCTTTTCTTTTTGCGAATACAGACTAACACGGCTGTTACTCTGAAACCTATGGAGGAGTATGTTACAGTACACCAACTTTTTTCTTCCTGAAATTATTATTTATTTGTATTAAAGTAGCATTGAGCATTCTACACTGGAAAAAAAGACCCGCAGGATGGCTGTGGCTGGCCTGGATCAGCTGACTCAGGCTCAGGGGCTTGGGCTGTGGGGCTAAAAAAAGCTGTACAGATGTTTATGCTTGGGCTGGAGTCTGGGCTCTGGGACCCTCCCCACTTGCGGGGTTCCAGAGCTCAGGCTCTAGACCAAGCCTAAATGTCTAAACAGCAATTTTTAGCCCCATGAGCCTGAGTCACCTAACCCTGGCCAGCGGTGGGTGTTTATTTGCAGTGTAGAGACCCACACACACACATATACAACGATCATGGCACCCTTGTGATAGGCCACCTGGGACACCATCATTACATGAACATAGCAAACAGCTGTTCCTGCCACAGAAGTTTACAATCCAACTCTGGTTGAAGAAGGGAAGTATTATTATGCCCATTTTACAGATGGAGAACTGAGACACAAAAGCCATTGGGAATCTCTTCATTGACCCCATTAGTCCTTGAATTGAATCCAGAGAGATTAAATTATTTGCCCAAGGTCAGGCAGTGAATCTGTGGGAGAGTTGCACATTGAACCCAGATGTCCTGTGTCTAGCCCAGTGCCACAACTCCAGGATCATCCTCAAATGAACTGAAGTCCCAAGCTTTTGGTATACAAATGTAGGATAGTGGGAAACGTCAGAAACTTTTAAATACTGTTGTTATTTCTTTCAATTTTTAAAAACATTTTGATTGTTAGGCAAGTTAAAGGATATATTGTATACTGGAGTTCACTTATTCCTTGTGTCTTCTAGTTGTATCAAAATTAACACATCTGAGAACTATTTTTAATGTCTCATAGACTTCTTACAGATAAAAATCACTCCTACACATCAACACACTGTGACTATTTGCCCCAAGCCATGGTAAATAGTTAACAACATTCATACACGCAACCAAGGGAAGGTGGGGGTGGGGAAATGCTTACAAAACCATTACCAAACCACCATTATCCTGTCATGTGCTTTTTCTGCATTGCCTTGCCCACCTTGGCTGCTCATCAAGCTATCTGTGTGCAAAGAATAGGAACTTTCTACACCCACCCTCCTTTGCCTGAATAATCCATTCAGTAATTATACAATCCAGTGTTTGTGACATCAGTATTGCCATGGAAGTGTTTCTGATGTCAGAAACACTGAATTAATTCACACTTCTTGACTTACCAGATCCAGAATGTAAGGTCCTTTGTCCAGTTTTGTCAGTAGAGGTATTGGCACCAGAAGAAGAAAATGTGAAAATTACCATAGAAAGACTGTGCTGAAGTAAACTGCCCACCAGCAGCCCTTGAATCCGAAGTAACCAATCACTACCAAATGGCAAAGAAACCCACTTTGAGAGAAAATAATGTGCAAACTGGTGCTTGGTATCATACCAAAAAAGGAAACCCTGTTGGCTACATTTGATAGTGCGACGTCGACAGACCCTGGTCGTCAGCGGGCGGGATCGAATGGGCGACATCTGGAGTTTAGTGCAGGAGCCTCTACCGCATGAGCTAAAAGCCAACCGACTTTTAGCTAAGGCTGTAGAGCAGACTCGTTTAACTCTCTCTCTAAGTGGTCTCCCTGCCACTAGATGGGACAGAACACCCCACCCAGGCGGTGTGTGGGTTACAATAGCATCTATTGTTATTTTTTATTATTATTATTTTATTGTATTTATTTGTATTATTGCAGTTCCTAGAATCCCTAGTCATGGATCAGGGCCCCATTGTGCTAGGTGTGGTACAAACACAGAAGAAAAAGAGTTTATAATCTAGTAAATCAAGCAGCATGAAAAGGTATCGCTGGCAGCTCAAGTCTCTGGTTTGACAATAAATGTCTTGAAACAAACATTGATGGGACAGGAACTACAGAAAATTATTCCCACTGCAATAGTACATTGAGCCATCGGTGACATTGTTTGAAATGTTTAAGTGTGACCGTGCTTCTTTAAAAAGCACGATGATTCAACTTTGTGACGCCAGACCTCCCTGGCAACTTTCCTAAAGTTCAAGGGCTATACCCCTTACTGGGGAGCTACATTGGTTATTTTATTGTGCTTCTTGTACTAACTGAGCACCTGAAGTCAGGGAGGGCATCAATATAAGATTTAAAAATGTTCCCACCATACAAATGGACAAAGGTCAAAGTCTATGGTGCTGCCACAGAGTCACAGTCACCACTGACCGGTTCTCAAATATAAATGTTTGATCTGGCGTATATAAGCATTAAACATAATGAAAGTTCATGTGTAAAACAAATTTTCTGCAGATTTCCATTCAAATGAATTTGTCTAGCCATTGAGACTGATGTCACAAATACTGCATTATTTCTTGGCAGTAACAATATAATTGAAATAATTAACTGTCGCAGGGTGGCTGGCCCTTTAAGGGAAGATGGGTCTCAGGCCCACCTGTGACACAGCCAACTCTCCTCCCTAGGTGGGGAAAAGTAAAGTCATGTGACAGGTGGCTCATGTGACCAAGTCATGCTTCTGGGGTAGATAAGGGAGATGCATGGGAGGAGGGGATTAATCAGAAGTCTAAAGCCTGACTTACGATGGAAATTAGGTCAGTATAACTCCATCGCTCAGGTGTGTGAAAAATCCACACCCCGAGTGACGCAGTTAAGCCAACTAAACCCCAAGTGTAGACAGCGCTAGGTTGACAGGAAAATTCTCCCATTGACCCAGTTGCTGCCTCTTGGGGAGGTGGATTACCTGTGCCAAGGGGAGAACTGCTCCTGTCGGCATAGGTATTGTCTTCACTGAAGCATTACAGCTTCGTTAAGTGTAGACAAGCCCTGAGTCAGAGGAATGGGAATGGGGTCTGCAGAAGCCCCTGAGATGGCAGGGGAGACTCTAGCAGGGAAGTCTGTTTGCTTGTTGGTGGGACCTGGTCTCCAAGCCACGGAAAAAAAGCTGGCAGACTGCACCTCACCACAGTCTTCCCTCAGAGGAAGGACTATTGTTAGGAGGGTTTTGTTTCTTGTTAGGAAGCCTTTGGGTATGTCTACTGTGCAATAAAAAATACATGTCACCGAACCTCAGAGCCCAGGGTCCGTTGACTCAGGCGGCAGAGCTAAAAGCAGCAGCGTAGGCGTTCAGGCTCAGGCTGGAGCTTGGGCTCTGAGACCCATCCCCTCACGGTTTCAGAGCTTGGGCTCCAGCTTGAGCCTGAACAGCTACACTGCAATTTTTAGCTCCTCAGCCTCATCCCTGAGAGCCTGACTTAGCTGACCCAGGCCAGCCACTGCCATGCCACAGGTCTTTTACTGGAGTGTATACCTACTCTTTGTTACCTAGTGGGGCGGGGTGGAACTGGTGGAGGGTAATTTAAAGGGGTGAGGGAGAAGCACAGCACAAGCCCTGTAAGGAAGGGTATGAAATCCCCTTAGCAAAGGGGGAAAGGTCTGAGCTTGGAAGGCCACTAGAAATGGTAAAGACCAAATAAATTATACCCTAGAAAGGGAATCTAAATACTTTGGATAGTAGAAATTTAGTGGGACATGCAGGAGGGAATTGAGGGGGGTGCTGTAGGATAACCCCATGCTATGAAGGGGTGCACTGGAGATGGTGGTGCTGCTACATTAACAAAAGAAATTATCTTCTTACTGAATTTTTTTCAATATGACTAATCCTGAAAAGGGACTGTCACTAAATGATGCCACAAATGTTTTAGAGGCAGATGAAGTCATATATTTTATTGGACCAACTTCTCTTTCACCAGCAAAAGTTGGTCCAATAAAAGCTATTACCTCCCCCACCTTATCTCTCTAATATCCTGGGCTCAACACGGCTACAAAACTGCAAGACACAAACATACAAAACTGAAAGTCACAAACGTAGGTCAAACATCCAATGAAGTGAGCTGTACCTCACGAAAGCTTATGCTCAAATAAATTTGTTAGTTTCTAGGATGCCACAAGTCCTCCTTTCCTTTTTGCGGATACAGACTAACACGGCTGCTACTCTGAAACCTGTCATTTTGCATCCGATGAAGTGAGCTGTATCTCACGAAAGCTTATGCTCAAATAAATTTATTAGTCTCTAAGGTGCCACAAGTTCTCCTTTTCTTTTTGCAAACATAGGTCGGTTCACTCCTGTCATTCCAGGAACATTGCTGCCCTCTGCTGCCACAAAGGGAACATAGCATGAATATCAGCGCACCAAAATTCATTTCATAGGGTATGTCTACACCACAATAAAACAGCCAACCCATGGCTGGCCCACATCAGCTGATTCAGGCTCCTGGGGCTTGGGCTGCGGGGCTATAAAATTGCACAGAAGATGTTCAGGCTTGGGCTGGAGCCTGGGCTCTGGAACACCATGAGGGGGAAGGGTCCCAATGCCTTGGCCCAAATGTCTATATTACAATTTTATCGCCCTGCAGCCTGAGCCCTGTGAGCCCAACACGAGACAGCCAGGGGTGTTTCATTGCCGTGTAGACATACCCATAGCGGTCCCGCAGAACAGATTCTACCACAATGGAATGGAACCTGTGACAGTTTAGGGGTGGCTTGATTACAGTCTGTAAGTATCTGCATGGGGAACAAATATTTAATAATGGGCTCTTCCATCTGGCAGAGAAAGGTCTAACACAACCCAATGGCTGGGAGTTGAAGCTAGCCAAATACAGACTGGAAATAAGGTGTCAATTTTTAACGGCGAGAGTAGGGTTGCCAAGCCTCCAGGATTGTCCTGGAGCGTCCAGGAACTAAAGATTAACCTTGAATTAAAGATGATGTCATGTGATCGATCTCCAGGTTTAATCCAACCAAAATTGGCAACCCTAGGTGAGAATAATTAACCACTGGAACAATTTCCTGGGGGGGGTGGAGGTGGGTTCTCCATCACCGATCACTTTAAAATCAAAACTGGATGTTTTCCAACAGGATCTGCCTGAGGAATTCTTTGGGGGCAGTTCTCACAACGGGTCAGACCGGATGATCTGGTCCCTGCTGGCCCTGGCCTCGGGGACTCGGGGCAAGCAGCAGGCCGGAGCGGGGAGCGTCGGCAGCTGCTCCTCCAGCGCACTCTGGAGCAGAGATGAAAGCAAGCAGGGGCTCCTGCTCTGGCCTGAGGTGGGAGCCCCGGGCCCCGCACCCCCGGGGGGTTCGGCTCCGCCGCCCCCTCGCGGGCCACAGGCATTCACCCCCCACTGGCCAGGAGTAGGAAGCAGCCAGTGCTCCTGAGGTGCAAGTACAACTAAGGGGGGGATTTGGGGGTGCAGTGGGGGGCAGGGTTGGAGGGAGGGAGAGCCACCCCCACCCCCTTGTGACCCTGCCCTTTGCCCTGGGGAGATGGCCCCAGACAGGGACACTGAGCCATGCGCCCCGTGCGCATGCGCGCCAAGCACAGCTGCGTCCCTCCCTCCGCCCCCCCGTTGGCATCCACTCCCAGCATGCTCCGCGCTGCGTCGGCGGAGCCAGCCGACGGCAAAGGGGCGGGGCAGGTCTGTGACTGGCGTTGGGAAGAGCCAGTCACACGGCGACGTCCGCGCCCCACGGCCGTCCCCGCGAGCCAATGGGAGAAAGGAGGGCGCGGCGGTCGCCGGAAGTGGGGGGTCGGCGGGAGGCTGCGCTCGTCTCCGCTGCCGGGCCGGTCAGGGGAGCCGCCGCCGCCGCCGAGGCGCCAGGTGAGCGCTGGGTCCGAGGGGCCTGCACGTGGAGCGCTCCCCCCCCCGCCCCCGGGCACCACAGAGCCCAGCTCCTTGCCCCTCCCCCCCAGCTCCCTTCGGGCGCCCTAGACCCTGCCCCCCCCACCACCACAGAGCCCAGCTCCTTGCCCCTCCCCCCCAGCTCCCTCCGGGCGCCCTAGAGCCTGCCCCCCCCCACACCACAGAGCCCAGCTCCTTGCCCCTCCCCCCCAGCTCCCTCCGAGCACCCTAGAGCCTGCCCCCCCCACCACAGAGCCCAGCTCCTTGCCCCTCCCCCCCAGCTCCCTCCGGGCGCCCTAGAGCCTGCCCCCCCCCACACCACAGAGCCCAGCTCCTTGCCCCTCCCCCCCAGCTCCCTCCGGGCGCCCTAGAGCCTGCCCCCCCCCCACACACCACAGAGCCCAGCTCCTTGCCCCTCCCCCCCAGCTCCCTCCGGGCGCCCTAGAGCCTGCCCCCCCCCCCCCCCCACACCACAGAGCCCAGCTCCTTGCCCCTCCCCCCCAGCTCCCTCCGGGCGCCCTAGAGCCTGCCCCCCCCCCCCCCACAGAGCCCAGCTCCTTGCCCCTCCCCCCCAGCTCCCTTCGGGCGCCCTAGACCCTGCCCTCCCCCCCCCCCACACACACACACACACCACAGAGCCCAGCTCCTTGCCCCTCCCTCCCAGCTCCCTCCGGGCACCTAGAGCCCAGCTGCCCCTCCCCCCCGGCTACCTCTGGGCACCCTAGAGCCTGCCCTCACCCCCCCACACACACACACCACATAGCCCAGCTCCTTGCCCCTCCCTCCCAGCTCCCTCCGGGCACCTAGAGCCCAGCTGCCCCTCCCCCCCGGCTACCTCTGGGCACCCTAGAGCCTGCCCCCTTTCCCCAGCTCCCTCCGGGCACTACAGAGCCTGCCTCTTCCCCCCAGCACCACTCTGCCCAGCCAACCCCCGCCCCAGGCAGGTGGCTGGCAGTGGTGTCTGGGGCTCGCCTAAGATGTACAGGGCCTGTCGCCGGAGGCACTGGGCCGCTCGCAGCCCCTAGTGGTTCCTCCTCACTGAGAGGGGTGCAGTGACTTGCCTCAGGTGATGCAGGAAATGAGCGGAGAGGTGGGTGATTACACCTGGGTTTCCTTGGTGCCAGGCAAATGCTCTAACCGCTGTACCACCCTTCCCCCGGGCTGGGGCTTTGCTCACTGCTGACAAGGGCTTGGGGATGCGTGCGGCCTGTCATTGCCCAGAGCAGACCATATCAGGGTGGTGTGTTGACAACTCCGTGCCCCAGCCTCACTCGCAAGGATGAGAGTTGGGAATCCTCCATCATTTTGGATCCATTTAAAGGGAAGGATTTAGTTTGTCTTTTTGAAGGGGAGTTATGCTGTGTCTGATTTTAAATTGATCATTGGAGTGACTCATCCAAAGCTGGGGGCTGTGTGGTCAGGGGGCTGGTTATGGACGTGATGGAGCCTTTTATCTTTGTGACCAGTCCGATGTGGCTTAAGGTGGCAGGGATGGAAAGTGTCTACATCCGATGGCTGCTTACTGGCCTGTGTGAAATTTAGGAAGGTTTCTGCCTCATTTGTGGCGGACAAGCGTCTGACTCTCAAAAAACACCAAACAGAGCACCCTCATCTACAGTCCGAGCAGAGATCCCAAGCACTGAATGAGTGTCAAGGCTGAACCCTGCTTGTGCCTCTAGAAGCCCTTCGAGACCAGGGTACATTAAGTAGTGGGAGAAAAGCTTGCTCTGTTGCTATACCTGTTTTGTGGATAAACTAAGAACTTCAGCTTGTAATTTTGATAGACCAGTCCCTACCATGCTTGGTAAATACTAAATTTGGATCTAAAGAACAACACTGGTTTTAAAAATATATCTTGTAGCATTTATAGTAGTCCATTTTCCTATAGTTGCCAGCATAAGAAGTGATTAAAGAAATCACTATAATATTGAAAGCCAAGGTCTAACTGGAGATCTTGATGGGACAGGTGGTATCTTTCTAGCAGTGACCTTACATCACATTTGCTGAAAGGGGCAGCTGCACTATATTTAGATATACTGTAAAACTAATTTATAACTAGCCTAATCCTACATTTTTATGGGTTATTCCACAGGTACTTTCATGCGCCACAATGGGTGAACCTCAGCAAGTGAGTGCTCTACCTCCACCTCCAATGCAGTATATAAAGGAATATACAGATGAAAATATTCGGAAAGGTCTAGCCCCTAAGCCTCCACCACCTGTGAAAGACAGCTACATGATGTTTGGTAACCAATTCCAGTGTGATGATCTCATTATTCGACCCTTGGAAAGCCAAGGCATTGAACGATTGCATCCCATGCAGTTTGACCACAAGAAGGAACTAAGGAAACTCAATATGTCTATCCTGATAAACTTTTTGGACCTCTTGGATATCTTGATAAGGAGCCCAGGCAGCATAAAACGGGAGGAGAAACTGGAAGACTTAAAACTGCTTTTTGTCCATGTCCATCATCTTATAAATGAATATCGACCCCACCAAGCCAGGGAGACACTAAGGGTTATGATGGAGGTGCAGAAACGTCAGCGTTTGGAGACTGCTGAGAGGTTTCAGAAGCATTTAGAGCGAGTTGTAGAAATGATCCAGAACTGCCTGGCCTCCTTACCTGATGATTTGCCTCATTCAGAGGGAGGGATGAGGTTAAAAACTGAGCCCATGGATACTGATGACCGCAACAATTGTATTGGACAGAATGAACAGCAGAGAGAGCGCGCTGGCTGCAAGAAAGATCAGGTTTTAGACAAAGATGCTGCTATGTGTAGCATTATTGATGAAATGACATGAAAAGACACTTTTGTAATTGTATAAAGTTTTGGGGGGCAAGAAGTGGACTTGATGCTAGAGGTCATATGGCATGGGGTTTTTTGTTGGATTTTTTTTTCCTTCTGCTTTTGGTATCTATGTAAATAAACAATCACGGAATTTAGTGTATATAAAATAACCCAGATGTCTTATTTTTGTAATCCTAGGTAAGGATTTTGCAGGTGACCAAACAGAAGCATTGCTTGATATTTTGTAGATGCAATTTGTGTGGTGTGCTGTTCAGAACAGAAAAGAATAAGTCTTACAATATTTTGTTGAAATAAGTGCATCATGTCAGTTGAAGTAAGCTTTATTCCATGGCTTTATTATATTTTCATCAATCATTTGCTGGTTTATAGATGCACTTATTTTGTGAATTTCCATAAAATATGGGATTGAGAAAAGATCAGCCTCTGTAGGAAATCTGGAGTTGACAATTTCAAATAAGTTAAAGGTACCTTGTAAAAATGTTATGGTAAGTAACTATAAAAGTATATTCTGGTATAAAAGATGGGTTTATTATTATTGCTGACAATGTTGGTAGGTCAAAATTTCATTCTCTCCTTTTTAGTTTTGTAAAGTCAATGTAATTGTCTAAAAGAATGCTCACTTTCATTAGTGGCTTAAAAATTCAGTGTTGGTAGCCTAACATTCATAAGTAACTCTACAATAAACTCTGTGCATGAGACAGTCTCGGTAACAAAATAGATTTAAATTTTCCAAGGACTAATAAGCAGTAATTCTTTTAAAACAGGAGATACCTAGATACTCACTCCTTTAAACATAACAGGGAATATTCTTTAAATGCTAACTCTGAATTAAATGTACACATTCACTGAAAATAGCTGACGTGAGAGCACGCGCCACTTCCCTCTTAGCCAGGATCAAGTCACAGAATCAAGCCCTGTGTAAAGACAGGAGGATTTAACCAATAATTTTTATTACTTATTATTTTCATCTTGTGAACACTAACAAATTAATCCCAGCAAAAAATCCATTTTGTAGAAAGACTTTACAGTCTGTTTTGAATAAAACTTAATCTAATTCCTTTCAGTGACTGAGAGGTGAGTCAGGCCCTGGTACAGTACAATTGTTAAAACAAAAACAAAAAAACCTTTTTGTGCAACTATTTTTCAGAATGTTGCAGCCTCCCGTAATCCCTCTTACATGCTAGATTCCATGTGTGCACCAGTGTACATCCATGACCCTTTCCTCCTCCCCTCCCCCCACTTGTTCCTTTTAGAAACATCATAGACTTTCAGGGAGTAACGTTAGTACAATATCCATGCCCTTTACAATGAAACCTCATTGAGTACTATTTCCCAGCTGAAACTAGAGCAGCATACATGTTACTTCTACCCACTTATCCTCTAATAACATGCAGGCAGGAAAAACAGGAAGGTTCTAAAATAAAAACTTACATTTGCAAACAGATGAAAAGACTTGTACTTCAAAACCCCTTGAGACTTGTCTCTGATTAAATTCTTTGTTTTTAAAAATCTCACCCACTGTATCTTGGGCTTAATGACTGATTCAGGTCATTTCAATGGCGTTGTACATAATTTTTTTTTGTGTAAAAACTTCCTAGGTTGACAGACTGTTGTAAAATGAAGACCTTCAACCATGATCCTCCTCCTGTTTGGAATCAATGAGAAATTTTGACACTAAGTTCAGTAGGAGCAGGATCACACACTTTAATCACAAAAGTATATTGCTAGCAGTGATGAAGTGCCCCAATTTGCTGTAGTGAGTTGAGGCCTATGCCCATCTCTACTGCCAGTAGAGTCACCAGTCAGGGCAATCTTTATCTTGTGGACAGTTGCTGAAATTTAAACAATGCTTTTAATAAGTTTGTAGCAGATAGTGTTGAAATAAAGGTCATTCAACTGAAGAATCTATTAACCTGTGCTTTCTGTATAAAATGAATGTCTGGGTAAGCTCTTTATTTGGTTCTTAACCCTGATTAGAGAGGTCTGGAAGTGTTCAGTCCTAGCTAACAAGAATGACTAGATCCTGAACTTTGACATTTAAGGTTCAAAACCAAATGGCGTATGTCTAATCATACTTGCTCATTTATTAAAGTGCCCAGTATCTCTTTTGGGTTTCAGAGGCCGTCTATGCTTATTGGTTTCAAGGGAGCTGTAAATAACAATTTTGCACTACTCTAACTCCTTAGGTACGGAAATGTTAAGATGGGTGGTTCAGAAATATGTTTTGTTAATTTAAATCCACGGTCGAGGTTTAATTTAATTCTAAGATATAGTACACAGTCATGTAACATGATTACTGACATATTTTTGAGATAAAGTGATAAAAGTAATTTTTAAGATCATACAATAAAACTTCTCATCTAGTAACAGAAATTTTATATGGCCACTACTGACCCTTTGAGGCAAGATTAGAAAAAAGCAGCGTCTCCCATCAACATTCCACCAGAAGAATGAAAAAAGTAAACCTTGGGCCAGCTTTACAAAGGTATTCAGCTGCATAAAGATCCAGACAGGCAGCTAGTAGGAATTTCAAAAGCACCTCCTAAGCAGGATACATGTTTAAGTCCTATTGAAAAATCTTTCAAAATCTGGCTCCCTAGCCACACTTGGCTGTACAAAATGAAACAATGAGCAATAACTGAAAACTACTGTTATCGGAGGTCAAGATGACTTTCAGTTTTATGCTGTGTAATTTAACCTTTTTAATGATGTGCCTTCTAAAGTGCTAATGGAAACCTTTCCAATTACTCTGCCTGAGTCCTAACATTTTTGAAAATATAACACCACTCCTAGGATCACATAGTGCACTATCAGATCTTTATATGGGCATCAAACAGTATCGATGGTTAGGGCCAACAGATTTATGGGACAGTTTGCATTGATTACTGCCCCCTGCCCATTCTTGATAAAAATACCTATTAAAGTCTTGGGGTCAAACACATTTAGAAATGCATTCTGAAAATACTACACTCCCTGTACCCTGTTGAAGGGAAAGGTGCACTAACAATGGTCCTGTGAAGTTGTCCAGTAGGCCAGTCACCTTACCTATTTCTTGAGTGTTTGTTTAATAACACACTGCACCTCCCTGCAGCGGTTTAGCAGGTGGGGTTTTCCAATGTTTTTTGGTGACCTATAGACTTACCTGGATGATTAATAATCTTCTGCAAAAATACTGTGACCAATCTGTGTTCCACCACATGGAAGTAGCCAAAATTACATTTGATCAAAAAATTAATAATTTGAGATATGTTTTGGGGGTAATTTAAATTATAAAAACTAGGGAATCGATTAATAAAAACTGATTTTTCTCCTAAGAACGCTCTAGCCTTCTGTCTCCTTTTCCTCTTCCATTCTGCAGTACACATTAGGATAATCACTTTTCTGATATCTATGCAATGCGGCTAAGCAAAAGGGGAAAATGGGCAGAGAACCATCAAAAATATTCTACCATCCTCCATTGTTTTGGAGCCAGTGCTTGTTTCCTTCATATTATTTGATGTAATGTAGTTATGTTTTCTTGTGAATTCAGTTTCCTTTTTATTTGTCAGAATGGGCAATTAAAAATAGTCATTTGTTGGGATGACAGAGTTGGAAAAAGGAGTTTCTCCTGTTGGACAAAATTTTCATGTCCTCACTTAATTTAACAACCTGTTGCCTTTTTTTAATTTTGCAAAATTGCCCATTGTTGTGATTGGGTATAAGGTTCCTCTGTTTTAGGAAGAGAGGTCATGGTTAGGTCAGGATTACCCAACTATGTTAGCCTCCTACCTAACCTTGATCTCCTTTTCCAGTTTAGACACACCCTAATTTATACTCAAGATGGTTGGAAAAAAATTGCATTGGAATTCTGCCTCTGTAGCATCAGTTTTCAGAGTAACAGCCGTGTTAGTCTGTATTCACAAAAAGAAAAGGAGTACTTGTGGCACCTTGGAGACTAACCAATTTATTTGAGCATAAGCTTTCGTGAGCTACAGCATCCAATGAAGTGAGCTGTACTCCTTTTCTTGTAGCATCAGTAGGTGCTTGAGTGAGGAGTTCAAGCAATTGAAACATCATTTCATTTCATAGGATGTTTATAGTACCAATTATGCCAAAAGCAGTTTCCTTTGAAATATAAGGAGTTAGAATGAATATCCAAAGCTCCCCGTAGGCTGATGGTGTCCAGTGATGGGGTGGCTTTGGATCATCTGACTACCAATGACTTACGTTAAATCTTCTGTATGAAGAATGGTAATGAGTTTGGAGTGTCCTGTAGCAGTTATAGACAAAGACTCTTTCTGGCCCAGATATGTAGCTGCTTTCTAGAGTTCTGTGCTCTGGATGTACCTGTGAATGTGCTAGAATTACAGGAAAACCCAAGTGTTTGTTACTGCGGGATTAGGTGGCTGCAGAAAGTTTCTTTTACTCAGAATATGTGAATTAAAGGAAGACGTTCAAAAACAAAGTACCAGTGCACCTTGCCCCAAGCGGTTAGCCAATATTCAGGGCCTTACTGGGATTAGTCGTTAGGAGGAGAAAATGATAGTCGGGTATTTCTATGGTGAATCCCTGTTTATGAAAAATGTACAAAGTCCTGTTAACCTGAACACAGTATGAATAAACAGGAGACAATGTCCTTGTTCAGAAATCCAAGTCTGCCTCTTGCTATTCCTGTTCCCAAAAGAAGTTCTCTTGGCTTTCTGCTAGAGCCCCACTACATTACTACAATGCTGATTTGGGTTTCTCCCTGCTTTGTTGTACCTTTCATGTGCAGACACACACAGGTGCAATTAACTCAATGTCCTGCCCCCTGAATTTTGCTGTCAGTCTCAGGGAAACCTCTGAGCTAGCATGGCACAGCTTATACTCCAGGCTTTCCATGCTGCTCTATGCATTGGGTGTTGACTTCTATTTTAGCTGTCACTAAACTAAATAGCATTCAACTGCTTCTCAAGTTAGGCTGAATGAAAGGTGGCTAGCAGTCCCCCCATCTGCAAGGAGGTCTGTGGCATAGATCAGAGATGCTTGCTGGCAGCAACCACCAGCCTCCAGCATAATAATACAAAATAATGGAATAATAATCTAAACTGCATTGATATGAGTTGGGCAGCTGTGTAATCTACGAGGAGGTGGAGTGCTAGAATGGTAGTCATTCTAAAAGGAATTGCTGCCCCAGGGCTTTTTTTTCCGATGAAGATGATGGGGCTACAGGGTCAGTGGGGGATTTCACAGGATCTAGAATGAGTTCTGTAGTTTATTTCGTAGTGCATGAGAACACCCTAAATCAAGGGGGGGGGAAAGAGCTCACTTTAAGGGTTACTAAATTTCCAAAGAGTTTGTGCTACTAACCTGGCCATGTGCAAACACCATTTCAGGCGCAATGGTGCAGCAGCTCCCAACCACTTGTAAAGGAAAGTGCCACAGAAGGCCCAGGATAAAGTTCAACCCTGTGTACGGAGTCAGCAGGAGGTTTAAATCCTGCTCAACGAAAGGAGAAAACGAATAAGCAGGACTTGCGCTCTGAATTTGTGCTGGCCCTCTGAATTTCAGCAGGATTAGCTTGAGGAATAAGTCCAGAAATTGTGTGCACCAAGGAATTTTCAAACCACCCCATGTAAGTGGGATTTCAGCCCTAGAGGTCTGTGCCACCATTTGCACCTGGTATTGCCTCCACCAAGAGACCGGCCCATAGCAACTGTCCTATTTTGGCTCGTCAGACCAGTCGTGTTACCCATCACAGAGACAAACACCCAGTAACATTTGTGTCCTCACAGCGGTAACATGCTCCCGCCTCACGCTGTGTCCAGCCTCTGGCCCAGCAAGGGCAGAAAAATGGATGAGGGTCATGGATTGAGTAGAACCCTGCCAGATCCACGCATCAAGAACTACAGGGCATGAGTTAACAGTTCCAGGTACCGCGGGGACAAGTCTTGCAAAGATACAGGTGAGGCTCATACTGTGAGTAATCAGTTACAAGGGGGTCTGGAGAACCGCATACAGACAAAAGCCATATAATAGCTATGGTGGTGGTTGTCATCGCTGTCTTGGGATGTCCTGCAGAAAAGTGCCTGTGAGGACCATCAATGGACCCTTCGGGGTTGTAACACGCTGTGCCTCTTCCATGAGCATGGAGAAGTTTGAGAGCCGCTGTCAGGAGGATTAGTCAGGATAGCTTCCCCCAGAGACAAGCAACACCAACATCAGTGCAGACTGTGTGCCTTTGCACGCTTCCCAAACTGTCCTGGGTCCTGACAACTGAATTCCAGTTAGGTCAGGGAGCCGCACACACAGCTGCTGAGAGAATCAACCATATGTAAGCTGGACAGATCAAAGAACTGTTCTCTCTCTCCCTGCGTTGTCCTGGCTAGGGTCAGGAGGGTGAGGCTGTGCGGCAGCTGGGCACATGGGTGCTTCCTGTGCTTGGACAGAACCACATCTTGGGCAAAAGCACCATGGCTTTGGTATGTGTCCTGCTGTCATCTTCACCCTGATTTGGTGGTTGGGGGGGAACACACACATCAATAGACCCACCTGAAATGGAAATATGTGGCAAGCTTATTGGGATGGTGGTGTGACTGAGATGTAAGGCAAGCCCCATTACACTGAATTGTATCCTATCCCCATTTCAATTACTGTTGTATCTTTGTCTGCCGGTTCTGCCGTATCAGGGTCTCCATTGAGAGGAGTGGTGGGTCAGAATGTTGTTTTACCCTGTAAATACCATGTTGATAACAAAAATAACATCACAACAATGTACTTACCCAATCATAAGGGAAGCGACAGTTGCCTTCTGCAGTTGCTACTTTTGGTTGAAAGTTCCCCATCAAGGTACTGTATATGCTTTAGTAACTCTTGGGTGAATTTGTCCTCTGAGGCTTTGAGGACCTTGATTAAAATCTCCTGTGCTCAAGCAGGTTTTAACTAAGGTTTCTGAAATACTGCTGAACAGTTTGCTTTTGAAGCTAACCCATTTCAGGTGCAGCCATTGCTAATGTGGACAAGGAGAAAGGAGCAAAGGGCTAACTACAGGAAAAGGCAATCCTCATTAGGGCTATGAGAGAGTATTCAGTATGGCAAGTGTAACTGACATCATTTGGAAAGTGAAAATCATAAGTTTTTTCGGAAATGAACATTTTTTCTTCAAGCCCTTGGAAAGTTTAAAGAAGACTGTTCTCTGCCTCTTTTTCAGTGATCACCATGGCTCCTTGCTTCATCCTGAAGAGGATCCTAATGGTCCTATTTACAGGTAACTAAGGTGAATAAGAGAATAACAGATAGTGGATGGGGCTGTGATAGGTAACTACTGCATAATAGAAAAGGAGGACTTGTGGCATCTTAGAGACTAACAAATTTATTTGAGCATAAGCTTTCGTGAGCTACAGCTCACTTCATCGGATGCATAATAGTTACTGAGTTTTCCTGGAGAGTAACTAAATATGGACTAAACTGGATGTCTCCTAAAGAAGGCTGGTCATGTGTCACAGTGTTGTAGTTTGCCACAGCCGCTGCAATCTTCTGCAATGTAAATAATAAGCCAGAGCGGCTCAATAGCCTTCTGTGGAGCTCCTCTAGCTTTCGTTTTCTTTTATAAAAAATAAATTTCTGGGCATTGTGGTTGCAGAAATAACCATCCAAATGTGAACTGTGAGCAGCAGGGTCTGAAAGGCCTACTGACAAACAGCAAATGCACAGAACTTTTTCCTTTCCATACTGTTTCGCCTGGGTTCCGAGATCTATGCAGCCATGTCATTTAGAAATGTATCGAAAGACCTACTTTCATTTTTGTAAAAGTTTCATCGGTAGTCTGTCTGCATTATGCTTTTCCTGGATGCTAACACATCCATCTTGCCCAGCTAAATCAAGGTTAAAGGTGTAAGACTTTGTTTTCACTGGGAAAAGGTCAGGATTAGCTTAACTAACTGCTACCTAATATTGATCTTCTTTCCCATACAAACGCTCATTTATATTGGACCTGTTTGGAAAAAATTGCATTGGGAAGTATTTACACCCACTGCAGAGCATTCTACCCCGGTAGCGTTAGGAGTTACTTGAGTGAGGAATTTAGGGTATCAATAGCCTTCTATTTTATTTGAGAGGAAGCTTCCTTTGAAATGTGAGGTGCTAGAATGAGTATTCAAAGCTCCCCTTTTGTGTGCCTGGTTAAGGGCTGGCTTTGATTGACATTTGGATTATCTGAACAGGAATGACTTTGATCAACACCCTTAGCACAAAAGATTTAATGCACTGGAGGTGCAGTAAATACACAATATCCTGTAACTGTTACAGAGAGAAACAGTCTAGCTGGCACAGAAATACTGCTGCTTTCTACAGCTCTTGTGTGCTGGTTTTGTCTGTGAGTACACTAGACTTGCAGGGAAACTGAAGGGATTTTTACGACTGAATTAGGTGATTAGACAAAACTTCTCATACACAAATATGTGAATTAAATATAGAAGTGAATGTTGAAGTTGTGTAATCTGGTGGGGGTGCGGAATGATATTCATGGTAATTCAAACAGGAAATGCAACCTGATGCCATGTATTATTCAAAGAGGAAGATGGTTATAAGGAGCATTGGGGGTTTCCACAGCATTTTTAAAGTGAGTTCTGTATTTTATCCAATGTTCTATTGTCTCATGGTGGGTATGCTCATGCACGTGCTCAGTCAAGAAAGCAAGAGAGAGCTAGCTCACTAAAAGCTCTGTTACATTTTCAAAGGGTTTATGCCACTTAACTGGCCACTTGCAAACACAATGTCCAGTCTAACATGCAAGTTTACCTGCCCAGCACTTTTCAAGGAAGATGGAACTGGAACTGAACATCCAGAGTGAATCTGCTCCCTGTACGTAGGACATAAGAATGGCCAGGCTGGGTCAGACCAATGGTCCATCTAGCCCAGTATCCTGTCTTCTGGCAGTGGCCAGTGCCAGGTGCTTCAGAAGGAATGAACGGAACACGTAATCATCAAGTGATCCACCCCCTGTATCCCAATTCCAGCTTCTGGCAGAGGCTAGGGACACCCAGAGCATGGAGTTGCATCCCTGACCATCTTGGATAACAGCCATTCATGCACCCTATCCTCCATGAATGGATCTCATTCTTTTTTGAACCCAATTATAGTCTTGGCCTTCACAACTTCCCCTGGCAATGAGTTCCACAGGTTGACTGCGCGTTGTATGAAGAAATACTTCCTTTTAAACCTGCTGCCTATTAATTTCTTTGGGTGAAGGAGTAAATAACACTTCCTTAGTCACTTTCTCCACACCAGTCATGGTTTTATAGGCCTCTCTCATATCCCCTCTTAGTTGTCTTTTTTCCAAACTGAACAGGCCCAGTCTTTTTAATCTCTCCTCATCCGGAAGCTGTTCTGTATCCCTAATCATTGTTGTTGCCCTTCTCTGTGCCTTTTTCAATTCTAATATACCTTTTTGAGATGGTGTGACCAGAACTGCACACAGTGTTCAAGGTGTGGGAGTATCCTGGATTCATTTTAGCATTATGATATTTTCTCTCTTATCTTTTCCTTTCCTAATAGTTCCTAATGTTGTTAGCTTTTTGATTGTTGCTACACACTGAACAGATGTTTTCAGAGAACTATCCACAATGACTCTAAGATCTCTTTCTTAAGTGGTAACAACTCATTTAGATCCTATCATTTTATATATATAGTTGGTATTATGTTTTCCAATGTGCATTACTTTGTATTTATTAACATTTAATTTCATCTGCCATTTTGTTGTCCAGTCACCCAGTTCTGTGAGATCCCTTTGTAACTCTTTGCAGGATGCTTTGAACTTAACTATCTTGAGCAATTTTGTATCGTCTGCAAATGTTGCCACCTCACTGTTCACCCCCTTTTCCAGATCATTTATGAATATGTCAGATGACATTGGTCCCAGTACAGATCCCTGTGGGATACCACTAGTTACCTCTCTTCATTCTGAAAACTGACCATTTATCCTACCCTTTGTTTCCTATCTTTTAACCAGTTACTGATCCATAAGAGGACCTGCCCTCTTATCCCATGACAGTTTACTTTGCTTAAGAGACTTTGGTGAAAGACCTAGTCAAAGGCTTTCTGAAAATCTAAGTACACTGTATGTACTGGATCCCCCTTGTCCACATAGAATCATAGGACTGGAAGGGACCTCGAGAGGTCATCTAGTCCAGTCCTCTGCACTCATGGCAGGACTAAGTACTATCTAGACCACCCCTGGCAGGTGTTTGTCTAAACTGCTCTTTAAAAACTCAGTGATGGAGATTCCACAACCTCCTTGGGCAATTTATTCCAGTGCTTAAGCACCCTGACAGGAATTTTTTCCTAATGTCCAACCTAAACCTCCCTTGCTGCAATTTAAGTCCATTGTTTCTTGTCCTATCCTCAGAAGTTGAGAACAATTTTTCCTCTCCTGCTTGTAACACTCTTTCATGTACTTGAAAACTGTTATCACATCCCTTCTATCGTCTCATCTCCAGACTAAACAAACCCAATTTTTTCAATCTTCCCTCACAGGTCATGTTTTCTAGACCTTTCATCATTTTTGTTGCTCTTCTTTGGACTTTATCCAATTTGTCCACATCTTTCCTGAAATGTGGCACCCAGAACTGGACACAATACTCCAGCTGAGGCCTAAGCAATGCAGAGTAGAGTGGAAGAATTACTTCTCATGTGTTTTTGTTTTGTTTTGTTTTTTGACCCCTTCAAAGAATTCTAATACATTTGTGAGTCATGACTTCCCTTTACCAAAGTCATGTTGACTCTACCACAACAAATAATCTTCATCTATATGTCTGATAATTCTGTTCTGTATTATAGTCAAATAATTTGCCTGGTGCTAAAGTTAAGCTTACCAGCCTGTAATGGCCAGAATTGCCTCTGGAGCTTTTGTGTAAAAATAGGTATTACACTATCTTGCCTCCAGTCATCTGGCAGAGAAGCTGATTTAAAGCATAGGTTACAGACCACAGTTAATAGTTCTGCAATTTCATATTTGAGTTCCTTCAGAACTCTTGGGTGAATCCCATCTGATCCTGGTGACTTATTACTGTTTAATTTATCAGTTTGTTCCAAAACCACCTCTATTTATCTATCAACCTGGGACAGTTCCTCAGATTTGTCACCTAAACAGAATGGCTCAGGTGTGGGAATCTGTGTCACATCCTCTTTAGTGAACACCAATAAAAAGAGGTTTCAGAATAGCAGCCGTGTTAGTCTGTATCCGCAAAAAGAAAAGGAGAACTTGTGGCACCTTAGAGACTAACGAATTTATTTGAGCATAAGCCTTCGTGAGCTACAGCTCACTTCTCCGCTTACTTCCGTGCTTCTTAGGTCCAGCACACGTTGGCTCTTAAATGATCAATGGGATTCAAAGTGAGCAGGATGTAAGTGGTGCATATACTTTGTGCTGGATCTCTGCACAGGGGGTGAATTTCACATGCCCTGAGGGTTATCTTGAGAATCTAGCCCAGAATATGTGTCCATTAGGGAATTTTCAAACCACAGCATCTTCATGCAAATGGAATCACTCAGGAGAAGTCTGTCACCATTTTCTCCTAGTATTGCCTCCACCAGGCAATGCCAGCTGCCCTATGCTGGCTCATTAGACCAGCCAGGTTACGTTCTGCAGCCAGACACAGACAGGCAGTAATCTGGTTTGTGACCCTGCAGCCAGGGCCGGCTCTAGGTTTTTTGCCGCCCCAAGCAAAATGCTGCTGAAGCAAAAAAAAAAAAAAAAAAAAAAAAAAAAAAAAGGCTGGAGTGCCGCCTCAAGCACGTGCTTGGTTTGCTGGTGCCTAGAGCCGGCCCTGCCTGCAGCAGTGACATGCTCCCACCTCACTCTGTGTCCAGACTCTGGCTCAGAAAGGTCAGGGAAGGGGAGGGGAGGATCATGGACTGAATAAAACCCAGACAGATCCACTCGGCAAGAACTACAAGGTATGAGTTTGCAGTTCCAGGTACTGCAGGAACAAGTCTTCCAAAGGTACTGGTGAGGCCCATGTTACTACACTGAACCCCTGTGAGTGAGGAGAGACAAGGGAGTCTGGAGAACTGCATATGCACAAAAGCCATATCATAGCTGTGGTGGTTATAGTCACCACTGTCAGGGGATCTGTAACCATTGTCTGTGGGAACCATCCAGGGACACCTCAGGTGTTGTAAGCCACTGTGCCTCATCTCTTCCATTAGCATGGAGCAGTTTGAGAGCCACTGTCAGGTGGATTAGCCAGGAGAGCTTCCCCCACAAACAAGTGACACCAACCTCAACACAGACCTGTGTGCCTTTGTGTGGTACCCAAACTGTCCTGGGTCCTGACCATGGGACTCCCGTTAGGTCAGGCAGCCGCACACATAGCTGCTGCGAGAATCACCCATCTGTAGGCTGGGAAGATCAAAGAACTTCTCCCTGCATCTTCCTGGTTAGGGTCAGGGGGGCGAGGCTGTGCAACTGCAGCATGCATGAGTGCTTCCTGTGCTTGGACAGAACCACATCATGGGCAAAACCACCATGGGCAAAACCACCATGGCCGCGCTGTGTGTCCTGCTGTCATCCTCCCCTGTAGAGAGGAGATGGGGGGAGGAGGGGAAACACACCCCTCAGTGGACCACCTGCAATGGAGGTATGTGGCGAGCTTACAGGGACAGTTTTGTGTTGTGACTGAGATGCCAGGCAGGTCCCATTAGCCTGTGCATTGTATCCTAGCCCCGTCTCAATTACTGTTGTATCTTTGTCTGCAGGTCTCACAGTATCAGGCTCTCCAGTGAGAGGAGTGGTGGGTCAGAACGTCACTTTGCCCTGTAAATACCGAGTTAATCGCCAAAGTGACATCACAACAATGTGCTGGGGCCGGGGCAGCTGTCCTTCTTTTCAGTGTTCTCAGCCAATTCTCTGGACAGATGGACGGCGGGTAACCGAGCGTCAGTCCAGCAGATACCAGTTAGAAGGGAATCTCGCTTGGGGGGATGTGTCCCTGACCATAGTGAATGTGGCAGAAGCAGACGGAGGGGTGTACTGCTGCCGTGTGGAGATCCCTGGTTGGTTCAATGATCAGCGGAAGAATCTGGAAGTTGCGATTGAGACAGGTGAGCAGAGCTTTTCTTTTGTCTGAGTGTCCTTGAAGGGTAAAACTCCTGCCCTCTGGCTGACTTTCACAGCCTGTGACAGAAACAATGTATTAATGTCCTGCAGTGTTAATCATTATGACTTTGAAGCTGTACCGTTACCACTGCGGAAAGGAAGCAGCCTCTGCCCTCAGTGTAGCCCAGCAGAGCCAGTGCGCGGGAATGGAGACTTCGGGCCTTTGAGCCGGGGCACCTGACTCATCAGCATTCTCAGCTGTTCCACACGTAGCATCCGAGAGAGTGGGCCATGGAGTCGGTGTCTTTCCTGGCTTATGCACAGTAATCCTCCCATTGAGGAGGGGCATTTTTAGCAACCAGCCAGGTGCCCAAACCACTGTCAACTGCCACTCCTGAAATATCGATTATTTTGCTTATTGCCAAAAGTAGCTACGTAGCAGGCCTTGGCAAGAACTTAACTAAGGCAAGCCGGGCGGGGGTTAGCAGCAATCCCATGGAGTAAATCTGACTCCGTCTCCTCTCTGATTTGCTGGGGTGAATGTCTGTGGAAAATCTGGAAGTCTATCTATATTTGATTTTTGGTGTGAGTGCGTTGGGGCCCATGAGACTGCAGACTCTGCAAAAACACATCTGTATATCTAATGGATTAAAAAGTGCTTCCTTAATGGTTTTTCTATGATTGACATGTTGTTGAGGTAATTGTAGCAAGGCAGAGTCAGGTTGAGCTCCACCCTGACATCTGGTGGTGAGGTGTGGCAAGTTGTGGAAAAGAACTTCAGGGGCTGATCTCATTTGCATAGGCAAACCCACCCTGCCTAGAATGAGGCCATAGCTGCCCAAATGGTCACTTTGGCTACTGTGGGATCCCCAGTGTCTCTGTTATTGGGGTAGGAAGAATAAATTGTTATTACCCTGATTATGGGAATCAAGGACAGTGGAACTGCACTTGGCCTTTTGTTATGATGGAGGGACTCGCCATCAACTAAGTAGCACTCGCTAGGCAAGGGACATGGATTCCAAAACTCTGTGAATTGAGAGAGGCTGGGAACAGGTATTAACACTTGGTGGCATGGGCCCCCTGGGGAGGGCCTTACATGCTAATTGCACTTCCTCCTATCTCCACTGTGGAATATCAGAGCTCATTTTGATTCCATTAGGAGTCTAGTTACAGGCTGCTGAGCTGAATTCACTTTGGCCTAATGGTGCACCAGCACTGAGGCTCCCCTACTACAAGCTGAGATCACAAAAGAGTTAAACTTACTAAGAGCTGAAATCACTGAGAGTTGTGTTAAGTAGTGGGGGAGCCTGAAGATATATGGTGGAGCAGTTTGCGGGATGGCGAGCAGAGTGGAGTGGCTGGTGGAGCAGAGCAGTTTGTTGGAGGCCTAGAGCAGCCCATGGGGCGGCTGGCAGAGCGGAGCCCCATAGAGAGGTGGGGCCATCAGCTTTGGACCACGTAAGGTGCCCCTTAACCTCCCCCCCCCCCCCCCCGAATCTCCACCCAGGTTGGGAGGTAAACTCTGCAGATAAACTTTTGGACTCTGGGGCTGCCCTGACCAGGGACAGAGACTTTTGGGTCGTTGGACTTTTGGGACTTTGGGTGATTTTGGGTTGTTGTACTCAAGAACTAAAGGGAAAGGACATGCCCCAATTTGCTTGGGGTGGGTTTGCCTATGCAAATGAGATCAGCCCCTGAAGTTCTTTTCCACAACTTGCCACACCTCACCACCAGATGTCAGGGTGGAGCTCATCCTGACTCTGCTTACACTAACATAAAAGGGGTAGACAGATCTGAGGAATTTGGATTTGACCTTCTGGACATCTCTTGGAATCCCCAGTGACAGGCGGATAGCTGGCCAATTGTCGTTTGACCACTTGAAACCCTTCCAGACTGTGGGTAACTATTGTTTGGGGGTGATCTATAGTCTGTTGTGTTTGTATGTGCTTGAGACTAAATAAGGCAGAGACTTTGGGTAGAGGCATTCTGGTGAGAGTTCTGGAGAATAGTAAAGTGAAGGCTTTAAGTAAAAGCACTTGATCTCGATTAGTTTGTGCCAACCATGTAGCAGATGGAGGTGCTGCATCTCCCTTGGTTTATTTCCTGATACCGCCTCTCAGAGAGGAAAGTTACCAAGAGCTTCGGGTTTAGGGAATCCCAGATAACACCACTAGGGCTGATCCAGTCTCCATTAAAGTCAATGGAAGGATTCCCATTGGCTTTAATGGTTCTGGATCAGGTCCTAATTCATCCAAATAAAGAAGATGCTGCCTGGTGTCACAAGACGTAACAAAGTTCTGTAGGACTCCTGGCCCCCTACACAGTTTGAGAGAGATGGTCCTCCTTGCAAAATCTGGCCATCTTGGAATCCCAGGGATCAAAGATAATATAAATAGTCACGCTGGTCCTGGGAAACCTGCTTGACTTGCCTGCTGGCACCTAGAAACCTAGCTTGGTTTCTGCCCCATGCCACTGAACGTCTGAATCGCCTCCTATCGGGCAGCATTTCCTTTCAAACTCACTGTGCCAAATTCAGACCTAGCATAAATAGTTGCAGCCCCACTGAACTCAGATGGGCGTCACTCACTTTCACCAGGTATGAACTGAGCCCTGTCTTGGCTGAGCACATGGGCCTGGTGCTGGTTCTTCACAGGGGTGAAGTCCAGTCCATGGTGACTGCTTACTCCTGAAAATAGTCCCGCTGGCGCCATGGCTCATCAATATGAGCCATATTTGCGCAACCTGGCCTTAAGTAATGACACCTTTTCATGCTGGCAGCTTAATCTTGGCAGGGGATCCCTTAAAATTCTCTTTGACAAATTGCAGATATAAAAGGCACAACCCCAGGTATGGAAATCAGTAAAATCAAAAAGAAAAACCCTACCCCACCCAGGTTCTTTATCCCAAAAAGGCAGAAATCCAGAGACTCCAGGAAGCCCAGTAGGGACTTTGCTATCACTACTGATTTTCTGTGGAAGGTGCTCAGCTGCTATGGCAGGATAAAAATCTAATATGGATGGGTGGATAGATATTGTAGCTGTGATTTTCATTCTCTTCCTTTGCATTGTATTTTCCTGGAAATACAGATGTTATCATTTTTCTTTTACTTGAAAATATCCCAGGTGGGTAACAGGACACCTTTTTTGCTGCTTTTTTACATTTCTAGTCTTAATGAAACATTTTATTTCAGTTTGTGGGCATATCTTATAGACTGTTGTAGTATATGTGGTTTTTGTTTTGCTTTTAACACCAGCTAGGATCTCCACCACAGCTCCTCACGCTTCTACATCTGAACATAACCTCAGGTAATGTTTATCCAAGTATTCAAACTCTCTGGTGTGTGAGAGCCTCTTTGTAACGGAAAGGGAACAAAATTACATATGGGACAAATAGAAAAGGAGGACTTGTGGCATCTTAGAGACTAACCAATTTATTTGAGCATAAGCTTTCGTGAGCTACAGCTCACTTCATCGGATGCATTCAGTGGAAAATACAGAAGATGTTTTTATACACACAGACCATGAAAAAATGGGTGTTTATCACTTCAGAAGGTTTTCTCTCCCCTCACCCCACTCTCCTGCTGGTAATAGCTTACCTAAAGTGATCACTCTCCTTACAATGTGTATGATAATCAAGGTGGGCCATTTCCAGCACAAATCCAGGGTTTAACAAGAACGTCTGAGGAACGGGGGAGGAGGAATAAACGAGGGGAAATAGGTTACTTTTTATAATGAATCAACCATTCCCAGTCTCTATTCAAGCCTAAGTTAATTGTATCCAATTTGCAAATTAATTCCAATTCAGCAGTCTCTTGTTGGAGTCTGTTTTCGAAGTTTTTTTGTTGAAGGAGAGTCACTTTGAGATCAGAAATCGAGTGACCAGAGAGATTGAAGTGTTCTCCGACTGGTTTATGAATGTTATAATTCTTGACATCTGATTTGTGTCCATTTATTCTTTTACGTACAGACTGTCCAGTTTGCCCAATGTACATGGCAGAGGGGCATTGCTGGCACATGATGGCATATATCACATTGGTAGATGTGCAGGTGAACGAGCCTCTGATAGTGTGGCTGATGTTATTAGGCCCTGTGATGGTGTCCCCTGAATAGATATGTGGGCACAGTTGGCAACGGGCTTTGTTGCAAGGATAGGTTCCTGAGTTAGTGGTTCTGTTGTGTGGTATGTGGTTGCTGGTGAGTATTCGTTTCAGGTTGGGGGGCTGTCTGTAGTCAAGGACTGGCCTGTCTCCCAAGATTTGTGAGAGTGTTGGGTCGTCCTTCAGGATAGGTTGTAGATCCTTGATAATGCGTTGGAGGGGTTTTAGTTGGGGGCTGAAGGTGATGGCTAGTGGCATTCTGTTATTTTCTTTGTTAGGCCCGTCCTGTAGTAGGTGACTTCTGGGAACTCTTCTGGCTCTATCAATCTGTTTCTTCACTTCTGCAGGTGGGTATTGTAGTTGTAAGAATGCTTGATAGAGATCTTGTAGGTGTTTGTCTCTGTCTGAGGGGTTGGAGCAAATGCGGTTGTATCGCAGAGCTTGGCTGTAGACAATGGATCGTGTGGTGTGGTCAGGGTGAAAGCTGGAGGCATGTAGGTAGGAATAGCGGTCAGTAGGTTTCCGGTATAGGGTGGTGTTTATGTGACCATCGTTTATTAGCACTGTAGTGTCCAGGAAGTGGATCTCTTGTGTGGACTGGACCAGGCTGAGGTTGATGGTGGGATGGAAATTGTTGAAATCATGGTGGAATTCCTCCAGGGCTTCTTTTCCATGGGTCCAGATGATGAAGATGTCATCAATATAGCGCAAGTAGAGTAGGGGCGTTAGGGGACGAGAGCTGAGGAAGCGTTGTTCTAAGTCAGCCATAAAAATGTTGGCATCCTGTGGGGCCATGCGGGTACCCATAGCAGTGCCGCTGATTTGAAGGTATACATTGTCCCCAAATGTAAAATAGTTATGGGTAAGGACAAAGTCACAAAGTTCAGCCACCAGGTTAGCCGTGACATTATTGGGGATAGTGTTCCTGACGGCTTGTAGTCCATCTTTGTGTGGAATGTTGGGTAGAGGGCTTCTACATCCATAGTGGCCAGGATGGTGTTATCAGGAAGATCACCGATGGATTGTAGTTTCCTCAGGAAGTCAGTGGTGTCTCGAAGGTAGCTGGGAGTGCTGGTAGCGTAGGGCCTGAGGAGGGAGTCTACATAGCCAGGTTTTGTGGGGGGTGAGAAAACCTGGATTTGTGCTGGAAATGGCCCACCTTGATTATCATACACATTGTAAGGAGAGTGATCACTTTAGATAAGCTATTACCAGCAGGAGAGTGGGGTGGGGGGAGAGAAAACCTTCTGTAGTGATAAACACCCATTTTTTCATGGTCTGTGTGTATAAAAACATCTTCTGTATTTTCCACAGTATGCATCCGATGAAGTGAGCTGTAGCTCACGAAAGCTCATGCTCAAATCAATTGGTTAGTCTCTAAGGTGCCACAAGTACTCCTAAAAAGAAAAAAGAAAAGGAGTACTTGTGGCACCTTAGAGACTAACCAGTTTATTTGAGCATGAGCTTTCGTGAGCTACAGCTCACTTCATCGGATGCATAGCATATCGTGGAAACTGCAGAAGACATTATATACACACAGAGACCATGAAACAAAACTTCCTCCCACCCCACTGTCCTGCTGCTAACAGCAGCTAACAGCAGCAGGACAGTGGGGTGGGAGGAAGTTTTGTTTCATGGTCTCTGTGTGTATATAATGTCTTCTGCAGTTTCCACGATATGCTATGCATCCGATGAAGTGAGCTGTAGCTCACGAAAGCTCATGCTCAAATAAACTGGTTAGTCTCTAAGGTGCCACAAGTACTCCTTTTCTTTTTTCTTTTTACGAATACAGACTAACACGGCTGTTACTCTGAAACAAGTACTCCTGTTCTTTTTGCGAATACAGACTAACATGGCTGTTACTCTGAAACCTGTCATATGGAACAAATGCAGTACCTAACCTTTACCAAACATGCCTTTTACAAAATCTTCTCCCTGTTATCTAGAAACCTGCCTCATCCAACCACTACCTGACTTGCTTGCCTGCACATAGAAACCTAGACTAGTCTCTGATCTGTGTCACTGAATCTCTGCATCTTGTGGTCTACAGCAGAATTTCCTTTTAAACCTTCTGGGTCAAATTCGTGCCTAGCATAAACATTGAAAATACATACACATGAGTAACTTCACTCACAAATTGGTGTTCAAGTCAAGGCAATTTATTTTAAACAGTATAGAAAATTATCTCCTCTGACCTGAGAATAAGCTCCTGGCAACAGAGAGGGGAGGTCTGTAGGGTTCTCCCAGCCCTCTCTGCAAACAATTTCCAGCATTCAAAAAAAACATGTTTATGTTTTAATAAAATCTAATTCTTAATATTTAGCTTTGGAGACTTATGATGCTTTGTCAGTTTTATCTTAATACCAGAAATGCCATTTACAGTTTGTAATTGCTCTCAATTTCATCAGCTCAGTATCTTTAAAGTGTAACAACACAGCTTACACCTTTCCCTTTCAGAAGAGGAAGTGAAAATTGGCACAGTTGCAAGAGAGGAGGCACCTGATTCTGGAATCCCCTTAATTTATACAGGAGGAGGGTCCATTTTCATTAGTTGTAGATCTTTGGCCAGCACATTTAGAACCTTGAGATTAGTGGGTTAGTTTTATTTCTTGTGGGGTTATTCAATTTCAAATAGCAGAACCATTGTACTAAAGATACTGCATTTTGTAGCCCCATATATTAAATGTTGTGAGGTGCCTTGAGCCAGGGATAGGCACTGGATCAAGATGCTGCAGTTGTGACTTTTGCAGGTTTTTTCACACTGAGTCCTGCCTAAATGTTACGTAAATGTGCTCTGGGCTGTATGACGTCCTGCTTGCATAAATTCTGCAGCTGCACTTGCCCTGGACAGTACTGCACTACTTACTCTTTTAAGGGTCTGAGCCAAAGCACATTGTAGGCATTGGGCAGACTCCCTTTGACTTAGATGGATGTTGGATAAGGCTTAAATCATTTAAATTGTGTTGTCCATCTCTTTGTTTATCATCAGGAGATTTTCGTTTGCCTTAGATGCTCCAGGAAGTAGAGGATGACTCGCTGCGAATCAGGGGAGAACTGTCATCTGTATTAAGTGATGTTTATTTTCTATTTGTGTAGTTGCTGCAACTGTCACCCAGGTGTCCTCTTCTGTCACACCAAGATGGCTATCTATTTCTAGTTCAGAAGCCCCTCAGGCTGTAAGTATCTCTGTTGTCAATTAAATGGTGCATATATCTTCCCTACGGGTCACTATCTGTAGTGCTCTAGTTTGATTGGAACAGAGAAATGTTCATAAGTAGTCTTTTAGTTCGGGTGACCAGACAGCAAGTGTGAAAAATCGGGACAGCGGATGGGGTGGGGACTTAATAGGCGCCTATATAAGAGAAAGACCCAAATATCAGGACTGTCCCAATAAAATCGGGACATCTGGTCACCGTACTTTTATTGGGTCAACTTCTGTTGGGGAAAGAGACAGGCTTTCGAGCTACACAGAGCTATTCTTCAAGTCACTGGACCTTGAAAGCTTGTCTCTTGGTCCAGTGAACGATATGACCTCACCCACCTTGTCTCTCTAATATCCTGGCATCAACACAGGTACAACACACTGCAAACCACATATTTAGTCTGTCCCTTTGCTGTCTCGGAAATAGTCCTGATGGTTTAACTGTCAAAAGACAAACAACTCTGATAACAAATCTAAGGGACTAATCCTGCAGTTCTTATTCCATCCTTACGAAGGCAAAAATCTCAGATTTCAAGGCTAAACTTAAAATAAATATTTAACTCTGACTCCTGGTTCATGTAACCTAATATAGCAACTCAATGGAAGTAGAGCATTATCTCCAGTTGGGTGCATCACCTCAAGTGTGTGTCTACCATATTTTTCCAAGATGCCCAAATGGCTTTTGAATCATGCATATAATTAATACCCACTAATACCCTCATGTCTGTGTTTCAGTTTGCTGTGTCTACATCAGTCCATCTACTGGAGCCTGAATCCAGGGGGACAGGGATGTATATTAGAATTGGTGTCGTTCTGTCACTTCTAGTCCTCCTAATTTTGTCCCTGTTAATCTTCACATGTAAGTAAATCAGAGAAAGAACAACTCAAGAGCATTAATAGTTTTATTTCTCTAACTCGACCAACAGCAACTTGTAGGGGGATGCACCGAATCAACTCTTCCCCAAGCTGCCCTGGAAATGGCCCTTCCCCGGTCATTGCTGTCCACTTTTCACACTGTGCTGCCATGGCCCTGCCCAATCATAAGGGGAGCGGCAGCTGCTTTCTGCAGCTACAGACACTACCTTCCCTGGGAAACTCCCCATTAGGGTGTCCAATGGAGTCACTCTTGGGTGAATTTGTCCCTTTATGCTCTGAGGACCTGGGTTTAAATCTCCTTTATTGAATTTCTCTCACTTGGCTCCTTTTCTTGTCCCTGCTGCTTTTTTAGAACTTCTGTTCTCATAACCATGTGCTTCCCCCCCTCCCCCCCGCCCCACTTATTTTGGATAATCCTAAGGGTATTTGCACAATACACAGAAGCTGGAGAATTTGGCCAAGTAAGTGCTATTCATTTTGTCTCTTCTGTAGCTATAAGAAGAAGCCAGTATTGCTATATCTTTGTTAGGTTGTTCAGAACAGACAGTCCCACACTCATGCTGGCTTCTCACACGTGCATTCTTTTAATTTGAGTGGCTTTTTCATATCAGGATAGATAAACTTTCTTGCATTGTTATCTGCAATTTCATTCAATGAGGCATGATCATTGCTATTTGTTTTTTAATACGGCTGGCAAGCAATTACAAAAATTAATTGCGATTAATTGCGTGAATAAAAAAATTAATTGCACGACTAATCACATTATTAAACAATCATGGAATGCCATTTATTTAAATATTTTTGGATTTTTTCTACATTTTCAAATAGATTGATTTCAATTACAACACAGAATGCAAAGTGTATAGTGCTCACTTTATATTTATTTTCTATTACAAATATTTGCAGTGTAAAAAACAAAAGAAATAGTATTTTTCAATTCACCTCATACAAGTACTGTAGTGCAGTCTCTTTATCATGGAAGTTGAACTTACAAATGTAGAATTATGTACGAAAAATAACTGCATTGAATAATTAAACAATGTAAAACTTTAGAGCTTACAAGTCCACTCAGTCCTACTTCAGCCAGTCGCTCAGACAACCAAATTTGGTTACAATTTGCAGGAGACAATGCTGCCCGCTTCTTGTTTACAATGTCACTGGAAAGTGAGAACAGGTGTTCACATGGCACTGTTATAACCGGCGTTGCAAGATATTTACATGCCAGATGTGCTAAAGATTCATATGTCCCTTCATGCTTCATCCACCATTCCAGAGGACATGGGTCCATGCTGATGCTGGGTTCTGCTCGATAACGATCCAAAGCAGAGTGGACCAATGCATGTTCATTTTCATCTTCTGAGTCAGATGCCACCAGCAGAAGGTTGATGTTCTTTTTTGGTGGTTCGGGCTCTATAGTTTTCACATCAGAGTGTTTCTCTTTTAAGACTTCTGAAAGCATGGTCCACACCTCGTCCCCCTCAGATTTTGGAAGGCACTTCAGATTCTTAAACCTTGGGTTTAGTGCTGTATCTACTTTTAGAAATTTCACATTGGTATCTTCTTTGCATTTTGTCAAAACTGCCGTGAAAGTGTTCTTAAAATGAACATGTGCTGGGTCATCATCTGAGACTGCTATAACAAGAAATATATGGTAGAATGCGGTAAAACGGAGCGGAAGACATGCAGTTCTCCCACAAGAAGTTCAGTCACAAATTTAATTAACGCATTATTTTTTAACAAGCATCATCAACATGGAAGCATGTCCTCTGGAATGGTCGCTGAAGCATGAAGAGTCCTATGAATGTTTAGCATATCTGGCATGTAAATACCTTGCAATGCCAGCTACAAAAGTGCCATGCGAACGCCTGTTCTCACTTTCAGATGACATTGTAAATAAAAAGCAGGCAACAGCATCTCCTGTAAATGTAAACAAACTTGTTTGTCTGAGCGATTGGCTGAACAAGAAGTAGGACTGAGTGGACTTGTAGGCTCTAAAGTTTTACATTGTTTTGTTTTTGAGAGAAGTTATGTAACAAAAAAAAATCTGCATTTCTAAGTTGCACTTTCAGGATAAAGAGATTGCACTACAGCACTTGTATGAGGTGAATTGAAAAATGCAATTTCCTTTGTTTATCATTTTTACGGTGCAAATATTTGTAATAAAAATAATATAAAATGAGCACTGTACACTTTGTATTCTGTGTTGTAATAGAAATCAATATATTTGAAAATATAGAAAAACACAAAAATATTTAATAAATGTCAATTGGTAGTCTATTGTTTAACAGTGCAATAATTTTTTTAATCGCGATTAATTTTTTCGAGTTAATTGCGTGAATTAACTGCAATTAATTGACAATGAGGCATGATCATTGCTATTTGTTGTTAACCAGTAAACAAAATATGAGCATAACTGTTTTTGCTTGCATTGTACTAAGAAGCAGACCTTTGGGCTTGGAATTCTTTCTAAATACTCAAGTATTGTATTGTTTAATAAGTTCTGCTCTGATTCCCATTTTCTTAGTGAGCTGGTTGATTTCACTACCCAGCCTGTTGTGTTACTGTCAAGACCTTGTTATTTAAAGGTCTGGGCTTATTACTCTTGCTCCAACCCAATCTCATTTTGTGGCACAAAACATGGAGGGATCTGAAGCACACTGGAAGCTGGGATCAGTGCAGAGGAAAATGAGTATAGGATGGATAGATACTGCGTGTGACTGTTGTGGGAATGCGTCTGTCAGTTTACGCTCCTCCTTTTGTTTTGTGAGTATCGTTTGTGGTTGTAAACCTGCATTCAGGGTTATAACCGTCATTTTGTGAATCATCCTACAGTGTGTCTTGGGCGGAGAGCCGGTTTGGACTGGGGTGTGCATAGCCTGCGGTGGTGATCAACGAGGAGGTGGTGTTTCTCACCTTACGCAGAACTAACACGGGATGGGTCGCCCGGATGGCTGCAAAGAATTATTGACTTGCTTATGACTCTTATCAGCCTCAGCCCCTCCGAACCATGGCTGGGACATGAGATGTCACACTGGGGTTCAAGACCAAGTTCATGTATATAAACGAGGGGGCTTCTGTGTAGAGGGAGCCACCCATCGCCAGCAGCAAGAGGGACAAGGGAGTCTCCACCTCACCTGACCAGGCACACCTCAGACCCAAACGGAAGGAAGAGATCATCTGCGGGGTGGGGCCGTTGCATTCAGGTGTTTATTTTTTCTGTAGCTCTGTAAATCTCTTTGTGCAGTCTAAAGTGTGCATGTGAAATTCCTATGCAAATTGTTCTTTGATTTAACTGTCACATGGTCTCTGAAGGGTTAAACCATAAATTGGAGTGCCACCAGGGTAGAATTTGGTGGGTAGAGTGCATAAATTACCAGGGACAGTTGGGGGCTTCAGCAGAGGTCATGGGGCCTACAACAGCTGCATCCAACATCCCAAGATGGGGGTGCCTGACAGGCCAAACCAGAGACTGTGTCTTGACACTGCTCAGACCCAGTGGCATGGAAGCATGCAGGATCCAAAGGTTGAGGCCAACACAGCAGGCTGAAAACTGTCCATAGAAAAGGTGTGAGTGCAGAGAGCTGCCCTGGCTGAAAAACCGTAGTATTAGCCACTAAAGACAAAGAGAGCCCATTTTATGCTGCTCCCTGAACTGTATGTTCCACTGACCATTGTTAGTCATTGTTTATACATATTCTTAGTTCTATCAAGCAGCAAAATTAAGAGGGATGCTCCCTGTGTTGGGCAAATTGACTGCCAAATATTACAAGTATCACCTCCAGTCAAGCTACAAGCTTCTATGGGTTCTAGGCTAAACCTTCACCAGTGTAGCCCAGGCTCCAGTCTCTGAGTGTAAGAAAGCAAACCATCTTTCTCAGAATTCATTCATTCAGTCCTGGAGCACAAGAATATACTTATTATCAGATGCAAACTGTTCCTTCTTTTCTTTGAATGAGAGCAAGTGCCACCGTAACTGAGCACCTGAGAAGAGGAAACCACAAAGCTCATGCGTCCCCACAGAGAACCATGGGGATCCCTGTAGAAATCAAGACAATCTGCACAGAAGCTCTGTATCTCCATAGCAACTCTGGGTTTCTAGCAATCCTCCAGATGTGGCAACATGGTTCTTTTCGTATATACAGAATCAAGCCGTGTGCAAGGACCTCAGGATTTAATGCAATAATACCTAGTATTTACAAAGTGCTTTTTCATCATGCGAACTTTAACTAATTAGTCCCAACGCCAACAAAAAACAAATACACTTGTGCAAAAATATTTTTATGCTCTCTTGACGAAGGGCCTGATCTAATTCCTCTCAAAGTAAATGGGAGTTGGATCAGACCCTGTCAGACAGTGACAATTGTTGACCAAAACATACATACCCTTTCCGCAGCTATTTCCTAGAATGTCCCAGGGTCCCTTTATCCCTCTCACCCACTAGACCAGGGGCAGGCAAACTTTTTGGCCTGAGGGCCACATCGGGTTTCTGAAATTGTATAGAGGGCCGGTTAGGGGAGGCTGTGCCTCCCCAAACAGCCAGGCATGGCCCGGCCCCCGCCCCCTATCCAACTCCCCTGCTTCTTGTCCCCTGACCGCCCCCCAGGACTCCTGCCCCATCCAACCCCCCCGTCCCCTGACAGCCCCCCCCCAGGACTCCTGCCCCATCCACCCCACCACCCCCTGCTCTCATTCCCTTGACTGTCCCTGACTGCCTCCACCGCCCCATCCAACCTCCCGCTCCTTCCTGATTGCCCCCCCGGGACCCCTGCGCCATCCAACTGCCCCCCACCACCCCATTCAACCCCCTTGGTCCCTCCTGACTGACCCCCCCCAGACCCCCTGCCCCATCCACCCTCCCTGTCCCCTGACCACCCCCCACCGCCCCATCCAGCCCCTCCTCTCCTTCCTGACTGCCCCCCTGGGACCCGTGCCCCCATTCAACCCCCGTTCCGACCCCTATCCACGCCCCTGACCACCCCCGAACTCCCCTGCCCTCTATCCAACCCCCCTTGCCCCCATTACCATGCTGCCTGGAGCACCGGCGGTGTGACTGCTCCAGGACAGACAGCCGTGCCGCGCAGCACAGAGCACCGCGTCAGGCCGGGCTCTGCAGCCCCACCACCCAGAGTATTGCGCCGCACGGCGGCGTGGCTGCGAGGGATGGGGGACAGCCTCCCGGGCCAGGAGCTCGGGGGCCGGGCAGGACGGTCCCGTGGGTCGTAGTTTGCCCACCTCTGCACTAGACTCTGCCTGCGCACCTGTATGTGTCCCTGTGATTTTTCTCACATCTCTGAGGCACCATAGATTTTTCAGGGGTTAACTTCAGTGCAGTATCCCTCTAGCCCTTCTCAAGGAAACAGCCCAGGGTGCTGTTACCCAGCTGAGACTAGAGAAGCATCCAGCATCAGTGGTTCTGCTCCTGTGCTCCACCCACCTCATAACAATTTATCCTCCGTTACCGTGCACCCAAGAGACGCAGGAAGGTTCCAAAATCCAACCATTTACATTTGCAAGCAGATGAAAAGACTTGTCAGACTTCCAGACTCCTTGAGCCCTGTCTCTGATTAAATACTTAATTCTTGTGGAAATCTAACAATGTTTAATTTTCAAAAATGTCACCCACTGTGTCTTGGGCTCACTGAAGGACTTGGATCATTTCATTGACATTGTAGATCATTTCAAATGTGAAAGTGAACTCTAGTGGATGCAGAAAACTTCTGGGTTGACAGACTGCTGTAGAATCAAGTCCTTCGAGGCCTGTGCCCACCTCTGCTGCCACTGCCGGTAGAGTGGTTAGTCGCCATTGTGATCTTTATGTGGTGGAGAGCTGCTGAAGTGAAACAAAGATTTTAATTGGTGTGTTGCCAAGTTCTGGTAGCAAACAGAATTAAATGAAGGTCACTTAACTGGGGACTCTATTAACCTGTGCTTTTGGTATAAAATGAATGTCTAAGTAAGCCCTTTGTTTGGTTTTTAACCAGAGGTGAAAGTAAGCCAGTACGGTACAGTACGGTGTACCAGTAAGACAGTGGCCGTCGATACACAGGCGACCGTACTGGCAGGGCCACTGATCGGGGCGGGGGAAGGGGCAGCTGTCCCAGGGCCCAGCGATTTAAAAGGGCCCGGGGCTCCCAGCAGTGGCCAGAGCTCTGGGCCTTTTAAATCGGGCAGCGCTGAAGGGCTGGCTGGGGGAGTCTGGCCACAGCCCCGCCCCTTCTGCACGAGGCCACGCCCCTTCCGGGGCCCAGAGTGGCGTGCCCCCCCCCCCCACCTTGCGCAGGACCGCAGCCTCCCTGCGTACTGGTAAGTCCTTTAAGTTATTCACCCCTGTTTTTAACCCTCATTACAGAGATCTGGAACGGTTTGTGGTCACAGCTAACAAGAATAACTAGAGCCTGATCTTTGACATTTACGCTTCAAAACCAAGTGGCGCATGTCTAATCATACTGGCTCATTTATCTCACTGCCTGATATCAGTTATGGGATTCACAGCCCCTCTCTGCATAGTGGGTTCAAGTGAGTTGTAAATAGCAGAATTTTGCACAACTCTCACACCTCAACTATGGAAATGTTGAGGTGGATGGTTCAGAAGTATGGTTTTGTTAATTTAAATCCATGGTAGAGGTTTAATTTAATTATAAGCAATTTGTTGCAAAGTCACGTAACTAATTACTGGAAAACTTGCAGGGGCTAATAGGTGCTAGATGTAGGTATTTTTAATTAAGATCATGCAATAAAGCTTCTCTACTGATCATCTGGTAACAACAACTCTATACGCCCTTACTGACCCTGTGAGGAGAGAGATGAGAAAAAAGCAGCATTTCCCTCCAAGATCCCACCTGAAGAATGAGAAAAGTAAATCTGTTAAAGACTTAGGCTCAAAGACATTTTTAAAGATGTTTTCTGGGAATCCTGCACTCCCTGTATCCTGTTGAAGGGGAAAGGAGCCAAGCAGTGGTCCTGAGAAGTCGTCCAAGAGGCCAGTCATCTTTCCCATCACTCGAGTATTTTTAGTGACAACATGCTGCAACTCCTTGTAGGCTACAGCACTGGAACAGTGTGAGTCTGCCAATATTTTTTGGTAGTGGGTCTCACAGTCTTATCTGGGTGGTTAATAATCTGGATGGTCAAAGTATTTTTTGCAACATCTGCCAGCCAGATGGAAATAGTCAGAAATACATTATTCCAAAAAATGAACAACTGTTAGGGTAGTATGAATTGTAAACGCTTGGGAATCCATTAATACCAATGTTTCTCCTAGGAACTCCCTCCTCTGTCTCTCTTTTTCATCTGTCTCTCTGCAGTACATACTCATGTGAACTCTTTTGCTATGTGGCTAAACAAAGGGGCATGATGGGGGGCAGGGAGAAACATCAAAAATATTCTACACTTCACCACAGTTTGGGTGTAAGAAACGGGTGCAGCTGAACAGAGTTTAGCTGCAAGTGGCAATAAGAACAATCTGAGCTCAATGCTATTTCAGAAACTGTGGTCAAGCAGGTTGTAACCAGGGCTTCTGAGCGGTTTGCTCTTGCAGTTAAACCATGTGCACCCATTGTCAGCAACAGCTAATTGCTAGTGTGGACATGGAGAAAGCGAGCAAAAGGCTGCTAACCACAGGAAAAGTCAACCCTGATTAGGCCTATGAGTAATATTCAGTCTGTTAAGTGTGACGACATTTGTGACATTAGGGAAGTGAAAATATAAGATTGTGTCAGAAAAGAACATTATTTTTTTTCCTCAAGCCCTTGCGAAGTTCAAAGAAGACCGTTCTCTGCCTCCTTGTCAATTATCACCATGGTTCCTTATTTCATCTCGGAGTGGATCCTAATGGTCCTGTTTACAGGTAAGTAAGGTGAATAAGACAATAACAGATAGTGGATGGGGCTTTGATGGGCAGTTAGTGCATAATAGTTCCTGAATTTTCCTGGAGAGTAACTAAATATGGACTAAACTGGATGTCTCCTAAAGAAGGCTGGTCATGTGTCACAGTGTTGTAGTTTGCCACAGCCGCTGCAATCTTCTGCAATGTAAATAATAAGCCAGAGCGGCTCAATAGCCTTCTGTGGAGCTCCTCTAGCTTTCGTTTTCTTTTATAAAAAGGAAATTTCTGGGCATTATGGTTGCAAAAATAATCATCCAAATGTGAACCATGAGCAGCGGGGTCTGAAATACCTACTGGCAAACTACATTTGCATAAAACTTATTTGTCTTTCTGTACTCTTTAAAGATGAGCATAGATCTATAAACCCATGTCATCTAGAAATATATATAAAACAAGACCTAATTTACCGTTTGTGAACGTTTCGTCTGTATTCTGTCTGTATTATGGACTTTCCCTCTGTGAATGAATTGAGTGTTTTTAGTGCACTTTTAAAATGAACCGTTAATATATTAGAGAAAAAATGTGTGCTGTGACTTTGGGTGGGGAGCAGTTGTGAAGATAATGGGCCACCTAATGCCGCCAGGCCAGGGAGATCTGCTTTAAATACAAAAATTAAAAATGGCAGGATATGGTCCATATGCTGTAAAGTGAGATTACAGGTTCTGTCTCCTTCTGTTTTTATTTCAAAATAGTTCTTTTTGCTAAATAAGAGGTAGGATTCAAAAATGTTTCTTTATGAACTGCTAATACCGTATGTTGTCAGAACTGAGTTTCTCTCAGGTTACTGTGGCAAAGTTGCAGCAGGAAGCAGTTTTATTACTGAAAAGGTCCCTCTTTTTTCGGAAAAGAGGTTGATTAGCTAACGTTATCCACCTTGCCCACCTAAATCAAGGTTAAAGGTGTTCAACGGTGTTTTCATTGGGAAAAGGTCAGGATTAGCTTAACTAACCCCTACCGAATATTGATCTCCTTTCCCATACAAACCCTCTTTTATATTGGACCAATTTGGAAAAATTGCATTGGGAAGTATTAACACCCACTGCAGAGCATTCTACCCCGGTAGCGTTAGGAGTTACTTGATTGAGGAATTAAACCTATTGATACCCTATTATTCAATTGGATAGGAAGTTTATAATACCTGTTCTATCAAAAGCAGAGCTTCCTTTGCTCTTCCATGAGAGATGAAATTCAAAGTGAACAGGACGTAGGTAATGCATATACTTTGTGCTGGATCTCTGCATGGGGGTGAATTTCACATCCCTAAGGGCTATCTTGAGAGTCTAGCCCAGAATATGTGCCCACTAGGGAATTTTGAAACCACAGCATCTTCATGCAAGGGGAATTCAGTCATTGAAGTCTGTCTCACCATTTTCTCCTAGTATTGCCTCCACCAGGAGACCAGCCCATTCCAGCTGCCCTGTGCTAGCTTGTTAGACCAAACTCGTTACCCGCCCCCACCCGCAGCCAGAGACCGACAGAGACAGTAATCTGGCTTCTGACCCTGCAGCAGTAACATGCTCCCACCTCACCCTGGGTCTGGGCTCTGGCTCAGAAAGGACAGGGAAAGGAAGGAGAGGCTCATGGACTGAGTAAAACCCAACCAGATCCTCCCATTAAGAACAACAGGGTCTGCGTTATCAGTTCCAGGTACTGCAGGAATAAGTCTTGCACAAGTCCTGGTGAAGCTCATACTATCCTGAACCCCTGTGAGTGAGGAGTCAAGAGGGGGTCTGGAGAACTGCACACCCACAAAAGCCGTATTATAGCGGAGGTGGTTATACTCACCACTGTCAGGGGATCTGTAACAGTTGCCGGTGGGAACCATCCAGGGACACCACAGGGGTCGTGAGTCACTGTCAGGAGGATTAGCTGGCATAGCTTCCCTCACAAACAAGAGACACCAACATGAAGACAGACTTGTGTGCCTTTCCACGGCTCCCAAACTGTCCTGACAACTGAACTCCCGTTAGGTCAGGGAGCCGCACACACAGCTGCTGAGAGAATTGCCCATAGCCAGGTGGGGCAGATCCAAGAACTGTTCTCCCTGCATGGTCCTGGCTGTGGTGAGGAGGGTGAGGTGGGGCAGCAGCTGGGCACATCAGTGCTTCCGGGGCTTGGACAGAACCACATTGTGGGCAAAAGTGTCATGGTGTGTGTCCTGCTGTCATCCTCGCCTGTTGGGGGGAAGAGGGGAAACACACACCTCAGTGGATCCACCTGCAATGGAGGTATGTGGCGAGCTTACAGGGACAGTTTTGTGTTGTGACTGAGATGCCAGGCAGGTCCCATTAGCCTGTGCATTGTATCCTAGCTCCGTCTCAATTACTGTTGTATCTTTGTCTGCAGGTCTCACAGTATCAGGCTCTCCAGTGAGAGGAGTGGTGGGTCAGAACGTCACTTTGCCCTGTAAATACCGAGTTAGTGGCCAAAGTGACATCACAACAATGTGCTGGGGCCGGGGCAGCTGTCCTTCTTTTCAGTGTTCTCAGCCAATTCTCTGGACAGATGGATGGCGGGTAATCGAGCGTCAGTCCAGCAGATACCAGTTAGAAGGGAATCTCGCTCAGGGGGACGTGTCCCTGACCATAGTGAATGTGGCAGAAGCAGACGGAGGGGTGTACTGCTGCCGTGTGGAGATCCCTGGTTGGTTCAATGATCAGCAGAAGAATCTGGAAGTTGCGATTGAGACAGGTGAGCAGAGCTTTTCTTTTGTCTGAGCTTGAAGGGTAAAACTCCTGCCCTCTGGCTGACTTTCACAGCCTGTGACAGAAACAATGTATTAATGTCCTGCAGTGTTAACCATTATGACTTTGAAGCTGTACCGTTACCACTGCGGAAAGGAAGCAGCCTCTGCCATCAGTGTAGCCCAGCAGAGCCAGTGCGCGGGAATGGACGTTTTGTTCCCTTGTGCCATGGCACACCGCTCTTACTGCAATCTTCACAATACTGCATGTAGCATCCAGGAGAGTGGACAGCATAGTATGCTTCTCTCATTAGTTAGGCACAATAATCCCCTCTTGTGGGTAGATGTGTTCACGTTCCTCCTTCTTGGGCAGATCCAGCGCCCATTACAATGAATGGAAGGTTCCCATCCACCTTACTGGGCTCTGGGTCACACCCTAATTCATGAAAATAAAAAGGATACTATTGTGCCCGCTGTGACAGACATCGCAAAGTTCTGCAGGGCTCCCGAGCCCTTGGCAACATGTTCTCCTCGGAAAGCCTGGACCCTTCTCTGGTTTCTGGGATTCCAATGTTATAAATCCTCACCCTGGTGCCGGGAAACCTGCCTGGTGCAGACCCTAACTGACTTTTGTTCCTGCCCCTAGAAACCTAGACTTATCTGTTTGCCCTACCACAGAACCTCTATATCTTCCCCTACCAAGCCATGTTTCCTTTCAAACTTGTGGGGCCAAATGCAGACCTGGCATCAGCAGGTGCAGCTCCGTTGAACTCAGTGTTGTACTCTTGCACCAGGTCTGAATCTAGCCCTCTCTCGGCTGAGGAGGAGTTAAACGGTGCCAGGGCCTGGCTCTCCATATATAGGTGAATTCCAGCCCTCGGTGAGCACTCATGAAAGTACTTCTGTTGGAGCCAGTGCTCATCAACGTAAGTCAAGTTTGTACAACCCAGCCTTAAGTAATGACTGATTTTTATACACGGAAGTTTAATCTCAACACGGGCTCCCCTACAGCTCTGCTGTCTGGCAAATAACACATTTTAAAATGTACAACTCCAATTGTGGCAACAAGCAAAATCAAACCTCAAACTTTACCCCAAGCCAACTTTTTTACCCAGAAAAGGCAGAAGTCCAGACCCTCCAGGAAGTCTGCTAGGACCTTCGTTAGTGATTTGACATGGAAGGTGCTCAGAGGCTATGGTGACAGGTGGCAGGATAAAAACCCCAAGACAGATACATCGATAGTGTAACTGTGATTTTCATTCTCTCTCCTTTTGCTGCACTGTATTGTCCTGCAAATAAAAGTTACAAAGTCATTTTCTTCTTGCAATAAACCAGATGCATAAAGGGACATGGTTTTATTGCTGGTGATATGTTGTTGTTAAAACATTTTATTTCTTTCAGTTTGTTGGACACATCTTGCTGACTGTTGTAATATGTGTGGTTTTTGTTTTGTTTTTAACACCAGCTAGGACCTCCACTGCAGGCCCTCACACTTACACATCTGAACACACCTCAGGTAATGGTTATCCAAGTATTCCGCCTCTCGGGTGTGTGTGATTCCCTTTGTAATGGGATCCCAGAAGGGGAACTAAATAACAAACAGTAGTTGAAAATATTCCCTTTGACTTGTATATTATAAAATCTGATCCCCTGTGATCTAACAATAAGCCCCAAGCAAAGATGGGAAGGTCTGAAGGGGTCTTTTAAACAATTTGCAGCCCACTAAAACTGTTTTATGTTTTAATATTTATTTTTTATATTTTGCTTTTGAGTCTTCTGAGCTCAGCTTGAACTTGAAACCAGAAATGCCAGCTTCATTCATCTAGATTTTGTGAGCTCAGCAACTCGAACATGTTTCCACATAGTTCTGTTGCCCTCTCAGAAGAGGAAGTGAAAACTTTCTCGGCATGTGATGTGTCTCTAGCTGCAGAGAAACTTGTATACTTACGTGTATAATGGACACATCCGTGAAGGAGCCTCAAAAAGAGACAGACAGTTGTGTTACTTTGATGTCAGGAAATGCCCCCTTTCCCGAGCAGAGACAACAGCTGAAGCAGACCATCTCATTTAGAATCAGTCCCCTTAATATAAACAGGAGGGGACTCCATTTTCACTAATTGTAGATCCTCAGATAGCACATTTTCAGTCTTGGGATTGGTGGGTTGGTTTTATTGCTTGTGGGGTTATTCAGTAATCAAATGACACATTCACTGAACCATTGTAGTAAAGATGTTGCATTTTCTAGGCCTGTGTTTTAAATGTTATACGGTGCCGCCTTAAGCCGGGAAATAGGCACCGTGCTGAGATCCTGTAGTTGCAAGTTTTGCAAGTTTGTCTCACTGTGGCCAGCCTCAATGCTACATAAAAGTGTTCTCAGCTTTGTGAAGTCTTGTATGCAACACCACTTACCCTTTACAGTGCCATCAAAAGCTCATTGGTTCTCAGGAGAAATCAGTTCACTTTAGATAGTCAGAGAAGTTGGCGTTGTCTAGCTATGAAGATGGAAAGAATTATTAGCTATGCTAAGTGAGATGTTGGTTTATCTTATCGTTGCTCAGCTGCTGCGAATGCCAGTGACGCACCTTCCACCGTCGCCCCACAATGGCCATTGGTTGTCAGTTCAGAAGCCCCTCAGGATGCTTCAATCGTAAGTGGTCAGGTCGGAATGGTGACTATATTGTCTCTGCAGATCACTTTCCATGCTCTCTTTTGGTTGGAAAAGAGAAATACTTCCATTGAGTCTGTCCATCTGGTGCCCGGGAAATAGCACTGATGCCTTTGTTACCAAAATGCAAACAAACTCCAGTGACATGTAGAAAGGGCTAATCCTGGAGTCCTTACTCGCTCCTTACTGAGCTGAAAGGGAGTTTTGTCTAATTAAAGGCTGAAGTCAAGAGGAATTGAAGGCATGCGTCACTTCTCAGGATCAAGGCTTGAATAAGGACTGCAGTGTTTGGCCTTAAACGCAGGCTTTTGGAATGAAGAGCTGCTTCTTTAAACTATAAATAAAATTAGAATATACACCTATTCTACATAAATGAATGGGGTTTGGACACCTCGCTCCCTCGAGGCACTTTTGAAAATCCCAGCCGTAATCAGAGTCCAGCTGTATGGAATCTCGTAGTGTCTCCGTGGAAATCACACACTGTTTCAAGTTGGTTGCATTATCTCTAGTGTGTGTTTACCGTTTACCTTGCAGCCAAATGATTTTTCAAGTCGTCTATATGATTTCTATTCCTGCCCCTCATACCCTCGTGTTCTGTGTTACAGCAGACTATGTCCACGTCAATCCATCAGCTAATGGAGCCAGAATCCATGGGGGCAGGGATGCATGTTGGAATCAGCATTTTTGTGGTACTTCTAGTCATCCTGGTTTTGGCCCTAATTCTATCCAAAAGTAAGTGACTTGAGATAGACGATAATCCAAGGACATTGATAGTTTTATTTCTCTGCTTCCCTAGGACCTTGGCCAATGGTGGCTACTCAGAGGATGCCCTATATCGGGGTGGCCAGACTGCAGCTCTGGAGCTGCATGTGCTTTATTACAGTTAAAGTGCGGCTCATGGAGCCCCCCGTCTACCAGACTGGAGCGGGAGCTTGGGGCTTCTGCCCTGTGGTGGGGTGGAGGGGCTGGGGGCTTCTGCCCAACAGGGATGGGGGTCTCAGGACTTCAGCCCTACCGGAGGCACCTGCTGGGGCTTCAGCCCCAAACCACGGCAAGTGCCTCCCCTGAGGCAGAATTTCCTAGCCCACAATGCCACTGCAGGGCAGGAGCAGTGGCAGGCATGCCCCACAGAGCTGAAGCCCCGAGCCCCAGCAGTCATGCCCAGCTCTCGAACTTCTGAAGATTATCGTATCAGAGGGGCAGTAAGTTTGGCCACCCCTGACCTATATCAACCCATCTCCATGCTGCACTGGCCATGCCCCCACCCCACTCAGTGTGCGTGCTGTGCTCTCCTGGCCTTTCCTGATCACAAGGGAAGCTGCAGCTGCTTTGTGCGACGCCAGCCACGATGTTCCCTTTTGCAGACTTTCTCCCATGGCGGCTCTCAGTCAGGGTATGCATGTGGGTAGCCCCTGCGGGAGTTTGGCCTCATGTAAATAGTGGGTGTTTCACATATTTAAAGGACCCACTTTAAAGCTTCCTTATTTCAGTTTTTGCACTTGACTTTTTCTCATTGAACCTGCTGCTTTCTTTTTTTTTAATGATTTTCAAACTCATTTCTCCCTCCCCCGGCTTTCCTATTTTGGACGATCCTCAGGGTATTTCCACAACAGACAGAAGCTGAAGACTTTGGCAAGGTAAATGCTATTCGCTATGCTGTTTCTGCTGTAGCCATAATCAAAAACTAGGTCCCAAAATGTCTGCACCTTTGGTAGGACAGAAAGAAATGTGCCAAACAGACACTCCAGGACACACGCTGACATTTCCAGAGCTGCATGCTTTTACTTTGATTGGCTTTGTCATATCAGGACAGATAATCTGACACAACCATGCAAAAAGAGAAATTCATTATCATTGCTATTCCTCATTGCTTAGTAAACAAAAAGAAGCATAACGGTTGATCTGGCTCGTGGTCTGTATTTCCTGATATTACATTAAGCAACAGGAGATCTTCAGGCCTGCGGTGCCTTATAAATACATGATGATTCATTATTACTGGCGTCTAATAGTAAATGCTACTATGGTTCATATTTTCCCAGTAAACCATCTGCTTTGGATATCGGGTGTCTTGTGTTTCTGGTTTGTTGTTTATGTTTTAATGGTCAGGGTCTGTTACTCTCTCTGCAGCTCAGTCTCATTCTCCAACCCAGAACACGGAGGCTTCCAGAGCACGCTGGAAGCTGGGGTCCATGCAGAAGAGAATATTTATACGATGGACTAAAGAATGGTTGGATCCGTTCCCTGATCAACACTGTGGCTTTAGCCAGTTACTACAAAACTAGCCCAGTTTATACAACACTCTAAACTATATGTTCTACTGACCACTTTTAACCCTTGTTTGATACAACTGAGAATTTCGAAGAGGGGTGTTCCTGGTGGAGGGCACATGGACTGACAAACTATTATTTGCATCACTCCAGTAAAGCAAGAAGTGTCTACAAATTCGGGGCTAAGACTTTGCCAGTCTATTGCAGACACGAGGCTCCACAGTTTAGTGCCATTCTCAGCATCCATTCTCCAAATGGGAGCGATACGCGTATTACATTTGTTACCAGATGCAAATTGCCACTTCTGAGATTGAATGAGAGCAAGACCACAATGCCTAAGCTGCTGAGAAGACAGAAGCTACAGTCAACTTTCATATTTACCTGTGTCTCCAACACTGTTGTCTCTACCTTGATGCTGGATTTCCTGGGGCAGGATGGCACAGCCAGGAACCATGCCATGCCATCTGCAGGGGGGAGCAGGCTGTGGCAGTTGTGATGATGTAGCTGTAAAGAGGAATTTGTTTGTGAATGTTTCAAACAACAAAAGTTTAACTGCATTTTTGCTAAGGCAAAATATATTCATTCTTCGTTACCAGTGAGAGTTCAATCCTGCTGGATCCTAAGTGCTTTCAGGAAGATGCTGAAACTTCTCAACTTCTAAGAAGTCAAGTACTCAGTGGAGAGTACTCAGCACTTCCCAGAAGGCGCTCAGCACCCTGGCAGGTCAGGCTCTTAATACATAGAATACATACATTTTGTTGTCTCAGTTAATTATGACTAAGCACGTTTTACTCTGGAAACAATACATCCGGTTCTTCCTCTGTGCTTTTTAAAAAACTGATATGATTCATACCATGAACCACATTAGTGACAGGATCTCCCATTTCCAGAACTCTAGGAAACTAGAAAAAACACTAGCTACCCTGAAGAATGAATAATAAATTCCTCTCACTGCTATTACCAAAGGGAAACCGAGTCATGTTGGAAGGGTATGTCAGAGATCTTGGTAACGCAACAAATGTTGGGACAAAGTCTGCTCTTCACTTACATCAGTATCAATCGAAAATAACTCCACTAACCATACTGAAATTTGAATGGGATTTAAGCCGTGTAAGGGGACAGCAGGCTGAGACAAATTCTGCTTCTCACATACACGGCTGTAACTGGCACCCCAGTTAATGGAACTGGTATTGGACACGTGACCCCCATGCTTTTTGGTCGAGGGACGCTGCAAAACAAAGATTGAGGCTGTCCCACAATGCATTGGATTGGGATGAGCCAGCATATTTCATTTTGTACGGTCATGCAATAGAACACAACCTAACTGATACAAATTCAGGCAGTTCTGGTGGGAAGAACACTTTTGCTCAGCTGTTTTTTAAAACCCACTTTTTAGCCAGCTATATCTAGGAAACTAGAGCAGATTTCCTGAGAATGCAAAGACCTAGTATGTGCAAGAGAGAGCCAAATATCTCCTGATATCAGTCAAGATAAACTTATTAGAGTTAGTCCAGCTGGTGATGCAGAAAAGCCAATGTGGGGGGTACTTTTAAAGGAATGATTAGGAAAATTAAAGTAAGCAAACTTTCCATCCTCAGTCATTGCTTTCAATGGAGTTACACTAGGCATGACCTTCATTCACTCTTATTGTCCGCCAAGCCGTAGAGAGACAATAATGCTGTGTTGATTTTAATCACATCCTGTATGTGAGATTCGCTGGCTCAGAGAAAGTGTTTAGAATAAATAGGAAATCAGGTCTGGAGTCTCTCTCCCTAAACTCTGGGGTAAGAGAGCAGCGGTACCTGTCAATGAGAAACAAAACACAGGACGAGATTGACATTTAGAGAAACTTCACCTTCCTAGTCGTTATTATTGTAATAGCCTAATTATTTTGCTATATCACTGGGTTTGTCAGAAAACCAGTATGTATTTTACTGAGACATTAAAATGAGCTTCTGGTCTCACACCTCCATTACTTCTGTATTACACTGGTGTGAGTGAGGTCAGAATCTGTCTTTGAAAGTCAAACAGTGAGATCCTATCCGTAGTCTGACAGCAGGACTTCCAATAGCACTTACTGTTGACTTCAATAGGAGCAGTGAGGCCAACAATGAAGGATTTTTAAAACCCCATGCTGAATGTCCATGGCAGCACTGACTGTTCTTTGGATCAGCTGTGTGTTGCACCAGACCGAGTCCTAACCAGTCACTCTTCCAATAGTTTAACAATTGAATCTGCTCACCTCTTACTAGAAATCACCCTGACTACCTGAAAATCTTTGTGTTTGTTTGTTTTAAATCAAAATTACAAAATTTTCTATGAGAAGCACCTTCGGGGATCTTTGTACAAAATTATATATCGGTTATATGATGATAAAAGTTATGGTTACAGCATCCTTCCTGTTTGTCTACTCCACATCTTTATCTGTAAAATGGATCTCTGTTAATGTTGTGAAACAGTCTGAGATTGTATTGCATGCTTATAAAAATGTGCACAGAGTTCACGGCTCCTTCTGCTTTTGCATGCCAACTGCAGGAAGTCTCTGAACCCCCCAATACCTGAAGTTACCTGGTAACAAGACAAAGTGGTTCCAACATTCAACTTTGGTCAGCAAACAATTAATGCTGCAAAAACTTAAATCGCTCCCCATCAAACATTGATGGGTGGCTCTGTGATACAGCTGGAATGCACAGCTAACAAACGACTGGCATTCCGCAGAAGAGGAACGCCCAGAAAATTTAAAGCAATATGGGCTGGCTTTTTAGAGGTCTATGATTAATGTAGATCCTGAAGATAGAGATGTCACTTCCCCTCTCCTTCTTTTATCCTACCTCTCTTTGCTTACTTTGTGTATTATGATGAAACTGGTATTTGGATATATTTGTATTTGGAATAATAAAACATTATAAATATACATAAAGGAAGGCCCTGATTCCAACCTCCCTGCAGTCATTGCAAGTCTTTCTGCTGATTTTGGTGGACTCTGGATCAGGCCCTTAGGGTATGTCTCCACAGCAAAAACACCCCAAACCCTTCAGTGCTGAGTCTCAGAGCCCCAGTCAGCTGACTCAGGATTGCGGGACTAAAAATAGCAGTCTATGTTTGGGTGAGGGGGATGGGTCTCCGAGCGGAGGCTCGGGGGCTCTCTTTCCAGCAGGTTTTTCGTGGTGGGGACGTACCCTTAGTGATCAGCAACAGAGATGTCCAGATCTCAGCAGGAAGCTGTCTTCCTCTTAACTTCATGCATGCTCTAAAAAACTGACACGTTCGTTAGTGTGATGACAGTGAGCCAGAAGAATTGGGAACTGATTCTCAGGGAAGCTGGCATTTCCTTGTCCATCTGTGAGAAGCCCCCACTTGGCAGCAGTGTAGGGTTAGCTCTTCAGAGCGCTCTTATCAGGTTGTCAGTTTCCAGCCTGCACAGCTCCTGTCCCTCATTGGATAGTTTCTCATGGCTGGTACAAAACACTGTGCTGAACTGAGTCCCGTATTTGTTTTGCCCGATCCCTCTAGGTACAGTTATTGATCAGTAACTGAATGCAGTTTGCTATAAGGCAGACAGTAACAGTGCAGTCTGCCCAGCCCTACAAATTCCTATTTACTCTGCACTGCAGTGCATTAAAGATCTGAGACTCCAGCTGGTAGCCAAAGCAGGATCCTTTGAATACTCGGAGAAGGATCCAATGGTTTTGACTGGACTTTCTCTGCCCTGAGCTGACTGGATGTTTGCTCCAGCCCACCTCTCCTCCTTCACAGTCCCATCACCTCTGTTTTACTGCACTCCTGCCCTTCTTTTCCTTTTCTCCCCTGCCCTGACCCCTTCATCCCCCTTTTCTTTCCATTTAGCTCACTCCCCACCCCCCCGACTAAAACCACCTGCCAAAACAGCCCTGGGACTCATATTGTTCGCTCTTCTTCGGTGTCCTACCCCTTCCCCCACCTTGTATCTGGCTTGTCTATTTAGACTGTAAGCTCTTTGGGACAGGGACTGTCTACTACTCACTCTGCATTTGTACAGCGCCTAGCACAATGGGCCCTGTTCTTAGCTTGCTCTTAGTCCCTACATGTTAAATAATAATAATTAGATACAGGATGACAGTGCAGTGCCTCTCAATTTCCAAGTGCGCGGTTAATGCTCTTTTAGCGTCAAGGTGCAGTAACAAGTCATGAAAAGTGAAGGTTGGGTCATGGCAGGCTCCATGGCAGTAGCCTGTGGTGGAAGAACCCACAGAGACTTGACTGCGGCATGCTGTGATCCCTGGTTATAGTTAACAATAACTTGTTTCTGGTGGTCAGCGTGTGTGAAAGGGTACACAGCAGAGGCTAATGTTCCTGGAGCAGAGGAAGGGGAGGTCGGTGAGACAGCCTGGAGCAAATCCAAGAGGTCTAAAGAAAACCCCCAGAAGACCATTTTTGCACTGGAGATTGAAATGGGTGGCACATATGAGAAGGTGGAAAGTGGCATTTGCACACACGCGTCCAATCTGTAGGATGGAACTTAGGGAAGTGTCCAGGATTCCCATGTAATAAAGGTGCATGTGATGAACTGGGGAATCTCTCTAAAACGAATTCTGGTTGATGTTATGGAGTTGTATCACAGAATGCCTCGATGTGGAGTCAGGGCTGTACTGAGTTCCTCCCAGACCAGGTGCCACGGTGGATCATTAGCCCGTTCATGGTCACCTATTCTGTTGGAAGCACCTTGGCACAATGGGTTGGCTGAAGCTTAGGGAAATAGTTTTACTAAGTTTCCCTACAGAGAGCTGGAGAAGTAGAGAGAGGAAAATCCCCAGCAGTGGAACAAAAAAACTCAGGCCTGTTGATGCAGGCCTTTAAAAGCCACAGACTCAGTACCCTGCAGCCCTCTGCTTGGCCAAAGTGCCCTATTTAACCCTGGAGAGTGACCCACAAAGTTGTCTGGGCAAGCACACAGACTCTAGACCTGGTGCAACTCCAGACATAGCCTAATCTCTGATCCCAGCATGACTCTGACCCAGACTCCAGCCGGGTACTACCGCTGGTCTCTGACCACAGCCTCACTTTAACCCCGATTCTTGCTAGGGTGACCAGATGTCCTGATTTTATAGGGACAGTCCCGATTTTTGGGTCTTTTTCATATATAGGCTCCTATTATCCCTCGCCCTCTGTCCTTATTTTTCACATTTGCTGTCTGGTCACCCTAACTCTTGCTCATTGAATGTGGCTCTAGCGATTCCTCTGACCTCTGTGCACCAACCACCATCCCTGATGTATGGACCTCAGCCCAGCCATTCTGACCACCTGTGCTCTGGTCCTTTACACCTCAGTTTTTACTCAGGTGGTACCCAGAAACCCTCCCTTGGAGCAGGACTAAAGGAGAAGTTTCTCTCTATCTCTTATATCATGCTGGGTGCTGTGTCGTAAACCAAGAAAATGATAGACAACATTTAACAGTCGGGTGTTGGGGGAGAGCAAAAACTAAACCATACTATTATACGGTAGTGGGTTTAGAAGCTTCATTTGCCACTAGGGCTGCATTGTGCTGGGCACTGCAAAAGGATACTGTGAGAGATAGTCCATTCCCCAAAGTTCCATACCATTCTTGCAAAACAGACAAGTCAGAAAAGAATGGGAGGGGAAACTGAGGCACAGAGAGGGGAAGCGCCTTGGCCAAAGTCACATACAGCCGATCAATGGCAGAGCCAGGAATAGAACTTGGTTTTCTTGCCACCCACTGCACTAGACTATGGTGACTCCACCGTCAAATTTCCTGACTCTGGCAACAGCTTGTACAAAGCTCGGGGCTATTTAGTTACATGTTTACATCCAGACTTTGGAGCTCTCAATCCAAACCAGCAAAAATAAAGTTCTCTCGGACAGTTCCAACTACCTCGTTTATTATGGTGTAGTGCCTGGGGCCCAACCAGCAAGTGTGCTAGGCACTGTACAGACACAGAGTAACAGGCTGGGCCGGTCTGTAATTACCAGCTACAAAGCAGCTCACTTGAAATGAGGTGTGAATGAGTAGATCAGGAACTGACAAACTGATGCAATGTTATTTTTTCAGAGGCCTTTTTTGATCTCAAACCACATACTTTGCGAGACACAATTCTCATTTCAGCTGGGCAAAGAGCTCTTACCTTAGAAACAAAAGAGAACAATTTTCAAAGCATCCCGCAGGACAAGGAAAGCTAGATGAAAGAACGACGAAGCCAGTTATTTCCCGAGGGATTTGACTACAAATTAGTGAAATAATGTTACCCCCTTTGACCCAAGCAGTTAACCAGTATTCAGGTTCTTGTGGATTCTTTCTCTCAGGGGGAGAAATTGATGATGGAGTCAGGTATTCTTTGATGCAATCTGGTTTGTTTGCAAAGAATGCACATAAAGGTCCTGTTTCCCTGAACACAGTATGTGTAGTTAGTCATTGGCTCCATGTGTGTCCTCTCTGGTTCTGGCCAGGTAGCCCGTACAGCACGCTCTGATCAAATTGCCCAACAAGACCCCAAGACATGGTTTAGTAGCAAAGCCACCCGGCCAGGTTTATGGTTGACAAACCACGGCCTAGCTCCCCGGATCAATGTCTACAGTTACACTGGCACATGTATGTCCGTTGCAATGGACACAGCCCAGTGAATGGCGGGACTTTCCCTTCCCACCTCGGCTGGCCAAAGACACCCTGTAGCGGGGTCGTTGTGGAAAACCCGGGAAGTGGGCGGGCGCAAGCCCACCCACTGCTAAAGGCCCCTCCCCCAGCCTAGCGGGAGGGACCACTGGAGCCAGGGACCAACTGATTACGGGGGACAACTAATGAAAAACAGGGATCGGAGTGAGGGTCAGAGGTTCAAAATGAGGAGACCGGATGGGGACACTGAGCAGAGAACCCCGGACAGAGCCCACTGCTCCTCAAAGCTGTCGAGGGAGCCAGCGGACGCTGCACAGTGGAACTCTGCCCAGATGCGTGAAACTAGAGAGGAATGGAAATAGGCCCCGCAGTCGCAGAGCACCCCCTCTTCCAACATCCTCCTCCTGGTATTATAGACGGAGACTTTGGCCAGAACCAGGAGGATGTTGACGAGGAGGTCTTGCGACTTCGTGGGGCCACGGATAGGGTGTGCAAAGAGGAACAAGTGTGGGGAAAAGTGCAGCCAGAACCTCAACAAGAGGTTCTGGAGGAGCCGGAATAGGGGCTGCAACCTGGTGCATTCGAGATAGGCGTGCGCCAGGTTCTCCCTCACGCCGCAAAAAGGGCAGGCCTCTGGTATAGGGGTGAACCGCGCCAGGTGCACACCCGTGCTCACGGCTCCATGAAGGAGACGCCAACTAATGTCCCCGGCGGGCTGTGGGACCAAGGTGGAATAAAGGCTGGCCCACCAGGGCTCCTCATCCTCTTTAGGTGGAAGATAGTCCCGCCATTTGGTGTCGGGTCGGAACATGAGGGTGAGGAAATGCAATGTATGGAGCACGAGTGTGTACAGATGATTTCTGGGTGCGGTTTGAAACCGGACCGGCTGCAGGGTATGCAGCTGGCTCGGAGTGTGGGAGCGGGGAGGCCGGGGGGAGGGGGCGGAGGGACAACTCGCGGAACAGGGGCCCAAGAAAAATGTCCGGAGGGCCAGGGGTGAGGGGTGGGCGGGGAACGCCCTCTCGCAGGGCTCGCCGCAGGAAAGCGAGAGAATCGGGTGACAAGGCGGCCTTCACATCCTGGAGTACACGCCTACGGGTTGGAAGGGCGGAAAGCCCCGTGCGTCGTCCGAGCGCGCGGGGCTCCACCCAATGCCCCCTGTCATAGTCCAGGAGGTCTCCGACTCTAGTGGTTTCCGCCAGGACCAACCTCCGACACACCGAGGGAGACTCCGCCACCTGCACATGGAGATCGAGGTTGTGTAGCAGGGACTCCACAAGGAGGTCTGCTCCCTCGGTGGCCACAAGGGACCTGGTCGCCGAAAAGAGCTTCCAGGTCTGGAGGAGGTCCTGGTAGAAGACCGGCAGCTCAGAGAGGTCTCGCGGAAGGCCTCTCGGAAGGAGGAAAAAGAGCCGCCGGTCATATCGGAGCCCTCGGAGGCGGCGGAGGAAGGTGTGCACCAACGTCCTCCATGCCGGACTACCTGCACCGTAAAGGAGCCTCTGCAGGGCCTGGAGGCGGAAGACATGGACCTGGCTGCGCAAGCAAACCAGGCCCTGTCCTCCCTCCTCCAGGGGAGGACTCAGAACCCCTGCAGAGACCCAGTGCAGCCTGTAGCGGGGTGGTCACCTGCTCCTGCCTTAAAAGGCTTAAAACAGCCCGGGGAGAGGGCTGTGGCAGGGAAGGAAAGCGGGGCTGACTGGGAGAAGCAGCCTCAGCTGGGGGCAGGGCCAGCTCCAGGCACCAACTTTCCAAGCAGATGCTTGGGGCGGCATTCAGAATGGGGCGGCAGTCTGTGTCCCGCGGCGGCCATTCGGCAGCAGCGCCGCGGCTCCTCCCGCAGCGGCGGCTTTTGGGCGGCAGCTCCGCCGCTCTTCTGGGCGCAGCGGCAATCCGGCGGCGACTGCTTGGGGCAGCAAAATTGGTAGAGCCGCCCCTGGCTGGGTGCCACGCCCCCATCAGGCCACGGGTGGCTTAGTCAGGGCCCAGCTGGCCCTTATAAGAGGGCAGTGGGCCAGGAGCAGACAGCCTCCTCTAGCTGTGGAGGGAGATGGGCCTGGCTGCTGGGTGTGTACCATAGTACTTGAGGTGGAGCTGGGCTGGGGGAAGGCCAGGAAGCTCCGGTCTGGAAACCCCCCCGGCTGCAGGCCTAGTGTAAGGCCAAAAAGGGTACTGGGGTTGCAGGGGGCAGCCCACGGGTAGGCTGGGGCAGCAGGTCCAAACCCGGCTTCCCTGTGACGACTGGCTTATACAGACTGCAGTCAGTCCCAGTGAAAGGGGGCTAGATGGTGACTGGCAGTAGCCCATAGGCTGAGGCAAGGTGGGGATAGAGGGTGGGGGGTTCCCTGGGGGGAGGGGAGACCCAGATCTGTGGGGGTACTGCCATGGGGCAGCACCCCGACCTGAAAGGGGCACTGGGGTCCAGGAGGGACTCGGGGCCGGTGACGGTGAGACACCGGCAGAGGGCGCTCCAGGGCTGGTAAAAAGAGCTAACTGCCAGCCAGCCAGCAGGAGGTGCCGCAGGGGTGAGTCCCACCCCTTACACACCCCCTCTGAGGCTCCATTTTATACACCGATACCAACAAGTTACGTATTGACCCTCTGACATGGTTAGTTGCCACCCTTTACCTTGTACATGTTGGTTTGATCAAAACATCTCTCTCCCTCACCCTGTGATCCTGTCAGCGTGTCTTTGTATCCTCTTCCGGGAGTGTGTTGGTATCGTTCTTAGTGTCAGGGTGTTCTGGCACCACCCTTCTGGAATGTGCTTGCATGGGTGTCCTGCGCTTAGCACTTCCCAGGAATGTGTGTTATTTTGCAATACCAGTCCTGTTCTTGCCAGTTTCTGTGAGCTTGCAAGCAGGCAGAGCCTGGCTTCTGCTCACAGCCTGACTGTTGCTAACTTTGCTTTATAGTAGCAGGGCTTGACCGCTACTTTGCTTTATATTAGAGTGGCTTGAACTCTACCTTAGGCCTCATACCAGGCCTCTTATTACGAGGCCTTGATGTCTCATGCTCTCTCTTTCCACTACAGCATGAATCAAACAGCAGGAGGCCGCTTGCTCACAGTTCCAAGTCTCTTTTCAGCCAGCACTCTACCCAGAAGCTCTCTATGCCTACATCTACATTATGAGCTGGGTGTGTGATTCCCCTGGCTGTGTAGACATACTCGTGCCGGCTCTCCCTGGGTAGCCGCGGTAGAATGGGTCGTGGCAGCAGAGGCGTGGTGGGGCTGTGCTGAGTACAGACCCACTGGTTTCAGGCAGGTTTGTACTTGCGGCCGCTAATTGTGCTACGATGGCTACACTGTCATGAGGGCTAGCAGGACTGTGTGTACCCAAGCAAGGCATCACATGCCTCTCGTAGTGCAAAAATAGCCTTAGCTGTTTTCTCAGGGTCATTCTACAAGTGCTTCTCTGGCTGCGTCTGGGGCTTCCTTGCTGCCTTCTCTGTCTGTTTCCATCACACATCTGCTGCTCTGTCTCATACAACTCCCTCAAACAACGCCCAGTCCCCTGCATTTGCATTCAGCCCTCCACCCACATAGCTAAGATTCCTGACAGGTCTTTCATGTAGCCAGTAGTTTGGGTGGTGGGTCCTACTGTGGCAGCTCTGTATTCCAGAAAGGAGCTTAATTGCTTTTTTTACATTTATCCTGAATGAAGAGCAGCTGCTATGCCCCCTAGCCACAACAGGGTTTCACCCAAACCGTGGCAGAGCAATAATTTCCACCACACCAGGGTTGACAGAAATATGCCTGCTGTGCTTTTAACCATCTGTGGTTGAGATTTGCAAAAGAGCTTAAGGGGTTTAGGCACCCACATACCATTGAAAGTTGGGGGGCTATGGAACTTTGGAGGCTTTGAAAATCCTAGCCTGTAGTATTAAACAGGAAGGCCACGCCATACATCCTCTTCTGAGACCAGTTCTGGGGTTAAGTGAATCTCTGAGAACAAGCCCCAAAACCAGAGCTCTGTCACCTGGTCAAAAAAAGAGCAAAAAATGTTTGTTTTCAGATGTGACTTGGCAAGAGTTTTGAGGAGGGATTTGAATCAGGTGAGGAAGTGCCTTGCTGAACACGTTTTGAAAGGCCCTCCAGGCATGGAGGATGCCATGGAAGAAAGCATGGAGGCAGAAGGAGCGAATGGGGGGGTCATCAAGCAGAAGGCAGCATTGGCGCAATGTAGGGGACCGGGAAACTCCTAAAGAGACAAGGTCAGTGGCATAGACTGGGCTGAGGAGTCGTGAATGCAAGGACAGGGACGTTTGTTCTTCATACCCTGTACAAAGGGGAGCTAGTGAAAGGACTTGAAGAGGAGGGTTACTTCCTACTGGAGAAGAGGAGGTTGCAGTATGTAAAGTCTTAAAAAAGGAGAAATTACACTACAGCCAGGCTCACTCAGCATTTCTGAAAAGTATACGGTCTGGTCCTCTGTCAGTTCTGGTACATTCCTGGAGTTTCTAATCAGCCTAAATGGCCCATTCCCTGTTGCTTCGCTGGGTCATGCTACAGCTGTATATAGGTGAGTGTTTGCTTGCTTTACCACTGTATTTCTTCAGAAGACAAAGTGAGATTCATTTGATTTTTGGAATGTTACAGAGCAAATGGTATTCATTGTTTCTATTTGTATATACACCCCTACCCATGTATAAGGTTGCAAACATGTATGTGACTCGCATTCATTGTTTCTGTATGTGTATATACAGTATATTCCTGTACACATATGAGATTGTAAATATATGTCACCTTTTAGAAGATTGTAAAAATTATTTGAATTAGTGCCAGTGCAGAAGAATGTATTAGTTAATTAGTTTAGTAATTATTCAGGCATACTATCTGGTTCCCCTTTATATGCAAAAGTTGTGTGTAGGGTCTGTTGGTTATTAAGACAGATTTACAAAAAAAAATTACTTCTGTGTTGTTGTTATAGTTATGCAAAGCCAACGTTTCCTGTCTGCCCTGAGCTGAGCTGCCAGCCCCAGGTTGGAGCCATTATTTGTAAATATTAATGGAGAAATGTTTTTATAAAATGAGACAAAGCACGGGATTTTGTAAAGCTCTCTGCCTTGGCTGCACTCTGTTCCAATTAACATCAACGGCAAAACTCCCAATGGAAGGAAGGTGGGAGCAGAGTTATAGCAACACGGAGCACTTTCAGAAATCCCACCCAAAACATTTAATTATCTTCCATGTAAAATCTGGTGCAGAAGTACTACAAGAGATGCATGTTACAAGGAGAATTAGAAAAACCTGAGAGACTGGGTAGGATACTGGCCACAATTTCCAAACCTGGGTGCCTAGAGTTAAGCTCCTAAATCCATATTTAGGCATCTAGGGGAATTTTCAGAAGAGCCAATGGCCTTAGGAGCACAAGTCTAACTTTCAGTGGGCCTTGTGCTCCTAAATCACTTAAGTACTTCTGAAATTCTGTCCTAGGTGCCTAAATATGGACTGAGTAGCCTAACCTTAGTCACCCAGGTTTGGAAATATTGTCCATGGTGTATAGAGCTGTTAAAATGCCAAACAGGAAGAAGTAGCCATTCTAATACTTACAGTAACTGCAATATTCGTAAACCACTATCTGACAACCAGGGAAAGATTAGGAAATTGGTAGAAAACAGTGAGAGACAAAAATTGATTTTGTCCCTTCACCAATTCCCATTGAGATTCAGCAGGCAAGATAACATAGCACCAGGGTATATGATGCTTTCTGTGGAGCCAGAACCACACTGGGATTTGCTGCAGCCACAGGGAATCCAAAATATTTCTAACCTATTACCATGTCCCTTATTGACCTAATGAGGAGGCCTCTGAGGACCCTTTACCCACCACTCCTTCAACCTGAAAGAAAGTCAGTTTTTAGGCCTTCATTTGTGGTTGCTTCAATAATATCTTCATATGGAAATATACTTAGGGGTCAAAATGACCGTTAGTCACGTCTCACCCATCTTAATGTAGCTCAGCATTGTTAAATCTTGGAACTGCCAGGTTTCGACACAACAGAGCGAGAAGTCAAACACTATATTTATCCTTTTATCAACTCAGCCCCTGGAGAACCTGTTACTCATGCTATTATCTAACTTGCTCTAAGCGAATATGAACAATGGAGCTGGTAGGGGAAAAAAATCAATGCTTTTTCAACAAAAAAGGCAAAGATCTTTTTGCAAAAATGATCCCTTTTTCAACCAGCTCTAATGTACAACCCACACTAGAAGCATATGCATCTTTGCGTCCCCTTTAGTAGCTAGTCTACATAATAGGAAAAGAGTCTATTACAGTTACCCCTTAGTGGAGTTACTCACTTATATCAAGTAGCAGAGATGTATGCTTTTAGCACTGGAGGCCACAGGTTCAAACACTGCTGATGACCCAAAAGAGACATTGATAAATATGGTGTGAGTAGCCAATTATGAGCTCAGTTGTGTTTTGACCTTTATATGACTTTAATTGCCCTTCTATGTTTAATCAACAATTGCACTGAGTAGCACTTACTGGGTAGACACACTGACCTCAGTGGGACTGCTCATATGAGCAGTTGCGACTTAATGTGAGTATTGGGCCAAGAATCAGGCCCCAATGGAGGTATTAAAGTGTTTAGATATAGCTAGGGCCCTACCAAATTCATGGTCCATTTTGGTCAATTTCACAGTCATAGAATTTTAAAAATAATAAATGTAATGATTTCAGCTGTTTAAGTCTGAAATTTGACAGTGTTGTAATTGTAGGGGTCCTGACCCAAAAAGGAGTTGCGGGGGGGGGTCACAAGGTCTTTGTAGTGGGGGGGTTGCGGTACGGGGGGGTTGCCTACAGCCACCGCTTTCTGGCCACCCAGCTCTGAAGTCAGCGCAGAAGTAAGGGTGGCAATACTTGTGACCTCCTACAATAACCTTGTGACCCCTCCCCCCACCCCCGCAACTCCTTTTTGGGTCAGGACCCCCAATTTGAGAAACACTGGTCTCCCCCGTGAAATCTGTATAGTATAGGGTAAAAGCACACAAAAGACCAGCTTTCATGGAGGGTGACCAGATTTCACCGTCTGTGATGCGTTTTTCTTGGCCATGAATTTGGTCGGGCCCTAGATATAGCCAATAGTGTGATTTTGTTTAACTGAACTAAAGGTACAGCTACACTGCCGCTGGGAGGTACTTCCCAGCTCAAGTAGTCTGCTCAAAATAGCTGTGAAGCTGGAGGTAGCATGGGCGGTTGCTCGGGCTACCCTGCTGAATGCATGCTCGGGGGTTCAGGCGGGTTAGCACACAGGCTATTCTGAACTGCCACCCATGCTACCCCCCGCTGCACGGCTCTTTTTAGCGCCGACAGAGTTACATGTGTCTGTTTCCTCAAACTGGGAAGCACCATCCCAGCTGCAGTTTAGATGAGGCCTAAGATTAAGAGATGCTGTTACGAGCCGTTGAAAAGCCCTTAGCTAATTTAAAAGGTGGTTATTGGATTCATATTCTTCCATCTTTGCTAGTCCTCTCAGGAATGTTAGCAACACAGGAAGAAAAGAAGGAAGGGAAACTCCAGGGACCACATTTTTCTAGTGCCAGTGCTCTTTGGAAACAGTGTCTTAGACATTCTGGTGCCTCATTCCATTTTTTTGTAAACTCCAATTTCCGCTGCTCTCCAAGGTAGAGAATGCAAATGACAGACATTTTCTCGTTGAAAGCATTTGCCGAATGGCGCTCCCTTTGCGTTATGCAGGGTTGGGTAACATGAAGGTGGACAGAAGATGTTCACATTCCCAAAGCCGTAGGGTTCCTACTTCCTAGCAGCTTGGAAATGAACAGGCTGCACTTCATCTGGTCTTATTTTATGCACCTCTGAGCTGGGCTACCCTAATACGTATTAATGTTTTCAGCTAACTAGCCCCTTCTCCTGGCTAACCAGCCTTGGCAGCCCAAGGTGGTGAGCCAGGAGAAGGGGCTAGTTAGCTGAAAACATTAATACGTACTAGGGTAGCCCAGCTCAGAGGTACATAAAATAAGACCAGATGGAGTGCAGCCTGTTCAAGTGAGTTACTTTGCTGTGAAACCATGGCAAAGAGGGCTGAATTCCCCATTGCAATGCATTGCATTGCATTTTGCTGCAGTACTGCAGCAAGGCAAATAAATTTAGGCTGCCCTAGTAATAAACTAGATCATCATCTTGCAAGGTCTTATGTCTCATAAGGACACTCCTTCGGGTTCCCATGGACATCATTTTGAAGGGCCGAAGCCCTTGCATGTCACTGCCTTCTGTGCTGCTTTGTCTGTATGTCTGAATCAACCATTTGAATTTAGAAACCCAAATTGCCATCTGGGTAAGTGATAACGGAACCAAAATGTCATCCCAATAACGAGTTCTGTGGCAAAATGGTACAGACCAAATGTCACCCAGGGAATTGTGCATGGAAAAAACGATGGGCCTATTTGGAAGAATCTCTAGATTACCTGGGAGTCATGCCAAGAGGAAAGGAAGTTCACTCAGTTGGCTAAGAGGACCTGCTGAGCAGAACCAGGGCTATGGCTGCTGGTAACAGCACCAGCTGCCTCTCTTCCTCTTTGGGATAAGTGAGCTGGAGAGGGCCTAGACCAATAGGGTCATCCTGCCACTAGGGCTGCTGCAATAGCTAGGCACTGGAGATGAGGTGCAATGTGTTATGGGACCAACTATCAGGAAACCAAGTCATGGGTGGTCTGGCCTAGTGGTTGGAGCAGGGGTCAGCGCCAGAGTCTGAATATCCAAGTCCAGGGTCAAGACAGAGTCAGAACCAGAAATCAGAGCTGAGGGTGAGAACTGAAGCCAGTTCAAATGCCAGAGCCAGGAATTGAAACTAGGGTCAGAACGGGATTACGTGGAGCCAGGGAAGGCAGGAACAGGGCTGGTTCTGAGGCTGGGACAGGACTGGAACAAGGCCATGTGCAGGGCAGGTCTGGGCTGGAGCAAGGAAAACACAAGGAGACATGCTCCTCCTCATGGCCCTTGTTCAGCATGATGCTAGAAATGACCAGGGACAGAATACAAGGAAGGTAGAAAAAATAATTAAAACTTCAGGGGACATGGGGCAGGTCATACAGCCTGGAATAGACAGGAGGGGGCAAATCCTCCGCTGGCTAATGTCCCTTCGAGTCAATGGAGTTAGGCCAGCAGGGAATTTGCCCCAATATGCGAACTCTTCTTTTCTTATTACAGTGCCCTTAGCTAAAAGAACCATCCCTGGCTGAACCATCCCTGTTAGCTCTGATTTCAGAATCACACCCACAGCCATTCAGTGGGGGTGCTGTGTGGCAGGGAGACAAACCCGGGGCTAAATGAGAGGGTTTGTCTATAAATGCAAAGTAAAGCTGAACACGCTGATAGCCCGAGCCTGCTCTTGCAATGTAGCTCCAGTGGACTTACTCCAGCTTTACAGCGGTCTACTTGAGGAGCATCAGGTTCAGTATGCTTTGTACTCAGGTATTCAGGAAAGCTGCTGGCCCATTTGATAACTGGGGTCGGGGGGTGGAGCCAGCTCTGCAGAATGAAGACCTACCTTTATTTATTCTCAGTACAGGCACGGCATAAGCAATGGCAGGGCAAGCTTCCAGCACTGGCCTGCCAATGTACCTCAACCCTGTGTATCCATGGAGTAAAAGGTCTTGACTTTGCTTTTCCCTGCTCTTTCTCCCCAGGCATTTAGAGCCAATTGTAACATCTTTCTTTTTTTTTTTTTTTTTTTTTTTTTTGGTGGGACAGGGATGGGGATGGACTGAGACTGCCAAATTCATTTCACACCAGGTCACCAAATAGATGGCAACCACTTTCAGACCAATTTGGGCTGGGATTGAAATGGTGACCACAAGGTGAAAGACTTTCCTGCGTAACTTGGGTCCCATTTTCTCAGCTTTCGTGTGGAATCTGCGGTGCTCAAGTGCAAGTGATATCATCTCCATTTCAATAGACACGCCAATTGTTCAACCCATGGGTTTTAAAAGATTGTTGCTCTGTACTCCCTCCTCAGGCATCTCCTTTGCCAGGATGCCTGGAAAAAAATAATGATGATAATAATAATTAATAATAGTACTCTTCACAGCTCAGGAGAGATGGGAGCATTCCCTATCTTTGTCTCCCTCCCTTCCCTCAGGGTAAGTGAGTATTGACCTCCCACCTTGTAACTCCTTCTCCTCCCACACTGGAGCCATTGGCTCAGTGTTCCTCACCTTTTGGTTGAGTAGGGAGCATTCTGGTGGTCATAAGTCTGCTCATCCCACTGCACAGCACAGCTGCAGGATAATGAGAGCAAAGACTAATATACAACAAGATGCAGGCCTCTAGTCAAGACTGGGAAGGCTGCCATCTTCTTTGCTAATAGCACTTGCTTATGTCCTTTCCCGGAGTATCTTAGAGGGTTTCTCCGGCAGGGCTCAGACTGGGATGACCCAAGGGGTCACTATTCCACTATTAAAACAAACTAACTAATGGAGGGTGCATGGGGGAAAGGCAAAAGGAGATCCCCTTCTTACTTAAATATTTACCTGACTGTCCTGTTCTCGGGATATGGTACTGCGTGAGATTGAGGAGTAGGGCTGTGTATCCATGGAGTAAAAGGTCTTGACTTTGCTTTTCCCTGCTCTTTCTCCCCAGCACATGGTGTGTCTCTCACAGTAGTGAGAGCAAAGGTGGGGCAGTCCGTCAAACTACCCTGCACCTACAGCGTTAGACAAATGAGTGACATCAGTGTCATGTGCTGGGGCCGGGGAATCTGTCCGTCATCTAAATGCAGCAGTGAAATTGTTCGCACGGATGGGTGGAAGGTGATATCTACTGCAAGTGGCAGATACCAACTAAAAGGTCCTATCTCCAGAGGGGATGTCTCTCTGACTATAAGCAATGTGGACCACAAAGACAGAGGGGCATACTGCTGCCGCATAGAGATCCCTGGATGGTTCAATGATATCAAACAAAACCTGAATTTGCAGGTTTACAGAGGTGAGCAAAACTCTCTTCTCTCTCTGTAGAGAGAAATCCATTCTTCTGCCATTGAGGCTTAGACTATGCACCTTAGAGAAAAGAACAGGAGTACTTGTGGCACTTGAGAGACTAACAAATTTATTTAAAATAAATTTGTTAATTTTAATAAATTTGTTAGTCTCTAAGGTGTCACAAGTACTCCTGTTCCCTTTGCGGATACAGACTAACACGCCTGCTACTCTGAAACCTAAAATATATTACTTCACCCTCCTTGTCTCTCTTTATAGAGAAACAGCGGTGTGCTTGGTGAACATTCAAGGCCAGTGATCTGTGCTGTGCTCTAAACTATGAGCAGACACGTGTAGACATACAGTAGTGAACAATCCTATTTCATCATGCAAGAGCTGGGTGGGAAACGGTTTCCCATCCCATAAATAGTCTCAAGAACAAAAATATTTTTTGTCTTAAATCAGGACAAAAAGTCAAAATCTTGAAAATATTCACAAACTGAAAAATTCACAAACCAAAGAACAGTTCTTTTTTTTCATTTCAAGTCAATCGAAACATTTTGTTACGCTAATTTTGAAATGTTTCTTTTTGACTTTGACCTTTTAAAATCTTTTTCAGTCTAATTAGTCTAAATTTCAAAATGAAGAGTCATTCTGAACTGGAAGATTGGAATTTTTCATTTTGAAAAAAAATCAAAATGTTTCCGTTTGACTCTTTTGAAATGTTTTTTTTTTCTCAACACTTTTTGTTAGTTTGAGTTAGGAAATTCATCAAACCCAATCCTGTTTTGGGAACCGTCTTGATTTTCATAAATCAGCATTTTTCAACAAAGAACTGTTAAAAAATTCACAGCTGCCTCTAGTCATGGGGAGGGACTAGTGAAGTCCTTTTCAACCTCAGTCTGAAGTGCACTTTCATATTACAGCGCCCTAGGGAGATTCAGTACAAACAGGTGCAATTCCACTGAAGTCAGCGGAGTCACACCTGCTCACATCACATTAAATTTGATCTCATTGCTTTAGCACCAGTTGGTCAGTTAATTTTTTTGTTTTGTTTCCACAGCCTGAGGAAGACACAGCACAACTCGGGATGATGGCTGGTCAAACATTATCTCGCAACTTTTTTTTTTTTTGGACAGAAAATTGAGCATTTTGTTTTTAACTTAACAAAAATGTTCATAGAACGTGTCTGCTTTCCTTGAAAAAAATTGATTTTTCATCCCAAAAATGAAAATTCCAAATTGAGAAATGTTTGGCTTTAGGGATTTTGGCTGTAAATTTTCAGTTTTTGGATTGTCCATTTTTGGACAAAAAATCAACATTGGCCACGCAAAAAAAAGTTTTCCAACCAGCTCTAATTTGAGACTCATTTCTGACCTAATTAACTGGCCTTTTAAATTACCTATTCATCAGCCTCTTCTCAGAGTTTTGGCAAATAGATTGTTTAAATTCAGTGATGCTTTGGCTTTGTTTTACGTAAGTTCTCTTGAAGATGTTCTGATCCGGCTTCTCTTTATTTCGTTTCAGCACCCACTGCTCCCGCAACAACCACCACAACTGCCCTCCCAACACCCACTACTCTGCCCCTGACAACCACTATTGCACTCCCCGCACCCACTACTCCCTCAACGACAACCATAGCTGCCCTCCCAACAACCTTTCCTGCCCTGACAACCATTTTTCAGACAGCTTCTGTGTGGACTGAAGATGATGATTTCATTTTTTTCACAACAGAACATGTTCTCCCTATTGCAGGTATGAAAAGCAGACAGCTCTGAGCACCTCTCTCACTGTGCCATGGCAAGGTTGGCACAAAAAGGGCAGAAAAACCTACCTTAATATGGAGCACTCCTGTTACCCCAGCACATGCTGATGAATTATCTGTTCTTTTACCTATTAAGTGAGGGATGCTTTCAGTCTACTTTGCCACCCATTTTAGGCTGAAAGTTTTTATGTAACTTTGTTTCATTTTGATGCTATTGAGCCATGTCCTTTCACTAATACTGGTATAAATTTACAATAACTCCATCAGCGTCAGTTCTCTGCTGGAAGGCATTTTAAGAATTAATGTTGTAGGTTTCACTGTGTCCAGAAGTAGTGCTGACTCCTCTGTGTCATATACACTTATCCCTGTTGCATTCATACATCTCTCTCTGTGCTGTCTCCACTTCCCTGCTCCACAAGACACAGTCCAGTTCCACTTCCCTTCCCTTCTGCTCTTTCTTGTTTTCCTCAAGCACCTTTGTGATGTGAACACCTATGCCACTTAGAGACTCTCCGGAGACTAGATCCTCTTGTTTAGAAGGCCTCAGGCTGGTAGTGAGTGGTGGGACAACAGGGTGAAGAAACAAAGATCCACTCAAGTCTTTATACTAACTTGGGCCCCAATTCAGGAAAATACCCCTGTTGAGGAAGGTTGCTTAAATACCTGCTGTGCTTGATGAAGTCAACAGGACTCACAAACATATTTAAAATGAAGCACATACTTCAGGGCTTTCCTGCGTCAGGGCCTTAGTATTAATTAGTTGGCAGCACTGATAAACTACTTGCCCTTTCATTCATTTTCTTAACGCTGATGTTGGTCTTGTTTATCTCCAATCTTATCTGTGTCAATGACTTCATTTCCCCAGACTGATGTCTGCACACAGTGCTGCTTGCAACTGTTTCCAGTTTTTATCTTGGTTGGTACTCATTGTGACATGAACATTTTGGGACAGATTTTCACAAATGGCCTCCAATACTGCACCCATAATTTCATGCCCACAGTTAAAGGCGGGCACAATTAATTATGCCCACACCTGAGTGCATTTAGATGCCTACCCACCAGAATTGCCAGTGAAGTAAGTTGTCATAATTAGGCACCTGAATTGCCGACATAAATAGTGTCTACACGTTTTCACCCACATTTAACTAGCAGCTCAAAATTGTAACAGCAATTTGGAACACCATTTTTAAGAAAAGGCTGATCTTCTTAAGTGTCTTATTTTATTTTGTCTCCATGACTACAGAATCACCAACTCCAGTTCTGATCTCCGAGGGGACTGAAAATGTCAATCCTGCTTTCACTACAGAAGGTGGTGTTCTCAGTCCAGGTATGTGTGATGATAATATAGGTGCAGAAGACATTTGATCACTGGGTTCAGAACTCTGACAAGTCACCATAACCAGAAGTGTTGGCTGTTCTTGAATGTGAATCAAAGATTCATTATAGTTATTTAATCATCTGGAAACAATCTGTATCACGAGTCCCTGTGGATGCTGACTCAGATCAAAATGCTACAGCTGATCAGGAAATCACAGTGTGAGGAGTGAATCCACATCATGGGCGAGAAAGCGTTAAAGGCCAGTTAGGCACATTCACTCCACTGGAGCAGTAATTAGATCATTACTTGTCAGCTAGAGAGCATGGGACTAAAGGACGATCAGCTGATGAACTCAACAAACACCTGGGCCTTATAAATAGGCTGAAGGAGTTCAGTATGGAGGGAGAACCTGGAGGCTGGCTGGTTCCTGTGAAGGGACAAAATGCCAGAGACTGGAGGCCTCAGGAAAACTTGGGCTGGGTGGGACAGTGCTTGATACCTGAGCCAGGAAAGGCAGGGAAACCCCATGGGAAGGTTTCAGAGTAGCAGCCGTGTTAGTCTGTAGCCGCAAAAAGAAAAGGAGGACTTGTGGCACCTTAGAGACTAACAAATTTATTTGAGCATAAGCTTTCGTGAGCTACAGCTCACTTCATCAGATGCATTCAGTGGAAAATACAGTGGGGAGATTTATATACATAGACAACATGAAACAATGGGTATTACCATACACGCTGTAATGACAGTGATCAGGTAAGGTGAGCTATTACCAGCAGGAAAGCGCGGGGGGGAAGAAACCTTTTGTAGGGATAATCAAGGTGGGCCATTTCCAGCAGTTGACAAGAACGTCTGAGGAACAGCCCGGGGGGGGGGGGAATAGTTTTACTTTGTGTAATGACCCATCCACTCCCAGTCTTTATTCAAGCTTAAGTTAATTGTATCCAGTTTGCAAATTAATTCAGCAGTCTCTCGTTGGAGTCTGTTTTTGAAGTTTTTTTGTTGAAGAATTGCCACTTTTAGGTCTGTAATCGAGTGACCAAAGAGATTGAAGTGTTCTCCGACTGGTTTTTGAATATTATAATTCTTGACGTCTGATTTGTGTCCATTTATTCTTTTACGTAGAGACTCTCCAGTTTGACCAATGTACATGGCAGAGGGGCATTGCCAGCACATGATGGCATATATCACATTGGTAGATGTGCAGGTGAACGAGTCTCTGATAGTGTGGCTGATGTGATTAGGCCCTATGATGGTGTCCCCTGAACAGATATGTGGACACAGTTGGCAACGGGCTTTGTTGCAAGGATAGGTTCCTGGGTTAGTGGTTCTGTTGTGTGTGATGTGTGGTTGCTGGTGAGTATTTGCTTCAGGTTGGGGGACAGAATATTATATCAGAAGTACAAGGAAACTTGTGTTCCACAATGGGGGATTTAATATACATAAAAACACAGCTTCATTTTTTATACAACAAATTTAATTATATTTAGCACAGTAATTAAATTCTAAATAACAAACTTTCCCTCACATCCATCTAAATCTTCCTTATAAATCGAAATACTGATGACCTCTTGTTCACCAGATTGATTGGCTTGAGTCTGGAATGGTAGTCAGTTAATGAATGGGAAGGGTTAGGTTGATTCTCTGGGACTTTGGACTACACTTGCACATTTTGTTACTCTGGAAGTGGTTTGAACTGGCCACTTCTCAGCCAGTGGGCTGAGTGACACACAAAGACAGGTGTCCTGCAGGGGGTGGTGGAGATAAAACTCTGCAACACCGCACCCTGACACAAGGGGGACTCTTGAGGTGATGATGCACCATTACACACAGTTTCTAATATCCCAGTGGAAACTGGAGGACAGTAGGTCACTACCGTAGGGTCTCTAATGCATGTCGATCTCCATCTGGCTGTAACATTTCCCCACTTCACTAACTGGAACAGGCCTTGTTTGTTCCTGAGTCCTGTCCTTGTCCAAGGTACTGCTTTCTGAGATTTGATCTGACATCAATTCAAATGGGGCAGCCGCCCTCTTGGCCAGCACACCAGGGACTGAACCAGGGACCTCCAGAACTAAAGGCATGACCTGCTACAGCCTGAGTTAAAGAGCCAAGCCTCTGTAAGTGGGAGCTGCCACTGCTCGGCCCAAAGGGCAACCTGTACCACACACTCACCCGTGGGTTAGGCAGGCTCGTGGAGCATCTTACCCAAAGCCCATTGAAGTCAAAAGGAAAACACCCATTGACACTGGAACTAGCACAGAACATTCAGCGGCACACAGTATGTAGGTAACACCAGTCCCCTCCCATCTAAATTTATTTAACTCCTTGTGACTATGGAAAGCAGCAGGGAATTACAACAGCCCTCTAATAATGTCATCTCCAGTCCTCCTTCAAGGTAGAAATAATTGGGATTCAAAATAGTTCCTTTGTCTCATAATTGAACAAATAAGGCCATGTTAAGTTTGACCACGCTGGATGCTTCTTTCATCCTGGCCAATCATGCTTCAACGGGAGCTCTCACTGCTACGTTTATTTGCATACGAGCTCATTACTTTCTCATGAGGCATCATCAACTCTTTCCTCTACAGCATATAATATAGAGGCTGCAATTTCAGTTCTACAACACCATAATTTTGCAGTTAAACTGATTTGAAACAAACGATGAAAGAAATTCAAACTGGATTTTTTTTCTTCACAGAACAGTTAAAATTCACAAGCTGTCACAAAGGCCAAATTAGAAGAGTGACACTTGGAAAAGTGACCTGTGTGTTGTCTCTCTTCCCCCCCCCCCCGCGCAATGTCAATAGCCCACTTGGGGAAATGTCAGCAAATAGGGGCTTAAAAAAGAGGAAATCCAAACTTCAAGAGTGACAATGCACCAGGAAGTCATTGCTCTGACCGTGGGAAAGCCATTGCTGTGGTCTTCAGCTAGCGCCATGCTGTCTCTCCAAGGGCCCCAAGAACAATAGATTTGAGAAATTCTCTTGGTTCAGTTACTTCTTGTAGGCACATTTGCTTTCCTGTTTTTTCAGACACAGCTGATGTGTGAAGAGAACATGGGCTTTCTAAAAACGCTGTCTCACCTTTTGAAGGAAACATTTGTTCCAGCCTTGTAGCTCCCTCCTTGGTTAAGACACAAGTGAACAGGAGTGTGCTGGCCCTTGTGGCTATTCATTCAAGCCTCATAGCCCATTAGCCCCCATTGGCAGGCTTTGTTCGGGAAAGGCTAAAAACTCGAGCAGCAAGAGGTGTTGCAAATCAGGACTGAGTAGAGCTGTGTGGGAGAAGCTTGCCCACAAAGTCGGCCCACACAGTTCTTAGCATTAAACTGAGCTTTTAGCCCCTCGTTCTTTCAGCATCTGAAGTGGAGGCAAAGCACCAGAGGTGTGTACTGCTCAGCCTTTCGTAGTAGGACCCTCAAGGTTCAGAGGTAGCAGGGCGAGGGGATGAGGTGTTTGAATTGCACTCGGATCTGAATTTTGAGGCCAGACTGAAATCCACGTCTGGCTCCATATTCAGCTCTCCGTTTCGCACTTTGGGCCCAGGCCTATGTATCATGCCATCCACTTTCCTTCCTTGTGCTCCATCAGCTGGGCATCGCTCTGCAGGGACGTTACTGGAGTAAAAACATCATATTTAAGCTGACCGATGAAGCGTTTATTAGGTTACTTTGAGGAGCCACTGAATGATATCTTCTCACATGCTGTAGCCTAAAGTGATTTGATCCAGTGCAAAGAACATATGAAAATGCTTACTCTGTAAGTGGTAACCCATGTTCTAAATGGTCTGCAAAGTGCTCTGATGGAGTAGAAAAACATAGTAAACCATTGCAGCTTAAACTCCCTGATCAGATCATTCAGCATATGTCTACACTGCAATAAAACCCTGTGGTGCCAAGTTTCAGAGCCCGGGTCAGTCTACATGGCTATTTTTAGCCCCTCAGCCTGAGTCCTGTGAGCCCAAGTCAGTTGACCTCAGCTCTGAGATTCAGTGTTGTGGATCTCTTCATGCAGTGTAGATGTACCCTCTGTGTGTTTCCTTATGCATTCCATGGCTGAGAAAGGCAGCAACAGGACTGATGAAATCACGTGTTGCAGTCCTTCTTCTTCTGAGCTTCTGCATTCCAAAGCAGTGTTTACTCGAGGAACTGCTTTTAGCTTGTCTTCTTATGCTTTGTTTCAGTGACGGGAGTTGCCACTGTCCAAACATCTACGGTGAAGTCTGATGATAGTCACACATCCACAGACAGTCCATTTCCTACAGGTAGAGAGAATGTCACCATTTGCAAATATACCATGTTTACATGATAGTAGTGCCTTCCAGGGAATGAGCCAAATTATCCTGTAAGGTGGCTAGATTTGATCTGGGTGTGGTCTGCTCTAGGGGGAATCAGTGGCTGGAAAAAATACATTGTGAAAACGTGACCTGACAGGATTTGGACCTCTTTGTTACAGTGGCTCTGACTTCAGTATGCTACACATGCATACTGATCAAATGTAGCACGGCTTATTTCAGCAAAATAACAGGACAGGCCTACTGTATTGTGAAAACTCTGAAATCTGGGGTGAACCCCAGGAGTCCTGAGACTCTGTTAGAAGTTTCTGTTTATTTTAATTCCAGGGACAGTTCCCCCAGTTACGGTCCAGACAGCCCCTGAGGCAAGTGAAGTGAATGCTATTTCTTACGCTACATTTCCCTTGACATCTGCGGGAGACTCGCCGAAAGAGGGACTCGGTGAAGGTCTGGAGAGTATAATTAATTTTTATATTTGCTGTAGCCTCGTCGGTGTGGGTGGGTTTGCAGAGGACAGTGGAGTTGTCAGTGAAGATCAATTAAGTGGGGTGGACAGGCAGTTTTGGAAGAAAGCTGAGAAGTTCCCTTTTTTATATTATCCTGCACAAACAATAGAGAACAGGGACATAAGGAGAGGATCCTGCTCCCAGGCGTACATGCGGGTAACTCCACTGAAAGCTGTCTGACTGAGAGCAGAATATGACCCATGGAATTCAAATCTTTCTACTGCCCTTAATAAAGCAGTGTACTTTTCCTCCTCATAAGGGCAGGCTGTGGTTGGGGCAGGAAATCCAATATATATGCATGCCCTGTTAAATAGTTCTGCTGGTTAAATAGTTCATCTCGGCACTCCACAGCCTAATCTGCGGAGCACAGCACGGTTCTGCAGTTGGCTGCCGAGCAATTCAGAGGCATATTTATTGTGTCTGTCATTGTTGCAGTTTTAAATTCACAAGCCATTCATTTAGGGCAAAGGCCTGATGGCATTGAAGTCAGTGGCAACACCCCACCACACACACACACACACACACACACCTCCCCGCCGCTGACTCCAGGGAAACATCGTTTGTCCCTGAGTGTGTTGCTACATCCTGTAGAAAGGAGAAGAGGGATAGATGAGGTGGTCACACATTTTGTTGCTTCTGTAGGCTGTGCATTGCCCACACACCAGGGGCCCCTTGCATCCTCCCCCATGCCCACCTCCACAAGTTACCTGCATGCCACACTCCCATCCCTCTCTATTTCAGGGACTCTCTGCACCCCCTGCCACTCATGCCAAGGGCTATATGTACTCTCCATTTCCCCCTCCCATGCCAGGGGCTCCGTGTGCCCCCACTCTCCTCTTTGTTCAGCCGGTACAGTATTTCATACCAGGAGGCTGTTCCTAAATGCAAAACTCAACTCCTACTTAACTACGGAGCCTTAATTAGTACCTGCCCAATATTTAGAGGCTCGACCTGAGAGCTAATTTGGATCTCTCTCTTTTAGTGACCACCCATTGTGCCTGCTCTTTGAATTGTCTTGTTGGTGTTATGAGACTGGAATATCTGAATTTAGTTCTGGGTTTTGGTGGCACTTGTTTAAAAAAAAAATCCATTTTGTTTCAGTGACAACATTTTTTCCACCTGCTAGTCACGCTTATCAAGGATTGAATAAAAGTGCATCTATTTCTTATATACCCCCCAAAAAGATTGCTCTGAGGGTAGGGAGAACGTTATTGAAATTAAATACAATGATCCAAGCCGTTCTCATGACTACTACTGGCATTTGTCACATAGCAGGACGGCTGGAATTGAGACCTGCATGGGGGTAGTATGTCTCCTGATGGTTCTCATTTACTTTAGCAGGTCCTTGGATAATTGGTCCTTTGCTGAAGGCAAAACTCTAACATGTTTTGTTTGAGAAGCCTCTTTAGTATAGCTAAGGAGGAATTTATGCCAGAAATCAGATGATTATTGCTTTTTGATCGGGATGGGAATCAAGCACAGATGGACGTGACCCAGCCCAGGAGGAAATGCAGTGAATGTGCTATTGTGTTGAGTACTGTATTTTACAAAAGGGCTGCCCTGCTGATGTTCTAGCTGGAACTCTAAATGGAACAGTGTGGTATCAAGACCAACGACAGAGCCTGAACCAGCAAACAACACACCACTGTTTAAATGAGTCACACTCTCACACACCCATGCAAAGGAATTATGACTGACTTCTCCCAAGAACAGAGTGAAGTGGATGTAAGTGACAAAATACTGAAGAGCAGTTGAATGATAACGAATAAAAAAAGAGGCCAATTTTTGCTGCTGACTTTAATTCCATTTATCATGCCATTGCATTAGGTCCTTTGTGAACAAATGTGTTCAACATAATACATTGATTAAAAGCACACTGCACTTTAAGCATGGTATAAGTTAAGGCTAGTACATTGCTAGTGAAATCTTGGCGTGAAAGTGAGGATTGGAACTGACCTCCCTCTAAACAAAAATTTCAAATTCTGTGGGCTAAATGCTCAAACCTAGGCAGCTGACCTACATGCACAAGTACAGTATCCCTAACTGAGCACTAACATTCCCACATAAGCAGACGAACTCTACATTTGCATGTGTCATTTATGAGGCCAGTTTGGCAAACTGCTCCCTACTATTTTAATGACCAACATCGCACATCACTTTGTTCATTGTTGCATATTCCTGCAAAAGCAGCACCTGGAGGAATGTGCTTCTGGAATTAATGAACTCCAAGGTGGTGGAACGCAGTAGCCTGAAGTTGGATCAAAAGAATGCTAGACCCAGGCCCCAACTGATAAAACCTTCTGTGTTAAGAGGTGCCCAGGTTGGAAGCTGTGGAGTTGTAAGTCAAGTCAGAATTGGGCTCCTTTTTATCAGCTACTTTCCACTGCTCCACTCACATGTCTTCTTAAAAATTTTATTTTTGTTTCTTTCAAGATAAATAAAAAGAGAAACAGCTCCAGGGGGAGCAAAGAGGACAGAATATCAGAAGTACAAGGAAACCTGTGTTCCACAATGGGGGGTTTAATATACATAAAAACACAGCTTCATTTTTTATACAACAAATTTAATTATATTTATCACAGTAATTAAATTCTAAATAACAAACTTTCCCTCACATCCATCTAAATCTTCATTATAAATCGAAATACTGATGACATCTTGTTCACCAGATTGATTGGTTTGAGTCTGGAATGGTAGTCAGTTAATTTACCATTTAGTGAAGTCAAACGCCCAGACACTTACCACAGAGGTGGTCTTAGGAAGTCTGTTTCTATGTACGGGTGAACGTGCGTGTGACTCATTCAGACACCAGAATGTTTTTGCCAGTATAGGTTATGTGGTTAGTTTTTATATCACACATTTGCCTTCAGAGCATGATCTGTAATGTCAGTGCAGCAGTTTGTTTGAATGTTAACGTGCCCAACCCAGTAACGCATTGAGTTCAGTGGGCTGCTCTTTAATCACAAGGGGCCCAATCCTGTGAGGCATTTAAGTATCTCCTGTGAGGAGCTTACAAGTCTAAGACGTCAGCATCTTGCAGAACTCGGTCCATTATAAACTAAGGTCAGTCCATTGCTAGCACTATATCACCATGGCATGATTTAAAGTTCACTGTGAACATGGTTTAAATAAGAAATGAGCAAACAAAGCTTTTCAGAGCATTGCCCTTTGTGATGCATCAGAAATTCATTGTGTTGGGACCACAGCTTCCTTATTTTACAAGTTAAAGAAAATACATAAGAACAACCATATTGGGTCAGACGAATGGTTCATCTAACCCAGTATCCTGTTTTCTGACAGTGGCCAATGCCAGATGCTTCCAGGGGAATAAATAGAACAGGGCAATTATCAAGTGATCTATCCCCAGTTGTCCAGTCCCAGCTCCTGGCAGTCGGAGTTTAGGGACACCCAGAGCATGAGCTTGTGCCCCTGACCATGTTGGCTAATAGCCATTGGTGGAACTTATCTAATTTTTTTCCACCCAATTATAGGTTTGGTCCTCACAACGTCCCCTGGCAATGAGTTTCACAGGTTGATTGTGTGTTGTGTAAAGAAGTACTTCCTTTTTGTTTGTTTTAAACCTGTTGCCCATTAACTTCATTGGGTGACCCCTGGTTCTTGTGTTATGCGCAAGGGTAAATAACACTTCCTTATTCACTTTCTCCACACCAGTCATGATTTTATAGACCTCTTTCGTATTCCCCCTCATTTATCTCTTTTCTAAGCTGAACAGTCCCAGTCTTTAATCTCTCCTCATATGAAAGCTATTCCATGTCCTTAATAATGTTTATTGTCCTTTTCTGTACCTTTTCCATTTCTAGTATATCTTTTTTGAGATGGGGTGACCAGAACTGCACGCCATATTCAAGGTGTGGGGGTACCATGGATATATATAGATCAGTGGTTCCCAAACTTGTTCTGCCACTGGTTCGGGGAAAGCCCCTGGCGGGCCGGGCCGGCTTGTTTACCTGCCACGTCCGCAGGTTCGGCCGATCGCGGCTCCCAGTGGCCACGGTTCACTGCTCCAGGCCAATGGGAGCCGCTGGAAGCAGCGGCCAGCACGTTCCTCGGCCCGCACTGCTTCCAGCAGCTCCCATTGGCCTGGAGCAGCGAACCGCAGCCCCTGAGAGCCGCAATTGGCCGAACCTGCGGACGCGGCAGGTAAACAAACCGGCCCAGCCCGCCAGGGGCTTTCCCTGCACAAGCAGGGGAACAAGTTTGGGAACCACTGCCTTAGCTACAAATGAGATTCATCCTACAATTTAAAGCTTCTTTTTTATTTGGGGCCAGATTCTGACAATTTTACTCACACTGAGTAGGACCTTTCTTCACAAATTTGACTTCACGTAGTTCGGTTCTGTTCGACAAGGGTATCAGACTTTGGGCCATACTCATTTTATTCTCTGCTTTTTCTGTTGTCAGAGGCTTCAACAGATTCAAAACTTCAGTCAGAGGAAAGTGTAGATAATCCAAACCAGGTAAAAACTATTCTAAGTCTGAGAAGCAGAGCTTGGCAAAAATTTTCATGCAAACAGTTTTTCCATCAAAAAAAAATGCAAATTTGGGTTGACTGAAACCATTTGTGAATTTAGGTCACATTCGATGAAGCATTTGAGCTGGAAAAAAAAAGTTTAAAATCTTTTTTTTGGAAATGTCAAAACCATTTTGCCTTTAGTTTCAGAAAGACATATTGTGTTGGAATGTAAAAAAATGGAAAGTTTTAAAAACTCTGGAAAACAAAACAAAACCTTCCAATATTTATTTTGAGTTGAACAAAATTATTTTTGTTATTTTTCAGCTCAACCACAAAACTAAAAAAACTGCTATTAGCCCAGCCCTGCTCAGAAATGTCTGATTAGCTAACAGCCTGCCTGACCTGTCAGTCATTTATATAGCGTTTTATGCTAAGGGTACACTGTCTGCAAAGTAGCATGGTAGGTGGTTTTAAAATTTTTACAGGGGAACGTAGGAATTCCCAGACTGGCTCAGACCTATGGTCCATCTCGTCCAGTTTGCTGTCTTTGACAGTGGCCAGCACTGAATGGTTCCAAGAAAGGTGCAAGAAACATTGACTGATGTGTTGTGCCATTTTTCATGTCACCTACTTTTTGTCCTCTACTGTTCCATACAGCAGCCTTTCTGCTAGTTTGTCCTCACAGATCAGTTGTGTGTGGATGACCTGTACCAGCTGAAATGAAAGGAGGGAGAGGGCTAGAGTGTCTTAGTTGGATGTGTCATGCTGAGTCTGACCAACTGCAACATACGAATTTTTATAAGATCAGATGACAATGGCTGTGTGCGAGGCAAGGAAAAGTTTCTCCGCCTCCCTGGTCTCACACCCCAGAACTGATCCAGATGTGCTGGGCACGGTGATTCTGTGCTGCCTCCCCTCAGTTCCAGAATTAAGTTTGTCTCACTGTATAAAATATTCATGAACTTTGCAGATAAAATTTCTCAGATTCAAACCATGCTGTCTGCTGCTGTGGAAACAGGGCAGTGTTTGAAAGGGACAAACACTAAGTCACCCATCTTTGAGGTTCAGCCAGCGGTGTTCACTGATGGCTTTGTGCTGCAACCTGTGAATCAGACTTTTTCGCTTCTTGGCTAGTGAAGTCTAAAAATCTATAGTTGGTTGAGGGAATATCTTTTATGGGACCAACTTCTGTTGGTGAGAGAGACAAGCTTTCGAGCTACACAGAGCTCTTCTTCAGATCTGTACCTTTCCCAGACTTGAAGAAGAGCTCTGTGTAGCTCGAAAGCTTGTCTCTCTCACCAACAGAAGTTGGTCCCATAAAAGATATTACCTCACCCACCTTGTCTCGCTAATATCCTGGTACACACATGGCTACAACAACACTGCATATTGTTGGTTGGGAGAGACAACCATTTCATAATGGGGGCCAGGATCTGGCTCAGATAAAACTGGGGCCTAGATCCAACCACCCCTGGTTTGGGTTTTGCTTAACCAAAACCCACCCAAGGAGATTTTGCAAAAGTAACCTGTGGTTTTGCCAAATCTCCAACTTATGCAAAACAAAAATAAGCTTGGAATTATCACAATACACAATCCAACTATCTTTCAAAACATATCACAAAGTTGCATGTAGAATTCCTGATTTTAGTTCGTATTCATGAGGAAGGTTCAGAAAATCCATCCTGAAATTTACTCTGCAAACTTCTGCTGATTGCAGATACAGTATTTCAGAGTACTCATCGGTCAGACCAACCAGATCTTAATTAAACTTAGCAGAGAAAAAGCATAGTTTAAAAGTCATTTCTGCTTTCTTCCCCCCATTAGCACCTAAAGAATGAAATTCCAACCATAATCATCTCTGTGGTAGTGACAGTCATTCTTCTCTTCATATTGGTGCTGGTAGTGTTATTGACATGTAAGTACTGGATGGTAGGTGTCCATCTTAATGCTCTGCATTGGCTGCTTGTCCGATGTGGATCCCTTTTGCATCTTTCTGTCCTCCAAATATTGAATTGCTGACACAAAGGCAGATGTGAACTATGCATTAAATCTTGCTGTTCATTGCCTGAGTGCTTTTGATTCTTGCTAACTGCATATATGTGAAAACAGTTCATTCTTATTTAGTGAAGACTGGGCCAAAAGTGGGGCCTGGTCATAACCAACCCGCTATGGAGAAGGAATTTGATTCTAACCTCATGCTAGTTTTACACGGATGTAACACCCCAAGGTATTTTGGAGCTGCATAGCAAAAGGCAGATGTTGAGCTGCAAATCCAGACACGGGGAAACTGATGCTTAAAAGCTTATGCTTAATACATAAGTAACAGCACTGTTTTACAGGCAAGGGAAAAGAAAGGTTTGGGGTACAATGTCTTGCTTGGTGGGTATCAGTTACATTTTGTCAAATGAGGAACAAACTATAGAATTTGTTCTTGGAAGCAGTTTAATATATCGATATGTGCAATGGGCAAATTCTGCTCTCAGTTACAGGAGTGTAAATCTGGAGTGACTCAACTGAAGCAGAGTTTGGTGGCTATACTGAGCCTTAGAGACGAACACATTTATTTGGGTATAAGCTTTCATGGGCTAAAACCCACTCCACGGAAGCTATGCCCAAATACATGTGTTAGTCTCTAAGGTGCCACAAGGACTCCTCGTTGTTTTTGCTGATACAGACTAACACAGCTACCACTCTGAAACCTGCACAGAGCCTGTTTCTCCCAGTGGTGTTAATGGAGTAACACCTGCGTATGGAAAAGCAATGTGAGAAGAGAATCAGGCTCACAGTACCTATTGCTTATCAAAAGGATGATCTCTCATGCAAATGCATAGAGGAATTAACCTTATCACGGTGTTACCTTGATTCCAGGAGTGAGGAGAATACTGATGAACTGGCAGCTAGTAAGACCAGCACTGGTAAAGTTTTTCTTTACAAGTGCCGTAAACCTATTTCACTCCAGAACATTACTGGTTACACATAGCCATGTGAGTTCACTTGTTCACTTGTTTAAAATGTTTTAAAACATTTCAGTGTTCTTTATTCCCCTGAGGATCGTGTCACCCTGTTCGTTTGGTGGAGGTTTGTTTTCCTCACAGGCAGGACTGGAAGAGTTTAGGAGGAATTCACTGCTGGCTGTGATGTGGAGGAAGCAACCTCTAAGGAGCCAAAGCCCGTTCATTACACATGCATGTAACTGGCTTGATTCTGATCTCACTGACAGGTTTAGCACTTGTGAAAATACACTGAGTTTACTGGAGTTACTCCTGACACAGGCCGGTATAACTGTGAGTAATGTCTACACAGCAAAAAACCCAGCAGCACCGAGTCTCAGAGCTTGAGGTAAACTGACTTGGACACGAGGCTTGTGCTGTGGGACTAAAAATAGCAGTGTAGATGTTCTGGATCCAGGCTCCAAGACCCTCACCCTCTCCGGGTTTCAGAGTGTGGGTCTAGCCCAAGCCTGAATGTCTACACTGCTATTTTTAGCCCTGCAGTGCAAGCCTGGCGACCCTGACTCCGTTGACGCAGCTCTGAGACTCGCTGCCATGGGTCTTTATGTGCTGTGTAGACGCACCAGGGCACTGGTCCCTGCTCAGCTGCTACACCAACATTGTCTCTGTGTCCGAGTGCATTAGAATTTCCTTAGAATTATGGGTTTGTTTGTCCTTGTCAGATTCTAATTAGCACTGCTTTGTTTCTAGATAAACGCTTGGGGAAGTATCAACTGCATACCATAAAAAGGTAATCTGTTTTGTCATTTCCTACAAAAGGGTCCAAGCTTGATCCTACTGAAGGCAATACGGGATTTGCCATTGATTGCAACGGGAGCAGGACAGATTGCACATGCTGCGTTAGGACACTGACCTCCAGACCACTTTACTCCAGACAATCAAGCATTGCTGCTTAGAAATTGCACATAATGGAGTAACAAATAGACAACCAGAACACTGAAGAACTGCTAATGGTGGTGCTTGGTGTCATGTAGTGACTTCAGTTCAGTGAACTAAATAACCCACTTCAGGATTTGATCAAACACCTGGAGGAAATGGCACGTAAGGACCCAATGCACCTGCCACATGGGTGTAAATTAGGAATAATCCCTTTGGTGTTACACTGGGGTAAACTGGAGAGAGAAGAATCTGGTGTGTACAACTGGCCTGGTTCTCCTCTGACTTACACAACTTTTACACTAAAATAACTTCATCTACTTCAATGTATGATTTACACCAGAGCAAGTGGAGGCAGAATCTGGCCCATTATCGTGCCCAACCAGGAAAACAGTTTATTCTGCTGACTCACGACAACATAAGAGTTTCATGTACAGTCCACAGTGAAGAGGTGTTCATGCCAAACAGGCAAAAGAGGATACTATGCATGATGAAGGTCTCAATAGAGGAGTGAGGCAATTCTAATTCTTTCTTCATAAGAGGGGTTTTGTTGAAATGTTTTGTTGCTTAGTCAAAATAGAGGATGGTCTGTAAACAATTTGACCAGTGGCTCATCAAGTGCAGATGTTTACCAGTAGTCAATAGCTGAATTTTCAGTGGAAAATGGCCCCCGGCCATCCGCCTTGTCTTGCACATAACCAATTCTACTGTGCTGTACAAGGGAGAAGGGGAAATTCTTTTCCGATCCCCTATGGAGATCAGTTGACACTACAAGCATGAGACTTGAAGCCCTCTCTTAACCTGCACATTAATGTAAATGGTCCAGCTGGTGAAAATTGGCATTACTCCATTAACGACAATGCAGAGATGCCAATTTACATTAGCTGAAGATCTGGCCCCAAACTTCAGTAGGAATTTGCCCAGGCAAAGATTAAGTTAAGATTTCAGGATTTGGCCCACCATGATGGGCCCATGTATCTGTTTGCTACCCCATTAATAATCTGCACTTCTTGTTACAGCTCAGATTTATCTGCAGAGCCTGAAAAAATTCTCAATGGAGTAGAAGAAGAGAATACCCTTTTGACTCTGCAGCAGATACCCGATGGCCATTCAATATCACAGGGAACATGTCACGATCCTGTGGAATCCAGCATCTAAAAGAGGCTCTTTCATGCTAGGCTGGAAAATAAGGATTAATTCCTTGCTAACCCTGGAAATAATGGATACAAACCAAAACCCAGATCCAAATATCTGAACTGTGGGGAGTTTAAAACCTAGAAGCAGATTTTACTCTAAGGTTTTTAGGCACCTAACTTCCAGGGGATCCCCTGAGGATCTGGGCCTTTTCCTCTTGAGCCATCTTTAAAACTGCTGGATAAAGTAGCCTCTATTAGAAGATTTTTTACCCATTGCTTGAATCTCAAAATTCTTAGTCTCTTAAGCCCCAACCCTGGAACTGCTTGCTTATGAGTAACTTCAAAGCACCCGAATAATCTTGCTGAAGTCAACAGGACTACACATATGCTTAGGATCTGGGCCTTATTTACGAGTAACAGCAGGGGTGCTGGAACAATTTGTATAGTGAACCAAACTGTAAACGCTTTATGTGATGGAAACCACTTGAAGCCAGGGGGTGCTGTATTACTGCTGGAATAGATTTTAACCTTTCCCTATATTCCCCTGACCTGACTGCCTGAATCCATGCTGTGGAGTGAGCAATAATAAAGAGAAGAACTAACTTGGATGATGAATAGTTTTGCAATGTCAAAACCCCCAAATGTTAACTCTTATTCCTTTTGCATAATCAAAGAAAAATGAAGAAATAAGGTTGATGATGATCTAAATCAGATGTGACCACACTGTGGATCAGGGGCTACTTGTGTTCCTTGGGCTGGACATCATGGCCTCAAATGTGCCTGGGTTAATAACAATTTGTATTTGATTACACATTGAAACTCTGTTCCCTGGGCCGCACCGTGAGACTTTAAAACTGAAGTGTGTGAAGCAGTCACATGAGAGGTCTCCAAACTGTGGGGTGCACACCCTGTGGGGGGCAGTGAGGAGCGTTTGGGGGGGGGGTGCAGCAGGGCCTGGACCAGCCCCCACGGGAGGTCAGGAGGGAGGGCTGCCCGGCTCTGCTCTGCTTCTCTCCCAGTTCTGTGCCAACCCCACCTCCAGCTGCTGCCCTGGCTCCCAGCACCACACCCAGCCGCAGCCTCGGCCCCTGATGACTGTGTCCTGGCTGCGGCTCCGCACCTGCTGCTGGTCCCACCCCCAGCCTCGGCCCCTGGCTATGGATCTAGATCTGTCCTGCTCCCAGCCCCAGCCCCAACCCCAGCTGTGGCCCGAGCCTTGGCCTCCTTACCTCATCCACATTCCTCCCCCAAGCCTCAGCCCCGCTCCTGGCCCCGATTCTGGGGGGAGGGGCACAGACAGGAGTAATGGGGGCATGACCATGGAAAGTTTGGGAACCACTGAGTTACACCCACTGGGGTTCCACATTCCCCACACCCACTGAGGGACCCAAGCAGGGGCCTGAGGGTGGTTTTCATTCCCCATTGAACAGCTCAAGTGGTGTAAAGGAAGCAGAGCAGAACATCTCCTCCAAAGTACTGATGGGAGCCCCTGGGGACTTTAGAAATGACACGGTCAGCCCTGATTCTGGGAAGGTCGGGCCATAAATAGTCACTAAGTAAAGCCCTCTTTATGGGTTCATTTTAATGAGTGTGTAGTTCACAGAGGCAATGGACAGGTTAATCTGGGCCGGAGAGGCCAGTTATGCAACCTGGCTGCACCTGGAGGATGGGCCTTGTTTAACTAGGGATTGAACCCGCTGTCTCTCCATAAAGAAAGCAGTACAGGGCAGTGAAAGAAGGTAGGGAGGAGACAAATACCTGGGAGTTTCCTCTTCTGGCCCAAAGGCAGAGAGAGAAACTAGAGCTGGAGAGTTCTGAGCTGGGGGAAGTTTGGGGCCAGGGGAAGCCAGAGGCAGAGAGGGGAAAGCCTCAGGGGCATTTGGACTGGAGTTTGGGGGCTGCAGGAAGAGGGGGAAGAGCTCTTCAGTGACTCTCTGGGCACTAGATAAGTGGAGTTACCCAGAAGACACAGGATTAGAGCTGCTTCTGTGGCTGATCCTTATTGAAGGAGTAGGAACTGGCTCTCTGGGGAGATATCCTAGGAGGTGTTGCTTGTTACATAGAGCCCAGGAAGGGGCTGGGGGAAAAGCCTTGTGAAAGACTAATGGTAGGAAGGTGCCTAGGGAGGCAGGGATAAGGTGTCTGACAGAGTAGACCATGCTGTTTGTCTTAGAGTCCCTGGACTAGAACCCAGCATAGAGAGTGGGCCTGGGTTTCCCCATTAGCCACTGGGAAGGCAGTATGAAGCCCCTGATGTAAGGGAATAAGGACAACTCAAAGCCTGGAGAGAAGGGTGTAAAGACCACTGGGCCCAGAGTCAGAGGCCACAGACCTGACACAAGATTATTTGTGAATGCTCTGTTACCCTGGAAACAGTGGGATTAAAACCTGACCTGGCTAGAGGGCTGAGCGGCAAGAAGAGAGACCACCAGAGTGACTGTTGGCCATGGGAATGAGAGCAGAAAGGGCTGCTACACAGTGCCCTGCTATGAGGGGGCGCACCCATGGTGAGTCAACCCTTTTACAGGATGAAACAAATAGTAAGAGTTTGTTTGCAAGTCCCCCATGCATAATCACCCTGTTGCCTTCTGTAGGTGTTCCAAGGGGACAGGCATGCCGATTGGGCCCTTTCAATGCCACCCAAGCTCAGATCTGTTCTCTGAAGTTCCTCACTACTAAAAGGATTGAGGGTAGGGGGCTTTCCAGACATAGTCTCCTGTGTATGAAAAGCCAGGGTGTGACTGTTCGCTGTTAGGTGCCTAACACAAGTACTAGACCCCTACAGTGGTATAGAATGAAACAAATACTTATTGCATTGGCATCAGCTCACTAGCTTATTACATTATAGGAATAGGACAACACTGCAACTTATCATGACGTGGTCGGTATTGGGATAAGGTTAAATCCTCCTTTGTGTATATCCCTGAAAATGCTGACTCTCGCTAGACTATAATGGAAGCAGTGCACTGTTAAACCTCTCTTCCAGTCAACTCTTTGCAAGTGTAGCCCCTGTATATCTCCAGGGCCATCTGGCTGACGCATTGCTGTAGAATGAAGTGTCCCTTTTCTACAATAATGATCAGGGAGAGCACCTCTGTTCACATGGTGCTTTTGCCTGTCTGTCTTTCAACTAGAGTTATATTTGGCTGAAGACTGTACACGTTCTCATAATTAACTTGGTTGGGTGGCTGATCAGTTGGGATCCATTTGATACTCTCAGCTTGGAAGTGAAAGGTCTGCAGTAGATAGGAAGGTTCTGCCTTTGATTATGATTGATGTAAGTAGCATCATTCTGTGGAAATTCAGGTGCAGGACAATAGATTAGGCAATGAAACATTTGGACCTCAGAGGAAAGGATCATGAATTGAGGCTGGTACAGTGAGAAGTGAAATGTTTTCGGTGGCGGGGGCGGGGAGGTGTTGTCTTGTGTTTTTGCTTCAGGTGGCAGCTGTTTTAATGGAAAGTGACTTTCTGGAAATGGCATTTGAGGGGAAGAAATGGCGTATTTGAATGGACAGGGCCTGATTTCTCCCGCCCCCCTGCCCCCCCCATTGTTTATGCCAGTTTCATTGTTCTGCTGTTTCACCTTCAGGGGCAGGACAGCAGGGTAGAACTGTAGTAACAGTGTGGGGAATGAGTCTCAAAGGTATTTAGGTGCCTGACTCCTGGACCAAAAGCCTCCATTTTGAGTCAGTCCTCATATAAACCATTTTTGTGCCCTGGACTAGAATCGCTGCAGTATTGCAGCTGAGCTGTTCGTGGAGAGTTTGCACAGCACCTGTCATGATATGCCTGGCTCCAGGAAGTGCTAGTGAGTATGAAGCACTCTCATATGCTTAAAGAATAAGGAGGGGCTCCTGGTTTTGAAGCAATTCCTTAAACAACAAAAATCTAGGAGCCTCTGATGATGTCAGTCAATTTTTCATTTCAACCAGGGTCTACCAATTAAGGGTTTGATCAGGTCCTCAGCTGGTGTAAATCAGAACTCCACTGAAATGAGAGATTCTATCTTCTGTGGAGTGAGACCAGTGTACACCAGCTGAGGATCTGGCACATTCTCCGTGATGACTGTTGTATTTATAAACGTTTTTGGGCACAACACTAGAATTGAGGGACTTAACAGCCAACAAATTCAGTTTGATCTAATCCACCCAGGTGGAAGCAAATCCCAAAAGTGCAACTGAGAAGCTATAAATAACTTGGGTTTCTAACAATTCTCCCTCCCACCCCCTAATTATTTACTCAGATTTGAATGTACAAAGGAAATGACAAGACAGAAAAGAACATGGCTGGAATTTTAATGAAGCCAGGAGGGACATATTTAAATGGAAATGTGTTGAACCAATTCATGAGGAGCTGATACCAGCTGTCTGTGCATTTAATGAAAAGTTAAAGGGAGTCTTTTGAGAAATGACTAGGGAAGCAGTGCCTTTCTCGAAAGAAAACAGAAACCTGAGGAATTCAACCCCGGAGGAGAATGCGGGGGGGGGGGGGGAATCAGATCAAAGCAGCAGCTTTCAGAAAGGAAAGATTGTTAGAAAATGAGCCATAAGCATCTGGAAACTTTTTTTTTTTTTTTTTTAGAAAGCCTAGGAGAAGAATCAAGATCAAGGGACGGAGGATTAGGCATGAAGGTAATACAAAGCATTGCTGGCAGAATTACATTAAGGTGGTGCTTTAAAATCCTATATGATGCAGTAGGAAACAACTATTTACACTGTCCAATATTTGAGATTGCCATTAAGGCGTTAACTTGGAAAAGGCAGATGTCCGAGGAGGCCAGAAACACTGTAAACTGATTGGGGGTGGGGTGGAGGGGTGTTAATCTAATGCCTTTTCATTGAATAAGGGTCTTCCTGTGATATTTTGCTGGAGAGATCCCACTAGTCTGTAGTGTCGCTCCCTTTCAATCTCCTGCTCCTTCTAAGGTGTGTCTCTGCCTTTCCACACCCAACCCTCGAGGGTCTCTGCCCACTTGCCACTTCTGCTGGTGCCTGGCAAAAATGGGGCTCCCTGCTTCTTCCATGGGCATGCATGTGCCACCTTGCTTCTATAACTGTTCCATGGACTGTCACAGGAACTGGGGGCCAAAGACATGCAGATGAGCTGTCAGATTCAAAGGAGCAGCCAGGTGCATTTTCCTACTTTGACAGCAGTGGGAAAACTCTTGCAGTGAAGGAGACTTGGCAGCTTTCTCTCCTCAAACGCTGTGTCTCTGATGATCAGTGCTTCTCCCCAACTCCCACCCTTGACTAGGCAGACTGTGAGGAGGGGCAGCCAGGCAATCCTCGACAGTAGAGCTGTTCAGGAACTGGAATTTCTGTTCCATGGGAACTCAGACACTTACAACGCCTTGTTCCAACCTGGAACACACAGCCCGTGTGGTGGTGGTCTGTATATAATTTTAATAGAATAATTGAACAAAATGGAACATAACCCTGTCGAGATAAAAAATTTTAGGCTTCTTTTCATCAAAAGCAACACATTCCTGCAAGAGGCTTCACTTTAGAGTAAACTGCATTTTTCAAAGAAAACTGGTCTATCAAAAATATTTGACCACCTCTACTCTGCAGCAGCAGCTCCTGCAGGGGTGGCAATGATGCTTAGGTATTCCATGCCCCTTCTTCCTCCTTCAGCTTCCCAAAAGTCAACCAACACACACACTTCCTGCTTTAACAACTATCAGTCCTGTTGTGATGACACCCACTGCAGTTTGGTCTTCTGAGCAGGTCACCTTCCATCTCTGCACCTCCCCAGGCATCAGTATGCACAACCCTCATTGTGTTTTCTGCCTACTCCCAGGTGAGCCTAGTGGAAGGGAAAATGGAAGCTTGGGAGCTTTAAGAGACTCCTTCATCTCGGCTTGTCAGCAAGCCAAGTGATTTGCTGCAACATTGGCATGTGTCTACCATGGAGCCTGCAAGACTGTCTGCATCACCACCTTTCTAAATTAGAAAAATATCCTCCAGCTTTAATGTTCCCCAACCAATCTGCATGGCTGAATTTATTGCAATAATGATGGCATTACATTGGGAAGCTGCAGTTGGACCTAAGCAGGTTTTGATTTGTTTAGATTCAATGTCAGGACTAAATGGTATTTATGTCTGGGAAGTCTAACTGGAGGATGGCTCTGATCACATGAAGTGATGTGGTTAATTAATCAAGGATTTACCATAGTAATCTTACATGGACTCAGTACTTGTGGGTGACTGGCTGTATCAAAATGACCAATTTTTAAGTTGGCTAAAGGAAGTCTGAAGTGAGAAGATAATGTCTGAACTATACCAGTTAGCATGGAGGTATAGAAAAGTAATTAAAAACGGAGGTATATTTAGGGATAGGATGGGATAACTGGAAAACAGGAAAGAACCACTGCCTGGCTTTTCTGTATTTTTAAGATAGGACTAAGAATCCCCCAAAAAGAAGCCAGAGGAACAAATTAAAAGATTTTAAGATTACTAAGAGACCTCTCTTAATAGACATATGGTCCCTTTCTATCTTAGTGGTGTATTTCATTACTTCTCTGTGCTTGCTTCCCCACCTTAATGTTCTCTCCTAGATACTTAAATAAATCTTTGGGTTTCAAAGCATGGCCGATCATTGCAGGTTAAGAAATAACAAAAGAATGTTGCTGAGGGTAAGGGCATAGGGAATTAGGAGTAAAAATAAACACCATCCCAGGAGGTGGGGAAGGAACAAATGAATGCAGGCGAGAAAGTGGAATATTTCAACCCTAGTTGAAATGAGTACAGTAGTTGGATATTTTCACAACAGTGACAGCAGGTGGCACAAATGAGCCATAAAAGCTTCGCTGAGGAGCAGCCAGGATGACTAGGGTGGATGAGGCTGCTACTGTGCTTTAGGAATTCACTGTGACAGAGCACAAGAAATGCAGACTTGCCCAAGTTAGACTGTGACACTGCTTAGGCTCGACGAGGTGCCTTCAGTGGGTTGTAGAAAGCCCAGCCTGATCCAAAGCCCATTGAATTAATTGGGAATCTTTCAACTGACTTTCGCTCAGGTGCCTGCTCCTTTGGCTGTCTGAGTTCTACTTATACTATAATTAAATATGTTCCTGCACCTGCACCTCTCAGTGATGCAGTTACTTCCTGGGACTCCTGGCTATGTCCTTCGTATTAGCGATGCATTGCGTTATTTTATTATTCATTTTATTTCTCCTGATTTCTAACCTCCTTGAAGAGCAGCACCAACTATGGCTCTGGCTGCCCTGGACCAATTAAAAAAAAGTGTGATTAATGATTCAGCATCTCGCTGTGACAGGGTGTCTACACCCCACACAAGAGGTGAAAAGATTGTGGGCCTGACAGGCCAGTTAACACACTTAGAGGGTGGGTCTTGCCCAAGTCAAAGATGAATCCCAATTGGGGGAGGACCTGGGTGGCTCCCATAAAGGGAGGAAACCCAGAACAGAAGGTGCTGCAGGGAAAGAGGGAGCAACACTGCAGTCTCTCTAAGTACTGCAGAGTGCAGAGAGATACAGAGAAGCTACCCTGTGGAGTACGCTCCAGTGGTGAGCCCTGACAACAGGCTGGACCTCCAGAGAAGAAACCCAGGAGGGTGCTCAACTGAAGAGGAGCTTCAGGAGGGAGTTTCCTCTCCAATCAGGACCTGTACCAGGGTGTATAGGAGGGGTGAAGTAGAATCCATAGAGAAGGCCTTGGTTGTAGACAGCAGTGGAGGATCCAGAGGGAAGACTGCAGGGAGGTAACTCTTGAGTCTGCATTCTGCAGAAAAACTGGTAGGAGAGGACCCAGGAGGGATTAAAATCTTAAATGTGAGGAAGGGGCAGAAATTGCTTTTGTTGTGGTTTGTTTTACTTTTGAGTTTGGTTGAAAGGCTGCAGGAAAAGCCCTGGGGCTACTGCTCTGACAGATTGGGATGGAAGAGAGTCTTGATGGGGTGAAACAGCCTATCAATGATTAGTGTTGTGTGGGACCCTGTTGGTATGGGACACAGATACCCCAGAAGGGAGAGATTGTTAAAATGATCAGGCTAGAGGGCTGTGTGTTGGGGAAGAGGCCAGAGCTGCTCTTGGCAAGGGGCAATGAGGAAAGAGCTGCTATGACAGGCGTAACCACTGGGGGCGCACCAGTGGAGAGTCCGTTCCACACTTCTGCAATCATTCCTCAGCTAGGAATAATCCAGTAGTGGTGGGGAAAAAACAGCTAGATTCCCAAACGCTAGCCAGCCTCAGGATCTCCCCACCCTGTAAAACCCAGGGAGAAGGAGTGGCCTTAGCCGCATACCCTGAATATTTGGGCCACTTCACATCTAGGGGAAGAGTGAGTTACAGAGATGAGAGGCCTTTAAAGGAGATCTGAGCAAAAAACCATTTTTTTTTTCTGGCTTGGTGCCTGAACCAAAAAATTGTGTTCTGCCCAAAACGTCCGTCTTTTTGTTTAGTTTCCACATGTATGTTTTTAAATAAACAAAATGGAATCTAGCTACATTTCTAAACAACGTGACTTTGAAACTACAGTAAAATCACTTTGTTTAGAAAATGTCTAAACAAAACATTTTGACTTTCCTGTGCAGTGTTGTAGCCATGCTGGTCCCAGGATATTAGAGACACAAGGTGGGGGAGGTAATTTCTGATATATCTAAATGAAAACGTTGGTCCAATAAAAAAGAGTACCTCACCCATCTTTGGCTTTTTTGACTTATTTCCCCTTTTTAGAAGTCAAAACTACTTACCCAGTTTGACCCAAATTCACGATAGTTTTGATCAACCTGAAAACGCTTTGGCAAATAATATCTTGGTCGAAGAGTTTTCACCCAGCGCTGCCCCCCAGGGAGTGCCTTGGCGGGAGTGTTCTCTCCTCTTCAAAGAGCACTCCAGCTGAAGGGTCCTTGCTGCTTATACCTACATCAGCACAGCACGCGGAGAGATGAAGTCTCTCAGGAAGATTAATCCCAGGAAGAGTGGCTCAAAAATTTGCCATTGCTTTTACAACGCAATGGGGTATTGTCAATGAAACTTTTCACCAAAAAATCTCGCTTTGTATTTTAAATCTCTCCAAAATTCCTGGAACTTCTGAGCAAAGGGTGAAAATCCGTATGGGGGTGTGTGGTTTTTTGTTTTATGTTTTTTTTTAATCTTGAAATGGTGGTAACATGCCCAACTTCTGTGTCTCGTTTATTTTCCATTAGCGTTGTTTTGTTTTCTTTCTCTCCAGTTGGAAAACGGTCAAAGGGGGTGGGGGGGGGGAGTAGCCTTTGGGTTTCCTTCTTCTTTCTTAGTATTTTTAATTTTACCACAGTAAAACCAGTATTTCCCAAAGGGAATATTCCCATTGTCAGGCCAAGTGTAGTCCAGGGCCAGTTAGGTCATGATCAGTAACAACCCCTTCTTTCTGCACCCCTTCCAACTCCTCCTCTTCCCCCCCCCCCATCTTAAAGTCAGCCTGGAAAGCAAGAGGCAGACAGAAGAGATCATGGAGCACAGGTAGAATGTACTCATAGCAAGGCATACGGCTTAACAAGCAGGCTGCTGGATTTTGAATTCTGAGCATCCTCCGCACCACTCTGGATCAGGCCCTTGTGGCCGATACAGAACCGTATCTTCCAGCCTCTTGAAGCACACTGCACAGTAAGGGCACTATACAGCAGAACCAGTTAAAAATCAGGTATAGTCAGTTCTATGAAATTAAAACTCAGGGGACCTGATTCTCCTCTTAGAATCACAGAATATTAGGGTTGCAAGAGACCTCAGGAGGCATCTAGTCCAATCCCCTGCTCAAAGCAGGACCGACCCCAACTAAATCATCCCAGCCAAGGCTTTGCACGTACTAGTGCAAACCAGAAGTAATTCCATTGAAATCAATGGAGTTACACCAGTGTAGAATTGGAAGGAAAGGAGAATCCAGCTCAATATCTCTTTCACGGAGTAACTTTCAAGGTATGCTTTTAAATTAGCCTAGTGTCTCTCTTGGCGCACACCCCCCCCACCACCAATTGCTGCAAACACAGGAGCACAGCTCCCTGAAGGTAACCCCTATTCATACCTCAATATACATCAAATCAGGATTAATGGCTTCAAAATTACTCCCAAGAACTCTGGAGCTGGTATCAATCTTAGCCAAGCTGTACAGTAGATAATACCCATCACACACGCATATGCATATTTAATGCAAGGCAGAGAATTTCTATGGAGGAATCTATAGCTTTTAATCCAGTGATGAATCATTTATGGGATTTTGGATTATACACTTTGCACTGAATTAAGCTGTCTTTCTTAGACAAAACAAGCCCCCCCTGACATGATCTGCGTCATAGACCTGGCTGAGTAATGATGTCTCTTGCCAGGATGAATTATTTATTGGACTGTTGGATCACTCTCCTGGTAGTGAATTAAGCTGTTTAATTTTAAATTTGTTCAGAGTCATTCCTAAATACATAAAAAGGATTTTGTGTACATGAAATCATCATTTTTATTTTTAATCTGCCATTGAATTATTCATGGAGTTCAGGCTGCCCTTGCCTTGCGTCAAGTCAAGTTTTCGTTTAATGAAACAAAACCATGTGCCTGACCTCATTGCATGGCAGACCTGGCAATCCACCTTGCTTAGCTCTTGAGTGCTAAAGGAGCACTTGTGAATCGCCTAAGCCTTGTGTGAATGTGTGTGGTGGTTCTTTTTGAGTTTTTTTGGTTTTTTTTAACCTACTTCTAAAACTGTTAGAATCTGAAGGGTACAGGCTGCTGGGCCAGATTGTCAATTTACATGAATTGACAGAGTTCCACTATTGTACCAGTTTACACCAGTTGAGGACTTGGCCACTGGATCCACTTCTTAAATGTACACAACTCTCACTGGCAGATTCTCAACCCTTTGCCCTTTTGACATTGAGCTCATCGGTCCAGAGATGAAAGCTAAATTCACTTCCAGGAAATGGGGACACACTCTCTCTCAGCTGAGCTGGGAGTGGAATTCAAGCAGCATCCACTCAGTGTTTATGTCCTTGGTCCATTATCGAGCTAATGTAGAAGCTGAGGAGGGAATTAGGGAAATGCACAAATTCCAACCTTCTGAATACCGAAGAGATTCGTGGTGATCCATGTTCTGAGAATACATAAGCACAATTCATTTGTAATGTGGGGAGCAGTTGAAGGTGAACAACTGTGTGTTAGATCGTAGAATTGCACCCAGCTGGGCTGAATTCTAACCCAAGGGCTTGGCAGAGGGTTTTAGGACCCCATCCTACGAACCCAAAAGGTCAAAGGTGGCTTGCATATGAATCAGAGCTAATAGTACGAGGCCCTTCATTTAGCAACTGATTTGAAAATAGATGTAAATAAAATATCATTGCTGGAACTGGTGGAGCTGCCATACCTCCTGGCTTGAAGTGGTTTCTATCCTATACCGGGCTTACAGTTTAGTTCAATGGCTTTCAGCACCCCCACGATACAAATTGTTCCAGCACTCCTAATTGCTGGGGTTCTTGTTCCCATTGATAAAACCATTGTTAGAAACACAATGTGTTCCAGTTACCTCTTCAGATCTGATCCCGCTAACACTGAAATTGTTGGTAATTCTGCAGTTCCCTTTGGTGGTAGGATTCCATGTTTTATGCCGTTGGACTAGATGTCCTCCATCAGTTATGGCATCCTAGCTTTAAAAATAGGGTTGCCAACCATCTAGGGTTGTCCTAGAGTCTCCAGGAATTACAGATAATTTTTAATTAAAGATTAATGTCATTTGATGAAACCTCCAGGAATACATCCATCCAAACCTGGCAACCCTAGTTAAAAATAAAACCTCTTTAATAATGTGTAAGGCTGCACTGTACATCATAAGGAAACAGGTAAACAAGCACATTGCTCTATCTTTGGTAAAGGGTTAGTCTGCCAACCAGGGACCAGAGGCCCAGCTGATGTAAATCAGCATCACTCTTGGCCTCATGTTAAGGCCATTTCACACTTTATTCTAAGTTACTACTAAGAATACTTGGGAATTCTTCAGCATCTTTCATCTGAGTCTCTCAAAGTGCTTCGCAATTATCCATTAAAGTTTCTCAAGAGTGTTCAGAGACTCTAACGAATTATTGTAAAGCACTTTTGGTATTTTACAGATAGAGAAGCTAGGGTTCGGAGATGACTTTGGGCAACCTGTTTGTCACTGAATAAATACATGGTAAAACTGGCAGGAGAACCCAGGAATCCAGCCCTGACCACTACTTCATGTCTCATCTCCTTTCTCCAGGTCAGCTAGTATCTCATTTAAAGCCCAAAGTGGGAGAGGATTCCAAGAAGTCTGCTCTCCAGTGGTTTGAGATCTTTTGTTTATTGAGCAGGGTACTGCTACGTTTCTCCATCTCTCTGGCAGTGCAGAATGTGAAGGCCAGAGATGTGTTTATTGGGGAGAGGGGTGCAAATTGGGGCTGACTGTGTGAAGCCTGGCCCTTGTTATATGAGTGATGTATAGGGAGATCTGTGTATCTCTAAATAGTTAGTACTCAAACAGAGGCAGCATTGTTCCTGGGTTTTGCAGGACCAATAAAACATCTTGTTGTGTGCACTGCAAATTGTTTCTTGTGTGAAAATCTTTAAGGCAGCTCTTAACAGCATGTATTTATCAGAGGCTCTTCTTGCTCTTATATATGTTTTCCTCCCTTACTAATTGTGAGTGATCATGTGTTGTCCCAGTCTCACTGTTTCTAGGTGCCAAGGGAATATACTTTGGCGGGATAGAATGTTTTCATTTCTTTTTTTCCAGATAACTTGTAGTTCCAGCTGCCCCTCTCTCCAGGGGTGGAAAAGAACACTCACCACTCATGGTCTTGTGCAGGGCTCAGGGCTGTTACATGTTGGGAGAGACTGGGACATTATTTCAGTTCAATTCTGTCACAAAAATGGATATGGAAGCTTAATGTAGTCAGGAATTTGTCTGAGCGAGAGCACCACCAATAAACCAGTTCCCACTGCCCATCTTAGACCGTGCTGGGCCATTAGTTCTACAGTAACTGAGAGAAGAGTGACTCACAACAGCGCCTATTGCAGCAACTTCTGATCCTTTAGCGTTGTCCCTTCCGTCACTTTGGAGACTGGACAGGCCTGTGTTACAAGGTAATAGGGCTTTCTTTCCTCTGTGGGTGACCTAGTATGGGATCTTTATATCCCTTTGGGGTAGCTTGCTATTGTCTGTCTTCTAAAATGAGTGATGTCTGCTTCTTCTGTGGGATCCTGCACTTTCCATGAGTGGCAACTGCTCTCCTCCCTGGTCCTAATCTTTCCTTTATTGCATTAGGATAAGCATTCATCAGCCAGAATTCAAAGGAAGTAAGAACTCTCCAGCAGCAGTGGTCTCAATGGAACTGGTTTATAAGGTTTGTTGAGCAGTTCTCACAAGAGAGATGCCCAAGGAGGGACATAGTGATGAATGTAGACCCTGGGGAGGAGTAGACCACTTTCAGAGTCTGTGTAGGACTTTCATATATCCGAGCGGTGTAAAATCTGTGAATTTATTGAGTCAATAAAACCACGTGGCCCATTAGCTGGAGAAGGCAAACAGAAAACTTGATCTTGCTTTACCTTCTACCAAGCGAGGCTTGCAAGTGGACAAGGAGTAGCGAGTAAGACCTTGCGAAGGTGGTGGTTGTGACGGTGACTCCAGACTCATGTAGGGCAAAAATTCTAGGCTCACCTTTGGATGTCTCCTGTGGATGTGTCTGTGTAATATTAAAGGAAGAAAGTACTACTTTGCGTCTCCCAGGTGCTAATGATGACCATATTAGTATTTCATATTGGCTCTCAGGCCCACACCTTCAAAGGTATTTAGGTTCCTAATTCCCATTGACTTCATAGGCATTAGATGCCCAGATACCATTTGAGATTCTTGGACTCAGCTGAGGAAGCACCTTTATGGAAAAAATATCTATCACTTGCTTTATGATAAATCCTGTAGGAAGCAAATGTGAACACAATGCAGGGAGATTCCACCCCCCCCCCCCCCAAAAACCCACTCACCATAGCTGCTCCAAGCCCTTAATTAACTCCTTTCCTCTGCACTTTGCCAAGCTTGACTGGCTGAATATTCTTCCATAGGGGCAGCATTCACCAATTAACTTCCCCACTCCAGTTTTTCATCATCTCCCCCAGTATCGTTGAGTTTTCATGCAATAATGGTACCGTGTGGCACTTTCCAGTGCAATGTCTCTAGTTTCACAAATCTTGATGAGGAGAGGAATGTTCCAAGACCAAAACGAGAGTCCTGATTTATTGCATAGAAACAACTCCCTGTATCTTCTTAGCAGCAGCATGAGAAAGCCTGGGGATTTAGCTTAAGCTTTATAATTCACATTGAAATTCATTGTATCTCATACCTCTTGTAAGGACCACATTTTGAATTATACACAGAACCCTATTAAACAGGTACTCATTAAAGTACAGCACCTTATCGATTCTTCCTGGGTTTTGTTGACAGTGCACATCAAACACAAGCTGTTAAGAGCTGTTCATTTTCCTGGTAGTGTATGATCGTAATGCATTACATGACAAAATAATGTGTTTACATGACAGATTTAATGCCTGATCCGCTGCAGGAAATGCCTTTGCGCGCCAGAAGAGAAGAGGAAAAAGTAACATACTTCCGAGTGTCTATTAATTCTTAACTAATAATAAATTGCAGCGATAGGATCCTGATAGAAAAGGATGTGAGAGCCACATGAACAGTGGAGGACTTCACGAGGATTGCAATGAATACTAAATGCAGACCTAATAACTACAGCTAACATGAAGAGCTCTCCAGGTTGGGGGGAACTGCCAAACAGCCCCCGATGGCTACTGCTGTTCACCCAATGGGGTTGGTTCTTCCTTGTCAGACTGAAAGTCTCCGTGGGACTTGGTGAAATGCATGTTGGGATAAACCTACCAAAAGTAGTGCTGGCAAGAAATTCTGGCTGCTCCATTTACGGCAGCCAACAGACATGCTGAAAAGAAAGGTAATGTTCATAAGAGAATGTCTGTGGTGGTTTCTTAGGGACCGTCAGTGGGCCTGGTTCTCCGCTATCCCATCTTTGCACATGAGGCATTGACAGGGCAAAGCCACTTTTGAGCTCTCTGTATTCTGGGTCTGTGCCTAGACCCAAGTTAGAACAGCGCTGAGGTTGCTCTAATTTATGCTCTGCTTCCATGGGCCCTGCGATGCAGAGAAGAGATGTAATGTAGTACGTGCTGGGCACACGTGGATGAGTCCGTGGCTTGCCCATGAGCTTGGGACTGGGAGCACGGCCAGTGGAAAACCCTTGAGCCAACTCTGCACTCTCTGGGGGAAGGGGGGGAGGTCCCCTCCTCTGGGATTTAGAGACCCATTTCTACCCACTTTAAAGCCCCTGTGGGCTGCCAGAGTGGTGTAGAGTGGGCCTTACTGTCACTTACTTAAACACACAGGTATTTAAATTAAACTTGTGTTGTCCCTAAATCAAGGGGCACCTCCCTAGCTGGTGTGAAATAGCATCGCCCCATTGTGGTCAGTGGAGGGATGCTGACTCTCACCAAGTGAGACTATAGCCCCATAGCCTTTGGAAGTAGGTTCACTTCAATCATTCCCAATGGATCAAAGTAGCTGTACCTCAACACATGAATTTTGAAAAATACTATTATTCATGTGATAGTTTTAATGCTTAATATTTCTGTAGCTGGCCACAGTTGCCTTATTCAACATCTGCCCTTTCCCATGGGAGGTGTGGCCTAGTCCACTCCCTCTGGTTGATGGAAAGCCCTGCCCCGTTGTGCTTCACAGCCCAGAAAAGCTCCATCCTGCTATCGTAGACCAATTCCAGGGACACGCACTTGGAATTGGCTGAGCAATATTCAGTCACCTTAAAAATCTCCAGTCCGAGGCCAGCTGTATCTAGTCCTCTTTAAAAAGACACCCACACGCACTGGTTTATTGCAGGTCTGAGCGAAGAAGGAATTGGTATGTGTGAAAACAATGCCGTAATAATGACATACAACCAAAGGGAAGATGATAAACCTGTTAGCTCTCTATATTTACTGAGGGAGTTGGTTTGGGGAACAGTGGATCAAACTAGTTTTAAACTGCTGGTGGCTTCCTCCTTTTCAGTTTTTTTTATGGCTTTCTCAATCGCTTTACTCACCTGCCACCAGAGGCTTTTATTTGCTGATAAGGGCTGTTAACCCGTTGGAAAGTCAGAACAGTAAAGTTTGATATAAAATGCCACAAACTGTGTTGGCAGGTTAAAGCTGATCCTGTCAGGAGTGAATGAAGCACACGGGAGAATGTTTGGGGTTTTTTAGGGGAAAGCACGCTCTCTGTGAAAGCCAAGCAGAGGAGTGAAATCCCAATAAAGCAGTGAAATAAGCTCTCTGCTGCACCCTCCCATGGCCTGAGCTGTAGATGATGGGCAGAGAGGAGTTTACCCTGCTTGTTCTGTTCCTCCTTTTGCAGCTCAATCTCTAATGACTGGTTTAAAGAGGAGTGCTTAGCGGATGGAGCTTTGTAATGGAAAGGGTTAGTCTCCAGACTGTGTTCACCTTTAAATGCAGGGGAGGTGGCCTGTCTGGGGAAGGGGCATTTATTTCTGAGGCAGTTGCCATTTAGCATTTCAGTTCAGTTGCAGAGTGTTAGACAGTGGCTTGTTCCCTCTCAAGGTGATGTCCTAGTCATTTTCCTCCTTCTGGAAGGGAAGTAGTTGAGACTACAAAACACAAGCCTTTAAAACTGCAAACTCCTCGCTTCCTCATAACGGCCTTCAGACTTGCATGTTTCGCTGATTCCAGGCCAACAGAGAGACCTTAATTGCCATATGGTGTTTTTGGGGGACGGGGGAACGAGGAAAATATTAATGGGGGAGATTTTTCAAAGGTATAACTGGACGCGAAGCACCCAACTCCCATTGACTTTCAATTATACTTAAGCACCTAACTCCCTTTGAAAAACCCAGCCTTTACTGATGTATAACAAGAAAAGGAGGACTTGTGGCACCATAGAGACTAACAAATTTATTTGAGCATGACCTTTCGTGAGCTACAGCTCACTTCATCGGATGCATTCAGTGGAAAATACAGCTGTAGCTCACGAAAGCTTATGCTCAAATAAATTGGTTAGTCTCTAAGGTGCCACAAGTCCTCCTTTTCTTTTTGCGAATACAGACTAACACGGCTGCTACTCTGAAACCTGATGTATAACGGTACTTTTCATATACAGCTTTGCAGAGTGATCCATCTTGGGCAATCTGCTCTCTATTCCACTACCTCCTCTCACTAATCTTTGCCTTCAACTCTTCAGTAGAACCAAGCCATTACATAAATAGTTTTCCTGAGCACTTAAAAAAAAGAAAAAGAAAAAGCAAGGATCAGGATGTAAGACTCAATCCACTCTGTTTCCGTTTGGTTATTTTCAGATGGTATTGTCATCCCAATAGGTAGCTTCATCTGGCAAATTTTGGAGGCTGCACCTGCTGCTGGGTTATTTGGTTAACTTTATTCTTTTGCTGTAATCCACTAACCTATCTGGCTAAGTGATTCTGCAGATATTGCTGATTGCTGTTTAATTTTTACTTCTGTCACATAGGTACACGTCTTGCTTACAACAGAACAGAGGGAAGGGTGGTAGGTTCACCCTGGCCACCAAGTTAATTTAGCCTGAAGAAAGCCACATTCACCCTCTTGCTGCCTGACAAAAAGCCCACAGGGATGGGACTGCCATCCCCTTCAACCAAATGGGCTGGGACCACTATTGCTGATTGCACCAACTGATTTGCTTATTTTCCCCAATATGGAAACTATTACTTCAAAGCTCCCTGCAGTCAGTTAGCCTGGAAGGGAACAGTTAAAAGGTCCAGATCCTCAAATGTATTTAGGTGCCTAACTCCCATTGTAATCAATGCTGCCTTTTGGGTGCTCTGGGGGCCACATGTAGATTCAAACCATGGGATTTAGGATTGTTATATTGTGTTTGTTGGATTCTGGTTACCTGTTAATAAATGGAGCAGCTTGTAAAATGCAAAGGTTGGTGGAGTAGTGGAATACAAGTGACTTTTAGAGGACACACTAGGGCTTCTCTACCAAACGCTACTCAAAATAATTTTTTCCTGTTGTCTGTGAAATTAGAGGCAGCTCTTTAAATGTATTACTAATTTGTCATCTTTCCCAAATATGCACTAGCATCCTTAAATGCTCTTTTGCCCCGTATTTGCTCTTCACTCTAGAAAGTCAACACTACAATAGATTCCTGTATAACTCCATACCTTTAAGACCAGAAGGGACCATTATGATCTAATCTGACCTCCTGCATAACACAGACCAGAGAACCTCATACAGTAATTTCTTCAGCACTCTTTTCAGTAGTGTTATGTTGATAGTAATATCTTTTGGGGGTCACCTGTAAAAGTGGGTTCTGACCACCTGTGGTTATTAAGGATCCTCTGGCACTTTTCATCTGAGGAAAGGAAAGGTATTAATTCCAGTTCTCCTCACCACGTTCTACCTTCAGAAGCTACTTTCTGCTTCTTTCAGAGTAACAGCCGTGTTAGTCTGTATTCGCAAAAAGAAAAGGAGTACTTGTGGCACCTTAGAGACTAACCAATTTATTTGAGCATAAGCTTTCGTGAGCTACAGCTCACTTCATCGGATGCAAGTGAGCTGTAGCTCACGAAAGTTTATGCTCAAATAAATTGGTTAGTCTCTAAGGTGCCACAAGTACTCCTTTTCTTTTTGCTACTTAAATTCTCTGTGCAGTTACAACAGAATTAACGGTTGTGCAATGTTGCTCAGTGCTGCTAACAGCTGCTGCCTTTCTCCTCAAAGGTGTCTGCATTTTGGTGACGGATTTAGTGATCTCATTATCTAGTTCATATCTATTTAGGTTTATAAGTGCTTTCACATCCTGTGATAGACAGATATAAAATATGTATATAATTATACATAATATATTCAGTAAGTAGCAACATTCCTCCAATGGTTATTGGATAAATATTTATGAAACTTACTCAGTACGTCTGTTGTTTTCTCTTACAAACTGTAACATCCAAGTGTTGTATAATTAGCTGTTAATTCTCATGAATCGTAGCCTCTGTGATAGTAAAGTATGGTGTGAATCCACCCATTCTTCAGAGACTTCGTGCATAAAGAGACAGTTATTACTGTGGTGGCTTTCTTTTCACCACCACAAGGAAAGTTTGTGATCACATTGGGTATTAAATTTTCAAAAGGAGATCCATCAGAGTGATTAAAATTAGGGCTGTCGATTAATCACAGTTAACTCACGTGATTAACTCAAATTAATTGCAGTTTTAATCACACTATTAAATTTCAAAAAAAGAAAAGGACTTGTGGCACCTTAGAGACTAACCAATTTATTTGAGCATAAGCTTTCGTGAGCATCCGATGAAGTGAGCCGTAGCTCAAATAAATTGGTTAGTCTCTAAGGTGCCACAAGTCCTCCTTTTCTTTTGCAGATACAGACTAACATGGCTGCTACTCTGAAACCTGTTATTACATTTCAATTGTTCTATTTAATAAATATTGGATATTTTTTACATTTTCATATCTTGTATTCTGTGATTTCGATTACAACAAAGTATATATTATTACAAATATTTGCACTGTAAAAATGATAAACAAAAATAGTATTTGTTCACCTCATACAAGTGCTGCAGTGCAAGCTCTTTGTCCTGAAAGTGCAACTTAGAAATGTAGAATTTTTTTGTTACATAACTGCACTCAAAACCAAAACAATGTAAAACTTCAGAGCCTACAAATCCACCCAGTTCTACTTCTTGTTCAGCCAATGGCTAAGACAAACAAGCTTGTTTGCATTTCCAGGAGATAATGCTGCCCGCTTCTTATATACAGTGTCAACAGAAAGTGAGAACAGGCATTTGCATGGCAGTTTTGTAGCCGGCATTGCAAGGTATTTACGTGCCAGATATGCTAAACATTCGTGTGCCCCTTCATGCTTCGGCCACCATTCTAGAGGACATGCTTTCATGCTGATGATGCTCATTAAAAAAATGTGTTAATTAAATTTGTGACTGAACTCCTTGTGGGAAAATTGTATGTCCCCTGCTCTGTTTTACCTGCATTCTGCCATATATTTCATGTTATAGCAGTCTCGGATGATGACCCCGCAGATGTTGTTCATTTTAAGAACACTTTCACTGCAGATTTGACAAAACGCAAAAAAGGAACCAATGTGAGATAGCTATGGTATTCGACCCAAGGTTTAAGAATCTGAAGTGCCTTCCAAAATCTGAGAGGGATGAGGTGTGAACCATGCTTTCAGAAGTCTTAAAAGAACAACATTCCGATGTGGAAACTACAGAACCCAAATCACCAAAAAAGAAAATCAACCTTCTGCTGGTAGCATCTGACTCAGATAATGAGCATGCATGGGTCCACACTGCTTTGGATTGTTATCGAGCAGAACCCATGATCAGCATGGACACATGTTCCCTGGAATGGTGGTTGAAGCATGAAGGGGCATATGAATCTTTAGCGCATCTGGCACATAAATATCTTGCGATGGCGGCTACATCAGTTGTCACTTTTTGGTGACATTGTAAACAAGAAGCATGCAGCATTATGTCCTGCAAATGTAAACAAAGTTGTTTGTCTTAGCAATTGGCTGAACAAGAAGTAGGACCGAGTGGACTTGCAGGCTCTAAAATTTTACATTGTTTTATTTTTAATGCAATTTTTGTACATAATTCTACATTTGTAAGTTCAACTTTCATGATAGAGATTTCGCTACAGTACTTCGTATTTTTCAATTCACTTAATACATTTCTTTTGTTTTTTACAGTGCAAATACTTGTAATAAAAATAAATATATAAAGTGAGAATTGTACACTTTCTATTCTGTGTTGTAACTGAAATAAGTATATTTGAAAATGTAGAAAACATCCAAAAATATTTAAATAAATGGTATTCTATTCTTTAACAATGCGATTAATTTTTTAAATCGCTTGATAGCTCTAATTAAATATTTGTAACTTGCTCTTCTACTTCACTCTAGGGAATATTGACGTGGAACTAGACTTGAAATATTGTATTGAGCTGATAAGATCTGCTCTTTCAATAAGTCTGTATCCTGGAAATAGAATGTAAATCTCTTAATGAATGAAATAGCCTGAAAATTCATAAACCAAGAAGCAGGCTGTGCTAGTGAATCTATACCAGGAATGACCGGGCTAGCTCTGGTGAGCTGATTAAAGATTTATACTTCTTATGGAGCACAGTTGCCTTTTTTGTGGGAGAGGGGTGGAGAGACGAGACTACTCCTGTGTATGAAACATGCCTTTGTCCTCACCAGTGCAAATTATAAATTCCCATTATTATATTGTTTCATTTAAATTTTATACTGCAATGTTGGGTCACCTGTGCATTTCTGATAACACAATGCATTACTCACTTGTCTCATATCACCTTTAGGTATTCCCTTGTGTCCATTAGCACAGTCTACCCTCCATCTGCTGACGTAGGGGTGATAGCTCTACTTTCCCTTAATGGCGCTTGCATCCCACTCATCCATTAAGCAGTCACATTCTGTCCAAACCTGAAATAGGCTTTTCTGTGTGTTCCCTCTGTCTTGTTCTCATCAAATGCAAATGCCATTGTCTCCTCTGGATTCCCAGTCACAAGAAACACATTTACAGGGTAAAAAGTGCCATCCCGGGTGGCTGGATCTGGGAAAGTTGAGGACAAATGCTCTTTGCTCCTCTTCTATTATGCTACCTTTCCCGACCCTCAGCCAAACTTCAGTGACATCTAAGGAATTTTCAAGAGGCGGGACTGTTAGAGAGCTTATTCCTTCACTCTCCCACTCCCCTGGTCCTTCTCGCATGAACAGAGAGCAACAATACCCAAAGTCCGAAGGTGCAAACAATTTGATGTTTATTGGGGTGAACTTCCAGCAAGCTTAAATCCAAGTTCCTTCTTCCTTATTTTCGAATCCCAACTTACTTCCTGTTTGCCCCTAATTTATATAGTAATATTCTTAGCTATACCCTAACCAATCATTCTACTGAAATTTACCTAACCAATCCTAATATATTGTAACATGATTAGCTAACCAATTATGTCCCACCACCTTAATTAGTTTACACCCAGCAAAATTAATTATACAGCAGACAGAAACAATCACAGAAGCAGACAGAGACCATGCAAATAAACAATAGCAAAGTGGGAACTATAATGACAAAACAACACAGAAGTGAGGATTTCACAACTACATCTATAAAGACATAAGGGTTTCCCAGCTGTGTCTATTGATAAGTGAGTTCTTACCAGACAGAAAACTATCAAACTAAATTTCCTTTTACATCTTCTAGGCTCTTCCCTTTCTCTGGAGGTGATAGATCGGATCCCCTTCCTAACAGCCCCAGATTGACTAGTTTGGAATGTGAGGAGGTGACCGTTCGCTTCCCAGCTTATGGCTGCCTTTGCTGCTTAGCCAAAGGCATTGGCCTAAGAACAGGGCCTCAGACTGTCACAGTGAGAGAAGGCCCTTACACAGATTCTTTCTTGTATACCTCTATTAGTAGCTAAATGATAAACATATACCTAAATTCTTAAAGTATAGGCCTTTACAGGCAGACCTGAATATCTATAGCCTAACAGGGACCACACTGAGTCACTTCCAGGTGAACAGTACTTGGACTACACTCCATTTGGTTGTAAGCACTTTAGGGCAGAGCTTATCTCTTACTTGGTAAAGTGCCTTGCACAATGGGGCCTTTATCTTGGTTGGGGTCTTTAGGCATTATTTTAACGCCAATAAATAATAGTACACTCCTCCTTTTCTAGCCTTAATTGGGGATGACTTCCTATTGATGATGAAACCTTCCAGGCATGTGGTCTGCACTGGTATGGAAGCAAAGCCAAATAGTGAAATTGTTGAACTCACATATGACTGTGTATAGTCTAAGGGGGACAAAGCCGCTGCCCAGACAGCTGTGTCTTGGGTACTTGGAGACACAATGCTCAAGAATCTCTATCCCAGCACAAAAAGGAAAGACCTCACTTTACAGCTAGCAGAAGCCGTCATAGCCAACAGTTTGGTTTATGTCATGCCCTAGTTCCAGATGGGTTGGATCAGGATAGCACAGTATGATGACTGGTATTACTGGTACAGACAGGTTTCAGAGTAACAGCCGTGTTAGTCTGTATTCGCAAAAAGAAAAGGAGGACTTGTGGCACCTTAGAGACTAACCAATTTATTTGAGCATAAGCTTTCGTGAGCTACAGCTCACTTCATTGGATGCATCCACAAGGTGCCACAAGTACTCCTTTTCTTTTTGGTACAGACAAGAATTGAGACTCTAATAAATGAGGCAGTCAGAGATCTCTTGGTTTTCAACAGGCTGCCTCTTATAGGGCCTTAGTCTTTCTCAATAGACTAGCTCAATCAGATGAGGGATAAACCCAGGGAGATGAGGATTGTGTGCTTACCCATTGCTTCCCCTCACTGGCTGAGATGGATCCCCAATATGTTAAAATGCTTAACTCTGGGGTGTCTTTCATATCTGAATACTTGTCGCGCCTTAGAGACTGACAAATTTATTTGAGCATAAGCTTTTGTGGGCTACAGCCTACTCCATCAGATGCATAGAATGGAACATATAGTAAGACGATATATACACACACACACATACAGAGAACTATTTAGTCTATTCTTTTGCCTAGACTAAATGGACACAAATCTGACATCAGGAATCATAACATTCAAAAACCAGTAGGAGAACACTTCCACCGCTCTGGTCACTCAGACTCCAAGGAGAAACTGCTGAACTGGAATTAATTTGCAAACTAGATACCATTAACTTGGGCTTGAATAGAGACTGGGAGGGCTGGGTCATTACACAAATTGAATCTATTTCTCCATGTTAAGTATCCTCACACCTTCTTGTCAACTGCCTGAAATGGGCCATCTTGGTTATCACTACAAAAGATTTTTTTCTTCCTCCTGCTGATAATAGCTCATCTTAATTAGCCTCTTCGAGTTGGTATGGCAACTTCCACCTTTTCATGTTCTCTGTATGTGTGTGTATGTATGTATGTATGTATAATCTTCTGACTATATGTTCCATTCTATGCATCTGATGAAGTAGGCTGTAGCCCACAAAAGCTTATGCTCAAATAAATTTGATAGTCTCTCTAAGGTGCCACAAGTACTCCTGTTCTTTTTGCGGATACAGATTAACACGCCTGCTACTCTGAAAGCTTTCATATCTGAGCGTGTCAAAATAGTCCCTAGCCAATGCTTACTTCAGGTCCATGAAAATGGTGTTGCATTAGCACGTGGATTATTTTTGCATGGTTTCCCAAAAGACAACAGCCGGAATACATGCTCTTTTGAAGTCAAGTAGCACTGACATAGGGACCCATTTTGCCAGCCCGCCTCCCTGGTCTCAGGTGCATCTCCTTTCAGGATGCCTTTCTTCCTATTTCATCTTCCTGGACTAGACATAGCAAGGAAACTGCAGAAATACTGTCCTACACTGGCATTTCTCATTCTACTTTCAGACATCTACCAAGCATGCTCGCTAAACCAAAAACTTCCTTTGTTGGATTCGCTGGGCAACAGTAGCCACATCTCTTGTCTGGCTCTCCTTAAACCATAGATGGGGCCAAATGGCCCATTCTTCCTCACCCCACTGCTCCTCTCCCTTTCTCTGGATGCCTAATAATAAAAGCAAAGGAGCTGTTACACAGCACCTTCTGCACTGTGGCAAAACTCAGCCTTCACTACTGCAGGATCGGGTTTAGTTTGTGGGAATATTTGTATCAAAACCCAAGATCCTAATAATGCAACCACTCCAGCAGCTTCCTGAATTCTGCCACAGGACACACAAGAGTGAAATAGTGGAAGGACATCTTGGTTTGGTTCAGCAAAGAGTCTTCTGGCAGCTGTAAATAAGTCTTTCCCCTAGACACCTTGATGGGTTTCGTAATGAGTGAGCACAGAAGCCTCGCAGATAATCCTCTTTAGTCTTTTTAGGAGCACCAAGAATGCTCCAGTTATTAATTCTTCTTTTATTTTCCAGCTCATCAAGCATACTGGTCCGGCTTTTATCCTTATTCGGGCTGGAAATGAGGTCATAATGTCCTGAAACAGTATCCTCTGACATTGCCATTCTACCACCTCCACTCTAAGTGTAAAGACCACACCATTTCAGAAGGCATGCTCATTTCCTGTTGGGTGTTTTGTGCACCAGTTCTTGGGTCCTGGAAGTTAACATACTAATTTCTTGCACTTCAGTTTTCGCCTGCGGTATCTGTTCTTACTCTGGACTTCCAATAATTTCCCCTGTGATGCTTTCACTGTGCTTCCCTACCTTGCCTTGTAATTAGTAATTATTGCTTTTATAACTGCTTAAAAATAAAGCTTTCCAGCGACTAATTTTCCCATGTGACATTTTCTATGCAAATATGTTCAAGTAGAACCACAATACACCTCCCAGTTCACCATTACCAGCAGCATGTCAGAATCTGAAACTGGACTAAATGGATCCAGAAATACTCCAGCACCTCTGAACTTAAGTGCAAGGAATTCATAGGCTTCCTGAATTTCAGATGATGGTTGCCCATAGCAAATTTTAAATGTCATTTCCAGATGGTGTGAAAACCATACTACTTGGAATAAAGCAGCTCTATTGGATACACAAATTGTCAGTATGATACAGTTAATGATATCACTCCGTTCAGAGATTTTAAAACCAGAAGGGACCATTCTGATGGTCTAATCTGACCTACTGTGTAACACAGGGCATAGAATTTCAATCAGTGATTCTTGCATCAAACTCATAACTTCTGGCTCCACTCGAGCATCTCTCTTGATTTAAAGACTTCAGGTGATGAAGACAAACTCCTTTCCTAAGGAAGTTGTTTCAATGGTTAATTGTCCTCTTTATTAAAAAAAATCACACCTTATCTCTAGTCTGAATTTGTTTAGCTTCATCTTCTAGCCAGTGGGTTGTCTTTATGCTTCTCTCCTCTCTCTCTCTTCCCCCCTGCTAAATTTTAAAGAGCTCTCAGCTAATAGAAATCTTCTCCCCTTGTAGATACTTGAGCCACCTCTTAACCTTCTCTTGGCTAAACTAAACAGATTTTGCTTCTTTAGTCTCTCTCACTGTAAGATAGGTTTTCTGGAAGAAGGATGTTGGTTATGCCCAGTTGCACTTCATGAGTATCTGTAATTGAGGGAGCAGTAAGAAGCAAGTATTTACATTGTTGGCCCACTTTCTGATAACAGAAAATAGATTTGCTGGAGAAAGGGAGGGGATCAGCAAGGGAACCAGAACCAAGCCTTCATCTTCTCAGGATGGGTACATTAAGTAAGTTTCCTTCTCACCTGTCTTCATGATTCAAATTAACAGGCAACTAATGGAAAAATTAATCAACACTGTTTCATCCATCTCCATCACAGAAAGGCAGGTGAACATTAAACTACCTTAAACATTAAATTTTTATGATCAAATTGAGATTCCATAGAAATACAGTTAATTAAAGTTTTAGAAGAGCATATCACTTCAATTTATATGGGAAGCTTGACTGACCATGGACTCTGAAGAGCTGGGGAGTAGAAGAAAAGAACCTTAACTTTCCCACAACTTGGCAGCCCTAATCTGTGCAAATGGGTTTCCTTTTATAGACAGCTCCACAACTGCAATTAATCATTCATGAAATGATTATTGTGCTGGAAAATGGGACCAAAGTGACTGATAAAAGAGTTTTTGAGATGTAGCGCTAAATAGTCCTGGGGATGGGAACAGAGAGCCATTGTGAATAACCTACCAGGAAGGACTTTCCTGGAAATGGCAGCAGATAAGTAGATTTGCACCCAAAATGAAATCAGAAAATCTTTTAACCCACTCCCAGGTCTCTTTCACTTCCCCACTCTCACAGCTCCCAGCAAGTTTGGCTGTGTATATTGCACTAGCACCGAAGAGCCACAATCAGGACCTCAAAAACAACAAGGAGTCCTTGTAGCACCTTGGGGACTAACAAATAAATTGTTATTTGTCTGTATCAGCAAGAACAAACATGGCTACCACTCTGAAACCAATCAGGACCTCGTTGTACCAGGCACCGTACACACAGGTGTAACAAAAAGATGGTCCTTGCCCCCAAGAGCTTAAAACCTAAGTACATCTGCTTGTCTGAAATGGCAGATATTTGGAGCTCATTTGTACGAACTCTTATTCATGTGAGCGAGCTCTTACTCAACAGGGCTTTCTGTGAATGAGTAAAGGTAGCACAACCTCGCACTTACGTTTCAGGAGATTTGGGAGACTGGGTTTTGCTGGTGCGGCTGAGAGGATCCCATGATTTTAAGCAACCTCTAAGCTTGTGTATACACATTTTCCAGAAGGTTAGAATTTACACCTGCAAGTCTTTCTGCTATGGAACATTTATACAATAAATATCAATGTTTCCGTCCCTTACGGAACTGATGTTTTTCTCTCCTTGTGGAGGGCTGCTGTAGGGTAACTAACTATTTAGATCTCTGTGGATATGTCTACACTGAAGTGTAAGCCCAGGGTTCAAAGTCAGGCTCAAGCCTAACCCCCGCTTCTGTCTACACACAAATTGCACTAACCCAGGATCCAGCAGGGATGGAGGATCTGAGCCTGAGTCAAGCTGGGACTCGGGGTTCAATCCTTTTGCTTTGCAATGTAGACACAGCATGACTGGACTCGTGCTCTGGGAGGCTGTTGAAAGTATCCCACAATCCTATGGACTAACTTTCTTTGTCCTCTGGACAGTCAAGTTTTCCCACACTACATTATGAACAAAGGGCTAGAGCAGCCACATTTTGGGAGGCTGCTAGGAAGCCTGGGATATGGGTGGTTTGGACTTGGGCCCGCAGTGTAAGCACTGAAGCTCCAGGTTAGGATCCAGGATTCAACAGTTCCTAACCTGGGGTTATAAACGAATGTAGATGCTCAAGTCCTAGGTTAGCAGACCCTGGGTCTGCTAACTCAAGTTTTACTAACCCTGGGCTTACACGGCAGTGTAGACATACCCTGTGTGTGTATGAGAGAGAGAGAGAGCAAGAAGAAATAATTGTTAGTAAGAATCTCCCCCTGAATACTGAGGGTATGTTAATAAGAGGTGGGTTTTTGTGGAACAGTTTAACTGTTCAGTCTAAGGCATGCAAAGCAAACAAACAGTCTATTCTGAGTTTACATTATTCAATAAGCATCACAATGAGTGTTATGGAGATACATTTAGCTTTTGACTACAGTTGTATGGTGCAATATAACTTGGTTTTCTGTAGTGTTTTTCATATATGAAGGGACCAGATCTCATGCTTCAGGGCTTAAACTATCTCTAACTAGTGGAGGCTAGGAAGAAAACCTGTCCCTAGGGAAATTAGCCCCAAACTGCCTACAGCATGGTTTCCTGTACCTTCTTCTGAAACATCTGGTACTGGCTTCTGTCAGAGAGAGGTTGCTGGACTACTGTCTGATCAAGAATGGCAATTTTGGGTTCTCAGTTACACAAGCCCATGTACAGTCATTGAGCAACGATCAGTTTGCAAGCACATCTGACTCAACAGGTATCTATCAAATTAGGTGCTAACACACAAATGACATGCCCATCTGTAGGTGCACATGCAAAGTGTGCATACAGTTATACACACAAATGCAAGAAAACTTTCTCTAGACTTTTTGTGCTATAGTCACTTGACCACTAGAAAAATAGAATGAGACCAGCAACGCATTTCACACTCTTAGCACATAAACGCTATCATGTGTTGTTGGTTTTTTTTTTGTTTTTGTTACTCTAAAGTGGTTTGATGGGATGTGTAAACTCTACACTGGCTGAGAAGGAGGTAAGTACAGTTTGAGAGCACTTTTAGCCCCACCTCGTTCCAATAGGAGGGGGTGTCAGGCTCAAGGAGGAATTAAAAGGAAGGAGTTCAGTTCAGAGGAGACCTAGGAAAGAGGTGGTCTGGAGTTCCCCCTCTGTGGAGCAGGCCTGACAGAACCCGGTGGAGGGGGAACCATCGGAAAAGTACAGCAGTGGACTTAGCTCCTGTAGTGGGTATTCCTGTTGGCTGGCGTTTGGCACAAGGGCGGAGCACTGAGGAGAACTTAAGATGGACTCAAAGTTCTAGCCTGGGATGGATGGAAGTTGCTTAATTTGTATTTTTGTCTGGTGGTTGGATTTTGCTGAGGGACTCTGAGCGGAATCCATGTGTGCTGCTGTCCTGGAAGAAGAGCGAGACTGGCGGGGGGTGGAGGGGAGGGCAAAAGACACAGTGGTATTTGCCATTATTTTGTTGGATGTTCTTTGTTTAGGATGTTGATACCCCGAAAGGGGTCGAACTATTGTGTGACCTGGCCAGAGGGCCACCTCACCACAGTACCAGACCGCTGAAGTCCCGAGGAGGAGAGCAAGGTAGGGTTGCTACAATGCCATGTCACACCACAAGGGGGCACTCCAAGGAGGTGTCAGAGGTGTGAAGAAGGAATCTTAGTTCTATGTGAAATGTCACTACTAGGCTACACATAACCACAAAACAAAATATCTAGTAGCAGCATTAACAAACCCCGTGTTATGAATACATGTAGACCATATTTACACAGTATACATTCTTATTTTTCTCAGGAATGAGATGCGTGAGATGGCTAGAAAACCATCTAGAAAAGATGATAGAAAAGATCATAGAAAGTAGAAAGATAGAGACGTTCCTTGAAAACATAGTATTCATTTGGCCATGAGGTGCCACTATTTTCCAGTGTTTCAAACAGCAGAGGCAGTCGTGCTTCATTTTGTTCATTGCCACTCCCTCATTTTTCTGGGGTGCAACAGTGTTCTCATCACAGCAGAGTCATTTTGTGGATAGAGGTGATAATGCCAATAAAATGAACTCCGTCTTTTCTCAGTATCTTTGAGGAGAAAAACACTTACAGAACTTATGGTAAAATATTTTTCTAACCAGACACACACTGCATTGTTTGCCTTGAGTAAACCATGGATAAATGTTTCCTTGCGCTTTTATGTACAGTGGGACTTCACAAGAAATTTACCACTGACGAGCCTTCCACTTAATTCTGTCATGGGTTAATTTGCTCAAAACCTCATGAACCAAATAATTTGTATTAAAAATAATACAACTGCCAATTTATTCCGATCAGTTTTGATCTCTTTAGGCAGGTATTCTATGATAATTCAGTCACTGATTCGAGAAGGTTATGATTTAATTTGAAAGGAAGGCTAAATTTCTGAACTCAAAGAGCACAAGGAAATTGCATGAGTAACTAAAGATTGTCACCACTCCTTCCTCCCCCCCCAAAAAAACCCCTTTTAATTCAGTAAAAAAAAACTTTTTAATTCATGCATCCGATGAAGTGAGCTGTAGCTCACGAAAGCTTATGCTCAAATAAATTGGTTCGTCTCTAAGGTGCCACAAGTACTCCTTTTCTTTTTGCGAATACAGACTAACACAGCTGTTACTCTGAAACCTTTTAATTCAAACTCCTTGTTCTGCCATTGACCTGTTCTGTGACCTTGGGCAAGTTACTTCACTTCTCTGTGGCTCTGTTTCCTCTCCCCCTTTTCATCTGCTTTGCCTGTTTAATCTGTAAGCTCTTTGCAGCAGGGACTCTCTTGCTATGTGTGTGTATAGGACCTAGCACATGGGGTTTCCAGTTTGGTGCTACCACCATGGGCCATGCAAGCTGTGATGTGAACCCTTAGTTCTACCCAAGAGATGCATTCAAAAAAAGACTTGATCACAGTAATGAGGTGCTGTACCAGCAGTGAGGTACACATACATAGCTGATTGTCTCCAGGAAACTCTTCCAGGTTAACAGTTGGAATAAAAAAAAATCTGAGTACCATGGAATCCAAAAAAAACCTGAGAGACAGAAAGAAGCAGTTTTGTTTGACACGTAATATAGGTGTCCCTTCTTCAGGGGGTTGGCTCCTCCTGGCTAGCAGCCCAGGTTAGAGGATCTTGGGATTTTTCGGGGCGCCAGCCCAGCCAGAAGCAGTGGGAGAAGGAAGGAGCCTGCCAGCCAGGCTGTTGGTGAGCTGAGCGCTCCAACCAGGGGCTGGTTGTCCACAGAGCACTGGGAGAGCACCGAGCCCTACCGGTGGGGAGATGGATGAGCAGTGGGGCTGGTGGGGGAGAGGGGGCGAAGCAGGGAAAGGACAGTGAGAAGGGGAGCACGTAAAGGGCCGATGGGTGGGCAGCAGAGGTGACATGTAACTGGCCGCTGCCTGGCGCCTGCCCGCACTCACCAGTCACCACAGCTCAGAGCGCGCAGCCAGGGCTGGCCAGAAACGGGATTGGGAGCAGGACCTTGCTGGCCAAGAGCTGGCATGTAGTGGGGACTGCGCTGAGGGGGCAGCAGGGGGAGCGGCCGGCCTGTGCACTGCATCTTCGCCCTGCCACCAGCCTTGCACCCTCACCCCCATCGTTGGCCACTGGATCCCCCCACTCACCGCTGGTGGGCGGGTGGCTGGCGAGCAGGGATCTGGTCAGCAGCAGCAGGACCCACCAGTATTGATGGGGAGAAGACAGAGAAAATATGGGACAATTTGCTTCTTTTTAAGAAAAAGTTGGGATACCTACAGGGGGGCTTAAAAACGAGATGTCTAGTCACCTTAACAATAAAATGGTCACACTGTGACATTCCATAGCCATTGTCGGGTGAAGACTTTATTAGGCAAAATAGGACCACCTATGATGATCTCTTCATCATCTTTTCTGATGGCCTTTGCTACATACGTCCCCTCTTATGATTTAGCCAAACTGTCTCCACGTGAGCTGTTTCCAAGTTGTCATTTGGCTTTGACTAGCTATTTACCCACATTTTTTATTCTGTTTTCTCACATAAGCCATTGCTGAGCAGACATCTGCTCATGCTTTTGTGCCCTTGTTCTGGTTTTTGCTCAGTGTTATTGGGAAGGGTCTGGGTTTCTGCTCTGAAATGTATGGACAAAACCCTCTCAATTTATACTTTAAAAAAGAAGGGAATAGTTTGTACCTTCTGGAAGCTGAGTCTCTATTCCACTTACACTCCAACCAGTTTTCAACCTTATCTCTTACAACTATGATACATGCTTGGCTGTTCCACCACAAAGCTGCTGTAGCTTCTCAGATTACATCCACATCATAATCACACACCTGAGAATTATGATTTACATCCAAGTGGCAGTGGCATTAATTCTTCGGCAGCATTTACAAGATTTGTAGCAAATTCACTTCTCTGTTCCAGGGAATTAACTAGATTAGCCCTAATTAAAGAATGTATTTTAGGTTTTAAGAAACACATTCGCAGGGGGAAGGGGCTCCTAGCTTTGTCAGTGTTTATTAAGGTTTTGTTAGTTGCTGGAGTCAGCAAATGGAAAATCTCATCTTTCCTCATCGTACCTTGCTGGGAAGAAAATTGTAAACATAAGTAGTGCGAGAGCCTTGAGGGAAAGACTTTATAAGTTCCTTTTTAATATCTATGTCTAAAGGACACTACGCCCTGGGGTGACCCTCTCCCCTGCTGACTGAGTACATTTGCTGAAGGTCACTTATTTATTCCTGTATTTGTTTACTTTGAAGCCCACCTATCTTCTTGAATCATGCACAAGCACTTTTGGGCCCAGGAACCCGCTTCAATTAGTTCAGAAAGCAGCCAGAGTTCAATGCTTTAATCAATTTCAAACTGCTGAAGTGTGGCACTCGGAGCCTGGTGCAGAGAGTCAGGGGTCCAGCCTGTGAGATAATGTTATTGTTCTTGCAGCAATTTACACTCAGTAAGAAGCGAACAAGGGATAAACTAACCACAGACTCCAGTGGGAAGCTGTCGGACCCCATCCTGATGTTTCTCTCTTCTTAATACCTTCAAGATAATTAAACCTGACAGAGCTGAGGCATATAGATCTAATTTCTGCTGGGAGGGCTTTTCTGTTCCTCTCAACTTTTTCAGAACTGAGGCTGGATTCTGCCATTTCTTACTCTAGTGTAACTTACACTGTGTGTAGTCCCTGCTTGTGGAGTAAGGTGCTATTCAATGTGTGTAGGAGTGGCAGAACTGGATTCCGAATACATAAATTCAGACTGCGCTATTGTTGGGCTCACACCAATCTCTCTCGTATATATCTGTCTTATCCTCTGATTTCTTTCCAGTAGTGAGCCATGTGCTTGGCATTCATAAACATGCTTATTCATTGAGGAAAAACTGAATCTTCCTGCCCCTTACTTTTGCTTTATGTCAATATTATTGGTTATGTGAGAAGGGAGATTAGGTTTACACATGGTTCCTAGTGTGTCCTTAACTCTGCAGTGAGGTTCAAGAAAAGACCATATGAAAATATCTATGAATTTATGAATCACAACAGTTCTAGCCTCTCTGCTGGTCTAGTTTCAAGCCCCTTCTATCAAAGACCAGTCAGTGAAACCAGAGCTCCACATTCTTGTGTTAAGACTCCCACACATCCATCTATGAACTTCTAAAGCTTTGAAATTCTACTCCACAAAGATACTATTACTTTTATATGGATTTTCCACACAATCAGGACATTCATGTTCATTTTTTGGCAGGAATCTAGGTGGGTTTTTTCCATCCTTCTCTGCAAGTTTCACGTTTAAAGTGAAGTACTGCAGCTGTTTTGCAAAGGAGAATCCCTTTTTTTAGCGGTCACCTTTGTTTTGTGGATTGCTTTTGGGTGTCTGTAAGAAAGTGGATATACCTGAAAGACTGGGGGAGAAGTGTGCATGAATAATGACCTGAAGGGTCATCTCAGGACCCATCTACGCAACGAGCAAGATTTTCAGTTGGTGTAAATTCCAAGATAGGCCCATCAAAGTCAATAGATCTACGATAACTTATGTTAGCTGAGGCTCAAGCTCTAAACCTTCAACTGAATTTGTAACAAGTTACTGGTGTGGTTGATTCTAAATGTGCTTTGTGGACACACACATCATATATGGTGGTCTTTGCTACCGCTCTGGCTGTTAACAGGGCTTTGTCCCTGCAAATAGCATAGGTGGCTAGAGCTGTGGGGATTTCAGAATTTTGGAACGAAACCAAATAATTTTTTAAATTTCATGTTAAATGAGAACTTTAAAAAATGTTTTAGATCAATTGCAACATTTCATTTCAATTTTTGACTTTTTACAAGTTTTTATTTTTTAGAATGGAAAATAAAATTTTGAAACCAAGTTGTTTCAAACCCAAAAAACCTGAATGTTCCGTTCTGAAACTATTGATCTCTAAATGCTTTGTGTTGTCAATTTTGTTTAAAAAGGAGAGAGGAAAAAAAAGTCAAAATGGACACATTCCAGTGGGGAAGTTTCAATACCAATGAAACATTTCCCAATGGAAAAACATTCCATCTCAAACTTTTCCTCTAGCTCTAATGGTTTCTTTCATTAGATCAGCACGCTGTTTCTGTGCACCGGATGGTATCCTCCTAACCAAGCCTGTGAGGTTTGGGCCATTTTCCTTGTTCCCAGCTCTGTCCACTGTGGCCTCCCAAAGGGCATTGTCCCACATGCTTCTAATGTTGCTATATGCACATCCTCCATACGGTCTGTGCTTTGCTGAGGCACAATAGAGTAGCTGTCCAAATTTCCCAAAGACTCGCTGATTCAGAAATGGCTCTGTTGCAAAGGACCCGGTTATAACAACTGTGCTGTTGTATCTATAGTGTAAACAGTGCCTACATGAACATAAATGTTAGTAGAGGCCTGGCCGAGATCAGGATTCAAGTTCAGATGTTAGGACCAGGAGGGGAATTCCAGGAGTCCTTTACTTGTGGAATATGCATAGAGTGGTGTGGACAGGTTCTGTGACACTACCCAGATCTAGCTGAAGAGTACCCACAGAAGCATTGCTCCAAAATATGGAGATAGTTGGAGCACATGGCACAGTAGAACCTCAGAGTTACAAACCCCTTGGGAATGGAAGTTGTTCGTAACTCTGAACAAAACATTAGGGTGGTTCTTTCAAAAGTTTACAACTGAACATTGACTTAATACAGCTTTGACACTTTGCTATGCAGAAGAAAAATGCTACTTTTAATCATCTTAATTTAAATGAAACAAGCACAGAAAGAGTTTCCTTACCTTGTCAAATCTTTTTAAAGCTTTCCCTTTATTTGTTAGCAGTTTACGTTTAACACTGTACTGTACCATACTTGCTTTTCTTGGTCTCTGATGCTGCCTGATTGTGCTCTTCTGGATCCAAATGAGGGGTGTGGTTGACCAGTTAGCTCATAACTGTGAAGTTCTTCTGGAGTTTAGAAATGCTCTGCAGCATTGAAAAACTGGAACAAAGATAGCTGGATAGTATTTGTATGTTTATGTAGCACATGGCCATCTTAGGCCTCATCCAAAGCCCACTGAAGTCAATGGGAGTCTTTCCATTGACTGCAATGGGCTTTGTAACAGGCCCATTATGTATTGTGCGCTTATCCATTGCTTTAGATTTATTAAGGCTGTTATTGTACATTAAATGCCAGCTGATTGTTAAAACATAGCTCAGGATTAACTATGTAATTTATATATCTATTATATAGCTGTTAAATTGCAACGAATAATGGCTGCATTAGTAAATTGGTATTTAACAAACAGCAGTAAATGCCTTTATGAAATCTAAATTTAACCCTTGTTTGTTCTTCTGAGTTTACGCTACAGAGACTGTGCTGCACGTTTGAGGCAAGAGAAGATATGGCTGTAGTGGCAGGATCAGAGTTGGGTGTTTTGAGCTTAGTCTCTCTCCAGATGGACAGGGAAGTGAGCTCCATGGAAGCAACATGCTGAGACCTTGTGGGAGGAGGAATGGAGCATCTCATGCTGCTGTCTAGCTGAACCCCGGCCAAAACCAGATTCGTTTCCCACCCCAGGCTGAAGTCAATTAAATCTGGTGAACCTTCAGGGCAGGCTGCAAACCCCTTCCCTTCTCTCTGGCGATTGGGGAGGGGAGAAGGTGAGGGCAGAGGAGGTGTAACCAGTCATGCCTTTTTTATTGCTGAGCTGTGGTGAGTCAGGGAGTGATCAGGGGGGCTATTGACCCGTATAACTGTACGACTGAAACAGGATCTCCAGGGTACCTGGCCGGAGGTGTGGCTGGGGGCTCTTATTGGCTGCGATATCTCAGAATAAATAACCACCAAATCAGCGCTGGCAGGATTCAGGTGGAACTTGTGTCCTGCCTGTTTTGGGGAGGGAGGAGGAGTGAATACAAGGCCAGGGAGCGTTATATAGAAACAAGGAAGCAAGAGCTTGGATCCAGTAAGGTTCTTTGTGCCCTTAACTCCTTGAGCTCGCAGGCAAGAGGGAGCCCAGCATTTGGAAGGCCCAGGCCCTAAAAGGGGCTCGAGTGAACCCTGGAAGCTAGCATGTCATCACTGCCATTTTATCGCTTGTCCGTATTTAGCTCACACAAAGCCATTGACTATCCTAGTGGGTGCTGTAGAAAATGAACCAACATATATCAAAGGGCAGGATTTTTCCTATGAGCTGGGTGGACAGTAGATGTGGTGCTTACATGCAGCCAGGTTGTGGGCAGAAGAACAGCATGTGTATCGGCTGAGTTGCGATAGCTGATAACCCAGTGAGACAGGGTAGCTGGCCCCTGAGGGGATCAGACACCCAGCTTACCTATGACAGGCTCCGCTGAGGAGGATGAACCAGCCTGTTAATAGCCTAAGTAGCTGGGCAGCAGTTAAGTATGTAAGGAGCACCTGGGCCTAATACAGGCTTATGAGGGCTCAGTCAGGGAGCCCTAGAGCAGAAAAAACTCTGGAGGGGAGAGACTCCACAGGGGAGCTGGTTAGGAGGCCACTCTCTGTGGTGTCTCGTGAAGAGCAGGGGCTCACAGAGAAGGGTCCAGAGAGAGAATCCTCCCAGGCAAGGGACAGGAGCAGCCCAGGAGAACAAACTGGATCAAACCTCCCGGGGACTACTAGGGACTGGATCAGCAGAGAATGACGCGCAGTCACGGGAAGAGTGGCATCTGGCTAACTGCCCAGCAGTGGTTTGAGTTCAAGGCAGGGAATTCAGCCTGGGGTTGCCCCAAGGCCATGCTTTGTAATGTCCTCTTCTGTTAAATAAATGAGACCCTCTGAAGAGGGCACACTTAAGTCCAAGAAGACCTTTATAGGATTAGTTTATAACCTGGGTGACGGAAAACAGAAGCAGGGGCTTATCTGCAGGGAAACTTCTATTATGCAAGCTGTGCCTGAATGCATGCCAGGTTTAAACACCCACAACAGGTACAACATGCAGATCTAAAGACAGATGATGAATGAAGGGGATAATGTGCATTATTGTTTTTGGTCTGGAGAGGGCACTGCAGTTCCTTTTCTCTGAACCACACCAAGACTCATGTCACGAGTGATTTGTCGTGGTCCAAAGGGCAGCAGAAAAGTCTGACCAAATTTAACTAAACAGAAGGGCACAAAAGGGATTTTAAACAAGCTGAGTGGCTTATTTGCCTGCCCACCCCTTCTCAATTATGGAGCGCAAATAACTGGCAAGTAATGGATGTGGGGTAGATGTGGAGGGGAACTAAAGTCTCGGAGGTCGAGATTGTGAGCCTCGTCTGGAAAAGAACACGAATCCCGGATTATTTGTACAAATACGCTGTGCATACGTTTGACTTGTGACTTCAGAACAGGCCTAGCATCTGTGACGCTGCTCACTGGCACATAGTTCCGTATTTGGGGCCAGATCTTGGGGGGGTACCTGTGTTGTACAGACCACAAGACAGAGGTGTTTGCAAAGGTGGTTTGAAGCTCCCCTTTACAATCCACTGATCCTGCTCTCTGCAAGGTCGTGCACTCCCCCCAAATGCATTTGAGAAGCCTAGGGTTTGCGCCAACTCATGCTGGGCAAGACTGATGAAAAGGCAGCTGATGATGAGCAGGCAGAAGGTCATCCCAGCGCTGCTGCCTTTTCTCCTGCTATGCCCCTGCTCCTCTGCTATGCTGGCAGCTGGAAGGTGCCTGGTACAAGATCACTTGTACACTGGATGAGCTCCTTGAGGGGGCTAAGGTCAGATTGCCCCAGTCTAACTTTAGGCACCCAAGTTGAACGACATTCACACACATTTTAAAAAATGTAACTGTATCTAGTTGAAGCTTTTCCTTTATTTAAGCAAAGGTCATGGAAAAACCCAAATTCAAGGGAATGAATGCTATCTTTGGATGCCTAAGCAGGGAAATGTCAAGTAGGGGCAGAGAGGTCGTATTACATCTATATGCAGGCTTAGCAACAGCATTACTGGAATACTGTGTCCAGTCTGGAGTCCACACTTCACAAAGGATGTTGACCAATTGGAAAGGCTGCAGAAAAGACCTACCCCAATGATTAGGCTGAAAGACATTCCTTATAGTGAGATGCTAAAGAAGTCAAATCTGTCCAGTTAATTATCAAGAGAAGGTTGAGGTGATTTGATCATAGTCTACCAACACGGGGTAAAGATGACTCTCTAATCTAGCTAAAAAGAGATCTAACGGTTAGAAGATGGAACAACTTACCTAGCAGTATAGTGGATTTTCCATCACTTGGCTATCTTTCTAGAGGATAGGATAAAGCTCAAACAGAAGTTATGAGTTTGATGCAGAAATTACTGGGTGGAGCTCTGTAGTCTGCTATGCAAGACGTCAGACTAGTTGCTCCTCGTAGTCTTTTCTCTGAACATGAGTGTGTGATCACATGCAATAGATCAGTCCAGAATGTATCCCAGTTAAATTTGTACCATTATGCAGCCTTTACAGGAACAACCACATCCAGTTTGGCCAAATTCTCCCCTTTGTGTGTTACATGGTGCAGTAGGAGAGGAGAGATCACCGTTCCTGGCCTGCTATTGCACTGCTGAATAACCCACTCTGGGAGCTGGTGCAGATCTGAGACCGTGAGTGGCCTATTGCAGAAGGCAGGATCTTCCAGAATTCTTTAACCTTCTCATAGTCATGCCCTGGCTCTCTGGCTTTCTTAGTGCAGCCTTATGCCCAGTTTGCCCCACACCTTGAGGCCACTGCCTAACCCAGCTTGAGCTGTCTCTTTCTGGCATGCCTGTACAGCGCCTTGCACAAGGGGGCCCTGATTGCAGCCCGTAGGCACTACTGCAATATAAACAATAAAAGATGTATAGTGAAGGATCTAGAGTAGCCTATATATCCAGCATCTGGCTTCCTGTTTTTTATTTGGAGAATATCACTGGGGGCAAATAAGACTCTCCTCAGTAGTATCTGTATAGCTAGCTGATATAACAGGTGGATCTCAATAAGATGGACATGCCTCTTACTCAGGGTACAGAGCACTGTATTCCTGTAGTGCATGTGCGAGGCCAATTTTCCATTAACAATCCCCCAGCAATTTATTGTGATTGCATACAGTGCGGTCAAAGTATATGGACTGAGCTGATGGAAATTTAGTTTAGATTGAAGTGCAAGTGATGTAAAGCAGATGGATGGTTCTTACCATCACAAGATGGTAAGTCTTCCCTTTTTTGTTAATTTTTTTACTATAAAAGAGCTGGATATGAAACAACTATTAATGTACATAAAGCGCTTATTCATCATACCCATAAATGAATTGGAAGTATATTAATGCTCAGTGAGCCTCTCCCCCCATAGAACAAACAGCTGGGCAGGACATCACATTAGAAAGCATCACATTAAAGTTGTGTGCATCACGTACCATAAAACCTAGGAACAACACCACGGTAACTCAATTATCCAGTCGCAAAGGATACAAGACGCTCCCATTGGCTTTGATGGGAGCTATCCATATCATTGGGCTGCAGGTATGAATAATAAAAATAATTAGTGCCTGTATCATACATAGCATTTTTCATGAGTACCTCTCAAAGCACTTTACCAAAGATCAGATATTATCCACATTTCATGAGGGAGAAACTAAGGCACAGAGAGAAGTGACTTGCCAAAGGTCACACAGCAGGTCAGTGGCAAAGCTAGGAATAGAACCCAGGTCTCCTGAGTGCTAATCTAGTGCTCTGTCCTCTAGACCACACCGCCTTGGGTGGTGGAAACCTGCCCTATATTATATAGAAGAAGAAAAGTAAGTGGTAAAGCTGCCATGATCAACAGTATCCATGGAAACAGTAAGTAGCCAGCATCACTGTAGGTAAAAAATAAATGCTTTTTAAACACAGGGCATTGGACTACTTCATCCTGAATGACTTAATGTCACCCCATGTGCTCCGTCCACGGACTTCTCCATGACCACTGTCAGATTTGCTCAAAAAATATACAGGGACAAAATCTTTGCCCTTTCCTGTTGCTCTACAAAGGGACTGTAAAAACATTTTAACCAGCTCCCCAGGTATTCCTCTAGTGTCGGGGGGGGGGGGGATCACCAGCGGCGAGGAGCTGGTGTAATGGCTCTACACAATGCTCCCTTTGGACCTGGACATCAGGTGCAAGTGCTGAAAAAAGGCAGTGTGGCCAGGATGCTAGAGTGCGCTGACAGTTCCCCACTGCTGGAATGACCTGTTGGGGCAGCCTCAGGGCTGCTCTAAGTTGCACCAACCAGCTTCAGTGTAGCCCCAGAGGCACAGGAATGTAAAGGTGGTATGAAGGCATCTGTGCATCCTCTCCAGTCCTGTGCTGGAGCACCCCTCCCCCTCCCCCCCCCACCAGCCCAGAGAATCCAGCTCCTGGCAGCTCGGCTATGCAGTTCCTTTGCTCCGACTTGGCAGTCCCATCTCTGAAAGAACATCCCAGCAGTGTGAGGCAGCGGGGGTGGCTGCATTTCCCAAGTGGAGAAGCGGAGCACTTTTCTTTTCTCTTTTTTTTTTAAGCCAATGCAGCCCTGAAAAACCCATTTCTCTTTATGGTTATGTATAAACAAAACACCAAAAAGAGCCCCTCTTTTTGACTCTGATGACATCAAGTATTGCTGACTTCGTTATATTAGAAATCTCACTGCAGGGCTAGGTTGGTCTGAATTGTACCTTCCCTTCAGAAAGGAATGACCCGAGAGCATTTCCCTTGCATATGAGGAAAGCTGCCTTTGCTAGCATGATGTTTTCAGCGTACTCTTTAGGTAATATCTTCATGGAGGTCAATACACACCGCATAGTAAACTCCGATCTGCCAAAAACCTGTTTTCTAGGGCTCTTTTCCCTGGATTTTAGAATTGTTTGTGACAGCTTCAAGCTGCTGCTGGGGAAAGTAAAGAATTGCAACAACAGGGGTCGTCGGAGTTTTTGTGAACAGGGATTGGGATGCGATTAAAAGAGATGTACCTGAGCCATGGATTTTGGAGCTGCTTGGATTTCCTGGTCTGGTTTGGCCCATGACGCCTGAGTCGTCCTGCCTGGAGGTGGGTGAGGATATGAATCTGAAGTTCAGAATGTGGAGGGTTTGGTGGTAGTGGTCCATCTCGATGGTGGTGTCCTGTCTGTGCACACAGTTTGCTGGCAGACGCACAATATGTGAGTGCTGTTTAGAAGGCTCCTTTAGAAATGATGGTCCTGTCCTCAGGCAGGCCCCTCTTCTTTCTCTAGGGAGTTCCCAGCTTCCTACTCCATCATTTCAGCATCCAAATGGCTCTTCACCTGGGCTAGTAAGTGGGGCCCAGATCAACCAGAAGGATAGTTCCCCCAGAGAAGGACCCCTTCTGAATACCCAGGAGAGGCTTTTCTTCACAGTCCTCCATGGAATAGACTATCCATTCTAGCTACTCTTGTCTTCCTCCCTCCTTGGGGTCCTCAATCAGCTTCCGAGGTGAGGCAGCTATGAACTTGTCCCCGGACACTGCCCTGTCTGGGTATCCTCTCAGCAAGGGCCCCATGCACTGTCTGAATCTCCACCAGACCAGCCTGTCCTTCCTCTTTCATACTCCTCACAACGTGCCTTCTCCAGTGACCACTCAGATCACCCAGTGCACCTCCTCCACCAGAACACCCTACCCCTGAGTTTCCCCTAACTTTTGGGGCTCCTCACAGACTTCCACAATCCTGGCAGTGTGAGCTCTGTGGCCTCCCTGGCTAGGAGCATTTCTCAGTTTATTGTGCACCTCTGACCAAGGAAGCCCTGTTCTAGGGCACCTCAATGCAGCGGCAGTTGGAGAACTTGCTGGATCCTGCAAATATCTTCATCCAGAGCAGGGCAGCCCGGAGGGAGCCTGGGAATCCTACTGGGGAAATGTAAGGGAAAGAGGCGTGGGGTGGGGGAGGCAATGAGATGGAGGAGAGGCAGAGAATGGAGGGAAGGATAGACGAACACTCTCCATGTTCAGAAAAGCCACTGAACTGAATCTCTGCACCTCCTGGAACTTGCCCGCAGTGTTGTTTAGTTCCTAGTTTTGTCAGTTGTGCAGCAACCCAGAGTAAATCTCTGTGTGCTCCGGCTGCACTCAGCTCTTGAGACTAATGCTCATCCAGGCTTCCTAAGGACTCTTGTCTGCTGGTGTTATTTATTTGGAATTGGTTTAGCGGCATAATACAATGAAACCTCATTAAGAATGGGACCAACTCTCCCATAAAGGATAAATTCTGATGAGTGGGTCTTTGTTCTTCTCCCTGAGCAACCATAAGGGGGTCTTGAATGAATTTCATTTAAGCAGCAACAAATACTGCGTAAGCACCTATATGTTCTCCTTCTCTGAATGGCCATTTATCAGGACTTTGCTTTACTTCCCTATGCTTTACAGCAGAAAATTAACAAATGTTTTGCAGATACCATCTATCCAAGGTCTGCTGCAGTTGCAATTCACTCAGACTAGATGGCTATTTTCTTCCGTGCCTGTCTGACCCCAGTGAATTTTATCAGTGCCTGCGCGTTTTTACAGTCACTGATTGTCATAATATTATAACAATGCCAACATACTCCTCTCTGATTGTCGTGTCTCGGTATGACCCCTCCGGTTTAGAAGCAAAGGACATGTCATACTTGGGGGGAAAATGTACATGTATTGGACACTTATAGCTCTTATGTCGTCTTTCCTTGAGCACGTCCCCCAACTAGCACCATGTAAAAACAGTTTACCCACTCACAAATGTTGAGGGTACCAGACAGCTTGGCAGGATTGACAATGGGCTACAGAGACGCTCAGCTGCTGGCTCAAGTGGAGCCTGAGTTGGTAACGAGTAAATGCGTCCACCCTCTTGTAGTTGCTCAACAAAATGGTTTGCTGGTCTCACTCTGCTTTGTAAGGAACAGGTGTTCCCATCAAATACCGTATTAGGGTGAAAGATCCTGGCCTTCTTGAAGTCAATGGCAAAACTCCCACTGACTTTAATGGGCCCCGAATCTACCCTTTGCCATCACCACAGGCCCATTCAGCAAGGTGCTATATTTTGGACCCAATATTTTGGACCCAATACTGTGTTCCAGAAACTCTCCTATCGAAGCCAGTGGGTGGCTGTGTCATGCAAAGAATGAAATACGGGGTCTTTTCTTGTGTTCCTGGCAGGCTATGCAACCCACATTCAGAGGGGGTAGGTCTCTGTTGCCCCTTAGTGGCTAGTCCACCTAAGCTGTTTGAGTCGTCTACTAGTGCTCCCAGCTGGTGGGCCTGGTCAGTTAGCCCAGTGGTTCTCAACCTTTTCGGGCTCAAGAGCTATGTGTAAATGTTTATGGCCTGGCACGACCCAGGAAATTGTCTGAGGTGGAGGCCCTGGGGTGGTTTCAGTCAGATCCTGTCCCTGGGGGAAGGAGTCCTGCCCGGCACTCGCCCCACAGTATTGGCTCCTGCAGCTCTTGTGCTGTGGGGCTGGCTGTACTTGGCTCTCTGCTCCAGGCATTGCAACCTGCTCGGGTTTGGCCCCGCCTCACTGACTGGACCAAATTTGTGTGACTTGGCTCATGGAGTTACAGTGCCACTCTCTCAAATGTGGCCTCCCGGGCTCCTGTTGTCATGACAGCTGGCCACACCTGAGTGATGCTGGGACCCCAGAGGTTGCAGTGGCTGGAGCAGGGAGGCGAGCCCAGCCAGCCGTATGGGACAGAAGCTGCCCTGCAACCCTCTGAAATATTCTAGTGACGCAATTTTGAGTCCTAGAAAACCCTGATTTTGCCCAAGTCGCACAAGCTCATGCCTTTAGCTCAGTAGGTTCCATGTTTCAAATCCCAGCACTGATCTGAAAGGGGTTTATATTCAGACAGTTGTATTTTGTAACGTTTAGCAGCTTTTCAATAAGCAACATACAAAATGGTGATACAGTGAGCCTCACTGTATATTTCTAGAAGTTATTATGGACCTCATCTGTGCTGAGGCATTTGGGCCATGGATCTTCCCCCTGCTTTTTACTTTAAAAATCTCCACGAAGGAGAAGGCAGGCCCAGAACACTGGAATGTAATTCTGGTAATACTTTCCACAATGCTGTACATTTACTCTTCTGTCTTATTCAACTATTCTGTCTATTCAACATGGGTGAGGCCTCATCTGCAGTACTGTGTCCAGTTTTGGGCCCCACACTACAAGAAGGATGTGGAAAAATTGGAAAGAGTCCAGCGGAGGGCAACAAAAATGATTAGGGGACTGGAACACATGACTTATGAGGAGAGGCTGAGGGAACTGGGGATGTTTAGTCTGCAGAAGAGAAGAATGAGGGGGGATTTGATAGCTGCTTTCAACTACCTGAAAGGGGGTTCCAAAGAGGATGGCTCTAGACTGTTCTCAGTGGTAGCAGATGACAGAACAAGGAGTAATGGTCTCAAGTTGCAGTGCGGGAGATTTAGGTTGGATATTAGGAAAAACTTTTTCACTACGAGGGTGGTGAAACATTGGAATGTGTTACCTAGGGAGGTGGTGGAATCTCCTTCCCTAGAAGTTTTTAAGGTCAGGCTTGACAAAGCCCTGGCTGGGATGATTTATTCGGGGATCAGTCCTGCTTTGAGCAAGAGGTGGGACTAGATGATCTCCTGAGGTCCCTTCCAACCCTGATATTCTATGAATCTATGATTCTATGATTTCCAAGCAGTGTACACTCGTAACAATGGCATTCAAAGGAGGGCCACAGCAGAGAGGCAGCTCTGCACACTAAAATGCCTCTTTCAATGAACACTGACAAAAATAATGATGATGGGGAATTTCAACTGTATTAGTGAAGGTGCAAGTGGATCTAGCACCATGAGGTAGCAAGTATGATTCAGATTAGCTGCCAGAAGGCTTGGATTTCATTTAAAATATCTGGTTTGGGTAAACATAACTCTGCGTATGGATTATCCAGCTCAGAAGACAGGAGAAACACAAGAGCTGCTATGCTGAATGTGAGCTCCAAATGTGACGCTGTGGCCAAAACAGCTGCCTTCTCTGATCCTGGGGTGCATAAACAGGGTGGGGTCTCAAGTAGGATTAGAAGTTATTTTGCCTCTGTAGTTGGCCCTGGTGCAGCCGCTGCTGGAATCCAGTATCCAGTTCTGGTTCCCACAATTCAGGAAGCATGTTGATAAATTGGGGAGAGTTCAGAGAAGAGCCATGAGAATGATTAAAGGATTAGAGAGAAACTCCAGGAGCTCAATCTATTTAGTTTAACAAAGAAAAGATTAAGGTTACAGTGCCACTTACAGTGACTTGGTTACAGTCTGAAAGTATCAAAATGGAGAACCAATACTTAATAATGGGATCTTCAATCTAGCAAAGAAAGGTATAACGTGTTCCAATGGATGGAAGTTGAAGCTAGACAAATAAGGTGTACATTTTTAACACAGAGTAATTAACCACTGGAATAATTTGCCAAGGGCCGTGGTGGATTCTCCATCACTGATAACATTTTAAAATCACAATTGGATGTTTTTTTCTTGAAAATCTGCTGTAGGAATTATTATGGGGAAGTTCTCTGGCCTGTGCTGTACAGGTCAGACTGGATGATCACAATGGTCCATTCTGGCCTGGGAATCTATGGTAAAGCACAGTTGAGCCATTGCTGATGCACATTAACCTCACTGAAGTCATGTAATTGTACTCCCTCCAATCAGGGAAAAGTACTATGGGCCAAGACCTGGCCCTTTCTGCTCTAACCAAGGAGCTCCCTGCCCCAGTGAAAATGGGTGTGTGTGTGCTGCCAAAAGGTGAGAGGGGAGGATCTCAGAATCTGGCACAGGGTTTCGCGTTCCTCGTGTGCCAAGGAGGTTTGCGCTTTGCTGGGCTCCCTCGGGCCTGAAGTGGGAGTAAACCAGGGGAGGAACCTATCCAGATCAACTACTAGGTGGACCCACTGGCAAGTCTTCCTGTAGATTATGGAGGCTTGCACCCCCACAGGACTATAGCTGTGCCGAAGCCACAGCAGCTGTTGAGTTGCTCCATTGCCCTATTACATGTTATTTGATTGTCCCTCAAATGACCATTAATATTGTAGAGTAACCACCCAAGGGGGAAGGCCCAGAGTCACTGAATTTCATCAGTAGAGTTGGCTGGATGGTTGTGGCTGTCGAGCGAGATCTCCATGCTCATGGCAAAGCACAAACATGGATTAGTAAGAATCCGTTTCAACCTGGGAACTAGAACAGAATGATCTTATGCCAAGACCCATGAGCAAAATCACACGAGATGCATTAAAAACCTGATAACTATAATAGCTTAGAATCCTAGAAACTCCAAGCAAGAAAACCCTATTGGGCCATCTAGCATGTTAATCCTAATTATTTCATTATCTATAGTAGCAGTATGCATTTGTTGGTGGTGCCAGGCAGGGCCACCCATGGGTGGGGCAGAAGTGGCAGTTTGTCCCAGATCCCCTATTCCAGAGGGCTCCCAAACCTCGTGGTGTTGCAACACGGCACATGGTGGGGTGGTCACAGTGCCACTCAGGTTTGGCCTGGCCACCTCTTTCTCTCTCCATCTATGGAGGAGTGAACAGGCCAAACCTGAGTAGCACTGCGACCCCGGGCACCAGGTTGCAACATCTGGAGCCGTGGTCAGCCTCGTGGGACAGGAGCTGCCACTGAGGGGTAAGAGTCAGATGGGCTTGCTCTTCAGCTCCCCCGTCCCATGACCTCCCCTCAGTGTTTTTGCACTCTTGCTTTCCAAGGGTTGGGGATACTCAGTTTAAGTCATTGCCCCAGGCCCCCCAAAACCCCTGTGTGGCGCTGGTGCTACAGGTCATTCAGGAGAGCAGAACTCCACTGTGCTAGGCACTGTACAGTCCCTGCCCCGGAGAGCTTGCAGTGTGAACAAATCACAACAGGTGGAGGTGTTAGCCCGAGACAGTTGGAACTAGGTTTTACTTTTACAAAAGATGGGCTATCTTCAGTGTTTTACCCCCTCTGCCTCTATTATCGGTAACTGTGTAGTTAAGACAAAGGCAGACTGAGGTTGCAAACAGCAAAATGGTGTTTATTGAGATACCTTAGTTGCAGGGAGTCCTAGTTTGTTGTTGTGTAACACAAAGAATAACGGCTTGGTTGTTAACACAGATAATGGAAATGGGGATGAACCCCAGAGTCCAAACCCTTACCCAGTGGGGTTCTATAGAAATAACAGAGAAGGACTATACCATGTCTTGCAGACACTGGACAGGAGAACGGGAACACAGATGGGAACCAGGACCTCAGGGACAGGTGTCAGGACCGGGAACACAACAGGAATCAGACCTCAGGAACTTCGGTGACAGGTAAGCAGATCTTCAATATGGTGTCTTCTGTCTTCTATTCTTGATCTCATCGTCCTCCATGCTGAATGCGAACACTATCTCACGTGATGATGGAACAGGTGAGTGGAGGTTAGTTAAGGGAACCCTGATAGATGTTACTGGTTCACCTCAAATCCTATTCCCTCAGGGCTCTAGCTAACAGCAGGACTGGTATACACTGTGGGAGGGCTTCTATGCCTCACTGGGATGACCTGCTTCCACAGCATCCAGAGACACAGAGCTCCCCTCGGAGGGTGACACTCCTTATATGCGTTCTCTGTTGGTAGGCAGATTCTACTGCCACAAGACACCACCTTTCCTGCTTTTTCCTTGCTTTTGGCACCAAACTTGAAAAAGAGCACCAAAGAGCTGAAGGAGAAGGAGTGCCAAGATGGAGGACAGGTTGTCTTTCTACCAATCCAAAATGGCGACTATGTACACTTGATAAATTGAACCTTTCCTACTCAATAGAGGAGGCTAACAAATGGGACGGGGAGTGGGGGAGAAGGTAACAAAAATAAGGTTGTGTGCTCTGTTTAACCAACTAGGGAGCCGTGATCACAACTCGCTCCCTGTCTAGCCATTATGGCAATTTTCTGTAAGCATCACACCAGAGGTGTGTTTTGAGGAGGCACATGGAGGAAAAGGTGGCAACTTTACAGATTTATTGAGATCAAACAGCACCCAGTCCATGAACCTTCCCCCTAATTTAGAGACATTCTGAGCAGAACACTCTGGTTGCGTGCTTTCAGCCATTTACCCTTGGTGTGAGGGAGAAATTGGATTTTCCCCAAGGATTCTGCATTCAGAAAGAGCGGCCGTGGAGTCTCCGATACAAACAGAAGTAGTAAAGAAGTAGCAAAAGCATGTTTTTAACAATAAATTGAGTACATTTATTCAACAATTGCTATCTTATTAATTCTAAACAAAATGCTTGTTTCAAACACTTCATTTCAAGTGTTATCATGACCCTTTCTGGATAACTTGAGTGTGTTATTTTTTCCCCACTGTGAACTTGTAAGTGAACAGCTGGGCTGTGTCTGGAGATTTAGAACATGGGCATTTGCCTAATTATTAAAAAAAAAAAAGAGAGAGAGAGAGAGAGAGAGAGAGAGAGAGAGAGAGCGTTGTGGGGTTTTTTCCAGCAGAGTAACACTTTAAGGAGCTTCGCAATTAGAATTGCTAATGTTCACATATCGGAACAGCCAGGATGCCATGGCATAGCCATTTGCCTTGGCACAACACGCTGAAGAATTATTAGGAATAAAAACAAATTCACTTTATTAAATTAGAACTGATGCCAGAGTCACTGGGAGTGTTAATAACCATGTAATTATGCAAAATATTTGGATTTTTATCAACATAAAACACTGCAAATATGCCAAGCATGAAAGCTCAAGGAAAACAGCCATAACCCAGCCAAGGTACATGGGTTCGCAGCATGTTAGCTCCCTTGTTTCCCTCCTGACAATGATGTTCAATCACATTCACTGATCAACAAAAGTTAGTGTTTAGGGATGCCTTATGTCGCATGCTGTGCCCGTAGAAGAGAATGCAAAATTCAGGAATTAGATCCCTTAGTTCCCTGGTTCTCAACCAGGGGTACGTGTACCCCTGGGGGTAAGTAGAGCTTTTCCAGGGGATACATCAACTCATCTAGATATTTTGCTTAGTTTTAAACAGTCTGCATAAAAAAAGCACTAGCAAAGTCCATACAAACTAACATTTCATACAATGACTTGTTTATACTGCTCTGTATACTATCCGCTGAACTGTAAGTACAATATTTATATTCCAGCTGATTTATTTTATAATTACATGGTAGAAATGAGAACATCAGCAATTGTTCAGTACTAGTGTGGCTGTGACACTTTTGGATTTTTATGTCTGATTTTGTAAGCAAGTCGTTTTTAAGTGAGGTGAAACTCGGGGGGTGCACAAGAGAAATCAGACTCCTGAAAGGGGCGCGGCAGTCTGGAAAGGTGAAGAGCCACTGCGCCAGTTGCTAAGGAGTATGGCTGAGCTGCTAGAGGATAAGCCTTGCTGTAGTCACCACTATTATCAACTGACTGAGGCTCAGGGCTGCTGTCAATCAGCCAGCCACAATCAGTGCCCACTGTCCCTCCTGGAGGAATAAGGCACTAGACTAGCTGGGAAGCCCTGGCTAAGTGGACAGAGAAAATCAGATGTGATCCAGACGTCAATGAAACGCTGTGGTGCTAAACACATTTTTCCCTTTGTCTGATAGTGTCCTACTTTAGAGCTCTCACTGGGGACACTCAACGTTTTTCAGGCTGAACTGTTGTCTGATTTTTGTCATCTCCCAGGTAATGATCAAACCTGAGTAGAGGTGAAGCACGTACAACATTAAGGCCAGGGGTGAACAGTGATTAACCTTCACCATGCTCCGGCTTGACCCTTTTTGATTCTGTGGTACTACCTTATAGGATGAGATGGGAAAAAGGCTAATAAAGGGTAAGAAGATTGGGACATTTCAGCCCAGCCACATAGGACAAGGCTGAGCCCAGTGACTGGGAAGGAACGGTTCATAATAGAAGTGTCTCTATTTCTCTTTCCTGTTTTGTTTCGTTTGTATCAGTGGTGACATGAAAAGCTTTCCAAGTAATTTACATTCCTGCTTGCTTTGTGTATTCTCTACATGACTTTAGGCGCAAACGTAAGGAAGGGAATGTTCTGGAACCATCTTAGGAAGCAATCTACCTTGAGACACCCCTCTGAGTCTTTCAAGAGTGGGGGGAATGGTAATTTACCACTAGCTTATACCAGCCGCAAATTATTATGACTCTCAACCTTGTGGTGCATCAGCTACTCTGGCCAGTGAGTGGGGAGCCAAGTCTCCCTCCAATTACCGCCCTTCCCGCTGTCCACCAGCTCAAAGGAGGAAGTAAACAGACAAGTAGCCCTGTCTATCCCTGTGCACCTGCTCCTATGGTCTGGGTAGTCTGTAAGGGAGGGTTCTCGCTCCCTCTCACTCCATTGCATGGAGACACAGTCTGAGTCTCAATCTACCCTGAAACAGTAAGAGGAAAAATGGTGACAAAACACCAGGCTTATGTAAAATCGACAGACCCTGGAAACTGGGACATTCCAGGTTCTTGGGGGAGATGTGTTGAGTCCATTTGTTATATACCCAGGGTAGCAAACCCCTATTGCTAGTGTCATGGACTTGGACCCTCCGTTCCCTATTTTAGCCCAACTGCCAAGGTCTTGTGGTTCTTAGAAGCACATGGCCAGGCATGGACTCTAATACTGACCTCTTCATTCTTTTGCTGATTTCATCCAAGGTGTCCTCCCCTTTGGATGCTGTTGCTTTGGTCACCTGTTAGGGGAAAGTGGCCAAGCTGACTTGAACCAACCAGCTATTCTTTCTGTGGCACAGAAGGAAGAGGCGTGTTATGCCAGGCCTGCGGGCCAAGGTTTCCGAAAGCGTGACTAGTGAACCTGACTGCAAAACCTGGACACCGATGCTTTTTTAATAACCTGGCTGGCTTGTCCATTCATTCTGATTCTCATTTCTGTTGCACTGGTTTACGCTGATCTAATTCCATTGACTTAAATGGAGTCTCTCCTGATTCTGAATTTCCCTTTCTGTTTTAAGGATTCTCAGTGGAAATCCGACGTTTAGTCTCATTTTATCATGTACATTATTCTTCTGAGGAATTATGGGGATCCTACACGTCGTGGTCATTTTTACAAGGCTTCCTCTGGCACATATTTGTCTTCTATATGGAAAAGTTATTTGGGAAGCAACTCCTTTTAAAGGGACAAACTATCTGCCCACAATAAACTGAGCATTTCTCCTGACTGATGTGCATATCAAATGGCCACAGGCTGAAAAGTACAAACCCACCCGTGGTCCCAGGAAATATGCAATTTCCTCAACAGGCTTGAGAGGTTGACGACCTTTCATCAAAACTAACAGGGTTCTGGAAGTCCAAAACACTCTTCCCTCGCCTCTCCCCCGATACTTTATATGCAGTACAATGTGGGCAACAGAGTTTAATGAGACATCTCACAGGTCTATAGAAAATCTGTTATTCTTCCATATGATCAGTATTATGAGTAACTTTGACAGACTGTTTCGCTTTCCTTTTCTCTGTGAATGGCACCCAGAGGAAACTACGACTTTATGTGCAATCTAACTTTTAAATATCCTAGGGTCTTGTATGTTATGGGATTGTATATCCCCTCCTCCTCCTCTTACTGTTCTCAGCAAAGGGTTAGGATTTCCCCATAAAAGAAGAGTGGGATGATATTGACTGATGAGTAAAATAGCACCATCATGGCATCTCACTGATCTGTTCCTTGCACATCAAATCCTGGTCTGATTGAAATCAACGGGCGCTTTACGACTGACTTCAGTGGAACAAGATTCAGCCCTGCTGCATTCCAAATAGTGTTGCTTCGTCCGTTGAAAAACATTTGTATTATTGTTGGTCCCAAAGAGGCAGGCTGGTTGCTGACGTGTAAAAGCTGTATTCTAGCCTGTCTCCTACTTCACACCAACCAATTACCAGCTAATCCTGGTAACTGCTGCTGGTGATGGTGCACAAAGCTGAAAGACTACAGCTTAATTTCCAGCTATTGCATTAAGCTGCGCGGGCTGTGCTGCGGGGAGCAAGACAGGGTTTCTGTGAAATTGTAAACCAGGCGAACTCAGCAAGGAAGGAGGTAGATGGAGAATAAATACAGAGCACTGAGACATCATTTTGACAGTCACTCAGATTGTTTGTAAATGTCTGTCTCAGACCAAACATTCCCACTTCGTAGCACTTCAGTCAAACCATTGGAGCTCCAAAGCCCTGCGTGAAGTGTTAGCCATGTGACTGCCATAAAAACTAATAAGCCAAGTTCCAGCCAGGTGATGCCTAACTCTTTGAATATGTAAAAGTGAGGTAGCATCGGCCTTCACTACTGCAGGTGGAAAATGATTGTGGTCGCCTGCTTTGTCATCTTCAGCTCACGGCCGTTCCTCTGTTGGTTGGTTTCCCCCCGGATTTGTGAAGTGTTTGGATATGTTCATTGAAACCGAATGCAATTACAGCTGTATCTAAAGAATACCAGTGCTGATGTCTGCCCCTCTGATTTAGATGAAGGCTGAGATTTTCAGAACTGCTTGAGGGCTCTGAGTGTCCAATTTCCCAAGGCATCTTTGAAAATCTGGCCCTAAACGGCTTTTGGATTTTAAATGAGGGACAATTTACAATCGATGCTGACGGTCTGGGCCTCACCCGAGAAGCCTTTGTTTTTGTGAGTAGACCTGGCAAAATACCATTAATCAGATTCACTGGTCAATTGATTTTGCCGTTTTTCATGGAATTATTGAATTGAAGAATGACTCAAGTCTTTCCCGTGCTGGACGTGAGTGTGACTCACCCTCACAGTGTTGTTGGAGCGAGTAGGGATTTACACAATATGGGCCCTTTGTTAGTTCACTTTATTGAACCAATATTAAAATACATGGACCTTAATCTCTTTTCAGGAAATCCAAGGGCTTTCCATTTAGCAGCCTTTGTGCCTTTTGGAGAGGCAGCTTCTTCACTATAATCTTGCTTGTAACTCAGCATCCTGTTGATTTTTCCTCTGCCACTGGTGGATAAGGGTCACCCCTCGGAGCATAGTAATAAGTTATTTGGATTACACTGTGCTCCTCAGAGCCATGTGCAGCTGGGGAGCTCCGATCAGCAGAGGATCAGGCAGTGTCTGTGTTCAAGGATCCGAATCTCTCATTTTTAAAAGTGGTTCTGGAGCAGGATTCGAACAGAGCAAGAGTGTGATAATCTTCAGTCTCCTAATGGTCCCAGCTGATGTTGCAAGGCTTCTGCCCATGTTTGGATTGTGAAGGCTTCTTTTGTCTGGGAAGGCAGTGATGATGTCACATTTATATACAGTTTCAAAAACCCCTGACAAGAAGTGATTTCTTCTTGACCCCTAAATGATCAAGATCTGCACCCAGTTTTAAATCAAGTAAACAACTTTGAATCGTCTGACATGGGGCTCCTGTGGTTGTATTTAGTCTTTCACCAAAGGCCACAAGTAGAGTTTAGTAGATGTTGATCTGTGTTTAGTGGTCAGCAAAGCATCGTTGCATGGAATTTCCTTTCTGCTCTCTTCACAAGAGGCTGGTATGGGATCTAACAGGATGTCTGTGGTTTGAGGTAGGGTGGTAGTTACCAGATTAAGGAGGGAGGGGACGCTCCAGATCTAGCTTTGGTAGCAACTGCCGTGCACTGTTAATTCAGTTGCGTGTGAAAGCTGGGTTCACTTGGGAATCATGTGGTGACCAATGAACAGCATTATTAGCTAGCATTGAATCTTAGGACAATTTCACATGGCTAGGGCTAGTGGGTGTTTCTGCTTTATGGAAATACCAAAGTGGAATGCTGCCTGACTGAGCTATAACTCCTCCTGAAGCTCCCAGGAAACATGCATCATGATGACCGCATGTATAATTGAAAAGAAAACAGGATGAAAGCAATTAAAATGCTCTCTAAACCGTTAGCACTAAAATATCCTTCTTAATAGCTGCTCTGTGAATGTAACACATACAGGGAACTCTGAGTCTCCTGCTGCGTTTTAAAGTTTTAAAAAATTGCAAGAATGTTCTCACTTTTTTCTAAGTTTTCTTCTTGTTCTCAATAGCCCTATAAAGGAGACTTAAGTGAATGCTAGCCCTCTGCAAAGGGTGAATAAACTCCATTTGGTCTTAACTAGCATTTCAATTCAGAACTTTTTTTGTGCAACAATTTTCCTGGAGACCAACAAGGAAGAAAGACAGTCCAAATAGGAGGAACCTTAATTGATTAAAGAACAAAAGGATTTAGACCAGGAAAAGGAGTAATAAGAACATAAGAACGGCCAGACCAAAGGTCCATCGAGCCCAGTATCCAGTCTTCCAACAATGGCCAATGCCAGGTGCCCCAGAGGGAAGGAACAGAACAGGGAATCATCAAGTGATCCATTCATTCCCTGTCGCCCATTCCCAGCTTCTGGCAAACAGAGGCTAGGGACACCATCCCTACACATCCTGGCTAATAGCCATTGATGGATCTGTCCTCCATGAATGTATCTAGTTCTTTTTTGAACCCTGTTATAATCTTGGCCTTCACAACATTCGCTGACAGCATCCACAGGTTGACTCTGCATTGTGTGGAAAAAATACTTCCTTTTGTTTGTTTTTAAACCTGCTGCCTATTAATTTCATTTGATGACCCTAAGTTCTTGTGTTAGGAGGAGGAGTAAATAACACTTCCTTATTTACTTTCTCCACACCAGTCATGATTTTACAGACCTCTATCATATCCCTTCTTAGTTGTCTTTTTTTTCCAAGCTGAAAAGTCCAAGTCTTATTAATCTCTCCTCATATGGCAGCCATTCCATACCATGAATCATTTTTGTTGCCCTTTTCTGAATCTTTTCCAATTCCAATATATCTTTTTTGAGATGGGGCAACCACATCTGCACGCACTATTCAAGATGTGGGCTTATCATGGATTTATATAGAGGCAATATGATATTTTCTGTCTTATTATCTAGTCCTTTCTTAATGATTCCCAACATTGTTTGCTTTTTTGACTGCTGCTGCACATTGAGTGGATGTTTTCAGAGAACTATCCACAATGTCGCCAAGATCTTTCTTGAGTGGTAACAGCTAATTCAGACCCCATCATCTTTTTATTTATATATTGGGTTTACGTTTTCCAATGTGCATTACTTTGCATTTATCAACCTTGAATTTCATCTGCCATTGTGTTGCTCAGTCACCCAGTTTTGAGAGATCCTTTTGTACCTTTTTGCAGTCTGCCTGGGACTTAACTATCTTGCGCAGTTTTGTATCATCTGCAAATTTTGCCACCTCACTCTTTACCCCTTTTTCCAGATCATTTATGAATATGTTGAATAGGAATGGTTCCAGAACAGATCCCTGGGGGATACCACTATTTACCTCTCTCCATTCTGAAAACTGACCATTTGTTCCTACCCACCTTTGTTTCCTATCTTTTAACCAGTTACCAATCCAGGAGAGGACCTTCCTTCTTACCCCATGACTGCTTACTTTGCTTAAGAACTTTTGGTGAGGAACCTTGTCAAAGGCTTTCTGAAAATCTAAGTACACTGTATCCACTGGATCCCCCTTGTCCACATGTTTGTTGACCCCCTCAAATAATTCTGGTAGATAGGTGAGGCATGATTTCCCTTTACAAAAACCATGTTGACTCTTCCCCAACAAATTGTTCATCTATGTGTCTGACAATTTTGTTCTTTACTATAGTTTCAACCAGTTTGCCCAGTACTGAAGTCAGGCTTACTGGCCTTTAATTGCCGGGATCCCTTTTTAAAAACTGGGACCTCTGGATCCCTTTTTAAAAATTGGCATCACATTAGCTATCCTCCAGTCATTTCATACAGAGCCTGATTTAAATGATAGGTTACAGACTACAGTTAGTAGTCCTGCAATTTCACATTTGAATTCCTTCAGAACTCTTGGGGGAATACCATCTGGTCCTGGTGACTTATTGCTGTTTAGTTTTATCAATTTGTTCCAAAACTTCCTGTAATGACACCTCAGTCTGGGACAGTTCCTCAGATTTGTTGCCTGAAAAGAGTGGCTCAGGTTTGGGAATCTTCCTCACATCCTCAACTGTGAAGACAGATGCAAATAATTCATTTAGTTTCTCTGCAATGGCCTTATCATCCTTGAGTGCTCCTTTAGCATCTCAATTGTCCAGTGGCCCCAAGGGTTGTTTAGCAGGCTTCCTGCTTCTGATGTGTTTAGAATTTTTTTTGCTATTACATTTTGAGTCTTGAGTCTAGCTGTCCTTCACATTCTTTTTTGTCCTTCCTAATTATATTTTTACACTTCATTTGCCAGTGTTTGTGCTCCTTTCTATTTTCCTCACGAGGATTTAACTTCCACTTTTTAAAGGATGCCTTTTTGCCTCTCACTGCTTCTCTTACTTTGTTGTTTTGCCACGGTGGCTCTTTTCTGTTTCTCTTACTATGTTTTTTTAATTTGGGGTATACATTTAAGTGGAGCCTCTATTATGATGTCTTTAACAAGTTTCCATGCAGCTTGCAGGGATTTTACTTTTGGTGCTGTACCTTTTTAATTTCTGTTTCACTAACCTCATTTTTGTGTCGTTCCCCTTTCTGAAACTAAATGCTCCAGTGTTGGGCCACTGTGGTAGTTTCCCCACCACAGGGATGTTAAATTTAATTATATTATGGTCACTATTACCAAGCGGTCCAGCTATATTCACCTCTTGGACCCAGTCCTGTGCTCCACTTAGGACTAAATCAAGAATTGCCTCTCCTCTTGTGGGTTCCAGGACTAGCTGCTCCAAGAAGCAGTCATTTAAGGTGTCAAGAAACTTGATCTCTGCAATCTGTCCTAAGGTGATATGTACCCAGTCAGTATGGGGATAGTTGAAATCCCCCAATATTATTGAGTTTTTAATTTTAATAGCCTCTCTAATCTCCCTGAGCATTTCACAGTCACTATCACCATCCTGGTGAGGTGGTCGGTAATATATCCCTACCACTATATTCTTATTATTAGAGCATGGAATTTCTATCCATAGAGATTCTATGGTACAGTTTGGTTCATTCAAGTAAAAGTACTGATTATTGTTTGGAAGAAGGTTCTTGGGAATAGCCTCATAAACCTAACCAATAATTATAATGACTCTAATGGAATAGGAGGGACCAAATGGAAAAAGAATTGAACTCTTGAGTGCTGCATTCTTAATCAGGAATGTCTGATTTTTGTTGATTGTCAAAATAATTCCCACACTTAGAAAGTCCCTTTATCTCCAAAATTGCCTCAATCTTTCTGATCCTCTGCACTGTGACTGGGTCATCAGCCATCTTGTCAGCCGTGACGAAATCTGGTTGCAGCTTGTTTATACTGCATGCACCAAGTGGGGAAAAAAATCTGTTTGCAGGTCACGACAACCTGGCAACTTGTTAACTCACAATGGCCCCTATGCTTGCAGAACATGCCACGAGAAGTTTGAGCTGAGGGATACTCTGTTTTAAATGGCCACACATAGGAGAATTACAGCCTGTGTCCCTACCTCACTTTGAGTCAGCACAGTAGACGCACGGAAATGCAATTTTGTGATGGATAATGCGTATAAGCAGTGCTTGATTTTTACGGAGTATTCAATGGCTTAAGTGCCAATGTACAATGCAGATGAGAGGCTGCCAAGTCGTGATGTCAATATTCTAGTGGGGAGAATAAAAGAAGAGGATAGAGTGACAGCTGCGGACAGCAAATTCCTGAAAATAATCCCTCACAATGTGACTTTATACATTGTTAGACAAGAGAGAGTGAACAACTAATTGGAGCATTATTTTCTAGCACAGTGGCTTGCAGTCTGCTCTCGGTTACATGTCTGCAACCCTACCAAACTAATTGGACTTGCACCTCGATGGCAGAAGGAGCTCAGATACCATGGTGATGAGTTACAATATAGGAACTTGGATAGATACAAAGAGGACAGGGATTGGCTCACATAAGTGCAATTTAAACCTTCTGGGGAGATTATCACCTGTGGCTCTATTCCAGATCAGTCACTCAAACAAATAATCTTTATCTAGATGTTTTATTATTTGAAGAATTTCAGTTTTGCTGAAAAATCCTATTTTCTCTGAAGTCAATGGGAGTTTTGCAAGTCTCAGTTGTGGTCTCATTTATTTTATCTCACTTATTACAAAAAACCTAGAATGTATACAGTCCATAATTTGAAAACACCATGGCTGCTATATCAACCTGAAGAATATTTTTTTACTGTAATGCCTTTAAGATGTGCAGGGCAGGAAATGAATTTGAAAATTCAATTAATGGCACCTGGTTGCCAGGATTTGAAGCACGGATAAAAATGCTGTCGGTAAAGCTAACTAGCAGGTGTATATATGCCTCACTGCTGTGAATGTTTGCTGAAGATCTGTTCCCCAGAGACCACCGCTATAAAAAACATATTCATTCTTCTCCTTCAAAATTACCTGTTTCATTTTTCTCTAGCTAACAGCTGAAACTAAAATAGGACTAACAAAACTCTGCTTGTGTTGTGGTGTTCCCCCCCCCCCCCTTCCCCCCCGCTTTGTGTATAACAGAGAGCCATTTGAAAGCCGCTATCTGGGAGTTTAAAATGACTGATTAAATTCACTGTTCTCCAATGGGTCACAGTTGCTACAGATTTTTTTCTGTTAATTCGAATTAACTGCACACACAATCTCCAGCAGGTGAGTTGCTGTGCCTCAGAGATAGTCTGGCATTCTCTAACCAACACTGAACTGATTTATGTGTCATAAAACGCATCCCCTAGAGCATCTGCCACAATCTAGGGGAATAGAGTACTGATAACCTGATCCAACTCCCATTTAAACCAATGGGAATTGGATTGGGCCTTCCTTAAGAAAAAGAAAAGGAATAATTGAGCTTCTTAATGTTTCCTAAAAAAGGATGATGCTTTTGGTGCATCTCCCAAGAAATTCATCGGGGTCCAGAGAGAAAGGTATTTTCTTAATGCATCCCATAATTTGGATGTTCAGCAGCTGCAGTTGTACCTGCAGTCATGGTAGTCTGTACAACAGCATCAGCTGCACACCCAAGTTCCGTCCACGGCTTTTTACATATGCAATTGCACAGTGCGTATTTTAATATCTGGACCACTGTTAATAACGGATGGAGTCCCACGGGGACGGATGGTGGTATACAGACATCTAAAAGACACAATCCTGAGGATCTTACAGTCCCTTGTCTTGCTGATTAAATATCCTATACCTTATATACTGGCACATACTTACCCATCTGCAAGGATTTGCAGATTTAACTCACACAGATTAATTTAAAAGCAGTGCCTAAAAAACGGATGCCTGAGAGCGTGCACTTGTTTACACTTGTCTGTAGTCTCAGTTGCAGTATTAACATATCATTTGCATTGAAGCAGGAAAGTGCGTTGAATTATAATGATCTTAAACCACACCTTTAATCTGGAAACCTCCAGAGGACACAGCACTGAGATGCTCTGATTTCATTTAGCCATACATTCCATCAAAGCTCGTTTCAGTGCAAAGATAACAGTGATGTTTAGCAACAAAAAAAAATATTCCTGCATGCCGCTAGTCTCATTTTAAGTAGAATTGTAGACTTATAAAAGGATTATTAACCCCACAATCCATTTTTAAAGGATAAGGTCATTGCTTGACAGACTATCTCTGACATCTGAAACAGGGTGTTCTGATAGCACTCCCATAGTTAGAGAAACTGACATTTTAATGTTGTTAGATCATTCCTCCCATGCACACCTGGTTCCTCTACAGGCTATTAATCACCTATGTCCTCAAGTTGCAGTTACCAGATTGAACAAGGGAGGCTAAGGTTCCAACCAGAAATTGTATTCAGGATCTCACTTCAAAGGGGGCAGTAAATGTTGGGCAGTGCCTTTATCCTTGGAAGGGACTTCAGGATTGAGTCAATATATAGATTTTCAGTGAGAACTTATGCCATTTTCCTTTTGAAAGAAGCCAGAACTAATCGTCTCTGCCCTATCAGACTCTGTTACTTCCTCTTTCTTTTTTTTTGACTCTCTTTGGAAATTTGAAATGATCAAGGTCTGTTGTGGAAATAAAGAGATTATACTGCACAGGGATGTGGTGAGTAGCAGGGCTGTAGCAGGCATCAGCATGAGTCTTGTGAAAGTACAGTTCCTGAAGCGGTGGTGTTGCTTTACTAAACCTTACAGGGTTGTTCACATTCTTTTTAGCTAGTCCCTTCCCCCTAAGAAAGGATTGTATCTAGAGGCTTGTCCATAGGGGGACATCCAGGAAAGATCATCCAAATGAACTAAAGGTGTGAATTTGAAGTGGACTAGGTAAACTGCATTAAATCCCTGGCTGGACACTGTTGTTCAGAATTAAAGTGGCATTCACTTCACTTTGGAAGTAAATTAAACTAAACTGAATTGCAGAGGACTGGACTAGATGACCTCTCGGGGTCCCTTCCAGTCCTATGATTCTATGGCAAAGCCATTTTAATCCTGAGTGAGGGTGTTCACACAGAGGTTTAACTAATCCACTTCAAATTCACACTTTTAGTTACTTTTGGATTAACTTCCCTGGGTGTGCCTGGGTAGATGAGCCATAAACTAGAGCTGGGGGAGAAAAATTGGCCAAAACCAATCTTTCCTACAAAATGTTTTCCTTTTGAGAAAAGTTTTAACTTAAAACTTTTGAAGAGTTTCTAAATGGTCTAAATGTTTCATTTTGACACTTTTCAACAGAAGTTTTTCCAGTTTGAAACTTCACATTTCAAAATTTAATCTGTAATAATTAAAAAGAACAACATTTCAAAATGAAATATTGCAACTGATCCAAACAAAACCATTTTTTGGGGGGAGGGGGGCTTTTTGGCTCATGAAACTGAGATTTTTGTCTTCGTGTCCTGATTTGGGATGGGAACATTTTTTGCACGCTCAGACTTTCACAGATTGGGAAACCTGTTTCCACCCAGTTCTAATCTAGATCCCGTTAGAAGTTTAGGCTCTGATTTAGGGAGCACAGTGGACAAGCAGCTCAACTTGAGCTCCCTGTGTGATGCTCTAGCCAAAAAGGCTAATATAATCCTGGGATGTATAAACAAGGGAGGTGATTTTTGCCTCTGTGCACAGCTTTGAGATGGATACTGGAATACTGTGTACAGTTCCGGTGTCTGCATTTTATAAAGATGTTGCAACATTGGAGAAGGATGCAGAAAAGGAGCCACAAAAACGGTTGGAGGACTGGAGAAAAAGCCTTACAGTGAGACGCTTAAAGAGGTGAATCTGTTTAGATGATCAAAAAACAGATTCAACGGTGACTTGCCTATGGTGTATACGGTACCTCTTGGGGGGAGAAAATTATGTGAGCGTTAAAAGACTCTACTCTAGTGGAGGAAGGCATAACAAGAACGAATGGCTGGAGGCTGAAGCCAAACAAATTTGTATTAAAAGGAGCACGTGTTTAACAGTGAAGGTGATTACTAATTAGCACAAACTGCTCAGGCGGGCAGTAAATTTTCCATCTCTTGATGTCTTCAAGCCAGGACCTGTTAGTCTCTAAGGTGCCACAAATCCTCCTTTTCTTTTTGCGGATACAGACTAACACGGCCGCTACTCTGAAACCTTTCTGGAAGGTATGCATTGACCAAAACAGAGGTTATTGGGCTCAGTACAGAGGCAACTGGGGGAAATTGAATGGCCTGCAATATACAAGACATCAGACTAGATGATCTAATGGTCCCTTCTGGCCTTAAGCTCTATGAATCTGTGGTCAAGCAACACACTTATGTACCTGCTCACCTGTAAGTATGTGGCTAGCCCCATTGGCGGGAACTACTCATTTGCTTACAGCTAAGTATTTGCCACACTGCTTTGCTGGATCAGGGCCTTACTAAGATCCGCGTCTGCGTACTGCTGAATGAAGAGAACTATTTGAAGAGTTTATGTAACAACACAATATTTTCAAGTCTACAATTTGGAGGCGTCTAAAAGCTTTTTTACTGAGTGTGGAATATCTGAGCCTCTCATACAGGCGCAGACAAGAAAATGAGAGAGTCATTAGCAAGGACATAATAATTTTCTGTAGAGTATAAACTGATAATTAATGGAAACTGAGTGCACTGTCAAGGAAACTAAATAAGCATATAATTAACCATTCCTTGAGTTTAGCAGGGGCTTTGCATATCTACGCAGGGAGGTGTAGCCTGGCTGACTGCGGGAGTCATTTCACTGTTGCAATGCTGAAGCTGTGTTCTATACAGACCAAAAAGAAAGCAGTAGTGAGTTGTCACCAAAATGAAATCCATGCCGCTCATTTGCCTCTACCATGCAATGGGCCGCTGCAACTGTACGCCCTGATGTCCGCTGCATCCACCATGGAGGTATAGCTGGGGAAGCCACGCTGACCCTTCTCGCCTGCTGCCAGTTGGAAGAGAGGGGAAGAGTGGTGAACAACTTGGAGCCTGGTATCCCGTCACGTTTCTTTCCCAGCTGAATGTCTGAAATGAAGACTGTTCCCAGATACCTGTTCAAATGCCCCAGGGCATCGGGTGGTTTGCTAAGCAAACAAATGGAGGTGACGGAGGATTGAAAACAGCATGACTCGGGCTGTTCAGCATGTCTGGTATCCTATTAATAAGCTTGTAGCTCACCTCACTTCAATTGTGGCCTCAAAACTAAGGATTGGTCAACCAGCTTAGAGAAAACCGGAACTATTCCGAGCTACCCCCAAACCTCATGCCAAATTGACCCTCCTTATTTTTCTTTTACAGACGTTTGGAGGAACTCCTTAATACCTATTTTGGGGCTAAATTCAGTTAAATTGTCGCTGTCTTCAATGGGTTGGAATGGGTGCTACCGAGGGCAGAGATTGGCATTTATTTGCTTCAAATAGATAATTTTGATTGCATCTTTTAATTCATTATTATTAGGGATTAATATTCTTTCTCAGGGCTCCTTGCAAGTTGATACGTTGAGTGCTGGCAGGGAGGGGGCAATCTGGCTCAAAGGAAAGGGGATTCAATGCTGGAGTGAAATGACCAAGCAGTGGAAGTGAATTGTGTGGTAGCAAGAGAGCCTAGCTAAAGCCGTGGGCAAGCTTTGCTGATATAAAGCAAAGCTAGCAAAAGTCCGGCTGTGAGCAAACATCAGGCTCTGCCTGCGTGCAAGTTCACAGAATCTGACAAGAACCGGGCCGATATTGCAGACACACACATTCCTAAGACGTGGTAGGCACAGAGCACTCGCACAAACACATCCCTGAAGAGTGGTACCAGAACATGCCGATATCAAGGATGGTACAAAAACATTCCCCAAGGAGAACAGGAACACACTGACCTCTCCTAAAAGATAAGGTCAGGATGACAGTGTAATGAATAGAGATATTTTGATCGAACCAACGTGTACAAGAAAATGGGTAATAACTAGCCATGTCGGGGGCAGTGACTAATTATATCAGAGGAGCAGTACGTAACTTGTTTGTTTCAGGATATAAGGTCGTATCTCTGAGCGCGCGTCTTGGTCCAACCGAGGGGGGAATGCCATTTGCTGAGCTGCATCCATTGTCACAGGTATACATGTCTTAGTATTCTCATAGAGTCTGCCAGGGGCTATTACCGTGCTCTGTCGGCAATAAACCTGGTCTGGTGCCTTCATACCTTAACCGATCTTGTGGTCATTGGGTGGTTCGCGTGAGGTCTGCTGTGCTGGCTGTCTGCGAAGAGCTGGGGCAGCACACAGGGAGAACACACACACTCAGCCAAACATCTAACCACAAATGGCAATAGTAAACCTGCGTGCTACCAGGGCACCATTTAGCTTTATTCTACAGCTATTGCATTCTGTTGAATTTATTGTTTCTGATTCTCAAAGCTGCCTCTTCTGGATGTTTTGCAGAAATATTCCTGATCAGCCCGCATTTCTGCTCCACAAACTGTGTGCTGGTCCAGACTGTGAGGGCTAGCAGCGAACATAGTTGGAGGGAGATTGACTTTACATAGCGATTTGCACACCCTGCAAGTTTATTGGAATGGGCTTTTACACCCTCAGTTCTGCCAAGTACTTAGGAGAAGCCCACTGCGAATAGGTCCATTGCCTGCACTGCATGGGTTCCTCGGAGCCTTTAAGGGCTTAAAGTTAGGCATGTGCTTAAGTACACTCGCAGGCACCTTATTTAATCTTGAGCGGTTAACCGGAGGGACATGAGCACGCTCTCTGGAACAGGAACTGTAAGGACAGTGTCATCGGCAGCAAGTTTGTGGAATCCATGCTGTGCTTGGCTGCTCAGAGATTTGTTACACAATTTTTATGGTTTCCCAGCAGTGAGGCTTCCTAAATGAGCAAATGACACGCTTGGCCAGAAGGTCTCCAAACCTCTGCGCAAAGTGTGTGTGGGGGGGTGGGCGGGGGGAATCTGCTGTTCAGCTCTGCTTCGTGCAGGCTTGGCTGCACTGATGTGATTTGCCACTAGCCGCTCTTAGCGCCCGCAGCACTGCGGATTCTTAATACAGCTGGTTAGTCATCTGTGTGGGCTTTGGGCGGCTGCAAAGCTAATGTCGGTGTGTGGAAAAAGTCACTGTACAGAAAAGAGCCAGCAGCTTCTCCCCAGGATGTGGTGCTATTTACCTAATGTACAAGTGCCAAATCCTATTATCCGAGGAGTGTTGGCCCTCTGTCAGACTCCAGTTTCTCTCCTCTGCAGCGGGGTAGCAGATGGCTGAGGCCTTCAGGTCAGTTTCCTGGTGCAGGAGAAATCAGTGATGTGGAGTCTAGGTAAATTACAAACATAACTTGCTTTATTTACACCTGTGCACCAGTCCTGAAATGAGATGGTCGACCTGCCTGCAGGGCAATTCCTTCTCCCAGGAATCTCAGCCCGACATCAATGCATGCTTTGCTGGGAACAACTCTGCCTCCAGAATTAATCCACTCGGAGGCCAAGGCAGAGAACAAACTCTCCTGCTGCTCCCCGAGCTCAATACTCTCCACAAATACTTTGTAAACCCCTAAACTAACAAACACATCGCGTCTCCCTAAAAGTCAAAACTTGCATGCTGAGACTAAGAACTTGAAAGACCGTGTTTAACGGCGCCACCTGGTGACACCATATTATTTAGCTCTTCTGTAGCACCTTCCTTCTGGGGAACTCATAGGTTTAAGACCAGAAGGGACCATCATGATCATCTCCTGCACAGGGCGGGCCACAGAACCTCACCCACCCACTCCGGTGATAGGCCCATAACTTCTGGCTGAGTTAAGGAAGTTCTCATATCTTGATGTAAAGACTTCTCAAAGCACTTTCAAATAGCTAATAATACCTGTAGGAGATAGATAAGGATTACTAGCTCCATTTTAAAGATAACTAAGGCATAGAGATGTTAAGTGACTTGCCTAAAGTCCTGTACAAAGTTTTTGCCAGAGCCACGGGTGCTATACACAGGTTTCTTGATTCACTGCCCTATGCCTTAACCACAAGACCATGCTTCCTATCAGGACTTAAAACTGTTCCTGTAAAACTGAGACTCGCTGGCTGTCCATAATTCCCTGGACTCTTGGTCACTTCCAGAGGGGACAATATTTGCCCTTGATCATCTATCCGCTGCAGGTTTGACTGCTGGCCTGGCTGCTACCCAGTCAGCCCACACTACACTCATCCAGGTTGAAACAGAGCCCCTCTGTGAAAACTGCTCTAGCCTCGCTCTTTTTCCCCTCATCAACCCTTTCACTGTGAGGGAAATCCCGGTGGGGGAGGTGTCAAGATGTCAGATGTGTTTGACCTCAAGCCCCCCCTTCCTGCTGAGACCGTACCAGCTTCCTCTCTGAGAGACTGGGACACGATCCATCCTATTTTCCAAAAGGACTGTAATCCTAGCACTGTTTGTTCAAGCATGGCCACGCGGCAATTAGAGCCAATCACTTTAAGCAGCCACATGAAGTCATTGGCAGCGCTGCCGCTGCAGCGAGCCAAGTGCCAGCCCCTCCTCCTCGATTTGCAAGCCCTGTTCCAACTAAATCATCGAAGTGCCAACGCGTGGCTTTGAACCGCTGATCTTTGATGGGAGAAGGTGCTTGCCCCAGGCTAGCTCTGGCTTTTTTTGGATCTTCCTAGGCTATTCAAGGAGCCAATTTTTTCCCCAGAGTCCAGTACGCTTGTGCGTATTTCAATTGATACGTCTTTTAATGGACCTCACACCGGGGGGTGGGGTGGGGGGGGAGCCTTTAAATTCTCATTCCAGCCAGAACAATGCCAGACCTATTATTGAGAGAGCATGCGGGCTCAGGCGCCACTTAACGAGGGATTTTAATTCCTCTGGAGGCTCTGGGTGCAACAAAAATATATGCTCCCAAATCTGCCTGTTGCTGGTAACTAGAAAACCTGTGTGAGGAAGGCACAGCGGTGTCCGTTTCTCGGTATGATCCACCCCAATCCATCCGCTAGGCTCGTTGCTGGCTCTCAAACCTGTGCTTAGCTGGAAGTATGGGAGTGCGATGGCCGGCATTCCGGTTTCAATGCCGTGAATTGCTCGCCGGCTCAGACACTGGCTAGGAAACTTGCTGACTCAGGGCCGCAGCAGAGTCAATCTTGCCTCCTTTTTTCTTTTTCTTGCTTCCCCCTGCTTTTCATTTCTCCACGGACTGAAGAGGGTTAATGGTTAAACAGAAGATTCTGGACTGTAATCCTGGCTGATGCAATTGGCCCACTGTGCATCATGAGGGTGACCAGATGTCCTGATATTTGGGGCTTTGTCTTATATACACAACTATAACCCCACCCAACCCCCTGAAAAAAGTGCCCTCATCTGTCCCACTTGATATCCGGTCACCCTCTGGTCAGTCTGGGGCATCCATTTCACAGACCTGGTGTGCTGTTGTCAGCCATCCTGGCAGAAGGGAGGGATTGTAGCAGGAACTTCCTCTGTTAACAGGTTTTGCAGCTGAACTGTGGTTTCCCAGAGGAATAAGCAGCAGAACAATCTCCCCTTGACAGCGAGGCCTGGCTCTTGTGGTTAGGTGGTACAAATGACAGCGTGCTCGATCAGCTAAACCACAAACGTGCAGCCCTTGTTACCTGCCATCCCCATTAGCACAGGACGTCACCCCTTGAGCTAACGGAAGATCCTTCGAGGTGGCTGTGATACGAGGCGAGGGTAAACCGAGTTCTCATTTGGGGAATATGGAGTTTCATTTAGGTAAGTTTACCCACTTCCAGCCAACAGAGGGCATGGAAATCGTAACATCTGCGTCCCTCCCGTGGGGTGTATGACACCAAGTGATTGGTACAGCATGCAGCTTTTTGGCTGGAAACCCTCTAGGCTGTTCCTGTCAATGGGGTGGCCCCTCCAATCACACATATTTTCCTGCATTCTTATATAGTGGCAGCCTCTGTCCTACTGAGGTCAATGGTCATTTTCCCAGTGTCTTGCATGGCAGTGGATCAGAGCCATGATCGTTACTGGCTATAGTGAATTCAAGTTGGATGTTGCCAACCCGACCAAGAACTCCAGGCTTTGGCAGACAAATTCCAAGTGGCGTTGCAATTTCTCAGCCCATCACTCACCTGTCTGCTTCACAGCTCCAATTGTATTTCAAATCCGCTGCCTGAGAGCAGGTACAATATGCTTCTGATCCGCTCAATAAATCTGTTTTTCTGTAATTCTGAGGTGTCACGGTACATTACATGCCACTGTGTAACCCACGGTAAGACCTCTCACGTGACACTGGGAGAGAGGTGCAAAGACGGTAGGATAAAAGTGAACCAAAACTGGGGAGGGGAGGGGGGAGCAGCACTGAGAGTGACCTTCTGAAATCCAGTCTGCCAAATGGGGAGATTTACATCCCCTTTCTGATTCAGATACACAGGAGTTATTCCGTATCTTCAACTGTCTAGCGCATGCAGTCACTGAGATGTAAGGGCCAAATTACCAGCTGGTATCTATTGGTGTAACTCCATTGAAGTCCATAGTCAGGATCTTCAATGGAGCCATGGTCATTTACACCAGCTGAGGATCTGACCCTAACTATTTCTAAAGAAGTTCTTCCTTAGAGAGAAGCTGATCCTATTCCAAGCTGTGGTGCCTACCGCAAGATGGCTCATGTACGTTTGAGGCTAAACATTTTAAAGGCATGTGCTTTGTGTAGCCCATGCAGCTTCTCATAGTGCCTTGGCATTTAATCGTGGGCTGGGTGTGACTTGGCATGACTCTATTGACATCAATGGAGTATTGTCAGTTTACACTTGGTAAAAATTTTGCCCACTCCATTTTTGGTACAGACTGATTGAATGTTCAGTGCTATAGTCTGACCGTAATGCCAATGTGAGTTTGGATTCATTCTGTATGCACGAAAATTAGTTTCTGAATTCTGTGCTTAGCTTTACAGGAGGGGTGGGTTTGTTTTTTTAAGTGAAAACTGACAGGTATTAAGAGTTTCCTTCTTTAAGCAAAATCCCCCTGGGAGATTGCAAATGATCTCCTCTCGCCAGGAAAGCTTTCCATTAAGCAGGACTTACGGGCAACAGGCAGCTTCAAGCTTCAAGACTAAACCTCTGCAATTGCTCAGCCGCCATGCAGGGGGGTAAGTCTGCATCCCTGCAAAGCAGAACTAACATCAGACCCCGCTCCCCAGAACTAGCTGAGCTGCAGGGAGGGTGTCTCACTGGGCAGGCTACCAGCTCTGTGAGAAACGTTGCCAAAATAAAAAATACCCTGACACGGCATGCAGGGGAAGCTAGGATCCCCAGGCTTTAGTGTCTACTTTTGGGGTTCTCATTCAACCTGGTGATCAGACACAGTTTCCAACCAATGGGCATTTGGCTTATGTGCAATCGGTAGCTGGCTGTGGGCCATTTCCTAGTGTGTGGGTCTGGACTGACCTTTCACCTCTACATGGGGTCCCCTCTAGGTCAGGAGTGAGGGGCAATATGTGAAGATGCTGGTTCTCTCCTCTCCTTGCACCGTACCCTTCCCTGTGGGTAAAGAGAGGGCTTTGTTTTCCCTTGTCGATCGGTCACCTTTCGCCAGTGCCGCTTTCCCTGTAGAAAGCGAAGGAGCAATATCATTGAATGCAAATTGCACTGCTGAATTATCCGCATAATTACATTCAGATCAGATAGAATTGTTTTCTAGAGTCCGTTTAACTTCACAGCTGCCTGTCAGCAAAAGCAAATGTCTGCAATACATATGGCTGATATGCCATTTTAGAGTTTGGGCAGATCAAACAGGGGGGTGGAGGAAATTTGACCTATGGAAATGTTATATGAAGAGGCTTCTAGCAAGTTGCCTTTTTATTCTGCTTGGATACAGTTTCAGCAACACACTGTTGAAATCAAAAGCACCACAGTGTATGTATAATTTTCAGCTCACTGTCTGTTGCCCAAATGATGGTCCAGTCTGGGTGACTCACTCTTCAGCTAATTAGTTTTTATGCACTGAAAAAAAAAGGCACTTTAAGATGCGGTTAGGGTCACTTTATACAGCTTTGCAACGTTAGCTGCATTTAACAGATCATAAATGTTGCTTAATTGCAAATAATTCATTATAACCTATTGAATGCCTTTTTAATCTCAAATAGCCTGCCTGTCATTTTATAATCCTACCAATGCTTATCTGAAAGTCCTCCTTGCAGTCCCTAGTCGAAGCAGGGCGGTAAATACTTTTATGCGTGTGGCAGCACAGTGAGGGAGTCAGAGCGTATTCCTCTAGTTAACCATGCTCACAACAAGACTTTCCCCTCTGCCCCTAGCTGGGCTGTTTCCCCAGGGATTCAGATTCTCCGAAACACGGAGTGGAAAGCGTGTGAGTGGCAGAAGGCTACTGCCCTCTGCACAAGCAGCTCATCTTAGAGAGCGCCACACAGAGCGGGCTTGGTCAGTTGCACTGAGCTAGCATCCCTGCATGCAAACACCTAGAGGAAAAGGCTGTTTCTGATCTTTCAGGAGTGCACCTTTATGTTTAGCCCACTCTTGCTTTTAAGCCCAGATGGTCCTTATTTTTGTTCTGGTCCTAGGCCTGAACTGCAAAGACACTGAGACAGACCCAAACCCAACCTCCAGATCTAAACAAGCTTGAATGCTGGGAGAATTTGGATCCCAGCTTTGCAGCTCAGGCTCTGGTTGACATTGGGTCTTTTACAGTAAGTTGGCTTCTCGCGCCTATAAACATTGGAGGGGAAATTCAGAGGTGGGCCCAGGCCCAGCTCGTATGGACCTCAGTAAGAGCAGCATATACTGAAACTGGGGCTGAACTGGGGTTAAACTCTCTCTATCTCTGCTCATGTGTGTCTTCCCCCAGTGGCTGTGGGCTCAGCCAGACATTCACTTACCCTGCTAGGCCCCACCCCTTGCTTCATACAAGGGAGGGGCTAGGGCAGCTTGATTGACGTATGGGGGAGGGGGTTCATTCTGCACGTTTGCTTCTGGATTTCATATTGGACTTTCCCTTGGAAGCCACTTTATAGAGAGCTCACAATCTAAATAAGGGAAGTAGTGCCCTCAGGTGGGGGGGAGCAGGGGGAATGGAAGTCTGGAAAACATTTTTCTTTTAAAGCTATTAAAAAGTCCTTAATATTTGTACTTCTCCACACCCAAGGACTCGAGGGCTAGTAAAGGAGCGTTTCTTCAATGAAAGGGATACTAGGGAAAGAAGGATTTGTAGCAAAATCATTCCAGCTTTGCAAGGTCATGGATGTGGCCAATGTCAATGGCCATAGCTCACGGCTTTAGCAATAGGAAATGGTGCCAAACCAAATTAAGACACTTGTTAGATGTCATAGAGGCCTTTATCTGTACACGGAAATAGTCAGCCAGTAAGAAGGGCCGTTAATCATTGCTGAAAGCAGGTGGCCATGTCCCAAATATATGCTGCCTTTCTCGCTCCTGAGACTAATGTGCCCCACCAGCTCTCACCCTGTCTTAATTTTATTTTACATTCTCCCATGATACGAGATGCACATGCACATAAATCTGCAGTGTCCTTGGCCTGCACCTGCCAAAAAACATAAAGCTCTCTTGACAGGAGACAGGGACGCTTTGCCTAACGCAGGAATCTTACTGGCTGAACTGCACGACTCAGATGGAGGGTGCTGTGGGGTTTGGAGGTTGCCAGATAAAGCAGGGGGAGCAAAAAGCAACATTTTTCTAAATTGGTTATCCTCACTCTCTCATTCGCTGCCTGCTATATCCTTCAGCAGCTCTGATCCACTAAGAAGCATGTTAAATAAGAGTGTGAATTTCCTGTTGGAGATTTCATATAGGGAGCTATCTGGCATCTCATATAGGGGGAATCTGATCTAGAAGCACTGAAGTCAAAGGGAATTTTTCCACTGACTTTACTGGGAGTAGGCGTAGGGTGGTAGTCAGGAATAGCACTGTTAAAAATGTTCATTTCCTTACTGCTTTTGGACACTTTTCGGTGTCAATGAAAAGGATCACTTTGTTTTAACAACTGAAGTTCAACAGCAAATGAGCTCAACAGGAGTTGGTTTAAAAAAAAATGGAAAAACAATTGTGCATAAAATTTTAGAACGTTGAAACTGTTTCTATTCTCGCAGGGTTTGGCATGGTCCCACTTTTGGTTTTTTGTGACCTTTTCAAAAAGAATGGTATGCAAATGTTTTTAATTGGCCCCCTTTTCATCTTTCCCCATAGTTATTTTTTTGAAAAACTCAATTTTTCATAATTTATCTAGGAGGAAAAAAAGGAGAAAACTCAGAAATTATTTAAACATAATATATAAAACATTAAATGTGAAAAGTGACCATTTTCTGTGGAAAAAATTTGATTTTGGGCAAAGTCAGGGTTTTTTTTTTGAGCAAACAGCCCCCTTTGCATTGAAGAAATGTTGATGTGCCATAGGCTCTACTAAATAGTAATTATCATAAGATATTGGATCATGTTGAGGTTTCAGGTTGAGGTGGCCTGTAGCTTCCCATCCCATCAGAGAAAGAGATGGGCAGGGGACTCTCTGCAAAGATCCCCTTTCATATCCCCTCCACCCAACCTCTTGTGGTGGGACAGGGTTTCCCTTCCTCTGGAAAAGGCCTCACCCCCAGAACTGGTCACTTACTTTCCCAGCACTCGTGGAGAGACGTGGGGAGGGAGGTCTGTGGAAAAAAATCACATAGCCCCAGGCTGGAATTTGAAGGAGTTAAAATAGACTTTTCCTTTTACTGGGCGGACAGTTCAAGGGGAAATAATAGGGGGAAAAACAACTGAGCAAAAGAGAGAGCCACTATCCAGGCAAGAGTGTTCGGCAGGCCAACCATGGGATTTTGTGTGGCGAAATATGTTTATTTGTTGGGGCTGGGGACAAAAATCTGTAAATACATTGATCTAAAATTTTGGCTGGACTACTTCCTGACTCCTTGGAAGGGGAAGATTGTGGATAAGGGTTTCAGCTTTTGTCTAACTCTGCTCCTATGCAAATCAATACTAAAACTCCCACTTACTTCCATGGCAGCAGAGTTAGGCCACCGCTGAGCCTACCCTCAACTGACAAAGTTGCTGACAACTTTTTCTTCGTTCTTGAGCCACTGCAGGGCCTGATTGTGTGGCTTTTTTCACCCAGTCTCCTGTTTACACCAGTGGAGGTTGGCCTGATTAAGAGCTGCAGGACTGGGACTTGAATTTCTTTTGCTGGCATGTGCTTTACTGTTTTATGAATCCTATTGTGTCTGGTGGACAATCAGATATTGATATTCCCTGGTGTCATGCTGCCCTCTTTTGTCTAGTATCCAGAATATACTGCAGGAGTTACTCAAAATATGTTTGGTTTATTATTTAAAAAAAAAGTGGTTCATATTCCATGAGGCATTTTACTGTCACTGAAGCTGTGATAGACTCTTTCAGCTAGTATGGCACTGTAACAACTGCATCAAACAATGCTACAGTTAGGGGTGAAATTCACCCCTTTGCTGAGGGCTGCAAAACTTCCTGTTTGCCCCGGATTAATTTGCTATGTTGATTTTTCAATGGGAGCAGGAGCAGGTCCACTGACTTCAGTGGAAGGTGTGGGCACTCTGCACCTAGCAGGACTGGGCCTGAGGCACTCAGCCTATCAGATCTTCCTCGCATATGTCATTCCTATGAAGTCACTGGGAGCACAGTCTTGAGTCAAAATGAACCTAGAAATTACTCCTTTGCCAACTTGCTGAAAATTCTAAGCTGAGGGCAAGACTTGTAGCTGCAGCTGCTGAAGTGGAAAAATCAACTCAACCACTGTTAACTAAAGACAGAGCATGAACGGGAGTAGGGAATGTCACTGATAGAAGCCTGCAGAAGCCAATACAATGTGGTTAATAAACTGCAGTAGCTTGTGAATTTTGGACATCCGGAGGCTGTGATCATTAGAGCTTGCATTTACTTTTAGTCTGGTAGGCATGCACGATTCTTCAGATGGGTTGAATTCTAGCTATTGGTTTGGATCACGAACACCAATCAATCCTTTCGTTTAATTGTGAAATTTACTGAAAACAAATTCACATTTAAAATGCAATCCCAAGCAGGACGACTTCTCTCACAAGCGTTTGCCTGGAATGGAGTCACCCATGAACAACTGATTAATTAGCCATTCAACATGACTGGCTGGATCGTTAAAACTGTTGGATGAGTCCATCGTTTCTCTATGACCAGGCTCAGAAGTGACTGGGGAAAGCTCAGGCAATTTCTCACAACATGTAAGATCCCTAGAGTAGGAGAAGTTATTTCTCATAGCCCCAAAAAAGGGGATGTTCAGGGGAGGGGAAGGGAAAGCACATTCAAAAGGAATATTTTTTTCAAATAATGCACAGTTGGCATGTGGAATAGGTTGCCACATGATACAGTTAGCAAGACTCAAAAAAGGATTGAACATTTGTATTGATAACCAGAACATCCAGACTTTTATAATAGTAAGGACTTAAAGACACCAAGAGTTTTAGAAGGAAGATAAACTCTCCTGCTTCAGGTCATAAGCCAAGCCTAGATAAAGGGGGTCAGGAGGAAACTTTCTCTGGAGGCAGGTTTTCCCATAACTACCTATTGCAATTTTTAACTTCCTCTGATGCATTTGGTGTTGGCCACTATCAGAGACAGGATATTGGAGGTGATGGACCACTGGTCTCATCCTGTTTGGCAAACCCTAGGTACCTATAAAAGTTTAAGCTCACTAGTAACATGCCCCCACCCACTCTCCCCCAGCAAAAAAAAGAACATTTCTTCCCTTCTTAACAATCATTATTTTATTAATATATTTTACAAGTTCGCAGTTGAAATCATTTAAATACAAATCTTTTTTATACAGAAAGTGTAATAAAGTTAAAATAGTTCCTTGTGTAATTCATAGCATTATTGCAATGCTTACAAAATTTTGCATAGACTGTGCAAGGATTGATGTTATTTGATAAAAAAAAAAGCTTTATATTTTCTCACACAACCACACACATACATGAATTAAAAAAAAAGTGCCAAACAAATATGAATTTCTTAATGATAACCGTGATAAGAGTTTACACTCATTTTGTCATGTTTACACTATCAAGGTCATTGGGACAGAGGTCAGAGAAAGCATTTTACTACCACAGATGGAAACCTGCTATAGCATATCAACATGCTCTCTGATGACGTAGATGAATGGGGTTTTGACGGTATAAATATCATTGCTTAAACCAGCAGAGGCTATGTCCTGCAGTCAGTTCTCCCTATGAAAAGCATTTTACTGGGTTAACATAAACAATTTTATGGGCTGTCAAACACTAGAATTTGGACGAGGCAAGTTATTAAAATAAAGGGTGGGCAAGGTCAGAAAAAAACGACTACAAATAAAAATACGCATCTGAACTAGAACATTGGATCCAAGCCTCCTGCAGCGGTGACTAGACTTCTACAGACTTCTACTTCTACAGACCTCAAACTTCTACAGACTCCAGATATGGATCCATATCTGGATCTGATCGTTGGAGACCGGTGGCTGCTCTTTTTATGCCTTCTGAGTCATAGATTCATTCCGTTGTTAGTAAATGAATTAATCCTCCTTTATAGCGTTGAGTAGCGTATGATCTCTTGAGTAGCCCCAGAGACGTGAATGGAATCGATAGTTCACTGGACAACGCCCAAAATCAGTGCAACTGCTCATGTGAGTAAGAGCTCTTCACAGTAAATGCTGCAGAACTGGCCCTAAATCCAGTTCTTATTATAGTCAGCACTGCGGAGCCAAAATAGATGCCGAAGATCAAGCTGTATCCTTCCCTGCCTCTAACATTATTTACCCAATTGCCAGCTAAACTCTGATTGCTGGTGGTAAGGTGGAAAGCAGAATGAACATGTCTTGATTTTCAGGTATGGGGTTGAGGCAGCAGTTGCGAGGACAGCTTGCCATTGTTCCTTAATTGGCCCAACCTGCTAGTGGGGACTCACTGATGGAGAAGGAATAGAGGCTGCCATTCGGCCACTTTGGTTTAATCTGATTTTCTTTTTTCATTTCCACACGTCGATTAGCAGGCTGTAGTTTAGAGCAGGTGGCAAAAATCTCCTTTTCAACGTCCTCAAAGGTGACCGGCTTTCTGGGCCAGATCCTCAGCTGGTGTAAATCAGCACAGCTCTGAAGTAATGGTGGAAGGTGGCATTAGCTCCAGCTGAGAATCTGACCCTCTGCAAGGGGCAGGACTTAGTAAACCGCTACCAAGCTACAATCTAGTCACCCGATATCACCCTCACTTTTATTTCCATCTCAGACTGCTCGTCCAGCTAGCTCATGATGAGTCAAGTAAAAAAATCCCCAAACTTCACAGGGTTCATGTTCTTAGGTGAGTATATGAAACATTTCATCTTGCCTTATTCCTGAGCTTTCTGCACTTTTCTGTTTGTCCAAATAGACGTTTAATTAGAGCAGAAAGCAGAGTTAGTTTTAAGAATGGGCCCTGTTGGGCCTTCTGGCATTAATACAGATGCTTGAGGGGTGCAAGATGGCTAGCAAGACTAGGGTATAGTATTTCTTGTTGCTATTTATACCACTTAGGCTGTGTATACATAGAATCTGTAATATAGAATTACAGGGTTAGAAGGGACCGCAAGGGTCATCTAGTCTAATCCCCATTACCAACATCATTAATACTGCCCCAAAGTCAAATTATTATAATAATAGTGTCCATATCTGGGTCCTCTTCAGTTCTAGATAAGGATGATTAGCAGGTGTGTCCACTCTCTTTCAAAATAAGATGCTAATTTCCCTACTCTGTAGGCACTATTGTATAAGAAATCTAGTTAAAAAGTTTAGGAGAGAAAAATATCGGTAGCTAACAAGGTGTGGGTGGCACCAGAAGGGCAACATTTGATTTTTCAGTTCCTGTAATCCAATCATACATAAAAATGGGACCACCCATAAATAACTGGTTTCCTTACTCTCCAATTCAAGCCTACTTCAAGGGTTCCATTATGAGAGATCTTTTAAAGGAACACAGAAATCATATTGCTTTAGAAAGTGATAATGCATTTAGCAAGCAGCAGCAGGCTTCAAAATGCTTGCTTTCTTATCAGTGGTTAAGCCTTTTGGGGTGCGGGGAGGGAAACGCAAGAGCATAATGGAATTTTAAATTCTTGTTACAAACAAAGATGCACGTGAGACATGATTTGCGGTGGGCTTATTCCTATGATGGCTAATGTATTGGAAAGTTTCACCATTTCTGTTCCAGGAGAACCTGATGAAAGGTCCCAAAGTGCCTTTTTAAAAATCTCTCTGATAAAGGACCTGTTTTCTAAGGCAGCATGTCTCTATCCTAAGTATTTGGGAGCAGGGCACAATGCAAATTTAATATTTTTTTTTTGCACAAATCTCTCCTTCCGATGCCCTTTCGAAAAGGGATGAGATGCTTCAGAGGAAATCCCAGACTCCTCTGAATAGGTAGCATGAGGCTATTAACGTACTAGAAGGCTTGTGACAGAAAATCGTAGGTATTGGATGACTCTGAGTGGCAACAATAAGATGTGACATTTCCTGAAAGTGACAATGATGCTGACTTTCACACAGGAATTACACCTGTAGCAAAATTAATTTTTCAGAGGCTCGCACTTCTAGTTTAAAGTGAGGTGCTTGGGAAATCTCAGTGGAATTATGACTGAGGATTTTCCCCACTTCTCTGTGGATATATAGTGCTGGAACTTTAAATATCCACCTTTCCTTCAAAAAAAACCCCAAAACAAAAACATGGCTTTTTTTCTTTTTGGAAAAGACTAATAGAATGCAATTTGCATATTAGGAAATTATTAGCTTTAGAAAGCTTCAGGGCTGTATATATATCACCACATGCTTTTCAAATATGACAATGTTTGTTTAAATACCAGATAGTCCTTCTATTTTTCTAACCCAATCCCAAACCATTGTGTTTAATGTGGATGGAAATTTGTTCTCCTCCTTAAACAAACTCCCCAATATTCTGACAAGAATGGGTCAGACAACAGCCTTTAAATGGGATAAGTAGCACTGTCCAAACAAGGATTGAATATAATCACAATCAGATCCATCCCAAATTTGTTGTTAATTTAAAGGTAATAGTGTAAACAGACAAAAGAGAATCACTTTATCAATATCACTAAGGAGATATCTATTAACATGCTTTCCCCCTGCTCACTTCATCGCTGTCTTGGTAGGCCAATCTATGGTACCAGTGCCAGGCCAATTTCTAACCCTCCCCATGTCTCAACCATAAGCTCTGTTAGGTCAGCTGTGAAAACAATGAGTCCTACGTAGATGGGTTTCTACAGAAGCATAGAGTGCAGAGAAGAAGGAAGGACTGAGTTTGAATCACACATCAATAGTGCTTTTTGCCTGCTTAAATATTCAGTGATAATTGTTTAGAGATGGGCAGGGGGGAAAGTAGGGAGGGAAATTAAGACTTAAAAATGTTCTGTTTTGCAAAATTTAAAATATTTTGAAATTTCCAGATTTGAAAATTTCCAACCCACTGATTGAAAATGCTTCACAAATCTATTACCAGTTTTTTTCCCCATTTGTTTTTTGAATAATAAAATTTCAAACTTAAAAAAAAGCCAACAAAATTACCAAAAAGTAGTCCAACAGTAATTCTGCTTAACTGTACGGGTGTTAAAGATTGAGCAGTCACCGGCGTAGTTACTCTTCTACACTGCAGGTGCAATTAGGTGTTCGTCGGTCCAACTTTCCGATGGCCTTTCGGCAGCAAGCCAAACACTTGAAACGGCCATCACTGAAGCACAAGCTTAGGGCTATAGGGCTCTCCTTGATCTACACAGGTAAGTCTCACTAGCACTGTCGGAGTTCCACACACATCAAGGCAAGAACGCACGTGAGCAGCTAACAACATTTAGCTTATTCATCCCTCCCCAACAGAAATGTTACGATAGTAACAACCTGCTTCGATACTGCATTTTTTCTTCTTTCAGTTTTTAGACCACTCTTTGCCTATTGTACACAGCACAGAATATTACACTTACTTTCTTTCCCCTATTAACGGAATTTCAGTTTTCCTTGTTGTTCTAGTCTAGTGCCCAGAAGCTACGCAATGAACTCTGGGTTTCCTGCCCAGTTCCAATAAGCACTATTAAGTTAATAAGTGAGTGTGGGGCTTCCCTTCTAACAGTCTTTGGTCTGTCACTCACTCCCCTTTATAATAGGAAACTTAAAGCCGTAACAACAAATATTAAAAAAAAACCACCCCCAACCCCTCAATTCAAACAAAAGCCAATTCCACTTAAGAGCCCTCCGCATTCAAGGAGTGCAACAATTACAGACCTGTTCATTCAGCTCTAGCATGGCTACGGGGCTCGAACAAACTGGACATCTTCCCATGTGCCCCAGGAAGCTCCCTCTTTAACAATGGAGCAGTCTCAAAGACTGAGTGGAGGGTTAGCAGCGTTTAGATCTCATTTGGCTATGCCACATGTTGCAGGTGGTCATTTAAGTTCATAATTTTTATTTTTTGTATCATGTTTGTATTGGGAAAAAAAATCTGATTGAAAACACGTGATTGAAGGAAACAAATGTAGACCACACTTGCGCTACTTTAAGCTTTCTAAAAAGGGGAGTTCTAATATACAGCTTAGTAGTCCCTGGCTTTCCCTTTGCATGAGTTTCTTTACTGCTAAAGTCTCATTTGAACGCTCAGTGTAGTAATTATGCTGACTGCTGGATAATACATACTTTAAAAAAATGAAATTTGGAGAGTGGATGCAGATATATAATCAGTTTTAGGAACTCTGTTTTTGCTAATGTCAAAGTCTTTTTGCTTTTAAAGACCGCCCTGACATACGTGTTATGGCAGGGAGTTCATACAGTAAATATGGGTAAGGTATTGTGTAAAGACAAGCACTAATAGTCATTTTCTCTACAAGCTTAGTAACGGTGGCATTTAAAGCAAATGTAGCATGTTACTGAAGCTCTAGTAAAGTCAAGAGTTACAATATATAAAAGCATTTATCTTTAGCTTTCGTATTCATGGTTGCCTAAGGTATATTGACAATAACGCAGTCCCTTCATTAGCAAGTATTTTGAATGCACATAGCTTCAGTGCAGAATTGTGTACAATTCTGAGTCCGGCCTCGATCCTGCAACAACTGACATCGATGGAAGTATTCCCACTGACTTCAGTAGCCTAAATCTGAACCCAGAAAGACCCTGGGCTGGATCCTGCAGGCACTGAAGTCAATGGTATATATCCCAGTGACTTCAATAGAAGCTAGCTCCCTATCTCTCCCAGCCTGTCCTAAGTCGCAAGAGATAAAAGGAACCCTTATTTGAGATAAATACCAGTCCCTCATGGGCAAATGATGACAACTGAACCAAATTGTGGGTCCGATTCATAAAGAAATATATCAGTTTGTTGGCTGGCAATTTTCTTTTAACTTCTGTGGACAGTTTGTATGTATGAAATTGAAACTAAGCAAGTCTTGAGTAGAGACCTATTAGGATATGAGAGGGCTATGGGCAGAAACAATCTTATACAGTGAAAATAATTATTCAAGGAAATATGCAAACTAAACCTACCACATGGCACACACTGTTGTATGGTCAACAACTGCGGCACTGACTAGATCTCCATTTACTAAAGTACCACCGGCCACATTGTACTGTTGTCTCCTAACAACAACCAGTGGGCACCCTCAGAGTTTTGTGTTGTGTAACATTCCTTCCCTTTTTAAGCAAAGATTTTCACTGTTCTCAAGCAAACAATAATCCCACAGGGGAGTGGGAAGGGGATCCTTTTCTAGGAGATGAATAGAGGGAAGAAATGAAATAGATGGTTTTGTGTGACCTGTCTTCCCATCAGACTGAAATGGTAAAATTTAAGTCACTGCACAAGGGTTCTTTTAATCATGTGACTCCCATTAATACAGGAGCTGCTTGGCAACATACCTATGCTAAAAATGACCGCACCCCCCATGTACTGTACCTTGCACGAAGGTGCTTTATATCACAGACATACTATCCTCATTGGGCAGGGATGCTTTAGTTCAGTACGTCACACTTAAGGGTGTTAACCCTACTTCAATCTTTGCCAAGCAAAGTGATTGCTCCTCAGAAGCTGCAGGAACTTACACACACTGTTTAGTGAAGACCTTGTCTCTAACTGGGTGAAACTGGCTACTGTGCAGGGGGACAACACAAGGTCTAGGATACCACTTAAGTGCTAATGTGAGGATTTAAGTGGAAGTTAAGAGGTGCGTAAGTCTGCACAGGGGTGAATTTCACCTGTTAGAGCAAAGTGATTTTTTTCTTTAACAGCATGTAATTTAACATTTTAAAAGCTAGAAATGCACTCTTTTCTTCTTATGCATAAACAGCTGGGCTCTCCTAATCTATGCAAAACTAAGGTACTCTTTTTACCTGACAAAGGGGACCTGCACTAACAACAAGCTGTCATGGTGATAGGGACAGGTACTTAGGTCATCAGTTCAAATCCAGCTCAGACTGGTAAACGACAAAATGGCCTCAAGGCTCTCTCATAGCCTTTGGGAAATGAGCATGATGATCTCAGTTCCGTTTCCCATAGATAAGCATCTACCTCACTAGAACTATCACTGCACAGGGCAGTAAACCGTTAAGCAGGGAGGGCAAAGACTGAATGAAGGTAAAGACTGAGCTACCCTCCAACACCAGCGGTGGATCCTGCTAGGCCAGGTTGAGGAATATTGGCAGTACAGTACAGGAAACTACACACTACCCCAGCCCTTCCCGTGCCAGTTCTGGTGCTCTGCCTAGCACCTTTCACTAGCACTAGAATCAATCATTGGGGGAGAAAAGTGAAATAAAACCAGACCTTTGCACAATACACTCTTTCTGCAGCTCAAACTTCGTTATAACCTTGTGTACCCTGGACAAATTTTTTTATGAATCGGCCCTTGCATACGATATGAATTACTGTCCAATACAAAACAAAATGAGAAAAAGTACTACAGTAAATGTATTCCACTTGGAGCTATGAGTGGGACTTCAGCTATGGTCTGGAGGTAACATACATTGTCTTTTGTTATATTTAATATGGTAAAAAGGCTATACTCACTCCAGCGGCCCTCACAGCCTTTATGGATTTCACTTAAATCTGCTTCATGTTGCACCATCGGCTCCCATGACATCTGTTGACAGCCGCCACCCTCCCTTCCAACTGTCCCCCCACAAAATAAAGTCGTTTTAATAACAAGATAAATATGATGTGCTTCTCCTTGCTGAGTGCATTGACTTAAGGCATAGGCACAATTTCCCCTCTTTGAACAGAGATGGTATAGTCCTATGTCCCAATACAATTGTTATCCTGGGTGACCCTTTGCATTCATTAACAAATAGTTTGAACTTGATAATTAACCTAACCGTATCACTAAGAAAATTGTAGAACTAATCATTTTTAACCTCTGTCAAGTGTAACATTTTATGGGTGTCCTCAAGTGTGCTTTGTTAGCGAGCAAAACAACCAGAAGGACCAAAGGGGGATAGGTTTTTTTCTAACAGTCTGATCCAAATTCCATGCAAGTCAATGGGAGTCTTTCTATTGACTTCAACCAGCTTTGGATTATGCCCTATATGCACATTTAAAAAATCCAGAAACCTGGCACTCTCGAGCCCTTCCCCCCGCCCCATACAAGTGACTCATGTAGAAATTGGCCAAACTGTCTCTAAACATTTTGTTTTTGTGATATCTAATCTTGAAAATTGTTTGGCGGAGATCAATGTACTTTCAGTATCACCAGAGGTATGGACAGGTTTGAGTATTTGTATAGGGGTAACGTTTTCAAAAGCGATGACTTAGCAACCCAGGTCTCATTGAAAGTTAACAGGATTTAGGGACTTTTGAAAAATTTACCCTGTATGTTTTTCAAAGGCTTCTTAAATGCCTGGGGGAGCCACTGATGGAGTTGAAATCCAGTAACTATGAGATCTTCACACTGCTCATGGTATTCCCATTTTTGGATAATGGAAACAGTGTGACAAGATCAGATCTTACATTTTTCCTTCCCCATAAATGCCTCATGGAGGGGAAAAAACCCCACTCATGAAAAACAGAGTCAAATACTGAGTTATTTGGGTTCAAGTTCAGGATGACCCAGAGCCCAAAGCCTTACTTTTCTGTGACCTAATTTGGTCATAATCTTTATAAAACATTTTTTAAAAGTCCTGTTTCCTAATCAGCATCTCTGATATTTGCAATCTCCATAAAAAGTGAGTGACCTCAGACTGCCCTCCCTGTTTTATTTAAAAAAAAAAATCCCTCCAGAGAATTTGGATAATGCTTCTCTTTTGTGTGAGTTTCACTGTCTCTCTGATAGGTTCCAGCCAAATCTTACACGTTCTCAGCTTTGCAAGGGGTGGGTGTGTGTGAGAGAGAGAGAGAGGGAGGGAGGTGGTTTATTTTAAAAGCAGAATTACCCCAGACTCCTAGAGTGTAGGATTGAACGCTCTAGGGTGAACCAGAACACCTGATGGCTATGCAGACCTGGTATTTTTGTAATTGCAACAATTTTTATCTTTTTTTTAAATTAAAGAATTTTTTTGTTAACAGGAGATGTGATATTCGCACAGTTAGTTTTCCTGTTGATGCACAGTAACGTAATAAAATGTCAGCTACACAAACAGGGATCACTATTGTAAACCCTAGGAAAACAGAATTAGCCTTAATTTCATTTTTCTCCCAGAGACAGGGACCCCCCACATAAATGTCAAATTCCCTGATCATTTATACCTCTATCTGCCAAGGAGGACTAAAAGGGGCTCCCTTCAGAGCCCTTCACTGGATGAGTGTGTCACAGCTGAATGATGCATGCCATTCTCTACTTTCTCTGGGCCTGATCCAGTACCACTTAAGTCAATGGGAGTTTTGCCATTTACTCCAGTGAGAACAGGATTGGGGCCTATATTCCCTGTTTCCAAAGGCTAAGTGGTGGGAGACCAGCACTGGGAATCAAACCCAGTTTTCCTGGAGGGCAGTGTAGAGTCTCCCAATTAGGTTGCTCTACTTTAGATTAAAAATAGAGTGTTATTCAGTGACCGGCGTCTTGGAGTTCTCGAGGCCATTTGCTCTGCCCTGCTGGCCATTCTGTTGCCACTGATTTCAATGGTGCAAAAATTATCAGAGTTGTTCTCCTTTTGCATGATGCTAGGAGTACGTCAGTCCATGTACTTAATCAGACATTGTTTCCACTGCTATGAGGAGACGGTGAGTTATAAGGGAGGACCATTAGACTATATTAATACAGAAGGGTTCAGGGAGCAGTGAGTCCAATTTAACAGAATGTAATAGGGTCACCCTGGGATTCATTGTACTGAAACATCGTTTTACACAGAGGATATATATTTTTTATATATATATATATATATATATATTCACACGCGCGCACACACACACAAAAAAGTCTTTGATAGGCTTTCTGGGTTCTAGCAAAAATAGTTGGGAGCGGCTATCTGTGAGACCAGAACAGGGCCTTTGTGCTGCCTGCTGGGAACCGTCTCTCAAGAACAGATGCTTGTGTTTATCTGGCAGGTGGAGCTAGCTCCTGCCTGAGACAGGAATAACCTCCCGTTGGAACACACACACAGCTCGTAGATTTTTTGCCTGGATCCGGTAGAGGAGTGGGATGCTAGAGGCAATCTAGGCAGTTTGATATTTGCAGCATTCAGCGTAATCTGAAGTGGAGTGTGGGGAGAGAGACAGAGAGAGAATTAGTGATGAGTTGAAATCTTTAATTGCTAAATTAATAACTGTCATTGCAAAACGGAGATGCTAGCAATAGAATTTTTCATGCAAATGGGTCCAGGGGGGAAGCAGGGGCTGCTGTAATTACACATTTTTTTTAAATAAATCTAGCTACCTTTAAAATGAAACATCATTTCAAAACGAGGTTGAAATGTTTCGTTTAGAAAATGTTGAAACAAAATGTTTCAGCTTTGTCAAAAAATATTTTCTCTTTTTTGGGGTCAAAACTAGTCGCTGAGTTCAACCTGAATTTGCAGTTTCAATTTACCCAGAAGTGCATTTGGGGGGGGGGGGGGGAATAAACTACTAATCTGAAAAATTTCACCCAACGCTAGGTTTTTCCCATTTTTTTAACCCTCTTTTTGCCTTCTGGTAGTTGACTGATGTAGCTGTCTAACTTTTCCTGACACTATTCCCTCAGAAATCCAAACAGCCGGTTACAAAAGCTTTTGCAGACCTATACAGGTGAATTAAGCTCTTCTCACTGCAAAATTCATGATCTAAGATTGAATTATGTTAGCCAAGTAAATCTCATTTTAAACTGACAACCAAACAGAGAATTTAGGAGCATAGAGCAATTTTATAGCTGCATAAATCTCCTTGTACAACAGATGCTATTATCCAAGCACTTTAAAAATAATGAATCAGCTGAGCATTCTCCATGGAGGGACTCTAGTTTGCACACAATGTGTTCAGCCACTGCTATCCTATCTGGGCCAGCTTCACCTTTTAAACCACTGTGTGAAAGGGGGTTGCTAAATGGATGAGGCGGTTATAAATCTGCAGGTGAAGGTTGGTTCTGGTTTAATTTAGGGTTTGTTTTCCATTTCCTACCTCTCCATCTTTTGATTCCAGCCTCAGCTCCGTCCTGCATGTGGCTTCCATGTTGCCGGCCTCTGCGTTAATTTCAATTCCCTTTGGAGCCTCCATCACCAAAGAGCGTGTGGGTGACTCCAGTCTGTAATGCAGTCAAGATGGGATTATCTCACCAGCTGCACTTTGATGTTAAATCTGAGCATTTCTTCTCACCCCGCTCGATTCCCCAGTGCCTTGCACCTTAGGTACTCATTGAGAGCCTGATCCAAAACCCACTGAGGTTAGTGGCAAGACTCCATGTACAAAGTGGGTATAAAACTTTACCATTCTAATCTGGTAGCATTTCACACCTACTTTGCCCAGATGTAGATGAAGGAACAAGGGTGCAAGGCACCGGAAACTCAGCTTCGCAGGCTGATCAGTTTGCTCGCTATTCTCACAAGTTCAAACATCTGTTAAATCATCAATACCACAAGCTGCAAAATGTTATAATTCTGATACACAGCACTTCGCATCCTCAAATCACCATATCAGCATGAACAAGCCAGCCCTCATGACATCTCTGAGAGGCAGGGAAGGGTTATGCTTATTTAAGTAATGGGAATACTGCAGTAGAAAGGTCTAAATGACGTGCCCGAGGCTGTGAACAAGGATTCGAACTCAGGAGGGCCTTGGAATGAAAACCCTTGGGGAAAGTTCAGCTGTTCAGAGCTAGGAAGAGATTAAGGGCTGCTTGTCCCTACTCGTCAAAACCCCACAGGTATGGGTGGGCCTAGCGTTTTAACGGCTCAATTGATGAAAGCTCCTGCAGGTTCAGAAGCATTCTAATCTCAAAGGGGAGTCAGCTGCCTTGCACAGTGGGTACAGGGCATGCACTTCAGTCTTGCGTGGTGGGGGGGGCCCCTCTCCTGCTCCTCGCCAGTTTTCACCTGGCTGCATGGCTCACTAAGGCTCTGTCTCCATTGATGCAAAGATGTATTTTTTACAGATTAACAAATCCTAATGTTCACTGTCAGAGAGCTATGTGAGGTCGGCCCTATCCCTGCCCACCCTAAGCCTGTGGTTGACCTTGCCTGGTTTCTCCCAGTAAAACTAAAGCGCTTTGTCTGAACCGTGTTTACACTGTGAAAGCCACCACGTGTTAGTTACCTACAGTAAAAAGACCCCTCTTTTGTCAGTGAAGCCACAGGCTAAGCAGTCTTACTGCTGTTACTTTCACCTGCCTTCCCAAGAGGGAGTGAAGGCACAGACATTAACGCTGCTGCAGTGGTCGGGAGAACGCAACCCAAAATGGCTGTCCCCTGGCTCTGCTTCACCCCAAAGCCTGGTGGAGCCCCCCGACAAGCACTGCTGTTAACAAGGAGATGCTGCCATGGGAAGGTCTGCAGAAAACCAGCTGCTCCTTCTTCCAACTGTCTGGTCTGCTTTTCCTCATGTTCTTTCTACTCTCATGCTCCCTGCTATGATGCCCTAAGGCAGTAACTATGGGTCTGTCTATGCTGCAATTAAACACCCGCAGCTGGCCCAGGCCAGCTGACTCGGGCTTGCAGTGCTGGGGCTCTGGGGCTGTTTAATTGCACCGTAGATGTTCAGACTCAGGCTGGTGCTCGGGCTCTGGGACCCTGGGATGAGGGAGAGTCCCAGAGCCCAGACTCCAGCCTGAGCCTGAATGTCTACAGTGCAATTAAACAGCCCTGCGAGCCCGCATCAGCTGACGTGGGTCAGCCGGAGGTATTTCATTGCAGTGTAGACAGACCCTATGGCCTCTTAATTAGTAGAGACTGCGACCATCTTATTCCAGCTACTCCATGAACTGAGACACATCCATTTAACTTTTTTTTTTTAAATCATACTTAAGCCAAAGATATGAGACCCTTAAATCTATGTAAATGAATGTGAGTGATGTAATTACAAACCGTGGCTCTTTCAGTGAAACTAAGACTGTGCTTAACGAATACACATTTGTATTTATAATCTGGGTCCAATTCTCCTCTCGCACCCATTTGATATTATTGGGACCATCCTGATATGAAGGGCTTTGTTTTATATATGCAGTTATGCTCCCGCCCCCCCAAAAAAAGCGTTCCAATTTTTCACACTTGCTCTCTGGTCACCCTGCCCTCAGAGGACTTTATGCTGGTGGAAGTGAGAAAAGAATCACCCTACTAATTTTTGGCACTCAGGATTGCAGGAGGTCTATTGTATGATTTATTTTCGATCTCCTGAATGAATCCCTCAGACACCTGTCTTTAAACCAACAGCTGAAAATCTATGCAAAGCCAAGCAGTGCAGTTGGGGATTTATGCACAAGAGGGGGTCTGAGTAATGTTTACAGAATACTTTCATTTAAGCAATCGTTTAAGACACACACTGCTTTCCTCTGAGTTAAAACCTTATTCCGTCTCCCAGAGCAGAACCAATTTGGAGGCTAATAATGATAGGAAATGATTTAGCGATGAGCAGATCATTCAGAATCAACATTTGTTTTCCATGGCGGCTCTGTGAAGCTTTCCGTAGGACTCACAGCCTGGCAGGTTGGAATAAGCCTTCACTTACAGCGGTAGAAGGGTGACTGAGTGAGACACTAGATCAGGGGTCCGCAACCTTTCAGAAGGGGTGTGCTGAGTCTTCATTTATTCACTCTAATGTAAGGTTTCGCGTGCCAGTCATACATTTGAACGTTTTTAGAAGGTCTCTTTCTATAAGTCTATAATATATAACTAAACTATTGTTGTATGTAAAGTAAATAAGATTTTTAAAATGTTTTAGAAACTTCATTTAAAATTAAATTAAAATGCAGAGCCCCCCCGGACCGGTGGCCAGGACCCGGGCAGTGGGAGTGCCACTGAAAATCAGCTCGTGTGCCACGTCTGGCACGCGGGCCATAGGTTGCCTGCCCCTGCACTAGATCTCTTCATTGTTTGCTCTTACATTTTCCATCCTAGTGACTGGCAGTTACGTCCTTTTTTTTTTTTCTTTTGCTTTTGTGCTGAGGGCTCTCGAGGGCCTGATTCTGATCCTACTTACACCAGTGAGAGTGACTGCACTGAAGTTAATGCCCTTATCCTGATGTAAAAGCAAGATCAGAAGTAGGCCCTGAGAGACGACTGCTTTCCCCAGACACCACTTCACTACACCACTTTTGCCCTAAAGCAGGGGTTCTCAAACTGGGGGGGTGGCAAGGTGGTTACAAGGGGGTCACGAACTGTCAGCTCTGTGGGGCTGACATCCCTCAGCCCCCATTAAATTAAATCCCCCATTTTTAATTTATAAGTGGGGGTCACAGTCAGAGGTTTGCTGTGTAAAAGCGGTCGCCGATACAAAAAGTTTGAAAAACACCGCCCTAAAGCATATGGGCTTCTGGAGCAACCCCCTTCCTGTTCTGCAAGCCCTCTCCTCAATGGCTTTCAATGGGAAGCAGGTGCCTATGGAGCCTTTGAAAATCCCACAAAGCACCTTCTGCTTCTTTAGGTGCCTAAATACTTTAAACATTCTGGCCCTTAGTCTCAGTTCCTCACCTGGGATAACAGTGCTTCCCGGCTGCTCAGGGATGTTGTGAGGATAAATATAGCAGGAAGTGAGATGTGCTCAGATACTGCAGTAAGGGGGCCCAGGTAAGTGCCATGGATAGAAGATGGGCGTGGGGATACACCAATCTTTCTGCAAACAGCCGTTACCCGAATCAGAAGTACTGTCAAGGTGTTCTTATGCAGAAACTGAACATACTCTGCCTGCATAGAAATGCACGTCAGCATGGACATCGGTGAACTTCATCCTTCTCTGTCTCACTCATGCTTAATGGGCAGTGCTAACTGTGCTACTGACACCCCTTCATTCAAATTTATCTCTAGGATGTCTCCACATTAAAAATGAACTAGTGGTGGCCGTTGTCTATCTCCCAGCAAAGACTTCTTACGTTGGCGCCGGAAACTCTGTGCAACCATGAATCAATGAGAGAGCAAAACTTGAAACGCTATCCCTGGGCTTGCTTTAAAACTCCAGTAGTAACCGATGGGAGGTCGGCATATCCGTTTATTCTGTAGTTCCAATGAAATTCTTTCTCCTGGAGCGGTCATTGCTTACCCAGATTTCTACTTTTCATTTCCTTCATCATAAGCAGCCCCATTAATCACGTCAGCAGCTTGGATCTTATTTTCTTCCCCTATCCCCCTCATCCCCTGCCGAATGAAGTGCTGCTTTTCTTACTATTATGAGCCACCTTCTGAATTTGACAGGTTTCAGAGTAGCAGCCGTGTTAGTCTGTATCCACAAAAAGAAAAGGAGGATTTGTGGCACCTTAGAGACTAACAAATTTATTTGAGCATAAGCTTTCATGAGCTACAACCCACTTCATCGGATTCATCATCCGATGAAGTGAGCTGTAGCTCACGAAAGCTTATGCTCAAATTGGTTAGTCTCTAAGGTGCCACAAGTCCTCCTTTTCTTCTGAATTTGGTGAGCAAGGAGGATTTGTTGCTGATGCTAAGGCTGCGTCTGCAGCAGCTGGGGGCTGCCCTGCCACAGACCAGCAGTGGTTTTGATGCAATGGACGCTGCTCCCGAAAAGAATGCTTGATGTAACTCCTGCATGGGGAAAATGTACTGGCATGTGGGCAGGTGTTGGATAAATGCAGTACTTGTGATTCGCTGACAGTGCAAGGGAAAGGTGCTGCCGACCACCCTGAGCCACAGACTCCCCATTAGTGCTGAGATGAGGGAGCTTCTGGGGAGAGCCCAGGAGAGCTCGGCTCCTGCAAAAACAGGGCTGTCACTGTGGACAGGGGATCCAGGGAGTGTTGGGAGGACCTAGCATGAGACTTGAATGAATTTTAGGGAATACATGTGGTTAAGGGGCAACCCCCGACCCATTCTTTGAGCCCTCTCCCCAAAAGAAATGAACCAGCAGACACTCCATGGGTGGGAATGAAGTTTCTTGTTCCCCACATGAGACTTCCCTGCACAGGGAACAATCCCAGCTCTCTATATGGAAGAAGGATTAATTTACTTTTAATAGGTCATTGGCATATGATACAGTGCTGTAGCAACATGAGTTAATTTAATTTAATTGAGAAACCTGCAGATTGAGACTAGCCCGTGCATTATTGAAGCTGCGGGCCATTATTTCCAATGGTTCTAATTACTTTTTTACAGTATCCTTCAGATCAGCTACAAGACTTCATGTTGGGCATAAAATTAGTCACTGTTAATATTGGACTTGCTTATGTCTCATACAATTGGTAAATTATACTAGCAAATAAATGAAGAGCCACATCAGTTCGCCAGCAATGAACCAGTATTTTAGGATGAGAGTTTCTGTTTTGATTCCTTTGTTTCACTAAAATCAACAGGATCACCCATTCATAATGAGTTGTATCTGTGATACCATTACTTATGAGCTGTCTTCCAAAGGACCTATTTTTTCCCCTAAAAGAAAACACAATAAGATTTTTTCCATTGATTAGAATAGAAGTTAGTTTGTTTTTGTTGAATTGCCAAGAAACCTCTGGTTAATTTCATCTTGTAGAAGGCCACATCTATATATTTTGTTAATTGCATTGTTTTAGCTCTGCTGGATAATGGCACAGAACAGGTAAAAGCATCCCTGCTAAGGAATGGGGGTTAAGAGGTCCTGCTTGGGGACAAACTATGACTGACTGTGAGGAAGACTTCACAGACTCTTCCTTATGGAGTTTCCACCTAATTCTTGCAGCAAAAGTGAGGCTAGGTGCAGGGTTTTACACCCCACACTTCTCGCCAGTATGGGAAAAGTAGCTGGTTTAATCCAAACCCTCACCACTTCTCAGGAGCTCAGGGCCTGTGCCACTTCATTGGCTTCCCCCTCTGGCTGTCCAGCAGTGCATTTGCATTGGTGATTCGTAAAAATGAAACAAACTAAAAATGTAACACATATTTGGGATGGGGAGAGAGAAGGGAGGAGAGAGAAAAGATCCCAAGCTTAAATGGGGACAGAGACGGGGAAGAGTAAGTGACACTGGGACTGGAGAGGGTGGTTTTAAAGCCGACAGAGGGTCTGTATAAGGGAAGAAATGCTAGCAGTTTCTTATCCCTAATCATGATATTGTGACTTCCAGTTCATATGATATACAGTACTCAACCCAACACAGACACAGTAAGTACTGTACAGGCTCAGAGCAGAAATCATGGCGAATAATAAAAATATTTATCAACGTTACTTTTTGCATGGCATTGATATAAATCTTGTTTTCAATTACATTCTAATGAAATGCATCAATTACTGTATGAAGAGCAATGTATGATTGTAATCTCATTCAGTAGAGATAAATCTTATATATGCAAGGTTTCTTGAACTACATTAATTGCTGATGTAAACAAAGATAGATTATTATCTTCGCATTCAACAATATTATTGCAACATATTCTTCTGTTTGGCAGCATTAATCACCATTCAATTTCCAACAGTTATGCTGCAAATCCATTATGCAAGTGACAACTCAGATGCAGCTGCATTCTGAAGCAGAAAGAAAAGGAGGACTTGTGGCACCTTAGAGACTAACAAATTTATTTGAGCATAAGCTTTCGTGAGCCACAGCTCACTTCATTGGATGCATTCAGCGGAAAATACAGTGGGGTGATTTATATACACAGAGAACATGAAGCAACAGGTGTTACCATACACACTGTAACAAGAGTGATCAGGTAAGGTGAGCTATTACCAGCGGGGGGGTGGGACACCTTTTGTAGTGATAATCAAGGTGGGCCATTTCCAGCAGTTGACAAGAACATATGAGGTTTTTTGCCCCCCCCTTTTCTTTTTGCGGATACAGACTAGCACGGCTGCTCCTCTGAAACCTGTTATTCTGAAGCAGGTTATTCTGTACTGTTGACTGAAGGTATATTTAATTCTTAGGGTAATCTGTAGAGGAGACTGCAAATGAAAATTCTTTCAGCTGTAATCTGCAAATCCTTGGCTAATTTCTAGGACAAACCCGGTGAATGTTGCTAGTTTACCTCTCAATATATGCTAAAGGCTACACGTCTAATTATATTTGCTTGGAAGTATTAATATTGTGGTGCCTAATTAAGCCAGGAAGAAGTCTAACTCAAACTGGGAAGGCTGCAAAAACTCTGCTACTTCTGTCCTGGGACAGTGCAGAACCTAAAGGATTTTGTACCAAACTGAGCCAACAGAAAGAGACCAGGAATTGATAAAGTAATAGGAATCTGCTCTGTGCTGAAAGTCACACGTGTCCGTAGGTGCTTTGCTGGACTGGGTGCACTACTTGGCTGGTAAAAGCACTGAAACCTCATCTCTCAGACTGCACCTGAGGTATGGACCAATGACCTGCTAATACATGGCCTATCATGGCTTATTGCTCCATTCAATATTTTCACTGTAGTCTCTTCACCCCACCTCTGTCCAGCCCTCTTTCCTACCCCAGATTCCTCTAATTTTAGCCTTCCTTCTGTTCCCAGCTGCTCAACTCTCCACAGAGTGCGTGTGGAGCAGGGTGCCCGTCCGTCCGTAGGTGCTGCCGCATCCGTCATAAAGGTCAACCACTTTCCCCTGCTTCTGTGCCCCTAAGTCACTCTCACTCCATTGTCTTCAGTCTCACTTTAAACCCTTCCTTTTCTCTTTCCCTCCCCATTGCCTTTCTCCACAGAGATGTCACACGCTGCAGACACATTTTGCTTTTGCTTTGCGTTTCACCCCAAGAAACCATGATACATTTGCAGTTGTTTTTGCTAACTTTAGCTTAATGTTGATGGAGTCAATTTAGTTTGTTTTTTCCTACCTTGAATTTCAGCCCCGTTTCTAGTGTACTTTCCCCAAGCATAGCTCATGTTAACGTAATACTCTCCTGACCATACCAGGGAAACAACTTAAACTACTGCAGAGAGTAAATATATAAGAGAAGTGGTAATTGCCTGGCAGTTAACAGTTATAAACTATTATAACACAGGTTATAAATCACGATTAGCATAATGCTTAGTTGAAATTGATCTAAGGCCTGGCAGGTTCTAAACTAATGAGAGACTGGATTCATATCCTGATAGCAAGAACACGCCCCATATGCACTAATGAGCTGGAGGGGCCCTTTGTTGGCTGTGCTAGGCAGGAGAATCTCTGCTTTCATTTTCAAAAGAAGAAACCTTTTATTAAACGTATTTTGGCGACCTATGAGGACCTGCCCTATTTTGAGTGATACCTCATCCGCCCCTCACCATAGGGATGAAGTTCTTTATATATAGTTCATGTGATGTCCCCAAACCTAAATACATGTCATGATTTTTATCCTTTAGACACAGTTTACACATTGGTAATGTTGCAGTAACTTACTCAGAGCCACCATAAAGTGCTACAAGCAGCAGCGTATACAGGAACAGAAGTGTACAGAATTTACTTCAACAGCCCTTCTTGTGATAGACGAGCATGCTGTGTTAGGGGAATTGCTGAAAAAGATGTAATCATGCAAAGTTGTCTAAAATGTTTTAGGGTTTTTTGAAATTTTAAATGACCTTTCCGGTGGTTTACATGAAGGCATCTACCATACTTAAAAAGAGACTAATCAAGATCAGACAGAAGATACCAAATGTAGCTAGGGAGGATATACTTTGAAAAACTACTCAGATCTAGTTTTATTGTAAACTGGAGGACTGGCACCAGGGTAGAGATTGTCCAAGAAAGAAAGTATGAAATTAATGTTTAACCAAGAGGAGATAGGGATGTGAAAATTAAAATCATCCGGATAATTAAAAATGTTGATTGTAAATCAAGGAAGAAAGGAAATTACCATAGAAACTGGGAGATAAGTCTAAAGTGACGTGTGATACATACTGATGTGGCTTGAAAAGATGGTCTGTTCAAATGGATGGGAAGGGATTTCATAGCCACAGAATGACTGACTAATTTTTTTTAAATGTAAGGATGATGGCAGTTCCACTCCCTCTTTGCCCAGTGGAATGTCTGCACATTGGTCTTGTTCAGAATCCCTCATGGACCTGAGCAGAGAGTTGCTTAAAAGATAAGGTTCAGCACCACAGGATGGAACTAATCTAACAGCCACATGTTGCACTGCAGTTTCATCAGAAACACTGGGGAGCCTTTATTTAACAGGACCCAGCTGGAGCAGTGAGAGGAGGCTGACTCCCGCGGCCCAAAACCTCAGCTGGTGTAACTGTTGACTTTAACTGAGCTATCCTACTTTACACCAGCTAAGGACCTGGCCCTAAGTCTTCATTGGCTGACAAAACAGCAGTTTTGAGAACAGAGGAAGATGATGAAAAATACCATAGCAATTCCACACAGGACGGAGAGGGAGAGCTTGGAGAGAAAAACGTGCCAGGTTATAGATCGCAGAAGGTACTGTGTGACAGAACATTAACACACAGTAAGAGGAATCCCTGCTCTGGAGAGCCTACGAGCTGGGAATGGAAGTGTGGACTGCTGGCATGTGTAGATTTGACAGATGCTAACTGACATTGACACATAGCAAGTACAATAATAGCTGCCAACTAAACAACAGCCGTGTCATTGATACCGCTGTACAGAAGTTAAGAGCCTGTAAGTGTTTTGATTATAATTCCTTATCGTCAAATATCTCTAACTTGGCCTAAACTTGTAGCCCAGGCCAAAATTTGTCATGGAAGGTCTCAGCCTCCTGGTTATTTTGTGTCTGTGCTAATCAAAAGACTTGATGCTGTGACCTGCTCTGCCCCCTCAACTCCCACTGACTTCATTTACTGTGTGTTCTTAAAGAAGAAAAACAATGGCGTCTGTATTTTCCCGTATGCTCTCAGAATCACACACTATACCTGCTGTCTTAGCTTACCGATGACTTATTTTGGTTAAGGGTCAGTGAATATTTCCTGTTCAGCTTATCTACTGTACCTTGTTACATTCACTTAATACAAACTTAAAAATCCCCCCCCCCGCCCATTTCTAGTATGTGAGTGTACTGATTTCACACATTAAGAAAATCAATTTATGAAATGCTACGTTACCACACCAAACCCCAAATGCAATCTTAGAAACAAAGGTCGGGCTAATCGAAGTTGCTAATCAAACTTGGAAAGCTTTTCACTGAAAAGCGTAAATGGGAAGAGACCATGTCAGCCTGAATTTGGGAAGAAGGTCTGTGGCTGGGTATCATTTTCGTGGGATGTTGTTAAGCTAGGAAGGAAATAAAGGAGAGTACAACACATTCTAGTTCTTAAATGCCCCTCCCCAGCACCCCGACACCTCAGTCCCAAAAAGCTGTATCATGGTACAGCAGTAAGTGAGTACATCACAATGGGTACTGCAGACCCAATGGGGAGGCAACACATTTCATCCCAGCTATGAGAAATTATAATGGGAGTGAGGAAGATAGCACTAAATAGTAGCCTCCAAGTGGGCTTGTCCTTCTAGAACCTGGGTGAAATTCACCCTGTGCAAAAGTACCCCACAAAGATTACGTGCTACTTAAGTTCCACTTAAGCCCTATTTTGAGGCCGGCTTTGTGTGAGCATTTTATGTAGGGGTGAATTGCACTCGCTATCCGTTGTTACAGGTGAATTGGGGTGACAGAGCCATCCATGGCAGGATGGTCCTGGGTATATCATGCAGAATACCCTGGTTTCAGCTTGGAAGCACCTCTACATGATAGCCAAGGATTGGCCTACTCCGCTAACGCGGGCCAACCTACTATTGCTTTACTACTTTTTAGTCCCTTTCCATGGTGGAATACATGATGCATCTTCCGTGTTTGTCTTATAGTTCCTTGTTTAAGTGCGCCAAGTAATCTTGCTGAATAGACTAGAATTTTGCTGTTTATAGTTATTTATACTCAAGGTCCCAAAGTAGAGCTGGTGGGTGACATTTTTCCAGAAAAAACTTTTTTTTGCCAAAAACGTTCAGATTTGGGTCAACTGAAACAATCAGCAAATTCAGGTTGATTTGAGGACATGGTTTTGGCGGGGGGGGGGGGGGGAGGATCAGTAAAAAATCAAAATGAAATGTTTCGACTTTTCATTTTGGAATTTCCATCAATTTTGTTTATAAAACATTTAAAAAAACCTCTGAGAATCAAAATAAAACCTTTTTGACATTTCGTTTTGCCAGAAAAACTGAAAGATTTTTTGTTTCAGATCACACACAAGGATTTTTTCCCCAATTTTATGGTTTGGTCTCCATACAGAAAATCAGTTATTCGCAAAGCTCTACCCCAAATAATCCAGTACTTTCAAAGTACTGAATTAAATGCTAGATGTGTAGTGCTTCGCAACAGCAGCAGCCATTATCCACATCAGTCTGCATGCAGACTTCAACATCAGAACTGTTGCATGAGGGGAGGGAATGTTGACCCAAATAACCAGGTTCTCTTTTTGAAAACAATCATGGAGTTTTAGCTGCCATTTGGACAGACACAATGGAGGAGGTATAGGGTGTAGCTATAGCTGGTTTGGTCCCAGGATATTAGAGAGCTGAGATGGGTGAGATATCTTTTTTTTACCTCACCCACCTTGCCTCACAGAGAAGGGTCATTTAGGTTAAAATCTCATGTGGATGATACAGAACAGTGATTTTTTTTCATCCTTTTTTTCATTTGGGGACCCTGAAAAAATTTCAAATGGAAGTGTGGACCCCTTTGGAAATCTTAGTCTCCAGACCCCAGGTTGAAAACCACTGTTCTATGGTAATGACAAGCTTTTGCGAACCCCTTAGATATAGTCTGCAGACCCCCAGGGGTCTGTGGGCCACAGGTTGAAAACCACTGATACAGAATTTCAAAGTACGATATGGTATTATTTCTGGGACCGCGTTGTACTTTTCATGTTCTTCTGTTTTTGTTACTTTTAAAGAGATGGCAATTAATAAGAAATTACTAACGAGAAGCAAAGAGATACCCAAACCAGAAAGGAGAAAATACTCTTCTGAAAGCTTAGAAATTTTAGGATGCAAAACCATTACGGAAAAGGGGTGTGTGCGCCTGTGCATGCACCGCATATTTGGTGGTGATCTCCATACTGTACATTGGAAAACTTGATCTGAAGAGCTTATTTAGCATGACAAAACGCCTACAGCCTGATGGCTATTTCTGCAAATGCACTTACAGACCTTACAATATGGGGATGGATACTCCTGTGGTATATACACTGATTGCATTGTTCGTTTGTAACGATTGCACTACATTAAATCTGTATGAACAATCTTACTCATTTTGACTTTAGATTTTTGTCCCCCCTCTTAATTAACTTCAGTAATGAGCCAAGCACCATCTAATACCACGAGTGGCCAGATATTTTGTTCAAGGCCTGTTGTTTATTTCATGCAACTTTACGAAAATGAAGGTTGAATTGTTATTTGCTAAATGTCAATTTTTACACTTCACTGGACCTTTTCTGAAGCTTGTCAAGAATGAATCTGTAGGAGTAAAGTCACTTTTTTACCTCTGATCTGAAGTGTATAGAGGCTCTAACAGCTTTTCAATTACTTTTCATTGTTATGCAGAAGAAAATGCCATTTGCTACCCATACTGCACTTAGGCTTGCCACAATTCTACTTCTATTTTTTCATTATTTTGACAGATAATATAGATGTTTATTTTTAAGCATTTTTTTCCAATTTTTGTCTATTTAAATTTTCACAGCTTCAGGAAATTGTCGGAGGAGGGCAGACAATTACTTAATGACAGCAGATGTTGAGATTCAAAAAGTTCAAGTTTTATAACTCTTAAAACACTAATTGTCACATCACATCAAAATAAACAAATTAAATATCTTTAAATCAAATTCTACTAAGTTCTCAAGCAGCATTTTTCTTACTTTGCCTATATGTACGTTTTGATTATTTATAGATGGAAATATTTTCTGTCGGTTTGTGTGTGTACAGTGAAATAATTGCTTACCAAAATTTACTGATAAAAATCTAATCCTTAGAAGCCTCACTATACTGCACAAAGGGTCTGTAACTGCATCAGTTCTGTAACTTAAAGGACACATTTTTTCACGGAAGAAAATGCCATTTGCTATCCATACTATACTTCACAAAGGGGTTACCTGGGTGTAACTGTGGTTAGAATTTAGCCCAAAATTCATTTAATAAAACAAAAACATGTTAAAAAGATCTCAATGTTCTAATATACTTTTTAAAAATCTATTTTAAAGGCCAAATGAATTAGACCATTAAATTGCCTAGCAGTGTCATAGTGGGGTGTCTTCCAATTATACACGCAGGTTCTATGAATGCACATTCAGAGACCCTGATAAAAGTAAAACAATTCAATGTTGAAAACAGTAGCTCAGAGCTAGGGAAATCGAACTTGTTTTTGCTGATCATCAACCTAGTTAAATATCATGGAGTTGTCAATCCTTCTCAGATTTTAACTTTATTCTATTTCACTCAGGAGTTACTGTGCAAATAAGGAAAGATACAGAGAAAAATCGGATGGTAAAATAAGGTAGATAATACAGCAGAGAAGAAAACAGAGGGATTTTGAGGATCAAAGGAGCCAAAAGAGGGATATGAAAAAACATGTATATAACGCACCCCGACAGGACTAGCCTAACTTTTTAGGGCTTTTGATTGCCTTGTTCTTAACAGCAGCTTCTCTTTAGCTAGAAACAGTCATTCTGTTTTTTATTTTTACATGCAATCACTCTTGAATAAACTTTGTGTTTTTTTTAAAGTATAAGAAAATCTATTCTCCAGCTCCAATCACTTCCGATAACATAAAAAGCACTCTGTAATCTTCACCAGTTTCTCTAGTTCCACGTTGTTCCCCTAGCCCTCCCTATTCAAACAAAGCCATTTTTTGGTTTCTAAAAAACACCATTCAGTGATTTCTCAGTGGGTAGTGAAATGATGCAATTAAAGCAGCTAATGGCGGGGGGGGGGGGAGAGAAACACTGAGGTGACCATGAGTGGCAGATAGCATAGGCAGGGGAAGGCTGTGCCTCCCCAAACAGCCTGGTATGGCCTCCCGCCCGGCCCCCCGGCTGCCTGCTTTCTGCGCTTCTGTGGCCCAGAGGCTGGGGCAGGCAGGGTGGGGCCAGTGCACACAAGGCCTGGGGCTGGGGCTCAGGCCATGTCCTGCCACCTGCCCGTCCACCCGGTGCTGGGAACGCTAGGACTGCGCCGCCCGCTCAGCACTCCAGGGCTGGGCGCGCTCCGGCCACACCGCCCAGGGCTGGGGCTGTGCAGGGGAGCTGGCGGCTGGGGGGAAGAGGGGGTGGGCTCTGGGCTCTGGCAGGGGAGGAGGGCTTGAAGGAGAGGGTGGGGTCTCAGGCAGCGGAGGAGGGGATAGGGGCTAGCATCCCCCAATGGCTTGTTCACCCGCTGCTCATGGAGGTGACGTAAAATGGATTAAAAAAATGGAACTGGTGTCACTAAGTTCCAACAACTCCCAGTAAGAGAAGCACAACTGCCAGCATGGGGATTTAGCTGGGTTTTCATTTTATTTGTATTTTAAAAAACAACCATTCAATCACATAAGAAGGATGGTCATGTAGTTAAGGGACTGGCAATCTGAGTTTAATTCCCAGCCTCGCCACAGACTCCCTGTGTGACTGCTGGCACACTGATTAATCTCTCTCGCTCTGTAAAATGGGTTGATGATAATAAGGCTTCCTTTCTCCTGCGCTTTGTCTTCTTGTCTTGACTGTTGTGGTGTGTATCTTTTATATATTTATCCACATCACAGAGCAACTGAATGATTTGGCACCGGTCTCTGTTTGCTGGAGGACTGGGAAGATTGGTCAGGGACACGGTAGATTACTTTTGTGAAGCTTCCAGCCCGGCTGCCTGCCTCAAGCCCCGTCAGTGACTCATTTTCATGAGCAAGGAGATGTGACCAAAAAGAAAAATAATTAACTAGTTCAAAGCCTGCTAGGGGCCAGCTGGACGCAGAGGAGGGGGTGCTGTTTTAGTCATAGCCCACTATACTTCCTACAATGTTCATGACCTTCCCCCACAGTGGGCAATGCTCAACACCTATATCCTTCAACGACATGGATGCATACTGGGGCAGGAGAATTCAATCCGTAACAACCATTAGTCACAGCCAGTTTGTGATTTACACCCTGTGTTAAGGGAAGCAGGAAATGCCGCAGTGCTCGGACGCCCACGAGGCATTCTCACCCACTCAGCCAGAATTCTACATAGGGCTCTGGAGTGGCACACAGTGGGTGCGGGAGCTCTTCCACCTTTTCTAGCCCAATGCCCTCAGCCTTTTTCTCCTGGAGCTCTTTGGAGTGGCTGCTGCTCACAGCCACAAGAGCCTGGCAAGGACTGCCGTTGTGGTGTGCCCCTGTTCTGCCCTCTCCCCACAACCCTTTCAGGGCCAGCCAAAATTGGACCCTAAATACCTGAATAGAGAACACAGAACGGACCCACAATGGACCAGATATCATCAAGACAAAATGGCAAAGTGCCTCCCAATCAGGGACAGTGCAGCTCCACAATGCCACCATTGCAGGGCTGTACTGATGTGGTGCTTTGGAGCCCTGAGTCAGTAACCCACAATGGAACTGAACTGTAGGTAGGCTGCAGGAGGTGTGGGGGAATACCCTCACATGCAGATGCAAGCCGTACTGACTTCAGGGGGAGAGCAGGACTATGAGCGGCCACACAGCACATTGTAACTGGGATTGGAATCTAATCTTTAGAGTCAAACTTAATCCTTCTTTGGCTGGCGCCCCCCCCCCCCCAAATCAGTGGAGAAATACTGCAAGAGAAAACTTAATGAGGGTTATGTTTAGAACCGGCCAAAAAATACACATTTCCATCCCATGAAAAACATTGAGATTTTGGGGAGGGGAAAATTGTCCCGAATCAGGAAGAACAGAAAAAAATTATTTTTTTTCATAAAGCAAAATTCCAAAATATTTTATTTTGGGTCAACTGAAATATTTACACCATCTCAGTATCTGGAAGGTGGCCTGCACATGGGAAAAACCAGAGACGTTGGCATAGGCTATGGAGGAACCCAGGATAAAAGAATTGGTGTAAGAGCTAGATAAGTCTTTTTGCAGGTGGTTTCTCTAGGAACACTGCAGTGCTAGAAGCCAATTAATTCCAATTCTGCCTTTGTTCTCTGAATCACTCTAAAATGGGTAATGAACTTCCCCAACATGGATGCATCACAAATTTTCCCAGTGTTTCCTTTCACTTTTGGGATTAAGTGTCCATGTTTCCCAAATGCCTAAACAAAACTTTTCAACTACTGCCCGCGTCACATTATGCATCCAGATTTGGCTGCTGTTTATAAAGTTAAAAAAATACATCTTATGTCAGGGAAGTGTTGGAATCTCTAATCCCAAAGCTGCTGTTTGAAGAGTGATGGCTTCTTTCCAGTCTGCCTGTTCGTTATTTTTTTGGGAGGGGGTTTCAGTCCTGACTTTGACATTGAGCCATGCAGACAGGCTTTAGCAGACGGGAGAAAGTGAAGTTCTAACAGCCACTTCACTATATGGTCTGAGTATTGAATTATGGACCATGAAGGCAACAGTTAAGAGCCTTGATTTCCTGTAAGCCGTGTACCATAGTCTCGAAGTACATTTTTCTCTACTTAGCAGCCTGTCTTGACTGAGCAGTGTAGAGGCACTCACACGGATTTCTTAGTGTAAGGGCTTGAAAAGTCAGTGGTTCAGGACCCTTGTCGGTAGAATGCTAGCTTCACTGATTGCTTTGCTTGCTAAATGCAAGCACCTAGACTTGGTGTTTTTCGTGATTACAATGTAACAGTAAGTCTAAAAATATTTCATCTGTGCTAACCGTTCTTTTCCATGACTAGTCATAGAAGGACCCTTGTGTTATTGCATTACATGGATGAGATTGTCTTAGACAATCACAAACTTTACTAAAAAACCTAAAATTTAAGCTGCAGTCAGAATGTAATGCCTGCATGAAGCCAGCCGAACAGGTTTACCTTGGACTAAGGGCCAGCTTTTCAAAGGTATTTAAGCATCTAAAGATACAGATAGATGCCTAATGGATTTTCAAAAGCACATAAGTGAGTTAGGAGCCTAACTCTCACTGAATCCAATGGGTGTCTAATTTGCTAGGTGCCTAAATATCTTTGAAAATCTGGCCCTAACTGGTAATGTAATAGGTAACAGGGTCTTCTCACACCATCAGCTGTTTACGGCTATCCATACCAGTTCTCATCCACTACCAAATGAACATTTTGGATAGTTTTCAGAGCAGCAGCCGTGTTAGTCTGTATTCGCAGAAAGAAAAGGAGGACTTGTGGCACCTTAGAGACTAACCAATTTATTTGAGCGTAAGCTTTTGTGAGCTACAGCTCACTTCATCGGATGCATTCACAAAAGCTTACGCTCAAATAAATCTGTTAGTCTGTTGGATAGTCTGTCTCTGGGAGAAATCCACCACTGTACAAAGGGCCAGTACAAAGCCTCAGAGGAGAGATTAAGTGGCTCCCAGGAGGTGCCTATTCCTTGTGCTTTGTAAAGGGTTAAATTTCACCGTTTATGCAATGTCCCAACCTAATCCATACATACAGGGATGTATTCTGGATGATTCTACTTTATCTAAGGGCAGTAGTTTGCATGGCTTCCCCTTTTAATTAAAGGGAAAGCAACACTGAACTGTACAATGCCACTGCAAGATGACTGAACAGTTTGGCAGGCAGCTTTGCAAACAGGCTGATCCTGTTGGGATCCTGGAAGTGGCCAGGAGGAAGCCTAAGGGGAGGATCCACAAAGTCCAGGATATCAATTAATTACGGGGGACAACTAAAGATATAACAGGGACAGGCATGAGGTCACAGGGCTAAATGAAGGGAACCTGACGGGGACACCGACCAGAGAACCCTGGACAGCGCCCACTGCTCCTCGAAGGTGTCAAGGGAGTCAGCAGACGACCTCCAGATGAACTCTGCCCGGATGCATGAGCAGACGGAGGATCGGAAATAGGCCCCTCAATCACAGGAAACCCTGTCAGCCAACCTCCTCTCTCCGGTCCTGGGCAGCTGCAATTCACTGAGATCTCTCAGAATCTGATTCTTACCAACATAACCAGAAGACAGCATTTCAGCAACCGCTGGATAGAAGTTTGGAGTAATAGCAGAGGCTCTTGTAAGATGCGTTGTGACAACCTGGGATTCTCTGCTCCTGCAAACTGTGAGGGCTTCAAAAATTAAACTTTTTTTGTTGTGAAAATTTGGCTGCCGTTCTCAGTCAATGCAATGTCCACATGCCATATTTTATTATGGCAGTCAGGGAACTTGGGATCAGAGCCAGCCTGGAGAAAGCCTCTGGATGAGCTAACCCGTATGCAACAGGAGTGTGTCCTGCTAGTTAAGACTAGGCTTTGGAAGGCACGTGATGATCTTATTTTACATGTAACCAAATGTTTCCAATATGTCTGCTTACCTGCAATTACTGTTCTTTGTTAAATAAGCGTATATTTTTCACTACCACCTCTAAGGGCTGTGAGGTGAGGGGAGTTGCGACACCTGAGATGAAACCTGTAAGCCGACGTGCACTGTTCCTGTGGGAGCAGCAGATCTATGAATTCTGTGAGCGCCCAGTGGACTAGAGGTTAGACACTCCAGGGGAACGCTCGGAGCCTGGAGTGTACTTACTGCTTGCATGCAGAGGGACAGCTGAGCCTGTGTAGGCTGAGAGAGGAGAGCTTGTTTGGCCTGTGGGTTGTGGACCCCCTGGCAGGTACAGACAAGGCCGCCTCATGCTATGGGCAGGTGGTAGCGAGGTGCCTCACGATCTTGGGTACCGATGGGAGATGTCACACCTCTCACCCAGAGACAAAGTCTCTGCTTCTTCCCAGGCCAACTGGCTGTCTTGTCCAGTTCCCAGCCACAAAACAGTGGTTGCAATGTAAAAGTTAGTATTTGTCAATGGCTACCCATAGCAAGCCATTTTTCTTTATGCTTAGTGTAGGAAATAATTGTGGTCATCTTGGCCCATGTCTTTGGCCAGGTCAACGCAGATCTATTGTACCAGTCTAACTGTTGCAGTTCAGGGTGTGATCTCTCCCCACAGCCCAAAATAATTATACCAGTACTACCCATAGGGTATTCCTGTAGGTGAATAGCTACACTGGCCCAAAGCATCTTTACCTTGATATAACTGCACTCACAACGGGAGAGTTGTACTGCTTGAACTGTACTGATGTAGTGCAAGTGCTACAACTTGTGTGTGTAGCCAAAGCCTATTTTAGTGGTGCCCACCTTGCCTGTGTCCCCAGATCCTACCCACCTACAATGTCATAAATACACCCCAAAAGACTTTGCTGTTCCCACTCTGACTGACAGGAGCAAAGCAGGCAAGCAGCAAATAACAATTCAGGTCAGAAGCTCTAAGGACATTAATGGCACTGCAGGCCAGGTGGCAGGGAGAATAAACATAGCTGAGCACTCAGAAAAAGAGATTTACATTTGCTTTCCGCTACGAGGGGCAAGGTATAGGCGAGGGAATCAAGTCTGGACATGGCAAATAATGCCATGCACTTTGCCATGGGCTGGTATTTTACCAGTCCCAACCTTGACTTCTCCACTGAGAATGCCAACAAGGGCACCAGTTATAAAACTGTTTCTGTGCTAAAACACCCGTCTGCTGGAAATTGGACCACCTTCGTTCTACATTGAAAATGTACAGTCATGTCTTCCTCATGCTAGATGACAGAGAGTACACAATCTGTGCCTCATTTATTTTTATGTCTAATTCATTTCTCTCACCATCCAGTGTGACAGATTTGGAACTGCTCTGTAATAATTTATAAATATGGTATACTGTCCTGGTTGATGAAATGCTTTCTGTATGACTACACTGGCTTAACACAACAGGAGACTGGGTGGGCAGGAAGGGAAAGAATGGTTCAAGATAAGCCATCTCTATGCAAACATTTGAGGGTAGTGATGGGACAATGCCAGGACTATTAACTTTACAGATTTTGCATCCTCTCCAGCCAATGTACAAGACTGGTTTGAACCAGGGCAGGAAGAGACCTCTGAACACAGGATATCAAAAGAATTGGCAGGTTTAAAACACTTTCTGAAGGAGGGTGGGAGTTGCTGGGGGAGAACCAGAGTGAGGCACGTGACACCTTGTTGGAGGAGTCTGAAGAATTTAGGCCTGCCTAGGTTACCATCAGGGGTGGTAAGATGGACATGCATGTAGACTGTTGTTTTAAAATCCTTTTTCTCTAAGGGCTTTGCACTTACTGTTAAATTAAACATGACTTTGGCTTTAAGATGGCTGTCTGATCATTGTACACCTCCGGTCACAGACTCCTGAAGGGAAGAACAACAAGTGGCTGGACTTAGTGGAACCTGCTGGTTGATATACAGTGTATGTAGCCCAGAGCCAGGCCTGAGAGTGGGAATCACAGGGTTCCACCCTGAGAAAGGGAAAGATACAAGGCCTGACATGGCCATGCGCAGAGAGACCCCAAAGGGGGGAATGGAGGTGCAGCTAGCCCTGTGACTGTGATGGCCCATTCGTGTTGTTCGTGTCATGTACTGTGTCGTGGTTACGGGAATAAGGGTCAGTGGCTCTAAAATAACTAATCCCAGTCCAAAAAAAGAGATGGCGGTTCAGTTAAATGTCCATGCTGATGGGCTGAGTGCGTATTAGAGCAGCTCAGAATATTTATCTCTGAGAAATAGGAATGGCTCAACAGTGCTACTAGCAAAGCTGGCGGCATGTCTCTGAGTGACTTTTCCCATGTAGCAGAGGGCTGTCTGTAGACATGACGCTAATTTGCATTCTGTGGCTTCACTGACTATATGGCCATCAATACCCGTAGACCATGGAATGTAACTTTTCCATTGTCCAATCTATCAATTCCTATAGATCACTCAAAGCTACTATCACTTTGCTATATACTATGTTGTCACCGTCTCCCTGGGGGTATTAAAGTCTGAAATTGAAAAGACGGTATGTCACAGGGGTTGCTCTAATTTCCTCTTCCAGAATGAAATGGTGACCATTCAGATGATCAGTAATGCTGGAACAGTCACCAGCTTTAAATGCATTGAGTATTTCACTTGACTGCCATGCTGCTCAAAGTCTCGAATTCACAGACATTAAACTCATCAGACATTTGGACTTCATTAACTTTGTCAGAAATACCAGAGAAAAATGCCTGCTTGACGGGACACCCACCACCTGCACCAGCACTCTCCGCCCCAGCACCGCAACCCTAATCCTGACCTGGTGCAGAAGGGAGGCCCCAGAGGGAGGGAGAGCGAGCCCACCCTACACACATCCTGCAGCAGCAGCTCCTGTCCTGTGGGGCTGGGCCCAGCTCCCCGCTCTGGGCACTGTGACTTGAATATGGGGTTGCAGCACCACTCAGGTTTGGCCTGGCTGCCCCTTGTCATGACGGAAGGGCAGCTGGGTCAAACTTGAGATGGGAGCCCTTGTGAAAATGCACCCACTGCATGTTGGTTAACCCGGGCCTGATTTCTGTGACTACAATTGCACTCATAGACCATGGCTAAAACCATCGTAGATCCTAATGCACTAGCAGCTCACCTCCTTTGTCTTTCTTGATCAAAACCATCTCCATCCCTTCACTCAGAAAAACTTCATCATTTCTCTCCGTACTGAGTGACGGTCGCAAGGGCTGGACTTGCTTAAAACACCCTGAAGCAAAGGTACTTGAGTGAACATTATTCCTTATGGTAACAAATATGCCATAGTTTTGCAAGCTTCTAGACTGCCTGAAGACTAAAACCAAGTCCCTTCCAGAGCCTCTTCTAGACACCCTTGGCTCACTTCAGCGTTGGTAAGTATAAAATGCCTGAGCTGGCTGCGATTTTGAAAAGTGACAAGTGATTTTGAGGGCCCACCTTGAGACCCCAGATATTTAGAGAGAGCTGAGCCACCCAGCCTCTTAAAGAGGCCTGATTTTGAGATGTCTTGAATTAGACACCCCAAAACCACTAGCCAAACGAAAGTCCTCACTAATAATAAATAATACTAGCTCTAGAGGTGACTAATTTACTGATGTGACTCTAGGTTACGCTGCTTTTTGCCTGCTCTGCTTTGCTTGTAATCTGTCTTCATACTTTATCACAGTGCGCTTCTTTAAATCCATTATTCCAGTTTATGTCAGTTATCGAGGGAATTTTGCATTTTCTGATGGCAATGAAACATAGCTCGAGTGGATGATTGTTATAGCAGGTGGCTCTGATGGATAGTCTGCATGCTCGGAGCTGCTGAGGGCATTTATCTCTGAAAAACAGAACACACAGCAGCAGTGGTTTGGATACATTAATAAATCTCTGTCCCAGTTGTTAATTCATGACAGCTACTTGCAGTCAAGGGAGGAAAGGGTCAGTTTTAAGGACTGGCCCTGCACACCCCTCATAATCAAACTTTCTCGAGTGGCATAAACTCCAGCTATAGAATTTTCCCTCCTGCAAGACTTGATGATAAATTGTAGTTGGTTGCCACAACTAGTCAAAGGGATTGTTCAAAGGATTACAAACACCCCTCCTGCCCACATACACACAGTGCCTATCTTAAGGGGTTGTATATTTTTAAAGTTAATTTTATGCTCATGAAAGGTTCTAATCTGACAGCGCTGAAAGCTTAAAAACATCGCCTTATCTATCAAACAGGTGCATGGGCAGAAGAACATGCACACTTGTGAGCATCAGCTCTGCTTAAGAAGGGCGATCTCTGGGTTCACTCTCCATCTCTTTTTAGCTCTTGGCCTAGTTGCTGAGCCTGCCAGGCAGGGGCAGGAATCCGTAGTAATTGCAATGGTGATTTTCTGTGCAGTGTGGATACCTGCCCACTATGAACTGGACTGAAACCGTCCAGCCATTTCACCAAGACCACTGAGCAGCTGTCGGTGGTAATTACTTTTGGTCACTACCCACTTGGTTTAGATTCGAAGTGGGGAGCTGGAGATGAAAGGGTCTATATCCCATTACCAGCCCCCTGAGCCACCTACTCCATATATGGCACACGCATCTAACAGCGTGGGTGGGAGGACTGGTTATGGCTCAGGGAATTGCTAATGTGATACAAAAGCTTTTCATTTCTAGGTCACGAGTTTTGAATCCAGATCAGGTGGGTAGTGAGCGAAAGTCATTACAGCTGACAGCTGTTCTGTGGCCTCTGTGAAATTAGTTGACGTTTCAGTCCAGTTCTTAGGGCCTCTATTTTGCTATTTATTATCCTAAGTAAAAGATGTGACAAAGAAGGATTTTTTTTTTAAAAACTGAGTTTCCTTTGAAAATGTCAAACACAGAGTTACATTGGCTGTATGCTTGTATACATGCCTGCAAATCAGTAAATGCTGGAATCTGTAATCGAGTCTACTAGGTTTCTTAGAGAAAGGCCAAACGCTCACAAAATGATATTGTGTTTACTTGACTCTTCACTCATAGCTGGAGATCAGCCATCCATCCAAGGGAAAGGTTCCTTGACGAGATGAATGAGCGGGAGAATGACATTCTCCGGTATCACATATATGCTGTAACATATGGCATGAGTCACTGGGGAAGTTATAATGTGCACTGTGGTAGGTCTTCACTCCTACGTGCAAAATCCCCTTCGCATTGACACCACGGGTCCTCTCATATCACATCAGTTCACAGGGTGTATGACGTACTATTATTGCACACATGTATCTATTAGAGCGGTGTGGGCAACCTTTTTGGCCTGAGGGCCACATCCGGTTTGCGAAATGGTATGGAGGGCTGGGTAGGGAAGGCTGTGCCCCCCAAACAGCCTGGCCCCCTCCCACGTCCCTCCCCCTGACTGCCCCCCTCAGAACTCCTGACCCATCCAACCCCCCCTACTCCTTATCCCCTGACTGCCCCCTCCCAGGACCCCCATCCCTAACTGCCCCCCCCCCAGGATCCTACCCCCATCCAACCCCCCCTCTCCCTGTCCCCCCCGACCCCCCAGGACCCCACCCCCTATCCAACCCCTCCTGCTCCCCCACCCCGAACCTCCGCCCCATCCAACTGCCCCCTGTCCCGACTGCCCCCGGGACCTCCTGCCCTTTATCCAACCCCTCCCTCTCCCCGCCCCCTTACCATGCCACTCAGAGCCGCAGGACAGGCTTATTGGAAAGCCTGGGAGGTGGGCGGGCGCAAGGTGTGCTGCCCACGTAGCTGTGGGGGAGGGGGGACAGCGAGGGAGGGGCCAGGGGCTAGCCTCCCAGCCAGGAGCTCAGGGGCCGGGCAGGACAGTCCTGCGGGCCGTAGTTTGCCCATCTCTGTATTACAGGCTAATGCATAAAATATGGGAGTGTCTTGGAAATATATTTCAGGCGGGTGGCAAGCAGAGTGACTGAATGTGTGTGAAAAGAAAAGGAGTACTTGTGGCACCTTAGAGACTAACAAATTTATTTGAGCATAAGCTTTCGTGAGCTACGGAGTGGAAAATACAGTGGGGCGATTTATATACACAGAGAACATGAAACAATGGGTGTTACCATATACACTGTAACGAGAGTGATCAGGTAAGGTGAGCTATTACCAGCAGGAGAGTGGGGCGGGAGTGTACTTTTGTTGTGATAATCAAGGTGGGCCATTTCCAGCAGTTGACAAGAATGTCTGAGGAATAGTGGGTGTGTGTGTGAGAGGTTTGTGATGAACTCCAAAGTGGCTTCATTTCAAAGGTGGCATCCCTTCTAATAGGCGTCCTTTATTTCTTTATTTATTCTTTCTAGTTATAACTGATCATTTGACTCTTGTAGATTTAGATTCTTTTTGGATGTCACTTGAATAGGCATCCTATGGTTTGGCAGAAGGTGCTAATGAAGTCATAGTTTGATTCAATTCCCTTATTCAAATCCATCCATCCAGGTTCTTATGCTGATGCTCATCACTGTAGTATCTGAGAACAAGTAAAGTCAACATATCTCTGGGTGTTTTACAAAAGTTGGCAGGTGCGCTGTAGTGTGAAAGACCTGGTACAGGGAGTAGAAAGCCAACAGAGTATCCACTTAGCTGCCATTAGCAGCTCCTTCTTTGGTACTTTCACAAAGAACACTACTTGCAATGGATTAGGCATAAACAGTCTCGCTTTCTGTTTTGTGAGGAAGCGAGGAGATGGAGACATATGAGGATCAGTGTTCATGCTGTTGCCCGGATCCATCTGGTTTCTGTGACCATGGAGGCTGAGTATTTGTAGAAGTGTGCATTGCATGAAAACGGGGCATAAGAAAGTAAGTGCCAATTAATTTATACTCCTGAAGGCATTCTGAGCCAAAAAATTAAAAATTCCGCACTCAATATTTTAAAATTCTGCAAGTTTTATTTGTCAATAACTAAAATGCAGAGGCTCCAGCATGTGGCAGGCGGGAGCACAGGTTACTGGCCCCACAAAGGTGGGAGATCACCCTGCAACCCCCCACTCCTAGGACACTGACTCAGTGGTGAGGCTGCACCCGACCCTGACACAGCACAAGGCCTGGGCCTGCCCCAGAAACATCCTGAGGCCCTGTCCCTCTGCGTCAGGTGCACCAGGTGTGGGGCAGGCAGGCTCAACCAGGCAGAATCCAAGTGTGGAGGGGCTCAGTGTGGGGGGGATCAAGGTGTGGGGTGAGAGGATTCTGTGTGGGACAATCTGGGTGCAGGAAGTTCAGTGGGGGGAGGGGGCCCATGTGGGGGGGGGGATCTGGATGCACAGAGGTTTGTTGGGGGGGGGTTCCAGGTGCAGGGGTAATGGGACTCTGCAGGGGCTTCCAGGTGAAGGTGGTTGGGGCTCAGTGGAAGTGTCTGGGTGTGGGGGTCTCAGTGGGGGAGTCTGGGTGCTGGGGAAGTGGGGCCTGGTGGGGTAGGGGTCTGGGTGCAGTGGGAGTCAGCGGTGTGGAGGCTCGGGGGAGTGCAGGGGGTGGGGCTCGTCAGGGTGGAGGGAGCTCAGTGGGGGGTGGTCTGGGTGCAAGGGGGCTCCAGAGGCAGGGGTTGAGGTTTGGTGGGGTGGGGTTCGGGTATGGAGGGCTGGGGGGTTCTGGATGTACCGGGTGAGGGTTGGCAGGGGTGTCTGGGTATGGGAGGTCCAGGATACCTGGTGCTTGGGGGGATGGTGGAGCAGCTCCCCGCACAGTGATCCCTCCCTGAAGCTGAGGAGCAATGGGGGCAGGAAACAGGGGAGGATGCTGAGCTTCCTGCAACTGGGTGGGTTTCTGAGGGTGGGTCTGACACAGCCTCAGCCACTCCTTGCAGGGGAAGAGGAAGTCCCATTCTCTCCTGCCTCCAGCCCAAACGGGACTGGCAGCTGATCCTGGCTTAGGGTAGGAGCCACTGGCTGGGGTGTCTCCAGCCCCGTAGTGATTTACCTCTCCGCTGGCTGCCTGAAACGATGTACCTGCACTGCTAGGGAGTGGTGTGTGACCGCTCTTGCAGCTTCCTTTTGCTTCCCTGTCAGAAAGTCATTTTTCTGTGGGGAAACAAAGAAATCTGTGGGGGACATGAATTCTGTGCACGTGGAGTGGCACAGAATTCCCTCAGGAGTAAATTTATTACCTGCTGTATAAAAACACTTCTGATGCTTCGGGTTTCGTTATGAATAGATACAGACTGCATGAACTAGCCTAGAACACCACTTCTGGGACTAACTTCTTCCATGGTGTTCCCAGCACAGTTCTTAGTGCCTTATAAGAGTGAGAGTTGGATAACTTGGTACAGGGTGGAGAGTTTAGCAGATAGAAACGCACAGCAATTATGAGGGAACTCAAATTTTTAGCCCCAAAGGGGCAGTCAGAAATGTCATTTTTAATTCATTAGAAGGGTATAAACCACACAGGACCTTGGTGCTTGTTCATGCAATTAGATTTTACCCAGGGAAATCTACAGTTGGCTTCTGGATCAGGACCTTAGGGTTTCAGAACTTTGTCAGACGTTCCCAGAGCTGGCACTAGGCATAAGCAGACTAAGCAGTTGCTTAGGGCCTCAATCAGCTCAAGGGGGGTCCCCATTTGCTTTTTATTGTGTTATATGTGGGGGTCCCACCAAATTATTCCTGCTTAGGGCTCCCCAAGGGCTAGCATCACCTCTGGGTGTTCCTTCTAGCACACATCTAAGGATTCCTCTTGTAAAATCTTCAGGTTCTTGAAAAAACTGCCGTCTTTTTGAGTTATCTACATTAAACAGATTCTGGTAAGAGATCCTGTGTTCAGAAAGAGACTTTTACAGCAATTTTAATATATTACAAACTATTCCACACACACACCCACACACCCTCTCTCTAATGTCTTGTGGGTCGTAACACAAAGAATTTCACTTCAGAAGCCTTATGACGCAGTAATAATCTTTAACCTCTGACATCTTTTGAGAAGATACTCCATTTCATCTATCAAAATGAACAGTTCTAATAACATACCATTAACATCCATTTATATTTATTACTCCTTCATTAAAGCTAGGACACCAAATCCTTAATAATAATAAAAAAAATGACATTTTATGTTACTTCTTTCTCTGTCTCTTAAAATGTTCACGCTTAAGGAACCACGTAGGACATGCCACATTTTTATCCTTGCTAAGCAAAGTCCACAGTGCCAGGCATAAAAATGTCACCTCTTAGTTTTTGGCCTTATTGTATCAAATGTAAGCAGCTGTTCATTAAGTTCCCTGGCAGAGAACATTTCATCTTAGCTGCATATCCCTTCATTACCTGAGCCCCTTCGCCGTACGGCTGGGGACATGCTTTCCCTGCTTTACGACCGAATTCAGTACTCGGCTTGACGACTGAAGACTTTTTGGTTTACTTTCTTAACTTACTCCTTACTTTTGTGACCTGTCAGACTGAGCCTTCTCCACCACTTCCATTAATTATAAGTGAACTTTTTTGGTGGAGGAGAGGAGACTATTCACAAGTTAAAGTCGACTCCGTGTGACGGTAACGGAGGCAGACTCTGAGCCTGAGGTTGGAAACTTTTACTAGACTCCAGCTCCCATCTGATATGAATGAGGGGCAGCAGATAGCTGCTCCCACCCAGCAGGGCATGAACTGTGTCTCAGGGTATGTCTACACTGCCAACGGCGCTGTGATTGCAGCACCCGCAGACATACCTGAGCTCGGCTTGATCTAACTAGCTCCAATAATGCCGGCAGTGAAGCTGGGCAGCATGGCAGGCTGTACAACCCCACCCAGAACCCTGCTAGCCCCGGCTACCACGGATTCATTGCTAGTGTTGTTTGAGCTAGCGAGATCAAAGCTAGTTGGGTTAGAGGTGCTGCTGTCACACCTCTGACTGCAGTGCAGCCATACCCTCAAAGTCACAATTCTTCCCCTGCTCCCCGCCTGCACTGAGGGAGGAATGGCTTACCTTACCTGTTTCCATGGAGCAGTTTACCCCCGACCCAGCACCCGAGTGATGGGCAAGTGTGGTAGGCAGGGGTACAGCCAGGGCTCCTCTATTTGCAGACAGTACAGAGTACCGGGTGAGCAGCCTCTGCATGCCCCATTGTGGCTAGAGCCACAATCTGAGCCGGTCCCCTGCATGGTCAAGTAAGAGCGGTAATGACCAAGCCCCACGTGACTGCACAATGCCCAGCACACTAGGGCACCAGTCGGATATGGCAATATAAATACATGCATGCAAAACTCCACATTCAAAGAACATAGTTAAGGTTGCAAAGTCAAACACAGAAAAATTAGGAGATGCCAGACTTAGGCATTCATTCAGCCCCTAATGCGTATGTATTTTGATACTGTCTTTAATTACATGATCACATAGCTCCTTTGCCACAGGACCCCTGCCTCTCTAGGGTGGATGGTGCCCAGTAGATGAGCAATTACTCAGTATGAATAAGACTGGGACTTTTCAGCTTGGAAAAGAGATGACTAAGGGGGGATATGATAGAATCGTGACTGGTGTGAAGGAAGTATTATTTATGCCTGCTCATAACACAAGAACTAGGGGGAGGGCGGGGTGTCACCAAATGAAATTAATAGGCAGCAGGTTTAAAACAAACAAAAGAAAGTATTTCTTCACACTCAGCACAGTCAACCTGTGGAACTCCTTGCCAGAGGATGTTGTGAAGGCAAAGACTATAACCGGGTTAAAAAAGAACTAAATAAATTCATGGAGGATAGGTCCATCAATGGCTATTAGCCAAGAGGGGTAGTGATGCAAAGCCATGCTCTGAAGTGTCCCCAGCCTCTGTTTGCCAGAAGCTGGGAATGGGCGACAGGGGATGGATCACTTGATGATGACCTGTTCTGTTAATACCCTCTGCAGCCCCTGGCATTGGCCACTGTCAAAAGACACGACACTGGGCTAGATGGATCATTGGTCTATGGTTCTTAATTTTGTTTTTGCCTCATTGGTCGGTTGTTGGCCCTATTCACTGTACACTATTCAAACACTACTCCAAAGACAGAATAATTAATTTCCTCATGGGCTTTTCTATGGAGCTCATCACTGTAGTATCTGAGTGCTTCACAGACATTTATTAATCCTCTCTACACCCCTGCAGGTGAGGGGTGGTATTATTTCTGTTTTTACAGCAAGGAAACTGAGGCACAGATGAGTGCAGAGAGGAGATGATGGTCTCCCTGCTCTCAGTTCTGGTGCAGCAGCTCAGAGTTGCGATTGTGGGGAAAGTCCATCTCAATCTCAGGCTGAAACATGTGCAGTGAAGCTGGACTCTTTGCAGATTTTAATTACAAAGATCTACCTACTCTCTGCTGAGCAGAAGTGAACTGTGATTGTTTTCAATGGCTTATAACTTGGCCGAATTTGTGCCGATTTTCACGTGGCTGTCAAAAGGCCACCCCTCTTTCAAAGGTCAAGTCCATTCTCCAAAGCACAGGTGCGAGAGCTTCTCAAAGGAATGGTCACCAGAATGTTTTAATATGGGCAAAACAATGTATTTTACTCTAATCGTGGTGTTAGAAAATGCTGAATCAGTTTTGTTGAAATTTTCAAAATCAGCCTGATTTTTGGAATGGAATATTACAATCCAGATGGCGATAGAAAATTATGAGCAATTAAAAATGGGGGCTTATTAAGGGATATGCTGGGCACCCATAATCATAATAACCACATGGTGGGAAGTAAAAATTAGTGGCGACAAGTACAAGGTGAAGCATTTTGGAAAGAATACTGTCAGTCGCGCATTCACTTTAATAGGTTCTGAATTAGTTGTAACTCATGAAAAAAGATCTGTGTCACTGCAGATGGGTCAATGGCCAGTCATCAGAAAGGCACTTACAGCTTTCCAACATGCTGAGGCTAGTTTTGAGGGCCTAGCTTCATAAAATATCCGAAGTGTGGCACGGGCAGAACCCACATAATTCATGTTTATGGTAAAACAGGAGTTCCAATTATCTGCTATGGTGTATTTCCCTTTTTTGCTTGGACTACAGTCTGTTATTTACCTGGACAAAAACTATAATTTCTGTTTTATGTAGTTTTTTTCCCCTTCTCCTTTCAACTGAGCGTGGCTGGCTGAAAAAATAATGACACATTACATTTCAGTGCTCACTGCCATTTGGCTTCTATGGTGGGAGTGTGGGAAGGGGTGAACACTACGGTACAGCTGACTTTTGGGCTTGATCCTGCTGGGTGCTGATGGAGGGGCAAAGCAGAGGCACTTAGCGTTCTCTCAGAGGCTTCAGCATTGCACCGAGAAATGCTCAGGGCTCAACTATGTGGCTAAAAGCTGGACACTTACCATGTGTAATGGGCATGGGAGGGAAGTGGGAATGACAGGGTGAATACAGGGCATGGACAGGGCACAGCTGCTTAAATGCAATGCTAGGCATCAAGCTGATGCCCACGGCAGCCCTTTTCATGATCTCAGCAAGCCCCTGTTTGGGTGTGGAAGAGCTGCCCTTATCAAGAAGTGAGACGGACGTGGGTGCCATCTCCAGAAATGATACTAATGGCTCCCAGGTAGCAGTATCCTCAGCCAGCTGCTAGGTGCTTCATGACCTACACTGGACACAGCGTCCTGGACATGCCACTGACTGCAGAGCCTGCTCCTCTCATTGGATGGTATGCTGCTCAGCCCCCGGGTCGATGGCTCAGCACTGCTCTCCCACCCGTACCCCGCAAGACAGAGCCCGCTCTCTGGAGGCCAAGCCTTGTTCCCTTTAATATTTTTTCAAATTGTCCCTGTGTGTGGCTAACTCTGCACCCCCACTGGACCTTAGAAACTTCATGATAATTGAAGAAGCCTGCCCAGTCAGACCAACTCGATGGCCCAGATTCACAGAGCCTGCCATGCAGAGATGTAAATTACACCGTCCTGCACTAGCCTGCACCCTGGGCACTCAGTTACTACAACTCGGGGTGCTATATATGAACCTGAATATAGTGCAGAATAGCCAGGGCACTTCCTCCCTCTGTGTTTCTGCCTAGGGCAGGCAGCTTTGGTTTAGGGCCAGGGCGCCACAAAAGTCCAGTCAGTAGAGCCTGGTGTGTGGGGTGTGAGCCCACGCGCTGAACTGGCAACATCCCTGGGTGCACAGCAGTGCCTATCCCGTCCCAACTAGCACAAACTAGTGACTGTGCGCTGCTGACCCTACCAGCCCAGCCACTGGATCATTTAGGGAAAAAACTTCCAGTCTAGATTTAAGAATTGCCAGTGAGGGAGAATCTACCACGATCGCTCTGCACAGGGCTCACGCTAGCAGAAGCTGGCACAGACCCAGGAGTGAACCCGGACCAACCTTTTGTATTTGATGGTCTATGCCATTGTCTGACTCGCTTTGAGTCACACATTCAATAAACAAATAAATAATGCGTCATATGGGAGAATTTTAGCAAGTAAACGAGCTGTCAGTTCCCACAGACCTGACACATTTTCACTCATACTCTGAATTACTCTATGCAAGCAAGGGAGACCCCTTTCGCCTTCTGAAGCTGCAGTCCACCCCTGTGAAATTTGCCCCTGTCCACAGTGAATCTAGCTGCATTTCAGATTTTCTTGGAGCCACTCATCTGCTTTCTGCCGATTACTGGGTTATAATTGAATTTCTGCTTTCATATCTTCCGCGTGGCCCTGAAGCCACATGACGCTATATGAAATACGTGGCTATAATAGTCACTTGGCGTCTTCCATCCAAGGAGACATTGTCCTTGTGCAGCTAAAATGAAATGCATTGCCAACGAGGCAGTGTATATGTACTTAGATATGTATTTATAACGGCCACTTTGGCTAATGGGAGAAGCAGCTGCTGCCACTTTACATTTGAAACTAATGAAGCTCAGCATTTAACTATTGCTTACACTTCTCTGACTAGAGAGAACTTGGTCGCTCTTCTCAAGTAGTTGTCACTAAACCAGCCCCTCTGGATATGACTAGCAGGGGCTTGTCAGTTTCATAACTGGAATGTTAGCAGAGTTTGGAAATCAGACTGTTGACTCTTAAGCGATGGGTCATACTACTCGAGCCTCTCTCGAGAGGAGTAGGCACCTCCCATACATGGTGCTGTGTCGCAGCGGCAGGCAAGGAAAGGGCCATTGGTTCCCCTTCCCTTTCTTCCCGGCTCATGCGGCTGAGCCACCTTGGGGCGGGTAGTGATGTAATTTGTTGCAGCACATGCAAATAGGCCAGCAGCAAAATGCTACATGCGGCCCGAGAGCAGGGGAGGAATTGTGACTTAGAGGGGCAATGCCTCCAGGGTCACTGCAATCCCTGCACCTTGCTCAGGTCTGTACCGAAAGGCACAATCCAGCCCTTAAACAAACCTTCCTAAATGCCAGGATTCCCAAGCACCTTCACATTGGAAACAGTGAAACCTCAGAGATGAACCTTTTTAAGGCTGAAATTTTGCTTTGCTACCCTGTGATGTGAAAACAACCCCCCACTTCGGGACGGGCCAATGCTACCACATTTGACTTTGGGTCTGAAGGTCCCAAGGAGGAAGGGTTTCTGGTTTAGTTCCAGCTCTCGAGAGTGAAAGGATCCATCTTCCCTACCCATATCTGCTTATAATCCGTGCCCAGGGGATTTGTGCTGATGTGTGGAAAGAACCCACTGCACATACATTTTGAAATGACAGCTTCCTGGCTAATGTGCTTCGCTCGAGCGGATTGAACCACCAGGGTGCTAAGGCAGTCATTTCTGACACTGATCTCATGTGGTGCAGGGCGGAAAAATAAACAAAGCACTGTCCCAGAGCCTGATGGACGTAGCTCTGAGCCAGATTCACAAATGGGTGCTCATTAGTTGTGCTGTCTCTGTGCTGCTAGGTCAGGGGTGGCCAAACTTTTTGGCCCGAGGGCCACATCTGGGTTGCAAAACGGTATGGAGGGCCGGGTAGGGAAGGCTGTGCCCCCCAAACAGCCTGGCACCTGCCCCCTGACTGCCCCCCTCAGAACCCCCAACCCATCCAACCCCCCTGCTCCTTGTCCCCTGACCACCCCTTCCAACTGCCCCCTCAGGACCCCAGCCCCTATCCAACTCCCCCTGCTCCCTGTCCCCTCCCTCCTGGGACCCCCCACCCCCTATCTGACCCCCCACAAACCTCTGCCCCATCCAACTGCCCCCCACCTGCCCCCCGGGCCCTCCTGCCCCTTATCCAACCCCTCCCCCCACCCCCTTACCATGCAACTCAGAGCAGCAGGACAGGCTTATTGGAAAGCCTGGGAGGTGGGTGGGCACAAGCCGCACAGGCGGGGAAGGGGGGACAGCAGGGGAGGGGCCGGGAGCTAGCCTCCCCAGCTGGGAGCTCAGGGGCCGGGCAGGACGGTCCCATGGGCCGGATATGGCCTGCGGGCCGTAGTTTGCCCACCTCTGTGCTAGGTAGACCCACCAAAAGTGATTTGAAAAATACAGAATGGGATTGCTCTTATATGACCATACAGATGCTAGAAACTTAACATGATGAAAAAGGCCAGGGCTTCCACAGTATCCTGGGGGTTAAATCTGCACAGCAATATATCTGTGAAGAACAGTTCAGGGGCAGCAACCTGTTCTTAAAAGACAAAATCAATTCAAACCATGTGAAAAATATGTAGTTATCCCTGCTTGATCTGGGAGGAAAACAACAACAATTCATGCTGTGTACAATTTAACTGAGGATAAAGACTTTGAACACATATTTATGATCCTTCGGCATGAATGTACAAAATATGTCAGTTGAAAATAAAATAAAATCCCATTATAGTTTAACATATACATTTTTCTTCTAGATATCACATGAAATGGCTATTGTTTCCTGGCTGCAGTCTACAATTCCAATAAAATCTCTATAAAATAGTTCTCTTTGACGTAATAAGAATGGACTGGGTACAACGCAAAGAAACATGCTCAATTATTAAGTATTTTTGCTTTGATAGAATCTAAAACTAATTATGAATGGAAAAAAATTAAGAGATGACATTGTGAGCAATGCTGACTTGATCAGTGACACATCTTTGAGTTGCCTTTTGCAGTTTTGTGCCAGGTTAATTAGAAGTCAGTTTTAAAGAGTTGCTTTTAAGGATGATGGCTCATGGCTGCTGCCCTTAGCCAGGCGAATGTGGAAGTGATTGCACTGAACGGTGTGTTGACGTTAATGGGAGTTTTGCCTGATTCAAGATTGCAAAACTGGGCCCTACATTTGCAAACCTTTCCAAACATGGTTTTTTAAACCCCAGGAGCCATGTCAGGTGAGCCCAAGACATTTATTGTACCTGTTTTCCTCCACATTCTGAAACCAGCCATTACAGGATCCTTCCAGATGAGAGTAAGACAAATAGCACTGAACACCGCTGATGGTTGGGAGAAATGTGCGTCTGATTCATTCCCCATAGAAGTTAGAGAAGCCCCAGAGCTGCCCTATCCCTCCCCTCCAATTCAAGATCCCTGGACAGCCAGGCAGTCTGGCCAGGCCCATCTTTATCCCACCCCCTACATGAGGGTGTGATCAGGAGCAGCTGTTGGAGAGCCATTTATGCCACTGAACAATTCCTTCATGCAAGTAGAATCCCCAGTGCAGAAGGAAGCGAGCAGGTCTGAGCCTCTGAACCACGGAGTTTCCTCTCAAATATGTTAGCGTGAGTGTATATGACACGCTCCTCCAGGGACCAAAGATTCAGTTAATAAAAACAGGACTGCCATTCTCACCAATTCTCATCAACTAAATAGTGTGTTTTTCTATACAAAATGCTTGATGCTTTCCATTCCTCCGGTTTAATTTCTAGCTGAAAGGTGCACTCAAAGTAAAATTTCCTCTTCCCTACAGGTGCCCTGACATGTCTCTCAGAATATTTCAGTCCTAAACAGAATACAAAGAAATCAAAGGATGTACTGCGATTCCCATCATTGAACTGAGAGGCCTGTGTGTTATTTTCCATCCCACCCTTCACTTACTGTTTTATCCGATGAATAGTAATACTCTTTGTGCAGACAGCTATAATTTAAACATAAATGCCGCGATGCTAATGATAGTGATTGGGAATCTCACAGTTTATTAAAAATGTCACATCTCATACCTGTACAAGAACTGATTTACCGTACATTACCTCTGGGCTAACCTACATAAATACTTCACGATAAATGCTCCATTACAAAAGGGGAACGAGGCGCACATCACAGAACTTGTACTGGAACAAATAGGCTGGCTTGCCTGCCCTCCACTCTAGGCAGTTGTCTAACGATTGCTTTGTCACAACTGGGACGTGGGCTCTCTGGCCTATCAGACAGGACCAGGAGTCAGGCCTAGTGGTCAGAACAGGAGTTGGAGACGGGAGTCAAGCCAGAAATCAGAGCTGGAGTCAGAAACCAGGAGTGAGGTCAGAGTCAAGGTCAGGAAGCAGGAGTCGAGCCAGGTGTCAAGCCAGGAATCAGAGCTGGAATCCAAAGCTGGGAACGAGAGAGGGGTCTTGTAGTAACAGGCAAGGTACTGCCAAGCTTCCTGGAACTCCCTCCATGTTAAAATAGTGCATTAGGACAAATCAGAGATCACAGGGCTTTTGTGAGGCTTAGTCCCCTAGGGTTTCTAGTGTATGGATCACAGTTCTGCCATGGCTAATGATCAGTAGTGTGGAAGAATTGGTCACCCAGTGCCCTGTTCACCTAGGTTCTAGTCCTCTGGATCCCCTTACATGCTCTTAGGAGGTTTATGGTTGTGATTAGTCAATAACCTACAGATCCCATTATAGCTTGATGGTCCTAAGGCACCACAGATCAGATATTGCCCCTGGAGTGTGAGTCATAAACTATTATGCTGCCACGCTTTAATGGTCAACAAAATGTAAACAAAAAGAAATGCTTTCTATAAACATTTGCATTCCAGAAGCTGGAGGGCATTTTTATCATTTTCCACAGAACCTTCCAAAAAACACCACCTCAGGGAGTAGCCTAACAAACAGACATATCCAGAATGTTGGAATGGGTGTCACCACATCCTTTTAATCAATGCATCGTCAATATTCTGGATTATATGAATAACTAATTAGTTCCTCGATTTACTTCCGCAGTTATTATTGCAAAATCTATCTGAGGAATGTCATCTGCACTTGAGGGAAGGACAAGCATTGTAATTAAGTATTAAACCATTTCACCAGTATGAGTCTGCCATGAAGTGTGAAATGGCTGTAATTCACATTTTCAAGGCTTGCATTTATTAGCATCTATTTTCTACTCAAGGTTAGTGGTGTGCAGCCCCAATAGTTAAAAAAAAAATCAAGCCTACTTCTAAAGGGAAGGGGTGTGTGCACACACCCCTCCCCATCTGTACAGATGTGGGGACTGAGAGAAGGAAGAACTGCATTAGATTCTATTGATGCATATGAATACGTTTTTCTTATATCCCAAAGGATCCACTGCTCAATCTTGTGAATCTAAACAAATGCTCAATCTGAGAGAGAAAGAGCAGGAATGAAGATTAATATCTCCACAGAAACAGGCTTTTTTAGCTTATTGGAAACGTGTCTTCCCTATAGAATGACTGCAGAGACAGAGTAATAAAGTATTTTTTTATGTTGCAGCATCTCTGGGGCAACGTCATAGGTTAAGTATAACTTTACTGTGATTATGCTGCATGACTGTGCATGTGAGGACAGTGGCTGGTGCATTTCATGACCAATTACCAAAGCAGAGACCGATTTCCTTTGCACACTGCATCATATCTGCCATGTCATCTGGCACCAGTTTGATATGGAAAACCCCGAGTCAAACAAAATTGCCTGCCTCTTTTATTTTCTTATTCTCACTCCACACTATATTCAATAGTTCTCCCCCCTGTTCTCCCCCCACCCCTGCCCCACACACTATTGTGCTGCTGAGGAAACAAGTGGATCTAAAGACAGCTGTTGATGCCAGTCTGACAGGAGCTTCTTAAATGCAAACTCCCACTACACTCACATGGTTGCAGTTGTTCGCTGTCCTTTATTCAATATGCTTAACTAGGTTCAACTTAGCACCAGGACTTCATCATCCGCTTATAATATCCTGAGGTTTAGCCTTTCTCCTTGACAGAGACGTGTTACTATTAATTTAAATCAACACGGGGATGGTGATGACCGACAGCAACTCTGCACACCATACATAGCACATTCAATGGGCGAATACTCCTTATGGAAACACTCTTTCTCCCAGTTTGCCGTGTGGAATTTTATGGCTCAAAGCTTCTCAAATCTCCAGATAAAACATCATCATGTATCTCCATAAGCCATCTACTTATACATCATACATAGTGGATTGATTAGAGAATCAAACTGGCTTTACCATGTTTCGTCTCTGATCTAGGAAGGATTACCCTTAAAAAAAGACAGTTACCTTTTCCGTAACTGGTGTTCTTCAAGATGTGTTGCTCATGTCTATTCCACAATAGGTGTGTGTGCTTGCCACAGGAAGTTTTTCCCCTAGCAGTACCCGTGGGGGGGGGAGCGCCCCCCACGACCCCTAGAGTGGTGCCTGCCTGGCGTGGTATAAGGGGAGCTGCGCGCTCCCTCTACCCTCAGTTCCTTCTTGCCAGACAACTCTGACAGAGGGAAAGGAGGGCGGGGTGTGGAATAGACATGAGCAACACATCTCGAAGAACACCAGTTACAGAAAAGGTAACTGTCTTTTTTGTCTTCGAGTGATTGCTCATGTGTATTCCACAATAGGCGATTCCAATCTATATCTGCTGGAGGTGGGTAGGAGTTCACAAGTTCCCAGGACGGAGGACAGCCCTGCCGAACCTGGCGTCATCCCTGGTTTGGGGAACAATCGCATAGTGCAAGGTGAACGTGTGAACTGAAGACCACGTGGCGGCCCTACAAATGTCCTGGATGGGGACATGGGCCATGAAGGCAGCAGACGATGCCTGTGCCCGAGTCGAGTGGGCCCTCACAATGGGTGATGGGGGGACACCCGCCAACTCATAACAGGAAGTGATCCAATTGGAAAGCGGCTGAGTGGAAATTGGCTGGCCTCTCGCGGGGTCAGCTGAGCCGACGAACAGTTGGTGAGGACTGTCTGAACCGCTTGGTCCGCTCGAGGTAAAAAGCAGAACCCGCCGCACATGGAGCATGTGGAGACGGCGCTCCTCACTGGACGTGTGAGGCTTGGGGCAGAGGACCAGTAGAAAAATGTCCTGACCCATGTGGCAGGCGGAGACCACTTTAGGGAGGAATGCGGGGTGTGGCCGGAGCTGGACCTTGTCCTTATGAAAGACTGTGTACGGCGGCTCGGAGGTCAGGGCCCTGAGCTCCTAGACTCGCCTGGCTGACGTGATTGCAACCAGGAAGGCCACCTTCCACGAGAGGTGAGACCAAGAGCATGTGGCCAGTGGTTCAAACGGGGGCCCCGTGAGACGAGCCAACACCAGGTTTAGGTCCCACTGTGGGACCGGGGGTCTAGAATATGGAAAAAGACAGTCCAAACCCTTAAGAAACCAGCCAGTCATAGCATGGGAAAATACCATGTGCCCTTGCACTGGCGGATGGAAGGCCAATATGGCTGCCAGGTGCACCTTGACTGATGAGGGCGCCAGGCCCTGGGCCCTCAGGTGGAGGAGGTAATCAAGGATAAGCTGGATCGGGGCGGCCACAGGGGAGACACCCTGGTCTGCCACCCACCTAGAAAACTGGGACCACTTAGCAAAATAAGCGTGGTGAGTGGAGGGCCGTCTACTTTCAAGGAGAACGTGCTGAACCTGTTCTGAGCATGTCCTTTCCCCTCCACCTAGCCACTCAGCAGCTAGGTTGGGATGGAGGAGGCGGCCCTGGTCCTGAGAGAGCAGGTCCGGGCGGCGTGGCAACAGCCACGGTGGAGCTACCAACAGGCCTGTGAGGGTCCTGTACCAATGCTGCCTGGGCCACGCTGGGGCAATCAGGAGGACCTGGGCTTTGTCCATCTTTATCTTCTCCAGGACCCTGCTGATTAGAGGGAACGGGGGAAAGGCATAGAGAAGCCAGCCTGACCAGGACAGGATAAAGGCATCAGAGATAGTGCCCCTCCCTAGCCCCCCGCGGAGCAGAACCAGGGGCATCACTAGTTCTGCCGAGTCATGAATAGGTCCACCTGGGGAGTTCCCCACCTTTGGAAGAGCCGGTGGGCCACTTCCGGGTGGAGGGACCACTTGTGTTGCGAGGAAAAGTCCCTGCTCAAGCGATCCGCCCTCTCATTCCGGGCGCCCAGTAGGTGGAAGGCCTTCAGGTGGATGTTGTGGGCTATACAGAAGTCTTACAGCCTGAGGGATTCGTGGCAGAGGGCAGAGGATCGGGCCCTGCCTTGCCTGTTGATATAGAACATCGAGGCCGCGTTGGCCGTGAGGCCCCTGACTACCTTGCCCTCCAGGTGCTAGCAGAAGGCCATGTACACCAGCCGCACCGCCCTGAACTCCTTGACGTTTATATGTAGGGTCAGGTCTTGAGCCGACCACAGGTCTTGGGTCTGAAAGTTCCCCACATGGGCCCCCCCCCCAACCCAGGTCCGACGCATCGGACACCAGCTCCAACGACGGGGCTCTGTCCCTGAACGGGACCCCTTGGAGCATGTTGTTTAGGGCGGAGCACCACCGTAGGGAGGTGATCATATAGTCTGGCATGGTGAGGACCTTGTCCATCCTGTCCGTGGCCTGGGAGAACTTCGAGGCCAACCAGAGCTGGAGGGGCCTCATCCTGAGTCTGGCGTGATGGACCACGTATGTGCACGCAGACATGTGACCCAAGAGCTGCAGGGAACTACGCGTCCTGTAGATCGAGGGCAGCATACCAGTCCCTGGGATCCAGTGAGGGGATGATGGAGGCCAGGGAAACCAGGAGGAACTTGAGTTTCACCATGTACTGGTTCAGATCTTGCAGGTCCAGGATGGGCCTGAGCCCCGCTTTGGCCTTCGGGATAAGGAAATAACGGGAGTAATACCCCTTGCCCATGAACTCCTCGGGCACTGCCTGTATCACTCCTAGTCCTAGGAGCCACCCCACCTCCTGCTCGAGCAGAGCTTCGTGCGAGGGGTCCCCCAAGAGGGACAGGGGGTGGTTGGGTGGGGAGGAAGTGAACTGGAGGGTGTAACCCCAGGAGATGGTGTTGAGGACCCATCGGTCCGAGGTTAGCTGTGACAATTCCGGGAGGAAAGCACACAACTGGTTAGAGAAGGGGAGCTTTATTTGGGGGTGGATCCCTGATGAGGACTGGTGGGATTCCCCCACGCGTCCCATCAAAAGCTCCTTTTTCCTGCCTGCTTGCCCTTGGAGGACTGCTGGGGGGCAGGCCAAAACTGCCTCTGAGGGTGTCTCTTATAGTCCCGCTGCTTCTTATGGGCGGCCTCATACTTCGGGAGGGCGGCCTGGGCGGGAGTCTACTGCGGCTTGAACTTAGGTTTTGCCAGAGCCGGGACATAGAGGCCCAGAGTCTGGAGGGTCGTGAGGGAGTCTTTCATGCCATGCAGACTTGTATCTGATTCTGCTGCAAACAGAGCTTTCCCGTCAAACGACAGATCCTGAATGGATGACTGCGCCTCGCTGGACAGCCCAGAGAGCAGGAGCCATGATGCCCGTTTCATGGACACTGCGAAGGCCATGGATCGTGCGGCCGTGTCTGCAGCATCCGAGGCTGCCTGCAGGGATGCCCTAGTGGCCACTGCCCCTTTCTCCACTAGCGCCTTGAACTCCTTCCTATCGCGCTCCTGGAGGGAGTCCTCAAACTTGGGCAGGGAGCCCCACAGACTGAATTCATACCGGCCCAGAAGAGCCTGATGGTTTGCCACTTGTAACTGGAAGCTCGAAGACAAATAAATTTTCCTTCCGAAAGAGTCCAGTATCCGAGAATCTTTGTTCTTTGGGGTCGGGGCTGGCTGACCCTGCCGTTCCCTGTGGTTCACCAACTTGATCACCAGGGAGTTGGGCGCTGGGTTGGTATACAAGTACTCATGCCCCTTAATGGGTACTAAGTACTTGCGTTCTGCCTTCTTAGAAATGGGGGCCAACAAGGCTGGTGTTTGCCACAGGACATTTGAAATCTTAGCCACCACTTCATGGAGAGGCAAGGCCACCCTACCCAGTGCTGACGGGGACAGCACGCTAAACAGGGAGTCTGAGGGCTCCTCCATCTCCTCTGCCTGGAGGTGGAGGCTTGCTGCCACCCTCTTTAAGAGGTCTTGGTGGGCCCTGAAGTCCTCCTATGGGGCGGAGGGGGGCGGGGCCGCAATCGCCTCCTCCGGGCGGGGTGAGGAGGCTGGTGCGGTGCTCTGGGTACTGGCTGGCACCGGAGGGTCCACCACCTGGTCGGACTCCGGGCACGGTGCTGAGGACGTATGTCCCACCGACTCCTTTCTCGGGGGTCTGGAGAGGGAGGCCAACAGTGCTTCCCATTGGGGGCTGTGCTGGAGGCCACGGTGCCCACTGGTACCATTGGGCCGGCCACGATGCTCGGTGACACTGCACCTGCTGTGGAACCGGTGGGGCCGGCTGTTTGGGTTGGCTGGCCTGGCCCATCGAAGGACGGCTACGAATGTAGGCCAGGCTGGCGTAAGATCTGATGCTGTTTCTGGACTGGGAGGAGCGGTGGTACTGGGATCTACGTCGGCCACAGGACCACAATCTCGACGTGGAGGACCAGTACCGATGGTAACAGCTGCTCCGCTAACGGCCTTGACGGGCGGACACGCGAAAGTGAGACACTAGCCATCGACGCCCAGGGCTGCGATGTCTTGGCGGAGACTTGAAGAGGGAGTCCAAGCGGGAATGGCGTCAACGACCATTCCGTGACTGACTGCGGTGCTCTCTCCGAGACGAGGACCGTTGGCAACGTCTGCCGTGGTCCGGTCGATATTTGCTCCTTGAGGACGAGCGGTGCTGAGAGTCCCGGCCGGCTGGAACCCAGCCAGACAGTCTGGTCGGCGTCGAGGGCGATCCACATGGACTCTGCCCCAAACGGTCGCTGGGCAGTGAACGGCGTCAGGAACATTCCCTCGACTGAGACTGGTACCGGGCCGGTGGCGACTGCGGAGATCCCAGGGGCGGCTTGCCTCTGGAGCATGGGGCCGACATCAGCAGCGCTCCGGGCACCAACATGGACATAACGTCCCAGGCCGCCTGGAGGGCTTCAGGCGTGGATGGCATCCAGACATCTGGAGAGGCCTGTTCCGAAGGGGCCGGGCTACTCCGCTCAACGTGAGTCGGAGGTCTGGGGCCTGGTGGGGATCGAGGACTGCCTGACATGGGCCTAGCCTCTGTCTCAGACTTCCCTCGGTGCCACTGCGAAAAGGGAGTCTTCCTGGCCCTCTTGATGTGCCCCGTGGACGGGGAGCGGTGCCGACTGGTTGATGGCACCGGAGGGTCGCCGCATATCGATGCCGCGGTGCCGGGTACCGGTTCGGAGCGGCGTGCCAGAGTTGGGGTCAGCGCCGAGTCCATCAGGATGGCCCGGAGCCTAATGTCCCTTTCTCTTTTGGTCCGAGGCTTAAACAACTTACAAATCTTGCACCTTTCGCTGATATGTGTTTCTCCCAAACAGCGCTAACAGTCTGTGGGCCGGTCACTTCTTGGCACAGAACGCCTACCAGAGCCGCACGGCTTAAACCCCGGGGAGCGGGGCATGCCCCGGCCTGGGCTCACTGACTAACTAAACAGCTAACTAACTACAGGTACTAACACTGAACGAACGGTTCTGGGGACGAGCTACGGCAAAGCTGGAGCAGAGCAGTTCTGACGCACCTTCACCGGTGGCAAGAAGGAACTGAGGGTGGGGGGAGCGCGCAGCTCCCCTTATACCGTGCCAGGCAGACGCCACTCCCCTCTACAGGTACTGCTAGGGGAAAAACTTCCGGCTCCGGTGCATGTGGCGAGCACACACACCTATTGTGGAATACACATGAGTAATCACTCGAAGAAGAATTCAGGGCTCCACAGCTGAAGGGGTGAGCAGTGAAGTAAAATTACAGTGGCAAAAAGCAACAAATCTTTTAAACTTGTGCCCTAATAAACACAATTCTTGACCGATGAATTGCCAGGTCACTAACCTCTAACCTAAGTTGGTCTCATATAAATTACACTGGTAAGAAATCATGTCTACTAGGGTTCAGCGGTAAACAAAACAAAATAAGAGAGCAAAGTAGAAAAGTACTGAACATGAGGGAAGTCCTCTGCAATGGGTCAAAATCTTTGACTATTGATTAAATATCTTTAAATTTAAGATTATAGGGTCCTTAATTTGGTGTGGCTAAAACACAACCCAGGGGCATCCTGACCATCTCTGCTTTTCCCCTGCTACTTAGCTTCAAGAAGGGAATGTGGTGTAAGAGCCACCAAGTTGGCTGTATGATACTGGAAGATCACCCTTCCACTGGACTGATGAGGGGTTCCTAGATTTTAAGGGCAGAAGGGACCATTGGATCATCTCACCTGACTTCCGGTGTAACACATGCTTTAGCATTTCACCCACTTACCCTTGCTTTGAGCCCAGTAACTTGTGTTTAACTAAAGTATATCTTCCAGAAAATTCAATGCTGGCTTACTCGAGTGAGGTAGCACAAAAGGGCCGCGTCATATAGTAAGTGGCATAAAAAGGTGAGTCAAAGGACAGCTGGCAAGAAACACTTCTGCATTATTTCCGGACCCTAGTCATGTGACCTGAGTCAGCATTACAAAGCGCTAATACCCTCGTTATGTGAGGGAAGCCAGTATCCCAGATAGATACTGCGAGTATGCTTTGCATTTTGAACCCATGTCTTTGTGAGGAGGCCTATCAGCTGAGCAAAATCATCTGCACAGTCCCAATGAGATTTTATGCTTAGAGGTGCCGGGGCTATCCTACTAGCAATCCATCTAGAATGATGCACTCAAGCTCTTGTAAGGTCGAGTCACTTTATTTTTCTCGTTAGAGCTTATCACATTTTATCTCAGAATCATACTTGAGACACATTTGCTCCAAACGCCTCTTCCTGCAGTGCCTGCTTTCGCTATTTATAGATGCTCTTGAAAGTTCTTACAGGAGGATCTGACCTTTTATGTGTAGACTTTATTCATATCAGTGCGAACGAGGCCAGTGCTCTGATTTAAACACGGTGGGGCCAGTTTCTTAGATAAGCTCCATTGACTTCGGTGGTGCATCACTGGTTTACACCATGGGAGAATTTGACCCAGTTACGTTTTTCCACTGCTAAAAATAGAGAAGAAAACTCATTCATGGGCTAAATCCTGCCGTGGCCAGTCCTAAGAGGGAGAGTGGGGATGTAGGTGACTGCCAGCCAGGACAGGATTCCCTATGGCTATCTGCTGAAGAACAATGCTTTCCCATGCAATGGGAGTAGGTTAAGAGAGACACGAATACCTCAGCAACTAGATACTTTCCTATTCGAAAGCCTGACTGAAGATGTGCAGCGGACCTGATACAGAGCCTGTTGACATCTCTGGGCTTTGGACCGTATCCCACAGCACACTGACAGTTGGCTTTGGAGAGCTACCAGGAGTGAGTTCAAGGCAAGGCGCTTCCACTGAGTAACCTCACTGCATGCTGGCCCTGGAAAGCGCAGTCCAACTGCACGCGCATCTCAGCTAATCTAAGCTATCATGAGGTGACTATTAAGAGAGATGTGGTCTCCTCGATAATTGGGCCTAAGAATAGGTTAGCATCCCTTTATATAGTTTGAGAGGCCTGTAGTGGTGCACCCTGTGTTCTAGGGTCTAGAAGCTTCCAGACACCAGAGTGTGTGTAGCACGGCCTGACATGATTTTGTCTATTTAGAAAACATGAGTATCTGGAACCCAGCTGTGCCCACGTGGTTTCTTTCTGTTGTGCAAGGATCAAAAGGCAGAACAGCTTTGAAGATTATAACCAACAATACCAAAGAAAATGGCTAGCCAGTGCAGAGGTTTGAGAAAAGGTACAAGGTGCTCACAAAAGCCTGCCTCACCCTCGCTGGAGCTGGCACAGAAATATACAGTGATCCTCTGATGGTATAGTCTTAGACGTAAGAGTAATGGCACATCTTTCCTCACATCAACTAATATAATGTAATGTCCTAGATGGTTTTTAAACTCAGTGGCCTAAAAGGTAAAATCAATGCCTTTGATGGATCTGGAGGTGATACCTTTCTCATGCTAGCCTTATATTAGGCTAATGTGTTGAAAGGCTGGAGGAGTCCCAGTTCTTAACAATGACTTACTGTATAGAACTGAGAAAACAGCTCACGTTACATGCACTTTAGACAGCCTTGTTGCCCCTGCGATAACAACTTGTCCCTTGAGCCTGGAGAGTGCACTGGAATGGGTAAGAAACTTGTGAACTATACACTAAACTATGGTATTGATATACATGACCAGATAACAGGGAGAAATCCAAAGAAATTCATCATTTGATTGGTCTTGCACTTTACAAACCAGGGGCTTGATTCTCCTCTGCCTTTAGACCAGTTTGGCACCAGTGGATCTTCAATGACTTCAGGAGCGTTAATGGCTGATTTATGGCAGTGTAAGTGACAGGGGAATAGGGCTCCAACATAGGCTATGATGACAGAAGTAAAATTCTCTCATAGGTCCAAATTCTGCTGTCAGTTAAATTGCTGCAATTCCACTACCATCATCAGGGTTGCCTAGTGTAACTGAGAACGGAATCTGGCTCTTCGTGTTAAAAGGGGCCAGACTCATACCTGGTGTCAATCACCATTGACATGAGCTGAAGATCTAGCATCATGTGTTTACCGCACACTTCTAAACTATGGCTTGGTATTACACACTAATGAAGTGCTTCCATTTCCCATCAATTATTTCACCATTCAGCACCATTTCTTATTCACATTTCCTCTCGTTTTTGACCTGTTAATCTTTATGAATGTAATGGATTCTAGACTGAGATATTATTTGTGTTCCCATTTATTGAAAATACCTATGCTGCCTAGTGAAACACAGATGAAAAGAGCCCTTAATTCATTGAGAATAATTATTTTACAAAATGAATATTGCCACATTAGCTGAAGAATGTATTTAAATTGCTCTTTGGCACAATAGGTCTCACTTGGACTATTTAGATAGCTTAGTACTTTACACGGTACAGGAGAATTGTACTAATAAAATCATACTGTAAGCGCATTTCATCTGCCATTTGGTATTTTTAGGGGTTCATAATTAACTTTGATTAAAATTACCTCTTCAGACACCAAGGGATTAATTTTCCCTTAACTGTGTTTGCATATTAAAGAAAGAACAGTCACCTAGGTTTGGTTGGCTTGTGCTGGATGTTTTTATGCTATAGCAGTTGTGGATGAAATTCAGCCCTGGGCATGGGACCACCAGAAGGCTTATGCAACTGTTAAGTCCCATTTAAGTCCTTGTACTGGCCACTACATGGAGAGGATTTCAAGCTGTATGATTTTTTTTTCTTACTTTGCTCTTAGCACTGAAGTACCTTAAACTCACATGTCTTTGCCTAGCAGAAAGTTTTCATGTTATGCAACATAAAAATGTGTGTGGAATCAACATGGCTAATTAAACTATGGTATTTTGGTGTGGTTTTGTTCTAAGACAAGACCCACTTTGCTCTTAGTATCATCAATGGCTGATAATTAAATTCAACCCAGTATATGAGGAACTCATACTGCAATGCAAGGATGTGGTAAACAGCACTTTTGCGGGGTGAGGCATAGACAGAGGTTGTAGGTTGCTACAAGACATGTATTTTGGAGGTGATCAGCTGTGAAGGGTCCCAAAACAAATTTGGTTTCTACTGGGGAGGGGGTACATGTATGCTAAGAAATGGCAACAGCAGTACTTAATTCATGACATCAGGACTGCAAGACAAACAGTGCCCTATCGAGTCTCTTCCCATTCGGGTTTATCCATTTTCTGTTGTCTCTTTCCCCCCTCATTTCTTCCAAAAGTCTTCCTCATTCCTACTCTCCTCAGGCTTGGTCTACACTACCAATTTATGTCAGTATAAATACGTCACTCGGGGTGTGGCTTATAACATAGTTCTACAGACTTCACCCCCGGCACAGCGCTGTAGACAGGCGTCTCCTGACGACATAGCCGCCACTTCTCAGAGAGATGAAATACCGAAGCCAAGGGGACAAGGTCTCCCGTCAGCATAGACAGCGTTTTCACTAAGCGGTACAGTGGCACAGCTCCACCAGTGCACTTGCACTGCTACACCACTGTAAGTGTAGACAAGCCCTAAGAGTAAATGAATGGCATGTTCCTCCACTGAGACTTCTGAACTTACGATTTCCAGGCAACTTCGAATGGCCACTTCAGGATATATACATCTTCAGGCAACGAGACAAAAACTAAAGGAAAGTGAGGTGATAGTTGCAGCTTTCAAGAAGAGGATCATTAATGGAGCAAATGTCAATCATTTGGGAATGGTTTAAAGAAAACAACTCCGCAGAGAAAGGTGTTTCCTGTAACCACCTGTGACGGGGTGTACCAACCCCGCACTGGGCCAAAGGGGGCGGACCAATCACTGTGGGCTCAGGAGGCCACGCCCCGTTTCCCCTGCTGTGCATGCTCCAGCTGGAAGAGCCGGATAAAAGGAGGCATCCCAGTTCAGTCGGGGCTGGCTCCAGAGGAGGAAGGAAGCTCCTCCCGAGGGGCTGGTGACACTCCAAGCGCCAGAGCCTGCGGATCTGGACCACGCTGTGGGCAACTCGCCGACTGCGCAGACTGACAGGGACGCCAAGCCACCGCCAGCTGAGGAGATGCCTGGGATGCAATTTGTGGTAGGAAGTGACCCTGGGGATGTATTGGAAGCAGATGCCTAAACCCTCAGGGGGGAAGTCCCCAGCTTCATAGGGCCCTGGCTCAGAACCCGAAGGAGCAGGAGGGGCCGGGTTCCCCTACCACACCCCACGGACTGCTAGGCATGGCTGCTGTTTGTTCTCAGTCCCAGCCCAGGGGCTCAGGGCCCACAGACTGTTTGTTTGTTCTGCCCTGTCCAGGGGCTACAGACTGATTGTTGTTCTGGCTCCCTCATTTGGCCAGAACCTGAGTTGCTACTGCCAGCCCCAGGCAGGAGGAGTGGGGGCCATAGACCATTTGTTTGCCCAACCCCGCCCGGGGGCTACAATGTGACCATTGTTCCATCCTACCCAGAAAGCCAGAACTCCAACTGTCATTGTCAGCCCCAGCCCAGAGATTCAGGGGCTACTGACTGTTTGTTTGCTTGGCCCCTCCAGAGGTCTGGAGCCCACCGTACTGCAATTACCTGATCGAACAGGGAATCCCAACAACTGGGTGACGGGGTGCACCAACCACGTGCTGGGCCAATGGAGGCGGCCCGGCTCGACAAACAGGACTCCCCGTCATATCACCCAGTAAGTGATCCCATCAATATGTATCAAGAACATCAACCTGTATCACAAAAAAGCTTACGCGGATCATTACAAGTGCTTGAATTGTCCAAATTAATTTCTGAATACCTCACTATTATGTGTTATGACGGACTGGCTGATACCTTTTAGTACACTTGGTCAGAAAAATTTAAATATTCAAACTTTTGATATACTTTTTTTGCAAACATAACTGAGAGTAAAGAAGGTTGAAGTTTCAAAACTTTAAGGTTTGAGATAAAAATATTTTAAAGGTTTTCTACCATTTTCAACCAGCTCTACCTGTTAGTCATTATTGATGAGTGCTCAAGATACCATTTAGCAGAATATGTAGCATTAACAACAATCATCACTGCATTACACAAAGCATTCATGATCTTTGGCATTCTCAACAAAATCAAAACTGATAACGGACCCATCCGGATTTTTGTTGGCTCATGGAGCATAAGCCTTTTTGCAGCATAGGAGAGATTCATCGCAACCCGTGCAAATAGATAAAAAATAGCAATGTCTCTCAGATGTATCTATGAAACCAATTCTTATGACCTTATGGATCTCCCTCACATGAAATGACAAATGCCACACCCATGTGGCTGATGTTTCAGAGGAAGGCTATGAAACAATTTCTCTCCATCTAAGCCATCCCAGGCCAAAGACATAGGAAGATGAGACTAAAAGAAGATGACCAAGCAGAAGCTAATGTTGATCAACAAAGAACAGTTATATTGTCTGATCTCTGGAAAGGTGACCATGCACTTGTAAAGCAGCCAGTGACTAATAAGTGAAAAAGCCTGTATGAACCAAGACTTTTCAGCAGGAAGAAGAAGGCAGAAAATCTGCTGAAAATGATGCTTATGTAATCATCTGGAACATATCATTCTGAGAGACAGACAGACAGACACTAATAAAGGTAGCTTGGGGGAGGGGGAGGGAAAAAGAAGGAAAGAGGGAGTGAGGGAGACAGACATTATGGGGTGTTGTCTATTTTAAGGAGAGAAATCACTTTGTATTTGAAGAAGAGGAGGAAGAAATACAGATGGTCTGACTCCCCAGAGCAGGTGGTCTCCTCTCTTTTTGGTAATGACAGTAGCTGTCACCTTATTTTGAAGTCTCCTACAGGAAAAGTAGTGAAATCGATATAAAATCAGAAATAGCAAAATGATGTACTAGACAGTGAGTTTTAGTCATTTGGTCTGTGAGGAGTGAACAAAGCACATGGCACCTGGATACAAGAAGATAGGCCAACAACGGAGTCATGGATTCCAAGGCCTGTAGAGTCTGCGGGATACTAGGACCATGCCTCATTGACAATAAACCTGGCTGGGTGCCTTAGCTAAAAACTGAGTCAGTGGATTTATTGGGCAGTTCAATTGGAGTCTGCTGTCTCTGCTATCTGCGCAGAGCTGGGATAGCACGCTTAAAGAACACACACATGCAGCCAAACATCTGTCAACAGTAGGTTTTCTAAACCTTTCATCATTCTCGTGGCTCTTCTCTGAGCCCTCTCCAATTGTGGACACCAGTCTAGCTAATTGAAAACTGGGTTGTTGTTTTTCTTGAAACTTAAAGGGAAAAAAAAGTCTGCTCTTTTATCACTGTATAATGTGACAGGGTTTTCACAGTCATTTTGCAGTAACAATTAGCATCCCTTATCCAGTGATCTAGCCAGCTACCTAGCATAGGTGTTTATAACATGCTGATCTCCCAGATGTGCAGAGCAAATCAGGATTAACAACTCATCCAGTCCCACTTCACAGTAGCCAAGGATCTTTGGATTACTCTAAAGGGGCAGGTTATGTAATTTTGAGGAGGTACAGCATTGCTACCAACAATAGGAAGACACTAGAAAGTGCCCCCCTCCCCAAGGCTAAGGTTACTTTCTCTTGGAACCATATTTTGCCCCCAGAAGAAAACATTTCACATAAGAAGCTTGAGCTGCCCTATGCTTCAAGAGACTCATGTACCTGAGGAGACCGAATCACCTTTGCTGGCTAGGGACGCGTACATGCTGCTGTCCTGAGCCTGTCCGGAACATTGTGCACAACTGGTGCCATAGTGTCTCCTCCCTTGAAGGTTACGACCGTGTAGAACAGCTTTAATTTCTGAAAACGGATATGATTTTCAAAAGCCCCTAAGTGATTTAGAAGCCTAAGTCCCAGTTACAGAGAGCCTAATGCAAGTTAGGCTCTTAAGTACTTAGGCCACTTTTGAAAATGGGACATAGGTGCTTTTGAAAAATATACCCAAGGTCATGATCCTTCCTATGACGGCTGCGGCAGGGATGTGCTGTACCAGTGCATCTTCCGTCCAGCTGCTCCTTTTCCGGCTAATGCCACCCACATCTCGTCTATGCAGGCTGCCTGCAGAGCTCACTAGAAGGGAGGCAGCATCTGCTTTGTGCTCCCACATCATCATTCCCTTTCTGCCCCTGGAGACCCTGCACCTACACTTGCTGAAGCTGCCGCACTCTGGGTTGACCCAAAGCTTTTAAGAAAAATAGTAATATACTGAGAGGGAGAAAGCGGGTTTTACATCAGAGCAGGTGGCAACATGGTGAACGTTCATAATGAACTGAACCAAAACCCTGTTGTATTTTTTGATCTAACAAGCGGGCTGCTGGTGTGTTAAACGGAAGAACTAGAGACATTCCTGAGAGACAGTAAAAGGTAATAAGATACTAAAGGGAAGGAAACTAAGATGTTCTTTAGCATCCACGGTGATCTAGCTGGGCCTAACTACTACTTCCAACATCAGGACGGAGAGAGTTAACAATAGACACCAATCCCACGTTGGGGCGATGCCACCAATGAAACCAGGCTGCAGCTGTTCTAACACTGCTTCCTCAGTAACCTTTCCTGAGAAAGGAAGGTTAGAGACCAAAGATTAAGTGACAAGTTTGTCTCTATCTCTAGAGACTTTCTTCCTGAGCAGGGGTTCATTATCAGTTGGCTGACTTTGTATCCTCTTGGTGGAGGCATTAAACACCTAGTCAATAACAGACCTAGAGGTTTTCTCCAGATATGACAAAGGGCGGGGATCTAGCTGACAAGTGGTGGGACAAAGCTCTCCCAGTGCACCTAAAACCTCAGTGACTGAAACAGAATGAAAGCCAGATTGCGAAGTGGTGTGTTTGTTGCCTTCTGCATTCTCAGTTTTGGCCAAGTACCCCTTTCCAGCTGCATCCCCATATTCACCAAAAATAACCAGATACTGTTGGAAGAGTTAGTTTGTTCCACCAAGAACCAGTCCCCACACCCAAATCTCTCCCTTCCAGAGGCTTCTCATCCAGACTGAACCTGCACACCAAACCTTGAAGTTTGCCCATTGTTAGAGTATGTAGGAAGGCTGGTCCAGTGGACAGGACACTAGCCTAGAACTTAGGAGACCTTGGTTCAAGTCCCTTCTCTGCCACTGACTACCTGTGTGACCTGGGGCAAGTCACTTGGCCTCTTGGTGCCTTCGTTCCTGATCTGTGAAGTGGGGATACTTGCCTTGCTTTTCAGGGGTGTTGTGAGGATAAATACATTAAAGACTGTGAGGTGCTTTGAGATGTAGTGAAGAAAAGTGCTACACAGAGCTAGGAATTATCATGATGAAATAAATAAAGTCCTGCATTCGAGTGAGGGCAAAGCTGATTCTCTAGAGCTGTGCTATTTATTCCCCTTAAGTGTTGCTTTCTGTGGGTGGTATTTCTGTGAATGTCAGTGGTAGTGGCCTGCGCGTACAGCTAGTCACAGTTTCCGGGTCAGAGAAGGGGTTCACATCTCTGTAAGGGAGAAAATTCTACGAGTGCATCATCCTTTTGCCTGCAGTCACTCTCTCTGATTGAATGTGGCCTCCAGTACCTTCAGTTGCGATAGCCAAGGAAATATTTCTATTTTCCTTTTTAAAGACTGGCTAAGTGGAGGGTGTTGGAGAGGAGAAAGGAAGCTCTCGTGACCCATATTTTCTTTTGACTCAGTCATAGAGATTTGCTTTAAAGTGTTCTTGCCTTTCTTCTATTCCATGGCGTTTGCTCCGCAATGTTAGCGCCTGTAACCTCGGCTCAGTGCATTCCAAAGGGAATTTCTCAACTGCTTGTGCAGGGATAGAAATGCCGCCACTCAGTATGCAGAATTCCAACACGGCGCCACTGAGTTATATTTAAACCATATTCCAAAGTTTACCTTAGTTCCTTGAAGGGGTCTGCCCTGACACTGGGAGTTTCTATAGATTTAGGGAACACTGTGCCTTCTGCTCCTGAAATAACAAAACAGAACACAAGATGTAGATGTTACAAACTGTAAGCAGGGGAGTGATTCTCAAATCACACTTGGCACAATTTACAGGTTATCTGACCCCTGCATGCCCCCACTCCATCCTCACAAGTAGTCGGGTTCAGAATGCTGAGCTGAATTTCCAAAGCTGGCTGTCTCGTTTGCACCCAGAACCTGGGTGCACTCTGCACAATGCAATTCCTTCTGTTCTAAGGATGAAAAAGATTCAGACAGCCAGTTTGGAAAATTTGACCCCTTGTTATGCATAAATGTCTCTAGTACAGATGCACACTTCATTAGCTAATACAGATGCATATCATGAAATGATTTATGTTTTCTTGCTGCAATGGACTTAAAGGAGAGAACAAAATCCCGGGTTAGTAGAGACACCTCAAAAGGTTCGCAGTGACTTGCATGCTGAATAGGGAGGTGGTGCTGTCCAGTGAATAAACTACAGGACAAGAAGGCAAGAGACCTGGGGTCTAATTCTAGCTCTGCCACTGATTTTGTTGTGTGACCTTGCACAAGTCATTTGCTCTCTCTCTCTTTCACATTTCCCATCTGTACACTGGGGATGATAATGGTTTACTTACCTTTTTCAGATCTCCAGATGGCAAGTACGAACTATGAGTCACAGATTTATAAATATTAAGACCAGAAGGGACCCTTATGATAAATTAATATGACCTCCTGTATAATACAGACCATATAATTTCATCTAGTAATCTCTACATCAAGTCAATATTTTGTGGTTGAACTATAGCGCATCTTTTAGGAAGACAGAGTCTTGATTTAAGTACTTAATGATGGAGATATACCTCCACTGTTAAAAATTTGCACTCTATTTCAAGTCTGCATTTATCGAGCTTCAATTTCCATCTTGTGTCTTGGTTTGCTAGATTAAAGAGCCTTCTATCAGAAATATTCTCCCTTTGTAGGTACTTATAGACTGGGATCAAGTCACCTCTTAATCTTCTCTTTGATAAGCTAAATAGATTGAGCTTCCTAAATCTTTCACTGAGGTCTGTTTACCAGACCTCAAATCATTCATGCTCTTTTCTGATCCCTCTCCAGTTTACAACATCCTTCTGAAGGGAAAACACCAGAACTAGACACAGATTTCAGTAATGGTGCCACCAATGCTTTATGGAGGTAATACCATCTCCCTTCTCCTACTCAATATTCCCCTGCTTATACATCCAAGAATCACATTGTCCCCTTTACCCATAGCATCGCATTGGGAGCTTATGTGCAGCTGGTTATCAATCATGATCTCCAAGGCCCTGATTTTTAAAGGTATTTAGGCATTGTGGGATTTTAAAAAGGGATGTACACACTTACGAGCCAAAATCCATAAGTGCCTAAATCCCTTAGGAAAATGAGATTTAGGCTCTTATATCAGTTAGGTGTTGGAAGGCCGAGCACTGCAATGCCTAAATACCTTTAAAAATCTGGGCCTAAGACCTTTTCAGAGTCACTGCTTTCCAACCTACAATCCCCTATCCTGTAAGTGCGACCTACATTCTTTGTTTCTAGATCTATGACCTTGTATTTGATTGTATTAACACACATGTTGAAACGAATTCAGCTTAGCAAGAAATCCAGATAACTTTGCGTAACTATCCTGTATACCTTATCACTATTCATCACCAGTTTTAATGGCATCTTGCAAACTTTACCAGCAATGATTTCATATTTTCTTCCAGATGAATGATAAAAGATATCGAATAGCATGGGGCCATGAACAGATCCCTAGGGGCCATGACTAGAAACCAACCCCTTTCCATTACATTGTGAGATCCATCAGTTAGCTGGTTTTTAATTGATTCAATATACGCTACATACTTACTGACTATTCCTATGTGCACTTCATAAACTATCAGTAGGAAATTCTTTGAACAACAATATGTATGTATTTTTTGAGATGAAAAAGAAAAGTAAGGTTACTTACCTCATAGTAACTGGAACTCTTCAAAATATGTGGGCCCTATGGGTATTCACTGTGGGTGTGCGTGTGCTCTGCATGTCTGGGACTGGAAATTCTTCAATAGCAGTATCCATTGGTCCATGCCTGCACCTCCTTGTGCTGTGAACCGAAGGCATAAGGAACTCTGACAGTTTGGGAAGGAGGGGCTCCTGTCGTCTTATAGCAGAGGAGGATGCGGTTGGAAATCCATTTTGAGACAGTACAGGAAGCTCTAGTGTGGACTGCTTACCAGGAAGACCTGAGGGCAGACAAGGCCAGGCTTGAAGCCTGGGATCTTGGGCAGGAGTATTCTGAATACTGGAGCAATAAAAGGCAGGTGGGAGCATTCTCTGCTAACTAGATATAAATCTACTAATTATCTAAAAGAGGAGTATGATAATAAAAACTATTTGCAATATTCACAAGTTAAAGATAGAGCAAGCTCGAAGGCTACAGAGTGGGAGTGTTCTGTCCCAGTGGTAGACAGGACCTGAAGAGGCGGTCGGTCAAAGCACCAGGAGGCAAGAGGGCACAGGTGTGGACCAACGTACACAGCTGCTGAAGAAGTACATGTGCACCGGCAGTGAATACTATAGAGACCAGCACTAAAAGAAAAACCTCAGGGTTACCATCCCCTGCTTTCTCCCCAGAAAAAACAGCAACATGATACGCCTCGCATTGAAACCTGCTTATAGTGGAAAAATTCCACTGGCTTCAATAGAGTTACATTTGGTTTACACCAGCGTACCCCACTCACTACGTTAAGGAAAAGTGAGAATTAAAACAAGTTTTCTAATATTAACTCTACAAAACCAAACTCATGCTTTTTAAAACACTGTAAACTCAGAGATGATAAAGAGTAGTCTAAAGTTTGAAGCACTGAGAATTAAAATTGATCTCGTGGCCCAATATAAGATATTTAGCTCTTGACTTAACTATAAGCCTTTATTGCTACAAGTTGTCAAAAGTATCTGTAACTTGAGAACTCTGAAGGTTACTATTACCTGATTTGTCCTCTCCAAACTGTTTCCAAATAGTTTAATCCACACAATGGTACTCGTTAGTAACTTTGCAATGAAATGTGGCAAAAACAGAAGCCTGCACATAACTGAATAATAAAATGAGGATTTTTGGGATGGGGTGAGTGCGTGGGCATATTTGGGGGCTTGACAGTGGTGCACATAAAATATTCCTGGTCATTTTCCACTTGTATTATTGGGTTTATGCTCACACTGTGACTGTTGTTTACAGTTAAAAGAAAAGGAGGACTTGTGGCACCTTAGAGACTAACACATTTATTTGAGCATAGGCTTTCGTGAGCTAAATAAATGTGTTAGTCTCTAAGGTGCTACAAGTCCTCCTTTTCTTTTTGCGGATACAGACTAACATGGCTACTACTCTGAAATCTGTTGTTTACAATTATAATTCTCATTAGTTTTTTTTTTAAATAATAAGTAAACTACACTAGTCAAAGTAATGGAGACATGTAAATGGCCAGTGATGATTTGGGCCTGGTGGCTAAATTGTGGACTTTTATAATGGCCTGGAGTTTACCAGGAATTCGTTATTTAATTTGGGATGAGGAAGCAATTTTTGAAACACAACCAATGAAGTTTCTAATCCATGGAGATTTTGGAAAGGCTCAAACTAAGAACATCTATTATACTGGAGCCAGACTTCCTTTCAGAAAATCAGCCATCTCCTTGTCTTCCTTCTCTGATATTCATTGCTGTGATACCTTAAGCCCTACTTTTCCTCAGTAGTGATACAGACACATATGCAGTGGGAACTGGAATGAGCGAATCAACCCACGTCACACAGGTCACTGGCCAGGTCTCACACAGTTGCAAATTGGGGTTAATTCCTGACCCAAGAGAGTTGGAAATAGAGGATTTACAGTAAAGGTTGAAAATCCTGTATCTCATAACCAGTCCTATGAGATATGCACTCTCCCTAGAACTCTGGCAGTTTCTGCTACTCTAGACTGGGCCATAGACAGGCTACGCTGGAAAGTCAATAACCTGAGAATAGAGATGGCCCAGAACAATTGGGCAAAATGTGGGTAGTATTCAGAAGTTTATGCCCAGCCACAACCAGTTCGTTTCCCTTTGCTTCTGTTCCTTATTCATAACCTCAATTATGAATATTTGACCGGCATTTGGTTACAAATGGAAAAGAAAACACAAAACACTTATTGCACTTCTATCCCATACATTTTGTGTCTTCCTATTGTGAGAGTATCATTTCCCATTACTCACTCCTGCAACGTATACGAATAACATTACAGCTTTAGATACATTTAACCAGACTGGGATTCCGGTAAAACTCTGGCCTGTTAGCTACTTTGGAATTCTGTTGCTAGAATTCAGTAACATCAGCTTTGCAAACCTCTCAGTTCTTGTTTTCAGTTTGCTTAAGTTGAGGAAAGCAGATCTTTGGCAAATGTGGTAAATGTACAATCTGAAAATTTTCACATGCATCCATCACCTCTCTCCCCAGTTAGAGGTATCTCAGTCTTCCTCCACTTTTATTGAACATAAAGCAAAAGCAAAGTTAAGTGAAATTTACTACTAAATTATTTTTGTCTCCTGGTTGATGTTATTAAAACAGTTCATATCCACCGTGAAAGATTTATAATATCAAATGCTGTTTCATTTTAAAGTATTGGAAGTATTTTTTCACCTTATAAGTCTATCTAACATGGCACAGCCTCATTTGTCTACAAACAGCCAGATACAGTTAAGCAGACAAATATCATATAATTTGTATCCATACGTACTGTATGTCCCTAGATAATAAATTATTGTATTCTTATTATTTCATAAAGACTTCTATTAAAACCCATGCCTACCAATTCTCTCTTTCGACACTGTAATTTACCAGCGATAAATGTTCATAAACAGTTTGAGTGAAAAATCTATATATCCATTTCAGCTTTATTTTAAATTCCACGTAATATCCCTCAAAAATGATTTCATCAATGTGTTTCCATGAGCTGGTTCTCTGTCCAATAACTTAATTCCACACAATCAATCAGGTGCTTATTCAGCATGTGACAGGATCTATCTGAAGTGTTTTGAATGACCGTGAAGATCCACCCGAGAGTTGTTTTTTCTCTGAACTGGCATAAGTTGGTGGGGTAAAACCTGGCAAAATAGTCTGCATGTGTTGAGCTACTGCATTAGCAAGAAGCAAGACTTTTATGCTAAGGGAATGATTCCTGTTCAACTTCACATATTTTTTCTTTCGTTTGAGACTGTATTCTGTGGGTTCACTGACTTATTCCCACTCTGTATCAAGGGCCGACCTCCTGATACCGGCTCTGTTGGCTTGTTACATCCGCTGCTGCACTGGGTTTCTCTATACCTTCACTCCACCACAGGTAGGCACAAAAAGATGGGGTGAGAATAATCTCAACAGCGCGCTTTCAAGAGGCAGCTGCTCGAGTTTAAATCGGGCTTCCAGGTCCCTTCAACTCCATTTGAGAATTAAGTGCCACTGCCAGTCTCCATCCTTTCTGAACAGCTTCATCTGTTGCCGGTGGAGTCAAAGAGCGGGCCCTTTCTCCCACCGCTGGAGGGGGGCTGTGGACCCAGACGTCGCTCTTACACTTCAGAAGTGGAAGCAGCACGTGACCCAACAGGCTGAGGCTCTGGCAGATGGCCTGCCCCATGACATGCTGTGTGACATCTCATATTGTATCCCTGTCGTCTGTAAAAGAAGGCTTTATCCCTGATCCTTCCTTTCAGAGTTGGCCGTTGGCACATTTATCAGGTGAGTGTCAATGCTCATGCATTTCCTTCCTCCATACAAAAACAGTGAAGCCAGATTTCCACCTTTAATTAATTTGCAAGTGCAGAGATGGACAACTGAAGATGTTGCACTGGTAGGCAATGGGTGGATAATTCTGCTGACAGTGCTTCCTGGCAATCAGCTCACCAGCAGACAGGCTAAGATTTTCAAAACTGAATGACTAAAGTTGGACCTCTACATCCACACTTAGGGCTTGTACACACTAGCACTTACATTGGTGTACCTTATGTTGCTCCATGGTTTGAAAAAGGCAGCCCCCTGAGTGACGTAAGTTACACCGACCTAAGTGCCAGTGTGGACAGCACTATGTCAGTGGGAGAGCTTTTGCTCCTGACATAGCTACTGCCTCTCGAAAAGGTGGATTCATCATGCCGACAGGAGAGCTCTCTCCCATCAGCATAGAGCGTCTGCAGTAGCCGTGCAGCAGCTGCACCACTTCGGCAATTCTAGTGTAGACTAGCCCTTAGACATCTTGAAAAGTAGCCTAGCTTTGAAAAGCCAGTGGGAGGAGCTGGGTGCTTAGCACTTTTGAAAATTAGGCCAATTATTTGCAGTGAGGCTGAAACTTTAGGCCAGTTTTGAAAATCTTGGCCATGAGAACTCAAAGTTGTGACTACAGTTCAATTGGTAGGGGCAAACTGCACATGTATAAAGAGAAACAAGGTCACAGCCCAGATAAAAAGAACCAGGGTGCATTTCCAAGTTATTTTCCACCCTTTTCTTTTTCGTGGTCAACGTTTCTTTCTTGTTCCATTTCCTCTTCTATTAATAACCCTACATCCATGGAACAGTTTTAGTATTGTAAATCACTGCTTTACAATAAAATAGGAGTCAAATTGTTCTATGAAGAGATTCTTAATTACTTTAAGCTTGTATGAACTTCTCTTTAAAAAACTCCCTGTAGTCTCATGTAATCTGAAATTAATTTTTTTCAGATAGTCAGAGGAAAATGTACACTGTTGTGATTTCCAAAAAGCTTCTGTGGTCACTATTACCGATCAGGGTGCATTCAGCAACTCACTCATTAAAATACCATGTAACTAGGTTCTCCTCTGTGGGTCCCAGCAGGTCAATATGCTAGACTCTTTAGAAAGTTAACCGGCAGTGCCAACAGATCCGAGGGAAGTAAATCCAATACAATATAGTCAGTAATGATCTGTGCCTGCTTCTTTTAATTCAGAGCTACTTTAAAAGCCTTATTCATCCTTAATCTATGTTCTTAAATGGGTGAACACAGTAATAGTGATTGCTCCCCGTGTAATCCCATCAAATCTGAAATCAATAGAAGTTCCATTCCGTGCCTCACCAATATAAAATGGCTAGATTCAGCGAGGGTAGTGGAAAAAAGTAATAAATCTTCCTGTTAGAGAGCTTATTCCTTCACTCTCCCACTTCCCTGGTCCTTCTCGCATGAACAGAGAGCAACAATACCCGAAGTCCGAAGGTGCAAACAATTCGATGTTTATTGGGGTGAACTTCCAGCAAGCTTAAATACAAGTTCCTTTTTCCTTATTTTCAAATCCCAACTTACTTCCTGTTTGCCCCTAATTTATATAGTAATATTCTTAGCTATACCTTAACCAATCATTCTACTGAAATTTAACTAACCAATCCTAACATATTGTAACATGATTAGCTAACCAATTATATCCCACCACCTTAATTAGATTACACCCAGCAAAATTAATTATACAGCAGACAGAAACAATCACAGAACCAGACAGAGATTATACAGACAAACAATAGCAAAGTGGGAACTCTAATGACAAAACAATACAGAAGTGAGGATTTCACATCCCAGCTATTGATAAGTGAGTTCTTGCCAGACAGGATGCTATCAAACTAAGTTTCCTTTTACATTTTCTAGGAACTTCCCTTTCTCTGGAGGTGATAGGAATTATCAGGACAGGATTGTATTCAGGACAGGATTGTATCCTAACAGCCCAATAGCACCTTCTTTCAATGTGACTAGTTTGGAATGTGAGGAGGTGACCGGTCGCTTCCCAGCTTATGGCTGCCTCTGCTGCTTAGCCAAAGGCCTTAGCCTAAGAACAGGGCCTCAGACTGTCACAGTAAGAGAAGGCCCTTACACCAGCAGACAGTGATTTTGATTCTTTCTTTTATACCTCTAGAACTAGCCAAGTGATAAGAATACACCTAAATTCTTAAAGTACAGGCCTTTACAGACAGGCCTGAATATCTATATCCTAACACTTCCTTCCTTCCTTTCTTTCTTTCGCAGACTAGCCATTGTTTTGCCATAACCAATATTGCTTCAACTCTGCTTTGTTCCCTTTGCTTTCTCACCATCTTTTTAAGACTTACATTAGAAAATTATTGGTACTTGTCAAGGTTCCTTCCCCACTCTGAACTCTAGGGTACAGATGTGGGGACCTGCATGAAAGACCCCCTAAGCTTATTCTTACCAGCTTAGGTTAAAAACTTCCTCAAGGTACAAACTTTGCCTTGTCCTTGAACCCTATGATGCCACCACCAAGCGTGTTAAACAAAGAACAGGGAAAGAGCCCACTTGGAGACGTCTTCCCCCCCAAAATATCCCCCCAACCCCTACACCCCCTTTCCTGGGGAAGGCTTGATAAAAATCCTCACCAATTTGCATAGGTGAACACAGACCCAAACCCTTGGATCTTAAGAACAATGAAAAAGCAATCAGGATCTTAAAAGAAGAATTTTAATTAAAGAAAAAGTAAAAGAATCACCTCTGTAAAATCAGGATAGTAAATACCTTACAGGGTAATCAGATTCAAAACATAGAGACTCCCTCTAGGCAAAACCTTAAGTTACAAAAAGACACAAAAACAGGAATATACATTCCATTCAGCACAGCTTATTTACCAGCCATTTAAACAAAAGGAAATCTAATGCATTTCTAGCTAGATTACTTACTAATTTAACAGAAGTTCTGAAGAGCATTCCTGACCTGTTCCCAGCAAAAGCATCACACAGACAGACAGACGCTTTGTTCCCCCCCCTCCAGCTTTGAAAGTATCTTGTCTCCTCATTGGTCATTTTGGTCAGGTGCCAGCGAGGTTATCTTAGCTTCTTAACCCTTTACAGGTGAAGGGGTTTTGCCTCTGGCCAGGAGGGATTTTATAGTTCTGTATAGAGAAAGGTGGTTACCCTTCCCTTTATATTTATGACCGCACTGTTGACAATTGTGTTTATTTTTAATAAAAACATAAAATGAAATATTTTGAAAGTCCACAAAATCATTAAAGAAGCCAAAATTCAGGATGATTACCTTGGTACCAAACAATTATTGTCTGTACTAATTCCCCTTAAAGGAAAAAAAAATGCCATAAATCTCAAGGGCCTGATAACACAGATTTTTTCTGCAAATCAGACAAACCAATTTTCTTATATCTGGCACCAATAAAACAGATAGTGCAAATAAAAACAATGTAATTTACATATCAGTAAGTTATACCAGACTGCCCTTTCGATGGGAAAGTCTCTTGGGCCCAGGGATTTTGTTTTAACATACTGGCTTAAGGCAGCTGTTTCCTTGCTGTGTTCAGCTCCAGCCTTAGGGTTGAAGGACAAAGATGCCCACCGAGGGTCAAAAACATTGAATATATTTCTTACTACTTCTGTTCAAACTACTAAGTCCTAAGTCCTTAGCCCTGGCCAGATTGTGCCTCCCTGAGAAAACCCATGGGAAGGGGAAAAAGGGGAGATCGCTGTGAGCGATTCCAGACATTGTATTGAAAGGCAGGATTTGCTTACTCACCCCTTTCCCAATCACAAAGCCAATGATGCCCTGAGCTCCCCAGGGACGTCAGGATATCAGCATCAGGAGGCCCGGGGGTCTGTGCTCTCAGCAGTCCCACTCAGTGCACCCTCTCAGGACTTCTGCAGCCAAAAGCAGCCCCTAGGGCACACCTCTAAAGGAGGATCCTCACTGCAGAAAAGGGGACCAATGATATGAAAGCTGGCCTGACTACATTACCTTTGCACTGTGAGCTCCACTAGGTACAGGGGAGAGTATGTACCTTCTTCCTGCGGCCCACCCCATCCCTTGAAGAGTCCCTGTAGCATCAAGGAACCCTGTTGCAAAAGTGGCTGAGGGTCCTCTTCACGCATGGATCTCACAGCATGACTGGGCCCTCGGTTTGTATTCAGTGCTTACCCAGGCAAAATTCCTGAGTGTCACTCAGAGTTTGTCTGAGCAAATATCAAGACTTCAGGATTTGGTCCTTAATCTGTCTACAGGCGCACAGGATTTGAAAGTGAGGAAGAAACCTCATTTCCTGTCAGCTCAACTGCAATTCATAGCCAAACGGTGCAAATGGATCACCCTTTCTCATGCCTTTAGTTACTGGTGGACAGTGTATTGATTTCTCATCGCATCCCTTTTTCCTTTGTTAAATATGATTTTTTTGCACCCTAGTGATGCAAAGAAAACACATTAGAGGTTTGATCAGACTGCAGTCACACAGCTTTGCCTGACGAATAAAGGAAATGAATACTATTTCCAGCCTTAGTGCTGCCAAGGCTAAAATCTGTTAGCACTTGTCATAATGTTTCATCAGCAACTTAATTTTTCTCTTTGTCCATTCTTCATCGCACTGATGGCAGAACGTGGCTCTCACTCCCAGGTTACATTATTAGTACTACTAACGTCCTCAAGAGCTCAGTCAGACCTGGACAGAAACTGAGAATGAGTGTTGCAGGCTCACAGCGGCCTCCTAAAGAAGTGGTCTTCCACCATCTACAGCATAGTGCCTTATTTTACTCAGACACAATCATCTTTTAGATGGTTCGCAAAGGACAACTGTCACCACCATTTTAACCCTCTCCAGTGACGTCCTCCCTCTTTCGGAAGAGCTAGCTACTGGAACTGTGGCCGGGATGTTTCACCTCAGGAATACACACCGCACAATCCTCTCTATTTCAGCACTGGGATTCAAGATTGCTATTTGTCCACACACACAGCATTTCAGTGTACATAATGGTGAGAGCACGCGGTCCATTTCATTTTGACTCGTACCAGACTTGAAAGCTTTGCCTCCGAAGGTGGGAAACTAGTGCTACTGCTCACACTGCCATGCAGACTCCAGCCAAAAGCCATTCTGAAAGCACAATTACCACCGCAAAGGTTAAGCAGAGGTCTTGACCTGAACATTTCAGACAGAAACAAATGTCCCTCAGAGAAGTGTATATGATAAAAAATTACTGTAAGATAAAAAATGTACTGCATAAGATTCCCCATCTTTTTCCATCTCCACCTGAAAGGTCCTGAGTTTATCATTTACCTTTGCAATAAAAGTAACTGACAAGCAAATAACGTTGTGGCTAGTATTCATAAAAACTCAGCTGTACTATTATACTCATTCTGCTGGACAAATCTCAACTAGCCCAGTATGTAAAGTGTATGCCAAGAATTTACTAAAAGTGCAACACTAAAAGAATCAGGAGGCTTATTTGTTCTCTATCAGGCTTGGACCTCCTTTGTAGCACCTCCTTTGCTCCTCCCAGACTACGGCAACACAAGACCTACTGAAAATGTTTGAGGGCGCAAAGCCGTTGAGACAGCTGGGATGGTTTACACAGAGATATTAGTTCATCACATTCATGTTAAACCGTATCCTCCTCCTGACCAACCTGGAAAGCGCTGGGGGCAATACAAATTCCCTTTTCATCCTCTCTTGTGGAGTGGCAGTCTAATACTTGTGAACACAAGATTGCAAATTCAAAACAGATTAAACCAAAACCAAACCTTTGGTTTAAAGTGATCATTCTGTGAGGCCATTATGTAGAGAGTTCTTTAGCCACAGGCATACCAGGTTATGTTGCTTTCCATTTGTAGTGCTTTATTAACTAAAATCTTTATGGTGTTAATACATTTCTCCTGTAAATAACGAAGTAGAAATGTGCCTTTGGAACAAATGACTACAGACCTATTAATAAATTAGCAATTACATTTCAGCACCTGAGACTCCACCTGAGTTACTAGACACATTAGTGAAATCAAATCAGCAGGAAAAACTGCTCGTAAGAACAATGATCCCAAAACAGAGAATGGTCCAGAAAGCAAGTGTGGTTAGCAACACCCCCAAACTCTGTATATTGATGCTCCATTTCATGGTCCACGTGGAATTTACCATGGGTCCCCCACTTAGGGCCACAGAAGGACGTGAGCACAGTAGAACCAGAGCAGTTTTGCTACACAGACATGGCTACAGGAGAGGAGACAATGAAAGGGGTCAGCTCAGCTCCAAGGGGGCTCTGACATTCTGGTGTGTAGGGATGTAATGTGGGCAGAATGAGACTTGGGTCAAACTCCCCTGCAGAAGAGCTACTGCAGTCATGAGCCTGGGAGATTGAGGGGGCAGGATTCCGTCCCACCATAACCTCAGGAAAGCACAGCCGCTTTAGCTGGCCTGTGCCATGGGGAGAGGGTTTAACCCAGTGTTTAGTCATAGCAATAGTAACCATTTATATTATGGTAGTCAAGTTTGGGACTCCTTTCACTTGGGGACAATCTCTGCCCTGGAATTCGTATGTTTTATACAATAGGGGCCTTATGCAAAGCCCACTGAAATCAAAGGAAACTCTTAGATGCCTTATTAGTGATCTTTGTCATATCACGAGAACCACCAAATATGGCACTTGTGTACAGTGACTACGTCCCACTGCACCTCAACCTGGCTCCCACATGTCTATATTGGCGCTTCCTCTACAATTCAAAACCAGAGACCAAAACAGCCAGTACAATGCGTAAGCACTCTCCATATTGTCTTGTTTTAAGATCATCACAATTCATCTGGATTTCCACCAATATTCAGTAAAAGAAAAACATCAATTCACTTCCCACCATAAATATTAATTACCAGAATTTGTTGGCAAGCTTTCCTGAAAACAAACTCTGAAATCTAACGTCCAAAAAGATGTCAAGGCCTTTGGGAGAACTGATTCCAGCATGCCATCTGATGTTGTTTTAAAAGGCTAAATTAAGAATCTGACCACAGTTTAATTTCTGTAAAAACTCTCACTAATTTAAATTGCTTTAGATTTAATTAAAAATGCTTTTGTATAGAGATAATAATGTAACTCTGGTAATTAGTATCAAGTGGCATCTAGAGGGCATATTTAAAAACTAATCTGGAGAATAAATAGAGCTAATTAACAGTTAGAATAATGCTTTATGATTATCCTTTGTTTATAAATGTTATAATGTTCAATGTGTTGTAAAACGAAATTGGTAATTAATGTATATCAAAGTTACTTTTCAATGTTCTTTTACTGAAGCATCTCTTAGATACAACATTTTTTAGATGATCATAATTTGTTTTATTTCGGGGTGGGGGAAGGGGTATGTGAGAGAGGGGAACTGTTTACAGCACAACATGTGAATTTAGTTAGGGCCAGTTTGTTTCTCCTTCCACTGTTCAGAGTGTGAGAGTTTATGAGCCCTTGGGAGATACCCAAATCAGCACTAGATTGTGTCTTTTTGGTGCGTGCCAAGCTATACAGTGTGGGGGAGGATATAGGGAACCCTAAGCTGTCCTCCTCAGTGAATGTCTGCCATGTGAGACTCAATGAGGAGTGAAGTTCTACTCAGTGGGAGTAACGGTGGCAGATTCTGCCTCTGAGGGGTCGACTGTGAATCAAAGCCATAGCCCGCTGTATAGAGGACGATCCAGTGGTTAGGTCACCAGCCTAGTAACCATGTTAAATTCTCCACCCTGCCACAGACTCCCTGTGTGACCTTTGGCAAATCACTTCACCTCGCTGTGCCTCGGTTCCCCATTTGTAAAATGGGGTAATAACCCTGCAAAACCTCACAGGGGTATGTGAAGATAAATGCATTAAAGATTGTGAGGTGTTCAAATATTATGGTAATGAGGGCCATATAAATACCTAAGGCAAAGAGATATGTCCAGGCAACAATGTGGATTCCTACGTAGCTGCCATGACTGTCCTGCTTCTCTGTCTTTGAACTCCTGGAATTGACCTCAGCTCTGACTTAGATCCTGACTTCCATCGATCCCTGGAGCCCCAGCACTGATCCTGATCCCTGGTATTGACTCCTGGCCCAATTCTTGTTCCCGCCTCCAGTTCTGTCCTTCGGCTTGACTCCTGACTCAGACTCTGGCTTTGTCCCTCAGCTTCACTCCGACACCAGCTCTGACCCCTGGCTTCGGCTCCTGCCACTACTCCTGACTATCTTCATCCAGGATCCTGACCCTCAGGTCCAGACAAGAATATTGGAAGGAATACAAAGGTACAGAATAACATCTCCTGGCATGGTAAGCAGCGACGACAACCACTTTTTGAGACACAGTTAGATTACAGAAACGAGGGCGAAAAAAATCAAAGCCCAACACAAACGCTGAAAACGTTGCAGCTCAAGGTTACTGAAATACTGTACAGTATAACCTCTATTCTCCTGTCACCATATCTTTTCTTCTTTCATGTCTCTACCTAAGCCTGATAAAACCTTGAGAGAGATTCTGCTGCAAACATAAATAAAAATGCACGATAGCATTAGCAAGCTCCCCACTCCTTATGTTCCAGTGACTACAATGAGGCATAAACTCAAACTGATATATCTAAAACTATTACTGGTTCCTCCAGAGCAATTCAAGTAAATAATAGACAAATATTTTTCGAGCCATGTCATCTGAAAAGGAGTATTTGCAACCTGTGGAATACTTTTTATCAGCTAATTATCACTTGGTTTGACCAAGAAAAATGGTCTAATATATCCTTGTACTCTGAGATCTCCAGGAGAATACTTAGACTGATCATTTCCTGAATTCATAAGATTTGAGTTGATCAAATATCTCTGAAAAATGCAGTGGAGGATAGGAGACTTGTGTTAAGAGCCTAATTTTGTGGTACATATTCTACTGCTCTAAAACTGCACATTTGCTTCAACGGTCAAGTTTTAAATTTTCTAATAAAAAAGAGACACCATGAAGTCTGGAAAGCACCAAATTACAAAATCCATATAAACATATATATATATATATATATATATATATATATATATATATATATATATATATAAAAATACACACATATTCCATACAGAAAGTGATAGATATAGATAGGTATATTACATAGTGTGACAAAGTTCCTCCTCTACCTTGGTGGGTCTTGTGCTTACTGGCGGATTTGCTAGCCTTGGAGCTTCACGGCAGCCCTCAGCTTGGCCATTTTTTTGAACCCACAGTCCAGTTCGACTCCTCCTGTGTCTGACCAGGAGTTGGGAGGTTTGGGGGGAACCCGGGCCCGCCCTCTATTCCGGGTTCCAGCCCAAGGCCCTGTGGAATGCAGCTGTCTAGAGTGCCTCCTGGAACAGCTGTGCGACAGCTACAACTCCCTGGGCTATTTCCCCATGGCCTCCTCCCAACACCTTCTTTATTCTCACCATAGGACCTTCCTCCTGGTGTCTGATAATGCTTGTACTCCTCAGTCCTCCAACAGTCCGTGTTCTCACTCTCAGCTCGTAGTGCCTCTTGCTCCCAGATCCTCACACACGCACCACAAACTGAAGTGAGCTCCTTTTTAAACCCAGATGCCCTGATTAGCCTGCCTTAATTGATTCTAACAGCTTCTTGATTGGCTGCAGGTGTTCTAATCAGCCTGTCTCTCTTAATTGTCTCCAGAAGGTTTCTGATTGTTCGGGAAAAGGGACCTACTTAACCTGGGGCTAATATATCTGCCTTCTATTACTCTCCTGTAGCCATCTGGCCTGACCCTGTCACAATAGATATGTAGGTTGTTTTATTTTTTAAATGAACACTTACATGCTCTTTTTCCTCAATTAAAAACATCCTCCACCCAATACTCTTTTGCAAGCCTACTATAACCAAACAGCAAGCACTGTACTGGAGGGCAACAGATTTAGGCTCACAGACTCTATTGGCAGAAGGGACCATCATTACTCCTTGACAGAAAAAGGAGTAATGGTCTCAAGTTGCAGTGGGGGAGGTTTAGATTGGATATTAGGAAAAACTTTTTCACTAGGAGGGTGGTGAAGCACAGGAAAGGGTTACCTAGGGAGGTGGTAGAATCTCCTTCCTTAGAGGTTTTTAAGGTCAGGCTTGACAAAGCCCTGGCTGGGATGATTTAGTTGGGGATTGGTCCCGCTTTGAGCAGGGGGTTGGACTAGATGACCTCCTGAGGTCCCTTCCAACCCTGATATTCTATGATTCTGATTCTATGATCATGATCATCTAGTCTGAGCTCCTGCACATCGCAGGCCACAGAACCTGCCTAACCTCTGGCTGAGTTAGTGAAGTCTGCAAATCATGATTGAAAGACTTCAAGTTACAGAGAATCCACCATTTACACTAGTTTAAACCTGCAAGTGACCCATGCCTCATGCTGCAGAGGAAGGTGAAAAGGCTTCACGCTTCTAAAGGGGTTACGATATATAACTATGGGAAAAAATGTTTAAAAATTATTAAAAACACCTAAACAGTCTCTTTTCCACCTAACTGAAATAAACACAAAGGCTGCTCAGGCATTCGACCACTCGTACTCACAAGATAATGCCAGCATAAACTTCGACAGAAGGACCTGGTGCAGGAAACTCTGGGGAGTTAAGCTGATCCAGGCTGCAGTAGCATAAAAAGACAAACCCCTGGTTTATAGGGGAGGGGTTTTTCAGAGCAAGCACAGCCCTCAAAGTAAATTAAGCCAGTCAAAGAGGAGCAGCAGCAGAGGGATGCACCAATTCTGTGGCTTTCAACAGAGAATCCTGCCAGTAGGACTCCTGCAGAGTCTGGTGGGAGTTCGTGTTACCCCGGCCTACCTTGAATTACTGAAGAAGTCCAGTGGATGACAACAGTGGAGAGTCTGGCTGCCTGCCAGGGGGGGTGGGGGGTGAATCCCTCATTGGGTCTAGCGGATTAAGCCATGCCAGCAAAAAAGCCATATTGGGCTCCAAGACACAGCAAACTCTCATATGGATATTAAGGAAAAATTAGGTAATATAAGATAAAAGCTCATAGACTATCAAGGAAATTAGTATGGAGACTAAAAATACAATGTGGGAAGCAGTTCTTCTAAAAATCGTATTGCTTTAGAATGAATGTAGGATTGGTGAAAGGACCAGATCAACAGGATTGGAATCCTCTATTTATTCCCAGGACAGTGACTGTGGCCGTGAAAGCTCCCCTACACTGCTCCATCATCATCCGTCATCTTGGACCCAAAGGATCGAGCAGGTAGCTCAGCCTCCAGAATCATCCAGTGTTTGGCCTCTCTGCTAAGACTGCCAAAACTAGTTATTTACTTCTCCAGTGAACCTGGATTGCAGCCACCAGTAACTTATTAGGAAGGCTAGCCAACAGCCATCACATGACAGCAACGGTCACAATCAGCTTGAGGCACATTCAAAGCAAAGATGTAGGTGCAAGGCAGTGAGTCCCATTACCAATCCCATGAGCAGTCCAGTCTCCAAAGGCTTGACCAACCCCCACTGATGTCAACAGAGTTTTGGTGTTGACTTCAAACCAAGCTCGACCAAGCTCTTAGAAAACTTTCTGAGAAGTTTAGACAGTTTTAGAACAGTTGATTTGTCTAAGAGCTCTTACCTAAAACTCTCAGTCTCTCTGCTCCCACGACCACTTCGTTGTCATCTGCAGAAAACAGCAATTTTCCAGAGAGGGATTTCACCTCGAATTTTTGGCTGTGTGCTTCCACTGCTTGGGGACCTAGAACGGGAGAAAAGATTTAGCCCACGTTTTCTGAAGAAAATCATATGGTATTTTTATGAATGCAATAAATCTGAATGTTGAGATTATCCCAGTAATTCTGCATGTATGATCTACAATTTGATCAACCACTCAGAGAGATTTCTCCTCTTGAGAGTGTGACTTCTCCTTAGGAAAGGGTAATAACATGATGTTTAAACCGCCCTGTAAAAATGACCATGATTTCTTCCTATGCCTTAATGAACATTTGTTGACATTACAAAACCACCAAGCAACTTGTCACAACTGGGAGTTTCTGCTAAAGAAAGACCCAGGCATGAAATAGCAGAGTGTGTTATCGGCCCTGATTTAAGTGCATTGGCACAGCTGTACAAGGTACGAAGATTTTTGCAAGGCATGAGTGCATGAAAAGGAGGAAAGGAAGCAAGTCCAACATCTGCCCTTTCTTTGCTTGGCTCTCACTTCCATATAAATCCAATTTACCCTGAATAAACTGATGCTGGTATCTGACATGCTCCAATCCAAAAGGAATATAAAAATCAGGAACAAGTGCTTCATTTTGAACTGTAGACTAATGGCCTGTTCTACTGAAATCAATAGGAGCAGATGAGGTACAGTACTAAGAGTCTGACCCTGAGAAGGGATGAGCATTTTCAAATGAGCCTTCTTCAGGATGAGGCCCTAAGTGACTGGCTTTCAAGTGTGTACAAGACAAAATAAAGGGCAGTCACCTATAATATTTCAGAAAGTTTTATATGAGTAACACTTCCCCAGTATTTAGCTCTTATCTTAATACTACTGCTGTCTCTTGATGTGCTCTGCAATCTAATGCTGGGAAGTCTCTGGTAATGCTTTTTGTTCCAAAGCCTGACAAACATTACCTGCCCTTGTGGCCATTCCATGCCGGTCTGTGGCTCAGCAGTGCAAAGAGCTGACCCTTCTGCTACCTGACCAGGACTCAACTTGTAAAAATCACAACTTAACATTCCTCTCCTACCTATCCCACGCCACGCACAACAAAACCTAATTGATTTGCCATGGCTCATGGCAGATGATCAGACCCAAATGTTTCTCTCACTGTCTCCCTGACTAGTCTCACTTCTCAGAAGAGAAATGACTCTTGAAGGGCCAAGGTTTTTAAATGTGGGCTCTAACACTGTGTGCTCACAATTGCTTGCCCATGCAGTTGCGTGCACTAGCATTTATGCATGCCAATGCTGCCTGAGTGCACAAACAATTAATTGTGTGCACAGTGGTGGGTACAGAAAGTAGAAACTGTTTAATTCTGTGGAAACACTAAAGGATCCTGTAAATCATTCTGAGAAAATCTCACAATTTTTGGCAGCTTTTAGGTTCGAATTTCTCTCTCTACCTACCCACGACTGCAATGCGCTCAATACAGGACTACATCTTAAGACCACTCGGAACGGACTCTGGCGCAGAATGCAGCACCCTGCTTACTAATCAGAGTGTCACACTGAGATCTCACATCATCAGCTTTCCATGAGCTGTGTTGGCAGCCTGTGAGTTCTCTGTGTGGCGTTTCAGGTGTCGGTTTTAACCGGTAAAGCCCTATGTGGAAACTGGTTCCCTGAGAAGACAGCCTCGCTCTGCATGCCGTTCCACCTCAGCTGAGATCAGCAGAGTTGCTTAAACTGGAAACCCCTCAATTTAAAGAGATGGGAGCAGCTGGCAGGGTGTTCTCTATGAAGGGCTCTCAATTGTGGAATTCTCTTTCCCACTCCTCATTAAAGAATTTGTATTTGAGATATGCTGTGTTATCCCACCCTTCTTCTGAGGCATGTAAGGGGGATGTGGGCTGACAGACACACACAGTGCTACTATATTCGATTACGATTACTGCTGTCATCAGGAGTTGGTTTCTAAACTATGGAGCAGGAGATTTTTAGAGTAGTTATATTTAGGTTCAGTTATATTATATGGTATCATATAATTTACCATGACTTTTAAGTGTATGCAAAGATACCCAGAGCATGTAATGGGTGTTGATTGCAGCCTTTATACATCAAATTAAAAGTATTTGGTTATTTATGTTGCACCGATCCCAATGGTGGAGAAGCATCTGACATTCCAAGCCAAACAGGCCGGCAGCAGTATGTTTATGATCTTTTCCAAAAGTCAACCTCCCATGCCTTCATTAGAGCTTGCATCTCTACTAGCCACTTTGCTGTGTTGGGTCTCATTTCGGTGTTGGCATGGTGTGTGCTTTGTGTATGTGTGTGTGTGTGACAGAGCTGCTGTAACTTCTACTAACAGCCATCTAGACACTTCCAAGCTCTACCAAAACAGAATCACTTGAGAGACACAAAGTTTCCATGGGAAATAAATGGCAAATGACCAACAAAGTAAACAAGTTCCTTTTGAATGGCAAAATCTGGGAGCTCAGGATTGAATTTATTTCCCTCCTCAAGGCAATTTTCACATGCACCTTAAGTCATTGGTTACTGAAGCTGGTTAATTATTTAGCACTGTGGCTGGAGGTGAGATGGAGCCAGCCAGACAATCCAAACTCATGTAGAAAAAACATGTTTATGGATTACTGGCTCCACCACACAGCAATACTTCTCCCTGGTCATAGCCTGCTCTGTTTGTATATTAAGCATTTTACATGCCGCTCTCTCGACACAAATCACACATGCTCTCAAAGACATACCCGTGCGGTGGATTTCTGAAACACTGGTTTCCCCATCAAACATGAAGTGCTAATGCTCCTGAGAATAAGGGTTCTTTAGCAGCAGAAGGAGCGTTGGGTTTGGAAAACACTCAATTGCAGAGCATCTGTGCAAAGCTGGTGCTAACCAACAGAGTTCAAGAGATCTTAGGCAAGTTAAAAGTATCTTGGGACAATCCTGTGCCTGTTACAAATGAAATGTCAGACTGAATATTTTCTTCCTGACCCTGAAGTCATACAACTAACCTTTTGTCTCTGGATTGACTTTCAAATGACAATGATTTTCAGCTTCTTTATTAGAAATGTGCAGCCAGCTTCTTCTCCAGCACAGCTCTAACGTTCTTATCTTTTGTTTCTACAAAATGGAGCTAACTTTTAAGTTGTACTTCACTAGAAGCCTTAGCTACCCTCCTCTGTACTGTTTAATGATTGTAAATTATCCCACAGCACAGGGTCCTTTACATCTTCTTAATTCTTTCCTCTGGTGTTTTCTCTTCCTTACCTGTTACAAGACGAGTAAGGACTTTAGTCTTCTCATTGAGAATGTTCACTGTAACATTTCTGGCAGATTGGAAGTACAATGGATTGCCCTATAATAAGAGCACAAGAGAAAGCAAATAAGAAGGGAGCTTAAAGAAGAACACTCTTGAGAAAGCTGTAGGATGTGTGTGCTCGGCCATGGGGCTTCTAGTTTCTCCTGATCTTTGAAAAATGGTCACAAAGTTAGAAGTCCGTTTGAAGTGCAGGGAAGATGCTTGTGTGTGTTAGTTTGTGTTCGACTGAACCCTGCATCAGAACATGCACCAATACAGTGACTGCGCAGTAGATGTTACATAACCCCACCAGTGTCCGGGGACAGTGTTTCACACCCACAGTGCATTCACTTTGCACAGGCCTAAATGATCAATCCCACTTCCCTCTTTACCCTGGATAGTGCACTGAAGTCTAATCATACTGTAGGAACTGTCATCTTTATTACTGGTGTAATCTGACCAACCTGTTATTTAAAAACATTGGTGCGAGGTGAGTCTGATGTGAACTTCCCAACATTTTAGGGTGTTTGGACCTGGGGTTCGGGTTGGTCCTCTCCTTAGTTACTGCAGCATATTTGGTAATCAAACCTATAACATCTGCATAAAACTCCAGATTAAATGAGCAGGTGTTATTTTGTGAGTGTGGGTGTTTTGTGAGTGCGCGGGTGTGTGGGAACATGTGCGTTGTGTGAGAGTGTGGGGGGGAAAATATGAATGAGAGAGATTCTTGATAACATTTTAAAACAGCTTTTGTTCTCAATCCACTTATGAGGCGTACCATACATACCATTACATAGCATTTACATCCAGCCCACGGCGCTGAGCACTCTGAGCCAGATTCAATGCATTGATTTCAATGGAGTTATGCAGCTGGATTTGACCCTATTGCTTTAGCTCACAGGCTTTTGGCCATTCTTAAATATTCCATTTTCAATTAATCAACGGGGAAAAATAAATAAATAAGAGCAGCTATTGCAATGTGGGAACTCTGTGGCTCCCTGGCATGGGCCTCTTCAGGTACCGTACCTACAGAAGGAAGCCAAAGGAAACCGGCAGTGGAAATCAGCTGGCTCCTTCTGTCTAAAAGCACATGCAGGGCACACACTAGTCAGCGCTCTCCAACAGCTTCTCACTAACAGGATCCACAGATCACACAGTATGGATTTCTCAGTGGTTGCTGGTACCAAAGGCACCAATAGGGTGACCATATCTAAACTTAATGCATGTGGTGGAAATGATCTCTCCAGATGAGCAATCAGTATTCAGCTGCATGGTGTCTAACCTAGGCAACTGTGCAGGGCTACTATTTCCAGAAGAATTTAAGGGGGAAATTCATCAACTGCCTAAACCACACTAACAGTTAAAATTTGCATAAGAGCAATAACAACAACAATAGTTCTGTGATTCTTTTTATCTAACGTACTTCCTTAGATGCCCAAATCTTTTCCCACTGAAGACTGTTTCAAAGGCTTCCTTGACTTCAGTGGGAGCAGAACAGGGACCCCGCCTATCACCATATATTTCCTTGACCCCCAGCCTTGCAGTCTGTAGTGTAACTGACATTTAGATAGCACCTTTCATCCATAGGGCTCCCAAAGCATGCTACAATGCACATACAGGATGCAATTTTCAACAGCGCTCTAGCTCTGCTCCCACTGAAGCCAGTGGGAGTTTTAGCACTGACTTTGACAAGAAGAGAGTAAAATCAATTTCAAACAGCTCATGGAAATCCCACCCACAGTGATCACTTAATGAACCACTGAAATGCAGTCACATCTGGGGTGGCAGGCTGCAGCCTCCTGCATTATTGGCATACAGCACCCTGCACAGCAATGGGAGATGAGGGCACTAATTTGAATGAGGACTCTCGGGCCAGCCCCTTTCCTTAAGAATATTGCCATGGGACTTCTAATGTCTACGTGGAGCAGACAGCAAACCTGTTATTAAGGTCAGATCTGAAAACAGCCACTTGGCATGGAACTCAAGGGGACAGATACCCAGCTGGTGTCAGTCAGTGTTGTTCCCCTGACTTCCCCAAAGCTACACCGATATACGCCAGCTGAGTTCTGGCCCAATGTGCCTAGCTCAGGAGGAAGAAGGGCTCTCTTTGGCCCTGATCAGATTAAAAAACTATGGCCCTGGGGCAGAGATGCGGGTAGAACCCAGAACTCCTTACTATCTATCTAGCATCTATGCACTCGGCCACACTGCTTCCCCTTTTATTTGGTGCAGTGGGAAACTGGGAAGCTCATGAAAGGATTCAGGAGGTGACGTGAACAGAGTTGTGTATGACTGTTCCTGGGAGAGAGAGAGGTGCTAATGTACAAAATACGTGCCACTCCTCTCTGTGCAGGGTTATTTTGTGGATCAGAACTACTAAATGTTTGGTCCCGGAGCTTAAGAGATGTCACAGAGTAACTTTCAGATGGGCGGAAACTTGGGGTAAAAAAAGCACATAGTTATATGAAAAGTAATTTATTTGGCAAGACACGATCTGTATTTCTTTCACTCTTATTGCATATATCTGTGCTTTATAACAACTTTCTCCTTCGCCACCCTGGCTAGCACTGAAGTGGCAATGCCACAGATATTTCCATAAGCATTAAGGAAGTCACTTTGGCCATCTTTGCATCGCTTTCCCTCCATTCTGCAAAGAGCACCTGCTGCAGGCAATGCTTGTGTGGAGAACAGGTCTTTGTCTGGGTGCAGGGATCTGTCTGTGGAGCTCTGTGCAGGACTGGGCTGTTAATGTGCACTTTTTGTGAACGCTGGAGTGGTCCAGTTTTCCTGACAATGCGTGCAGAAAGCCAATGTCAAGGTCCCAGATATGCACAGAACCCCAAAGTTAACTACACAGACACAGGTACTGGGGCGCTACTTGTACCTATGTGCTCAACCAGTGAGCAAACAGAAAAGAATACCATGTGATTTATCTGACTGATCCTAATGAAGACACCCAGGTTAAATTCTGAAAATTCCCAATCCAGCTATGGAATAAAAAAATGAGAAGTATTAATGAAATAAACTTGAATAATGCATAAAATTCTGATTTGCTCATGGATATTCCACAAGCATTAAAAGAGGTTACCTTTGTTGAATGAATTGTGAATTATTCTCTTTGTTCTAACCCAGAGTCTCATTTCACTCGACCAAGTAGTGGTCATAATTCTATATAAATGATGTAGCAATAGCCACAGAAGTAAATGTGATGTCACAAATTCAGTATGGTAGCCCTTATTAAAACTCAATGGGCCACATCCTGAAGTTCTTCCTCAGGCATAACTCCCAGTTAAGCTGTTTTCCCAGAGTAAGGGACTTCTGGGTTAGCCCATAACTTTGTAAATGAGCAAACATGGTAAGAAGAAGTACAGAAAATAAACGAAGTATAATAAGAGTCTGGAGACTTGAGCTGATTCCAGTCTTCACTGTCTGACCTTGGACAAGGCATTTAAGTTCACTGTGTCTCATTTTACTCGTCTGTCAGGTGAAGACAAATCATTCTCATCTACCTTTGAGATGTGCTTGCAGATCCTTAGATGAAACGTGCAAAGTATATAAGTACCAAGCATTATATTTTATTTCTAAAACAGCAGGTCTGAAACATGAACCCAATACAAAAGAGCATCTGAACGAAAACCAGGAAACGTCTGAAAGTTTAAACAACAGAGCAGCTCCATCTAAACTCCCCCAGAAAGGAAAAGAGTAAAAGGGCCAATTCCTTTTTATTATTTTTTTCCATTTTACCCTGAATTATTTATGTTCCACTACCAAGGGCTTAGAAAGAAATATTGATTCTTTGTCCTGTATTTTTAATGAAACAGAAATAAACTTAGCTCCACTTTATTATTTCCTCGTTTATACATTAGCATCCTCAGTGACCTCAGCAGGGACCTGACCCAAACGGCTCTTGAAATCAGGTTTATTACTATTACAAATTTAAATTTCACACTGACTGAAGGTTGGATTTTTTAAAAAGACAGATGTCTAGAATCCATACGAAATTATGGCCATGGATGACATTGTAACCATTATAACCGCATTATAAACAAGGCAGGTCACATTTTTGACCTATGCCACTTGACTGTTGTTACTGGAGGGATGCAAATAGACTAAGTATTTTGAAATGGTTAGCATGCCTTTCAGTCTCCATTAAGGTAGGAAAATAGTCCAAAGAACTACATGACAGGTTTGGTTTCAAACTCCATTATTGATTTACATAATAAGATACTGTAGAGAACACAACTAGATAAGCTAAGAGGTTATGCCCACCCTCACCAGAGTACATTACAGAACACAAATGCTGATCCTACTGCAGCTGTGTAGTTCACAGATTCAGATCTCTCTTCATGTGGCTTTCAGAAAACTAAATTTGCTTGATGGAAGAAGCATGCTTTTATTAGTCTGTAGGGAAGGAATATTTCAAGCACTTAGTGTAATGCCCCCTCACATTTCCATAACTCTCTTTCCATTTGGAAATGAATAAAAGGCTAGAAAAATATTCCCTGCTACTGGAAATTGTGCACACTTTGCATCCTGCGTCTTTTACTTACACACACAATAACTCAATCATCTCTCATACAAGGCCCTTTAAAAACTTCTTGACCCCTTTTAGAAATTCAGGTATGATCCCCCAGTTCTTTCATTAACCAAACTAAATCAAATGTTAGTGACTCACTTTTTTCCCTTCTTTAAAACAACTAATTAATCAGGAAATGGGATTAGGGAAACATTCTTACATTTTTATTATTATTTCTTGTTAACATGGTCCAACATTAATTCCTCCAATGCACTAGCGCACCGGGAAATATAGACCGATACAGTATCATCACCTCAATAAAAATAATTATACGTAGTTTGGGCTTCAGAGCTTCAGTCCACACTAGAATAACACTCTCATACATGGTTCTGTAACCTATTAAACCTAAATTTAGAGTACAGGGGGCCAGGTCTGACTATAGTCATAACAATGTAAGTAGGAGACACACCAAATCTCTAGAATATAATATGAAACAGCTCTGGAAATGTGTATTTCATGTCATAGCCCAGTTCTGATCTTTCCAGGTGAATACTGATAAAGAGACGAGGGCCTGATCCAATGAAAACTGAAGTAAATGGAAAGGTTCTCATCGACTTCAATGGGCTCTACATCTCTTTAGTGTGTGATGAAAAAAATAGTGGGGAAAAAGGTCTCTCTGTATCTCCAAGATGCTTCATCTAGTTTTTTCGGAGGACTCAAATTAAAGGTAAAATACACCTGGTGTTGCCATTCCCGTAGCGTTATAATCTACACGATTTCAGTCTATGGCTTTCCACTTTAGCTGCCTGCATAATGTCTGAGAGATTATGAAATCTCCAGCACTTCCCCCATTTGTTCTTCCTACACACAATCAAACATGTAATGAAAGTTATCACCCAGGCCCCAAAACAACACTATGCCTTGACGTTCAGTCCATTTGCCAATATTAGTTCTATCTGTATGCCAAGACATGGGCACTCTAAGTTTTGTCTCCTTCCATCTACTGTCAGCTCACTTGGGTTATTGTGAAGATGTTGCCAAAAGCTGAAAATCTTTCGTATCTTAATTATCCCGTAGCACTCACTGGATTGAACAATAGCCTTTGATTTAACTTTCTCTGCCCATTAAATCAGCATTCATCTCCCCAGCAGCACTATTTTACATTTTTGTTTCTTTTATGTGATTAATTTGATCAGACTTCTGGAGAATTGGAGGCACCGGCTTGCACAAACCTCTCTGGGAGCAGGACGCCATTGCTTCCCTTCTGCATGTTTTCATGTCTGCTCCTGACGGATTTCAAGTATTCTCCTTGTAAACCGTTTAATGAAGGTTCCATGACAGGATGCTTCAATTCCATTTCAGGGGGCAAGTCTAGGATGAGATTTTCAAAGCAGGCTACCCACCTACCATTGTAATGGAAGCTAGGTTCCTAATTCCTTAGACCCTTTGAAACCCCCAGCTCTAATCCTTTTCTCTAGCAAACATAAAAACTCTGTCTCTGACTCCTGCTCTGCATTACCATCACCCCCAATGGCATAGCACTAAAGCAAATGTTCATGGACCTGTACTAGTAGATGCCACAGATACTCAATTTATTAAAATATGGGGACATATGATACAGGATATAGCATTTGAAAGGTGCAGCAAATATGCCAATACAATACAGTTTGTTTCCTAACTAATCAGTGAGCTATCCAATAGAATATATGAGATTTTGCAAAAGGTATCGACAGATTGTTCAGAAGGCTCAATACATGGGAAAGTGAATCATAACACTTTGCCAGGTGCCTTTCGCTGACTCACTTCAGAACAGATGCTAAAAGCTCCTCGATCAAAGATAACACCACCTTGACTGACACCCTTGATGCACAGCCCATGCAATCCAAACCTATGCTCTCTTTAAGGGAATTAGATATTTTACAGAGATTTCCTTGGATTAGTTTTGGGAGATTATAAAAATAAGTAGGAAATCTTATTATATTTTAAGAGGTAATTTAAAAGTAATACATCAACATCAATATTTTTAAAGTCAGTAAGGTCAAAAAGGAGTAGTTTAAATTGGATCCAGTGGAGCCCACGAAATCTGAACATGAAGTGCTGGAACAAGTCAACATGAAGAGGGGAGATAGCTGTGTTACCTCCAGTCTTGTAGAACTCATGAGAAAAGTCCAACACAAAGACATGAACCATAGTGGCAGCTGGCAGCCTGTGAGCAGTGCCTGTGTCACTACCATACCTCTCGCTGAAGTAGAGAAAGGAAATGACCTGCTATGTAAAATCATATTAGGATAACCGGACAGGAAAAACTCATTTCAATAGCCCTCCCACCTGCCTGGGGCAATCCACTGCCCCACCTGAAAGGAGAGAGCTCCAGAAGTCAGGAAGACTGGTCCTGCTCTAGATCCAAAGCGGGGGATCCATTCACAAACAGACCACCTAGACCATCACCAGAGTGGACGTGTTCTGCACCTGACCCAACCACCCCACTGCCCGCGATCACAGGGTGACCTACCTGTCCCCATTGCTACTGCTGTGAGGAACAGCTGACAGACAGCTAAGCAGCAGTTCTGCAGAAAAGGACCTGGGGATTACAGTGGACAAGAAGCTGGATATCAGTCAACAGTGTGCCCTTGTTGCCAAGAAGGCCAATAGCATATTGGGCTGTATTAGTAGGAGCATTGCCAGCAGATTGAGGGAAGTGATTATTCCCCTCTACTTGGCTCTGGTGAGGCCACACCTGGAGTGTCGCATCCAGTTTTGGTCCCCCCCCACTACAGAAGGGATGTGGACAAACTGGAGAGAGTCCAGCAGAGGGCAATGAAAATGATTAGGGGGCTGGGGCACATGACTTACGAGGAGAAGCTGAAGGAACTGGGCTTATTTAGTCTTCAGAAGAGAAGAGTGAGGGGGGATTTGATAGCAGCCTTCAACTACCTGAAGGGGGATTCCAAAGAGGATGGAGCTCGGCTGTTCTCAGTGGTGGCAGATGACAAAACAAGGAGAAATGGTCTCAAGTTGCAGTGGGGGAGGTCGAGTTTGGATATCAGGAAACACTATTTCACTAGGAGGGTGGTGAAGTACTGGAATAGGTTACCAAGGGAGGTGGTGGAATCTCCATCCTTAGAGATTTTTAAGGCCTGGATTGACAAAGCCCTGGCTGGGATGATTTAGTTTGGGATTGGTCCTGCTTTGAGCAAGCTGTTGGACTAGATGACCTCCTGAGGTCCCTTCCAACCCTAATCTTCTATGATTCTATTCTGTGACAGGGGAGCAGGGAGCATGATGGATAAAGAGGCACCTAGCTAAGGTTGGGGGGAGTGGAAGGACTGATGGTTTTGGATGAGTGGAGAGTGTGGAATTGATGGATTTTTTGGTGGTAGTCATGGCAGGGCAGAATGTAGCACTGCTGGGTGAGCGCGTGAGAGAGAATGATAATACCACCTCACTCTTATATACAGCTTTTCATCCAGACATCTCACAGCACTTTACAGGAGAAGAGCGTTTTCCTCAGGAACTATTGCACACATCACTGACTGAGGCAGAAATTTTTTGAAGGAGCCAGATGTTGAAATTTTGGCAGCACATCACAGCTCATAATGTTCCTATGGTCGGACCAATGGCATGTGTGAGCACCCCTAAGTCAGTTCTGGGTGGAAGAAACACAGGGTAAGTAATATATGCCATACTCACATGTACGGTTTCTGCTGCTGTCACTCTATCTACCAACTTCTTGCCTTGCCTGGGCACGCAAAAGAACAATGCCCTAGATGGCCACTGTTCCAATTCCATGCAAAATATGATGAGTATATATGCCAGTCTGAGTGAGAGGTGATTGTTCACACTTCTGCCTACTCTCAAGTGGCAAATAACCACTGTCTCTAAATGGTGAGGAAAAGCAGTATTTTTAGAAACACTTTCACCTGCAACAAGGAGGGGAACCTTTTCCAGTGAAATCTCACAAAAAACATCACCTCTGTTCACTGCTCTGACTGGAACCAAGTCCACCAGTGGGTGCAGTACGGCACACAGCGTACATTAGCAGAAGGGTGCACACTACTTCTTTTTGGATTCCCCATCCCCCCTCAGCCATTCTGACCTGCACTGGAAGGCGGCTTTGGAACCCGATTGTGGTCAATTTCTCACCTCACTCCTGCCGTGACTCCATACAGCAAGGGTGGGAGTTTGCCCATAATACCCTTGGTGAACAAATTAATCATGTAGCTCAATCTGCAGACGTTACACTGAAAATACATCCCTTAATGTTACTTGAACACATATTTGGTTGTTTAATCACTGAGCCTCGTCTGTTCTTGACTTTGTCCTTCAAACAGTTGAACATGATGTTCATGTAACTAAATATGTTTTCTTAGCAAAATTTCCAACTTGACAATGTAAGCTTTTCAAAGAAGAATGAACATGATCTGTGAACTGAATTGATAATGCCGGCAGATTAAAACAAATGCTATACAATGTCTCAGTACATGCCATATTTATGACTGAAGACGGTTGCTTTTAGGAAGGAAGCAACAGGTTTAGCATAAAGGTAATAAAATGTATTCTCTATCCTTTTCCAACCGTAAACAAATCTTTCTCAGAAGTGAAATACAGCCATATCATGTAGTTGGGATCAGTGTAGAGCTGGTATAAATTTTTACCTGCAATTGCCATTGTTATGTCTAAGTAATTACGGGCCCTTTCTATGTGAAGTCTCTATTAGGAGCTGACTCAACATGCAGCATGATACCTTCCTCCTTTTCTTTTTTTTTCCCCCCCAACATCTGGTATTTCAATGTTTTAAAAAAACACAATTCCCTCCTCCCCAGACAAGAAAACCGTATACACGAAAGATACAGTAATTGCTATGGGAAGATACGTTTTAAAGTAGAGTTATGGTCAGAAAAATTAACGTCGTATTAGGAAATAGAACAAATTCCTTTGTGTATAGCTCCTTACTTTATTTTAGTGACAAAAACAAAATTATATACTCCTGTTACTCCTATAGCCAGTTTTCTAGTCTATGGCAGCACTTTACCTCTCAATCCATGACTACTTAGTTTCCTTGAGAGCTTCTTGCTGGTCAAAGGCTTCGTGAAAGACCAAATACACGATGTCAACCAGTCCTTCTTTATTCATACCTTGCTGACTTGCTTAAGGAATCCTATAGATTAGAGAAGCACAATTTTCCCTTACATAAACAAGACTGGTTTGTCCCTATCAGTCTTTGGGGCTTCCCATATGTTTGAGCAGCAACTAGAACCATGGTACCTCAACCTTGATTGGAACCTTCGGACACTACTACAATACAAATCACCATCATCCTAGCATATTCATGTAGGTGTTGACCCTTAGTTTCAAATGCAGAGCCAGATTTTGCCTTTAGTTATATTTGTGAAACCCCAAAGAGACTACACCGGGAGCATTTGGCTTGTATGGTCTTTATTATTGTTGCTGATCCTAGATCCAGGAAGAACGCAACTTGACTGTCATATCCTAAGGAGAATTTGCAGGGTTGGCAGAGAGAAAATAAAAACAATATTTTACTTATAAACTGAACAAATTTGTTCTGAAAGTTATTGAAAGGCCCTCAACATGCAACCACCAGATGCCATTTTTACAGTCACTTTTCAAAGCAGAATGGCAATTTAATTTTCCTGGAGTACAGTAGTGTTAATCCTGAAAGCATTTAATTGCAATCTTGTGGTTTAGGACAAATCTTCCTCAGCTCCTTCCTTATTGCTTTGTCTAATAGCTGTATGTTTCCAGCTGTGGGATACCTGAATTATAATTCAATATTCTGGAGGAAAATCGTCACGGCCTTGTGCATGTTGCTAATGGAAGGGGGAACTAGGTCATGGTGTATATAGTTTTTGCATTGTTGAGATGACGATGATGATTTGTACCAAGTCCTTACCGCTGTGGTAACCAAACTCTCTTTACCAGGGTTAAAAGAGAGCCCAACACCTTCTCCACAATGGGGATGATGCATTCTGCGTACCTCACCCCACAGCAATGGAACCGACTGCCCTGAAAGGACTGGAGATGACAAATATTTTATGATGATGATTTAAACGTTAGTAAAAAGAATGGGATGATTTTTCTCTGGAAAAATATTACAACCATCTAACACTTTGGTTGCCTTTAACTCACTTCTCTGTTACTGTCTCACTCCTACACAGTATTGTGATCAGACACTGACAGATAACACAGAAACAAGAAGTATTTTTGAAGGCTGGGATTTCAATAGCGTCTAGGAGTTAGGTACCTAACTCTCTTAGGCTCCTTTGAAAAATCTCAGGGTAAATGTCTTTTTATGAATGCATTGCAGATTTTAAGGTGGAGCTTTTCAGAGAAGCTTCAACATAACATTTTCATAGAACAAAAAAACTCACGGATCTGGCAAGTATGTTTACCATAGCCTGCAGAAAAATACAGGATCCACCTCTGAGACAGTACAAAAGTGCCAACCACACACAGGGTAAACAGAGTTCCTTGAAACAAACCCATACTCTTCTGCACTGAACATACAACTAGGAAGGAAAGGGAAAAGCAAGCATATCCAGAGACCACAGATTTAGCCAGTACTTTGTAAACTGGGGGTGGGGAGGGGGGTGGAATTGTAGTTGTGTATTATATATGGACTAAAGAAGGCATATCTAAGTATACTAATGAGGACATTTCACTTCTATCACCCACAGCAAGACCTATATAGAGGAAAGGGGCAGGGGGTGTCATTACCATCCTGTCTTGAGCTAAGTGGATGTGACAGGCTGTTAGTTCCAGAGGAGAGAATTAATGGAAGCGGTGAGCTCTTTGGGCTGAGAGAACAAGAGCGTGCTACTAACACATAGGGCCAGTTACCAGTTTTTGACCCTTGTGACTAATCTCATAACCTGTGCCAACGTGGCTGTTGGCAGCCCATGACTATGGGGGAGTTAGTTTAATGCATTTCGTTGATTTTATGGGTGTCTTCTCCTGAGCTGTTAAATCAACAGCAACTGATTTAATTGCAACTTTTGGGCCAAGCCGTGCCCAATCTTTGAGCAGCTGTGCAAGGAAGCACAGGGAGGCAAAGAGCCTCCCCAACCCCAAATCCTTCAAGCAGGGGACAGTCACAATTGCTGCCCTTGTGCAAGAATAGCATTGGCTCTATTGCTAGAGTGCTAGCCATCTCAAAATGGGCCCTTGTCCCAGGCCCCACTTTGCACTGGCCAGCAGGTCTGGGCGACTGGGGAGGAGAGGGCATAACACAGCAAGCATGCTCGCCTTATGCCCCAGGGAGAATGATGTGTATGATGGCTATGAAGTATAATCAAGGCCATCATTGGCACATGTCTGGCATTGTGCGGGTACTATGCTGTCTGGATGTCCAGGTAGATGGGATAATCTCATCCCTCTAGACAGGAAGAAAGAGCAACCTGGGTTAACTGGTCCAGAGACCTTGAATGTAATAAAAAGGTAGGGAAGGACTGCGGTATCTGCATATAGGAAGTACCACAGACAGAGAGAGGCTGGAGGTCTACACTGGCACATCTACACCGCAGCTGATACTTGCAGTTTCACCCAAATTTTTGATCAGTTGTACTAATGACTGGGGAAATGAATGCAATACTTTCTGCGCAAAAATGACAGGTTCCTTTTCGCCAGAATGACACACGTACAAGGAAATGAAATTTCTATTCTCAGAAATATTTGTACTAAATCCTTCACCTGTAAGTGCTAATAGAGAGAAAGAGAGATGATTCCAGGAATTAGTTAAAACTGAGTTAGGTAATGACATTTGACATGTATTATAGCTTCCTAGATACTACAGACACTGGAATTTTATATCTACTAAAAATCAGCCTTTTCTTTTATTACATTTCTTGAGGGTTTTTTTTTAATAATGACAGAAATAAAGGAAAAAAGAAAAGGAGTACTTGTGGCACCTTAGAGACTAACCGATTTATTTGAGCATAAGCTTTCGTGAGCATAAGCTTTATTTGAGCATAAGCTTATAGCTATTACCAGCAGGAGAGTAGGGTGGGGGGAGAGAAAACCTTTTGTAGTGATAAACACCCATTTTTTCATGGTTTGTGTGTATAAAAACATCTTCTGTACTTTCCACAGTATGCATGCGATGAAGTGAGCTGTAGCTCATGAAAGCTTATGCTCAAATAAATTGGTTAGTCTCTAAGGTGCCACAAGTACGCCTTTTCTTTTTGCGAATACAGACCAACACGGCTGTTACTCTGAAACCAGAAATAAAGGATACATTAAAGCAATTATAATCAATGACTGTTTTTTTGTAAACTCAAAGAAGGCAGGTCTGTGATGTGAGATCTAAATGGCTGGGCCACGCTTTTGGCTGGCAACCAGAGGGGCTTTGTATCCTTAGAAAAGATTTATTTCTGCAGTCCAGGGGCTTCCCTGTTTACAATGGTAGCTATAATATTACTTCATCTTGAACACACTGCTTAGAGAAAGAGTCTGCTTTTTCTTCAAGATGCCTGATCAGCTGCTTTGTCGCTGAGATTTGCTGAAAATTAATTATATTGTGTCTGCTGATGTTAAAAACAAAACTAAAAAAAAAGCCCTGTTTCATCTGACTCAATTTCTTTGCCAAATTCTTTACTTAATTGGTCTGTAATTTGAAGAAAACCACAGCTGACAAGTCGAAATGGATAGAAATATAAATAAAAATAGAACGTAACTGCTCATGTTCTAGTTCTGGTTCAGTAACCATGGTGTTGGGGATCTGCATTTTTAACCTTTGAAGACTGCTACACAGTTCAGGAAATTTCCTTTATTGGTAAAAGCTAAACTGCAGCACTGGTGTGTTTCCTGGACTGGAATGCAAAGCTGTTGGCACTGACGCATGCCTGAAGCCAGGGTTCCAGAAGCAAGCCGCTCACAGACAAATACATACTCTGGAGACAGGTTTCAGAGTAACAGCCGTGTTAGTCTGTATTCGCAAAAAGAAAAGGAGGACTTGTGGCACCTTAGAGACTAACCAATTTATTTGAGCGTAAGCTTTCGTGAGCTACAGCTGCAGTTTCCACAGTATGCATCCGATGAAGTGAGCTCACGAAAGCTTATGCTCAAATAAATTGGTTAGTCTCTAAAGTGCCACAAGTCCTCTGGAGACAGCAGCACCTCTGAAACTGAGCCAGACTGCGATGTGATTTGTAGAATGACCAAGTCATTCCGAACATGCTTCAAACACGTACGTCGTTCAGAACTCACCTGTGGACATGGTTCAAATATACCCTGATGACTAACTAAACCCATGACTGCATCAATGAGGATTTTTCTTTTTGACACAAATTGAATGAAACAAACCCAAGGTAATTCCCAAACAGAATGGTAGTCCTTCCACATTCTCCAGAGAGTGGTCACACTTTTAGGCAACCACCACTGTGTAGCAGAAACCAACCAAGAATTCCCTGAACACGCTGATTAAATTGAATTCTCTTTCAGGAATAACAAACTGCAATGGTACTCTAGGACATGGTTTTATCCCACTATGTATATGGGGCTTACACTATGAGGACCAGGGATTTGTACTACTCAGATATAACCTATCCATTGCCTGGGGCAATGCTAGCTACATTCTGAATCTAATGGCGACAGATCTCCCAATGAAACAAAGGCACTATCAATGTGCATCAGAGAGTGAGACAGAGAGAGAGCTAAGCTTTCCAAATATTCTAAATCAGCTATTTATATAGCTTCTACAGTGCTCAGAACTTTTACTCAAGGTGTGTGCGCAGACCGGGTGTTCATCTGTTTTCGTTTTATGGTCTTTTAGGCACAGTTATTTCCCTTGTTAAACATCTCTAAAGCTATTTAATAAAACATATCCAACTCTCTCTCTCTATAAAATATATTTAAAGACACGATTAAGTCTACACGGAACTAGTAATGCTTCACTATTATGATGATTAGTATTAGTTATTGTTTGCATTATGATAGCATCTGGAGGCCCCGGAGAGCGATCAGTATCCCACTGCATTAGGCACTGTTCACACGCATAACAAGACTATCCCCGCCCAATCCCTCTCGGATGCCACTGAAATGTGACTACTACTGCTCCTAATAAGAACAGAAAACATTTCCATATGGTTAGATCGGGCAAGGGAATTCGTGAGTGTCTGATTCATCTGCATCAGTATGCTGCTATGCACACAATACTTATGGACACACAGACATATGTGGCTTAGCTGGTAACAGAAATCAAATCAATCGCTGATCACAGCATGCAACTCGCCTAATTATGACTAACACCTCACATTTTTCAACTCTGAGAAGTTTTCTGTGAACAAGCAGATGGTGTTGTTATGGGATTGTATCATCCTCAACAGTTGCAGTTGTACAGCATTTATGAAGCATGCTGAAGACGGTCAGCATGTAACCTGCTTCCTAGGAGACAGATCCAAATTAAATGCGCGTTGCCAAAGGAAAAACCGTATTGTTTATATTTTGAACTTGTATGATCCAACCTGCATGCTTACATCAAATATATGCAGTAGCTGCACAGGGAGGGTATCTGTATACCTTTAACGTCTCTAGGATGGAACTACTGTGTGCACAATCAAACCCAAAAAAGACTAAGATGCAGACCCAGCTTGCAGTCTTGTTCCAATCCCCAAATGGTTTAAATCCACAAGGAGAATCAATAGGAAGAAGCCCTGCAAAGAAAGCAGTGATATCGCACAAGCAACTGCATTAAGCCTGGAGAGCAGGGAGACACAGAGGTAAGTATGGCCATCTTCACTTTTGTGATTATCTACTGCCATGCTCACCTCTATCTATTGCTTACATATGTTAAGGCTCTATTGCTTCTGAACGTCCGCTGACATTAAACCCGATTATAATTCCCATCATAATGCCAACACTCCTTCACATCACTCCACAGTCTTAGATTCAGCAGACAACGAGCGAAGTATGGGCATCTAACTGGAAAACAGGTTTGAAGGGCTCAAAGTACTTTCCCTCTCCATTACGTCCCTGCCCGGAGCTCTCCCAATGACCTAAAACTCTGGTCTTCACTCAACTTCTAGCTTTTATTAGTGGCTCTGAGCATCTGTAACTATGATATGCTGGTCTAACAGACTTGGAGCTACGCTGTAATAATCTATAAATACTGTATGTTGACTGGGTTATTGGGATGTTTACTGTATTCATGTTTCGGGTTAACTCAATAGCAGGCTATGTTGGAAAGCAGGCAGGAAGGAATAGAATGGGTCAAGACAAGTCACCTCTTGGCAAACATTTAAGAATTAAGGAACAATACCAAAACTACCAGCTTTGATGATTTTGCCTCCTCTCCAGATAACCTGCAAAAGTGTTTTTGACGAGGAGAGGAAAAGGCCTACAAACACAGGAAAACAAAATAATTCTGGGAGGGTTAAAAGGAACCTTCTCTCAAGAACCTTTATATAAGGTAAACATGCATATAGACGACTGCTTTAAAACCATTTTTCCCTACATGCTTGGTGGCTATGGTTACAACAAACACTACTTTGGGTTAAGAAGGCCGTTTTGTCACTCTGTTTACCCCGGTCACAGTTCTGGAAAGGAAGAAAAGCAGGTGTCCAAACTCAATCAGACCTGCAGGAAAATAATGATTGATACATGGAGAACGGTAGCCCTGGGCCGCATCTAAGAGTGGAAGACTTGCAAAATTCCTCCCCTAGCACTTGTGGGGATGCACTCAGGGAGATCGGAAAGGGGACAGAGATACAGTCCTGTAGTTGACAGCTGGCTGCACCACTTTAACCAGTGGATTAATCCAGGGTAAAGTGGCGAAATCATGCTGGGCATTCTGACCCAGAAATCCCAAAGTTACCTGCAGAAATATTCTGAGAGCAAATAGTATGATGCATGTGCAGAGAAACAAGCAGGTAAGCAGTACGGGGAAACTCTGGGGAGATTAGAAGCTGCATATAGCTACTGCCATTCAACATACACTCAGTCTTCTTAGATATCTGAGCTGCTGTGGGGAAGGAAAGGAAACGGAAGCAGGATGTTCCTGGGATGCATGGCTGAGGAGTGAACACAAATCTTTCACCAACAGGCCAACAAGGCATTGGGGTTGGGGTGCTGTTTTGGAGTGAGGGGGGTGCATCTGGCTTAGAAGAAGAGCGGCAGCTGTTCCTGGCCATGCACAGCAGAGGAGGAAAGTGCTGGCTGGCAAGGCTGAGAGTGAGTTGATGGGCAGGTGATTTGGGAGTAGGGGGCTGCAGAGCTGACTAAGGAGATCAGGGCCTGGGAAGGGAAAAATGGAGGTTGGGGAAGCACATGAAAGTAGAGGGTCCAGGATTACGCTTTGGGTTGGGGTTACATCCATTTTTAAACAGAACACCAGGTGTTTTGATTCCTGGGTTCTATCAAACCCTGGAGGAACATGACTGATCAGGGAAGAAATCACAGATCACTGGTTTCAACCAAGAGAGAGGACGGTGGGATTTGGGTGGGTTTTTTTTGTTTTTTTGGGGGGGGGCGTGCATATCCCCACCAGCCTCTTCTGCTTCATCCTCCTTATATGTCTACAGTATGCTGCATAACCATGGGCAAATCTGCGAAGAGAAAAGAGCCTGGTGGTTTCTCAAGTGAGTAAAGACATCAAGACCAGTAAGTTATAAACACAGACAAGCTCTTAAGGAAACAAGTAGCGATGGTCAGTTTACAGTCAGCAAGTGGGAGCATGTGGGCAAAAGAGAGTTAAGCATCTTAGGTCTGCAGCATGGCACAAGATCAGTATCCTACTGAATAAGAAGAGTAGATGCAATATCCTGGCTTTAAATGAAAGTAAACATGAAATGAAACAACATTGACAACATAAGTGCCCTTGCACCATATGGTGTCTCACTGGAGTTTACTTCAGTGTAGCAGCAAAGGATGCTCTGCAAAGACGAGAAGCGAAATGGACCGAACTAATGGGAACCCGTTTAACAATAATCTTTGTAAACCAGGAAGAAATGATTATGAAAACTTCTGACGAGCTGAGGATTGAATTTTGACCTATGAGAAGGTACAGCTGGAAAACAGTAAGACAGATTCTCTGTCCAAACCTGACTTGCAGAGTAATCATCAGCCTAAAATACCTGAAGGTTAGATTCCTGCTGGCTCTGACACAAAGCTACGACTGATAGCCTGACAGACCGATCAAAGGAGCTGTATTCTGAATATATCTACCCCAGGAGCACAATGTTTGTCTCAGGACACCAAGATCTCAAAATAAATCCACACAAGCTCTGCACTCGGGTCTTCAGAAGAGTTAGCAAACAATCTCAATAGCCACCAAGATTAGATTCTGTGGCATGTCTGTGCTATCTGCACACCCGTACCACATTGCAGCAACTCCTGGAGATCCTATAAGAGACAACTCAGAGGGTTGATGAAACGCCATGTTGCTATAAGCTAGCAAAGTTTTATGAAGTCTCAGATCATTTCATCTTACAAACTGCCAAGGATGAAATCAACACAGGTTTTAATTCAGAACCTACCAACAACAAAACAGCTCGAACAAGCCACTATATTAAACTAAAGTAATAAGAACTTCACTGGTCTTGCCTATATTTGCAGTATGATGACAGGCCCCTCTCAAATTGCCTACTAAAGAAAATTTGCCTGGAGCCCAGTGACTGTCTTAGTTCTGTAGTGCCAGGTGGTGATCCCAGCTTAGCCCTTTTGGAGTCAGCAGGGATGTCTTGGTCTTTAAAGCAACTCTTTTTTGTAAGTGTATTATTTAGCCACCTACACGTGGTTTCACTTAAGTTTACAAGAGAGCAACGATTTTACTATAAAGAGAAGCTACCATTATTTACAGTTCTGGGCCCTGAACAATTATACACTCGTCATGCTTCTAAAACACCACAAAAAACCCCAAACATGAAATATTAACTTTCACAAAAACAATAAACAGTCAACAGCCCCCTGAGTAGACATAATCAAAGGGAAGGGAAACAGAAAAAGAACTGGGAGTCCCAACAGGGGAGTTATGCCAGTTCCATCAGACAAATGCCTCTATCTTATTCTCCAATCAATTTGATTGTCAGTAATTTTATTTATTTCTCTCCTTTAAGGTATTGATGTTTTACAAGGCTCCTCTTTACCAAAACCACATCTCAATCTTCAGGTGTACCACCTCAGGCTGTGATCTTGTCAGATCTCATCAACTAGAAAGGGCTCAGCCTGCTTAGTATTTGGGTAGGAGACTTTGAAGGAAAAGCCAAGTGCTGCAAAGAAAGATGTGGGCGATTCAGAGAGTGACACTTTTCCCTCTGAATCAGTTGTTAACCAGTTCTCCTTTTAGATACAAGGGGGCTCTGTTCTGTTGGTGCTCCTGTCTTTCAGTCGAGGTACAGAACTGAGATCCTAACTGCTTATGCTTATTAAATATACGATGACACACCCACTGTCATTTAAAACAGGGATATCCCGTGGGTTGCTCTATTCTCACCCAGGGAGAAAAAGAACTGCAGGCACAATATCAAAGCTGCAGATGCCTTTGAAAGGAAAGGAAAGGAAAGGAAAGGAAAGAAAGAAAGAAAGAAAGCTAGCTAGCTGGCTGGCTTTCTGGGATCCTTTGAAATGGAAGGTCATTTTCACTCTCACAGCTTTACTCTACAGACCTGAAGACTCTTGCAAATGAGTTTATCTGTCATGTTAAAAGCCATTTTTGAAAAGTCAGTGTTTGAAATAAATGCGTTCAATCAAATCTGTTGATGGGACAGCATAACAAAGAACATTCTGAGGAAGGTTTCAGAGTAACAGCCGTGTTAGTCTGTATTCTCAAAAAGAAAAGGAGGACTTGTGGCACCTAAGAGACTAACCAATTTATCTGAGCATAAGCTTTCGTGAGCTACGGCTCACTTCATCGGATGCATCCTGTATGTATGTATGTATACAGTATGCATCCGATGAAGTGAGCCGTAGCTCACGAAAGCTTATGCTCAAATAAATTGGTTAGTCTCTGAGGTGCCACAAGTCCTCCTTTTCTTCATTCTGAGGAAGGTTTCCACAGAGTGACTTTAAGGTTTGCAATAGTATTTAGGCAACATTTAATGCTACAACAGGGAAAGACTGCTTTTGATGGCTAGCATTGGTGTCTCTCGAGAGAGGCCTGTTTTGAAATTTGTGGGAAGAATTTCTTCAGCTGGATTTTCTTTCATTATTATTCAGCTCCTCTCTTTATTACTCTATTTGTGTTGCCTTCTTTTCTGCATCTGTTTCCCCACCCAAATGAACAGGGTTAAAATCTCCCTGATATACTCCTCTCCCTAAGTGCCAGCAGCCTTTTGTAATTCAGAACCAGGCTTGTTTGCCCTCTGATCTGTTCTGTTACTTTTCTTCTCCTATCTTTTTTGGGTTCTCTGTACACAACCTCAGAGATTTAGCTCTTAATGTCCTTGGCCTGTTGGCTTGAGTCCCTTTCTTCCTTTTTATTGTTGAATTGTTTCCACATAGTCCGGTTATGGAGTTGTCACAATTTGTGGGTCTCTTGTCATATTATCTCTTTCGATAATTAAATTATGGTGGTTTATTTTATACAGCAAAGTTCCAGACATACAAAGAAACCCAATGTTTGGGAAGGGGGCTGGTAAGGGAAGCCTGTGCCTAGAGAAGGGGTTCTACTACTGTGGCAAGCTCCCTGGCTTCACCAAACTCCTCTAGGGCAGCCTGGCTGGCTCCTCTGGATTCTTGCCTCCAAGAATCAGGGGTGGATAGATAGCTCAGTGGTTTGAGCATTGGCCTGCTAAACCCAGAGTTGTGAGTTCAATCCTTGAGGGGGCCATTTAGGGATCTGGGGCAAAAATTGGGGATTGGTCCTGCTTTGAGCAGGGGGTTGGACTAGATGACCTCCTGAGGTCCCTTCCAACCCTGAGATTCTAGGATTCTGTGAAAGAAATGCAAATGAATTCAGCCCAAGGCTGCCTTCCTCTATGCGCTATGGTCCCCCAAACGATCTATGGTACCTATATCACTGTAGTATCTGAGTGCCTCACAAGTGCTCTTTATATTTATCATCACAACACCCTGTGAGGTAGGGAAGTGCTGTTATTTCCATTTCACAGATGTGGAACTGATATCCTGAGGGATTAAGTCACTGGCCCCCAGGTCACATGAGATGTCTGTGGCCGAGCGGGGAATTGATCCCAGGGCTCCGCCAAGCACTCTAACCACTGCACCATCCTTTCCCTCTTCTGATGCTTCTGTTCTGTGGAGGAGAAGCTCTGGGGACAAGGGTAGAGGTAGTCTGCCCATGCTGTTCTACCTAAGGGAGCCCGGGGGAGGGATCTGGTGGCTGACGAAACTCAGGATACTTGGGAAGCCGTGGATTCAAATAGTGGTGCCTCCGTCTTTTTCATTCAAGGCAAAGAGCATCCCTGCCCTGATGGAAGAATGTGAGTTGAAACACGTAGACTTTTCTCTCCCCTGTGTAGGTTATGCCCCTGTGGAGGAGAAATGGGGCCCTATCTCACCGCAAAGTGTAGTTATGTGTAATCAGTCATGGAAAACCAACTAGCTTTTTAACCATAAGGGTTACAAGCAAAATCAAATATAACCAGATATAGGATTGTAACTAGTCAAACAAAACGAATTAAGAGGCTATATTTTGCCTCAGAAGTTAGCATAGGAAAATCAAGAATGAAACAAACAAACAAAATGGTTGCATGAAAATTGTCATTTTCCAAAAGAGCCATTTTTTGACTTAAACACTTTTTAGTATGTTATTTTTAACCAGTTTTACACTAATGCTGCTTCCCATGTGAGGCAGTGTGGTCCAGCAGATGGAGCACTGATCTGCCATGTGACCATGGGCAAACCACCTCACCTATCTCTGCCTCTGTTTCCCCTTCCATCTTTGTCAGTCTTATCTGCCTAGACCGTAAGCTCTTTGGGGCAGGTATCTCTCTTACTGGTTGTTCATACAGAGCTCCACACTATGGGGCCTCAATCTCGGTTGTGGCTTCTGGGTGCAGCTGTAACGTAAGTAATAATAATATTGCCTGATCCAGCAAAGCATTTATACCTGTGCCTAACTATGCATGTGAGGGATAGCTCAGTGGTTTGCGCATTGGCCTGCTAAACCCAGGGTTTTGAGTTCAATCCTTGAGGGGGCCATTTAGGGATCTGGGGCAAAAATTGGGGATTGGTCCTGCTTTGACCAGGGGGTTGGACTAGATGACCTTCTGAGGTCCCTTCCAACCCTGAGATTCTATGACTTCAGTGAAGCTACTCATATCCTTAAAGTATGCATGTGCTTAAGTGTGTAACTGCAGAGAGGCTTAAATCACTGATTCACTTGCAGACCAGAGTATATGCCCCTCTCCTGTTGGATCTGGACCCACAGTCTTGTCTTTTGACCACAGTATCAGATAACATACAAACAGCATGCAGATACTGCGGCATATTGCATTACAGCACTGTTCCTTTAAAAACAGCACAGAACAATGTTCCTTCCTGAGATGTGTTTCCAGATACAAGGGCAGAAGGGGCCAGGTAGATTCAGTAAGATTTCTAGAGACTCAGATTCAGACCATTTGCTGACACTGAAAATAACTCTATTCCATCCAGGACTGGGAAGCACAAAGGAACACATAAGGTGCTTTTTCTTTCAAGTACAGCTAGTCAAATGTTTCCAAGTAGCTCAAAAGGCTTTGTTCAAAAGAGTGAGAGTTCAGGATGGTTCTTATTTTATCCTAATTGCGTCCCTCATTTCTGAGCTCTGATTTCCATCCCTCAGGGACTAGCAAGACCTGTGTAATTTTTATGGCTGGCAAAGCAGTTGATAATGAGTGCCAGAAAAAGTCTGATTCTCTTTTCCTGTTACAAAGTAAAGTACTGAACTATCTGTGAGTCTGGCCACATCTAGCTGAGCCTGGTAACGTCAGTGCAGGATAACTCCTGTTTTGTAAAGTGTGCAGCTCTGCTATTGAGATAGTTCTGAGAAAAAGAACTGCTGGGGGAACAGTCTTTGTCCTCTGAAAGGAGAGCATGAGCTTTTGCTATGATGGCTTTCAAAAATATCATAGCCTAAGGAAAATCCATAGAAAATATGATTATATTTCTATATAATCTCTGTCCCTATTTCTATTTGTCCAAATTTCCATGTGTCTACGTGTCTAACTTCTATCTCTTCACAATCCACTAAGCTCCATCACTCTTTAATGTTAAGTAATACAGTGGATATTTTAATATTCAAGTATATCCAAAGCAACCCGCGTCCTGTTTGTCAATGTAGATGTCTAGACTTAATAAATCCTTGAACTCAGGGTTTCTGCCCTTGAGAGAAAGAAATGCAGCCTATTGCCGCAGCACGGGCTGTGCTCTGAGCAGCTCGGAGTCTGACTCAACTCTTTGTAAGGGTTGCTTCTCTGCAAATCTATGGTTTGGTGAGATGGACCCAAGCTACAAAATATGGATCTGGTCCTGGACTCAGAATTCCAGACTTCATCCCAAAGTATAAGATCCAAGGGTTTGGTCCCAACAGCCTATCCAATCTCTCTCTTAACAGTCACTCCACCCAATGCTACTAACTAAGAAAGAGGTAGCCCAAAATACTCATCTGTCTTATCTACAGAGAAATCAGATGGTCTAAGAGAAATAAACAGCTTTTGATAGGAGACGGAAGAGAGAAAATAGACAGAGCGACGAACGATGTATTGACTCTACAAATTTGCTAAGGACAAGGAATGAAAAGATAGCAGAGAAAAGTGAGAGGCATGGCACCACCCCTGTTAATTTACAAAGGGGTTAACACATGAATGCCAGACACTAGACATGAATATCTAGCATTAAAATAAATACAGGGCATTAAATATCAGGCATTAAAATAAAGTCCAATCCAAGTCCAAACCAATCACTGAAATAGGATTCATTCTGTTCAACAACTTTCTCATTTGACTTAAAAATAAATATTTTATGTCCTTTTTTTGTAAGCATAAATTAAATCAAGTATGTATCTACTTTTCAGGATCCCTATTGTGTATCAGGACACACAACTCAAATGGCAACATGAGACTACCTGGTTTTCAACTTAGTTCCAGAGGAAACATAATACCATCACACACTTCCACACAGCTAATGTCCTCTCCCTGGTAGAGGCTCAGTAGCAGACCTGCTGAGAAGTTTATTGGGTCGAGGTTGAGATGCAATGCAAAAATCCATGAAGCAGTTAGCACCTAGTCCAAACTTAGCCTCTGGCCCTTAGGCTGTGGTGCAAGTCCTTAATTTTATAACCACAAAGTTCAGCCCAAAGGGGAAATAAAATAAAAAACCAAGGTTGTTATATTTCACTATACTGGAAGGAAATGAATCAGCCAAATTGTGGGAGTTGTTTAAGAAGTTTTCCTTCGGTCTCCTCCTCCCTGATGTTTGACTTTTGCGGATGTTAATTAATTCTCTTCAATGGAAAGAGACGGCACTAACTAAAAGCGTTTATTCGACTTATGAATTCAGATACTTCTGCAGTGGTCATAGCAGGTGTTTCCTTGCTGTACAACACACTATCATTAGCACAACAGAAGTACAAACACATTGTTCCGAGCGTTTGTTTAGAGGTGTGCCCACTATGAAAATACAGACAAATGCCAAGGTAGATAGCCCAAACTGGCACACTTGACTGACCTTAACAGGTGCTGATTATGCTGCTCATATTGCATGAAATTAAAAAGCTTACAAATGTTCTGAGCCATTACCCTTCCATTTAAGGGAGCTTATGACATGTTAGCAACCTTTAATGAAATTCTTTTCAAAATGCTTCAGTGAGACTTTACTTCAAAATGTAACCCGTGGAATTATTTCAGAAAAGGATTTTATGGAAGAGCTTCTTCTCTCTGTCTTTTCTGGGGACTTGCACAGCATTAGAAAGATGGACAAAGCCATGTAAGAAGCCTATTTTCCCCTTAGCACATGCATGTAACTGCCAGCGATCGTTCAGTCATTGCAGCAGCTGAATAGATGAAGAAAGGGGAATCTGCAAAACAAAGTTTAAGTCCAATGCCCTGTTCAGTATTCCTTCAGCCAACATCTAAAATTCTCTTGAAAAATCAAATTTTGGAATGTTTTGACCAGCTCTGGTATCCATTTAGGACACAGTTTTCACTGTTGCTGTGAAAGTCATCTTGATCGTCCAGTTCTTCAGCAGGTAGGGTATCCCTATGCTGCTAATTGCGTTCTGGCCCCAGCAAATAGACTGAAGTTCCATTTTGCGGACTTCACTACTTGAGAATGGAAATCGGGTGGTGGGGAGGAAGGGAGGAATCATATACAGCTGACTGCTGAACTGTCTTCTGCACAGCTGAACCTGCTCCACACATCATGGCAATGAGGAGTCAGCATCAACTGCTGGTGCTTGTGCCGAGCCGACACTTCTTGCAGTTCACATTGCTAGTGCATTAAATGCTTCTGTCTGTCACGTTGGCGCTTCTGGTTGCTTGATCTCTACCGCGCTGATAGCTAGTGGGGAAGCAGGACTCTGAAGTGACTGAACAGAAAGAGACAGTTGGAGTGTTGCCTTGAAGCAAATACACACACACGACAATGCTGTGTATGTCTGATAGCCTCAGCCAGGGGGGTGGCTGTGAGAAGGGCTCACTTTGTTAGAGTTGGTAATACGCCCTTTTGTCAAGGTTTCTAAATAATATTCTGGCAACTTCTGCTACCTGACTTTTACTGAGGTGGGCAGCAGTCGGCAGACTGTGTCATTACAGGGGATACTGTACTTCAGACTCCATTCCATGGCTTTGCCATTCATCGTGAGGATCCTGACTACCTGAGAGAATGCATTTCTCCTCATAAGCCAAAATGGCCGCTGATGGCCCCTAGATCTAAAGATCAAGCACCTGACATGAAAGCACTGTCAACGGAGGGCCCTCAGCACTTATGACTGACCTGTCAGAGCACAATGCAAGTTCCATTTGTTCTCTTAAGAGTTTGCTTCCCATGTCCACACTGGAGGAATTGATCACTTAAGTGTTGGCTGGGTGGTGGGGGAGTTCAGGGATGGGAAGTGGTGGGGGAATTGATGATTTAAGGGGGTGAAATGAACCCCCCCCCTTTTTTTTTTTGCCTTGCATTGACTTCATTGGACTGTTCTTGTGTTTAAATGCTTTGCTGGATCAGGGCCTTAATCATTAGGAAGATAGATCAATACCTTTTTCTTGTCCTGTAAACACTGAGAAAGGAAGAGTTAGTCTGTATCCGCAAAAAGAAAAGGAGGACTTGTGGCACCTTAGACACTAACCAATTTATTTGAGCATAAGCCTTCGTGAGCTACAGCTCACTTCATGCTTCCGATGAGGTGAGCTGTAGCTCACGAAAACGTATGCTCAAATAAATTGGTTAGTCTCTAAGGTGCCACAAGTCCTCCTTTTCTTTTTGAGAAAGGAAGATGATACATTTTCTGTAAACATTTTCCTTTTGTGTGAGCTATCTGAGACTTAACTGAAAGGCAAAATTCTAACTCCACAGCTTGACTGCAGAAAGTTGCAATTATCTTGCCATCTGCACTTGCCTCTCATTGTGGGTGGACACTGCTTTTTAATCCAAATTAGTATTTTAGTGCTTATAAATATGTGTTTTTGGCTCTGAGGCAGGTATGTCTCATTGTGGGTGCACGTCACTGTTTAGTTCCACATGTATATTTTATTGTTTATGAATGTGCAATTTTAACTTTGGGGCAGGTCTGACTGCAGAGCAAATAATACTAGTCAATACCTGGATTATGAAGTTTAAACCACCTCCCCATTCCAAACATGTACACTGAGAGACAAGTCATGTGCAAAATAATTATTTGTCAGCCTTAAAAGCTTCCTTTACGGCTTGTATCATTGAAATGTTGGCCTAGGGAAGAGTTTTACTAATGAAAACGGAATCATTAATGGAAATGGAAAATGCATGAAATCACATTGTATGCAGCTGCTATTTAAGATATTGCATTGACAACAACTGATTGAACTCTAGCAAAAAGAGAAAACCTTTGTCAGTTCCAATCCTAAAACTGGATCTGCCACTGTGGACACCCACACCATGCAGATTCCTATTGCAGGATCAGGCCCAGGTGTTAATAATGGGTCTCATCCTGGTCCCACTGAAGTCAGTGGGAGTTTTGACAGTGTTATGTTTCATAGCCCTGACCCTGCAAGCTACTCTGCATGGGCAGACTGCCACTGAAGTCAACATGACTATGCACGGGTAGAGAAAGCCTCCCCCACTAAGCAGCTTGCAGTATTAGGGCCCAAAGCATCCTCTGAAAATAAAAATCAAGATGGCAGCGCTGTATTTTGCTTTCAAAATCTGCAATTAATTTTTTCGAAATAGTTTAAAACTGTTTTAAAGATTGGGATTGGTTTTTTTTAAGGAAAAAAAAGGAAAGAACTGTGTGTTCCAGTGCAGTGATGAAAACGATAAAATATAATCTGTAAAATACTTTATAATACAGGTCAAATTCTGCCATCATTTGCACCAGTGCAACATCATTGTGCCTTAGAGTTGCATGGGTGTAACTAAGGGGAGACAAATGGACACACTTTTTTCTGGGTGAGGGCTCAATCCTGTAATCCGACCTCTTGCCAGGTCCGATCCACCTGCACAGAGTCGCAGCGAATCCAGTGGGGCTGCGGGAGGGTATGAGCGTCTGCCTATATGGATATGATTGCAGGGTCAGTACAATACTTTTATAATGCATAAGTCCTGATCCTGCAAACACACACTTTGCTCATACAAGTACTCCTGTTGTCTTCAACGGTATTACTCATGTAAGGAAAGTTATGCACGTGCATAAATATTTGCAGGACTGGCATCTGATTTTCCACATATTAACTAGAAATGATTACTGTAAAAGGCAAAATCATCACTTGTTTTAAATAACATAAACTGAATTGCCTTTACCTCTTGAATGAGCATTTGTGAATCCTAAATCTGGGACGTGGGAAGATCTTTTCCTGTTTCCTAATGCTGAGATTATCATCTCTCTAGTTGTCACATGGTTATTCAGCCAAGTCTATACTTTTATTGTGTAACCTTAGCACACTATTTTATTTCTGTAATTATCAGGGCAGAAAATAAAGCACATCATATACCAAACTCCCTTATATATTGCCTGTAGACATGGAAGTAGCAAACCTCAAAACAAAACAAATAATTTGCATTAAAGAAGACTAAAGCTTAGCTTCAAGGAACCTGCCCGTTAACAGCTCTTCTCAAAAGAGGTATGACATTTTCACTTTTTAAAATTCTAGTCAAATCAAAACAACAGCAGATTGAGACCACAAAAAAACCATTCTGCTTTCCAGCACATAAAATTAACACTTGTGATCTTATGTGCAACTTTCACTAGAAGTGTATTTGTCTTATTTTGAAAAGTAAGCAGATGGTTCACACAATTGTCCACAATAAATTACAACTGTTAGAAAGACAGTTACCTTTTGAAAGCAGCAATGAATCTGGGCTGCATACGGGCTTATAGATGACCCTTCCAATTTTTAATAATCTCCATAATTCATGTGCAAGTAAAGAAATGAAAAGATACCTAATGCACCTTCTTGGCAAAGTACAAATCACTTTTATTTACTGAGGCAATACTTCATGGTCCAGTTAACTTCTTAATTAAAGGCAGCAAGATACTCATGTTCCATGCAAGTGGCATGGAAAATAATGTTTAGTGTATAATATGTTCAGCTGGGAGTTGAAGAAGCTCTGCTCACTTCTGGAGAAATCTGGTGCATCTATCATTTCCCTTTAAAACAAGGCTAAAGGATGCACCCATCACTGCAGCAAAATTAGTACTAGTTTCTCAAAACTACGACTAGAACAGCCTCAGTGTTCACGAAACTGCCCGTGATGCTCTGATGCCCAGTAATATACTGCCAGTATTTCATAAAGGCGATCCCACAAATATGTCTCCCTTCAGTCATGATAAATCACATTCATCAGCGCTATGTGTAGACTATGGACTATGCTCGGGTGCAATTTCAGTGGCAGGACCTAAATTGTGGAACACCTTTCCAGAGGCCATCAGATTGAACTCAACCACTCAGCACAAAGGATGAGGGGCATCAGGTAGCCAGTTACAGCTCACTTATTCTGAAACCACCACAGCTGCTTCAGTGTAAATTAGAGCAGCCAAAGGGTTCCTGTACACCTTGTGGGGTTTTCCTTCTTCCTAACCCCTGGTTTTCCCCCAAGAGGAGGCAATCTGGCTCCATAATGAAAATTAAAAGTATCTTTTAAATGGAGAACTTCTGCTATCTTTAGGCCTGAGGCTCTGCTTTCTAAGGAAAATGTAGATGCTTTTAATCATGATCTATGATGGAATAAAGACGCATCTGAGAAGGAAAGGAGTGGCAGATGAACTGAGGCTACCAGATGGACTACAAGCCGTCAAGAACACTATCCCTGATAATGTCACGGCTAACCTGGTGGCTGAACTTTGTGACTGTCCTTACCCATAACTATTTTACATTTGGGGACAATGTATACCTTCAAATCAGCGGCACTGCTATGGGTACCCGCATGGCCCCACAATATGTCAACATTTTTATGGCTGATTTAGAACAACGCTTCCTCAGCTCTCGTCCCCTAACGCCCCTACTCTACTTGCGCTATATTGATGACATCATCATCATCTGGACCCATGGAAAAGAAGCTCTTGAGGAATTCCACCATGATTTCAACAATTTCCATCCCACCATCAACCTCAGCCTGGTCCAGTCCACACAAGAGATCCACTTCCTGGACACTACAGTGCTAATAAACGATGGTCACATAAACACCACCCTATACCGGAAACCTACTGACCGCTATTCCTACCTACATGCCTCCAGCTTTCACCCTGACCACACCACATGATCCATCGTCTACAGCCAAGCTCTGCGATACAACCGCATTTGCTCCAACCCCTCAGACAGAGACAAACACCTACAAGATCTCTATCAAGCATTCTTACAACTACAATACCCACCTGCAGAAGTGAAGAAACAGATTGATAGAGCCAGAAGAGTTCCCAGAAGTCATCTACTACAGGACAGCCTAATAAAGAAAATAACAGAATGCCACTAGCCGTCACCTTCAGCCCCCAACTAAAACCCTCCAACGCATTATTAAGGATCTACAACCTATCCTGAAGGATGACCCAACGCTCTCACAAATCTTGGGAGACAGGCCACTCCTTGCCTACAGACAGCCCCCCAACCTGAAGCAAATACTCACCAGAAACCACATACCACACAACAGAACCACTAACCCAGGAACCTATCCTTGCAACAAAGCCCGTTGCCAACTGTGCCCACATATCTATTCAGGGGACACCATCACAAGGCCTAATCACATCAGCCACACTATCAGAGGCTCGTTCACCTGCACATCCACCAATGTGATATATGCATCATGTGCCAGCAATGCCCCTCTGCCATGTACATTGGTCAAACTGGACAGTCTCTATGTAAAAGAATAAATGGACACAAATCAGATGTCAAGAATTATAACATTCATATACCAGTCGGAGAACACTTCAATCTCTCTGGTCACGCGATTACAGACATGAAAGTTGCGATATTACAACAGAAAAACTTCAAATCCAGACTCCAGCGAAAGACTGCTGAATTGGAATTCATTTGCAAATTGGATACAATTAACTTAGGCTTGAATAGAGACTGGGAGTGGCTAAGTCATTATGCAAGGTAACCTATTTCCCCTTGTTTTCCTAACCCCCCTTCCTCAGACGCTCTTGTTAAACCCTGGATTTGTGCTGGAAATGGCCCACCTTGATTATCATACACATTGTAAGGAGAGTGATCACTTTACATAAGCTATTACCAGCAGGAGAGTGGGGTGGGGGGAGAGAAAACCTTTTGTAGTGATGAACACCCATTTTTTCATGATTTCTGTGTATAAAAACAAACATCTTCTGTATTTTCCACAGTATGCATCCGACGAAGTGAGCTGTAGCTCACGAAAGCTTATGCTCAAATAAATTGGTTAGTCTCTAAGGTACCACAAGTCCTCCTGTTCTTTTTGAGGCTACCACCAGTTATCGAGATGCATCCCTAAGAAATTTCCACAGGGATTACCCCGTTCTATCCACAGAGAGAGAGAGATTCGTAAAGATAGGGAGCACTCTATGATTCACCCATGTGGTCAAATGGAGAACTGGCACACCTTCACTGAGATCATGGGAGCGCAACTACCCTCACCACGAGGCTGATCCCCCGACCTCTACTACACACAGATAACACTGGGCTGATTTTGTAACTATGCTACTAGATGAAATTACACTGAAATATCATTATCTTTTGCTGTACTTCATCTACGATAAATAACCATCGTTTGCAAGTCAGATGAGCAATAAATAAAACCATTAGCTAAGCTAGCAGACTGCACTCTTCGGTTGTTTACTAAAACACATGAAAATATTATACGTTAACATAGTCCTGGCATGTTTTATTATTCACCAGTATTTAAAGTTCTTGTCTCTTACACTGTGCATTTTTAAAACCACATTTTGCACTAGCAAAAATCCTAAGTAACTCAATGGTAATGGAGTTATTATTGATTTTCAGAGATGCAACTGAGAACTGAGTTTAGCACTTAGTTTTTACTATATTCCTCAAGCTCAATAATTAGTAATACATTTCATTCTGCAAGAATGCTCTGGTTAGATCAGAAACAAGCTACTGCCAGTATATGCAAGATTACAGTTCTGGTAATTTAGAAGTTCTTGCATATATTCCAAAAGGATCACCTTATGCAGCAGCGTCTCACTTGGATATGGTGAATCAAATTCAGACCTGGCATAAGAAAGCACAATTTCACTGACACCAGAGTTGCACCTGCTGACCACTAGGTCTGAATGTGGTCTGACAGTTGGAAAGAGCTGGATAAATTTTGCGCTGGCTACACCCCCACACAACTCCAATGGGAAGTCAGTGGATCTGTTCATGTGGTAAAGTTCCATACAGATTGTGAGGCTGATCCACCGCTCACTGACGTCAGTGGAAAGACGCTCATTGACGTCACTGGGTTTTTGATCAGGCCCTTTGGACTCACAGCTAAAGTCTTCTCAGAACAACAGCGATATACTGGAAGGAGGGAAAAGTCCTCTATGGAAGTAACATTCACACAGGATTTCTATTACCTCCTGTTTGGCCTTCATAAAACCACCAATCATAGCATGCAGTCTGGTGTCATAGCCTCAACTAGCATGAGAAGATATCTTTTGTCCCTCTACCATACTGATATGTAGATTAAGATGATGAGGACTAAAGAATAAACTTCCCAGAAGCAATAAATGCAACTTGCTCTTTGTTCTCTTAAAAAATCAAATATTGTTTCCAAAATCTAACAAAATAAATGTATTTATATGATGCATTTCATGTACTCCATGCTAAGTGAATGAAATTACATGTATAGGGTTCTAAGGCCCTCCTTTAAATTCCACATGGAAACATTTATAGACATCAATATTTTTTCATTCGCTTCTCTTCCTAAACTAGAATGATTGCACAAATCAAACAACAGCCATTTTAAAGGGGTTACAACCTTCAGTAATTAAATCGAATATTGTATTGGATGTTGCACTGATTACTCCGAAAAGTTCCAGTTGCTACAAGACCACTGAAATGTAGAGCTAAAGTGATGTTAATATTTAATTAGCTATCTGCCACTGTCATCAAGTGAGAAGTTGCTATCCAATTCAAATTAACATTTCTGAACAGGAAACAGCATGTATGATGCCTTCCATGAAGTATCAATAGGAAACAGAAGCTGCATATAACCTATTCAGTCTTTCAAAGCTGCTTATGCTAAACAAAGTTGCATGAGGATGGTCAGTAAGAGCTGACAGTAAATTAAATTTTACCATAAAGATGCTATTTTAATCACACTTGGGTTCCTCGTGATTTAGACTTTTAGTAATTTTCCCACGTTTGCTGTTAGTTTTAGCTGCATGTAATTACAAAAATTGCTGAGTCCTCAGCACCTTGTAGAATTGAGCCCATGGTAAGAAAGAGTTTAAGGTGATTAAATGTGGCTGAATCAGACCCACATGTACTGATCACACATCTGTGGTCTCAGGCAGTATTGATGATAACTAGTAAACTGCAGAGTGGATTTCACAACTATCTGCCGTCTCTCTACCCATGAAAAGTGAGGAACTCTGCAAGGAGGACTTCTTATTAATATGTGTCCTACATCAAAAGGAGGGGAAAAGCCTGTCTGAAATCTTAGATGTCCTGGAAGCATTTTATCTGCTCTTCAAACAACACTGCCTTCTCCTCATGCAAAAATGCATGTAACTACACAACAGACACTCTACTGGCTCATTCCCCAAATTAGCCTTGCATAGTATAGCCAAGCTAATTTATAGGTGTGAATTGGCTGGGTGCCATTGTTACTGACATATTTTCTAGTGTTTAGAGTACAGAAATGTGATCATTCTTTCTCTTTTCTGGATAACTTACTGGTCTGGACCGGATTTCTTTGGCGTAGAGAGGTTTCAAGAATTCTGAATCTCCTTCTAGCTTCAGACCTTCCTCTGTGATTCTCAGGTTCCCCATTCCATCCTGAAAGACACACACACGCACACACAAAAAACCCGATTAGCTATGATTTTTAAATACCCGAGTGAGGCTGTCAAAAACTGAAGCGAAGTTATTGTTGTAGGTTTTTCCTGTGCAGAAGAACATGTAAAACACTGGGAGGCATTGCATAATGCAATAACTTGTATTATCCTTTCAGCTCCATTTCTGCGAGAAAATTCTATTCCATGCAATCTGCAATGCCCCCTGGTAAACCATTTACACAGATGAAAGATGCCCTTTTAGGCTAGTCATCTCTGCTCAGAGACAGAGAGATGATAAGGTGACATTCTATGTTAACATGAAACTGCTCACTGTAACATGTCCATATATTGATATTACCTTTCCACTCATGATGAGTCAACATACAGAACAAAAAGACATTAATTCTCCCGTTATCAGACTAGTAAAAATGAGGTTTAACTTTATAAAAACCAATTTCAAATTGCAGTAGTTGTAGTTATGCGCTTATGTTACTTCTGTCACAGCATTGTAATTAAGTGCACTGTGTAACTTGACCTCTCTCTTATTTTATATATGGTTCAGCAAAGGCAATGCAATTCTTTGGTTCTTCCCTGAAACTATAAACAATAGTGAGAAAGAAAGCTATTTAAAAAGTTATGGAAAGTACTTTATCAGTGTCAAATTTTGTATGAGTTTTTCTCATACCTTTTATATTGTAGACAGGAACACAGATGCATCAGAAGAAAGCAGAACAGGCTTACATTAACAATATTTCACCTTTACCTTTTGGAAGTCATGTCATTTGTTCAGAGAGGTGTTCTAGTTTAGTTTAAGATGTAATTACCTGAAAAAAGTATGTGTGGGTGCGGGAGTTCGAATTGCAAAGATAAGTGTATCAACTAAGAAAATATACAAATGCTGAATGTCATTTTCAATATTCAGAACAATACTCAGGTTAGCAAGTAGCTGCTTTGGTTGCTGAGATAAAGCGTATGGATGAGATTTACAAAGTTGCCTGAGAGATTTGAATGATTAATTCCTTTTTAAAAGCAATGGAAATTGCTGTCCAAATCTCCTAAGTGGCTTTGAAAATCTTAACTTAGGAGACCTAGAAAGTTTGCAATATCTGACCATTGGTTAGTGCCCAGGTATTTAAGCCAATTGGGAACTGGCAGTTTCCTGGGGTAGATAAAAGGTGGGGATGGTAGGGAATTCCGGGGTTGCTCTACTGCTAGAAAGAAGAGCTTCTGGCTGCTGGGAAGTGTTGCCAGGTGAAGACGCTTGCCTGTTCTCCATTGATCCCACCGCTATCTGGTGCTGGTTCTGCCTCCTCCCTCAGATGAGGCACAGCAGAGGGATGGTGGCATCCTTTCGGTTCTTCCACCGGGCTGGGACCAGCAGCGTGACATACAGCCCAGAGTGGCACTGAGTTGGGAGAGGCAATTTTTTGCAGGTGGATCTCACCTCTGTTTTTGCAAACCCAGCCCTGGGCATTGCAAGGGATAACAAGGTAAATCAAATTCCTTCCATAGAGAAAAATGCAAATAATTTGAACCTCTATTTCAATGTATTCAGATTTGTTATTTGATCTGTCAGAGGCTCCTGCCTTTTCCACTACCCATCTCAAAATCCCACTGATCAGGCATTAAACTACTGAAGTAATGCACATTCCACCCTCTCCCCATTCAGATTTGATCTTCATAGCTATCAGTCCTCATCTTCTCTCCAGCATAGCATTGTAATGCGCTCCCAGGCTCTAGGCCTACTCACATGATAGCTGCACACCGTCCCCAAAGCTCCTTGTGCTTAGATGTGAAAAATCTTTTTGACAAATGGTATGAATTATTGGCTACAGGCCTCCAGCAGATGACTGCAAATAGTCTATTTCCTTTAGAAATTGTTTAGTTGTGTGTTTCCAAAATGTAATGAAATGTCTGACAAACTATAATAGCAAACAAAATATATGTCAAAATTCTGTATGAGTTTTTCTTATGGCTTTTATACAATGAGACAGGTATACAGATACATCAGAACACAGCAGAAATGGCCCAAGTTAAAAACATTTCATCTTAGCTTGGGAGATAAAGTCAGATCTTTTATTAAGACAGGGTTTTTAGGCTCATTTAAGCTGTAATTACTTGAAAAAAAGATGTGTGAGAGGAGGTTGTCAATATAAATGTATAATCAAATACCACATTTAAATGCAAAATGCCATTTTGAACATTCAGAACAATTCTCAAGTTTGCAAAGTGCAAGGCAAGTAGGTTTACTTTCCTGAAGCAAAGTTCTGAAGGCTACGTAGTCCCTTAAGACTGTTCCCCAGATCCTCAGCTGGTATAAACTGTTCTAGCTCCATTGAAGTCAACAGGCTATGACAAGTTACACTAGCAGAGGATCTGTCTCCAGATGTTTAATTTAAGATCTGGTGTCTAACCAGTTCCTAAGTGATTGTGTGTGTGTATGTGTGTGTGTGTGATGTTTAATTTAAGATCTTGTGTCGTGTGTGTGTCCGTCAGTGGGGCGACTCCAATGGAAGGGAAGGTTTCTTTCTGTATCCAGATGAGTGCTCGCATTGGGAATGAGTTTCCCAATTGATCTCACCTCCATCTCATGTTGTTGTTTTTCCCTACGCAAGACAGTAACAGCAAAGGGATGGTGGCATTCCCTGGGCTTTCAGGCTAGGAGCAGAATGGAACAGAGCCTACAGTAGCTCTGTGCAGGGATGCCATCTACTGCTCGGTGTAAGAGGAGGGCTGGGAGAGAACAGCCAGGGACAAGAACGAGGAGGGTGGTGGCATTTGTGCTCTGGGGAGAGAGGCGATGACAGACATTGAAGCTGAGGGGCATGAGGGTTACAGGTGAGGCTGGCCTCAGGAATTTGGGGATCAGGAAGGGTGAAAGAACTATACTGGTCTTTAAATATATAAATTGCCCTGGGTCCCCCTGGAGTCCCCCATGGCATCTTTGGGTCTCTTGGGATGGGGTGCTTCTCTCTGCAACTCCTCCAGGACTGAGCGACTAGACAAGACAGACAATCCAAGCAGGCAAAATTTACTTTGAGCTGAATAGTGTCCTTCAATTAAGCTGCATAAAATAGAACACTGCTGTACATTTCCCCCTTCTCCCACAACTCCCAAACATCTTCCTCTCCAGCTATGGATTGTGTATTCATCTGACAGCCCAAGAAAGGGGATTGCTACTAAAGAAGAAGGGATCATGCAAAACCCAAACTGATTTGTATGAATTATTAGTGCAAGGTGCAGAAGGAGATATGATTTTAGAGGGATAATATCAAACATATAGTACAATCATGCAAATGTCCCAGCAATGCTGTCTGGAACAGCATAAACCAAGCCTGCCATTTGCCAGGTGTTCCTGTATTTCACTGAGGTGGCAATGAGAGGGTTTCACTTAGCTGCTGGATTTTGCAGTGGAATGGAGAAAGAGACTCTCTACCAGGATAAGATTTCTTCAGAACAAAGCCGGGTCAGGGCAGTGAAAATGAATGCTAGCATATCATTCTGAAATGGAAACTGTACACAATCTTTGAAAAGAGCCATATGCTGAGAACTGTATTGATTGTTTGAAGGGAGGGGAATGAGAGATGGGTAATAAAGTGAAAGTTGCTACATTCCTTGTCCCAGGTGAAAAATGCTGGCTTATGAATTCTGAGTTGCTGTTGATGCAGAAGGGAGTACATTTATCTTAAGCAGAAGTATAAAGGAAAATGAGTGAAATATGATTAGGTTTGCACTGAAGAATTCAGATAAAATTTCGATAGTGGCATGCTCTGCTATTCTGAGTGAGTAGGAATTACTACGGCTGTCTGCAGAATCTGCTGTGTTCAAAACTGGGAGAATTTGTGGTTTCTCCCCTGAAAATCCCCAACAAGGGAAGGGGGGTAGTTCTGAGACTTAGGCTGCAGGAAGGTGTACGGTCGGGTCTCACCAGCCACTTCTTGCTCTGCCTGTGGCAGATTCAGCCAGTCCTCTTTATGGGTTCCCTGTGCTGGGCTGCTGCCCATTGATGTAAGCAAGGGCCCTCTTCATTTTCCTGCTGTCCTTTGAGACATTTGCAGCCTGGTTGTCAGACTCCCCACAGGTGGGGAACCGGCCGCTCAGTTGGGGTAAGGCGGCCAAAACGAAACCTTTCGGACCCGGCGGATGAGGCAGCTGCAGAGCACGAAGCACAAACTTCTCCTTCTGCAACCTCTGGCAGGGACACAGAGCAAGAGGAACACAGCCCTGGCTTCCTGCTTGGACCTTTCTCCGCCAGCCTCAGAACCTGTCATCTGAGCAGTCGGGAGAGGGTGGGGGGGAGCTACAGACAGACGATGACCCACTCTGAGAATCTACGGACCTAGCCTTGAGAGAGAACTGCCCTTTGTAATGCTAAAAAAGCTCTACAAAAACATGCCTGAAATAGGTATTTCAGTGAGGTTACATGCTCTCCGGGGTTTCACAGTGCAGCCTCTTGTTTTCATTTGCAAAATCTGCAGGTCATGCAAGCTGGTATCTTCCATGAGCTTTCTAGTCATGGTCAGCCATCTCCAGCGAGACACAATCCCGAACTCTACTGTCTAGTGCCTGGTTTCAGAGTAGCAGCCGTGTTAGTCTGTAACCGCAAAAAGAAAAGGAGGACTTGTGGCACCTTAGAGACTAACAAATTTATCTGAGCATAAGCTTTCGTGAGCTACAGCTCACTTCATCAGATGCTCCGATGAAGTGGGCTCTAGCTCACGAAAGCTTATGCTCAAATAAATTTGTTAGTCTCTAAGGTGCCACAAGTCCTCCTTTTCTTTTTGTCTAGTGCCTGACATGGTTATTCTTCAGGCATTGACAGTGACACTCACACTCATGAGATGCGTTTTCTTTTCTTCTGTTTCTGTCCTCTTGTCTCCGTTTATCTCTCGCTGCTATGTTTCTCTCTCTTGGCCCTTTTCACCCGAGTTCCCACCATGCGGCACTCATCACCATGCTTTGATACTTTCACCGCAGCCCCGATTCAGTATTCTTCCTCTCTGCATCTCCCACTCTCCTTGCTCCCAGCACCCCCCAACTCAAAACCCCTGCACATCAGACACCATGGGTATGTCTAAACTGCAATGTAAACCCTGGGTTAGTAGCACTCAAGTGAGCAGACCCTGGGTTTGCTGACTTACAGCTAGAGCGTTTACACTCATGTGTTACTCCAGGTTAGGACTTGTTGGGCTGAGTCCCAACCTGGGGCTCCAGTCTCTACACTGCTTTCTGCGGGCCCCAGACTTCTTCACACTGTCCCAAAATGTGGCTGCTCTAGCCCTTTGTTTGTGGTGCAGTGTGGGAAAACCTGACTGTCCACCAAACCTGACTGTTAAGAAAGTTGGCCCATGGGATTGTGGGATACTTTTGGGATTTTTGCCAGAGGAGGAGTCCAGTGGGGCTGAATCTACACTGCTAAGCAAAAGGGCTTGAGCCCTGGGTCCTGGTTTGACTCAGGCTCGGACCATCCATCCGCAGTAGGGTCCTGGGACACTGGGTCCAAGTCCTGGGTTACTGATTTGTGTGTAGGCAGAAGGTGGGTTAGGCTTGAGGCTGAATTTGAACCCTGGGCTTACACTGCAGTGTAGACATACCCCCTGTGTTCTAGGATCTGATCCAAATCCATAGTCAACAATGGAAAGACACCTGTTAAAGTCATTGGCCTTTGGACCCAGCCGTTAATGTTTAACACTAAAGTGTTACCATCCTGAACCATCTGATTCTAACAGTATCATTCCTGATTAAGGCTGGCTCTTTCTCATGATGAAGTCATGAGTTACGGCTAAAAATGCAAATGTCATCATTTCAGTTTCAAATAAAAAAGGAAAGTCCTGGCAGGCAATAACTAAATTAAAATAAAGTCAAGTTTATGTTCCATTAGAAAAGAATTAAACAACTGTGACAATCATATAAAGATTCCAAAATACATATAAAATATAGTTAAATGTTTTTTTGTGAAAGACTGGCTAGCGTGACTTGTTTTTAATAAGCATGTTAATCATGGTTTAAAAGACACTTAAAATCCATACTCCACTACACTGAACATATATTGAACCAAACCTATAAAAATTCATGGACCCTTGCTCAGTAGCAAGCTGGCCAGGATGAAAAAGACCTTGACTTCTCTATTGAAAGTTATGTCTGTAACAAATATATATATCCTTATTTGCCCAGCCTGCCTTCCTGTCCCTTGGGGGATACAAATAATGCAACACTGAGTGACAGTGAATCACTGCTGATGATATGACGGGTGACCACCCATCCCTAACTAGGCAGGACAGTCCTGAAACATACATTTCAAGTCCCAGTCCCAGTCTGAATGACTCCAGGAAAGCATTTGTTCTGGATTCCCTGAGGCGCCGCTCCGCACCTGCCCAAGGCTCAGGGGCGGCACCAGCCTCTTCCTGGTGGGTGGGTCGGGGATGACCATGTGTCCTGTTTTTGCATTTTGAAAAGGTGGTCACCCTAGATGGGTGCTAGATTGGCTGGCAGTGATGATCATGTATATGTTTTCTTTTGAGATTTTCAGATGTAACCCTGGAGTGCCTGATCTGTAAACGTATTGCAATTGTGTCTTATGTCAAGTTTTGTAATGAGCCAGGAGTGCAAGGTCCTGATCAACTAAATTACTGAAGCACAGATATAGTATAACTGACCTCAAAGGGAATACTTGTATGCTTAAAGCTAAACACTTGTAGAAGTGCTTTGCTGGATCAGAGCTTCCAGGCCCATTAAAGTCAATAAATGTATTAGCTACACCTATCTGACCTCAGTTCAAGAAAGCATCTTGATATAGGGTAGCACTTAAGCAGGTGCTTAACTGACACTGAAGTCAATGGGACTTAAGTATGTGCTTGAAGTTAAGCACATATTTAAGAGCTGTCCTGTAGATGGTTTCTTTGCTGAACTGAGGTCTACGATAGGAGAAACAAATTTACAAGCAATAAATACAGACATAAATGTATACAGCTATCTGGAAAGCAGCAGGAAAAAGAAACTGCGTGGGCAGTTTCAGTTATAGTTTTGGGTTTTTTTTTTTGTTCTCATAATATTTCCTAATTTTTAGTATGAATGACGCTATGCTGCTGGCACTGGTACAAGAGCTGCCTAGAGCAATGGCTTTGTATTAAAATCTCACTTCACCATGCTGACCCTTGGCAAAAACGAGGTCTGAGATCTTTTCAACACCACCCGCTTTAAATTGTTCAGTTCTTCAGTAGGGTACAGTGAAAACTTTCACATCAATGTTGTCATCTAAACCACCTTTCTTTTTCTACGCTGCCTTCTAATGGGCAGGCATAAAACCCTATTTGCTGCTGCTGACTGCTCCGTAGTAAAGTGGGACTGTGATGGTAAAATCCTGCATTACAAAAATGTCAATTCAATGTTGCTGAATGAGAAAGGGCTTTTATTAGCTTGAAAGGAGCTCAGTTTAACAACCAATTACAAAACGATGGTGTTAGTGTAGGGGAAAGGCTCTATATTGCTGCTATCTGAAAGCTAAGTTCCTTGTGGGCCTTGTATGGAAAGCGAGGGCTGAATTTCTAGTTAAAGTCTCAAGTGTTTTGGTTTTTTTAAGGCTATGCATTTTTTTATACTTTGTTTTTAAAATTATCTTTTGTAGCTGAGGGATTTAGTCAATGGAACTTCCTATCCACCGGACACTCATCAAAGACAGGTATTTTTCTGCAGTAGACATCTGGAAGTTGCTTTAGCCACTCTCACCCCGACAGCTATTTTCACAATAAGGGGGATATTTTCCAACAGGACTTGGGTGCCCAACAAACGTCAACTTCCAAGGGGAGCTGGATGCCTTTGTACAATCTTGCCTTAAGAAAATAAATAAAGACAACGTTTTTCTTCTATAGTATCTTCCCTTTGTGGATCTCAAAGCACTTATGAATGAACTAATCCTCAGAACCCCCCTATTTCTCTTATTGCTACTACTGTTCCTATTCTACAGATGAGGTACAGGGAAGGCAGGTGACTTCCCCTGTGGGTAGAGCCAGAAACAGAACCCAGGTCTTCTGACTAAGCCATAGGACGATCTGTCCTGCCACGAGTGCAGGGAACTGGACTAGATGACCTCTCGAGGTCCCTTCCACGTCTAGGAGTCTAGCATTCCTCCCATGGCTTTATATTGACTTTAAATCTTAGAATTTTACGGATTATTTCCCCGAACGGTTTTTCCAAATATAAAATCAAAGCAGCAATTACAACACTGCACTGGAGAGAGCACAGGATTGGGGCTCAGGGGACCCAGGTTCTATTCCCAGCCTGCCACTGGAATGCTGGGTAATTTGGGCATATCTTTGTACCTCAGTTTCCCCATCTGTAGACTGGGGATAATGATACATACTGCTTTTGTAAAGTGCTTCGGAATCTATTAATGAAAAGTGCTATAGAGGCAGTAGGTATTATTATTACATGAAGCTCTTCATGCAAGCATCCAAAAGAATTTTGCAAATTAATTAATTAATTAATTAAGCAAGCCTCCTCTGTGCTTCCACTGCTGTCCCGGGGTTTCCACACATGCATGTCTGCCTTGTCCATGCCCCTCCTCAGCCAGCCTCATCCACTTTTCAGACAGTGTTGACCTCCTACAAGCCCTTCCTGAAAAGGGGGCGGGCTGCCTTTCACCATTGTCTGCTCCTCTTGGTCAGCTTTCAAGAGCAAAACTGTCTGCGAGGTTTTCCTCTGCATGGGAAAGCGACTTTAGTTTTTCACGGGAATGAGCTGAAGTTAAGTTGGGTAATGTCTTGTGGGACAGAATTATCTTTGGAGAGCTGTGTTCATGTCAGACTGCTGTAACATCTGATTATCATTGCTTGTATTATCGATCGCTGTTGTTTTGCATTGCTTGCGGATATGTACAGTTATTATACAGCTCAATAAAACCAAAGTTTACAAATAAGTTAATGCAGAACAGGTTTTTCATTGGAGGATTCCTGTGCTCCCCCTGTATCTAAGATTTTAGATTTAAAGCCTCCAAAATCAGCTGCTCTACATGGTATCTAATCCTCTTCTTGCTCTAACTGCCTGCCCCCATTACCCTCACGTAATTGCAGAATCAAACGCAGTGCAAGTATCTGGCTACCTATCTGCAGTGGGATTTCAGCCTTGGGATCAAGAGGGCTTAAGCAGCACCCAGTGTCCCAGTTCCTGTTAAATTACAGATGTTTAAATTGAGGGGCCTAAAACACAAGCATTTCCAAAATAAGCAGAAGTCTCTGTGATTGCTTCTTCCTCTTTGATTGATCTAGGTGGCACCTTATTTTCAGAGCTAGCCAGTTCTGGACTTGTCTTTGGTGACCAGGTGCAGTTTAGAGAGGAGCTAAGCCAGCACGAATATCATAGTCAGACTGGTCTTGTGGATCCGCGTACATATGGTCTTTTTCTTTTGAGTACAGCTGAGTTCTGGCCACTCAGCTTTGTTTTGGCCTGCATACCTACATCCAATGCCCAGACTAGAGTAGCTTTTCAAGTGCTAATTAAAGAAAACAAGACTCAACGACAAAGTCAAATAAAAAACAACTGACTCCTTTAAATGCTAGAGCAGTGTCATATCCAGCTGCTTTGTTTTAACTAATACAAAATGCACATATACAGTGTTCATCACAGATGAACTGCAGGATGCTTTGCAATAAATTACCATATACTGAAATTTTTGAAGACAACTGAAGCAATGGCAACCAATTATTTCTTTAATGGTTTCAAATGTGGAGACAGATTGGACCCTGTGATTAGGAACAGTTCCACTATCTACTTTGCTTTACTGTGATTCAACTTAATCTAACCTAACCTATGGTATTTCTAAGGCTGTTGTATCTCTCTGCCCATCAGAGACAAGTCAAACAGCCCATCATTTCCAACCTCCATAAGCAGATAGGGACATATGGTTTGGACCCAAATCTTCAAAAGTGTACATATTCAAGAAAGGTGAATAACCACACATCAGAATTGTGAGTTTATAATTATGAGCATGTGCAAATCCTCAACTTGCAGACACGTGCACTGGGAATTGCAAATGCACGTCAAGCGAGCGCAGTATAGTAGCTAAAGACTCTGGCAGGTGCCATCTGAACTGACAATATCATATAAAGCACCTTTGAAGTAGTATGATCTTAAAACAAAGGTGGTGCAGTTGAATAGCTCGGTGCATGTTAGAATAAGGGGTGGTGCACGTTTTATCAGTTATATTTTGGGTTAATCAGAAGCTCCCACAAACAACGAATAATAGTCGTTGAGCCTTGAAAAGTCAGGACATGCACTGTGGTTTTAAATGCCAGGACAGACTGAACACTGTGAAGAAAGAGAGATATCCCTTCTGTTCACTGTCCTTGGGTTTCCAATTCAGATGTATCACAGATAAAAAGGTAGAACTTCTAATTAATGGTGATTAATGTGGTGTAGGATAGGGTGACACCCTGTGGGCGAAAGCAGGGAAAGGCAAGAAGGTTTCCAAAATACTTAACCTGACTGTGAGGAGAGACATATTCCATGTTTGGGGGAAGAGGGAGATTCAGACATGACACGTCCAGAATGCTAGCACCAAATCAACGGAGTAAGACAATACCATACATCAATGGTTATTAGCCAGGATGGGCAAGGATGGTGTCCCTAGCCTCTGTTTGCCAGAAGATGGGAATGGGCGACAGGGGATGGATCACTTGATGATTCCCTCTTCTGTTCATTCCCTCTGGGGCACCTGGCATTGGCCACTGTCGGAAGACCGGACACTGGGCTAGATGGACCTTTGGTCTGACCCAGTATGGCCGTTCTTATGAACCATAACTGCAACACTAACATGCAAATGGCAGAAACTGACTCACAGAAGGCTTTTCTCCATAAGCTGTTGACAGCAGCTGAGGCAATCAGACACAGGAAGGCTCAGAACTGAATTAATGAGCGAGCACCAGCTGTGTTAGTTATCCACCTACCCACCCAAAAATGACCCATACAGGCTACTGTTGAAGCTGTATATGCTATGAAGTTATTAGGATGATGCAATGGACTTAAGGTGGCTGCTAGTTAACCAAAGAGTATTGTGTGAAAGGGAAACTGCTAATACTGAAAGGTAGAGAAAAATTGATGATTTTTTAAAAAAGTATATTACTCTTATTTAAATCAGGTTTTTAAAACTTAAATACATTTTTCTTTGTAAAAGTAAACCTGTTTAAAATTAAATTTGAAACTATGACAGCTTGTGTTAAGGCCCTTAAACATACTACAATCTATTAAAATGATTTAAATAAATAAAGAATGCAGCATCAATGAGCCCTCCACAAATCTCAATGATTTAAAGGGTGAGGCTTTTAAAATTATATACAGAATCAGGAGGAAAACATCTTTAACTTATCAGATCAATGCTTATCAGATCAAGCTTTATGAATATGTCACAATGTCATGTACTGCAGTTAACAAGTACCAATATTATTTTCTGCCTTTTCCATATGTAAGCATTTTCAGTTTCTGTTGTGCAGAAATGCTTTTGCCTTAATTACTTTTGGTTTCAGTTTAGCTGATGCAAACCCAGCCCCTTGCTTTTTTTTGTGGGTTTTTCAGGTTTTTGGACCAATCATGCTTGTTTTGGTCTAGTTTTATGGCAACCCATTGACTACTTCTCATTCAAAGCAGAAAACTGACTGGAAGTTAAAAAGGCAAGAAAAAGTGTTTTCCTCTTCCAATCTATGAATAAAAACAAGATGGGGGAGGATGAGACCTACTAATTCTAGGTATTTGTGAGCCTATATCTCATTTTCAAAAGTGGTTTAGACACTTAGGAGCCTAAATCCCACTAGCTGTCAATGGGATTTTGGCTCCTAAGTGCCTAAGTTTTGATACATTTACTTTCCTTTTTCTTATATATCCAGCACATTTAAGGTAATTTTATTTAACTACTAAAAATCCATTTTAAAATGCTCTTTTGAACATTTAATTGAATTCCAATTTCTGTTCAAATGCAGCTTGACACTAACCCTGAGTAAAATAATATTGAGTAAACAGGAAATGGGTTAGTCACCATTTTCTAACATGGTACAAAATTTGATAATTAAGAATACATAATTACTTAAATAAATATGTATAGATATGGTCTATCCTTAGCAAAAAGATGTATCAAATTTAGTGTAAAGGCTATATTTGGTTGCAAATTAACATGTTTTAATAGTTACCAACCATTGGAAATTAACCTTTTTTTAGGAAAATGACTAAAAAGAACAAATGGAAAACAAGATTAAAATCAATTATTTAACATTGGTGATTTAAACCACTTTGATTTAAATCAACCCACCCTGTGATTCTGTATGTGCAATTAAAATTACATTTACAAAAAGCTCAGAAACATTTTACAGTGGCGAACTCCTGCTGTTTGTAAGACCCTGGCCCCATTTGCTGTAGAAGTTCAGAAGTGTGTAGAAAATCAGGCAGCAGACTGTAAGAAGAGAAAGGCTGGTCTTGTGGTTTAAGGTAGTGGATTGCAATACAAAACAATTGGGTTGTGCAGCTCCTGGCTTTTCACTTAAACCAAAGCTCATCAGTCCCTCAAGTGATTTGGGTTTACTCAGGCTGCTCTAAACCAGACTCTGATCCCCACCTAGACCGGCCCAAATCTCCTTCCTCCAAACATCGAGGTGAACTCCCAACGGATTTTCATCAAACCCATGTTTCCTTGGTGGCTATCCCCAGTGTGCTGTTTTAGGAGCTGATTGTGTTCTCATTGAATTCAACAAAGAATACCACTGATTTGAATGGTCAGTTTAGGGTCTTATCCAATTCCCATTAAAGTCAATGGGAATATTTGGGAGTTAGAATGGAAGGAATTTGAAAAAATTCCTTAAGCAAAGAGAAGAAAAATACCAAATGTACTTTCAAGTTACTTTTTCAATTAACTTACCATTGACAAAAGCAATTAAAAAGTTCCCAAATTAACACCAGAATCATTTTGAAATAAATCACTCTCCCAGTGCTTGAAGAACAATCCGTTCAGAAATACACTGCGTCATACTAGAGCTATTCTCGGCATAATGTGTGTCTTTTAAAAACGGATCCCTAGTGAGATCACAGCGCTGTGATGTACTGTATAGCAAAACCATAACTTCTATCAAATATGCCGCCCAATTTGAGTGCAAGTTTTTACAGTAAAAAGGATTAGTTGACATACTGGAAAACTGATTACGAATTCCAACATTGTTACTACAACAGAAAACCTATGCAGAATTTCTCTCTAGGGTAATAACTTCCTTTCCACTAATACTGTAGCAAATAGTTCAAAATTTGTCATTCATGCATCCCAATTCCCTGCTATGGAACATTTTGCCACCAAAGCATTATAAAATGATCCATTTTCTCTTAAGCGTTTTTCTGCTTTTTTTCTCCAACAGCTGATATTGAGGTTTCATACTCTTAACTTCAACATTAATTCCAAACACGTCCCTTGAATTCTCCAACTTTTTAGTCTGATTGATTACCATGCTCATGCTAATTAGAAGGGAGAAATTCCCACCCGACAGAAATTCGCTCTCTCTGAGGGGAAAAGATTCTATTACTAGCAGGAACGTGCACTGTGCTCACTGTGCAGCAGTTTAATAACAAAACGACGAGCACACAAATTTGCCCCTAATGCACTAGGCGCCTCAAAGACAAATTTGATACATTATGTTCTTAGAATCGGGAATTACAATCACTGCCAATCATGGAGTGAAGGAAAGAGTAAACACAATTTTTTAAAAATATGAATATATTGGGCCAAACTCATTCCGGGCGTGACTCCTCAGGAGTTAAGAGTTTAACGCCAGTGATAAATTTAGCCCATATTGTTTTAAATCATGAACCTCTTTCTTTCTTTCTGTGGATGCATCTGTGGTTTGATCCAACTGCCTTTGAAATCAATGGGAGCCTTTCCATCAGTAAGATTGGACCGTTAGCATTTCTCATGCCGCGGGGCTCTGTACACGAACTGAAGATAGGCACAGCGCTAGTAGATGTGGTGTAAAACTCCCCTGGCTCCCACTCCCCAACACAAGTAGCTTTGCGAAAACATGGCAGTCCTGACCTTGTACTTGCCTGCTGTTCTAGGCCCTAGACCTCTTGTGAGTAAAAATGAACCAACTGTGACATATGATACACGGTAGTTTTCTAACATGTGCTAGGGCAGTGCCCCCTTCGCATCACCAATCTGGATAGGAGATGTCCCCCAGGAAGCTGTGACCTTTTCTAGGGCATGCTGCTACAAGCTCAAGGAATATGAAATGAAAGGAATACAGTACAATCCTCATATAGTGGACTTTTTCTCTTCTCTCTCATTTTTTTTTTTACAGAACAACTTCACTGTAAGCAGAGGGTTGGAACTGTAGTTTGCCCACTGTGACACACTGAGACCACCTGGAACTTTAATTCTACTGAAACATCACCATAAATGGATTTTTACTGTAGCCACAAAACATGGGCTGTCAATATTCCGTGTGTGTTTGTAATAAGAAGGCAAATAACAGGGATTTTGAGGGAAAATCTGCCTACCTACCTGAGCAATTAATGGTCAGTTAGTTCCACAGTATGGTTAGTCGTACAGTCTGTGTGTAACGTCTAGTGTCAGTGATCAATGTAGTGGTCCTACTACCATCATCACTGGCCACCAGCTAGCCTCATTTAAGTAAAAAGGAGGGTGCATAAGTCCTCCCTGATGGTACATAGCCTCTCCCCAGGCAAGCCCCTTGCAGTACCTCCTGAGTGGTACCAACCACTAATTGTGTCCTTGTGCACCCAAGCAAATTCTGCAAGGGATCTCAGAGCAGCATGGGGCCCCAGAAGTGTGTGAACAGGCCAGCTGGTGCGTGGAAATGCCCTGACACTCACTAATCCATGCCCCCCAGCTACTGAGTTGACAGTGAAGACCTCAATGGTTTCTATGGCAGACAAGAGCATTACGCTCTACAATGGTGTAGCAAGTGGATGCAGGCACAGACGACACCCTAACCCCTGCCAGTCGTCTTGTGAATGCAGATCACTGAAGCACAGATGAACAGGTGAGACAGCATGGACGGAGCGACATAAGCCATCACACTAAAACAATTCATAGATTCAAAGATACTAAGGTCAGAAGGGACCATTATGATCATCTAGTCCGACCTCCTGCACAACGCAGGCCACAGAATCTCACCCACCCACTCATGAGTGTGTTCTGATGATGGAAGAAAGTCTCACAGTGATGGGCAAGTGGCGAAGCAAAAGGCGTGGTGACTCTGGCAGTCACAGTTGGAGATCTGCATATAACAGGCTCACAACACCAGTTAGCTTTGTGAAATGTGAAGACTTTATGTAGCAACCCTACCACCAGCTGACCTGAGAGAGGCACAGCACTTGTTGCAAGAGAACTGGACAAGTATAAGATTGACACTCCTGCACTCAGTGAAACTAGACTCCCTGATGAAGGGCAACTCACAGAGATTCCTGCAGGGTCCATGTTCTTCTGGTGAGGTCATCCCTCCTCAGAGCCAAAACAACTGGGAGTTGGTTTTGCCATTAGTAACTCCATTGCTTCCAAGCCTGAAAGTCTACCCAAAGACACAAGTGATGGTTCTATGGTTGCCACTGAAACATAACCAGTATGTTAACAATCATCAGTGCTTATGCTCCCACCATGACAAATGCCGAGGATGAGAAAGAAAAGTTCTATTGTGACTTAGACAAACTCTTCGTGTCTACATCGGCGTCAGATATACTGATTATCATGGAGGACTTTAATGTAGGGGTTGGAAATAATGTGGTAATCTGGCAGCCTGCCATCAGACAGCATGGGACCGGGAAAGAGAATAGCAATGGAACTCTCCTACTTAAGGGGTGGTAGTAATTAGCAATCATAAATACCTTTTTCTGCCCACCAGACAAAAAGGATGCACCCGAGATCCAAACAATGGTATCTTATTGACGACATCATCAACCAGCGGCAAGATCTACAGGATATACAGATCTCTGTAAGCTTTGTCTGACCCTACTGGCTTGGCTACTGGTGCTAACGTAAACAGTGAGTGGGCGACTCTTTGTGACACCGTATATCAAACTGCTCTCCCCTCCTTGGGTACAGCAAAATGACATAATCAAGATTGGTTTGACAAGAATGAGGCAGGAATTCAATGCTACTCAATAAAAACATGAGATGCATCATCAAATTCTTGTCTCCCATATTCCTGTAGGCATAGTTATAACATACAGGAATTTGTGTCATGACATCCAATCGAAGCTTAGACATATTCAGGATCAATGGTGGAATGCCAAGGCAGATGAAATCCAGGGCTACACTGACTGTCATGAGACCAAGGACTTCTATGCTGCTTTGAAAGATGTATATTGTCTTACACATACCACTACAGTGCCTTTGAAAAGTGAGGACGGCCTAACACTGACCACTGGCAGAGGAAAAGTCCTTCAGAGGTGGCGCCCACATTCGACAACACCATCCAACATCACAGATGAGAGACTAATACGAGTAGTTGATCAGCCAACATGTAATGACAACATGGATGTAGCCCCAACCCTTGACGAAGTCAGCACCACAATCAGTGCCATGAACTGCAGGGCTCCTGGATCTGATGGCATTCCTACTGAAATATTCAAGTATGGAGGTGAGATCCAGCTAAGGTGACTGCACGGACTATTTCTCAATATATGGAGTACTGAAGATGGAATGCAAGACTTCAAAGACACCACCATTGTCACCATATACAAGAGGAAAGGCAAAAAATCCAATCGTGGTAACTATCATGGTATCTTGTTACTCTCCATCTCCAGAAAGGTTCTGACCAGAGTACTCTCTGATTGTCTGCTACACAACATTGCTAACCACCTGCTACCGGAATCACAATGTGGTTTTAGTCCAACACGAGGAATGCCAGTCCTGATATTCGTAGCCTGTCAGATGTAGAAGATATGTAGAGAACAGCAACAGAATCTCTACACTGTCTGTACTGACCTGGCGAAAGCATTTGACACTGTCAGCAAACCTAGGCTTGGACTATTATTGGGTAAGCCTGGACAACATTCTGAGGCTATTTCATGATGGAATGCTCAAACGAGCCTGCATAGATGGTGTTCTGTCTGACCCATTTCCTAACACTAATAGTAGTAAGCAGGTCTGCGTAACTGGTCCACTCTTGTTCAATATCTTCTGTGCAGCAAGTCTCGATGATGCTACAAGAGACATGAATGCAGGTATCTGGATATGTTTCCGATCCTGTGGAAAATTATTTAATTTGAATAGGCTGTGATCGTCAAGATCCTGAGTTCAATGGCTCTCAGCACCCCCACTATAAAAATTGTTCCACCACAATCATTTCAGTGATTGATTAATTTATTTTATTAATTTAATAGGCCCCACCCTATTCAATAAGCCTTACTGGGTAGAATTAACAGTTTATTTGTGAGTGATCAGTAGGAAGGAACTTGCCTTAAAAAATCAGATTCCCTATGTTGAGAAGCAACCTTAGTTCCTTGATTAATAAGCTGCCTTCTTGGTTAAGGAACCACCACAGAATTTTTATAACTGTTTGTGTCAAGAAAAATATACAGTTTTGCTCTTTCACTGTCAGAGTATACCGAAAAATAATTTAAACTGTCCCCCACAGTTATCTGTAGTGTGTATAGGACATTGTTAGCAGGAAGGCTCTGGGGAGAGCATAGAAATGAGGGAGTTGTAAGAGACTGTCCCAAAGAGTCAATTGATTTCTATTTCTTTATTTACAAAAGCCAACAAAGAATTACTGAAACAGGAAAAGTATATTATATATATTTGGGGTCCACTGTCACTATTTGTGGTAGGTGAAGTAACAGACCAGATCCTTAGCTGGCGTAAATTGGTGTAGCTCCACTGATTTGATTTCAATGGAGCGACAGGACCTGGCCCCCAGTTCAGTAAGGAACCAAACTAAGGAGTCTAGTTAGTGGGAGTTAAATGAAATGAGATGAGACCCTTGAGTATTGACACATTAGATGCGGAAACTTCAGTGATTTGGTATAAAGAGGCTAAGTGATTTCCCCAAAAAGTCATGCAGGAAATCTGTGGCAGAACAGGAACTTGAAACCAAGTCTCTCACGCCCGAAGCTAGTGCCATAATCACTGCATCGTCCTTCCTCTCTTATAGTGCTACAGCTGGGAAACTCTGGGATTCCCGCTTGTGAGGAATAAAGGAAGAAATCAATAACTTTCAAACATGTGATCGAGTGGATAGATGAATTTACACTTTTAATTATTCGTAAATAGAATCTTAATATAAAAGTGTGACTGTCCAGTCTAATTATACAACTTCAAATACAAAGAAAGAAGCTTAAGGAAATCCTGGGGTTCCTTAATAACATTCTGTGATCCAAAGTATTGAATGGAGCAGTATATAAACTAAAAAGATAGCAGAAAAGAATGCTCCCTAAAGTACAGCAAATCGTTACAAACTTCGAGCAGTGTCTGAACTACAGAAGAGCTGAAATTCTCACTGAGATGAGTTATTAAAGCCATGGCACTTCAGATGTTCTTGAGGTTGAATGGTCACTGCTGTTTCTAGTGATCTCAGGTAGGTAAGGAAGGTTGCGATGGTAATTGGCCATAATGTCCCTTGGCAAATTCAGCTTCTTCAGAACTTGAGTATTCAGAGCAGATCTGAAACGTAGTGTGAGATTGGCAGTAGCTAACGAACGATTAGCTGTGCACGTTAAAACTGGGCTGAGGAACTGGAAATAACCTTTCATGAACAATGGAAGTCAGAAACCAGGACTAAAACCAGTAGTCTGAAGGCTCAGGATAATCTTGTTTAACTCCACAGCGTATAGCACATTAAAGTGAAGGAAGTCTCAGCTGCTGGATTTACGTAGGCTAATATACACAGGAGGTGAAATCCAGTCAAACTGGGCAAAATATGCATGTGAGCATCCTCTGCCTTCTCAGCAAGACTGACGTTGTAGACAAAGCTCCACGGATGCTTTAAGAAGTCAGACATGACCCAATGGAGGGATCAAAGAGCATTAATAGCCTGAAACAGGGAGGCAAATTGATTTCTAAGTTTCAAAATCAAATGCAAGGAGATGGTGAGACTGGCCAACCTTGTCTGGGAAAGTTTGGGCCCATCAGGAAGAACAGCCCAAGATGAGTGTTTTTCTTTCTCATTTCTGACTTTCTTCTGAACTGAAACTCCTTAAAATTCCCATTTGGCAGAAGAAAGTCTTGCTGTACTTTGACAGGAATGTTAATCCATTCATGTGAAACCACTCCAAGGACTGTCAAAAATAGGTCTCTGAATGGAAGTGATCCTTCACTGCAGTTCTGAGAATGATTTGCAGTGGAACCTTAGCCACCAGACTGGTGTTTATTATTGCATGGCTAGGACTTTTCCTTCCAAAGGAGGAATTACAGAAGGACAATGACAACATAATTGCTAATTAGAGTGCGTGGGTAGGGACCACAAATGCCAGCGAAGGAAGCTTTACTCCTTAAAAGGACATGCAAACCCCTTACTTACACCTCTGAACAGAACTGTGTATGAGAATAACCATTCTCCTGGACAAAAGCATTTCCAAGTTTAGCTCTTGTGATAAATGAACGGGGATGGGGGAGGTAGCTCCCTTTTGTGGGCACCTAGAAGAGCTTGAGGGTACCCCAGAGGGAGGAATTCCCAAATGCTCCTTCCTGGGTCCAAGGGGGCTTTTTTGCATTTGGGTGGTGGCAGCATTTAAGGTCAGAGAAAAGCTGTAACCTTGGGAGTTCAATACAAGCCTGGAATGGCCAGTATTAATTTTTAGAATCCTTGCAGGCCCCCACCTTCTGCACTCGAAGTACCAGAGTGGGGATTCAGCCTTGACAGCCCTAAGTATACTTATTTTCTCCTCAACGTGAATGCACTTGCGTTAGGCTCCACTGACTGCATATTCTCTTCTGAAGTCATTTTGACCCTTTGGCTGTTTCTTCCCCTGCAGTTCTTTTATCACCAAGGTTTTATTATGGGTTTATTATTATTATTATCCTAAGAACCTGTACATTTAAAAAAATCGTAAAAAGAACAAACGCTGCCAAACTTCAACATGTGCTTGGAGCTTCTGGTACATCAATGAAGTTTACAGGAAATCTTGCTACAGTTCCTCTTTCACAGATAATGAGCTGAACCTAAGTTTGTGACACCATTAAAACTAATTGCTATCCCTGCATAGCAGCTACTTTTAAATGATTGATATTTCTGCTGAATCAAAAGCATATTTTCCCAAAGTATTAAAAATACCCGACCAGCCATGTTGTTTGTTTGCTGAAAAGAAGAAATTTTCAAATGGCTAAAAAAAAATCTTGTTTAATTATTTTAATTGTTGATCAACCTCAAGTGCAATGTTATACAATAAGTTATTTAAAGTCTTTGCTGCTCATCTCTGGCAATACATCTGGAGAAGCCTATTTTCCTGCATTATTAACTACTTGTAAAGTTTGCTATTGATTTTCAAAACTGGTTATTTTGAACTTTAAGCTTTCCAAGTTCTGGCTCCTCGCAATGTTTGGGGCATTTAAAATGTCCTTGTTATTCAACCTCCAAGGACCATTTTATCTGTCCTGAGAATCAATCAAGGAGGAGTTTTGGCACTAAACTGCCTTGTGTATTCTGAATCAGCCTTTTAGAAGAATTCAACAGAAGACATTTGACAGGCTCTTCTCCAGCTTATAAATCTAGACTTCAGCTGACAGTTTAGTTATAGCATACATTACAGACTTTCCCCATCTAGCACGCTGAGACCTGGTAGCAGGGAAACTCATGCAAGTTCCAGCCGAAGTACTGGATTTTCTGAAATATTTCAAGGCTGTTTTCCACATCAGTTCACTTATGTAATATTAAGTTCTTCTTCACTCCTTTGCTTATATTGTCTCTCGGGTCCCTTAGGTGACACACGCTTGTCACCTAAAGCTTGTTCCACACCTAAACATAGGCCAACCTAGCTACATCGCTCAGGGCTGTGAAAAAATTTGCAATCTGTGCACCATAGTTAATGCCCACTCTAGACGCAACTAGGTCAACAGAAGAATTCTTCTGTGAACCTCGCTACTGTCTCTCGAGAGGGTGGATTTACTACGGTGATGGAATAACACTGTCTGTGGACATAGTAAGTGTCTACACTACAGCAGCGTAGGCGTAGCTGTCGTTGTGCGGCTGAAGGTGCTTGTTGTCTAGACATGGCCTTAGTTAATATTGGTAGTGTCTGTGAACACTCTAGCCATACAAGCCAACAGCAACTTAGCTGTCCCAGAGCTGATCTACGCTATAGTTTCTAGTTATGCTGTAACTCAAGCTAACTGCTTGTCCACTAACGTGAGTTAACTAACATGACTGAATACTCTAGTGTGGACACTCTACAAAGGTGTGTTCCTGGTTGTGGTTCACCTTATGCTAAGCCATTAACAAATGTTTGCGGAGCATCCTCACAAGAATTTAGTCATGTTCATGAACACTAGTTAATTAATACTCAATTAGCTTGATTTATAGCACAACCAAGGCCCAGCACTGCACATGCCACTCCCCTTGAGGAGAGGATGACAGAACAACACATGACAGATGTTAGTCACATTGTTTAATGCACTATTGGAAGGCATGCAGTTACTAGCATAGTATAAGAACCTAAACAGAATAGAACAGACCAAAAACTCTAGTGTAGACAGACCCCTAGAGAGTTAGTTTACTTCCACCAAAGAGAACAGGAGTACTTGTGGCACTGTAGAGACTAACAAATTTATCAGAGCATAAGCTTTCGTGGGCTACAGCCCACTTCATCAGATGCATAGAATGGAACATATAGTAAGAAGATATATATTTATATATATATATACATACAAAGAACATGAAAAAATGGAGGAAGAAGCTAATCTCTTATAAATGCTCAAATAAATTTGTTAGTCTCTAGGGTGCCACAAGTACTCCTGTTATTTTTGCGGACACAGACTAACAGGGCTGCTACTCTGAAACCTTTACTTCAATTAGTTAATTAAACCACGCAGCCTATTGCTGGTAACTGTGATTTCCAGATATAAAATAAGAACTTCACCTATGATTAAGTTTCTTTATTAAGGGATTTTTTAAACATTCTGCTTTGATAGGCAATTTGAATTGTAATAGCTCCTCCTCTGCAGCGCACCTTTGCAGTTTTTGTTCACCCCAAGACTTTTCCTGACAGACTGTTTTCATACAACTCATTTTGTGAAATTTGTGTTCCTCAGATTAAGAGAGCCTGAAGCCAACATTACTGTAGATGCTCTGTAAATTTAATTCCTCTTTTCTCCTCCTTTCAAAAGGGTAATATTTTCTGTTTTCTAATGTTTATCCACAGCCATCCTTATCTAAGCAGCAAAAAAAAAAAACAAAACAACCCCAAAAAAACCCCCAAAACAAAACAACCCCTTTCCCATTTCATATCTGCTTTGATTTTAAGATTCCCACTTGACTAAAAAAGTAGCATGGCCAAAACCTTTTTTGCAAAGTACAGCAATTTTGTTAAACAATAGCTAGGAACAATTGTCAAAGACCTGAGACTGTCATCATAGCAAGGAGAGAAAGTATTTTAACAGGAAAGCACGCTGAAGAACTGGTAATTCATTGCCTCCCTCTGGAACGTTCAAATCTTATTTAAACCCTTCTGATCTGAGAATAAAAGGGGTCAATAAGTTAACAGTAGAGAAAAAGGCACACAGAGCTGCCGCAGTAACTCTTTAGAATATGACTGCTCAAAGAAAAAAAAAAAAAAGGAACAAAAATCGATTGCTTTCAATTTACTACAGTTCACAAAAATAACAGCAATAAAAATTAACATGGGGAAGTCCTTCTCTACAAATTAAGACAAAGCAGTAACAACAACTTTATATAAAGCTGGTACAAAGACTATTTAACTAATTATTTCTATTTTATGCATAACATGAATATGTTCCTGTGAAACACATGGAACCCTCCTTGGTTACTGATGTTAGATGGAAAAAGAAAAGGAGGACATGTGGCACCTTAGAGACGAACAAATTTATTTGAGCAAAAGCTTTCGTGAGCTACAGCTCACTTCATCGGATGCATGCAGTAGAGAAAATCTCCCCACTGTATTTTCTACTGCATGCATCCGATGAAGTGAGCTGTAGCTCACGAAAGCTTATGCTCAAATAAATTTGTTTGTCTCTAAGGTGCCACAAGTCCTCCTTTTCTTTTTGCGGATACAGACTAACACGGCTGCTACTCTGAAACTTGATGTTAGATGGGTAACTTAAAAATAATTAAGACCTAAGAACTTTCAATGTGATTGTATCAAACTAACACTCTTTAAAGCTCCTATCCACATAGACGGGGGCATGGGTGTGGAATCCTTTAATGCAAATACAGATGCTGTTTCCCCAAATAACAATTCAGAAGGGCTTTGTTCTGTCCCTCTGCACAGGGTGAATTTTACCCTACTGTGAACGCAGTAAAGACACTGAAAACTGCCATTCACTAATATTTGTATTCCATGCACTCTAAAACAGCTGAGATCTGTTGCAAACTTGTTAATGAACCTCCTCTAAAAAAGGAAAGTGTCTTTTGCGTCTGTCTGGAAGCCCATCCAACTTCTGCCAGAGCAGCCTTCAAAGGTCCCAGATATAGTACTTGTCCATCAAAAAGGAAAACCATCCTATTTTAGGACTGTTCTATGTTGTAAAAAAATAAAATAAAAGGCAATGTCGGGCAATCTGAGATATGAATGTACATCCGTGTAATGATTGTTGCCTGGCAGGCAGCAGGAATGTAAGAAATAAGAAGGGACTCAAATGAAGGGGTGGAATCCTCAGCATGGAGAGCATCAAAAATGGACTGTCTAGCTCAGCCAGCTATATATAAAACAAAAAAATATATGTCAACGAAGTGCCAAATTAGCTTCTGTAAATCAGGGTAGCTCCACTGTCGTCCCTTTCAATTGTGCTAACTTGAACCAGTTGGTGACAGGCCAGAACGCACCCAAGCACAGCACCGCTTGGCCCTGCCTCGTCCCCCACTCACATTGCTGGACGCTACAGTGAGGAACAATAGAGATAGCTACTCTGGCTGTTCACCACTTGGGGGTTCCATGCTGCGGGGGAATTCTTAGGTACCCCGTTACGGCAATTCCGAAATCCCTTTGAGCTGCCAGTGTAATGTAAAGGGGCCATACTGGAGCAAGGGATCTAGCCCTTCAGGTTTATGTGGTTGGCCCACGCGTACCATTTTGCATCTAAGCATTCAATCATCTCAGCCCAGCGCTCTGTTTACACTGAAATAATTTTTTCCCCTCCTCCTCCTCTTCAGGCAAGCAAATGGTCAGGGATGGTCTAGATAATACTTAGTTCCGCCATTAGTGCAGGGGACTGGATAGATGACCTTTCCAGATCCCTTCCACCCCTATGATTCTATGACATTCCTAGAGAGTCCACATCATAGCTAAGATCGCCTGTAATATTGTTTTTTGTGGATCCAGACTAACACAGCTGCTACTCTGAAACCTGTAACATTGTTAGCACTATTCAAGTAACCAAAAAGGCAATAGCAATTTACGATGAGGTTTATACAGGCTTCCTGCCAGGATCAAGTCACAGCCAATCTTTACAGCAGGGGAGAGTTTTAAAGGCACAAATAGCTGCAAGGCATCTAACACCCAATGAGTTTGAATGGAGCATCGGATGAAGTGAGCTGTAGCTCACGAAAGCTTATGCTCAAATAAATTTGTTAGTCTCTAAAGTGCCACAAGTCCTCCTTTTCTTTTAATGGAGAGTTGGATACTTACCTAACGTTTGTGTTTTTGAAAATCTCCATCCATCCATATCTATTATTCCCAGAAGAAGAAAAATCCTTTCCCTCACTGTACAAAAGCCACACAGGACAAGTATTTTTCCTTAGTACGATAGTTGTTTGCTATCTTCAGTGGGAGGTTTGCCCAAATAATGCAGAATCAGATCCTGAACGTAAAAACACGTAGGTAAGACTTCCATCTCCCTTTAATTCTCCTTTCCTCAAAACAGCAAATTCTCTGCCTCTCAGACAGTATGTCAAGATTTTCAAAGGTGACTAAGGATTTGGGGTATGCCAGTTTCTGGGTGCCCATTTTGAGACTCTTTAACAGGGTCTCATTTTCAGAAAAAGCTGAGCACCCACACACAGAAAATTACATCCCTTTAATGTATCCAGGTTGTGCGTGCAAAAATTAAGGCACCCCAAACCGCTGATCCGTTTTTAAACTCTAAATCTTTCCGGATATTGAGCAAGAATCCCCATGAAATGTTGCTTTAGACCCTTCTCTATAACTGTTCTGCCCATGTGTTCCAATTATATTGAATTTCTTGGCTACTTATTATACAGCTGAATGGTAATTTATTCAAAAACATTTTTTTTAACAAGATCATACATTTCCAAGCAAAGTCACGCACACCATCCATTCATTTACCCCAAATTAGAAGACTCCATTGCTCTCCCCCAAACTTAACATTCAGCATTTTAATTTTCTTCCTTCGTTGTTAGATCAATATCAATCACCTCCTCCCGTTATCAGAACTTGCATCTTCCTGAAAATTATGTTAAATTTAGATGTTAATGAAAACTATTTACAGTTTAACCACAGAAATGAGGCCTGTATTTCCAACCATAAAAACTGTTAGTTGTAATAAGAAACCTTAATTTCTTCCTCAATCTCCCTTCCACCATCTGCCACCCTACAAGATCCAACCAAGAAATCACAGACTTAAAAACAAACAAACAAACAATAAAAAGGATAACTGTCAACTTCCTTTCACAACTCACAGCTAACGTTAAAAGAATTAAAATGAGTCCATGAACCATTACAATGACAATTATGTTATAAAGGCAACTAATCCACATATGATAACACATGTCATTATTCCTTCTCTCCAACCATCTTCCAAATAAAGAATCAGAAACGTATGGAACACTTCTTGTTGGGCTGAACCAATGATACCTAGTGGAGCATGCTCTCTTCCTAACCTTAAAATCCATGGAAGTTAGGCACCTAAATATCACTGAGGACCTGGGCCTGAGTGCTACAAGTGGTCATTAAGACCAATATTACTGGGTGACTTTTTAGAGCAGAGTATATTTTTTCTCCTAGGTAGAGAGCTGCACAATTTGCTACTTGTATTATTTTAATTTTGCTTTCTTCTGAAGCATCTGGTTCTAGCCACTCCCAAGAACTAAATATCTGCTTTATGTATCTGTAAGGTAGCTAAGTATTGTCTGGATGGACCAATATGGCGATTCCTATATTCCTAGTAACAGTAAATCAAGGAAGAAAAACGTCTTCTGGAAAACGTCTTAGGAAAGCAAACCCCTTGCTCAGAACACCAAGCAATTTCCAGAAAGAAGAGACACATAGCTACTCAATGAATGCAAACCTGCACAATCAGAAAAAATATTAGCATTCCTATTTTGCTGTTGGTACTTCTTCACAACATGCAGAAACATGCACAAAGATCCATTATGATTCTCCATTTGGAAATGGCCTTAACACACAGGTGAGAAAGTATTTATGTTTTTTGAAAGTGGCTGAAGAAGGAATTTCTTGCTCAGGATGAGGTTTCCTATTAAAAGTGAGGTCAGTATCTGTGAATATTGCCAGAATGTCAGCCCTTAAGTCTGCAAAACCAATCTCTCCCAAACCAATACAACTTGTGTGAAAAAGGGGTAAAAGATTAGAAACGGGTCCAATTAATTATGTAATTAATTATTATTATTTATTAATTGTACTGCAGTAGCACTTAGGAGCCTATGATTTCCATGAAATTCTTGGAAAACCATCTTACACGTTTTTTCATCAGACTTAGAAGAGATATTCATCTGTTGCACTGAATTTTTTGCTCTGTTACTGGTCGCAAATCTGTTTTTTCTTTTTCAAAATCCACTGCAGAAGAACCATCTTTACATTTCTATTATAACAACAACACTAACAAAACTGTTCCAGTTGTGAGTCACACATCAGACACTGCATGAAATCACACAAGCACAACCACATTATACCAGTGCTAAATACAGTTCCATGAAGTCAGAAGCTAATGAACCCAGCTGAAAAATAATGCAGTATAGTGGTTTACACCATCTGGAATGCAGACTGAACATCTAATTTACTCCTTGCTTCCCACTAAGTATTTAAAAAGAGAACAGAAAACCTGTACCAATATGATCAGGTGGCTCAAATTCATCCCTGGGAAAGCCTCAGACTTACACTAGGGATATATTTGCACTAAATTTGGTGGTGGTGGTGGTGGGGGGGGGGTTAGGAAATAAGGCACACAAATGTGGTTACTTTTTAAATCTGGACAATTTAATCAGAAGCTATATTTTATCTCTTGACTGAGTTAATTTTCTGCTTCAGCTCTCTTACGCACCTTCTCTAATGAATACGTGTTCCTTTGATTAAATTAACATTTTTGACTACCTAATTAGCCTGATAAACCTATGTAGAACTGATCTAGAAGCGACTTCATCACTGTTTATTGGTGCATGTTTGCTACCCATCACTGTCAAGTCAATCGGCTAATGATTAGAAGAACATTAAGTCTGGCCAATTTGGCTTTCCATGGCAGTCTTCATGCTCTGACTGAGAAGCCAATCCAAGCACTGAATCGACCCTTTAGGACAGTGACAGATGGTTTAATCATGTGGTTTCATTCATTAGCACTCATCAGTCTGGTTGGCCAGGTTTGTGGCACAGAGTATGATTTGAAACAAAAATTAATTAAACGTAACCTTCCTAATTACCTTTTTACATTCATCCTTTGACTGGTACAGTTCACGGGTAATGACAAATTGAAAATATAAATAAAGAACAGTTTATCCGAACTGATGAGTTAATAAGTACAGTCACAAGATGCTGCATCACTGCTTGTTTAGGAACAAAAGCACGAGTTGCTTAATATGCAATTAATGTACACTGGCTAATGAAATCACACCAGAGCTAATGAATATGTACAACTGGGTAGACAGCTGCCATTTATAAAAAAGTTACGAGAACCACCCTGCTCATTCATTTTGCAGAGACAATTGGAAAGGCCCTTTAAGACAACTGAATAGACTAAGTTATTTATTGTGAATATTATTTACATTGTTTGCATGGTGCCATCAGCGTGCTAGTTGCACTGCCCTGAGCAGTTGACTATCTATATACCCCTTTAAACCTCTGTAAATCTCCTGGGATTGCACAAAATATGCAGTGATACAGACTCCCCTCGATTTAACAAAAATGCTATTTGTGTTAGAGAGAGTTTCATGTGCACATGGGGATAAAGAAAGCCCATGTTGTGCTGATAAGCTTGCTAGTATATGAAACAAATTTGGTACAACAGGCATGAACACATTGTCTCAATGAAGTTGTTGAGTGATTATGTCCATTGCAGCACTCTGGCTGTTTTTGGTTTTGTGGTTTGGTTTGCTCTTTGAATGCCAGATATCTTAACTTCTTGAATCGTTAAATATTATTTTGCAATGAAGAGGAATGGGCTGAGTTGGCTGGCAGGTCTTGCCCACATGTTCAGGGTCTATCTGATCACCATATTTTCAGGGTCTATCTGATCACCATATTTTGGGTCGGGAAGGAATTTTCTCTCAGGTCAGATTGGCAGAGACTCAGGTTTTTCGCCTTCCTCTGCAGCATGGGGCACGGCTCACTTGCAGGTTTAAACTAGTGTAAATGGTGGATTCTCTGTAACTTGCAGTCTTTAAATCATGATTCAAGGACTTCAAACACAGCCAGAGGTTAGGGGTCAATGTCTGGAGTAGGTGAGTGAGGTTCTGTGGCCTGCAATGTGCAGGAGGGCAGACTAGATGATCATTATGGTCCCTTCTGACCTTAAAGTCTATGAATTTTCAGGATGCCTTTGTGAAAAAGCGATCTCACAGAAAGACAATGATTCTCTTGCAGAATAAGAGGTCAGGTGCCTTAGAAAAACATGGAGAATTTATTAAGTTGGCTTCATTTTCAGGAGATGGATGAGCACTGGCCAATTAGAGTTCTTATCCCTTGGCTCAGAGAAAAAAATCTCTATGCAGAGAAGCAGCATGATCTAGCATAGGGTGCAGGACTAGGAGTCAGAAGAGTTGGGTTCTGTTCCTGGCTCTGCCAATGACCAGCTGTATGACTTTGGGCACGTCACTTCACCTCTCTGTTTCCCTCTCACTCTTGTTTGCCTATTTAGACTCTCTGAAGCTAGGATTATCTCAGATGTGTTTGTACAACATCTAGCACCGTGGGACCTGATCTCGGTGGTGGCCTCCAGATGCTAGGTAATACAAATTATAAAAAATTCCAAGGAAACGATGATACTTTTGTCACGTTGTCTGGAGTGGCTCACGACTGTCAATGCCTGCCTCAGGGCAGAGTGTCAAAAACAGGGCAGAGACCCCAAATTGGGGGGCTGTTCCATAATTATATTTCAACAAGCCAGTAACAAATGGGAACTCCTGGATCACTGTAACAGTCTTATCATGGAGTCACAGACAGTTCACTTAGATTCTCCAGTCTATCTTGCCGCCCAGACAAACTGGTGATAAATGGTCACTTACACCAAAAATCACATCACATTCAGGTTGCTTCCAATCCCAAGAGACCAATCACTTATCCCGGATCAATTGGTACCTTAGATTTTACACCAACGACAACACCTATAGCCAGTCCTGTAATAAACTCTCTAAAGGTTTATTAACTAGGAAAAAGAAATAAGAGAGTTATTTACAGGTTAAAGCAAGCAAACAAATATACGCAAATGAGAAACCACCTAAATCCTTAGAGTGACAGATCTGTAGTGATCTGTCAATTCAAAGTATCTTTCAGGGTGTGCCAAGGAGGCAGCCCCTGGGGATCTCTGGCTTCAGATTAGAGTTTCTGGCCCTTTCAGAGTTCAAATAGCCAAAAAGATGGAAAATTTTCCTGTGACTTTGGGTATGTCTCTACTGGCACAGTTACAGCGCTGCTCAGAGCGCGCTGAAGGGAAACCGCTGTTGTGTGTTCACACTGGCCGCTGCCTGTGCACTAGCGTGTTCACACTTACGGCACTTGCAGAGGTATTCAGAGCGGTGCACTTTGGGCAGCTAGCCCACAGAGCACCTCTTCCTCTTCTGCCGCTAAGAGTTGTGGGAAGGCAGAGGGGGTTGCGGGGCATCCTGGGTCCTGTCCCTTTGTATTGTGATGTTCCTTGACGGCCCATCTGATTTAGTCAGTCTTTCTGGATTGACCCGGGGTGGGAAGGGGGGGAAGAGGAACAACTCCCATGCCTGGGTTCACAAGTTCAGAGCAAACATTCTCAAAGTTATAAAGTAAAACGTATGTATTTTCTTACAGCATGGAATACTGACATTACAAGTGAGATTAAATGCATGCAGCAACTGACAAGCATTTCACAGAGTCTAAACACTAAATACATTCCTACAAGACGAATACCTATTTTGAGCAAAACTAACATACAGGTGAACTGGTCTGGTCTCCAGCTATGAATGTGTTAGCTCTTAGCTTATGCCTGCAGCATGGGCAAGAGCGAGTATATGGCCAGACTGCATAACAATTTGTTTTCTTTGTTTAGTTTAACTTTTCAGAAAAACGCCCCCATGAATGGAAGAACTTTTCCTTGGCGGTATAACTATTGATCCCCCCAAAACTATTGCAGTGGAACCAGAGGCTTCATAATATGTGGTTTGGTTTTCAAAAGTACATAAGTGAACTAGATGTTCAACCTCTGTTGTCTTTCAGTGGGAGCTGAGCACCTAACTCCCCTGAGTTCTTTTGAAAGTCCCTCCCATGATGGAGATATTCAGCACCCAACGTAATGGAAGTACACAGAGTGTTGATAATACCCACAGACATCGGCTCCAGCATGGTGCTCTCTGTTGGGGGACTCCTCTGCTGGTGCGCATGAGCTTGTGGGGGTCTTTCCATATGATGCCCATTTTAAAAGCAGGGCTTTTGCATCTTCCCACCAGAAAAATTAGAATGCAATGTCCCCTAATGAGCTCAATGGTGTAGTCTTAAATCTCCACTCCCCCTCTTGTCTTTGGAAGAATTTGCACTGGTATTCAAGCCCTCTGTATCATAAGCAAGCAAACTTTCATCACCTGTGCTTATTAATGAACTCTTACAATCTTCTAGATAAATGTGGGTATCTCCATTTTATCCCATTCATTTGTTCACATCTTTTCACAGCATTGTCTCCAAAGTGTCCCAGTGAGACCATTTGGAGTTTGTTTTCATTTTCAGGCTCTGCTGAACTAAGCATTTGATTGAGAGAAAATAAGGAAAGGACATGGGAAACTTAAGCATAACAGATGCTTATTCATCGACATCTGATTGAACTGAACTGAACCCCCCTGTCTAAATCCTAAATGCCATAAACATCAGCCAGCTATAACAGAATAATAATCACTTATAAACAATGTTACACCAATAGTTCCTGCCTCAAAATATTCCAAATGACTCTTCTCATTTCACTGTTCCTACAGTCTCCAATAATTCTGTCCATACTGTATTTCATTATTTGGTGTCACGAATTTATAGCCAACAGCTAATTGTTTTGTCAGTTGCATATGGGCAATATCTGTAAAATGATACCTGTGAACAATGATATCTGTACAATATCCCAGTGAACAACGTAGGGTCTGATCTAATACCCATTAAAGTCAACGGCAGTATTTACATTGCATTTAATGGGAGATCTCCTACAGGGCTTTGGAGCTGTGCTCCGGCTCTGCTCCAGGCAAAAACCTGCAGCTCCACTGCTCCGGAGCCGCTCCGCGGGCTCCGCTCCAAAGCCCTGATCTCCTAGTCTGTTGCTGGCCAGGCCTGTTGTAGGCCAAGCCGTTGTAAAAAGCCTGTATATAGCTGGAGACTGGTGGTGGGAACTTGATCACAAATAAAGAGCCCGGGTGTTGCACCAGCCTGAAGCGTGCCTGAGTCTCTGAGAAAAGGGGGAGAAGGACCGAACCGGAGGGCATGGTGCGTGCCCTGTTACAGAGAGATTTGGCTAAGATTTATATCTGAACTTCATGGCTCAGGCCCATCTGTAATGAAAGCCTTTACCCCCTCCATGGATCAACTGTGCATACACAAAAATGTGGGCACCTGAAAAGCCCCTGATTTTTCATGACAATTGCAACATCTCAGCTAAGAAATAAGAATCAGGCCAGGTTGATTAGAACAGTAGTATCCCCTGCTCTTTATAGTTATCATTGGGTAATTGATGAGATACTCATGCAATATACTTACACTTGTACCCAAGTTGGATTTGTCTCTGCACTTCCTGGTTGCACTTTAGGTAATAAGTCCAACACAGATGTGATTCCTTGTGCTTTTCATACTATACTGTGAAATCTCTTGGCCTCATGGACCGGACATAGAGAACTGCTCACTTTTTAAAATGAAGCTACAGACTTAATCAATGTTTCCCAGGACCCTTTAGGGATGCTAACCCCATTATGCTCTATAGCTGTATCTATTTTCTTTAAGTTTTCAAACTTATAATAGGTCTCCCCTAAACAGACTCTCAGGCATTTGTCAGCCAGACACCTACCTACTCTTTCTTAAAATCTTGGTTGCAAGCCCTATGGGACATAAATTTTAATTATATTATTTATTGGTCTAAAGTGGTCAGAGGTACTTGCACTAAGTGTGCTGTGCAAAACTGGAATCTTTCCACTGATGTGAATGGGAGCTGGATTGGACCCTAAATGCATATCTGAGCGAAAAGCAGATGTGATGGCTTTTTAAACATGCAGCAGATTGGGTCTGGCTTGTAAAGATGGGCTGCACAGACTATATGAATGGTGCTGATTGTCCAATGTAGTGTTCTAAAATTTCGCTGCAATAGACTGCCTGCATTTGCGTGGTAATGAAGCATTCTCCCAAAGTTGAAGACGTCAGCCAATGGTCTCAGTGAGATTTTATAAAAGCCTCTTAAGACAATATACTGGCGTTGCACCCGTTAGATCAAAGTATTCATTGGAAGCTGGGAAAATCTTTTATTTAATATTCACTGGTCTCTACACCTAACATTAAAACAGGAAAAGAGGAAAATTTAGCATCAATCAATTTAAGGAAGAAATGATTCGCGAGGTAATATCTTTTATTGGACCAACTTCTGTGGGTGAAAGAGACAACCTGTTTTTCTTTCACCAACAGAAGTTGGTCCAATAAAAGACATTACCTCAACCACCTTGTTTCTCTCATATCTTGGGAACAACCTGGATACAGCTACACAGCAAATAAGGAAGGAAATCAGTTTCATACGATGAAAGGTAACCCAACAAAGTTATCAGTGTGACAGGAAGAAATGAACCACGCTCCTGTATCTTGAGTCATGAATTAGGTCATCCCATCATGGTGAATTGAGTGGGTTAGGCCATGGGAGAAAACAGAGCCAATGCGTGAGAGAGCAGAAAGAGGGAAGAGGAGGGACATCAACAGATAAGAGAGGAAGAGGAGTGGATGAGGAGCCATTAAAGGAGATACTGAAGGAGTATCAAAGGAGTACAGCAAAGGAGGTGGAGAAACAAGACAGCACAGTCAGAGAAGCCAAGAGAAGAGAGAAATATAAAATTCACTAAGGGACATCTGACAAGCAGGGATGCAGTTTATAATGATCAAATATCTTGCAAACACCGGGTAAGATTTTGCCCTGTGCTACATCCCCTCTACACTGCTCTGGCAGCCCAGTGAGGACTTAAAGCTATCCTAAAGGTAGGATCCATTGGGTGATGTAAAGTGAGCATAGCCAGTCTACACCCTACCTGCTAGGCAGTGGTGTGCTGGAGACCAGAGGACCATTCCATACAGTTAGAGCAGCCCCAAGGATCACGCAGGAACAGGGGAAAGATGGCCAAAATCTAAGTATCCCCACCAGAGATGTACCACACAGAGCATCAAGATTATCTGACAGCAAATACTGTTTGGTACTCTTAAAAAAGCACAGTAACTTGACAGGGTGGCTCTTGGAACACAGAGAAGAAGCCTGAGATCTTACATTTCAAGTTGGAGACAGGAAACTTGTTGTCACACACTCACTGTGACCTCGACATCTGTAGTGACTGAACAGTCCTATTTGTACGGTGGGATTTGACAGATTGGGTTCTCTCAGGTTTTGAATGCATTCAAGGCAAGTTGCTGACAGATTTCCTAACTTCTGCATGTGGACGTCTTCTCCTCAGTCACACACTTACAAATGCCAAACCTGCCACTGACATTCATCACAAGAAGATGCATCCACGGAATAAAAGCTACCTAAATCCTACACAGATAGCCCGACTAAACATCCCTGGTGCAAGGCAGTTTGCTTAGGTCACCTTTCAGGCAAGCCTATTAGAGGCAGGCAAAGCTAACATATCCAATGACGGGACAAAAGAAGCAACTGTATCATCTTCCTTGTAAAATTTACATAAGGACTAGAAGGGAAGATGGGTTACCTGAAAAGCATATGGTATGTAGCTGAAATGTTACACATAAAACTATTGTAAGTTCAGCAAGAACACAAGGCTGTAACATTCTTTTTCCATTTGGGCTGTCAGTAGAAATATTCCTTAAATCCCACTTCAGCACCTGCTTCACTTCAAGTTTGTCCCATTGATTTTGGTGGGACTACGCACATGCTTAAATTTAGCACATGCTTAAATTGGATCACGACTTAAGTGCTTGGCTAGATGGGGGCCCAAGAGTCAAACTCTGAGAGATTGCAAGCAACTGTAACTCCTATTGACCTTTCAGTATCCGGCCCCAAATTCCCTGAAATACTTTTCTCCCAGCCTTAGATACAGCTCCTTATACACGATAAATGATAGGGCACAGGATTAACAATGCCAAACCATATGCGGTCTGTGGAGGCAGTTGTTTCATTGTATCCTAACACCTATCAGAAAGATAATGCTAAAGAAGAAAGGAATTATTATTTTGGCTGTTCCACCACACTGCTATTAATTTTCCCCTGCACGATAGTAACAGTGTATGACTTCTGAAGACAGTATCAAAAGTAATATCCCATTGCCACGGGGCAAAAATTTTCATTCTATATCGGTGTAATGTACGTTACTTTATGACAAAGAGTTAGTGAAAAATCAGCTTCTGGAGGAGAATATCCTTAAAATGAATATTCCAAGCTTTGTCTTAATATGGTGTCAATGAGGTTTTACCTTCAGAATTTATGAAATAAGGAGTGAGGCCTTTGAGGTGCAATAAAACCGTGGGGGGGGCAAAACAGCAATTATAGTTCAGGTTTAGTTATCTTTAAATTAGATTCTGCTTTCCCTGAGTCTACTCTTTTGTCACCTACTCATGGGCTGCTTAAGGTGAATGCCACTTCGAAAATAAAAACTAGAGTGTGACAGGTAGGGATACCAGCTGCACTAATGGTGTCCTCACCGTGTAAAACCAAATACTTCAGTTCCCAGTTTACACAGAAAGAAACCGTGTATCTTGTGTCATCTAAGATGCTTGGCTAATGTGTTAGGACATTACTATTAATTTGTAGTAGTAGTATTTGCAATGTGGTAGTGCCCAGAAATCCCAGGAACGGAGCAGGAGCCCATGGTGCCAGGTGCTGTACAAATACCGAACAAAAAGACAGCCCCTGTCCCAACAAGCTTACTATCATTATCACTTGGTAACCAATAGCAAGTCAGTTTTGGCTGCCCATATTCAGAGCATGGTGATTTAAACCAGTGGTTCTAAACCAGGGTCTGGGGGCTCCTGGGGGGGCCACAAGCAGGTTTAACGGGATCCACCAAGCAGGGCTGGCGATAGACTTGCTGAGGTCCAGGACAGAAAGCCATAGCCCCACCGCATGGTGCTGAAGCCTGGGGCTGAAGCTGAAGCCTGAGCAACTTAGCTTTGTAGGGCCCCCTTGGCGTGGTGCCCTGGGCAATTGCCCTGCTTGTTCCCCACTAACGCTGACCCAGTTGTTGCATAGGTGGGCTGTGGAGTTTTTATAGCATGTTGGTGCGAAGGGGGCTCAAAGAAAAAGGGTTGAGAACCCCTGGTTTAAACTACTGGAGAGGAGAAGTAACGGTTTGGCTTAGTGGATGTGTTTACTTTGCCAAGCCCAGAATGTTTGGCACTTTACCTATGGTCATGAATGGCATCTGACTCATATTTAGGTGTTGAAAGAAACAAACACCTTTCTACCCCTAATGGCCTGTCAAACCCTACTAATATTGGAGGGATACCTAAGTATCATCCATGCCTAAATCGCTGATGGTGATCATTTGACTTATATTGTGTTCACTCAAGCTCACATCTCCTTGTCTACTTTCACAATTTCTTAAATATACTTCACCTCTATAAACAAAGCACCCCACAGCAATAATTAGTCTCCTTTTGCATCCATGCAGCACACCCAAAAGTATCGGGAGTTGCAGTATCAACCAGTTCTATCTCTCAATAAGTAAGATATGAGAGCCAGATTTTTGAAATTATTTAGGCACCAAAACTTGCAGATAGGTGCCAAGTAGGATTTTCAAAAGAGCCCAGTTCTTAACTCTCATTAATTCCACTATTAACATTAATAGACTCATAAAAATTGAGGGTGCAAGCAAAACTCAATATTTACATACATAAACAAAAGCAAATTAAATGGCTGTATTCCCATGCATAAACCCCTCTGCGTACATGTGTACGTGCTTGTATTTGCAAAAGCAGTGGCTTGCTGCTGAAAATTTGGCAAGTGCATTAAATTTGGCCCTAAATATTTTCATTTAGACTAATGTTTTTGACATGTTAAATCTTGTATTGCATGTCATGAGAGAAAACTTTTTCAACACTGTACACAATATGAGATAAAATCTTTAGCCTATAATCTTTGCTTTTAGGCAATTGTTGGGAGCAGGTTTCCTCTCTCCATTTCTGTGCTTAGATTGCCAGATATAGGAGGGCCCCTTCCCTCCAAGAAAACAATTCTCTTTTCTTCAATAGTTCTCATTAAGCAATTCAGAGTATTCAAACTGCCACAGGAATCCTTTACCTTCCTTAGTTTATAAAATGCTGGATAATATTTACAAGTTCGCAGCTCTTACTAAACTGTTTATCCTCTGGCAAACTTTACTTTCCTCTTAATGTCACTTTCACGTTCCTAAATTTTCAGGAATAAATATTGTTACTTTCTTTGTCATTAGCACATTGGATTCATTAGCCTGGAATGTATTGACTACTCTCAGTTTTCAGGGCCTCATCCTACAAAGCGCTGAGCATCTTCAACTTGACATTGAAGTCAAGACAGTTTGAAAGGCTCAGCCCCTTACAAAAGAGACACTCAGCACTTATCAGGATCTGATCCTTAGACTATAGAGCTGCTCTTCATGAAAAACAAACAGCATTAGAACTTCTGTTTCTTTTAGAGAGTCCATTCCCAAGCACCCTCCCGTAGGACTTCTTCCTGTTACAGCTACCAGGAAAAGTTACTACCATCGGTGCAACTCCGAGCCCCAATTCAGCAAAACACTTAAGCCCAGGTTTAAATTTAAGCACATGAGTAAATCCATTCTTACTTAGCAAAGGGCTGGAGTACATGTTTAAATTGAATGCAATTGAGCTACTCTTGTAAGTGCTCATCAACATGACTGTGGGGCTCATAATTAGGCTCTGTATATTTGTGGACTCTTGTAGATAATCCCTTTCCGCTTTCACAGTGGAATGAGCAATTAACATGCTAGTCGGACATACGATATGCATGAGGAGAGCATTCTGACCCAAACCCAAAACTGCCTATTTTAACAATTATTTAGAAGAAAGCACACTGAAAGAATGAAAATAAATGTACCAATACATAAATAAAAATGAAAGCACACAAAAGGTTGCCAGGGTTTCTTGTTTGTTTATGTTTTTTCTTTTGTTCACTCCTTGAGCATTTCAGGATAAATTAAGAGATCAGGAGTAATTAACTGACACATGTTCTTGTCTGTATTTTAACATCGTAAGCTCATTGATTCTGGCAGACCTTTTTCCTCAAGGCTGCCAAAATCTGAATCAATTTACAAAAGAAACAGTCATCAGTCATTAATTGATTTCTGATTCCATTTTCCCCACTGAATCAAATTAATATCCTTTAGGTGTTCTCATATAATACAACAACTTCCTATCAGATACTCTTCATAGTTTCCTCCATCTCTTCCACCATCCCATACAAAAACATTTAAAGGAAAAATTGGCATTCCATAGTTCACGTGTGGTTGAACCAGCCAGACACAACACCAACCTAAATGAAGCCAGCTAATTTTGCAGACGGACTTTTTTAGGGGATTAAGGGTTTGTGTTTCAAGGACAGATACACACAATGGCATCTGCTGAATTTCCCCATGCTATATAACCACAGGAGCACATGCAAATCAAATGGGAGTGACTACATATTCAGTTGTGCATTGTGTGGGTGACATTCATCCATGCACAGAGGCCAGCCCCAGACTTATACATCACCACTTTCTGGGACTTAAGTGGGACTTAAGTAGTACAGAAGCCATGCACTAGCCCTCTGCACAGAAGGAACTTCTTTCTCAGCATATGAATGTTGACTAAATTACCATGATATGGGTGTATTTTCTAATAAAGTTGTGGCCTATATTTATTTTTCCCAAACAAGTACTGCATCTGTCCTCCCTCAAGAATGCTTTTTGTAATTATGATAAGTGTACCTTAACTATTATGAAGCAGATCCTCAGCTGGAGTAAATCAGGGCAGTTTAACTGATTTACATTAGTTGAGGATTGGTTATTAAATTCCAGATTCTTCACTCACTCTCTTTAGAAAGAAAACAAATAAAGTTATAAATGCATTTCAGAGGTATCAGGCAAGCTGGTATGAATTCAGCAATCACTCTTAACCTTTACAATTAAGATTTGAGCCCAAACTGAGGGCTTGGGAGACACTAGTTTAGTAGTGCAGCTGTGTTGCTGGTGGGGAATAATCCACCAACAGAAAATGCAACTGTCACAACACAATAGTTGTCATAATTTCAAATGGTGAAAAATTTATTCCTGCACTGTATAAGAATGGAGACCTAAATTCATCCCACGGAGAACCGGGTGAAGTACAGGCAGTCCTTGGACTTACGATGTTTGGCATAAGTCGCTTCTAGATTGAAACCCTGATTCTACTTACGACTACAGGTTTCGAGTTTACGACGCTCATCCCGCAATGGAGTAGATTGCGTGTCCGAGTTACAACATTCCGACTTACGACGCAATTGTAAGGAACCAGTTGTGTCATAAGTCCGAGGACTACCTGTACTGACTGCAAGCGATTTAATTGGCAAACGTAGCCATTGTTTCTCGTCCACATGTCATGAACCATCACACTTCATTTTTTCGTAATGTAATTGTCATTTGCAATTGCTTGACAAATACTTTATGCAAGCATGCTTCAGCCAATGGGTTGATCATGAACTAAACACCTCACCAGAACTCAAACAAGTCCTTGTGACTATGGCTCTGCAGTATTTCCCCAGAATGTTAATACAGTCCGAAGAATGGTTCAAGTTATTGCTGTAGCTGTAGTTGCAAATGAAGTTTGTAAAACTTGAGAGTAATTAAGCAGAAAACATCAGCTTGGTGCCCCTGTACTGGAAACTGTGCAAAACCCAAATACCAAAATCCCTCAACTACAATCTTCTTGAGATATTTTGCCTTTTTAAAAAAGATCCTAATGATGTTGTATTTCCTTCGTGCTGCTCAGCAAGCCATTTATGCAAATGATATTTCTGATTTTATAAGGGGATGTCATGCATCAACATCTAAATCTTCATCTAAAACAGAGTTAGCAAAGAATATTTTAGCTTAAGCTGGGCTGTTCTTATACTTTGGCTCTGCTCACAGGTGCAATACATCATGACTGCAGGCCCTTTGGCATTAAAGCAACCTCCCATGTATAACTTGAATTAAAACGGGATGACATTTATATTGCAATTAAAACTATCTTTAGTATTTCCTCAGGCACCACCCTCCCCAATTATTTTAGCTCGGGGTGCATGAATCTTCTTCCATGGTGCAGCACAATAAAGACAACAGTTGTTTCTGTATCTAACATTTAAATTCTGAGTGTAGAAACTGAATCTGAATGTCACCACACATTGACTATACTTTTGCTTTAACACAGCACGCTCTCTTAAACAGAACCTTTAGAAGTCTTCACACATAAAAATACATCTTTTTTACACTTTGGCTATATTACATTTCACAGTGAAATGTGTGAAGCCATTTGCTATGGGAAATAAACAAGAGGAGAACAGGGAATCATAAAGCTTGCAAAAAATAGCAGTCGTAACATTTCGGCTAGAAACAGAGATGAAACTGGAGTATGAAAGAAAAAGTAAGACAAAAACAGGGGATGATGGAGAGACAAAAGGTTTTGCACCCTACAAATAAGCATTGTATTGAACTCTGGAACTGCACTTTATCCATGTGGGTCAAGGAACGCCATTATCCGCAGGTATTTTAACTTTGGACTCTCTCATCTCCAGGAAACTACGTTAGAAGTCTAATTTTAGAGCTGCCCAGGAAATTATTTTGACCTACAAATCATTTTGATGAAAATGATACATTTTGTTATTGTTGTTGCTTTTATTTTTATTACCTGTTTTGTTTTTGTCAAAAAAAACATGCCCCCTCCCCGCAAAACCCTGCAAACGTTTGTTTCGTTTTCAGCATCTGAAAACTGATTTAAAAAAAGAAAAAAAAAAAAGAAAATGAACATTTTTTGGTTTTCATCAAAATGCCATTTTTTCCTATTTTGATGAGAGGCAAACCATTTAAAGTGAAAATCATTTCTTCTGGTGAAAACTTCCACTTAAAAATCTGTTGAAAAATATGTTTAAAATATGGAAAAATTTCAATCAAATCTACCTGATTTATTAATAAAAACCAGGCATCTTTTTAAAAAATCCACAAACTTGTCTTAAAATAGTTTTTAGATAGACTGTGATTCCAGAAGCTACTGTACATAAATTACCCCCTAACATAACCATTGCCAAAAATACTGCAACTCCAAAATAAACTGAGAAAAGTAAACGTGGTAAGTATGGCCCAGATCCTGGCCCTGTCAGAGAAAAACCTATTGGAAAGCCAAAGTCTGGCACAAATACTCAGTGGTTCAGAAAGTACAGAGCTTCTGCTCCATCATGCAGTTGCAGTAGGGACCGGCCTTTGACACTGGTCACAGGGTCACAGAGGCACCCAGGCGATGCCCAGAGGCCACGACGATTCCTGCAGATCATGAGTGAATTTTGGAGATCTGGGTATCTGTATGGTATCTGCAGTACTGCCAGGACCTCACAATCTTCACACCTGGCCCAACCACCTCTTCTCAGGGAAATCTGAGGTTTTGGAGCAGCTATTCAAATAAGCTCCAGAATCAATTTAGGAAAATCCCTGTGGCCTTTCAGGGGAAAGTGACTGTGCCCTGGCTCTATCTCCCCCCACCCCTCAGCAACACTCCTATAGAATCTGCAGAAGCCCAACCACATAGAGTTTGCAAAAAGGCCTTCTTCCAAGGTCCGAAAAATCCTGCTATCTATCTATCCTTTCTATCTCATACTATTCCCATCTCCATAATATCTGATGGCCTCAATTCCCTTTCTTTCAACAAATATTTGCCAAAAGGAACCTATTTTCCTCTTCTTTCTTCCCTTCTATGGGAAATATTAGTGGGGGTGACCTGGCACTACATCATTGCCTTAACTGGAAGAGAGGGTCTGGCATAAGGAGAATGCTGATCTATTAATTCTCACCAAACTTTCCACTTGGCTACTGGCTAAAGCAGTACGTGGATAAAAGGGAACCTGTTTGGTAGAGCAGTAAATGCCATATTCTGATTAAACTCCAGCTACTGTACAAGACAGCAAATGAATACTTCTGTTACAGGAATGCTCTGTGTCTGTATATGTGTAAATATTTAGTTAATAGGTAAGATGCCAGTAGCTGGCACTGAAGAATATATAGTATAGTAGTTCCTGAGTTTTGTAGGACCAACACGATACCTTGTGAGCTGCAAACAGCTGCCTTTGTGCAACTCTTTGCATGGAGCTCTTAACACTTGCCTGAGTTACAATATCTTTCTGTAGTGATCTGACACCAGACCAGCTTTTTAGTTGCATGCAGCTACCATTCTCATACTGTACTGAACTCCACCACTCCAAGTAAAATTTATTTCCTAATGGAAGCTGTACAGTAAGAACTTGGTTAGTAACCTGCAGGCTTCATTTGGGCTAGGTGGCACTCATGAAAGTCTATCTTCTGCAGAACAATCTCTAAAATATGTCTAGTAGCTGATTTCTCCAACTGTATCTCTCTTTGTTCCTCCTGTAACATAATCAATTACACTAAAAAGAATTATTTATACAGAATACTAAAGGAGTTTTAGTAAAAGAAATATGCTTATCAACTGGATTAAGATCTAATAGGCTTTTCTCCCTAATAGTATAGTACTCTCTGATAGTCTATCAAACCTCTTATGTAAATTACCTTGCTCTTGACATCATAACTCAGATAAAACAAATATATTTTGTTTACAGGCTTTTTAATATCTTTTAAAGCTGTGGCATTACATCCAAAACTGAATTTATGGACTGATCTTACTTTACTTCTTTTCCACAGCAAATCAAAACCAGACTGAATATGTTTTGTGTTGTGTATATATTCATGTCTTTGCCCTGGAAAAATTAAAACAGAATTTTTTGACGAAAGGGGGGAAAATGAAAATTCTTTTAAGTCCTTGTGATGGGGGGATATTATTAGGGTAGGGCATGGATCAGAAAATCTGGGCATTCTGGGCTAGACCTATGAGATGGGAGGCAAGGGTTAATGGGCAGGGAGTAGACCAGGGGTAGGCAAACTTTTTGGCCCGAGGGCCACATCTGGGTTCCAAAACTATATGGAGGGCCGGGTAGGGAAGGCTGTGCCTCCCCAAACAGCCTGGCCCCTGCCTCCTATCTGCCCCCTCCCACTTTCCTATCCCCTGACTGCCCCCTCAGAATCCCCCACCCATCCAACCTCCCCTGCTCCTTGTCCCCTAACCGCCCCCACCCCCGGAACCCCACCCCCTCCCTGTCCACCCCACCCCTATCCACACCCCCGGATACTCCCACACCTATCCAACCCACCCCAGTTCCCTGTCCCCCTATTTACCTCCTTTTTCCAGGAAAGCATCAGAAGTTGCGAGTCCCTTCTCCATATTCGCTTAATTACACAGAAATCTTTTTTCCTCCGACAGAAGTAGGAGTGCCAGGTTTATCCTATTTAGTATGACGTCAGTGTCATGACACGGGACCATCTCTAATTAATAGTGAGTAAGTGATAGTTGCACTACAGCTTTGTTAAACAGAAAACAACAATACATACCCCAAAAAAGTCCTAAACATTTAAAACAAAATCCAAATGATGTAAGAGAATTTCTGCTCAAAGAAAACAAAGAGTTTATGATTCAATTTAAAGGTTGGTAACTACTTTTTTGCCTGAGAAATAGGGTTGGTGTAGGCAAAAATGGAGCCTTAGCTTGATGATGATTCACTGTGGATGTCAGTTCTCTACATCTTGGGACTAGAGTATCCTTTTATCTGTCTTATTCCTCAGGACAGATTAAATGACCAGTGGAGTGTAGAGCTACAATTTACTTGCAGATAGGTAACATTTTGTTCACTGTACAGCGCTCATCACCTTATCTCGAGCCTCCCAGAATTGTTTGAAAGTTATAGGCAGCAAACCAAGTAAATTATTTCCCTACAGCTCTTACAGTATCATCCAAATCCAGCGGATTTTACTCATGCGAAGTAAGTCAATGGGCTTCAGTGCCAAGAGCCAGCATATTTTAGTCAACAGGCCTATTTGTGTGACAGAGGCCCTAAGTATTTCACAGTTCTAAGGACACCTGCCTCAGCTCATTCTTCACTGGACCTGTACATGTATTTTGCTATTTTAAACAAATATTTTACTGCTGTTTACTACTGATTTACTTGAGACTCTTATGCAGCATAACACAATTCTCACCGTACTCTATGGCTTTGGTAAAAATATGTTGCTTTGAAACTGACGCAAAGGGTAAACTGCAGCAAACGCTGGGCTAGACTTTAGTCACAGCTGTGCACAGGCGGTGACATGGACCTGTACAACCCCAGGAGGATCCATCAGAGACGATCTCTGCGAAAGACAGTCCCTCAAGGTACTGCTCTTTGCACACGAGTATGAGCAATCTGCTCCACTGTTAGCATGTCCATTCCAGGAGAGGGAAGGAGTTTAGATTTTTGGCAGTATGCGCTGAGGGTGGCAGGATAGTTTTAAGCCATATTCCTTGAACACTATTTCAACAGTTTAAGTTAGATCTTTATGAGCTCAGTGCCAAGATGAGGAAAAGGTTTCTGTATGAGTCAGACTGTGTTTTTCCTTTTCCTAACAACACTGAGGATTTCTATTTTATCAGTAAAAAGAAAAGGAGGACTTGTGGCACCTTAGAGACTAACAAATTTATTTGAGCATAAGCTTTCGTGAGCTACAGCCCACTTCATCGGATGCATTCAGTGGAATGCATTCAGCTTTTCCACTGAATGCATCCGATGAAGTGAGCTGTAGCTCACGAAAGCTTATGCTCAAATAAATTTTAGTCTCTAAGGTGCCACAAGTCCTCCTTTTCTTTTTGCGAATACAGACTAACACGGCTGCTACTCTGAAACCTATTTTATTAGTGTCACAGGTCCCAGTCAAGTGTCCCCTCTTGGACACGCATCAGACCGCTGCGAGGGGATTGGGTTTTCTGGATCCTGTGTGTTTTAAGCCTCCGGGGTCTGCACAGAGTCCAGTCACTGCCCCGGCATGGGGTCCCTAGGTACACTCTTGGAATGCAGATCCTCTATTGAAAACAGCCTCCTGAGCGTTTACACCACACAGACCATTGCCCAGACCCTATTGCCAGTGCTGACCCCTTCAGACTCCCCCTGTTGCTTAACCACACCCTCTCCCAGAACTCCAGAAGTATGGGCGTTCTGGCTACACATTCACTGTCTTAGGGCCACATGGTAAGGTGCTGCACATACAGACTTTGCACGAGACCCTAAACCACCAGCTGCTCTTTCTTTAATAGCACGAGAAATACACAGATCCATACAGAAATAATCAGCCCTACATACATTTCCCTGTCTCAGTTTCTTCTTTGGGGATTCTGCCCTACACGACTTCCAATCTTCCTACTTTCTGGGAAGGTTTTGCATTGCTGCTTTTGTATTTCAAGACATCTTGCCTTGGTTTGGAGGCATTGGCAAATGAGGACAATATTGAATTTGGTAGCATTTTGTTAGGTTGATACATTTTGAAGAAAGCAAATTGAGGATTAACAGAATAAATTTCTCTCAAATAATCCTCTTGGTGAGCTAGTCTGCCATGTTGGTGTAGCTTCTTTGTTAGAGATTGCTGAAATACAATTCTGTACAAACAGCTGAGTAGCAGGGGACGAAAAAGAGAACTGACAACAACTAATGTGGTGCTTGGATCTTGACTTTGGTTAGTCTGAAGAAGAGTTTTTAGATTTCTGGATTAGAAGCAGTCACATTACACATTAACTTGATAAAAACTACAGTGTTTTATGGAGGTAACAGAAAAGAAATGCTGAGGTCACAGACCACTCAAATGAGATTGTGAACAGATGTTTTCAATGTCAGTTTGCATTTTGAACTGAAATTAAAGGGTACAACTCAAGAGTCTCTATGGCTTTAAAATTTCTGCCAACAACTTGAGAACGCTAACCAAGGACCTGGATGATTTTGCAAACCTGTCTTCTGGGGGAGTTAAGCTTTAAATAATTGAACTAAACAGAAAAGAGAGAAGAACAAAATATCCAGTAACAACATTCATGAACCTACAAACATGACCTTAAAACCCTAGCAGCAACGAAGTCTGACACCAGGCAAAAGTCTAGCAAAGCAGACAGGCTTTAATAGTCTCTTCCAGGAGGAAGCTCTACATCTAAATTTAATTTGATCAGATTTAGACTGATTTGCTAACGAAGGGCCAAGTGCCCAGCTGGTGTAAATCAGCGTAGCTCCACTGACTTCTGTGGAGTTCTCCATTCCAATTTTCATCAGCTGAGAATTTTGCGCTAACGCTTCTATTATTATTAGCCACTATTACGGTAACAACTAGAGGCCCCAACTGAGACCTGGGCCCTGTTGTACTGGATGCTGTATAAACCTGTAATGACAAGCAGTCCCTGCTCCAAACACTAATCAAAGCAAACAAAGGTTTAGAGGGGAGACAGAGGCACAGAAAAATGAAGTGATTTGCCAAAGGTCACACAGCAGGTCAGTGGCACAGCCCTCCTAAGCACTAGACCAACATCCTATCAGCTGGACCATGATACCTCTCCACTAGTCAAAAAACAACTGTGGGCCAATTTCATCCCATTGAATAGAGTGGAGATGAGCCAGGGATGCCTTTGGTGCTCTAGCTTACCAAGGAGAGGCAGCTTCCCTGACTTCTTGAATTAGGAAACAACCCCCCTCCCCAGTTTTTGGCATAACTTTTTTTTTTTCTTGTTCATTGGATTTCTGCGGGTCCAGGTTTTGAGCCCTTATTGCTGGGTTCTTCAGCAGCCCAGAGACTGTTTTTTGTTCTTTCCTGCTTGGTGCTGCTCAATCTTCATTCTTCCATATCTGGCACATCTATGTGCTGCTTTTTGAATTGTCCAGATATGGAAAACCATTAACCAGGAAAAAACATTAAGAATAAAATTATCTCACTCCGGATGCATGAGTAACCGTAACAGAGCAAAGACAAACCTTGCTAAATTTTGTAACAGTATTTTAACCATCAACCTTTTCAGAAAACAAACCCTAAAGACAGACTGTCCCTGGTCCTATTGGGGGTGCATAGCAAAAAGAAAACACATAGCACCTTTTGTCCTGACTCTCCAACACGCTAATGCACTTGGATAGAGAAGCAATCGGAGACCTCTTCCTCATGGTACCTGGATTCCCTGATGACCCAGCTTGTTGCTCAGATTCATTCCTCTCATTTATTCAGCTACATTATACACTGGAATGGGCCCAAGTCTCAAAGTACACACAGCCACCAGAGCTGAATGTGAACTTTCCAAAAGCTTGACGGTGTTCAGTTTACCAAAACCAAATGAGTTCTCTTAGAGAGGTAGGGATGAATTGCAATGTTTGGCTCTGGACCTGAACTTCCCCAGTGTTTGAGAGATGGGGAGGATGAATCTGGTGCAGACCTGTCTCTTGTGTATATCCTATGGGTCAGGTGGACTTCTACTCAAATAGGCATCAATCCAGCAAAGTAGTTAAGCTTATGCATAGCCCCACTGAAGCAAATGGGAATACTCACCTGGCCAAAGAAAAGCACGTATTTCAGTGATTTGCTGGATCCAGGCCCTAAAACGCATCTTGTTGATCTTTCCTGGCTCTAAAAATTTCAATTCAATTCTGTTTTCTAAGGCACATGGCTTGGTTTTAAGAACAAAACGTTGAGTATTTAATTGTTCTGTGACAGTAACACAACAGAGTTACACCTTGCTAAGTTTTGTAACAGTGTCTTTTAGAGTACTATTGAGCAGAGCTGCCATTCCTCATTTCTGGCAAGACATGTTATGCTGTTTGTTTAAACAAAAGATCAAAGGAATTTGTTAAGATAGACCACCTCAAAATTCTAAATATTTTTTAAAAAACAGCTCTGCGATAGAAGCCAATAACATTTATTTTTCATTACTGAATATTATGCCACATCTTATTCGGTTCCTGCCAATAAGCGGGCCGACCCAGGGTCCTGAACCCTCTGTTGGATTTGTGTTGATCAGTCCATACAGAGTGCTCAGTCATTCTCCTAGAGAGCAAGCAACCCATTAATATTTCACCGCTGGGCTCAGGTTGACTGGCAGTAATTACTCTATAGATTACTTTTTCATTTGTGGTGCAGCTGGTCATCCATTACTTTCTCCACAGCTTTGAAGGTCCAATAATTCCAATTTTTGTTATCAACAGGAGATATTTACAGCTGGCTCTGTAAAAATCTGCACTGACATGGGCACTGAGTTTTGCTAACTAGAAGCCACTTTCGTTACAAAACCATTCTCTGGAGTTAAGATGCTTGGATAGAACGGCAAACTCCCTTATCACCTAATCTAGAACAGAGTATTTGTACGAATGTGAAATGCTGTCTCATCCCAAAAATGAGAAACAACCATGTGGTTTCTGTACATGTTGATCCACAATCCAGGCTATACATACTCTGCGGAATGGTATTTTAAGAAGTCAAGAGCAATAAAAGGAAGTTAACACTGCATTTATAGACGCTGCAGCTGCTTTTAACTCAGCGCCTTGGTCAGCATTGTAGATGCTGCCACAGGACATGGGGTGTCTGAGGAACTAGCGTGCCGAGTGGAGGAACTGTACTGCGGTAAGTTTAGCTGTGTGAGGGCCAACAGTTGTATTACAGACTGGATTTCAGTCAAATCAGGAGTATATCAGGCATGCATTGTCTCACCCGTGTTATTTAATGCTCTAATAGACTATCTGAAGACAACGCTGACTGAAGCCAAAGTAGTAGCTGTGAAATTTAAAGATTCATTTTTACAGGATCTCAAGAATGAGGCTGACATTGCATTTTAAAGTTGAAACACTGTATATATTATTGTCCTCGGCTTAAGTACTTTGGTCCCAAGCTCTTTCTTCCTTCCAACTTGGTCTATGCACTAACATGGACATAGGTGGACTACCTGGCAGTTTTGGTACGTGCCTCTCCATTCACTAGAATGGAGACTGGCGTGTTCATGAAAATAAGGCAACAAGATGACAGCGAACATGCAGAGGTGATGATTCATCTGCTGAGTCTGAATGTGAAAAGAAATGATGACGATGCTCTGCGACATGTTTTATGCAACGTTTGCATCATTTAAATGCAAAGACAATGCTACACGAAGTTCTCGTTTTGGCATGCTCTCTGCAAATAATGCCATGCTTCCCTTGGGGGAACTGGAAACTCACAGAGGAAAGGAATATGTCAAGAAGTGATGGGACAAAAACAACAACTACAAGACAGACAAGTCCAATGAATCAAGTTGCACACATTGGGCCCTGAGTCTCAGTTACACTGGGAACTGACGCTGAAAATTACATCAGTCTGCCAGTGGAATGGGGCCATGAATCAGGCCTGTTCTGTGTCGGAAAACCTAGTTATGTGCATTCTGGCTGAAGATAGGCAATTTTACCTTGCCTGAGTGGCATTCAGGCAGAACAGTTTAGGAGTCCCTGACCCGCATGGTTATCACAGGGGTCAAGTTCCATATGGACAAACTAGTCTCCAACAATTTCTCAGGCTTTCATGTCTTCCAGCTCCAATTCTTCAGCAAGTGGGTGTTTCAAACAATGCAAAGAAACCTCTGCTTATCTATTCACATGGGTTCTGCTGTATCTCTTTTGCAGTATTGCTGGATGGTGCTTCAGTCCAGGATTTAGCTCTGAATCTTTTTAAAAAAATAAATAAATAAAATCTGAAAGTCTGTTTCAGAAACCACTTCCACCAAGCTGATAACTCTGGTGCGCACTGCTCTGCTTCAGCAGCAGCTCCATTTATTTTATCCTTTCGATAGGAGTCAGATTGCTTATTTTCATCTCCGTGGGAGGGCACCTTCTGGATCATCTCATGCCATTGTCTCAGCGCACACATGGGCAACAGCTTTTCATGCATTAGAAGTGACAAGATTTATAACGTTAACAGGGCGAAGCTGTGCAGCTGTTTTACCACCCTTTCCCTATTAATCTAATCAAGTGCTTTTTGCCCAAGCACTACCCACAGGTGAAGGCTGCTCTTTGTGATTGAGCAGTAACAAGTTGCAAAATATGCATTGCTCATTATGGCTCCTGCTATTCTTTTATATACTGTAGTTACTAAAAAGGAGCCCATGCTCTTATTAGAAATACAGATTCAATGACGCTTCAGACAAATGATGTCCACAGGCCGATGGACAGAAGCAAATTTTAGACAGTCTTCTCCATGGAATAGAGTCTAGTTGTTGTCACAATCCTGCCTTGCTGAAGAGCCTAAGTACAGGAGGATGTATATGTTGGTGTCAAGGCCTGCCCTTCAGTGTATCTTAACACAAACTAGGGGGAGATTTTTAAAGGCACAAGGCAGTTAGACATCCAGGCAATGGTTGCCGGACACCTAACTTACCTTTGTGTCTCTGAAAAATTCTCTTGAGCATAACTAAACATAATTTTAATTTCTCAGAATTTCCGACGATGGGTGGCGAAGAAAGAAACAGATTTATTTTCAGTAACAACTGTAGCAGGCAGGACCATGCCAATCAATGGCAACTGATCTTTGGTTTTTTTGCCCTGTTAATTCAAAATTGTCTTGTTATTTTCAGATGAGGTCACATAGCTCTCTCCTTTCACATAGTTCGAAAGGCTCGGCCTTTATAGGCATACTTCTACAGCCAACCCTTATTAAATCTAAAACATTAAGTTTCAGAGTAACAGCCGTGTTAGTCTGTATTCGCAAAAAGAAAAGGAGGACTTGTGGCACCTTAGAGACGAACCAATTTATTTGAGCGTAAGCTTTCGTGAGCTACAGCTCACTTCATCGGATGCATCGGATGTAGCTCACGAAAGCTTATGCTCAAATAAATTGGTTAGTCTCTAAGGTGCCACAAGTCCTCCTTTTCTTTTTGCGAAAACATTAAGTGGCCACGTTCCAAATTCAGCTTGCTACAAGAAAGCTAGGAATACTTTAGTGTGTGTAGATAATGAAAAGCGATCCGGTTTCTGCTATTTAACACCTTTTCTGCTATCAGTTCAGGAAACAAAATTAAAATCAACTATTGATCAAAAAGAATAGCTCCAACAGAAGTTCCTTCTTATGGAAAAGAGGAATATATAAATCATAGGTGGGAATAATTTCTAAGGCATGTTGAGACAAAACGGTAAACACGAAGGTATAATAAACCACTGAATACTATGGATATATGGACACAGGTCACAAAACAAAACGTACAGGGGTATGTTATAGCCCAAATTCTCTACTGGGGTTTAGAACTGCTCTTTCAAGGACAAGGGGGTTGTCAGGGAATCTGTTAAAACTCCCGGATTCTCATAGTGTACATGTGCTGTTCTTGGCACAGAACAGCCTAGGAGCTATTATGATGTATTCTACTTGGGAAGGGTCTCTAAAGCCAAAACTCCTGGTGTGAATACTATTTCATGGGTGCAGGCACCGCAAGAGCATTAATCTGGAACCAGACTCCTCCTCCTGGAGTATCCCCCGACGAGGTTCTAGTAGATCCAGATTATCTGCTTAAATCCTGAGGCTGCTGCTCAGAAAACGGCAGCCTGGTGAAGAAGCCTGAGTTCCCGTGTGGGACACATTACAAGCACAACACAAGAAGCTGCTGATGGTGAAGAAGTTCTGTAGCCACCTTCTTGACCCTGAGAAAGACTGAACTTAAATCAGTGTGATTGTTTGGGAGAGGTAAAAGGCTACACAAACTGCTGACTTATTGCAGCTCACTGAGGTTGAAGCTTCTAGCACTGAAATCCACGTTCTGCTTTCCACTGATTTCAATGGACTTTGGATCAGGCCCATAATTCATCCAAGATCAGGCCCTGCTGTACCTGAAAAGTCAGGGAAATCAAATATTTAACACATTGACAGTGAACACACCCAGTCTAAAAGGACTATGCAATTAAAGGCCTGCTGACTAATCAGATACCAAAGGGGAAGCGACACAGTAGGGAATATGAGCATTCTGAAGAAGCCAGACATCCGCAATACGCGAATCCAGGAATGCACATTAATGTCATTCCAAACAAACCTGGGACAATGTATGTGTAAAATACCCACTGAGAACAACTGTTGCCAGGACATCAGCCTGTACTGTCAGAAAAGGAGAGAAAGTTGGCTTGTTTTTTGAAATAAAGGTTCGACAGAAAGGGTGGGAGAGGGAGCACTTATGTCAGAAGTCTGGTGGTCCCAGCTACAGAGAACCTGCAAATAAAGTATGACATGCAGCTCTCTGGCATACTTAGGAAAAGGAATGTTCATTTCCTGCAGCCTTCTGTGCAAGTTTTCCTGCTTCTGGATGTATGCATCGGACAAGCATTTCAGTTCCCTTATTTCATTATGGGACTGACCCTAACATTTCCCACTCTAGCCAAACTCTTCAATGCCTGGAGGAAGGAATCCCGGGTAGGGCTGAAGGAGTGGTTTCTCTCTTTGCACTGCTTGTTAGCCCATCATTAGCTGAAGAGAGATGTGTGCTTGGTCACAGATATTGGGTTTTATGGGCATAACAATGATCTTGCCTGAACAAAGGAGAGTGTTTGTAATTGCTCAGCTGCCATGGTGACGAACGTGATATGATTAGAACAGATTGCTACCCTAAACATTCATCCAGATCAAGTGTAGGATTTCCAGAGAAATCTACTCTCTTTAACACTCTTTTGCCCCTTTGACAATCCCAACCTAACCTTGCAGGGTGCGGATTTGGGATACACTAAAGTAGCGGCTTCATGACTTTATAGTAGTTGGTTACTTTCTGATCAGACAGGGAAAAAGAGAACAAAGCAAAACTCCATAACTTTGCATCAAGTTCTGATACCATGCAACTGTGCCACTGTCAGAGACTGAAATTTCCTGAATTGCATTTCATAAAATGCAAGAATGCATCACAGTAGAAGACTTAAATATTAACATCCGAATCCAAGCTGAGATTGTTAATTGTGCATTATACAATTGTACCAATTTATTATGAGTCATTATTGTCTATCTTCCTCCAGAGAATTTGTAAACACTGAAATTTGAGAAATATTCTATTCTTTATCAAAATGATACGAGGTAAGCAGTATCAAAAGAACCTACTAACACACGGATTGATCCAAAGCCAGTTGGAGTCAATGGGTGTTTTCCATTAATTTCAGTGGGCTTTGGATCAGGCCCATATTTTGTAATTAAAAGGGAGAAAAAATTCAATGAAGAATCTGGGTCACATTTCAAATTGGCCTCTGATCTACCTCTAAATTTGAGCTATGTACCAAAATTAGTTGTCCAAAATTTGGGTTTGCATGTGCAAAGCATGTAGTTGGGTAAATAAATACTCATCTGCAATGCTGCATGTGCATGGAAAAGTGCACTTTAAAAAATGCATGTAATTTAAGACATACAAACTGAGAGGCTGACTTTGAAAACGTGGGTCCCCTGTGTTATATTATTAGTGGCTAGTTACTATGGCAAACTCTACTGCATGAATCCTCTGCAATATGGAATTTGTGGATGGGGAAAAAGACAAAAAAACATCGGTTTCCAACAAACTCCTCTGAACTGGAGGCAAAGTTATTCTGGGTCGTTATGATACTGTACATAGATCCTTAGACTTTTAAGACCAGAAGGAACCATTGTGATCATTTAGTCTGACTTCCTGCATAACACAGGCCATAGGATGTCCCTGAATTAATGCCTGCTTCAAGTCCAATAGCTACAGAGATGGGTAAGTACCACTCCCTTTCTGTTTTTAAAGGAATGAGAAAACTGAGGTAGAGAGAGATGACAAGTTCACACACAAGTCAATGGTATAGCAGAGAACAGGCCTCAGATCTACTGACTCTCAGTTCCAAGCTTCACTCACTACATCACAGCTGACCTTCTAACCACAGGCCGCTTTACTGCCAAAATAAAATTCGATTATCTCAGCTTCCAATTACATCTGCTTAGGGGTTAATTCTACTTTTATATTTGCACAGTTATGGCTCCATTAATACCATCATTTTTTTAGCTGTATATCCTAATACTACTGTAAAATGGCTTTAACTTAACTGCATTTGGCTTATCCAACACCCATTGGGCTCCATTCCTGCAAACACTTATACAAGTGTTTAAAATCAAGCACATGCAGACATCTTTGCAGGACTGGGGCCTTACACTGTAACATGCCATCTCTTTGGTGAAGAAGTCCCCATCTCACCTTATGTATACTAAACAGGTCTATTTTTCCAAACTGAGTAACAAATTATTTGTGTAACTTTTCTGTAAATCATGCCGCTTCATAAACTGTATCATCAGGCTAATTCTCTCCTCTCTCAGCTCCATCACTTTAGTGCTTCTCCTTGCTGTTAAATTTTGCCAGGTGTACTGTTGGCACATCTCCATAAAATTTAGTCTTCTGCAGAGACAATGTACTGGTTTTACCAGCTCAACAGCACAAGGTCACTCAAGAGTCAGTATTCCTCAGCTCAGGCACTCATTTTTAAGTCTGGCTAACCTTTCAGAAAAATGCCCTTTAAGTGCATATCACTTTAGACATAAAATACTTAATCATTAATGATTTAAAGCAGAAAGGAATTTAAAGGATTTAGACATCCCGTAATAGGCCTTTTGACTAGGGCCATCAAGAACATTTTGGTTCAATTCAGACAGTTTTTCATCCTGAGTGGAATTCACCTGAAAAGTAGGCAGTTGCTTCTGCTCTTTTCTCCATTTAAAAAAAAAATATCCAATCAAACTTTCAGATTTCCTAAATAGCTTGAGGTTATGAATGCCAGATAGTTTCCAGTTAGACATTTACTGCTGCCTTAACTAGCTAAAACCCATCAGAAACCTCCTAAGGATAAAGACAGGGCAGAGAGCAAAAGCAATAATTTTATATTCCAATCCCTGGTAGGTAAAGCCTGCTGAAATCAGGTTAAATTAGCGTAGGCTTCTTCCCTTTCCATTTTTAACTCTACAATTAATTAGCATAACTGGGGCCAGATCCACAGCTGTTGCACAGCTCCACTGACTTCCCGAGCTAAGAATCTGAACCCGAATCTCTGGAGTGGCATCTCCAAGTAATCTTAGATAGTTACAGCATGTGAAGAGAGTCTTATTTATGTACGTGATAAAAAGATATACATGAAGCTATATAATGAGTCCTTCTGGCACCCATGAATGCTTTTGCTGGTCTGGTACCAACTTATGCTGAAACTACTGTTAAACATACTGTTTGAGTTAAACAAAAACCAGTTGTTAACTTCCATTCTATAAAGACACCCACAATGGTCTTGATCCTGAAATCACTCATACACCTTTTAAACTTTAAGCTAGAGCTGGTCAAAAAACAGAATTTCCATCCTGAGGGAAATTTCAAAATTTGTTTTTGTCCTGAATTGGTACCAAAAAAATAAAAATAAATGAAAAATCAAATTGTCTCAATATTTAGTGGAACCCAAATTCTGAAATATTTTTATTCAGAAACAGCTAAATTATCTTATTGAAATCGTTTATTTCAATAATGAGAAAGTCAAAATGGAATTTTCCCTCTCAATTTCAAATTGTTTCAAAATTTTTCTGTCCAAAATTTTATCAAAATCAACAAGCTCTTGTGAATGTTTCGATTTTGATTAAACAACATTTTCTGATGGAAACCTGCTCTGTCAACATTTTTTTGACCAGCTCTACTTTAATCCTTTGAGTGAGTCCCATTGAGCAAGGTAAGTATGTGCATAAGTGTCTGCAGGATTGGGGCCAGTGTTTGCCAAATGAAAAACACTGCTGTGGGAAAATCCCATAGAAATGAATAGAGAATTATATTCTTTCTAATGGGCTTCTTGTACAATCATGGAAAATTATACCCCTGCCATAGAACTGGATAGGATGTTTAAAAAAAAAGCCTACATAAGGCAAATATTTATTTAAATTCTGTAGATTTTTTAGTGTTACTTCTAAAGAGCCTTATTGGTTTTATTCCTATTTATAAGACTTTTCCACGGCAAAACAGGGATGAAGACATATGGCAAAACAGGAAGGGAATAACATTTCTGAATTATACATTCCCAGAGTTCTAATGGGATGCTGCAAACACTGAAGAGTATATTGAAAAAAACAAAGAACCTTATAAACATACTTGACACAATGTCTTTTTTTTAATACAGCATATGGATCAACACTGCACTTTGATTCCAGATGACTACAGTCCAATTAGGCTGATGAATGCCAATGGGGGAAAAAATGTATTTAAGTAGCAAAAAGTTAATTTATTTGATTATAACAAGACAATGTTTCAGCACCTCACTTGCTATGTCTGTGTCTGTTTGTAATGAGGGGAAACGCAATAAAGAAGGGATCTTATTAAATATAAACATTGGAAAAACTGTTATCTTACACTCACAAACACAGATGAATTATGAAGACAAAGGAATACAAGAGTGTGCTGATTCTAGATACAATCATAAGTCCCTTAAACCTTTACTTTGCTGACTCATTGCAAAGAGATGGAGAATGGATTGCTTATCATTCTTGATCAGATCCAGAATAAAAAAGGGAGGTGTAAGAAAACCCTGATTCAACAATTAGAATACAGGGATGAAGACTACTTACTAGAGGGCCATTTGTGAGCCGTCTCAGATGTCCATGGGGTCTATCCAGGTAGCATCATGGTACTGAAATCTGGTGTAAAACAAAGGCTGCCCTACTGACTGTTTACATTTCAGTGGATTATTTTAGAAATTGGCACAAGAGGCTGGCAGCTTCAGTAAGTTGATTAGTGTGTATTACCGAGACATTTCACACAGCTTCTAAGGAGTCAGAATGAGTCACACCAGAAGATCTGTTTTCTACTCTATATATAGTAACACAAGAAGTGAAATCGAACTGGCAGGTTTTAGTGGGATTCTCCACGGTGAAACAGATTTTCCACATGCCTCATTACAGACTCTTGTTAAAACAATAGAAAGATCTAAAGATTAAGCCAGAGCACCCTGCAGGTTTTGCCACAGTATAAATTTCTATATATCTTGCCAACAATTTAAATGCAAAGGCTTTGGATGAATTGTAACGATCTAACCATGATGCATTTCATCATCTATACAAATTTGATTTCAATAAGGTTTTTAGCCAGATTATCCTGTATACATTCAGCAATTATAATTGTAAGACCAAGCAATGAATTAGCTTTTAACTTCACGTCTCTTATTAAAAGGGGATTCATTTTAAAAACGAAGAGGAAATGATATAGGTAAAAAAAGAAAAAGATTACAACGACAATTTACTTCCGTTTACCAGAATTCATATGTTATTTCTCCACCAACGGCACATTCCCGTGACGTATGTTCCCCAAAACAGTGCGCTGAGAACCCTCGCCGAAAAGCTTTTTGTGCCTAGAGCTGTGGTTGATTTCAACAGGTGTCCTGTGCACAGAGGACTTCATGATGAACCCTGTATGTGATATATGCTGCATAGATTTCCACACATCTGTATTTGTTTTAGACTGGCGAAGTTAATAGGTGCTTAATGTGTCGCCACATTATTTATTGCTGACCCAAAGCAGCAATAACTTCTGTTCCTTATGGTAAAACAGCAGAGATTTTTCTTTTCAATGGCATACATGCTGTATACCGTTCAAGGCATAAAACCCTTTCCTCTGGAATCTGCCTCAGCTTCCGGAAGCTGTTCATTATCTCTCTGGATCATCTTGATTCTCATCTCGCTTAAACTGATGTAAATCAGGAGCAACTCCATTGATTTACATCGCCTGAGAGGAGAACTGAGTCATGCATCAGAGGAATGGTTATTAAATAACCATTTAACAAACTATACAGGCAAAAGGAGAAATAAGAGACCTGTGTCCGTCACATACTGACCTTATGCACACTGCATGCATTTTTCCAAAAACTGAACCTCTCCATCTCACCATGGGAGTAGTTTGGGGCTAGCTGGGCGAGGCATTGCCCCCCAAACTGCAAGACTCGGGCAGGCGCGGAACTTTTCCCCACACACACACAGCCCCATTGGCCTGACTGGAGCTAACCCCCACCCCCGCCAAATATAAAAGTCAAACTATGCCTATGCTTCTCACTCCTCCTTTGCTCCCGGGGCAAGTAACTTACTGCGGCCCTTTTTAGTGGGTACAGATACATTCCGCCTGGTTGCGCAGTCAGCTATGTTGCATGGTGCTCATAGTGGGCGGGGAAGAAATCCTAGGTTCTAATCCCACCCCACCTACCTGCTTGGGGGAACACAGTACTGTACTGGGTGCACAGATCCTTTTCTCTGCCCATTGCTTCAGCTAAAATATCCAAAGAGTTAATGCAGCAGCATAGGTGGTAGTGGGATTCTTACTCTTTATTACCCCCTCACCCTTTTGGTGCAATGTTAGGCAGGACCGCAATCCAGCCCTAACTGTTTCAGACTTAAACAACGAGGAGTCTGGTGGCACCTTAAAGACTAACAGATTTATTTGGGCATGAGCTTTCGTGGGTAAAAAACCCACTTCTTCAGATGCATGGAGTGAAAATTACAGAAGCAGGCATAAATATACTAGTACATGATACACCAGTATATTTATGCCTGTATCTGTAATTTTCACTCCATGCATCTGAAGAAGTGGGTTTTTTACTCACAGAAGCTCATTCCCAAATAAATCTGTTAGTCTTTAAGGTGCCACCGGACTCCTCGTTGTTTTTGTGGATACAGACTACCACTCTGTTGTGTAAGACTTACATTCTGCTCTTGTTTAAATAAAGGAAATAGCAAACCAGCATGTCTTTTCCTTAGAGTTTCCTACTGGAATAGAGAACTTAACAATAAATGCAACCCTTCTGTAAATAAGAGACGAATGATCTATCACTGCCTTCAATTTCAGTTGACCTCTAACATCTATATTTTCCTCGGTCAATGCATGATACTGAGCGACCTTTAGGTCACTTACTAACTAAGACAAATATCTGTGGTCAATGCTTGTTGACACCTGCCTTCAGAAGATGAAATTTTCCAATCCCATGACACTGTTTTGCTTTCCTGACTGCCTCATTCACTGTGTTAGGGAAACAAACCACCTGTACGAAACACAGACATTTCATTCCCATCCTTTCTGTTTCCCAGCCACTAGCTGCTCAGGCTAAGTTTTCACTTTTTTTTTTGCAAGAAGTTGAGTTATTCTGCACAACTTGCTGTGTCACGTTCCCATTTGGTGAAAACTGGACATAAAATAAACCCTTAATTCAGCAAATATATAAAGCACAAATTCCCTCTTTAGCCCCTGGAAGAAATTCAGAATGTAAAAGGCGTTTATTCTTTTAGGCTTCCCAAAACAAATTGCTTTAATATTCTGTTTTGAAAGACTATTTGTTGCTAGACACCAAACCTTCCTGCTAAATCATCTGAACCAGGATTAGCAAAACGGACCTCACACACATCAGAAAAAAAAAAAACTATTTCTGGAACTATGCAGGACTAAAGGTATTTTTAAAAGGCCTCTTAAGAACAGCAGCCTTTTTACCATGAAGCGTGCCTGCTTCTTAAGCAAGAACACTGAAAGGTCACATCCCTTTTCAACTTCTAACCCATAACAGCAGGATCAAGAGATCCCTAGGATTTTTTATGTATGCAATTGGCAAGCAATGAAACTCCATGTCTGAGCCAACGGCAGCACACTAAGCTGATTCTGAAAGAAGAAGTCATTCCTGCTAAATATTTAATGTATTTCATTATACATTTAACAAAATTGTATCCCTCAGGCTAATAAGAAGACAGGCACAGGAAGCATGTTCCTGTTGAATTATATTATATTGTATGTTAATGAACCCTGCAAGAATACAGTCATGCAGAAGGCTTTTTAATATTCATATATATTTCACAGAGAATAAACAATGGGAAAAGGCCATTGATACTGCTTTAATTTATGGATTTTATTCATTTTTATTTGTATAGTACCTGTGTTTAGCTGCATAGTACAGGAAGGGATTCTAATATGGTCAAAGGCCTTGTTTACAACTGCTGTACCTCCCATGGAAGCAGCCAATGGCCATATGAAAGCATTAATAGATGTAATTAGGTGAAAGTTGTAATTCCAAGTGAGACACCCCTGGGACTAAGATAGTGGTTTTGTATGTGTTGTACTGTGATGACGTCTTTACCATATATAGTGACTTTCAATGTGAAATCAAACCCTCTCAAAGCAAGAGGCATAACTCCTTTGATAATGCCAAATGGATGGTATATAACCTCAGAGACAAATGAAACTGAAGTTTAAAATCCATGCGCTCCCCGCTATTACATGCCGCGGATGGGAACTGTACACAGTGACTTAGCATATGGTATGCTTGGCTACATGGCACACTCGCTGTGGAAGGAACGCTGTGAGATGCAGCAGCACAGGACATTAGGAAGTATCAAAAAAGGGGGCACAGTAATGAGTAGGGTGTCAGGGGGTTGGTCACCCACATCCATGTGAGCCTTGCTGACACCGACTCCCAAATTCATGACATGATATGGAAAGGGAACTGCCAGCTGTTAGCATTAACTAGGAACATTATTCTGTGCTTATCTACCAGAAGCATGTCTTGGATGGGTGTCCTAATCACATGGCCACGGGTGGAGACTTCATGGTAGCACGGCGAGATAGCGTACAAAAGCACGAAGAGTGTCTATATTAGATGTGTGCGCTGTAGGGTTTCCATGGCTCTAGCTATCTAGCCCAATGTAGGGATGTATATGGCTCACATCACCAGAGTATCTGAGCGTCTTTCCCAAACTTTGTGCATCCTATGAGGGTTTTCTTTTCCGGAAGCTTCTCCACAGCCTTTTGCAGCAAATGGATTGGGATGAAAGTTGTTTACAGGATCAAGTTCTGATGACAGAAGAAAGAAATTTATGGCCATGTTCTCCAGGGCCATGGAAGGAAACAACAGGCATCTTTACATCCACTCTGTTGGGTTAAGGATCCATTGGATTTGAAGCTGAGATTGACAAGGGTGGGGAACAGATGCTCTGTGCAGCAGGCTTCCTTCAGCACCCAGTGCATCCTGGAATCACAAAGGAAGCTCATGCTGCGCCTGGCGTCTCCACGTGCAGGCCTGGGGGTGTTGTAAGAATTGGGCCTACATCTGTACCTCGCTTATTTATCAAAAGTGTCATAATAACCTATAGCAATAAATATTGATGGGAAGAGGTGCAAAGGGGAGTCAGAAAGACTGAATTAGTCCAAACAAAGAGGACTACAGATGTAATTCAAAGACTTGTTTAGATCATGTCTGGTAAAAAAGAGAAGTGCAGGACTGAAAACTTGGCATGTAGGAGGTTAGGTTTAATTGCTGGACAAAATAATGAGGGTGTGACAAACACGACAATATCCTGGATCAACCACATTGAATTAAATTAAGTCAAGTCTTACTGAATTAAGTTTAAGTACTTTAGGAGTTCATTGTATTAAAACATTTATACATTATTGTGGGATTGTTTGGAATTTCTCTAGGAGGAGGAAGACACGATTCATGCTATCTTTGGGCAGCGTTATAAACGTCAGAGATCTGTTTGGGACAATCCATGTGAAGTGGATTTCCAAGGAGGTCTTTTGAAGCTACACCCTGGGGAGAAAAACCCATTGTCTACTGATTACCTGCTCCTGGAAACTCCAGCTCAAGGACCCTGAACTGTATAAAGGATGACCTACACTCTTCATGTGTGTTCTTGTTCTGGGCCAAAGCATGCTGTGAGCCTGAAACCACAGGAAAACCTCTGTGTGAGGTTTTGACAGACTGCTCATCTGCCAGAGACCACGCTACAGTTGCAGTGATGTCTGGTAAGCTTATTAGCATGCATGTAGGTTCTTTTATTCTTTTCAATATGTAGTCTCTATAATGCTTTTATCTTAAGCATAAAAGGTTCTTGCTTAGAAAGAGCTCTGTGGTAACTTATAATTATGGTAGCTACACTGTGTACTGTCTCCGAAGAGAAGGCAAAAAAAGCCTGCTGAGGCATCCTGTCTTTTGCTGGGAATATCACAGTATAGTCAGGGAACTGTGCTGCCTGGAAATAGATCTGCTCTAGGAATTATTCTGGGGAGGTTCTCTGACCGGTGCTATACAAGAGGTGAGACTAGATGTTCACAATGGTTCCTTCTGGAATCTAAATACCCCAGTCAGAAGGGAGAGACACACGTGTCTGCCCCCAAGAGAGGTAAGAGCAGGGAAACCCTTGCTGGACCACAGAGGGGGAACACAGGTACAGCTGCCCTGAACTGTGACAGGGGACAGGCTATTCTGCCCATCACTCCCTTCTAGGGTCCTCAAAGAAAGACTTTGGGGGGAAATATGGTCTGACGAATGCCAATGCTGGCTGACTAAAAGACAAGGGAAAGAGAGCGCTTCACTAAACTCTTTTCTTTTCCTCAAAAGAACAGCTATTACCATCTTCAATACCAACTAAGAGACAGTCAAACAAGGTTTGTTTTTTTTCTTCTAAAGGTTCTCTCCAGCTAAAGGGAACAAGGGATGCTGTTAAAAGGAAAGCCCAACTTAATACTTTACTTTTCAAAAGCTTTAAGTGTTTTTCATTATTTTCTGTATCTTTAATAAAAGGTTAAAAGGATTTTTAATTATGTGTTGGCCATGGGACTAAGCAGGCTGAGGTCTCTGGATACCAAACCCCAAACCTTGTTTAAAATTGTTTCATGTTGCAGAGTTCCAGAGTCATGTTAACAACGTTGACTCTTTGGACCCTTATAGTCTATCAAAATTAATACAGTATTCCTCAGATGGTGTAAATTAGCATCAGTGGAGTTAGACTGATTTTCCCAGCAAAGGATTTCATCCATTTTGTTGCTTTTACAGAATTAAGCTCCAGCTGTTTCTGCAATTACTCCTAGGAGAGAAAATCAGCTGGCAAAGAGTCAGCAACAACTGCACAAAACTGTGTACATTTATAAAGGAAATGAAGCCCTTAACAGAGCTGTGGAAACAGATACATTTGCAACACTTTGCAACAGGAGGTCCCTGAATGGGCTACTGTGTAAATGGAATAACCATTCAGGCAATTAAAGAAGATTAAATATGCACATTTCAGAAACACACCACTGACCTGGCTTTTGACGAATTAAACTATAAATGATCTGGTTAAAGCTATACTAAAGAATCTTTTATCAAAATCCCCTGGTCATTTTGAATAAAAGAGTTTTCAGGGATCCATCTGAAGGAGTAAACAGGTTTTTGGGGAACTGCAAAGACTTCATTTAGAAGGAATTACTGGTGACGTAGACTAGAGGCTTACACTTTGAGGTTAAGCTGCCCTTCATTTTCTCAGGAGCAGCCTTTAATTAAACGCAAATAATCACAAATTTCATATAGGAGATTGCTGTAATTTCACAAGTAATTACTATCTCATTTAAAAAGGAAAAGAAGAGTGCAGCACTGTTGGGTGGATGAGAACATGGTGGGAATCCAAAAGGAAAAGGCTCAAATCCCTGCTAGGGTGGGCCTACTTGAATCTGTTCCTCTTTTATAAATCTGCCTGTGCTCACCGCATTTTGCTGTTAACCAACCGGGTTGTCCCTTCATACCACTGCAATGGAGTGTGATCTCGCAGCTCTGTTGCTAGTCTGCAACAGTAAGACACATAAATTGGTGCTTTGAGACAGATGGCCGGTTCTTCACTGCCTGGCTCCTTGCATCTCATGTAGTAATTTAGACATACAGAATGGTAGCATTTTCCACCCCCTTTGGCCAGCTGTATATGACTATATAGCATGCAAAGAATAGGGTACAAATTTCTAAGACCTGAATCTTCTCTCTTTTATACAAGTGTAATTAAATGAAGTTATTCCCCATTTACACCATTCTGAGATCAGAATCTGGTCCCAGTTCTTCTCGCTCATCTTTCTTTGAGATCTCCAAAGCCCAGACAATGTTAAGTGGACTTCCTTAAATTCCATGCCATTCACTTAATACTGAGTTCACTGTACCCAGACAGAATGGGGCAGCAGAGCTGGAAGGGAAACAAGTTTTCCTGTCCCACAAGAATTTGAGATTTCAGAAAAATTTCCCATTCCGCATCAGGACAGAAAGTCAAAATCTCAAAAACTCTTGTAAAAAATAAAAACCAGGTCAACTGAAATGCTTCATTTTGATCATTTCTAAATGTTTTGTTTTCAACATTTAAAAAAAGTTTACTGTCGATTAATTTAAATTTCAAAACAAAAAATTTTTTCATCCCAAATGGAGGCCTATTACACCCAAACCCACTTCACACTCAACTCTTCCAGTCGACAGGCACTGCAGTCCTGTTGCAAATGGACAGTTTTTGCTTTTTCAATAGAGTTCTTTACAAGACGGCTCTGTACTTCCGGGCATAAATCATGGACACTCAGAGGGGGATGCTAATTGACCCAACCGGCATATTAGCCTTTAGGAAAACCACATAGAAAAGGTACTCTAGAACAACTAAATTCTGCATATAGCAATGCCTGTTAGGTGATTCATCGTAAAGATGAACAGGATATTGGGGGGGGGGGGGGGCAACAGAAAGCACCAGATAGACCAGAAGTATCAAAACAACAGAGATTATCAAAACTAACTATCCAGATGATCAATTCTGTTCAGCTGTTCTTCTATACATTTCTGAATTAAGTCATTTCTTATATCAGAAGGCAAGAATATGAGGAAAATCAGATTATACATTATTCACAGAACAAGCTCATTGCCAGCATTTTACCAATGCTATTCACCTTTGTAAGAATACCTTTTACGTGTTCTCTTAGATACAGATCTATGTCTACTTTGGACATTCTAGTCTGAAGATTGCCTTTTGTTGGCACTTGGAAGAATGCTAATGTGAAGTCTCTTATTTCTTAAGATGAGAGAGAAGTCCAGAACAAGACCCCAGAAGTTTGGCAAAGGGGAATTTGGAACTGAAAGTTCATGACTCATCCCTCTCTATAAAAATGGGCTGAACCAAGACTCCTCAAACTTTGGAGGAAATGAAATTTTGCATTCTTGGCCCATTTGTAGCAATGGTATTGATTCAAAGTGGCAAACTGTGGTCTTTCAGAACTGGCATAATGATTCCATACATTTTTCGTTTGCCCCCTCTTACATTCCCTTTCTCTCTTCCCCTACCCTTCTAATTACTTAGCTTACTGTCACACCTAGCAGCCCTAGTGACGGACCAGGACCCCATTGTGCTGGGCGCTGTACACACATAGAAAGCAAGATGGTTCCTTCCCTCCTTTCTTGTCCTTTGGCTTTGTGTTCTAGTGCTACCGTAGCATGTATCTCCTCCCCTTCTGATCAGGCTCCACTCAGCTCCTCGTCCCACTAAAGCGCAGCAGGGATTGGAGCGCCAAAGGATCTTCCTTACGTAGACAGGAGTACTCATCAGCCGGCACTCTCCGCCTGTAACTTGAGGGCACAGCACAGAGGAGGGCACCAATTAGAGGGAGCGGTACGAGGCCTGCATGTCAACGCTCCCACAGCACAAGAATTCATGTAAGGGAAGAATGAACAGGGCCCAAGAAATGGTCAATGTGCAGGATCCTTGCACTGTTCTGAAGGGGTGAAACGTAGGGCCAATGTTCAGGCCAGTTTAACCCTTGGCCTGTGTGACAGAGTGCGGGAGGGCTAGAACGTGAGCCAGCACTCTGGTCACTAGTAGTACTAACTAGCTTTCCCTGGCCTGGAGAGAGGTGTATCAGATTACCGGGCCAGACGGGGGCCAGTGAGTCAATGAGCCGATCAGCCCATTAACAGGGAAATGGTGTAAAAGGGCACAGGAAGGCATGCTCAGCGGTGGCGGGGAGAAGGAGAGAAACAGAAGGCTAGTAGACCCTCACAAAGGGAGTTCTCCGAGTAGGAACCTGAGGTGGTGCTAGCCCATTGGGGCTCTAAACAGGAATATTTTGTCCCCCCCAACACATAATAAAAAGCAAATAGGGGGCCCCTTGAGCTGCTTGGGGCTTCTGGCTCTGGTAGGGACACCTGAAGCCCCCCTCAACCCCACATCTTTTGGAGAAGGGATTAGAAAGTTGAGCTACAACATAAAGGTGTGAGGATACTGATATGTATTGGTGGAGGGATTAAAACACTATATCAACGAGATGGTGGTGTTTACAAACAAGGAGGTCTCAGATCAGTCTGTGTTCCTGAAGGAGGTGGGGGGTGACATGGCATACCGCCCCATCAGTGCCCCTCTGGTGAAAGTTGCAAAAAAGGATGACAGTCGTGATGGGGACACATCTCACTAGGAACCGTTCCTAGCTTATCAGTCCCCTTCATCTATTGCAGGACGTACGATAGTTATCAGAGAACAACAACTTTTAGTCACTGCTGACCCGGATGGAAATGAACTGGCGAGTCAGAGTCCCAATGCTCCATATCACATTACAAATCTCCTGTTCCTCCCCTCCCCTCCCACTCTATTTTTATCTCTGTTCTTGGAGAGACTAAACAAAGCAGTAATGTATTTTTAATGTGGTGATGTATTTCCTTGCTGTGTAGACGTTCAGGAACCTGGCTCTTCTAACTCAATAGCTGGGCCTAGACACCAGGTCTGCCAGAAGACGTGAAGTCTGTGCGCACGCACTGAACTGCAAGCACATGTTGAAAGCACCACGCGTTGCAGGCTTGTGATACAGTGCATTCTCTCATATGAAAATGTACTGAGTGGGGGCGGCATATCTGCCCTTGTAATCTGCTTGAAAGCACAGAAAAAAGGTCCACATATTTGATTGCTGGATCTCCTTTGTATTAGCTACCGTGCCCTTTACATCTCACCACTGGCATAATCTGCTCTATCATTAAACTGACCGTTTTCATTCAGTAGGTTGATCAATGCAGCTCCCATCACAAAATCTCCCTTTCTGTACACCACCCTCCCCTGGAGTGATGGCAGAGGAGTTTGGACTGCGTGGGAATTCCAGTGAATGAGAAATTTTTCTTTCAGTTTGAAACTTTTTAAAATTTAATTTGGGGAGTTAATTTTGGGATTAATAAATCTCAACTCTCTGAAGTCTGTGGACCTGAGTCTCTCTGGCCTTACACTTTGCCTTATTTATATCAGTGCTACCAAATCAAACAGGTAAGATTGTAATTGAGTGGCTGGAAGGAGCATAGTGCTTGTGAGTTGTGCTGATAATGTATAAACACAGATCTGGCTGGAGAGGTCCCTAATCTTTTCCTCTGAGGCCTGGTCTACACACAAAACTGCACCACTTTAACTAAAAGGAGTGATATTAAACCAATTTAGTTATGCGGGAGCAAGTCTGTGTGTGGACAATCCTTAATGGTTTTAGGAGTGTCTTAAATCACTCTAGTTTAAGCCTGTAATCGATTTAAACTGAAATGATTTAAGAAGCTCTTATACTGATTTAAGACCATCCACTCACAAAGTAGTACTTACGTAATTAAATCGGCAGCCTACCTGTATAAAGTCCAGAGAAGCTCCAGACAGAATGAGAAAGAGGCATTGACAGACAGCATAGAGGAATATGGACTGAAGGAGACTTGGCTTTTGATGTAGTCGTTAGTGAGGGTAAAATAAAGAAATCCTGTTAAATTAACAAACACAAATAACAATCAATCAAAAACCCCAACCCTTGTATGTTTAAAGATAAAACTGAATTCAGCCTAGTAGTAAGGTTCAAGGAGCTATTCAAATCAATGAGGTACTCTTCAGAAGATGGCAATTTAGCCCACAAAAGCAATAAAAAGAGCATAAACTATGGCAGGTGAAGTGTAAGAAGGAAATTAGGAGCCCGAACAGGAGATCTGAAGAGCAAATAGCCAAAGGCAAGAAAACAAACAAGAAGTAATTATCTAAGTATATTGGAAGTAAGAAGGCGGCAAGAGAATCACTGGACCATCAGGGATAAAGGGAACAATTGAGGAGGATAAGGACTCTGCTGACAAACTACATGATTTCTTTGCAGTAATCTTCACAAGAGAGGAAGTTGGGGAGATGCGAATCCCAGAAGACGGGCTTTTTTTTTTTTTTTTTTGGTAATAAAGATGAGGCAATGTCAGAGATTGAGGTGCCAAAAGAAACAGGTGAATTGAAGAGCAGCGGGTCACCATGACTGGATGGTATATGCCACAGGAATGGCAGAAACTCTGTGATAAAAAGGTTGAGCTACTAACAAAAATGTGCATTAAAATCACTTACTACATCAGATATCAGAGGATGTGGAAAAAGCTAATGTACTCAATGCTTTTTTTGCCTCTGTTTTCACTAACAAGGTCAGCTCCCAGACTGCTGCGCTGGGCATCACAGAATGGGGAAGAGATGGCCAGCCCTCTGTGGAGATAGAGGTGGTTAGGGACTATTTAGAAAAGCTGGACGTGCACAAGTCCATGGGGCCGGACGAGTTGCATCCGAGAGTGCTGAAGGAATTGGCGGCTGTGATTGCAGAGCCCTTGGCCATTATCTTTGAAAACTCGTGGCGAACGGGGGAAGTCCCGGATGACTGGAAAAAGGCTAATGTAGTGCCAATCTTTAAAAAAGGATCCTGGAGGATCCTGGGAACTACAGGCCAGTCAGCCTCACCTCAGTCCCTGGAAAAATCATGGAGCAGGTCCTCAAAGAATCAATCCTGAAGCACTTACATGAGAGGAAAGTGATCAGGAACAGTCAGCATGGATTCACCAAGGGAAGGTCATGCCTGACTAATCTAATCGCCTTTTATGATGAGATTACTGGTTCTGTGGATGAAGGGAAAGCAGTGGATGTATTGTTTCTTGACTTTAGCAAAGCTTTTGACACGGTCTCCCACAGTATTCTTGTCAGCAAGTTAAGGAAGTATGGGCTGGATGAATGCACTATAAGGTGGGTAGAAAGCTGGTTAGATTGTCAGGCTCAACGGGTAGTGATCAATGGCTCCATGTCTAGATGGCAGCCGGTGTCAAGTGGAGTGCCCCAGGGGTCGGTCCTGGGGCCGGTTTTGTTCAATATCTTCATAAATGATCTGGAGGATGGTGTGGATTGCACTCTCAGCAAATTTGCGGATGATACTAAACTGGGAGGAGTGGTAGATACGCTGGAGGGGAGGGATAGGATACAGAAGGACCTAGACAAATTGGAGGATTGGGCCAAAAGAAATCTGATGAGGTTCAATAAGGATAAGTGCAGGGTCCTACACTTAGGATGGAAGAATCCAATGCACCGCTACAGACTAGGGACCGAATGGCTAGGCAGCAGTTCTGCGGAAAAGGACCTAGGGGTGACAGTGGACGAGAAGCTGGATATAAGTCAGCAGTGTGCCCTTGTTGCCAAGAAGGCCAATGGCATTTTGGGATGTATAAGTAGGGGCATAGCGAGCAGATCGAGGGACGTGATCGTTCCCCTCTATTCGACACTGGTGAGGCCTCATCTGGAGTACTGTGTCCAGTTTTGGGCCCCACACTACAAGAAGGATGTGGATAAATTGGAGAGAGTCCAGCGAAGGGCAACAAAAATGATTAGGGGTCTAGAGCACATGACTTATGAGGAGAGGCTGAGGGAGCTGGGATTGTTTAGTCTGCAGAAGAGAAGAATGAGGGGGGATTTGATAGCTGCTTTCAACTACCTGAAAGGGGGTTCCAAAGAGGATGGCTCTAGACTGTTCTCAATGGTAGCAGATGACAGAACGAGGAGTAATGGTCTCAAGTTGCAATGGGGGAGGTTTAGATTGGATATTAGGAAAAACTTTTTCACTAAGAGGGTGGTGAAACACTGGAATGCGTTACCTAGGGAGGTGGTAGAATCTCCTTCCTTAGAGGTTTTTAAGGTCAGGCTTGACAAAGCCCTGGCTGGGATGATTTAACTGGGAATTGGTCCTGCTTCGAGCAGGGGGTTGGACTAGATGACCTTCTGGGGTCCCTTCCAACCCTGATATTCTATGATTCTATGATTCTATGATACCAAATGACTAGAGGCTAACAAGTATTGTATTTACCCTTAAAAAGACTCTAGAGGTGAGCCTCTTTTTCATACAGGGTACAACAAGGAGATTTGATCTCTGATAACAGGAAAAAAACCTATTTGAGCATAAGCTTTCGTGAGCTACAGCTCACTTCGTCGGAAAGCTTATGCTCAAATAAATTTGTTAGTCTCTAAGGTGCCACAAGTCCTCCTTTTCTTTTTGCGGATACAGACTAACACGGTTGCTACTCTGAAACCAGGAAAAAAACCATTTCTCATTCTACCAGGGAGTAAATGAAAACTTGGTGTGCAGAATTCAAAGGAAAAATCCATGGGGTGAAATCCTGAAAAAACTCTCATTGACTTCAATGAGACTCTATTGTTGTATAGAACTAGAGTAGAGTTTCATGGGACTCTATTGTTGTATAGAACTAGAGTAGGGGTTCTCAGACGTCACTGCACCGCAACACCTTTCTGACAACCCCCTTCTACTACATCACCCCGGGAGGAGTGTGGAGACTGAGCCCCACTGCCCTGGGTGGGGGGAGAGGGAGCCACAGCCCGGGCACTGCCACCCCAGGGCCGGGGTGGAGCTCGGGCTTCAGCTTCAGTCCTGGGTCCCTGTCTAATGCTGGCCCTGGCGACCCCCTTAAAATGGGGTCCCGACCCACAGTCTGAGAACCACTGCACTAGAGAATCATACATTGCATTGTAGTCATGGTTGGAGCCTTATAAGATTTGGGCCTTTACATCTAGAGAAGCAGTTCTGTAGAACCTGGAGAGAGGTGAACTTGAAACAAGGTGAAATATACGAAGTGCCTGAGTCAAGTAGAAAAGCTCAAAAAATGTATTACTCATCTTATAAAAAGAACAAAATGAATTAAGAGGGGGAAAATGTACAATTTTTGTGAGAGAGGGAGAAACGTGGCCCCTGCGGCAATAAAGCTGATGCAACTTTAAATCTAATTCCAAACCTAACCACTTTTAGCTGATTGATTACAGGAGCTCTAAAATATAGAGGGAGAACTTTAAGCCGCAAGGCTGAGTATTTTTGCTTCTAATGCTGGCAGAGCAAAATATCTTCTTACCTCTTGGGAGACCCCAGAGAAACCAGTGACAAGGGAGCCCAGACTGTATGATCACATTTTATTCAGAAGAATTTTTTAACAAAAAAAAAATAATTAAAACAAACCCTATTACTTTAAACCATTAAGAAGAGAAGCCCACCTATTAGCTGAGATGAGTTTTCCTGACTCTAATCCATCTTCACTGCTGTGTTATTACTCTACTGTTTTCATGTAATTAAAATGTGGCAGGTACTTTACACACCAGGGGGACTAATTGCATTAAAATAACTCTTTATAACCAACTTTACAAAGCTCATCTTTTTAATGGTCTTTTAATAAAGAAATCAAGACAGTACTACTACTTAGCCTTTATATCGCATATAGCAGCAACGTTTAGCCTCTTTAAGTTAAAAGAAAAGGAGGACTTGTGGCACCTTAGAGACTAACAAATTTATTTGAGCATGAGCTTTTGTGAGCTACAGCTTATGCTCAAATAAATTGGTTAGTCTCTAAGGTGCCACAAGTCCTCCTTTTCTTTTTGCGAATTCAGACTAACACGGCTGCTACTCTGAAACCTCTTTAAGTTGTTAACAATTCACTTGCAATATTTAAATATACATTTTCAGCTTTATATGAGACTTAATTTATTTAAACAAAAAACATAACAGATGCGTTGGTTTGTTCCTCTGCAATGTTTAATGTTAAGAGATACCAGAAGCTGGTATTAAAGACCCCAAATCCTACAAATCCTTGAGGGCACAGGAAGGAGAATGGGGAGTTTCTGTGAGCTATGATTAGGGTAAATCTCTGACTGACAGGGGTTAGCAAGAATCTTTTGTATGGGCAGATTACTTCAATTTCCTACAGCAGGATTCTTTTAAGGTCAGGCTTGACCAAGCCCTGGCTGGGATGATTTAGTTGGGGATTGGTCCTGCTTTGAGCAGGGGGTTGGACTAGATGACCTCCTGAGGTCCCTTCCAACCCTGATATTCTATGATTCTATGATTCTAGTCACTATTGGAGATAGGTTATGGAACTAGATGGACCACTAGTCTGATGCAGTCTGGCAATTCCTTTGTTCCATTTCCCAGAAGGTGAACACAGGATGTAACACGGCAGGTATGGATTTGCAGAAATCAGGTCAGCCTGGACTTGCAGAAATCTCCACACAACACTCGCAACTCCCTCTCTGCTCTTTGCATGCAACAACGTCACACCCTCCTGTGCCAGGGGGAATTGGAGCCAGGGTGTGGATGGAGCGTTAACGTGGCCAGGGAACCTAATCTCCCTATATTTTGGGTTCTCCTACCCATGTGGATGAGAGATGCTGGCACACATCCGTTTGGAAGGAGACACTGGCTTTACCCTGTGGTGCTGATTTGAGGGACCAGTGGAAGTTGGAAGTTACAAAATAGTTTCCTTGTAAATGATTTTATAGATGACTTTGGAACAAATATATGTATTATGATAGTGTCTAGTGGCCTCAATCTGGGATCAGGTTGATTTACACAAATATGACAAGATTTACACAAATATGACAAGACAGCCCCTAACCAAAGAGCTTACAATCTACAAATATGATGAAATAACTGACTGAGGCTATAACAAATAGGAACACAGGGGGAGCATAAGCAAGCAGTGAGCCAATCCTGATTAGCTTTATGAGCAGAAGTGCAGTTTGACATTTGGCATTTAATGCAGCTTATTGGCCATTACTCTCTTATCAGCTCTATTTAGCTGTCTTGCTGTTATCCAAGAGTCTCCACAGATGGGCCCCATGGGCAATGTTTTAAACTGTTACATTATTTGTAATAAAAGGCATCTGATTCTAGCCTTGTGGAAGGTGGCCAATGGTTTGTCATTCCTCATTCTATGAGCCTACCTGGCCTCATGTTATTTGAAATTAGGAACCTGTTTTCTTGTGTGCTTAAATAAGTACATCTTTTATTGTTATATTTGAAAATTTATACAACAAAACACTATTTAAAGATGGTCTAAATTCATTACAGTAATTGTCAAAACACAGGTCCTTAGCATCTAACTACCAAGCATATATGTACATAGCTATGTGTGTATTCATTAAAGGTAGTTAACAGCAAGGTCCATTGTTAAGAATTACCTTATTAGACATTATGAAAAGCGGAACTCAAATAGGAACTTGGGCTACACTCCTGCAATTGGAGCTCCAAGAATGAATCTTTGCAGAGCCCACTGACATCACGCAGCTCTGCACAGGCATAAGAATACGTGCCCATTGGACACCATGGGTCTGATTATCCTCTGCTTTGCATCTGGTGCAGCCATTCATTGCTGTGCAAACCAGGTGTCAAAACTTACGCACAGGCGTGAATGACTTCCCCAGATGCAAGGCCATGGAAAACAGGCCCCGCGTGAACATGGAATTGCTGTTTAAATCAGTCTGCAAAAAGAGAAGTGCAGATATTTCGTTTCTGTTTTAAACCTTCGAACATTTAACCTTACAAAATACCAAATTACATGAGTTAAGCACTCTTTATTCAATAGCACTAGTGTTCAAATGTCCCGCAGCTAAGACTTGGATTTTATAAAGGGCTGCGTTGAGAAGCATGCCTCTGCAAGCCATGAATGGGGGGAAAGGAGTAGGTGGGATTAAAGAAGTGCAAAAGGTATTTCACTTGATTTGGTGCAAATGGAGTAGATTGTTATCTCCATAAGAACAGCTCTGCTTTGGGAAGGGGTTCCCCCCCTCCCTTCCCCACTCTCCATTATCAGCATTCATTACACCCCTGAGGTTTCTCCAGCAGAAGGTTTGCTGTGCAATGAACAGACCTGCTGGATATAATGTGCACTCATTGTATTGCAAGGACTTCCCTGTGGAGCTCAGGTCACTGGAGCTCTATGGGGAGAGCTGCGGGGTGAGAAGGGGACGCCAGGTGAAGTGTGGCCTCCATGAGGAGGGCTCTTAGGCAAATATCCCGCTCCTTCTGGGTCCTTGGCCTGAAATTCTTTCAGATTTTGCACTTTTCTTTTGTGTGTGACTCCCCCAAACACTTTAGGCAAATGCTATGAGGCTCACTAACTGACATAGGCTTACCACAAGTGTAGCACGGTTTGAAGCCCGGTGACCGGGCCATGCCCCACCCTGGGGCAAAGTCCCTGCTGGGACTCTAACAAACTAGTAACTTCTCACACCTAACAAAAAGAAAAGGAGGACTTGTGGCACCTTAGAGACTAACCAATTTATTTGAGCATAAGCTTTCGTGAGCTACAGCTCACTTCATCAGATGCAACAAATTTATTTGAGCATAAGCTTTCGTGAGCTACAGCTCACTTCATCGGATGCATCCGATGCATGCATAAACCTAGGCATGCATAAACCTAGAATGGAATCAACATGAGCAAGCTCTCGAAGAACAACTTTCTCCTACTTCTGGAAGGGCTGGCTGGCAGCCTGCCAAAGGGATGTCCCTCCTCCCTGCAGGTAGCTCAGACCTGTCAGGCTCTGTGGCTAACGTCCTGCCTAAATTGTTTTGCCTCCCTAGAATGACCCTCACCTCCTTGTACCAGAGCAGGGGAAAATTAAGGCTTTTGCCTATCTGCAGCCACTAGCTGGAGAATTTTACTCCATTCATTATTTAAAAATTAAAATTGACCCTAAATATATTTAATGCAGAGATCCTTAAAGGGGTTTTCCGAAAAGGAGGACTTCCCATCAGGGGCAACTCAGATGCAGCTCCGCCCTCCGACACACACAGCTTGTAATGCTCTGCAACGCAGTGGTGCAGAGCCCTAGGAAGTGCAGTGGCTGCAGGAGCCTGGACCCACCACGTCTGTTTGTTCCTTGTCTGTTTTCAGTGCTGTCTCCTTGGCTTCACCCGACTCTCTCTGTTCCAGGATCAGGACACAACACCAGGCAGAGCCAGAACTTCCCTCAGCAACCCATCCACGTGAATCTGCCAGGTCCCTACCAAACCAGCAGGGACAGCCATGCCAGCTGCTTTAATGCCTCATTGCCATCAGGTTCAGCTGTCCTCTCCCACAGGTGCTTCTCACCAGCTCCAGTCTGGAGCAAGAGCTGTTCACCGTGGAAGTCAGAGAGCTGGTCTGCCCCGGCTTGGGGACACCAACACCTATCAAAAGAGCTTGCAGGCAGAAGGATTAAGTTCTCCCTCAGGGAAACTCTGAGAATTCCTTTGCAGTGTTAAAAGCTTCTGCCACAGCAATGTCTTTCTCAGGGGCCAGCCTTGCTCAGATCAATATCCTCATTCACTGCCTACCAGCCAAAGGCCAAAAAACCTCCTCCCCACTCAGCAGTGCTTCTTCCTTTGCTGCAGATGACAAATCTCCTCCTTCAACACAGAGTTTTGTCTTTACAAGAGAAACACATCATCCTTTTGGGGACTGCAGACATGCCATTATCATTCTGCATTCAGCGGTGAGAACTGGAACAGGTACACCAGAGGAGAAAGATCCAGGCAGGACTTCAAACCTCCATCTCTAAAACAAATGTCCTGACTTCTAGCAACCTTCATGGAACTTGGAGGGAAGATCATGGGTTGCAGAAGGGAAATGTCTGGAAAAGACACCAGGCATTCTGTGCATCATGCATATGACAAGGAGGGGGTGGGGATAAACTGCAGTTTGAGCAGTTTCATACATAATTGATTTAATAGTGAGCCAGTTTAATTTAATAAGAATGGAATCCTCTCATGTTATTACCCAGCACTTGGCACATGAAACATGACTCACTGGCCCCACCCATTCATAGACTAGGAGAAAAAGAGCGTGGGAGGGGAGAGGAAAGGACTCCAAAAATGTGTGTGTTTCTGGACCAGACCCATCTCGGACAGTTGGGTCACAGAACTGATTCTATACGGCTACCTAATAGTAGTGAACTCTTTCCTCAGGGACTGATTCATTCACTCCGGGTCACACACACCTATCTGGGGCTGCAATGCTTGGGAGCAAAAGTAAAAATTGAAATACTGTGCTCACTGAAACACAGCATTCCCCTGGGTTTTGTGGCTTTGTGTCTGTGACACAGTTTGGATATTGGTGTACATGTGCATTTCATTTCACGGCATGATTCAAACTTATCTCCTTATACCTGAGCATAGGTTTTACAAACCCCAACCAAACAGTTCCCCTTTCGGGCTTCAGGATTTATAGCCTGTATTATCATCAACACAGACTGTTCACTGCCTAATAAACTTACATGTTATGAAAATGAATGAATTAAATACCTATTGGAATCTATTGTACCCTGGGACTGGTACAAAACCAGTGTCACAGAGTGGCTGGCCTTTTAAGAGGAGTTGGGCCTAGCCCTACCTCTGACCAATTCACTGATGCTGTAAGGCCAGGGATCCGGTGATAGCTTGAAGATCACCTCTTCTTCATACAAGCCAGCAGGTAGCTCAGTTGAGCTGGAGAGCTGTAGGCAGGCTCCTGCAAGAGTCCCTGGGTCAGGAGGAAGAACCCAGTTTACATATCAAGCAGATGCCCAGCAGAGTACAATCAAGAAGAAAGTAGAGGCTCGCCTAGACTCACAGACAGAGGGCCTGTGGAACATAATCCTGCAGGGCATAGATAGGCCCCTGCAGAAGACCCTGGCCAGGGAAAAAGGATACGACTGATATGTTGAACTGATGTTATTTTGCAGAAATAAAGCTGAGTCTCTGAAGACAACGGGACTGAAATCCAGTGGCTGGCGAGTGTTCTTTGGTGCACAGTCCGGTGAGTTAGAACACTGGCTTACAACCAGGTATTAATAGCTGGGATAAGAGCAGTTTTCCAACACTGCAGCAAAATTCATGTCCCAGCAGCTATTTTCTAAAATGTATTACTATAAGAAGACACAAGTTTTACTTAATAATGGCACTAATCCCATCAAAGTAAACAACTGGTTTGGTAAAGCTTTAATCACTCCTAGGTTTGGCTCACCCCTTAGTTAACTGTGGGTAATAGCTAATTTCTTCTAGATTATTGCTTTAAAATGTTTTGCTCCCAAAGCACACATGCAGTACGTAGGCATTGCCATTTACTGTACATCTTGAAAGTGCAATTGTTAGAGAATACGAGCGCGACAAATTATAATGGCATAGTAGTTAGTCTGTTGGATACAATAAATTTACTCAGCCTCTCACTGACTGTCAAAGAGATAACGTAGGTTAGGGCTGATCAGAGCTTGGACAGAATCAAGTGAAGAAAGGGGAAAAAGAAAGATGAGATTCTTCAAAAGTGCTACTCACATCAGGACCCACAGATCTAAGAAACTGACCAGGTGGAATCTGATCTTGCCAGCTCTCCCATGAGATAGCTCTGTGGTTACATTTTCAAAGTTAGCTCCTCCTAAAGACCTTGATGCTCCTAATCAATTTCCACCTGATCAGCTTGACAAAGTTCTCCCTTCCTCAAGAAGTAATCCTATCGTTATTACTCTGCTCAGCTCACTTATCAACTGGAGTACGGCAAGTGGCTTTATAACAGAACTTCCTGATATGTGGATTTAGTGTGTCATGGTGCGATGTTTCACTGTATGCTGACTTTTAGTCTATTTCCATGTGTACTGTAGGTGAAACTCACTCCCATGCAGAGGGCCCACTAAAGGTCTATGCACAAGTTAACTCCTCACAAAAGAGCGTAAATAGAACTGGCTCCAGAGGGTGAAATGGATCCCTGCGTAGTAGATCTCCCATTAAGTTTGACAGGAGTTTATCCATTGAACTTTGTGGGAGATGGATTGGGCCCTATATCTGGGTCCCAGTCAGCAGGTAACTCCTGCTTAACGTATTAACAGGAGAACCAGATGGAAACTCCTGCATCCAGAGGAACAGACGACACTCTACTAATTTCATCTAAATAAGATATGCAATATGGCCAGCTCTTATTTTCTCAGAAGTTACACAATTTTTTGGTGTTTTTCATAAAGCCTCAGTTTCTGGAGACGTAATTACGTTCGAATCACATCTTTCATTAAAAAAAAAAAAAGCTTCTAGCGCTCAGGAAGAAAAGCTGAAAAATGTGAAGCAAAAAGGCTCAGAAACAGAGACAAATAACAAGTAAAAACCATCCCAAATCTATCATGTTTTCAAATATGATTTTTCAGCCAATTTCATTATTTTGGGGGGCCTAACACATGCTTTTTGAATGCCTAGGCTTGATAAAACTGCATACAGCCTTGAGAATCCCTCTCCAGGAGATGAAGTAGATTACTGAGGACCTTCACACTTGGCCCATAATGTGTTCCTTGGGAACCCAAACACCATTAAGCTGTATCTTATCTATGATGCCTGAAAGAAATTCTACTGGCCTCCCCAAATATTCACTCCCCGTTTTGGCAACCCCTACTTACAATTGTGAAGTTCATAACCTTGAGAATCCAGATGGTCATGGCAAGGTTCACCAGGATTAAAATCATTAGGAGTAGCACAAAGAAATAGAGGCATCTCTTCCTCCAGCCGTAAATCCCCACTTTGTATACCTGTGGGCCTTCCGAGCTCTGCATGGCGCTCCTGTGTGCATACTGTTCCTGGGGCATCTGAAACAAGCACAGAAAAATAAGTATGACCGTTATGCTGCAGGACGAATCAGATGGTGAGAAATGTCTTGTGAGAATGACTTGTCTTGGGACATGGATCTATGCTGATCAGAGCATTTTTAAATTCAGAAATTACCAGCTGGACAGTGCCTCTCCCTGTGGCTTGTTTCTGTGTTGTTCCTTTCACAGCTCATTTTATATACATCATAATACAGTTTTTATAGAAGCGCATACTGTGTGATGCACACTCCCATCGAGACCACTCTCCAGTGACTCTCTTAGCAGCTCCGTTTTTTGCAAGGCAGGCACTCCGGGCCCTCTCAAAATCCGGAGAGTAACATTTTTGCATGCGCTTGGTAAAAGAAGTCGAGTTCAGCAGTTTGGTTTGAAGATGCAATATTACTTCTCAGAGGCTTTCATTAAAAAAAAATCATCTCAAACAGAATTATTCTTGGTGGCCAAGAAAAAGGAGAAGGGGGAGGCGTTTGGCTTCTTGATTTCTCCCTGCTCCCCACCCCTTGCACCAGGGAAACTTAAAATGTGAAGTTCTCCAGCTGCGCATCCCCAATCAAATTACTGCTGAAAGATTTACATCGAACGGAGGTTTCTGCTATTGCTGGCTCTGCCACTTACACTTGCTTTGCCGAACAGGGATGCACTGGCTGTTTGTGGCAGCGCACTGGGAAAGCCATGCAAGGGTCTTGGAGATAAATGAGAGGAAAGGAAGTGGGTGTAGTTACTAAAGTGTCTCAGAACACCAGCTTTGTGGTGTTCCTGCAAAACGCACAGATTTTTTGATTCCACCACCAGGAGCTTGGTTGCGCAACCCTTAGTTTCTTACCCGTGCAAAACTCTCCCGTGGACTTCCATGGGACTTCTAGCATGAGTAAAGGCTCCCATTTGTACAGGGTGCACAATTATGGTCACAGGATTAGAATGTAGCATATATGCCACAATCCTGAGCAGGGAGCCATGCAGGTCTGCACCCCTTCAGCAGGAGCACCAAAGAGTTTATGCTTGCCTGAGGCATGATCTCTTTGGTGCTTTCCTGGGCACAGAGGGGGTGGGCAATGTTGCATTAGCCATTGCCAGCTCCGACACGCTGGCTTCCTGTGCCCCTTTGCACCTTCTTTCTGGCATCTTGCTCCCAAGAGAAGAAGGAGCGACCTCTGCTCTTCCAAATCACGGAGGTTGCACAGGGACTGCTGCTGTAGGAGGTGCTAGCAAGAGCCCTTCAGGTGTAAGAGAACGCACGTGAGTGTGTGCACGCACGCTCCTTGTACACCCCTTCTCCCCTGTGCACACATTATAACGGTTGTCACACTCTGGCCCTTAACGTCCTAACCACAGTGGGAGCACTGCCTGCTGAACTAAACTACTGCTGGACAAAAGTTTCCTGAATTGTTTTGCAACCATTTCATAGGATTTCCCCAGGGAACTGCTTCTTATGTTTGCAGGCCTGCAGGCACATGCTGAAGACCACAGAATCATGGAAATGTCAGAATGGAAAGGACCTCAACAGGTCCACTCCCCTGCACTGAGGCAGGACTAAGGATTATCTAAACCATCCCTGGATAACTGAAAATTCCTAACACCAAGTTGTTGGCTGAATGTTTTGCAATTAGCCTGCTAGAGACAGACTAAGAGGATACCGGGAGCTCTCTGGAGCTACAGACTCAAGGTCACTGCCTCCTTGCTCGCTACTTCTTCCGTCAGTCTTTGTTTTACATGAATTACAAAAGGTGCAACAGAGAGGATGAAGTGACATAAGTCCTCCTCCATACAAGATGGTGAGAACAAAAACCTAATGGAAATGAGAAGTCATTTGGTAGCAGCATCTTTATTACCACTATTAGGGTATTTGCTGGCTTTTCGGAGGGGCTTTGGCTGACAGCTTTTGTATTCCCAGGGCCAGATTGTGTTATTAAGACATAGTTCCTGGGGAGGTACCGGTGCAGAGCCCACCATGAGTCCCTGTGGGGCAAATTCCTCCTTCGTGTAACTCCATTTGCTTCAGGGCTGAAGTTCATGGTGCATCTTTGGCAACGGAACAGCTCATTGCTGTAAAGCTGGAGCTATCTGGCCATTTTGTGCTCTCCTTCACAGCACAGGACACAGGTGATGGCAATGCTAGGAGGGAGTCTGAAAGGGTCTAGTTTAGGAATCGCTGCCACTCTCTGGCCTTTGTGCCAACTTTTGGTATCGTGTGCGTGCTGGGATGGGAAACAGGACGGCTAAATAGTAGCTTTTCATGCACAGAGCGAGGGATCAGCAGGCTTTCCCTCCTCCTTCATTACACCTCACACCTAGGCTCTGAGTCACTATACTCATCCAGTTTGTACCCCTCCAACTCATACCAATGACAGGTTCAGCCCCTGGCTCTGGTAAGGTGGCTTAGCGTCTGTACTGCCAACTCAAGCATTCAAAATTCATGAGTCGGGCCCCCAAAAAGGTGAGATTGGTTTAAAAATCACAAGATTTTGAAAATAATAAATATTGGCCGGGGGGTGGGGGGGTTATTTGCCTTCTAGTTTTTAAGCTGAGAGTACACTTGGGTCACATTTTCAAACTTTTCTCCACAACCTGGAGGGCTAGACATTTGCTTAAAAAAAAACACCAATGAGAGCTGATTCTCAAGTAATAACATGGCTCCAGGAGGTGGGGCTTTATGTAAAACACCAACTATCACAAGACTCAACCAGGCAACACAGTATAATCTCCTCTGCCTACCTTTGAGCCCTGCTCAGCGGCAAGATTTAATTTACTATCTTTCAGACACGAGGGACTGTATTTCCTTGCAAAACTAAGCCTAGAATCATGTGAGGTGCAGAAATGTCAGTCAGTAAAAATAGCCATTCCCTGGCAGTGATATCTAAGAGCAATCCAGAAGCTGGAATCTATGTCTCTAGAAGGTAGATAAACCCAGAGACAAAGGGTCTGTGATTTCCCTTGCAAAAATACCCTTAAATATAGTGTGAGGAGCCCCCTCCTGCACCCCAAACCCCTCATCCCCAGCCCCATATCAGAGCCCTCCCCCCCCGCACCCTGAACCCCTCATTTCTGGCCCCACCCTGGAACCTGCACCCCTAGCCCAGAGCCCGTACCTCCTCTGACACCCCAACCCCCGCCTCAGCCCAGAGCCCCCCCATACTCCGAACCCGTCGGCTTCACCCCAGAGCCCGGAGCCCCCTCCTGCACCCCAAACCCCTCATCCCTGGCCCCACTTCAGAGGCCGCACCCCCAGCCGGAGCCCTCACCCCCTCCCGCACTCCCACTCCCTGAGCCAGCCTGGTGAAAATGAGCAACTGAGGAAGGGTGAGGAGAGAGAGCGACAGAGGGGGATGGAGTGAGTGGGGGGCGGGGCCTTGGAGAAGGGATGGGGCATGGGCGGGGCCTCGGCAGAGGGACAGGGCAGGGGTGTTCGGTTTTCTGAGAATAGAAAGTTGGGAACCCTAAACAGGGTATCCTGGAAAGCACACACTAAATGCAACCTCTCTCTCCCTTGGAAACACTGAACTGTCTCTCTAACCTATCGAATCATGCTGCAGGCTCAGCCAGTCAATGAACCAAATACAAGTACCATATGACTTCAACACTTGACTTCAATACAGCTCCAGACTCTCTGTACATTGCAAAAAAGTTTCCTCCTTTTTTTTTTTTTTTTGCTTTGATTCAGAGAGTGGGGAATATGTCACGTCCAGCTTAGGTAAACGTGCAGACACCAAAAGATTTCTATGGGAACAGCACATAGCAACAGGAACAGGCTGATTTTGAGTGTTTCTGTGGTTCACATCAAACCTTTTGTGCAGCTCTCTTCTAAACAGTGATGTATCATGTACAGTACTGCAGCATGCATGTGGCCACTGAAGTACTAAAAAAACCCTAGATTTATAACAAGAACATAACATAGGATTCATAGAGAAGGAATATACTGCACTGACAACAAAATAAAATGTTCAGATTGTCCTTTATCTAGAGGAAAAGAAATACTGGTGGGCTTACAGTGCTGAGGGATATTAACAAATGAGTAGAATAAAAAGCTTTGCAAGGCAACTGCAAAAGCAGCAAGAGGCATCTGCTATCAATATTCTAACTCTATGTGGGAGAGAGAAATATGCTAGTTATAGTTTACATCTTGGCAATTTCTCCCAACTTAAACATGAAGCCGCAAGCTAAGCACCGCAAGAGACAGTATTATCTGGGAAGAGTGTTTTGTTTTGCAAGGATTCTTCCTTTATAAATACATAATACTGATTTGTAAAGGAAAATTCGGAGGAGGGTTTATTTGTTGAGCTTTTAGGGTTTTTTTGGTTTTTGTTTCGAGAAAGGATAGGCATGCCTAGTGTTTGTACGTTAGTGTGTAAAAAAATAATATTCTAACAGAAGTGGCAAAAATAGAGAAGTAACATACCCACTGAATATGTCAGCATTAAAGTGCCCCACCTTTCCACACGTTGGGTTTCAAGACACTTCCGTGGAGTATCAGACAATCATTGCCACACTTACAACCCTGCTTAAAATACAGAACTGCAGTGGTTGCTCTTTACAACTTTTCGGTTTTGCCTCAGACAGCCTTACCCCCAATATCAGCTGTATACCCTAGAGACTCCTTATACCAGATTATATACCTCAAATAGGGCCTGATCTAAAGTCCATTGAAGCCATGGGAGCTTTTCCCCTGACTTAATGGGCTGAAGATCAGGCCCAGAATGAGACAGCTTTATTTACTTCTCAGGGTAAGTCTACACTACAAGCTAGGGGTCTGATCCTGCAGCTCATGTATGCATACTCGCATCAGCTCTCATCTCTATTTACACTTGTGCTGGCTTGCTGATAGCTAGCGAGAGGATGCACACAAGAGCAGGGGATAGACATACTTTTAAAGGCCCCTGGGAGAGTTCCACACAGATTGCTCCCTGCAAGTTTTTGCAGCAAGGCCTTGGTATCTGCAGAGGCCTTTGTAACAGTTGTTATGGGCTGAGGATTGCCGAAGGCAGACTCGGCCGAAAGGGATCGCAAATAAAAAAATAAATAGAAACCACTTTCTATAAATCACACCATGTCTCATTAGTTACAGTCTCACATGCGCCTTCTCGCTTTTATCAAGCCCAGCTTGCGTGGAAATAGCAGATTGCTGATTTCCTGTTTCATGCAGCTGGAGCTAGTCTTGCTCTGGCTGCAGTATCTGCATTATCAATTTATTGAACAGGAGTTGTTTTATCTTTACAGGGAAGGATTTTAAAAAAAAAATCTAATAAGCACACATTTCCGTTGGAAACCCCAGTGTCATCAGATTTCCTGCAGATTTACAGGCGGGGAAAGCTGTGTTGGCTAAATCGGGGCTCAGAATGGAGTGAGTCCCAGGAGGAGGAATCAATGCCATTCCTGTGCCAGGGGGGTTTTCTTTTATCAGTGCCTAAATGATTAATGTTTTGCACCAAAATGATTTCAAACTGAAAGGAAATACACTGAGGGCAGGGGAGTTCTGCCTCCATGGGGAGGCCTGCATCTTTTGTCACTGCAATCTCACCAGCCTTCTTGGAAACGACCTGCTCCGATACTGACCCACTCATCTGTTCAGAGCTGTAAAGAGCTGCTTGCTGAAGTGAAGAACTGAGGCAGAAGCAGCTTCTCCTCTAATTTACTATAGTAACATCATTCTACAACACGGGCCAAACTAGACTGCTCGGGGTTTAAGCCCAAAATGGGCGTCAGTTAAACACTGCCAAATAAGTGTTACGTTATTTTGTGTCCATATATGGGATGGATCCAGAAGGGACTATACAATCTCCACAGAGCTGACTGCAAAGATTGCTTAAGTTATCCTCATGCAGGAGGGATGGCAGATGAGCTAGAGCAGTGGCTCTCAACCTTTCCAGACAACTGTCTGTTCTCGGTGTTCTTAAATATCACTGTCTGTGATAAAAGGTGCCGACCGTCTTAGACCCCACACTCATTTGCAAGAAGGGCTCCTGATCTGGAACTCCATGGGATTTGAGAGAGGCAGCATTTTTCCCTGCAATTTCCCTGTGACGATCGAAGTGGGCAAAACAGCCATTTGAGCTTACACATTGTTGTTTGTTCGCACAAAACAAATGCATATGAATCAGAGGCTGGAGCTACAAAACTGGCTCAATACTTTTGCAGGGTATTTATGTATTTGACTGAGTTTGCATGAGTTAGTGGACTGATCAAGGATCTTTTAAATTCTAATCCCCAGTAGTTCTACTGATTTACAGAATGGGCTTGGGCATAGGGACAAGGGAACTGCTATCCCAAAGACCATTATCAGAGGAAGGTGGAAAAATCCCCATAATAGATAGTTATTGCATAAATGGCCATAGAGGAAGTTCCCTTCTAACCCCAGACAACTAATGGCGGGTTTATATCCTGAAGCATGAGGATTTATACCTCTTTTATAGCTGAACCTGTTTTATGTAACTATGGATGTTCTAATTATCTATACAAATGTATAATCACTTTTTTTCACTTCTCGATTCCTTTTCCCGTTTACACGGGGTCAGAGCTGCCCACGATTCTTTGCCACTCTTTCCTGCCCATGGCCCTGGTTTATAGGTCTTGGAGTTCCCGTACTTTTCTCTTCAAACTTCTCTTGGTAGAGTCTTTCCATCATATCCTCAGTCTTCTATGAAGACTGATGAAGTGGGCTGTAGCCCACGTATGCTCAAATAAATCTGTTAGTCTCTAAGGTGCCACAAGTACTCCTGTTCTTTTTTCAGTCTTCTATGTCCTTTCTTTTGATCCTTTTCCTCCCATGCTTTCTTTGCTGGCCATTCTTCTCCCATTTTTATCAAATGTCCAACTCACCTTAAACGTGTGCTCTCCAGTCTATTACTGGGAGTCCCAAGTTCATCTTCCCTCTAATTTCTCCCATGCATACTCTGTTTAACCTCTACCTGCCTGCCAATCACCTCAATATATTATTTGCTACTACCTGTATCTTCTTTTCTTCCATGTCTCTATGATCCACCATTTCCAAACCATACAGCAGGCAGGGACAAACACCCGCAGCACCCATATAAACATCTAATCCTTTTTTAAAAATCTTGCTTTGATATCTTGTGGCAGTGAGTTCCACAGGTCAGTCATGCATTGTATGAAAACAGGACCTCCACTCCTTCCCCTTTACGCCACTGCTGCATTCAAACACAGTGACTCATCCAGGCATGTGTGTCTTACGGTCGGAGGAAGTTTATTGTCTGACCTAACAAAGTCGTAAGCAACTTGCACAGGGAGCAAACTATGGCATCAAACCACATTCTTTACCTGTGTGAAAGCATGTGGTTACATTCCTGTACACAACTACTTCCTTCTTGTTTTCTCCAGGTGATACCTGTCATAATGCAAACTGTACACAAGTGCAGGTTTAGTTAATTTCCTACAGCTGCAAGTGCTGTACCATGATCAGTGGAAATGGAGTCAGAGGGGCCGTGTTTGCTGGAGTGACTGTTATCGAGGGACACCAGCAGAATAGGAAATGTGGGGAGTGACTCTGGAAGCAACTCAGCCACAGCGAAGGAGCCATGCACAGGGTTTAATAAAGTTCCACTTGTTCAACCTAACCTGCATTCAGCTTCACTCTTTGTGAATGAAACAGGTGCCCCAAGAAAAGCCGTGAGCCCAGGATGAGTCACAACAGAGCAGTTTCAAAGCTGTTCTCTTTTTCCCCACAAGCATTTCATGGATTTTCGCACAGACAAAAAAATACAGTTCCAAACACTCTGGATCAAATGCCTCTCAGGTGTAATTCCAGCAAAGCTGCTCAAAGAACTTAAACGGATGAATTTGGTACATTTGCCACAACAGAACTATGCACTGGCAAAAGATATTCCATCAGAGCACTTGGACCTCCAACATTATTATGAGTGCAATAAAGACTTCTTTTGTACTTTACATTAAGACACCCGGCCATAATATAGCTGTTTTCACTTGTCCCCAGAGGTTCTATTCGGCGGCATTAAAGCCAAATTCTGTCCTCAATATATGCATGTAACACTGTCTAGGCTTTTATATAGTGCTCATCACCATGGTGAGCAAAGCAATGTGAATTTCCTGTGCACAGCTGAGAACAGAATTTGGCTCAGACAATGCAGTTTTGAGCTACCAAGAAACCTTACTTTCTCTATCAATGGTATCCCTCTAGCCATGCAGCACTCTCCCTTTCACCTGCTCCCCTCCCCTCAGCTCATTAACCCATTAGTATCATTAGCCAGAACCGTTTACAAAACCCTTTCCAATTAATATGCATTGTTTATACCTGGGACAAACCATAGTACAAGCCTCCTCCACGAAGAATCTAGAAAGCAGCAATAAATTCCAGCCTCCAGCTTGCCTACCACAGCTTGAACAACGAGAAGCAGATACAAGAGTGAAATATATCCCAAGATATTTTACTCCTATGTCTGTTTTCTACAACACTGTCTAGTTCATTCTCTGCTCATTGCACATCTGCTTGTATTCATAACTGTGAGGTGCATGGAGTGGTTTGGGGAAACAACTGATTCTTAGGGAACCTTTTATTTCTTTTTCAGTAACCCTTATTGGTGAGTTTCACTGTGATCAAAGGACATTATGCTCTTTAAAATACCCATCCTGATTCTGGCAAGTGTAAGGATATCTCTGTCTCCACAGTCAGAAAACTTAATCACTGATCTACTTTGTGCACTAACCTCTCTCTTCCTCCACAATCCTCTGAAATAAAATTTTGTCACAATTTTTTTTTTTTTGGTCAAAATATACCAATTTGTCAAAACCGAAACTTTTCATGGGAGGAGGTCGGTTTTGATGAATTTGTCGACTCAGAAAAAAAAACATTTTAAAACATTTGAAATTGTCAAAACAAAACATTTTGAAATTTTCAGAATGAAGAATACTAACTGTCTGTTCAAAATTACTTTTTGGTTCAAAAACTAAGCTTATTAGAATTTTTAAAAAGTTTTTAAAAATTAAAATGGTCAAAATCAAAACAACCAGTTTCAAAATTATCAAAAGAAACTTTTTGAATGACCCAAACCAGGGTTTTTTTTGGGGGGGTGGGGAATGGGGTGGGGGGGACGCACGGTGGGGGAGTGAAGTTCCGTTTTCAGAAATTCCAAGATTTCAGCTCTGTCCCAATTCGGAACAGGAATATTTGTTGATAGCTCAAAAATTTTCAAATCCCCCAAGCTCTATTTTGAAAACTCTTGATGTAAATGGACTCACTTAACACAGATTCATCTCTTGATAGTCTCTGGAATCCAGCTCCTCCTCCCTTCCAGCCATCTTATTTTAAAATCTTAAGTGCAAATGTAATTTCCATAGTAACTACAGGTGACCCCATCCTTCAAAGATGTTTTCACCTTGCTCAGTAAACTGCACAAGCCTTTGTTTTAAACCAATGTCTCTCTGCTGATGGACCAAATGAAAATCTGAACAAGGTCACATGAATCTTTTCTCTCCAGCTGCTACTCCAGAATCCACGTTGGACACAGCTGTTGCTAATGCAGCTACAGGTTGCTGCATTTCCTTCTATCTTGGGATGTCACCTTCTCCAGCAAATGCAATAGTTTATCCTCAGATGCTGCAGGAGTTTCAGTTTAAAAGAATATGTTTCAAGCCCTCCTGGTTGCAAAGGAAATCTTGAACACATGACCTGGACATAACCTATGCACCGACATCTGCCTGAGTCTGCAGACAGCCTCCAGCAAAGAAAGAAGCAGCAGCTAGTACAGCCAGTGAGGAAGCTGCCACACCTCCCCCATAAATCCCCCCTCCCCCAAGTTCTGAAGCTAGGGAGTACATGGGTGTGTTGGTTGCCTCTCTGCGCTTGGTTAGACTGGCTCTTTCATGGTGTGATGCACCCCCCAAAGCTACCCAAAATTTGGCCAGTAGCTAATTCATTCAAAGCACAAATCTACTATCTACTTTACACCACGGCGTCTACCCATGGGTTCCTGACTATTCAGCCTTGTTCTGGTTCAGCCTACAAAGCAGTTCTTCATTGGCGACACAGAGCGAGGCTCCGGCCAATCCCACACTGGGCTCGATCAGCTTTGGTGATCAACCTCATTTCATCATTCAGAATGCCGTGGGTCACCGAAGGGAGAGGCCACTTGGCTACTATATGTTGGGTCCTGCTGGCCAACAGGAAAAGCAGGCTCTGGGTCTATTTTCCTGAACTGCAGTTGACTCAGCCCCACGTTTGCACCGTCCCTTTTGGTAACACAGTGCAATCTTACCCTCTCTTTTTAACCCTACTATATAGCATGGCTCTAAAGCTTCCTCAGCACATCAGACATCAGCTTGGAGAGTGTCTGAGGCGAGGCAGGCTGAAGCTAGAAAAGAGCATGCCCTTCTGACATTTTCATCAGCCCTGGCAAACATGCCGTACCCTAACTTCCAGACACAAACACTGCATAGGAGATGCTATCACGGCAGAGGAAAGCCTCCGGCTTTAATGCTGCAACGGAGAGGATGAGGGAGTAAAGCACAAATCTGGCAGTCTGCTAAACAGGGGTATTATTTGTCATTAATGTGTCTTAGTTATTCTTGGAAAGAAGCTTAATCCTAAGAAAATGTACAGCTAGAATAGAAACACAAGTTAAATTAAAGTCTTTAGTTCTAATCTCCTCGACTGGGTTTTGTGTTCTCTACTGTGCTTTATTTGGCTGGTGCTCTACCCAATACAGAAGCAAATATTGGAAAAGAGAAAAACATTGCTGAAAAATCATAAAGTGATGATTGGCATAGGATTACCTCCTGTTCTAACAATCTAGATATATTATTTGGTGAATCCATAGCAGGAACACTTAGCAATAGCCAATCCCTACACCCCCCAACCCCATCAAAAATGCTACTTTACATATGCATTTATTACCACTGCAGACAATGTGCTGTGTATAATATCCACTGACTGCATTTGGACTACAGTACTTTTTGTCTTGTCTTTTTGTTACACAGACACATGCTGATGCCCTTAAAATGCTCTCTTTGGCTGCACTCAGACTTGCCTTAGGAAAACAAAAGTTGGGAAACATTTGGTCAGTGTGTCTGCAAATCTCTGCACAAGCAGTGGCAAGAGTTGAATTGTCTGCAGGATTAGCATGAAAGAAAAGTTAGAAAGAAACTGACACCCCACCCAAAACTAGTGGGATTCTTTAGCAAACGTGCCACAATCGCATATTCCCAAATTCTTCCTCTCTAAACCATTTGCTGAAAGGAAACAGCTTCTCCTGCACCAGAACAAAAGAACAGCAAATCAAACCAATTGTACAGAGAACGAACAATGTCCCTCTTACCTCTCAGTCGCCAGATGCAAAATATACAATCGTGGCGTGTGCTGGGGGTACACAAGAAGATGCACAGTTGCTTTCAGAACAGCACGAGGCCTATCCTGTGTTCAGAAGCTGCCCCTGTCAGATTTTCCAACAGCAGAATTGCAGCCAAGTCCCTGCCCATGCCTGAAGAATTTCCTGAACAGCATTCCCGTTCTTTTTCTAACTGCTTTGAAACTACACTCGGCCTGTACTTCAATAAGGCTTTGTCAGGCCAAGTTACAGCTACTGGTCTGGCTCCAGATATCAATTGAAAACACATGTGTTTTGCATTCAAGAACCCTTCCCCCCTGACACACCCCTGCACTGAGCCTGGGGCGGGGGGTAATGCATGTCTTTTGTTTGCAACTGTAACGCAAGCCATTTTGGCAACAAATTTGAACGTTAGAGTCATTTTCTGCACCAACTTTTCTTGAGACTGGTAGGTTTGGCAGCTAATATCTCTATTGTTTCTTAATGTTTTGCCGGTATCAACGGTCTTGGGCTAACCTAGGTTAGCAGGCAGCTTTGCCAGCACTAATAAAAGCAAAGGAAGATAGTGATTCAAATTTCAATTCTCCAGCACATTCCCCTTACCTTTGCCTCTGCCTCTCGTGAAATTTCAATTGCAAGAAAAGAAAGGATATTTTTATCCTCTCTAGATTCAGCTCAGCACATCAGAGCTGTGCCCTAATCTTGACATACACTCCTGTAGCTGCTTATACCAAAAATAATACAATTATTTTTCAAGCACTTTCATTACTCTCTGCTCTCGAGCTGTGCTAAACCCTGAAAAATATTTAAAGTACTTTGGATCTCTTCTTCCAGGAAATTAACCTAACTGTGATCTTGGCTTAAACAAAAAGACATAATGTTGTACCTTTAATCAAAATGGGTCCCAGTTCTTAGTATCTGTAATAATTTCCAGATGACACCATAGGTCAACATAATGAACAAGGTTTTCTGTTGCTTTAGATGCCCTGTAATTGACACGTGCCTGTGAAGGAGGCTGGAGTAGATGTGGAAACATACATGGATGTCCCCCTCTTTCACCACTGTTAAGTCCCACCAAAGACGAAAAACAGCAGCAGAGTTGTCAAGGTAACAATACAGAAAAGAGACAGTTTAAAGAGAGAGAGTAATATTTTTTCCCTTCACATTCTCTTTCTAAACCATGTAGACTAGTTTCATCAGTTTATTCTTTTCTTTGAGTTACTGAGGCGCATAGTCCAGCGGGAGTGTTTATATGAGACATAAACACAGTCAAGAGTCAAAAGTATACAAACCTTGTAAGTGAGAGGCTTGTATATGGTCTGATCCAACGCCCATTGCAGTCAATGGTAAGTCCACTGACTTTAGTGGGCTTCGCATCAGGTCCACAGTTTTTAAACCAAGGGCTGAGGGAAAGCACACAGATGCAGAGGAGTACGTGGTTTGGACAGAGGCATTCCTTGCGGGGGGAGGGGGGATCTATTAATGGAGATTCTCTAGGTCCTAGTAAAGAGGAGAGGATGGAAGATGATAAAATACAGGTAGGATCTGATGAGAAACAATCAAATGACAAAAGTCCCATTCAGTTACTTCATGTAATGGCAGACAGCTAAAAAGTGACAAGTTTTTGAAGTGCTTATTTACAAATGCTAGAAGTCTAAATAATAAGATGGGTGAACTAGAGTGCCTCGTATTAAATGAGGATATTGATATAACAGTAAGTAAGGAAGTGTTATTTACTCCTTCTCATAACACAAGAACTAGGGGGTCACCAAATGAAATTAATAGGTAGCAGGTTTAAAACAAACAAAAGGAAGTATTTTTTCCACACAACGCCTTGCCAGAGGATGTTGTAAAGGCCAAGACTCTAACAGGATTCAAAAGAGAACTAGATAAGTTCATGGAGGATGGGTCCATCAATGGCTAGTAGCCAGGATAGGCAGGGATGGTGTCCCTAGCCTCTGTTTGCCAGAAGCTGGGAATGGGCAATGGGATGGATCACTTGATGATTACCTGGTCTGTTCATTCCCTCTGAAGCATCTGGCATTGGCCACTGTTGGAAGAAAGGACACTGGGCGAGGCTGACCTTTGGTCTGACCCAGTATGGCCGTTTTTATGTTCTTATAGAGACAGGCGTCGCACTCCCTCCTGATCAGGGTATCTCCAGGCTGCACAGTTCCTTGACTATACTGTGATTTTCCCAGCAAAACAGGCTGCTTAAGCAGGCTTCTCGTTCCTTCTCTTCAGAGAGTAACAGCAGAATGATAGCCAGTGGTTATAAGTTACCACAGAGCACTTCCTATGCCAGTATATTTATTCGTAGGGTATAAGCATTACAGAAAAAACATATTAAAAACAATAAAATAACCTACACACATGCTACTAAGCTTACTGGAAATTGCCCCCAAACTGTCTCCAGCATGGGCTCTGGCAGGCAAGCCCCTCAAGCACCCAAAGAGGTGTCTTTTGTGGTCACAAGTTCGTAACAGTCTCACTTGAGAACCAGCACACATATGAAAAGTTTAGTCCACCCTTTATATAGTCCCGGGGTCTTTGATCTGAAGTTTCCAGGAGTACATAATTAGCAGACAATGAGTCTCTCCGCAAGGCATAGTTTCCAAAGGCCTTCCAAGTACCTCCTCAGAAACTCACTTCCCACATATTGTCCCCGTTTTTGTAACTTCCTAACATTTACATTAGTCAAATCCCGAGAAAAATTACAGATAATCCTGCATTAACACAGAAGCAATTGCATTTTTAATACAATGGACACCAAAGGTGTTAAACCCAATTCAGTAAGATTTAACTTAATTCCATAAAGCTTATCTTAATTTTGTAAGGCTGGTCCTGAGCATTGTCAGTCTGACATACCGTAATTCCTAATTATAGCATATTTTCTGTGTGAATGGCACGATGGCAAGTACACACATGGAGGGTTGACAGCATTAATATTGCCTCTTTTTTTTTTCTTTTTTGGCAATGGTGTAATTAGTAGGCCAAGTGTATAAATATTGACATTAAAGCTGTGAGGCATCACACAAACCGCTCTGGTACTTAAGGGCACCTGAATGTGAACTGCATTCCCGGCTAACTATTTTGCCATCAAGAAACACATAAAAAGATCCTTGGAGCTCAGCCATTTTGCCGCAGTTGTTTTCATCCCTTCTCATTTGTACACATTATGTTTAAATGTTTTCAAGCCTCAGTACTGCGGCTTAAAGGCACTTAGGTTTATAATTATTGAGCCGTCCTTTGTACTGCTTCCAATGCTACCTAAGCTCTATGAACTGTGCAAGTATAAACTTGAGATTATATTGACATAATTATCTACATACCTACCAGTATGTCTCAGTGCTGACAGGGCTTGGAGGACTCAAAGAACATTGGAGATCTTTGCAATCAATAATATCAAAGCTCCAGTTTCCTAGAAATCAGAGTTCAAAATGCGTCAGGATTTCCATTTTCTATGGCAAAGCTTCTCCGCCAGGCAATTCACAGAAGCTCTGGCTGCTGCACTCAAGTTATCCATGTAAGGTCCACAATACTGTGCGCTACTGACAGGGGGCGAGCTTATGCCACCCTTATTCATACTGGGTAGCACCTTGCTCCACAAGGCGTCTTTGGCTTCAGTGGGACCATTTATATATTAAGATGTTCCTCAGCGTAAGGCCAAAATCAGGCACAAAACTGGCTGGAAGCAGAACACAACAGGTTCGTAACACTCGTAAAAGAGGAAAGGAAACAGGAAACTTTTCCTTAAAGTTTGTTGCAGTTAAGCTTGACCTGTAGTCAGGCTCGCAGTGTTATCCAGTGGTAGCTGAAACCATGTTCTTCAATACGTGCCATTGATATATACATACACAATTAATTCAGCTTAATGGCTAATACCTAGTTGCATTCCAGCACCACCACCACCCTGCCCCCTACACCCACAGCTCTTGTGCTATGACAATTTCAAGGAGTGAGATTTCCAATGTCTCATTGAGACATTCCAAAACTTTCATATAAAAACCACAAGGAAACAGAAAGAAAGCATCTGCCAGGTGAGCTACAGTGTGTATGTAACTGAGGTGGAGGAAGAAATCTGCAAAGCGTTTTTAAATTCTAAATTAGATAGTTCAGCAATCTCTAGTTTTTTCCCATCCTCTGACTACTCATAAGTATTAACCCATTAACTATTTCAAAATATGAGAATAAGGAGAAAGGGTAATTTCTCACACATTTTATCTCAGTTTTAATGTGTTCATAATCAGTTGCAGGCTTGGGCCTTAGTTACAGATGTGTGACAATTATTCATACTTGAAAACTGAATTCATGCAGGACAAAAGTCTAGGATTGACAGGAGCCCTGTCTCTTTAAATTCAGAGGTAATGTAGATATCTCTTTTGGCCAGGGATAGTAAACAAAAGAAAGGAGGTTACACTGGCACTGTGAAACGACTTCTCCCAGCAGTGCTCAGGGGGGCGCGGACCTTTCTGGCCCTGTGATAGCCAGCAAAGCATTCAAGTATGTGCTTCACTTTAAGCACATGGGCAGCCCCACTGAATCTGGATATGCACCCGACATAAGATCCCTGTAATAGAATGCTAAACTGTATTATACTATTCAGCCTCTGGGTGGTGCTGTGTGTAACATACCTTTGGGTTAAAGCACCTTGGGGTACGTCTACACTGAGATAAAACACTCCGGCACTGAGTCTCAGAGCCCTGGGCAGCTGGGTTGGGCAATGGGGCTAACACCTGCAGGGTAGACGTTTGGGCTCGGGGTGGAGCCCGGGCTCTGAGACCCTCCCTGCCTTGCAGTGTCTCTCTCAAGGAAGGAAGCTCTGTTACCAGTCCATATCTGGTAACGAAGCCTGACCTGCGAGTAGCAGCCCTGCAACCTGCCGTGTACAAGGCATATGTGACAATCCCAGCCTTACCTATCTCCCGGCTTCAAAGCGTTCTGGATCTGATTTTTGCAATTTGTCCCCATCTGTAGTTAACACACACAGCAGCAGGCTGACAGCTAAAGCGAGACAAGGTAAAAACGGGTCCACAGAATGAAGCATCTTAAAAGCAGTGCTGACAGTAACGCTGAGTTAGTCCAGTAGTCTGAGTGGCTTCTATAATGCTGATAAAATAACAGGCACTCCAGCAGAGCTATTCCGAGAGAAACAAAAACTGAAATCTTAAAAGAGGCCTTAAAAGGGGCAGATTCTGCCCTCGGTTACACCTCGGTAAACCCAGAGTAACTCCAATGAGCTCAATTTTCTCACTGGAGCCAATGGATTTCCCCCAGATTTAGACAGAAGCTGGCCCGGTATGCGGAGCGGTGAGGCTCTGAATGGCATGGTTTGCCCTAAGGACTGGGGACAACAATGTGAAAGTGGATCCGAAAGGTACAAATCCTCCCATCTCAGATCCGTGATGAAGCACCACCATCGTCTCACATTGGGCCAGCCCTGCTGACACAAAACAAGCATCACATTCCCAGGTGTTAGGCAGACAGAGATTTCGGACGTTGGCACTCAGCCTTTGGAGAATTATCAGGTCATTGCCATTACCACACACTTGCTGCCAAATGCCTGGATCTGACAGCGGACCCTTCTGCACTCCTGCTCCCACTGTCAGACAGGCATCCGAGGTGGATTAGAAGCCAAGAGAGGAGGCAGTGGGTATGGCGAGGTATGTCTACATTGCAATGAAAAGCCACGGCTGGCCTGTATCAGCTGACTTGGGCTTGTGGAGCTATAAAATTGCAGTGTAAAGGTTTGGGCTTGGGCTGAAGCCTGGGTTATGGGACCCCACATGGGGGAGGGTCCCAGAGCCCAGGCTCCAGCCTGAGGCCGAATGTCTATACTGCAATGTTATAGCCCCGCAGCCTGCACCAGTTGACACGGGCCATTCGCGAGTGTTTTATCGCAATGTAGACATCCCCACCGAGTCTTCATTGCCTGCACTGAAAAGGGCTGGAGGCAGGGGAGATTTCTGACTTGGCTTCCCAGGTGTGACCTGCCAAAAACGTGGACAATGTTCAGTGTTATACATGCTGACCCAAACTACTTGTGTTAGGCAATTCTCCAGGCCCAGGACCTGTGAATTCCCTGAATTCATTTATAGATCATAGGTTCACTAATCAGAAAACCTCTGCATCATGTCTCACCAAGGCTATTTCCCCAGTATTTCCCCTGACTGCCCCTTCAGCCAAACACCGATTGTCATGCAATACACTCCGCCCCCACCAACCCACACCTGCTAATTAGTCTGATGATTTCCATCATTTGCAGGTTCTTCGTGGAAATAATTTAAGGCGTACAGACCAGCAGAGCTTGTTATTAGGTAATATGGAAAGTGCTCCTTTTCATTTCTCTGGCAACACTAATGTAATTACCCTGAATCATTCTCAGACTATGTAGGCTGTAATTTTCAAGGCAACATTACCATTAGAGAGTCCTGTTCCGTGAGATGGAATGGGGCTTTCTTACATTCTAGATGATATTCACCAATAGCATGAAATGTCTTCGTTTACATTTTTAAACAGAGGGCATGTCTCCATACACAGACACAGAACCTTACCCACCCTTCCCCCTACTCTTAGCAGGGCTGTCATGAGAAATGCAAAAAAGAGACCTTCATGATTAATACCATATAGATGTAAGAGCAAATATTCTGTTGGCAAGGCCAATAATTATTCTTCTATTAAAGTCTTAATGTTCTCTGTATTTGTTACCCTTATGTGAGCACCCCTGGCCTTGTTCATTCACAAATCAGGTTAAATGCACACAGCTGCTCCACAATTCTGATATACTGTCCTGATAATATATAATATATATTCATTCTGATATACTGTCCTGATGAAGAAAAATCTCCACCTTGGCCTGGAATAATCATCTTTCAGGGGTGAAAGGTTCAGTTTCCCTGCTGGCTCCATCATGCTCCTCTTTCTGAGTACAGACATGTCGTGCTACCTAAATTTAATGCAGGTACAGTCGCTGGTCAAACTAGTTTCAGAGTAGCAGCCGTGTTAGTCTGTATCCGCAAAAAGAAACTAGCAGTCTGTGTATAGCACAGTCATTTCCCTTCCACTCCTCATTATTTTTATTCTGTTGGGAAAGAAAGCTGGGCTTGTTTCTGTTACTCGCTGTACTTTTATTATATCATGGGATATGAGACCATCTGATGCAAGAGAATTTGGTTCCGCAGAGCACGCTTCGTAAGCAGCGTCTCTGTATTTTTACAAAGCAATTAATGAGATATTGGTAGAACAGTAACTAGACAGACAATCTGTTACCCACAAACCACCTCGGATGCTGCCATCTAGTTTAATGAGCTGGGCTACCTCATCCTGGATGCCAGGACTTGCAGATAATACCATGGAATCTTTCACTGCCTTCTTGACAGCTCCTTGAGATGAGCAGAACTGACCATGGTGCAGTGTGTCGAGTGGAAAGGGGAGCACTCTGCTAAATGAGCATCGGCATCCCCCAAACCCTCTTCCCGCTGCAGTGTCAGTCACGGGCCATGAGGTCAGTACCCCGCCAGGTGTGGGGTTTGTAATCCAGACCCTGCGGCAAGGAGATGACAGTGCGACTAATTGAGTTACATGCACCCTTTGGCCAAATGTTGCAGATTCTTCCTCTCTGCAACCACCCTGCAACTCATCAGTAAGAGGAGATTAGACATCTGCAATGGTACATAGCACATCTCATGGCTCTATATGTGTATAGAGGAGGGGGGGGGAGATACTGTTGTGCCTCTCAAGATAATATATCAAGTCTCAGTAAAAAGAGACTGCGAGAAAAAGCTTAAAAGGGTGGTTGACAGGATCATTGAACTAGACCAATGTTCCCTGGGAACAAGTGGAGAACAAGAGGCAATGATCTGAGAAACCTTTTGATGACTGGCTGAGAGGAAATCTTGCCTGGTCTCAATGACTCCAGAACTCTCAATAGGGGTGAGGGATATATTTTCAAGGTGTTTACCTTGAAGTTCATGGAGACACCACGGGGCAAAAATTCCAGAATCTCACCAATCCTTACAGATCTGCATCAGATCTGTTGATCCCTGAATCTGTGTTTGAAATCCAACCAAATGGAGGAGTGTTTTCCACTGGCACAATGTCTGATAGCATGGAAATCACTTGAATGGAGAATCCTTTTCTCTTCCACTGTAACTGTTGCTTCTCAAATTCCAGGCAGATAAATTTTGCCTTCTAGGTTCTGAATGACCTACTGGCGCCTGAGTTAGTGGATCTTTTCTGTGTGGCAGAACCTCAGCAGTTCTGTCAATTGGGACAAGTCTAGAAAGTCCAGCAACAATGGCTTCCTTGTCCAGAATAGGACAATGAGAAAATTTGTGCCGGGTCCCATCTGATCTTTTGCAAAGTTCTGGCTGAGACAGAGTCAGAAAGGCAGTCTTTTGGGTCTGCTAGGAATAGAAAGCCCAGAGGGCTTCTGAAAAGAGACCCTTGAGACGGGCAAAGCAGATGCGTGTCTTGTGAATGATTTGGGCGTTCAAAGAGGGGTACAGTTATGCAAATCTTTCTGTTAAGAGGGGGGGATGCTATTGGATTGAGGCTCCACTCTGCTGCCGCTGAGTTTCCCTTGATGTGGAGGGCGTGCAGCGATGGAAGCTCTCTCTCCCTAGCAAGCTGGGGAGGGGATTGAGCTTTCCTGGAGTGGAGGATCAACCAGGACCCTCCCTGCCTCTGGAGATCTACCACAGCAACCAGACGCTTTGCCCCAATTCAAAGACAGTATCTTTCTTTGTTTAAAAGTTATAAATAAAGCTGCCGCAGCTCTTCCAGCCCACCGCACCAGACTGCTGCAGACCTTAGTTCCAGTGTGACACATGTTACCCAGGGTTATGCAGATATAGTGTTATGGCAGTGAGCTCCGGACCCTTCCCAGGCAGAGGTGGAGGGAAAAAACTGTCTAGCTCATCAGCTGGAGGGGCTTAGGGCCAGGTTTTTAAAAGGTATTCTGGCACCTGACTCCCATTGAAATCAATGGGAGTTAGGCACCTAAATACCTTTAAAAATTTGACCCTTAGTCTTCACTCCAGTGATGGACAGGTCTGGTACTGCCTCCAAATTTCTGTGTTAACTAAAGACCCATGGTAAGGATCAATGGATCTGCATATGAAGAAGAACATATGGTTTCAAAACAATAGTTGAATGGGGATGTGTGTATTCCCTTCTCTTCCTCTAAAGATTTAAGATTCAATTCACTATTCAGTCCTTGTAATTTTCTTTTTCTTCTAAACTTCTTTCTCATAGAAGAGCCTATAATTATAATCATGGATTGTCTAAGAGCACAGTGGTTCACACTCCAGCAACCTTCTCCCATACGAGACTGCTGAAATCTTTATTATGGTTGTCAAGGTTCCTCCCCCACTCTGAACTCTAGGGTACAGATGTGGGGACCTGCATGAAAGACTCCCTAAGCTTATTCTTACCAGTTTAGGTTAAAAACTTCCTCAAGGTACAAACTTTGCCTTGTCCTTGAACCCTATGATGCCACCACCAAGCGTGTTAAACAAAGAACAGGGAAAGAGCCCACTTGGAGACGTCTTTCCCCCAAAAATATCCCCCCAAGCCCTACACCCCCTTTCCTGGGGAAGGTTTGAAAAAATCCTCACCAATTTGCATAGGTGAACACAGACCTAAGCCCTTGGATCTTAAGAACAATGAAAAAGCAATCAGGATCTTAAAAGAAGAATTTTAATTAAAGAAAAAGTAAAAGAATCACCTCTGTAAAATCAGGATGGTAAATACCTTACGGGGTAATCAGATTCAAAACAAAGAGACTCCCTCTAGGCAAAACCTTAAGTTACAAAAAGACACAAAAACAGGAATATACTTTCCATTCAGCACAGCTTATTTACCAGCCATTTAAACAAAAGGAAATCTAACGCATTTCTAGTTAGATTACTCACTAACAAGTTCTAATACTCCATTCCTGTTCTGTTCCCGGTAAAAGCATCACACAGACAGACCCTTTGTTCCCCCCCTGCCCTCCAGCTTTGAAAGTATCTTGTCTCCTCATTGGTCATTTTGGTCAGGTGCCAGCAAGGTTATCTTAGCTTCTTAACCCTTTACAGGTGAAGGGGTTTTGCCTCTGGCCAGGAGGGATTTTATAGTTCTGTACACAGAAAGGTGGTTACCCTTCCCTTTATATTTATGACAATGGTCCTGGAAGCACAGATGCACTTTAATTCCTTAACAAACTACTGTGGATAAATGAAAAGTTCATCTTTACAGCTGGGCTTTATTCCTGCTGTAACCAAATGCACAATACAGGTGGAAACCTCTCCAGGTTTGGCTGCTTTGGAATTTTCATCACTGCCAACAAAAGTATCCTGATGTGAACAGCAGTGATGCATGTCATGCCCCGCCCTTAATGCTAAAAATAATCCCCATACGCTCCAAATACTCTCCAATGGGAGCAATAGATTAGGAAAAGGCAAGCAGGGCTGAGGGATAGTTGAAACACTGGCTCCTCCACCCAAGCATTCTTGTTGGGGAGAGTAGCAGGCACAAAGGCAAGTAAGCTGTTCCTTTTCAAGAGCTAACAGTAATTTACCTTCAGTATAACAGGGAGCAATGTCTCCTAGGACTTCCCTTGGGCTGGTACCACTTACATACCACCCCTTGGTATGTAAAATCTAAAATCACAATCTAGCCCTAAGAGATATTGCATTTTTAACCTGGTAGTTAAAAGTCCTTCACGGCATCCTCTAATCATTCGGCAATGCCTGTCCACCTCATGCCACATCGCTTAAATGGTACGGTGGCATGGGAGTAAACTTCCGCCACACTTAGAAATAAGGAAGTAAGATGCAGTTATATTCCAAAGTGTTAAATTAAATCCCTTTCCCACTAAAGCACTTGCCAAATACAAAGTTAATCTAATGAATGGCTTAACGGTTTTGCATCATTCTGCCTTACAGAAGATATGCACAGATGAAATCAATGCGGGACATTTATTCACTATTGCTTATGAAACATTTTTTAAAGGATGCTGAAATTTACGTAACAGGTAACCTACTGAGCAGTCACGATGCCCTGTAACACCTGCAGCAGCAGCCTACTGCCCGAGAAGGCCAGAGGTTGAGAGTTTCTCAATAGAGTAGTAAATGAGTATCTGAACTACTGGCCTGAAATAGCACTGGCCTGTTCTCATCTCAGCCTCACTGAACAGTCTCACTCAACTATCACTCTGGCTATTCATCATCACAGAAATAAAAAAAACAAAACAGCACGACATTGACCGCAGAACTCCCCATCCGCACAACCACAGAGAGGTTAAATCCATTCACTGTAACAAAACAGCAAAGGGTTCCGTTGCCCTCACAGAAATCACGCAGGCTTTTAGGGCTTCCAAAGAAAAGAAGTGGCGTGTGCAGGGAAAACTACACTGAGTATTTTCTGGAACACTGCCAGAGTTTTGCTGGTTTTTTATCTGATACAAACTATCTCCCCGTCTCATGCCCCCCGGTTCACGTACCTGGTTTTATTATTCTACTGCAGAAACTCCACTGCAAATCTTTCAAAGGTTAACAGGCCTGTCCTGAAAGGATAAGAACCAACCTTGCTACTGTCAGAATATTAATGCTCTATATTACCCCAAGTGTGCTATTTTTATAATAGTTAGCAGCCTGCAATCACCAGCATCTCAGTAACTGTGTAAGATATAACAGGGGCCACAGAAAGGAACAGTAACACAGTTGTAGAGCAGCCAAATGGACATTAATGACGGAAGGAGGAGCGCTAGGCAGAGACGGGCTCCACCTAACAAAGAGAGGGAAGAGCATCTTCGCAAGCAGGCTGGCTAACCTAGTGAGGAGGGCTTTAAACTAGGTTCACCGGGGGAAGGAGACCAAAGCCCTGAGGTAAGTGGGGATGTGGGATACCGGGAGAAAGCACGAGCAGGAGAGTGTGAGAGGGGAGGGCTCCTGCCTCATACTGAGAAAGAGGGACGATCAGCGAGTTATCTCAAGTGCCTATACACAAAGGCAAGAAGCCTGGGAAACAAGCAGGGAGAACTGGAAGTCCTGGCACAGTCAAGGAATTATGATGTGATTGGAATAACAGAGACTTGGGGGGATAACTCACATGACTGGAGTACTGTCATGGATGGATATAAACTGTTCAGGAAGGCCAGGCAGGGCAGAAAAGGTGGGGGAGTTGCACTGTATGTAAGAGAGCAGTATGACTGCTCAGACCTCCGGTATGAAACTGCAGAAAAACCTGAGAGTCTTTGGATTAAGTTTAGAAGTGTGAGCAACAAGGGTGATGTCGTGGTGGGAGTCTACTGTAGACCACCGGACCAGGGGGATGAGGTGGACGAGGCTTTCTTCCGGCAACTCACGGAATTTACTAGATCGCAGTCCCTGGTTCTCATGGGAGACTTCAATCACCCTGCTATCTGCTGGGAGAGCAATACATTGGTGCACAGACAATCCAGGAAGTTTTTGGAAAGTGTAGGAGACAATTTCCTGATGCAAGTGCTGGAGGAACCAACTAGGGGCAGAGCTCTTCTTGACCTGCTGCTCACAAACCGGGAAGAATTAGTAGGGGAAGCAAAACTGGATGGGAACCTGGGAGGCAGTGACCCTGCGATGGTCGAGTTCAGGATCCTGACACAAGGAAGGAAGGAGAGCAGCAGAATACGGACCCTGGACTTCAGAAAAGCAGACTTTGACTCCCTCAGGGAACTGATGGGCAGGAAGCCCTGGGAGAATAACATGAGGGGGAAAGGAGTCCAGGAGAGCTGGCTGTATTTTAAAGAATCCTTATTGAGGTTACAGGGACAAACCATCCCGATGTGTAGAAAGAATAGTACATATGGCAGGCAACCATCTTGGCTTAAGAGCGAAATCCTTGCTGATCTTAAACACAAAAAAGAAGCTCTCAAGAAGTGGAAGATTGGACAAATGACCAGGGAAGAGTATAAAAATATTGCTCGGGCATGCAGGAGTGAAATCAGGAAGGCCAAATCACACCTGGAGTTGCAGCTAGCAAGAGATGTTAAGAGCAACAAGAAGGGTTTCTTCAGGCGTGTTAGCAACAAGAAGAAAGTCAAGGAAAGTGTGGGCCCCTTACTGAATGAGGGAGGCAACCCAGTGACAGAGGATGTGGAAAAAGCTAATGTACTCAATGCTTTTTTTGCCTCTGTCTTCACGAACAAGGTCAGCTCCCAGACTACTGCACTGGGCAGCACAGCATGGGGAGCAGGTGACCAGCCCTCTGTGGAGAAAGAAGTGGTTCGGGACTATTTAGAAAAGCTGGACGAACACAAGTCCATGGGATCGGATGCGCTGCATCCGAGAGTGCTAAAGGAGTTGACGGATGTGATTGCAGAGCCACTGGCCATTATCTCCGAAAACTCATGGCAATTGGGGGAGGTCCTGGACGACTGGAAAAAGGCCAATGTAGTGCCCATCTTTAAAAAAAGGGAAGAAGGAGGATCTGGGGAACTACAGGCTAGTGAGCCTCACCTCAGTCCCTGGAAAAATCATGGAGCAGGTCCTCAAGGAATCAGTTCTGAAGCATTTAGAGGAGAGGAAAGTGATCAGGAACAGTCAGCATGGATTCACCAAGGGCAAGTCATGCCTGACTAATCTAATTGCCTTCTACGATGAGAAAACTGGCTCTGTGGATGAGGGGAAAACAGTGGACGTGTTATTCCTTGACTTTAGCAAAGCTTTTGACACAGTCTCCCACAGTATTCTTGACAGCAAGTTAAAGTATGGGCTGGATGAATGGACTATAAGGTGGATAGAAAGCTGGCTAGATTGTCAGGCTCAACGGGTAGTGATCAATGCCTCCATGTCTAGTTGGCAGCCGGTATCAAGTGGAGTGCCCGAAGGGTCGGTCCTCGGGCCGGTTTTGTTCAATATCTTCATTAATGATCTGGAGGATGGAGTGGATTGCACGCTCAGCAAGTTTGCAGATGACACTAAACTGGGAGGAGAGGTAGATATGCTGGAGGGTAGGGATAGGATATAGAGGGCCCTCGACAAATTAGAGGATTGGGCCAAAAGAAATCTGATGAGGTTCAATAAGGACAAGTGCAGAATCCTGCACTTAGGATGGAAGAATCCCATGCACCACTACAGTCTAGGGACCAAATGGCTAGGCAGCAGTTCTGCAGAAAAGGACCTAGGGGTTACAGTGGACGAGAGGCTGGATTATGAGTCAACAGTGTGCCCTTGTTGCCAAGAAGGCCAATGGCATTTTGGGATGAATAAGTAGGGGCATTGCCAGCAGATCGAGGGACGTGATCGTTCCCCTCTATTCGACATCGGTGAGGCCTCATCTGGAGTACTGTGTCCAGTTTTGGGCCCCACACTACAAGAAGGATGTGGAAAAATTGGAAAACGTCCAGCGGAGGGCAACAAAAACGATTAGGGGACTGGAACACATGACTGATGAGGAGAGGCTGAGGGAACTGGAATTGTTTAGTCTGCGGAAGAGAAGAATGAGGGGGGATTTGATCGCTGCTTTCAACTACCTGAAAAGGGGTTCCAAAGAGTATGGATCTAGACTGTTCTCAGTGGTAGCAGATGACAGAACAAGGAGTAATGGTCTCAAGTTGCAGTGGGGGAGGTTTAGGGTGGATATTAGGAAAAACTTTTTCACTAGGAGGGTGGTGAAGCACTGGAATGCGTTACCTAGGGAGGTGGTGGAATCTCCTTCCTTTGACGTTTTTGAGGTCAGGCTTGACAAAGCCCTGGCTGGGATGATTTAGTTGGGGATTGGTCCTGCTTTGAGCAGGGGGTTAGACTAGATGACCTCCTGAGGTCCCTTCCAACCCTGATATTCTATGATTCTATGAAGACCCCAGGAAAGATGGAAGGGGAAAAGATGGGGGAAATAACATGGCAGGGGAGTGGGATGCAGAAAAACTTGGACAAGGCCACCTCCATCTGTTAGCTTTATAAACCAACTGGATTTTGTGCTGCTATACTTCAGCACTGCATAGTCTCACACATGCTGCCTGAGAGCGTTTCAGATGGATGGCAGTCCCCATGTGAAATTAACCACAATGTTTGCTAGGTGGGTCAGAGGGGGTCCTGCTCAGATCTCCTGACAAGAAATGGTACTTTTACATTCAAAGTTATAGTGGCTGAAGACTCCAAAACCAAATCAATGGAAACAAACACACACACAAGATGTGCCTTTGTGCACTCAGGATTTATTTAATATGTCATGACGTGTCCCAGAACAGCAGGAGAAACCTACATGCTTCAAATCAATGATTACTTTGAATAGGCAATTAACAAGAAACTTGTGCTGTGTTTCTTTATTCATAGCATCAGAGCACATTGCAAAACGAATACTTCACCCTCGTGGGTCTGTCCTCTATGGATTCCTAAGCACTTTGCAAAGTGGTACCATCATTGGGCCTGATTCTGATCTCACACCAATTCCACAGTGGTGAAACTCACCCTAAAGCTCTCTGACGTTTAACATGTTTGGCATGTGTACACTCCTGATATGCAATTAACCTCCTATCGCTGTCAAATTTACCACCTAGCTATCAAGTACTTTTAAATGTGGGGGGCGGGAAATCTTCCATAAACAGACACATTCCTCTTCAGGGATATTTAGAATCATGTGTCCTTGCTAACAAAACAACTTTGTAATAATTTTGATTTGAAGTCTGTTCATTCTTACAATTATTAAATAATAGTAGAGGCTAGAGGCTCCAACCAAGATCAAAGCTGCAGCATGCTAGGCGCTGTATAAACACAGAGTAAGCCATCACCGCACAGGTAACTCGGGTCTGAGAACCTAGGTTAGCCTAGCCCAAGTGTGAGTGAACACCAAAGCCTTCCCCATGTTACTGTATCCTCACTGTTTCTGCACTCTGTGTGGGGTGGGGGGGAGACGGGGGGCATATCCCATAGTTCTTTGTGCTGAGATGCTCCAGGATTCTTCCCCGGTGTACATTGTGAGAGAATCTGTCTGTCCTTCTGGGTGGGCTGAGGTATTGGGGAAAGACATGGGAGGATTATCAGTACTCAAGTGATTTTAGCTGCATTCTCACTGGAAAATGGGCAGGTTCCAGTCTGACTGAAAGCAGCGCTGGGGCTCTAACCAATTCTCCAGTCAGGTCAGCTAGCCCAGGCTTAAAGCACCTCTAACCCCATGTCAGAGGATTGTGTGTGTGGATGGCTTTAAAACTCCCTGTAAGAGCCCAGGTTAACTGTGCAGTGAAAACATGGCCGAAGTGAAAGAGAATCCCTGTCCCTATTTACAGTCTAAATAGACAAGACCAAGAAAGGGTGGGAGGGGCAAGAGATGTGAAGTGACTTGCCCAAAGTCACAACGGCAGAATCAGGATTAAAACCCAGGTCTCTAGACTCCCAGTCCAGTGCTCTGTCCACCAGGCCATGCTGCTGCCAAAATTACTCATAAATCCACAGTCTATTTGTTTAGGGTATTTTGCTAAACTAAATCACAAAGCCAAATCCTCAGCTGATGTGAATCTGCATAGCTCCATTGATTTCAGTGGGGCTACAGCCATTTACCCCAGCTGAGAACCTGACACTTGAACTTCATTAGTACATTGACATCTATTGGTTCTATTTCAGATCCTAAAGATAAAAGCTAAATATCATCTGCCTCAGTGATCCATTTTTAATAACCATCCTGTTTGAATTTTTAACACTTGAAAAAATAACTGCATAAATCCTCCCATCTTCCTACATGCAAATTTGCATGATTAGCTGCAAAAAAACCCATCCACACCTGTACCTTTTAACTGCAAATAGTGTTTATGATCAAACAAAAAATATCATTAAGTAAATTTAACTAATTTCAAAATAAACTAATTAGAAGGCAAGGATAGTCTCTTAATGGAACATAAAAAGGGTCTACTGTTTCCAAAATACTATCAAGCTGTATATTTATGTCCAGGCTTTGCATGCCCACATATTTACCTGAAGCTTTATCACGTCAGCCAACATATCCACAGTATTTTTGACATAAGACTGTAATTTCATAATAATTAAATGGTAAAAGATGCTCGATGATTGTTGCTGAGTTCTTATCCTTGACAAGAGGAGGAAGATTAAGTCAATAGGACTGCTTGTGTGCGTGTAAAATTACACATAAGCTTAAATCTGTGCAGGATCAGTGCCAAAATGTGTAGAAAAATGTAGCAGCCATGATACCTTCAGTAACAGTCCATACGCAGCATTGGACACTGGAACCTGTGTTCCTCAGAGAGGGAATTTCAGTTAGGACACTATATTGAACTCCTGTTTTTTTTTTTCAAAAAGTGCAATCAGATCTTTAACTTCTTTCTGAACAGCTATAAAACAGATAGGCGATGCCTGTTTAATCTTTAGCTGCGGTGTAACAAGGAACACAACCCCCACAGTCACTCTGTGGAGCTTCTAAGATAGTAGAGATGTTCAGATACTATAATGCTGAAGGCCATATAAGTACTTAGATGGATGATGATAATAATACATAGCTCTTCTATAGTGCATCAGAAGATCTCAAAGGACTCCTATCTTTAATGTATTTATCGTCTCAACACCTCTGCGAGGTAGGGCAGGGCTATTATCCACCTTTTCACAGGTGGGGAACTGAGGCACAGAGAGGCTAAGTGCCTTGCCCAAGGTCACACAGGAGATCTGTGCAGAGGAGGGAACTGAACCTGTATCTCCCACATCCTAGGCTGGTGTCCTAGTCACTGGACCATACTTCCAATGGTGAGGTATCAGACAGACAGAGAAGCAGGTAAAGCTATAGTCAAAGGATGCCTGGATCGATGGACATTTGAAACCAAAGACGACACACCAGAGGTGACTCTGAACCACTTCTACAGCACAGAGAATACTGCCACTGCAAAGTAACACTATTAAGCTGACATTTTTAAGACTAGTTTCCTCACCATTCCAGCATGACGTTTGGGATATCCACATCAGAATTTAGGCACGCGCACCTATTTTATGTGCCTGTGCGCTGATTTGAGCCTGCAGATGCAAAATTTACCTGCACTCCTAGGGCTACACATTTGAAAATTAGGCACACTGGACAAAATTCCATTTCATAACTGGAGTCACTTCAAGGGTGAATTTAGCCCACTGTGTCTAATGTCTCGTCAAAGTCATAAATAACCAGTGGCAGATAAGGGCTCAGTTGCACTATGATAGAAAGGGTATGCCGGTATCATTACACCAGTATAGCTGCTCTGGCAAATTCTCCTAGTGGAGACACGGCTTATACTGTCAAAAGAGTTCTTTTGGGGGTATAGTTTATATCGGTTCCCCAAACAAAACAAGCTACACGGGAACTGTTTTTTCTGGTATGACTGTGTCTACACGAAGACTTTTGATGACATAGCAATGTCGGATGGGGTGTATGATTTTTTCACACTCCCAACTGACATAGTTATCCCGGCAAAGCTTTAAGTGTAGAGCAGCCTTCATCTGCAATTAGAGATGGACCCAAGTTGTGAAGTTCAGATCTGGATTCAGAGTCAAACATTCCCTAAGTTTTTGGATGTAGCTGGATCCATGGGTCTGGTTCAGCCCATGAAAAAGATGGAGCTAATCAGGCAATTCAGCTCCAGCTCAGCATGTTGGAGGTGTTTGGCTATGAAATTTGGGTTGAGATCTCGAGTTACCTGCATTGCAGCTGCTGAGACCATCTCTGATTAATTTTACCTGTGAGGAAGAGTTAATGGTTTTTTATCAATTCCATTGCATTTTTCCTGCAAGCCAATGAGATTTCATCCAGGTGAATAGTTAAGTTGTAAAATAGGTTATCAGTTTTTTAAGTACTTGTTAGGAAACTCCCCAAAGTAATCACGCACACCAAATATCTTAGCAAAGAATCTAGACAGGAATGCATTGGCAAAATACTTTTCTTCCTCCTGAGCTGATGCTTCAGAAGGACAGACATGAAATAAACGTAGCTAGCACTCCGTCTGCCTCTTCAAACGCAAAGATTCAAATGATGAAGCTGTTCTGAATAGTCACTAGTAAAGAAACTGCAGCAGTGCAAGAAGTTGCTATTGATTCAAAGTGAGAGAAATCACACTGGGTTTGAGTTAGCTGGAAAAGTGCTGTGAGAAGAATTTCCATGATGTCAAAAATCCTTTGCTAGCACTGATCTTGGCATTACTTCCTCCTGACTTGTTAAGAAAAATGAGCTCTGATCACATTCCTCTGATGCCTTTTGTTGCTTCTTAGATGAATATTCTGCAAGTGCATGTAAAATGTTTGACAGCAGCCATTTATTTTCTGTCTGTTTCGAAGAAGGACTGCAGGTAGTAAGGATTTGGCAGTGGGAGCTGGAAGCAAAGCCTCCCTTACAGCAACAAGTTTTCATTCCCCCCCACCACCACCTTTTGCTACCAACAAGGTACAACAGGGTGCACATTAAGATGCTACTGGTTCTCTTACCCACATCCTCTGCTGCTACCCCACCCTCTCACTGGTCCAGACTCTCAGCTTCACCCCGTTTGCACTGGACACGGCTGTGGAAGGGTTCCCCAAGCTAAATGGTCTAGACGACACGAGCAGGCTGTGGCCCGAAGGCATAATACAACAATCACTGGAGTGAAGTGCGTTACATCCACAAACCCCTTCTCCAGGCCACACCCCCGAAACATCCTTTAGACCAGGGCAGGCCAAACTTACTGGCCCTCTGAGCCACATATGACACTCTTCAGAAGTTTGAGAGCCAGGGCACACCTGCCGGGAGCTGTGGGTTAGGGCTTCATCCCTGCTCCTGCTGAAGCCCCGAGCCCTGGCAGGTGCGCCCCGCAGGGCTGAAGCCCCAAGAACCCCCCCCCGCTGGGCAGAAGCCCCTACCGCACCACCCCACTGCAAGGCAGAGGTCCTGAGTCATCCTTCCCCCCCACTCCCTGCCTAGTCTGGTAGGTGGAGAATGTGTGTGTGGGGGGGTCTTAGGGGGCTCCGTGAGCTGCACTTTAATGGTAAAAGAGCCACATGTGGCTCGCAAGCCACAGTTTGGCCACCCCTGCTTTAGACCAGCCCCAACATCCAGGGGTTTCTTCATGCCAGCGTCACCCCTGAGAAGCCAGGATTTGTTACACTCATTTTGCACACCCACTGGAGAGCAAATCATGCGAGTTACACTACTTTACCACTCATACCCATTCTCTGTCTTCCACCAACTGTGGAATTTAAACCATCGTTACCACACACAGCCACTGAATTTGTCACAGTGAATTCCATAAGAGCTGCACTCAATATCAACTCTGTATTTTGCCCAGCGTCCCAAGCAACACTGTAATGTGGATTCTTATTATTTGTTTTTCAATATCATCTAGAGCAGGGTTTTCGGCATGCCAGGACGTGGTGGCTGCCGCTTCCCACAGCTCCCATTGGCTGGTAACGGTGAACCGCGGCCACTGGGAGCTGCGGGGGGCTGTGCCTGCGGTCGCTCAACATAAACAAAATGTCTGGTGGCCCACCAGTGGAATACCCTGATGGGCCGCATGCTGAAGATTGCCAACCCCTGATCTTGAGGACCCAGCTAAGATTGGGCTCCCATTGTTCTGGGTGCTGGAAAACACAGAGTAAGAGACAATCCCCTGCCAGACGAGACAGACACAGGATAGGTCTACACTTATGGAAGGTACAGACACCACACACGCAGCTAGCCTGGGTATAAACAGCGCTGAACCCCTACGATATATACCCCCCTATGCAGCTCTCTACACAACAAAGCAGTGCCTTCAATATCTGCAGAAGTATTTTTAGCAGTGTAGTGTCCCACTGCCTCCCTGCTGCCAGAGCCTTTCCCCACTGTTGGAGCCTTTCACTGTCATGGGGAGCTACACACCACAGCGAGCGTAGACACAGCCCGCCTTTCTCTGTAGTGTGTAGCTGCATACACCCTACATGCCGCTGCAAGCGTAGACCAGGTCAAAGAGTAGGAGAAAGGAAATATTACTAACCCCATTTCACAGATTGGGGACTAGAGGCACAAACAGATTGGGGCTGGATTTGTTAAAGGTATTTAGGTGCATAAAGATGCACATAGATGTCTAGCAGCATTTTAAAAAGCACTTAGGTGCCTAACTCCCACTGACTTCCATGGAAATTAGGTGCTGAGGAACTTCTAAAAATTCCATGTGGGGCCGGCCTGTCTTCACTTTTAGACACCTAAATACCTTCAAAAATCTGGCCTCCAAGTGATTTGCCCACAGTTACCCAGAGAGTCTGTGTCAGAGCTGGGAACTGAGCCCAGATCTCCAGAGACCCAGTTCAGCGCTGTAACCACAAGAACACTCTTCCTGTGTAAAGTCTGTGAAGCTTCAATATGGTGCTACCGGTCCTTAGTATTTCACTTAAGGCAGAACTTGCAGCACTGGGTGGGGGGTCAGAGTTCGTACATTTTTCCCCCCTCAGTGCACTCTGGAATAGTGGAGGCAGTTATACAAGGCCACAGCCACTATTAACTTTGATTTCAAGGGGAGAGAGGGTAAGAATCTGACCAGAGAGAACTTGGCATGGGGTGTGGGTGTGTCCTATGACGTTTTCAATGGGTTACCTATAAACTGAAGTCAAAAAGGTTGCTTTGAAGCCCCACACAGACATTAGAGCAAATTCATCTACATTGTAACTTCACTCAAGTGTGTGAGGGTACTGCAGGGATGAATGCATCCTTTTCCGATACTGTGTATATTTTGCTGGAGGTTTTATTTTAGTATTTGACAACTTCATTTCTATTCTCAAAGTTGCTGCTCTTTGGGAGCGGGGAATTTGTATCTGCCTTCCAACCTTCCTTATATCCACAGATTTTTAAAGCCAGAAAGGACCACTGTGAACATCCACCTTGACCTCCTGCACAATACGGAGCAAGGAACCTCACCCCATGCTCCATTCTTTTCAGGTGTACAACCAACTTAGTAGGTGTATGACTGGATTTTCCACCATCTGTTCAAGTGGTGTATTCGTGTTTAGTTCGCTTGTTTCTTTCATGCCCAATTATTGTTTTAAGGAGGCTGATGGTCACTATCACTGGTCAAAGGTATGAAGGGAGGAAACACAGATGCCCAAAACTCAGTCAGACCTGCAGGGTGATAATTGTCCACTATTCACGGGGTACTGCAGAAGGTCCTGACCTAACAGTGGAGAATGGCAGAATTCTACCCTGGGATAGATAAAGGCACGAGGCCTGACACCTGAAGGGGGTGGGATCACTCAGAGACCAGAAAAGGGACGGAGGTAAAGCTAACCCTATAACCATGAACACCACATTTGAAAATCTAGCTCCAATCGTGGAATGATGAGCACTTTCAACTATCCAGCCCTATAACTTCTTAATCATTCCCAGTATTATAAAGCAGCTCTGAATATAATCTTCTTTCAATTGCATCATTCTCACAGCATAGCTCAATTGACATGTCATCATATTTGACATGGTATCTTTATTTCACATCTTTGAACTTTAATTAAATGTAATAACTTACAGGGGGTGTGTATACATATATTTATAATATTAAATTTAATCAACAGATTTTTCATTTTAGAGCTCATTTTCTGAAGAAGTTCACGCTTGGATAATTAAAAGTGTAGGAATAGCTAAAATCAGTATTAATTAAAACAAAAGTAGAAATTAATTCTATGTCTAACCATTGTTTTTGCCTGAAAAAACTGACTTTGCAGACAGCATATCAAAAGCAAGTAGGTCATGCAGAGATGCAAGGATACGAAAGGTATAGACCATAGTAAAGGTGCTTTTAAACTGAATAAACATTAGTTTCAGAGCTCTTTTCCCTAACTCACTCGAATTCCATTTGATATCACAAAATTGCCAATCAAGCACCAAGAAGAAGGATGATGAAAGTGAAGCCAGGAGAACATAAAATACATAATGCTACTGTTATGCTTATGATTGCATGTGGGATTAGAATCACATGATTAACAAACGGAACTTTTTCTGTTTTTCGCTACACAACAAAAGGAGCTTAGTGGTGTAACTGACAGACGTTATTCTTCATTTTCTCCAAAAAGCCTGAAATACAGGGATGTCTGAGCTGGGATTAAGTACTGTGCAATGAGAAGCCAGTTGGCTACAATAGGCATGGAAGCAGAGGTTGTAATACACCTTAATTGCCTTAACTAAACAGAATCATGCTAAAAATTGCATTAAATCCCCAGCATTAAAATAACAGCATAAACACTTGAAAGAATCTCACATTTTTCACTGTTTGCCTCACATCTCACTGTTTGTGGGAAAATCATGGCTTCATATCACAAGAGTATGTGGGACTGGGACATGTTGAAAACATACAGAGGTCTCTACTTTCTTTCCAATTATTTGTATCTTTCCAATTATTTGTATCTTTGCTTTGAAAATTCGAGGCTGGCAAAGTTGTTGGTACAGCAAATGAGACTAAGAAATCTACAACTGTGTCTGCCACATACTTTAGTCTAAATTTGTTGGAAAAGAAGAACTTATTTCAAAACTGTAACACCTCAGGAATCATTGTTTTTTAATATATTTTTATTATTATTATTATTTAATATTTATGGTGTGGCAGCACCAAGACGCCTAACCCAGATTGAACCCCATTGTGTTAGGTGCTGTTCAAACATATCAGGGCCCCATTTAGAGAGGGTTCAGAGAAGAGCAGTGAGAATGATTAAAGGATTGGAGAACCTGCCTTATAGTGATAGACTAAAGGAGCTCAATCTATTTAGCTTAATAAAAAGAAGGATAAGGGGCGACTTGGTTACAGTCTATAAGTACCTACATGGGGAATACATATTTAATAATGGGCTTTTCAGTCTAGCAGAGAGAGGAATAACATGGTCCAATGGCTGGAATTTGAAGCTAGGCAAATTCAGACTGAAAATTAGGCATACATTTTTAACGGTGAAAGTAATTAACCATTGGAACAATTTACCAAGGGTTGTGGTGGATTCTCCATCACTGGCAATTTTAAAATCTCTAAAAGATCTGTTTTAGGAATTATTTAAGGATTTTCTATGGTCTGTGCTGTGTAGAGCCAGACTAGATGATCACAATGGTGCCTACTAGCCTTAAAAATCTATAAATCTATACTAAGGAAAACTAGTGGCACTGAAAAACACCCATTAATTAAATGAAGGAAAGGATTGACAAATCTCTAATGGGAGTCTCAAGAACGTTTCTCTCTGCTGAAGCATCATCAGCCACTTCCCAAGAAAGCATCTAAAATATCAGTGTGCCATCTCAGTGGAAACTTCAATCTGTGGGGAAATGAGGCCAGCTAACCCCCTAAGACTCTAGAAAAGATTCCAATGAAGTTAGGAGCAGGGAGAAATTTGAACAGGGAAATGCATTTTGTAACAAATCATAGCGCGCAACAGTTAAGCACTCAGTAACTGAAACATTGAGAAACTCGTGCTGTAACGTTTGCAAACACTAATAATGGATAATTGCAACTGTGGCCGTGACTCATCTTATAATTCAGTCTGGACAATTCTTCCACAGGAAACAAAACTGGGCCTCTGTCAAAATAACAATGCCAGCCCCTTTTTCAAACACCTCAAAAGTTCACAGGTTTGACCACAGGTCCTGTCAAATTCAAACAACTGCTCTGCTGTCGGTCACTCAGACCGGGATCCTCCAACACACAGGACTTCCATAGGCCAACAAACTGAAGAAGGAAGTCCGTGTAATTTTCCCTGCAGCAAGCAACTCAGAGGAAACAGAAATGCTACGTTATATTTTAAATTCAGGGCAGTTTTCCCTTGACGACTTAAGGTGAATGACAGAGAATACGACCAGAGCTCTCCCATCCTTCAGGACTTGCCTTTTTTGTGAAAATAACAGCACAATATTATTATTTTTCTCTGCTGCTGCCAATAGCTCAGGCTGCGAAACAGACTCTTTGTTGGCTCAAGCCCACTTCCTATGGCCATTCACAGTCTTAACAGCTGGGTTTCATACTAACACAAGGTGAAATTCGCTTCTTGATTACACTGGTACACTGAAGTCAACTGGGATCCACCAGTGTAACCAAGATGAATTTTCCCCAGAGCTTCTGATCTTTGTTTAATATTATTCATGTTTTCAAAACACAAATGCAAAAAAGTACATGGGGGCAATACACAGGGTGGTATTTTTAAACACGCAAAAAGTGAGATAATACAAAGGCTCCCATGACAACCTTAATTACTAATATCATTTGCATTACAGCAGAGCTTTGACAATCGAACCAAGCATGAGAGCTGGGGAAGGGGATAGAAAAGAGGAAAGAAAATACAGAGAAAGACAGAGAAACAGGAGGAACCACTGGGAGACAAAGTAAGGGTGATGGGGAGAGAGAAGACAAAAGCACCGGAGGAGGAGGTTCAACATGACAACAGAGAAGAGAGAAAGGAGGAGGGTAAAGAAATTGGAGCAGGGGAAATTAAAATAAGGAGCTGGGGTTCCAGGAACAAGGATTAATTTGTTTCCCTTAACTAGATTTATAACAGTATATAGCACATAATCAATATATTTCATAACAAACCAGCAGAAGGTAGGGGAATGACCCTTGCATTCCTAGAATTTTAGTAAGAGAGTCGGCATAAAATACATTTAGCCCCTAGCTTTAGTTTGAGAGGAATGCTGTTATGTGTGACGAAGTAAGATTGTAATGCATGTCTGGATACACTTTGTATTAAGGCTCCGTTTATGAAACACTTATAAAGGGTTAATAGATGTTACAAGCATATTAAAGACATGAATAGTATGCATGATAATAGGTTATGAGCACATCTATTGAAGGTGATTATAAGCAATGTATTGACCTGTTGGACTCCATAATGATCAATTAACCATGTATTAAAACATCTGTTAATCAGTTGTAAACCCTTTATAAATTATTTATAAATGTACCCTAAGTAAAATTGTGATGGTTACTGTGTTTTCTTACTCATTTGTGTAAGCTCAACTGGTCACTAAAAGAAAATGTTTTACTACAACTTGCAAAGCACAATAAAGAAATCAACTTAGGCAGCGCAGGGGAACGAAGAAAAGGTAAAACATTCTCTTTATTATGCTGCAGAATTTGTTTCAAAGCCTGAAGTGCCGTATAGTCTACTTTATTCTAACCACAGCAGTCTCTTGCAACCTTCTACTTTCTGCACATAGAAACCAGAATTAGTACACTATCGATGAATACACCTGTTTGACACTACTACTCTCATGAGAAGGAAAGAGGTTTTCCAGCTGAAAGGGTTTCACTCATGTTTTTTTCTCTTTCAGAGATACAGGAAAATGTATTTGTGGATAACTCATAGGAGCGCTCAAACCCTTGGGCAACCTACACAGGCTTCAACAGACCTTCTCCATAGACTTCCAGCTATCATGTAATGTTCTTCAGAGTTTGCCTGACTTCATGTGTTATGAACTACTCCTAAAGCTTCCATTCCCTAAAACTCAGCCCTCCAGCTGCGGCTGCAGTTATTGCACAGAATAAAATGGCTGAGCAACTATATATAAAAGCTTAAAAGAAAGTAGAGGTTCTGTCTGAATTATTCTAATTCCAGAAGAAGAAAAAACATCTACTGGCCAGAGATTATTTAGTGGCTGAATTTTCACAGCAGTGCAAGAGGAAATTAAAGAGATAATGTCAGGTTAAAATCACATCCACAAATGAATTGCCTTACCTATGTTAAATACATTAGGTTATAAAAGCTGAAAGGATTTTAAAAGTAAAATTTATATGTCTCTATCTGCTCTATGCTCTTTGTTTTTTTGTGGGGGTGGTGGGGTTTCATTCATCTGACCGCTTGGGAAACAAATGTAGATCAAACAGATTCCCATACCCATTTTTCATAGTCTGTTTCTAGTCAATTTCACTTTCAGATTAGCAAAGCACTTTCAAAACCGTAGGGGAACATTTTTATGTGTGCGGGGGAGTTCCCATTGGAATTTTTCTTTCTTTACTGGAAATATATCCAGTGAGCCTAGATTTCCAAAAGCTTGTTATTGCAAAGCCTAAATTTGGGGCCAAATGTAACCTAACAGCATTACTTTAAGGTAGACAAGCTGGGTGTGGTAATATCTTTTGTTGGACCAAATTCTGTTGGTCAGAGAAACAAGCTTTCGAGCTACACAGAGCTCTTCCTCAGGTCTGGGAAAGGTACTCAGCCTGTCGCAGCTAAATACAAACTCGAACAGATAGTTTAGCTTAGCATAAATTGTTAGCAAATATTCTAAGGGGCCATTCAAGGTGAAGTGGCCCATTACTTTAAGGTAGAAAACTGGCAGTAAGTTATAAGTGAACAATAAAAAATATCATCAAATATTTTGTTAATGTAGGCCAAGAGATTCAGAAGTGATTCTGTGCCCAAAGATACACCTTAAAGGAGCCTGAGCAACAGTCCTTTGAAAATCAAGTCCCTTTAAGGTGTCTCAAGTTGGGAAGAGAAAATCACTTGTCACTTTTGAAAATCTTGGCCACGGTCGCAGGGTGCTCACCTCAGGCATTCAAAAAATCCTGAGTCAAGTCGCAAGAAAATCACGAGATTGGTTGTTTTAAAAAATCTCACGATTTTAAAGCCAAAAACTGGAGTTATTTTCTTTGTCTTCTGATTTTTGAATGTTTGGACTACACTCGGGTTGCACGCACAAGCCACAAGTGTGTGTCGTGGGAGGGAGGGGAACTGCTTGCACTTTACCCCTCTCCCCAGGCACTCTCAGAAACACCCATCACAATCTACTTTAAAACCTCCACAAGAGGCTTTTCCTCTGCAGCGACTGTAATGCACCACTTAACTGACTGTGTAAATACTGTCAAATTAGATACATGGCATCACATTTAAGGCTGACTTCTCTTAAAAAAAAAAAATCCGAGCTTCTAGGCAAGGGAAAAGAGAATGCGGAAGAGCAGATGGCTGGACGGTAATTGGAACGTGGCTGGTGGGCTTCCTGCTGCTTGCTGGGTGAAAGCTGCTCATTAAAGAAAGGTGACTGTGTAATAATAGGAGATAATTGAACAATATCAGCGCACATTTGATCCCGGGCTGGTCTCACGTGCCCACCTGCGTGAGCAACATGGGCAGTGATGGCAAGTGTCGCTCACGCATTGCTGAAGCCTGAAGGGTCTAAGTTGGTAACAGACTCAATGGCGGATATATTTCCTTTTCAATAAAGCATTATTACGTAATAACATGTGTGGATACCCAGGGCCCAGGCCTCTTACGTATCCATTAAGGACAAGATGTCAACACAGTCTGCTGGGCCAGGGGTTCTTAACCCATTTCTTTCTGAGTGTGCCCAACATGCAAGAAAAACTCCAGGGCCCACCCGGGCCACAAAACTGGTTTTCGGCATATAAAAGCCAGGGCCGGCATTAGGAAGCAGCGAGCAGGGCCATCGCTTGGGGCCCCATGCCACAGGGGCCCCCACAAAGTTACATTGCTCAGGCTTTGGCTTCAGCCCCAGGTAGTGGGGCTCAGGGCCCCAGGCTTCAGTCCCACGTCGTAGGGCTTCGGCTTTCTGCCCTGGGCCACAGCGAATCTAATGCTGGCTCTGCTTGGTGACCCCCCCGAAACCTGCTTGCGGCCCCCTATGCTGCCCCAGACCCCTGACTGAGAACCACTTGCTAGGCAATACAGGAAGGACATTCTCTTATCAGCCAACTCAGCCCACCAGACAGAATTTTTATTTTTTACTTATCTGGCCCCACCGCTGTGGTATCTGAGCATCTCACAATATTTTAATGTATTGATCTTCTCCAACACACTTGTGAGGTGGGGAAATACTAGTACCCCCATTTTACAGATGGAGAACTGAGGCATAGAGAAACTAAGGGAATTGTGGCAAAACAGGAGTTAAGCCTAGGTCTCCCACAGTCCAGGCTAGAGCTCTGACCACTGGGCCACCATTCCACTCCAGGCTTCCTAGACAAAACAAATGCTGGGCTAAAAGGTGCACCTCATTCAATGCTCTTAAGACCACCCAACTGTAGCTCTTGCAGCCATCAGCGGGAGCAAATTCCATCGTTATGGTGTGGATCTAGAGATGGTCCACAGATGCATCTCAGCTGACCTCAGCAGTCATGGTGGTGCATAGGAGAGAGCCCAGTCTTGGTACACAGCCAAGCTCCACACATCTTTTGCTTTAGTATATAGACTAAAATTCACTCTTGGAATTGCCCCCAAAAGCAAATGTGAAACCATTGAAATCCACAAGTTTCAGGGATAGACTGCTTAGGTCAGCTTGCTCCACTAATCAGTTTAGGCGGCTCTACTCTGCACCAGCTGAATTCTCGGTGTCTTAATTTTTGAGACGTCTACCACTGCTGTCTATCCCAAGCACTCAAAGACCAGGAGTCAAGACCCTCCCCCACAAAATCATGAGACTGAAGTAAAAATCATGAGATATTAAAATAAATAAATAAATGTGGGATTCTTTTTATTTGCCTCCAGGTTTCTTGGCTTTTGGGATGCACTCACTTTGCATTTTTGAAGCTTTTCTCCGTAACCATGAGGGCGAGAGAATTTTTTTTTTAAAGGAAGGCTGAGATTTCCATGCAATCTTTTGATACCAGCCACTGAGGTTTCAAGAAAAACAACAAAAAATGCGAGAGCTGCAATCAAAACATGAAAGTTGGCAACACTTTACGCACTGAACACTTCTAAATATTCCAGCCCAAATGCGCCTGAAATATTATTTGTTCTCGCTGGTAGAGGATGGCGAGCAAGATGCCAATTTTCAAGTTGCCGGTGAAAATGTTGGAAAATCATGAAATTCTCAAGCTCAGGAGTGTAATTATAACTAAGCAGCAGAATCCCCAATGGGCAGCTGCCACTTTAAAATGCCCCCCACCCGAAAAAAAAAACGTTAAAATGTTTTTTGTTCACTTTATTTTCACTTAAAACTCTGACAACACAGAAATGTGCTACTCCCCATGCGCCTTGTTAGAACAGCAAGCACTGCGGCAGAACTCCCCACTGAAACCAACAGCGAACTTTGCTTCAAAAATTCACTGTGCAATATGGCCCCATCTTAACACATTTTTAACAACATCATTCTTGTGCCCAGGATCATTTGATAAAATGAGTTTAATACCAGATGAAATACATTTCTTTACCACTTTGTTAGAATTTTTTAAAACTTTATAGGCCAGTTTCAGGTGAGATTTGTGTCATTTTTTTGAAGGCACGGATCCCGCTACATAACCTTCGGGGCAGAACGTGCAGCAGAAAGGGGAGCTGCAACGGTATAAAGCCGCCACAACCTCTTACTCTTACCAGGCCCATAAGGGACTCCCTCAGTGTAGCCCTGAAACTAGACAGCCCCTCAGTGACTCATCCATCTCAGAGACTTCCTCTCAGGTGTGCTTAGCAGTCTCTTGGAAGTAACAGTAGATAGTTAAGAGGTGATTGGGTCACAATGTATAGGTATCAATATGAGGAGCTCAAGCTGCTCCTGGAAGCAGCGGCATGTCCCCCCCTCTAGCTTCTATACGGAGGCACGGCCAGGCGGCTTTGTGCACTGCCCTGTCTGCAGGCGCCGCCCCTGCAGCTCCCATTGGCTGTGGTTCCCGGCCAATGGGAGCTTTGGGGGCAGCGCTTGGGGGGGGGGCAGCATGCGGAGTGGAGCCCTCTGGCTGCCCCTATGCATAGGAGCCAGAGAAGGACATGCCGCTGTTTCTGGGAGCCATGTGGAGCCACAGGACATGCGGAGTGGGGCAAGCCCCTGACCCTGCTCCCCGGCTGGAGCTCAAGAGCCAGATTAAAACATCTGAATGGCCAGATGCGCCTCCTGGGCCATAGTTTGCCCACCCCTGCTTTATTTGTTAGAAAGGTGCTAGGATGGTTTCAAATCTTAGTGCAGACAAGGCCTTGGAGACTGGGAAGTTTTTGCTAGTGATCTCTCTCCTGACATCCATCTCCACCCTCTGACAAACAGAGGCTAGGGACACCATTCCTTACCCAACCTGGCTAATAGCCATTAATGGACTTAACCTCCATGAATTTATCCAGTTCTCTTTTAAACCCTGTTATAGTCCTAGCCTTCACAACCTCCTCAGGCAAGGAGTTCCACAGGTTGACTGTGCGCTGAGTGAAGAACTTCTTCCCTTTATTTGTTTTAAACCTGCTGCCCATTAATTTCATTTGGTGGCCCCTAGTTCTTATATTATGTGAACAAGTAAACAACTTTTCCTTATTCACTTTCTCCACACCACTCATGATTTTATTTACCTCTATCATATCCCCCCTTAGTCTCCTCTTTTCCAAGCTGAAAAGTCCTAGCCTCTTTAATCTCTCCTCATATGGGACCTGTTCCAAACCCCTAATCATTTTAGTTGCCCTTCTCTGAACCTTTTCTAATGCCAGTATATCTTTTTTGAGATGAGGGGACCACATCTGTACGCAGTATTCAAGATGTGGGCATACCATGGATTTATATAAGGGCAATAAGGTATTCTCCATCTTATTCTCTATCCCTTTTTTAATGATTCCTAACATCCCGTTTGCTTTTTTGACTGCCAATGCACACTGCGTGGACGTCTTCAGAGAACTATCCATGATGACTCCAAGATCTTTCTCCTGATTAGTTGTACCTAAATTAGCCCCCATCACATTGTATGTATAGTTGGAGTTATTTTTTCCAATGTGCGTTACTTTACATTTATCCACATTAAATTTCATTTGCCATTTTGTTGCCCAATCACTTAGTTTTGTGAGATCTTTTTGAAGTTCTTCACAGTCTGCTTTGGTCTTAACTATCTTGAGCAGTTTAGTATTGTCTGCAAACTTTGCCACCTCACTATTTACCCCTTTCTCCAGATCATTTATGAATAAGTTGAATAGGATTGGTCCTCGGACTGACCCTTGGGGAATACCACTAGTTACCCCTCTCCATTCTGAAAATTTACCATTTATTCCTACCCTTTGTTCCCTGTCTGTTAACCAGTTCTCAATCCATGAAAGGGCCTTCCCTCTTATCCCATGACAACTTACTTTACGTAAGAGCCTTTGGTGAGGGACCTTGTCAAAGGCTTTCTGGAAATCTAAGTACACTATGTCCCCTGGATCCCCCTTGTCCACATGTTTGTTGACCCCTTCAAAGAACTCTAATAGATTAGTAAGACACGATCTCCCTTTACAGAAACCATGTTGACTTTTGCGCAACAATTTATGTTCTTCTATGTGTCTGACAACTTTATTCTTTACTATTGTTTCAACTAATTTGCCCGGTACTGATGTTAGACTTACCGGGCTGTAATTGCCAGGATCACCTCTAGAGCCCTTTTTAAATATTGGCGTTACATTAGCTATCTTCCAGTCATTCTAAAGAATAGCCAAAGAATCTAAAGAACAGCCAAAGTTTACAGGTTTTTAAAATTGTATTCAGTAAAGTGAATGTCAATATCAAATACAATGAGATTGTTAAAAGACCTAAGTTTTGTGCAGTCTTGGTGTCACTGTCGGCTTTGTGGACTGTATCATGTATGCCCTGCCTATGCTACTACAGAATGAGATGCACCACTATGGAAGTGCTGTAACACAACATATCCATGGGATAGAACAATTACTTTGAGATCTGTTTATACAGTTAAAAAATAAACACCATTCTGCTTCCCAGGGAGGCAGTTTTATCCATTGATTGTCACATGGTGAATTTACCATGTCTCCTTAGACCTTGGCCAAATCATTCAACCTCTGTGTGCTTCAGTTTCCACATCTAAAATAGGTATAATAATCCTGAGCAACCTCACAGGAGCATTGTGAGGCTTAATTAAAGTGCTTTTAGTTGCTTGGATGAAAACTGCTACGTACATATCAAGTATTATTATTAGTGTAGGTGGCTATACATGGCAAGCTTTAAGGGATCATTTGGTAACAGGCTAATTTTTATTCTGAACGCAGTCGTTAAGTGCAATACAGAGGTGGTGTAATTATCATCAGATCCACTTTCTAAAATTAATGATGAAATGCTGTAAATGAAAAAAATCATGTTATACAGCAACTGAACAGTGGCTCTGATTGGTGATTCTCTGTTGGGTATGCTAATTAAGAATGCTGTTGAAATGTTACTCAGTAATATTCCTTAGTGGAAATGCTCAGTGCTGGAAGATTAATTATGTGTTTCATGTCTAGAATGGTATCAGAGGGGTAGCCGTGTTAGTCTGGATCTATAAAAGCGGCAAAGAGTCCTGTGGCACCTTATAGACTAACAGACATATTGGAGCATGAGCTTTCGTGGGTGAATACCCACTTCGTCGGATGTATGGAGTGGAAATTTCCAGAGGCAGGTATAGATATGCAGGCAAGAGTCAGGCTAGGGATAACGAGGTTAGTTCAATCAGGGAGGATGAGGCCCTCTTCTAGTAGATGAGGTGTGAACACCAAGGGAGGAGAAACTGCTTTTGTCGTTGGCGAGCCAGTCACAGTCTTTCTTTAATCCTGAGCTGATGGTGTCCAATTTGCAAATGAACTGACGCTCAGCAGTTCTCGAATGGTCATTACTAGGATATAAGCGATAGATATTCATGGTTTGGGTGCCTTCTTTTTCACAGGAATTTTATCTGAAGTCTGGAACTGGAAAACTGCCAGAACATGTTGAAACTTCTGCTAACTTAAACTGCAGCGTGTTGTACAGCTGATTTTCCACTACGTCGTGCATCTACGAGCATGTCTCTTACAAGTGCTAGCCATTCCTGTTACAGAGCCAAAGACCTAATTCAATTATGAATGTGACCAGAGGATGTTGGGGTCACCATCAGACAGTGCATTATCTCTCCAGACCACTGGCAGATGGTAGTGAGAACAAGCAGGCCAAATCCTCCCTGCTTTACTCATATGAGTAGTCCCATTCTGCTCAGTAGGATTACTCTCCTGAGCAAGGCTATTAGGATTTGGGCCCAAGGGCCTAACTCACAACGGGTCTGATTCTGTTCCGATTCATGCTGCCATATAATGCATTTATTTGACTTCTATTGATTTTCTCCTGCTTTACGCTGGCAAGAGTGAAATCAGAATCAGGTCCACTGGATGATTTACCTGAGTACAGCAGATCTGTCTGAGTAAATCATAGTTGGGCCCTAAAATATTTCAGTGGCTATGCTTCTGCAAAAGTGCACCAGTGGCCAGATCCTCAGCTACCATAAATAAGTGTTGCACCACAGATTTCAATTAAGCTATGTCAATTTACAGTAGCTGTGGATCCAGTTCCAGACTGCTCTTTATCTTGGAAACATTTGTAAAAGCTATGACATGATTCTGTAAAAGATTAAGAGGTCAATTCTCCCATCACTGTGTAGGGGCTTTTCATGCTTGCCACCAATTAGTATGAGTGAGAGTTAGCTGCATCAACCACCTATACGGTGACAGAATCTTAAACCCTTAAGAATTTCATTTGTCTTCCCACAAGTGTTAATGGCCCACATCAGTATTTTGTAATTTTAAAAAAATATATATAAAGCAATATTTTTCCCTCACAGAAAATGTTTCCACAGCTATGTTCAATTTATATATATATCTGTTCTTCCTCAGCTACTTGATTTGTTTCTATGATCCTGCTATAAAGCTGAGAGGAACATATGCTTAGTTCACGCAACTCCAGCTGACTAGAGAGTACACTCCATAAAAGAACAGGGAAGAAATACAAACAACATCAAATATTAATATCATAGGAAAACATCAAGAGATGTTTGTGTGGCTTGTACTGTATATATTATATATGTAAATTATGCTTAGTAGCTCCTCTTCATAACTTCAAGCTGCTGTTAATGTGTCAGATTTTGAAGGCAGATTGAAATATTGGTGAAAGCAGTTATCACATTCATAGAAATGATTTATAGTTGTATCTGAACTGAAAGTCTCATCTCTAATGCTCTGACGAGTGGCCTTTGACTCGGTCAACTGAGGATGAGTCTCTTTAGAGTAATTTGTACCCCAAGTTTAATGGCAGTTCCAATGTAAATCATCCTCTGTTTTAATGAAACCCAGCCACAGCTGATATTAGAAATAAATGCCCGGTATCATCTGGTGGCTTGTGCAGGCTCATGTTTCACTTACACTAGGCTGGATGCATGTTTCAAATGATTTTATTGAAAAATAAGATTTGCAGTGAAATTATAAGTAAAACTGATGAAGTCTGGGGAAAAAATCGGAAAGCAGGATGTCTCTCTCTCTCCTCCTCCCCACCCCCAAAGGTCTCCGAGATGGTCCCAATTAAATTTGATAGAGAAATGGATAAAAATAAAGACTTTTTTAAGTGCTTAAAATGTTGGTTTGGTTCTGCCACTGTGCTGTTTCTACTCTGAAGGCAGAGTAGCTGTAAGAGTGCATGGCCATTCCTCCCTGTCAATCTCGGAGGGAGGCCACGCCCCCTCGCTACAGTAGCATTGATACAAGATATAAGGTAATAAGGATATAAGCACTTTATATGGTGATATGTTCTACAGGCAAAAATGGATGCTAATACTATAAGGTCTGGTACATGAAATAGAGGATCCTAAATACAGACGGTCACCAACAGAATTCAGTGGATTCTAGTACAAGCAGATGGTAAGCATCTCTATCTTTCAAAACTGTGCTCAGACCCTCATCTCTGTGAGTATTCAGAAAACAGGAACAAATTCAGCAGATGAAAATACAACTATTGTATCTAATAAACTCCATCACTAGCAGATGTTTCCTATGCTGCTGTAACACCCCTGCCTGTGCCAATGGGAAGATTTGAACCCAGGCAATCACCACTAATGCCCCAATTCAGCAGAGCACGTAAGCATGTACTTAACATTAGAGCATGCTTAAGCCCTATTGACTCCTCACTGAAGTCCCAATGATGTGCCTAAAGGTAAGAACATACTTACATGCTTTGCTGAACTGGAATGGACTCAACTGAGTGCTTAAATACTTGTTGAATTGAGGGCCTAAAATCATAAGCCTCTAATCCATGACCTAAAGGAGAAGAGCCTTTAGCAGACAGCTGTAGTAGGCTCTTATTCTGTTTGGGGGATCAGACATTAGAGAGGGGGAAAGACCCACAACTCTCCTAATGTAGTTGTAACTGATCTTTGCTTGCAGGTGATTTTTTTTTTCTAATATAATTTCAACTAAGTAACAACCTCAGCCATATCTGATGCATGGCTGGTGTGTGAAAAAGCTCTTCCTATTGTAAAAGTGCTAAGCAACTTTTTCAACAGCCGGTGGCATCGCGTGGGTTTGGATTTCCTGGTGAGGCACCTTGTTAGAACTGCATTTCATTGATTTAGTCCCTGCAACACAAAGGCCTGGTTCTGACAGAGATCGGGGTTTGCTGGATTTCCTTTGGAAGAGGCTGAAATGAGATTCTCTGTGCAATCACCGCAGTGCCACTTTGCTTTGATGAGTCTGTTTTGAAAACCTCGGGCTAACTTATGACAGGACAGTCTGTGCATCAGGGGGCAGAGAACACATGCCAGCAAGGGGAGGGGCAGACCCATCCCCGCACTCTTGGCTCACTCCGGATGGCCTGAGGATCAAGGTGGTGCCACAAGCATTTTTCCACCCACACGTGAGGAGTGCCAGGTTCCAAACAATCAGTCCCGCAGATCCAGCTCCATATTTATTTAGGAAGTTTTTAGCTGGCAAGCACCAAGTGGTAAATTAAAATGTTTAAACTTTTGGTCACTTCCTTGACGATATGTTGCATTCACTTAAATCAGCAGTGTCCAGTCTGTGGCCCTCCAAGGCTAATAAACGGTGTCTTTGACAAACAAATTGAAATTGTGCTCCCTGCATTCCTGAAACAGAAGTGTCTGAACCGGGCTCATTTCTAGGGCAGGATTGGGGCCCCGCTTCCCTAACTCTCCCTCATCCCTATGGCTTCAGGAGCAGCTCTGGTCTGAACCAGGGCTTGCTCTGAGTAGCTGCTCTCCTTTCCCTGCTGCATCACAGAAGACGGAAGACAAAGCAGGTTTTGTCTGTACTAATAGCTGCTTCCCTGCTCACTTGTGGGAGCTCCAGGGAGAGCAGCGTAGAAGCCTGACTGGCTCTACCTCAGCCCAGGCCAATAGTTACAGCTCGGCTTGGTTCAACATTTTCCATCTAAACTGGTTTTGTGATTGAAAATTGGGGTTTTGACAGACAGGGTTTTTTTTTCTTTGAAAAAAGTGTTGGTTTTCCACAGAAAATTATGACTTTTTGTCAAAAAGCCAAACACCCGAAAACCAAAAGGTTTCCACCAAAAACTTCCATTTGGAAAATGCAGCTGTGGTGCCTTATGGGATTTGTAGTTCAGATGTCTCTTGTCCCCATTCTCCACTATGGGCCAGGCTCCACCGTTGGACATCTCCCCTTATTTACTGCGGAATGTGATTTCCATGATACATCACAAAGGTTGGCTAACAGGGGAGATGTTGGTGCATCATGGGAAATGTAGTCTAGCCCAGGAGCCCCACCCATAGATTTTGTCAAATATAAAGGGAAGAGTAACAACCTTTAGGTATGCAGTAATATAAAATCCCTCTTGGCCAGAGGTACAGAATCACTTACCTGTAAGGGGTTAATCAGTTCAATTAACCTAGTTGGCACCTGACCAGAAGAACCAATGGGGAAGGAAGACATTTTCAAATCTGGGAGGGTAAAGGTTTTGTTTGTGCTGTCTGTGTGTTCCCTCTTAAGACAAAGAGAGAGACCAAGCAGGTAATCCAGCTCCTACTGAAATGATACATCTAAAATTACAGAAATTGTAAGTAATAGCAAGGAAATGCATTAGATTATCTTTTGTTTTAGCTTGTGAATTTTCCCTATGCTAAGAGGCAGGTTTATTCCTGTTTGGTAACTTTGAAGGTAAGCCTAGAAGGGAATCCTCTATGTTTTAAATCTTTGTATTACCCCGTAAAGTTACCTTCCATCCTGATTTTACAGAGGTGCTTCTTTTACTTTTTTTTTTTAAATAAAGTTCTTCTTTTAAGAACCTGATTGGTTTTTAGTGTCCTAAAAACCCAAGGGTCTGGTCTGTGCTCACCTTGTTAACCTATTTGGTTGGTATATTATTCTCAAGCATCCCCAGGAAAGGGGATGAAGGGGTTGGGGAGCGGTATATTTTGGAGGGGATAGGGCTCCAAGTGGCCCCTCCCTGAATGTTTGTTTAAATCACTTGGTGGTGGCAGCAATACCGTCCAAGGACAAGGAATTTGTGCCTTGGGGAAGTTTTTAACCTAAACTGGTGGAATAGAAGCTTAGGGGGTCTTTCATGGGGGTCCCCACATCTGTACCCCAGAGTTCAGAGTGGGGAGGGAACCCTGACAAAAATGGAAACATCAGGCACCTGAACTACTATTCCCACAGAGCATTGTGATGGCATTTTTGAATCAAAAGTTTTCAGCTGAAAGATTTTGATTTTTAATTTTTGGCCAAAAAGTTGACATTTCCAGCAGGAAAAAAATGTTCCTGACCGCTTTTAGTTAAAGTACCGATTGTGGCCCCTTGACTGTTCTGAAATGATACGTTTGGCTTTCAGATCTGAACAGGTTGGACACCACTGCTGTAAGCTAAAGCATACGAGAGAGGAAAGGGTGATGGACAAGTTCATGTGCTGGGCCAGAACCTCAGCTGGTGAAAAGTGAAGTGAATGGAGCTACACTGATTTACAGCCGCTGCAGATTCGGCCTGTTATCTTAACTTTTTTTAAATTCAGTAGCGCTCAGCTCATCAAGAAAGCTGTGGATTTGAATAATGAATTCCTGAACTGAACTTTTATTTTAAAATCAGGGTAAATGGCCAAAAGACTGAGTTTTGCTCTCAATCTAGAAAATAAACATCACGTTTTGCACCTGACCAAATCCCTAGAGATTAAATTATTGACATTAAATCCCACAGATGGGCATAGTAAATAAAACTTGATCAGCTTAATATCACCTACAGAGATGGCCTTTATAAAACTTTCCAGTTAACTTATATCTGTAGTATGTCCTATATTTTCCTACATTCAGTATAGACAGTGCCTTGGGAATAGTGCAAATACCACATTTGACTTTCCTTAGTTACAGTATCTAAAGTAACTGCAAAGTAGTGGAGGGTGACCACAGGGCAGCTTTCACTGTGTTGTCTTCCTCCTATGACAGCTATTTCTCCCGAGATTTCCAACACGTGCTAGATTAAACCAGACCCAATTAGTCGCCCCTCCAGAAGCACAACCCAGAGGTGTGTCAGTGGTATCTGTGCCAGGGGGAAAGGATGTGTCTTCCCGTAAAGCCTGCCCAGAAATGTCAGAGAGCTGCAGGGCTCATCTGCATGGAAGCTCAGTATCCCTCTCTACCTTACTCTCTAGCAGTGCAACTCCCTCTCCAGCCAGTGAATCCCTTGGGGGAACCCCTTCAAGGGTGACTGCCCTACCTCCAGCCGGTCCACTCTCCCATGTGGACCCTTCGACAGCATGAACAAAGTACATCTGACGCAGTGGTGTCTACAACAGTAGTTCTGATGGGCTCGGGCATGAGATGCCCCACACCTCTGAGCATGGAGCTGACTAGAGCCAGTTGACATTTTTTCATTTTATTTCTGATTTTTTTTAACAAAACAGAACTGTTTGCAGGAGGCAGCCTGTTTCAACAACAAACACTCTCAAAGCAAAACATGGGAACAAAATCCCATCCCTAGACAATTCTGGTGCTAACTGTGAAGACTTACCATGCTAATTTCAATGTCATCATTGTCAATGATTTCACGGCTGATCAGACCACATTGGGAAGGGGAGAGCAATCATATCATGGAGATCTGCACAATCTACTGTTGAGTGGCATGTTGATTTCGTGCCAGGAGGAGTAGGCAGTGTTTGGCATGTGGGCACAGCTTGGAAAAGTGTCCACTTTGCCCCCCAAATCTGACCACATACAGCCTTCTGTGGGCCTGAGGCTGGGATGGAGAACTCTGCTATCGAGCCGTGTGAGAGGTGTGCTCAGGGGAACGTCATGGAACCCACCGTTTTTCATGGGGAGAGAATGATACCCCTCCAATGCAGTGTTAATGTTCCATCAACGATATTTCCATTGCTGTGCACATCATTAAAAGTACAATTTATTTGAGAAAAGGGCAATCTGGCCCCATTGAAGTTGATGGCTAAACTCTCAGTGACTTTAATGGGACCAGCCAAAGAAATGTAAATGATTTGATGTCTGTATCATCACAACAGAACGGCCTGCAGCGTGCTTAACAGGTCATCAACAATCCAGGCAGAAGGGAAGCTTCTTTCCTCAAGTTGCCAATTATTCTAGTTCACCTGAGAAAGGTGTATCTTTGGAGGTGTGCTATGATGTCACACTATATACACAGAATGCAGCCATTTATTGCTGTCTGGCCTCACTAGTCACAGTATTTGGACCTCACTACATTTTATAGTGGAATGATCATATTAATTAATCAAAATCTCATGTTAGGCTAGAGAATATTTTAAACACTTCAGGGTATTTTCCAAAGAGCGTTCCACATATAGGCAAAATTGTTTCAACTTAAAGCTTTAACCTTTTTTTTTTTGGGGGGGGGGGAGGAAGCAAGAGGGGAAAGACGGGGAAGAGACATTAATTAAAGCATGAAGTCAGTTTATAATCAATGACAATCAATCTGTCTATGTCAGATAGCTCTGAATTATTCTGGTTGCCCAGAAAGGTATATTCCCTCATGGCCATCAGCAGTCCTGCCACAGTTTGCATAGTTCTATGCACTGATCTGAAATTTTTCCTATGTACTGTATTGGAAAATGTAGTGTTGAACTGTCAGACAAACACAGAGGAACAAGTGAACAACAGAGTATGCCTGCCTTTTGCAAAACATGCAGCTGATCACTTTCTATTTGTAGATTCCCTTAAGGCAAAAAAAGCCTGCCGAGGGGAACTGGCATGTAGTCTATGCATTCGCTGTCCAACCCAAGGCCCCAGAGACTAGAGAGCCATCCTAGGTTGGGGCTAGAAAATGAAGTACAGATAGTGGATATGTGAGTAACTGGGACTCCACACCTTCTGGTGCCAGCCATCCAGTGAAAAATGCACCCCTCACGGTCCACTTCAGCCTTGTGTCCCGGCCCACGGCAGCATATCAGAACCACCAACAGCACTGCCATAACTGCAGGCCCATTGCTGCCCTCACGGACAGCTCTGAAAACAAGTTGCAGAGCATCCATTAAGAGCCCATGCTGTTTCGAGCACTACTCATTTTCCACTGGTTGAACTGCAGATCTCTTGCAAGTCTTGGGAAAGAGGAGCAGACAATTTATACAGGCCCTTCCTTCATCCCTGACCCCACCCACATTTTTTGTGTGGCCAATGGGCTATGCAGACTTCCCCCCCACCCCAACCCCCGGGGGAATGGAGGATATGTAATAGGGCTAGCATCCTGAACTGCAGCCATGTCCCCTCGCTCACTCCTGGGCAATGCTCACTGTGCTGTGCGGGGACCTAAGTTATCTAAGAAACTGCTTGAAGCATGAGGATTAATTGGCTTCTTTAGGGCTAGGCGGTGATACTCTTAATCACACGTCATGAAATTCTGGCCCCACTGAAGTCGATGGCTAAGCTCTCAGTGACTTTAATGGGACGAGGATTTCACCCACTGACCTCCTTCAGCAGTGCCACTGAAGTCATATGGAGTTGGATGCTACTTAGTTGAATTAGGGCATCGCAGTCTGCCCCCCAGTTAAAACAATAATTAAAAGGAGGATGTAAATCTAGGCCATTTTGATCAGAAGGGGAAATTATGCTGCTAATTTAATTAAAATAAATCTGATTTGCTGTCACTGCTCTGTTACTGGGCTTTGACCACGCCAATATCCCCTGACCTGTATGCACCTCTGACATGACAGTGCGATATGCTTTCCTCATGCCTACTAGATCTCAGTTTGCCCCTAACTGATTGTGCCAGCTTCTTACATGAGCTCTCGTCAATCGGCGAACTGAGATACAGTCAGCAAAGCAAAGCACCTTTTACAGTGGATGGAAGGACACACATGCTGTGCGTTGTTCTTGTTATGACGTTGGAGCAAAGAATGTTAAAATAGAATGTACCTTTTAATTACTCCATTTTATTGAAGCATATTGAAGGCAGAAGCTCTTCCAGGGCACTGCACATGTTTGCCTTACTGCTGATAAAGCCTGAAATGTGTCATGGTGCCTTCTATAGCCTCTGGGTATAGCCTATATCAGTCTTGCACATCTTACTGTTGCTTTGCTATATTTTGCTACACTGGTACCCTGGCAACACCGTAAAAGGTGAAGAGAACAGTTATTTAGCAAGTCTCCTACGGTTTCTTTTAACTGAAGGACATTTCTTTATGTACTTCCGAATGAACACCTTGTATCTAAAGGAAAATCAACAGAACAGTGTAATACAGAATCTCTCCCCAAGTTACAGCTGTTCTAACCAATGCAAGTAAACAGAAAAACCAACAAATTATGGATTTTGGCCTGAATCTTGCAAGATCCTTTCTCTTAGGGGGAAAACATCTACATGATTCTGGGATTAGGGAAAATATTGGAAAGAATTTAAATGATAAAACTATCAACCAAGTATGCATAAAGTAAAATGTGTTCACTATCTCTACAAAGCCCCCTTTCACCTTCCTTTGAAGCGTGGAGCACAGGTCACTTTCTGCTTTGAATAAGAGTAAATGGTGGATTCTCTGTAATTTGAAGTCCTTAAAACAAGATTTGAGAACATCAGTAACTCAGCCAGAAGTTATGGGCCTGTTTCAGGAGTGGGTGGGTGAGGTTCTGCAGCCTACAATGTGCAGGAGATCAGACTAGGTCAGGGGTTCTCAAACTTCATTGCCCCACGACCCCTTTTTGACAACAAAAATTACTACATGACCCCAGGAGGAGGGACCAAAGCCTGAGCCCATCCGAGCCCTGCCACCCAGGCAGGGGGACCAAAGCCAAAGCCCAAGGGCTTGAGCCCTGGGTGAGGGGGCCTGTAACTTGAGCCCCACTGCCCAGGGCTGAAGCCCTTGGGCTTTGGCCCCAGGCACTGGGGCTCAGACTTTGGCTTTGGCCTCGGGCGGTGGGGCTTGGGCTTGGGCTCCAGCCCCAGCCCCCAGCAAGTCTATCGCCAGCCCTGGCAACCCCATTAAAACGGGGTAGTGACCCATTTGGGGGTTCCAACCCACAGTTTGAGAACCACTGGACTAGATGATCATGATGGTCCCTTCTGGCCTCTGAGGCTATGAGCTGCTATAGGGACATGATCTGTTAATTGTTGAAAACTGTGGCTGATATTTCCAAAGGAACCTAAGGGAGTTAGGTGCCCAACTCCTTTTGAACGTCAATGGGATTTGAGAGTTGAATTTCCAAAAGCATCTAGGCGAGTTTGCAGAAGTCATCTCACCTTTCAATAGTATTTGTGGCTTAGAGTTTCAGAGGAGCCTAGAAGAGTTAGGTGTCTAAAGCCACTTGAATTTCAGTGGAATTTGGGCACGTAACTCCCATAGGCTCCCTTTAAAATCCCAGTCTCTGACAATAAGCAAGTCAAATCACACCAAGAGCATCCAATACTATTACTTTAGGTAGCAGTGCAAATGTTCACTGCCTCATCCCAGTGGATTGAGTCACCCAGGCTAACGGAAATGGGACCATCAAAATCAAACTGCAAAGTAATAACCACCATAATCAAGAACTAAAAGTAAGCAGACGAGCTGTCTATTTATTCCAATAGTCGAGGCTGAAATGGCAGATTCAAACACTGACCATAAGATTAACGACATATCCAAATAACCATTCACAACTCAGCTTAAATCTGCTTCAGAATGACCTGTGAATGCATATACTGACTATGGTTAGCACTGCACCTCTAATGACTGAGGGAGATCAACTGCTTAAGGACGTCCCCCAAGCTGAACAATGCAAATTATACAAATTATTAACAGGAAAACTCCATTTAGGTGGCCAAATACTGATCTCGGTTCTATCCCTGTAGCATCATTAACTTTACTGGAGCAGCACGAGTGTCACTGAGGGCAAACACAGCCCCCTATACCCTTGCACCCAAGGATCTCAAAGCTCTTTAAAACCATTCACTTAAATAATTAAACAAACCTCACTGCACCCGAACGAGGTACTGTAATTCAGAGAAGACATTCCATCAGTAATGCCTGCATGTGTGATTCTGAGAAACGGGGGTCATTGTTAGTTTACACATTTCCTGTATTCTGCTTCACAAATTTTAGTGGCACCTGCCACAGAAGTCAAACATAAGCATGATGTGCCCAAGAAATCTCAAGTATGGCTGACTATAAAAAGGTATATTCCTTTGGGAATAATGAGAAGGCAGCACAATCCTGTAAAATTCAGAATTTAAAACCGGCTTCTCATGATCTCACCCACGCATATGTATGCAACAGAAAGGAAAGAAAAGGAAAAATCAATGCAACAGCATGATACTGTAGACTCTCCCCAATTTATACATATAGTAGGGGACAGTCAGAGAAGCCAGAAAGAAGGAAAATGCTGTAGATGACGCACAAGATAAGGGGCTGGAAAAGTTTACTGGTGGGACTGGAGAACAATGCATGCACTTGGCAGGTGATTTGCAGAGAAAACCAGCAGGGATTTAGTAGCAATATCAACATGTGGGGAAGAGTAAAAAATTACACTGGAGTTGTGATTCTGTGGGATAGGGGAACGCAGGGGAGCTGTTAACCTTAGTGGGAAAAGGAAGGTGTCAGGAGGATTTTGAAGGAAAGATGAAGAGTTACGTTTTTGAGCTGTTGAGTTTGAACCGTCAACAGGATACCCAGGAGGAAATGTAAATCTGATGAGAGAGGAAGAGGACATAGGGTGGAGAGGTGAGTCTATGGTCTGGTCTACACTGGGGGGGAATCGATCTAAGATACGCAACTTCAGCTACGAAAATAGCGTAGCTGAAGTCGACGTATCTTAGATCGACTTAGAATCACTTAGTTCGCGTCCTCGCGGCGCGGGATCTACAGCCGCCACTCCCCCGTTGACTCCGCTTCCGCCTCTCACCGTGGTGAATTTCTGGAGTCGATGGCAGAGTGATCGAGGATTGATTTATCGTGTCTATACTAGACACGATAAATTGATCCCCAGATCGGCGGGTAGTGTAGACATGGCCTATGAGTCAACATTGACCTATGGGTCAATGTTAATTAAAGCCAGTCCCTTACTTCCACCCCATTGGCCTATGAGTCAACATGGCCTATGAGTCAATGTTAATTAAAGCCAGTCCCTTACTTCCACCCCATGAAGAGTTTTGTCGGGGAGCCTTTCCAAGTGCAGCGATGTGAATGGAAGCTGTTTAGCATTTGGTACTTTCTATCATCTTTCCCAGGTAGATTAGCACAACCCACCCTTCATGCTGTATTTCAAAGTAACCTGAATGAAAATAAAACACCACCAATCAGAGTTACAGGACGGTTGTGTTGATCTCAAGGGCCAAAAGAGTTAAAGGCATTATAAACTCTTCCAGTGTCCAACACTGAACAAGTATTACAAAGGTTTGGGGGATTTCCTACAGAGACCCTGGTTTACTTGGTTTTTGGGGAAACACCCAAAAGCATTCATTCTAAAGTTGAGAAGTTTATTGATTAAACACAAGAAAGAAGCAGAAATCAAAACACACATTTACTTATGCAAAACTTACTTACTTACTTATTTAATTATGCAAAACAATCAAAACCTATTAAAGTATTTCTCCTCTTGGCAGCAAAATATCAGTCTCTTATTTTCACCAACAACCTTAACAATCTCTCTTTGATGAAAAGGAAAGGGTTCATTCTACACTCAGTCCTGATGTGCGAAGGGTATTCACTCCTCCTGTTTGCAACAGACAGACGCAAGGAAGAAGAGAGAGAGGACAGAAAAAGTGGGGGGAAATAGGGCTTTTGTTGAGGTTCTTTGAACACTGGACAGCTGGCCAATCATGAATGGATGCTTTGGCTGGCAGGTTGGCTACAACAACTGTTGTTTGGATCCTGGCTCGCATTCCAGTCAGGGATGTCTTCTGGTTGGATCCTTTCTCCTCAGGCAGGGCAGAGCCGGATGGGCCGTCTTATCTCGCTGTGATAATGTGTGCAGTACAGTTGATATCAGGATCTGGTGAAAAGCTGAGATAGGAGAGAATGAAAAATAGTGGAGCAGAAAGTAACACAAAAGGGAGGGGAGGCAGAACAGGAACTTACATGCTTCTGCAGGGCTGACAATCAGGTATCCTCACCGCTGGGCTGAGGGCTGGGTGTCATGATGATGTGATGCCTTTCAGGCCTCACAGGTGAAAAACAAAGTTCCTTAAAGAAGAGCAAGGCCTGATGGGCTCCTCTGAGAAGGAAACCCCTTTGGTCTGGTCCTTCTGTCCTGGGATTGGGGAAGATCACACGAGACGAGCTGTGTTGGGATGAGATGAGTCGAGCAGAGATGTGCTGAACTGAGATGCTTTAGGCTGGGATAGGAGGACACCATACAAATCAATAATTTTTCAAAGTCTCCTTTTAAGAACCCCAAATGGTGGGGGCAGGGAGTGGGTGGCATAGTTGATCCCTTCATCATTTTGTCGACCAATTAGGCGTAATATCCACCACATTGATCCATTAATTTCCAGACTCATATCTTCTTATTTATGAAGCATGATCTTAATGCAGTCCTTGTGTTATTTCCGTAGGCCTTTTTTGTTTCTCGGTTTGGTTTTCTTGCACCTGCTTATAACATTCTTTATGGAAGATATCTTGACCTACTTTTCATCGTCAATTCCTAAGCAGGTTAAAAAGTTATAGGTTATTGTGACATCTTACAAACTTTCAAGTACTTTTTACGCTTGAGCACACAATTAGGGTAAATTTGTAGGCCCAATTATCACAACAGGACAACCCCATGCCTTTCCTTCTATTAGGGCAACGCTGGCAGCAGCTACTCCTGTTTTGACCTTACAGTTCCAGGACCCTTAGCCAATAGGACTGACTCATGTCAAAGCCCCTAACAATAGTGCATTGCTCGGGGCTCAGTTCCGGGAATTGGGAAGCCAGCTGTTTAAATAAATAAGTGCCTTTTTAAGCTGTCATTTCTGGCATGGTCACTCAGAGGAGCCAGCTGATCTGGATCATAGTCAGGTTAGTTAGCCTGCCTTTAAGGTGTAATGTGGCAATTTATTACAGCAGGCTGTGGCTTATCGTTGCACATCTACTGTTTTATTTCCAAGGACAATGCTAAATCATTATCATTTCCAGCACAAGACTAAATCATCCGCTTGTCCCTCTTTTGTCTGGGAAGAGTCACAGACTTACAACACTTCAACACTCTTAACATGTCAATGACCGAAAGGGTAAGAAAAAGTATTTATATGCCTAACTTCCTCAGCCAATACAACGATTGGGCTGCGTCGAATGACAGAACGCAGGCTATTTTCCCAGACTATTTTCTATCTAGACTGACCCCCCCTTCAGCTTATGCCTACCCGACGTGGCTTAGTCCATGGCTGTGATACTTAACTACTGGTTTTTGAAGCAGATGTTGTCTGCTCCTCTATAGCCAGAACCCCTGAGGTATCTACCATCTGATGTCCAGCCTAGGTTCTGAATCTGTGCATCATGCTTCCTTGGGGCAACTGCAGTACAGCAGGACCATGTGCAGCCTGTGTTAGGCTTGCAGTTTAATACGTCGCTCAGGGCTGGTTGTATATTGCACAGCAGGGTTGCGAGAAGAAAGCTACAGTTCCTTCAGCTGAATCTCCATTTGGCATTAAAGCAATTATAGCACAATGGTATGTATGATTAACCCTTATTCTCTATGCCGCCTCTGCCAAGCTTCCTAGAGAACTTTAAATCATCTTTTAACAATATCTCTTCAGAGTTGAAGGGGAAACGTTCTCCTCTCTAAACTGACAATAGACTGCATTAGGCTTTTTTTTCTCTTTCCATCTAGCCATGCTGATGCTGTTCCAGCAAATTTCTCAGTCAAATTTAACCTGTGTACATCAAGAATGCATTTTCCTCTTTGCTGATCATACAAGGAGAATATTGTATAATTGTTTCCATGATAAATTCAGTTCTGAAATCATAACCACAATGGCACCTAATGAAACTTATCCCTGTGAAGAGGGTCAGCACAAATCCTATGAACAACTGGTGCCCTCTTTTAAGTGGTGCATCAGCTTTGTGTTACAGGGGTAAATGTCACCTTCCTTGCTCACAGCCATATTAAATGGGCCACCTTTTGCCCTTAACACATGAACATCTATTGACGTGAATGGATGCTGGCTGTCTTTGAACCTTGAGGGCATCATTGGAAGCGTTACAGAGCTTGGCTCAGTTTTGGGTGTTCAGAGGATCCAGCTAATTTCTTATCAAGTTTACTAGGGAGAAGCACGGAAGACATCTGGGAATCCTTTATTTTAGTTGGAACACAACTCACAATTAAAGTTAAATCACTTCTTTGAAGGGAAAAAAAAAACAGAAAAAAGTAAATTGAATCCAGTGGGTATAGAATGCAGATGGATGCCAGAATCAAAAGTGAAGCTTAATGGCATTTATTGTTCAGAAACAATCCTGTCTTGTGATTATTTTAGTACATTTGCCAGACGTGTCACTACACGCTTTAGAGTTACAGTATTAGTGACAGACAACGGTGTTATCTTTATTCCTCTCTGCAGGATTACATGAAAATATTCTTTGGAGTGCATATCACACTGGGTTAAGGTTAAAAAACAATCAAGTTATGTAGCAAACTCCAAGGTGCCTTACCATCTCGCTGAAATATAAATCAGAATCCTGAAGAGAAATGATTCCGTGACATAAAAAAATCTGAAATACATACCCATAAGGTCAAAGCTTTGCTAAGCAAACAACAAATAAAACTGGAAGCTCTTTTTCCAAAAGCCTTGAATCACAGTGACAGCTACAATGTGTGTGAAATTACACTACATATAAAAACCCCTACCCATCCTTCAGAAGGTAGCAATGCACTGGCTTGTATTTCCTCCTATAGATTGATTCCAATTTACACAGAAACACACACAAACACCCACCTACCCTAAGCCTTTCTTAGAAACTTTTATATGCAGAGATGGCATTCCAGGAACCAAAGGTTGGAGATCGAATACAGTATTATAAAAGTGACACCAAAGGCTAAGTGTGTACTAACCTAGATATGCATATCAAATAAAACAAGGCAATTCTTCCAGTAACAGATAGTCCACCGCCTGTGACATTTTCAAAGTGAGAACAATTAATATCACTGGAGGTCAAGCCCTTGGGGTATAGGGTCAATATTCAAATTTTGCCTGTAATCTGCAAAAACTTCTTCATTTCTAACCAGAGAATAAAGATACTGCACGTGGAGGCAATGACTTGAGTGGAATACAGTCCGTACGTGTGACATAAACATTCCCTATCTGTGACGTAACTGCTTGTGCTCGTGGACTCCAATCACTACAAGTCTGTGGACACCATTCTTATGCCAAGAACCAAAACGCAAACAAATTTTTAAAAAAGAATAAGTGGGGCAAAGTCTGTCCTGGCTTACATTCATATAACCTATTTGACTTTAGTGATATTCACCAGTGAAAGTGAGGGTAGGATGGATAAATTTGCCCCAAAATTGAAACTATGAACATTTTGATGGCTTTAACAAATTGTCCTCTTTTCTAAGTGACTGCAAGGTGCAATGCCAAGAAAGTCAGCAAACCAGCTGATTTTCCTTCACAATGATCCAGCAAACATATGCTAGGCATTTACACCATCTGCTGTACATGTCAGTCACAGGAGAAATCTGGACACCCAGTGACATCACGCTGGAAACACATTTGAGAATTGAAATATTGATCCAACTGCCCAGGACCAAACAGACAAGGACCTTAGGTCAGGGGCGGGCAAACTTTTTGGCCTGAGGGCCACATTTGGTTTCCAAAATTGTATGGAGGGCCAGTTAGGAGAGGCTGTGCCTCCCCAAACAGCCAGGCGTGGCCCAGCCCTTGCCTCCTATCCGACCCCCCCCACTTCTTGCCCCGATGGCTCCCCCGGGACTCCTGCCCCATCCAATCCCCCCCCGTCCCCTGATGCCCCCCCCAGGACTCTGACCCCATCCACCACCCCCTGCTCCCTGTCCCCTGACCATCCCACCCCTGACTGCCCCCTGCTGCCCCATCCAATGCCCCCCCCATTCCTGCCTTGCCCCCCCGGGACCCCTGCCCTATCCAACCACCCCTTCTCCCTGTCCCCCCTCCTCCCCCCCGGACCCCCCACCCCATCCTACCCCCGTTCCCCACCCTCTGACCGCCCAACCACCACCCCCAACTCCCCTGCCCTCTATTCAACCCCTTACTGCGCTGCCTGGAGGCACTACAGCCGCACCGCCGAGTACACAGGGCCAGGCTGCGGCTCTGCAACCGCGCTGCCCGGCCACCCAGAGCGTTGCGCCGGCGGCATGGCTGCAGAGGTAGCCTCCCAGGCAAGGAGCTCAGGGGCTGGGCAGGACGGTCCCATGGGCCGGATGTGGCCCGCGGGCCGCAGATTGCCCACCTCTGTCCTAGGTAGATGTGAGGAAAAAATGCAAATCCTGTCTTTTCTAAACCGTAGGTTTCATTCGTTTAAATCCAGCCATAGCTTTTCTTTCTCAGCCTACAGGCATTCTTAGATGGGAGAAGCATGTGTATGAGATACTAAAGAGTATCACCAGAGTTTTGGCCTGTTCCAAAAAGCACAGCATACAATACAACAAACCAGACTTTTATGGAGACCTGGAATAGGAAGAGCCAACAGGATATATTAAATGATATTTCCTGTTAATACAGTTCAACAAACAACCAAGCTTCACTGCTGTTGCTCATTCTCTCAAACCTCTCAGACAATACACTCCCATTACCCTTTTTCCCCCCCTTTCAAAGCTCTGGAGTAGCTACTCACAAGAAAAATTTTCACAGAGACCGAAGTATCGTGTGATTTGAGCCAAATGTATATAGTATGCTCACTTTACTGCAGATAGGGGCATCAGTGGTTCGTTAATCTCACGGGTGTCAATGGGCTACGTGTCTCACTGTCCACGCATCTTAAACTCCATTTGAAATGACATGATCTAGACAATATTGACATGTTGAATTTCAACAGGCTATGATTTATCAAATTAAGATTTACATCTGGCAAGTTTCACATACAAAAGCTAAAATAAAATAAATATTCTGAATGCAGGCATGAAGGTTTGAGGGGGTAACAAATTAAAAACAAGCTTTGATTGTAAAGCCAGATCTAAAAATCACATTTAAGGCTAGAAGGAATGAGTAAGACACTTGCTTCATTTGTCAATGGCAATGCTTGCAATCCCAAGTGGTGGTATTAGGAATGTTACACATACATTTATTTTTATATATCCTCTAATTCAAGAGCATTTTAATATTTACTGGATTCAATACAGAGATGGTTTTAGGATCCAAAGATGGAATCATTCCTTAAAATGAAAAGTCCAGTTCAGCAAAGCACTTAAGCAGGCGTTTAACTTGACACTCATACTGCATTCTTTATATACCCAAAACTTCCAGTAAAGACAATAGGAATTTACGCGTGTAAGGACTGCAGAAAGGGCTTTATGCAAGACAAATGGGTCTGATTTGGGCTCATTTCCAAAGCAGTGCAATGTTTTGAGACTTAGTGCCCTAAATCTAACAAAATGGCATCATAAATGCATCTTCCATTAATTGATTCTACAGGACATGCCACCATCTCAAAGAAAGGTTATTACTGTTGACACAGTATACCAATATTAAAATAATTAGTCCTGGAATTTTTTGCTAATCTTCCAACTCTTCAAAGATGCTGCAAAATAATTCTTTCTTAAGAGCGTGATTTGACTTTGGGAAAAACCTATGCATATAAAATGCTTTTCTTTGGCATTGCAAGGTTTAAAAAAAATCAAACTACTATGAGGCTCAGCAAATTAAATTAAACGTGGTGCAGTCATTCCTAACAGAAGTCCCTTTATCAACAGATGTACATATTTGGAAACTTAATTGAAAACTTCAGAACTCAGGCATGTAATGCTTCTGAGATTGTATTTTTTGAAAAGCATTTCATTGGATGGACACGCAAAATTCATGACAGATGTCTCAAGGTTTGTTTCTAACACAGGTTACTTTGATGATGTTTGATTCCTTGGTGTTTTTAACCTCGACCGCTTATGGGTCAAAGATCCATTTTATTGTCAGAATAAATGCCAAATCCTTGCTTTGCATGCTATTTTGCTGTGAGAAACATGGGTGACTGTGATAAGGTGACTGATTTCCTTTCAACCGAAACTGACTCACCGAACTCCCAATTGGCTACGGAGCACAGCACAACAATGTGAAATCGCGTTGGTGCTGCCATAGAATGGTTTGTTTAACATAGCTGCCTTCCAAGTAGCTAACATAGGTTCTGCTCCCAGCCAACAAATGCAGAAGCCTTCTCTCAATACAGCGGTGAAGTAGAGCAAAGGATAGAAGTCAAGATGATATTTGGGGCCTGATTCTCAGCTGATGCGGAGGATCTGGCCCTAAAGTCTGCTGAATGACCAAACAATGACCTCAGTCAAGTCACTTGGCAACCGTCTGCCTCAGTCAAACCAGCCATTAATTAAGTTTTAAAAAATAAATTCAGGAAGGACCTGACCATACACTGCTGATCAGCTAAACTTTCCTGAGTTAATAAATTACAGACGAGAGAGACCTGGAAAGACCGAAGGGACCTATATCTTTTCAGTGGTGGAAAGATATCAAGATAGAACAGGGTTTGGTAACTGGCCTTTCTACAACAATACTAATAAATCCTGCACTGTATGGCTGCCCTTTCCAAAACCGCCACTAGGATACTGACACCCAGTTTACATTAAGATGAATGAGAACAGGGCACAAGCGCGTCTGGGCAGATTTGAAAATGAAAGTCATTTTACTTGCAAAGCACATTCAAAGCCTGGCTACAGCCAGAATCCCTATTAAATCAGTCATTCTGACAAGTGATAAATCAGCAACAACACTTTTGGTCTGTTTAAATTGTGAAAATTTGCAATTGCCCTTTTTATTTTTAAATGGACAGTGTGTACTGAGAACTCTGATGTGCAGCTTTATGAAACTTTGGAAGGGTGGGCAAGGGAAACGAATGGTCTCTCATTTAACTTTATACACCTGACTTTGGGCTGAGTGCTGTCACCTTCTCCTTATTTTTTGGAAATTTTTACAGACCCTTTGCTAAAACTTCAGTCACAGCAGCCTTATTTATAGACAACTCTCCTCTCTGACCAGCTTTAATGAGGTTCAGCTACAGTAGACGGGCCACCTCACCCATACATTTGCCTTAGATCACCCGGCTGTCAACACAGATCCAATTGTGTACTACGAATTGGAACAAAAGGAGGAAACCTGATGACCCCTTACTCAAAAACGTCACCTACAAACGTTAGTTTGTATAGTAAACATTCCAAAGGTTGCTAATAAGAATGGCGCACAGAACAATGTTATCTAAGGCTGGCAATTTGTTTACGATTATTTATGTATATATACACACATAGGAACAGTCCATCATTTTCTGCAAGGAGCTAAAGAGTGTGCTGCTCTCCGAGGCAGGGCCATTGCACTGCAAGCTGTTCTCCAGTGGCCTCATTAGCCATCTCTCACAAGCTAAGCAGCAGAGCAGTGCCCCAGATTTTCACATACCAACTCTGACATTTATAAAGTACTTTCAGCCCTGACAAGATCAAAAACTCAGCATTCTTTCAAATCTCATAATAACTCCCGAACACCCCCAGCTCAGGCAGAGAAAATGGAAAATGATGAACCTCTTATTAAATAAAACCTGGCGAATTATAGGATTCTTCCCTCTCCCACCATCCCCAACACAAGGCATTCATCTGATTTCGGCAACACACTTCACTCTTAGAAAACACTAATCACATTTCGTCCTCGACAAGACTCATTTGCAGTCATTACCGTCCTTCCCATCTCTGCTGCTGGCACTTTCTCTGTCGCTTGTGGCTTTTGGGGCTTCCAACCAAAAGGCTCCTATGGTTTTACTTAAATGTCAGTGTGAGACAAGTTTACTTTGCATATTAGAACAGAATGCTCTAGCTGTGCTCCAAAGGACGTTGTGTCAGCATTTTCCTCCTAAATGCCTCGTTCTGAGCTAAAACTCGGAATGAAGGAACCATTCCTTTTTCCTTATACCAATGCTTTTCTATACCAATTCCATATACCATACACCATCTTTCCATATACCAATGCTTTTTATCGGTGCTCCTATCATTCTAAATAGCCATAATGCCCTGAAAAAATGGGCTGAATTTAGGAAGTTGAAAATAGAGAAGCAATAAGAATCCCTTTCTTACTTTATCTATATCTTCGGTATAATGTAGATAGGCATACCCCTTTTATTATACATTCATATACATAGGAGGATACCGTAGCTACTGTACATTCATATATATACATACACACACACACACACACACACACGCATACACACACATCATTGTGTCTCGTTGTTCCCGTGGGCTTTCCTCCATCACCCTATTCTAGGCCATTAACATCTAGTTTTCTACTTTGGGGCTGAGACGATCTCTTTTGGTATATGTTTGTACAGTGTATAGGCACTACCACAATACAAACAATACACAATAATAATTCAGTTGGACACACTGCTCTCACACCATTATAAATCCAAAGTATTGACTTTACTCCAGGTTGACATTGATGTAACAGACAAGAGTTTGGCTCAGTATTTTCCAGCATACATTCAAACACTCTTCGCCAGAAACACACAGTACATCAATATAAAAATTGCCACGTTGGATCAGACCAGAGATCCGCCTAGTTAAGTATCTTGTCTCCAACACTGGTCAGCAACATATGCTTCAGAACAAGGTGCAAGAAACTGAAGCAGGCAGCTACAGAACAATCTACCCACAGGGAAAGCCACTTCCTAACCCCTCATTAGTTAGGGTGGCTTATGTCCTGGAGTCAGAAGGGTTTAAATCTCTTCCAAACTCTTGTTTTACTGTGCTTAATCCCTACTGCTGTAACTCTGGATTTTCTTTTAACCCATATAAATGCCCCATCCCTTTTTGAATCCTTCTAAATTTTTGGCATCAGTAACATTCTACAGCAATGAGTTCCATTCTGTTCATTCATGAGCATGCTGATTGGGTGAAAAAGTATGTTACAATACTGTACATGAATCCCTTGTAACTGATGTTTCATCTTGTGCAAACTCTTACGTGAATAGCCCTACTGAAGTCAATGGGATTATGCCAGAATAAGATTTTGCGTGGTCTGGTCCCTCACGTACACTGATGTAGACAATCAAAGCAAAACTAAAGGAATTAGCTTCATGGGAATGTGAACACACACAAAAGGAGAACTGGACAAAAATTTTTGGACAAATAGTCGCCAAAAAATGTAGCGTCCAGTCGACAAAAACCATTGGTCACAAAGTCGTCCAATAGTTTCATCCCAAAACATGTTTTGGGAGCTAAATTCACATGGGGACTTAGTTGCCCTTCCATAAATCCAAAGGAGAAGATCCCCCTATAAACTATAGTCCTCTGGTTAGAGTATTCATGTGGGAGGTAGGAGGCCCTGTTTCATGTCCCCACTCTTCCTGACTTAGAGACAGGATTTGAACATGGGTCTTTCATGTTGCAGGTGAGTGACCTAACCATTGAATTATAGGGTGTTCTGGGATGGGTCCCTCTCAATCACTCCTACTGAAGTTGTTCCACTTTGTATAATAATTAAATATTCACTAGGCCAGAGACAGGGAGAGAGAATGACCCTGGAGCCTGGTGCTTAGCACGGTCTCCTGGAAAGGGGGCACCCGGGTTCCAGTCCTTGCTTCTCCTCCCCCAGTTTTATAAATGGCTTTTCCGATTTTGCTTGCTTTTAATTAAAAAAAAAGTTTAAAATTCTCAGAATGTAAATTAAATATTTCATTTTGAGTCAACCAAAGTATTTTGTTTAACTTGAAACAATTTTTTATTCCTGTTTTTTGTTTCACTAAGGAAACAAAAAGAAAAATGTGTCCACTTGACCCAAAATTATCCCTCCCCCCGACACACTCATTTTTCAGTTTGGTCAGCAAACCAAAAAAATCAATTATTCACCCAGCTCTAGACAAAAGCACAGATCTGAGGCTTCCTGACTGGGACTTAACATACATTTGGTGCCACTTCTCTCTCTGAAGATGAATTTTCTTTCCCTTGTATTGATTCAATGGTCCTTTAATTTTATTTATTTATTTTTATTTCCACCACAGCTCAGCAATTAAATTCAAGCTGTTCAAGAAATATACAATTGAAAACACCTCAATTTTAAACAGTTTGGAGATATAATATGTGGAAATCATAGCTCAAAAGCATGTACTAACTTTTCAACACAATGAAATAACAGGGGAATGAGGTGGGAGGAGTTTTTAAAAAGTAACATTCCGGACCTGGTGAATGCCATTCCAGGACATTAAAAAAACCCTGACAAACATTAAGCAGAAAACGAGACTTCTAATTAGCAGAGTGATGTATTCTATAGAACAGAGCTTCTTGCCCCTTTGTTGTCAGAGCCTCAGGTGTGTTTTTGTGACTTATTAAAATGGAATCCTTCATTCACCCTAATCTGGGTAACTGTATCAAGAAGAAAATGTGAGTTTTGTTTACATAGCTAAATCGTGATTAATGTGCACCATATGGAAGCATGTGCTAGCAGTAATGAATAGTCCTCTCTGTATGGAAACAGATAATGGCTTTGTAAAACAGACAACCTGGCACTTGTTAGGGAACACGATAAAAGATCAAAACAGAATATTAACCAAGTGGCTAGCAACTCTAAAATAGCAACATCAACAATTAGAATGCATAAGGCCACAAAATAATCTTTCCAAAGAGGAAACAGTATTTTGGTAGTGGTTTTTATAGATACAGTGGATAGCTAGGATTTGGGGAGGGTAGAATGGGGTTTATCCTGTGTGTTTTTCCCCCAGTATAAGGAATGTTAGCAATATTTTGGCTGGCAAATTTTATAACCAATCTGGAAAATTAAGCGAGACTATTAGTCTTAGCAGTAACTGCATGGAAAAACAGAATGCAACGCAATGTGAAAGTGGAAATATGAATGCAGGAATGACAATTTACAACAGCTGAGGATCTGCCCCAAACGCTAAGAAGTTTCAATGTTAACTCAGCCTCATTACATATCCTGTATGATACAGATTAGTAAGGTTTATATCTATCTGATAAATAAAAGAGGAATCAAAGATATAACCAACGTGCATCATTGCTAAGTTAACATAGTAGAAACAACTACATCACCTTGAATTTCCTGTCTTTTCTGTGTCTCCTATCCATTTGCTGCATTTCTTCTATTTTGGCCCCAATCCTGGAATCTGATCCGTATGCATGGATGCTTGTGCCCTTGCAACATCTCACTGACTCTCACAGTGGGGCTTTGCGTGGATTTGATTGTAGGATCAGGGCCCTAGACTATAAGAGCTTTGAGGCAGGGACCTCTAGTGTATTTTGTAGCAGAGAAGAGGCAAGACTCAGTTGTAATTAGTACAAAAAGGAGATTTCTTATTAAGGTTAATGTACACAGAGCAAATACTACCTGCAGGTCTACCCCATCCTCAAGCTCCAATACCAATTAAACACATCCTGTGCTGCCTGATGTCACCACACAGGGTCTCCTTAAGACCTGGCCAGGACAAAGCAACCACACAATGGAGTGCTGACTACACAGTACAGAATGTGTCCCAACTAATGTACTTTTGGGTGCCATATAAATAATATACTGGGAAGAAAAGAAAAAGACCACAGATATTTGCATTGAAAAATGTACAATTGCTAACGGCTTCATCAGAAGAACTTACCAAGTTTCTTGACCCTGGGACTATGCTAAACAGTCTCTGGCCCAGAGGCTCCTGAAAAGTTAAAAGGTCTGCATACTTCCAGCCCTGGTGACTAACAGAATCATCTTCAGCTGACTTTCTAAAATATAGGGTCTGAATCTGCAGGCACTTACACCAGCGTAAATCAAGTCATTCCAGTTAAACCAATGGTGTAAAACTAGAGTAAGTAAACTCTATCAGGATCACACCCATGGTGTTTGATACAGAGCTATTCAGACAATAGAACTTAAAAGCTTGTTTAGCTTCCAGCACGCTGCAGTTATTTGGCTTGTGGTACACAGCTAGTTCTGCTCGCTTTATCAGCAGAGTGGGGTGTTCTAAGCAAGTGTGCCATTAACAAACGCACTCTTACAATACATTTTTAAAAAACCAAACTTATCAGTAAGTTCTAACATATACGCTCAAAATCGCTGACTTTAAAGTTTCTTAATGATAAAGTACTGAACTCACTTTCTCTTGCTTTCAGCCTCAATAAAATCTGCAAAACAAGCCAAGTTTTCTAGATACAAATGGGTTTTGTGCTACCTTATCAGAACTCCAAGAAATTGTCTTTTTTTCACATTTTAAATAATTTTAAAATGGTTCACTCAATTTTGACCAATTTAAAGAACAAACACCCAAGCAAACAATACGCCTTTGGAGTTAAGGCTTTCGTGTCATATTATTATGGACAATATCTGCCCAAAAGGAATTTGAGTGTTTTAAGCAACATCAAGGACCTGATCCTAAGCCCACTCAAATCACTGGTAGTGAACAACTGCATTAATCACAAAGAACATTGTTACAGGTGACACTTTGATGGCAATCTCACCAGACAGATGCAGGGCTGAGTGAGTGTGCTACGGAAACTTTATTCATCTCTCATCCCTAGAGGTGGCCTTTCCAGGCTTGGACTGAGGCATCAATCTCACAGTCTGAGTAAAGTTTTCTACCACTTCCTGTTGTATTTTCAGATACCCTAGTTCCGACTGCTGTTAGTCAAATGCGTTTCACCAACACTGACATTCAATCTACAACAAATTATTTTCGTTTACCATGAAAGGCTGATTGTTTTCGGTGTACAGCAGATGGAACTTCACTCGCATTTTTTGGTACCCACTGTAGGTTTCCATCTCCCAGCCAGGTGCTCTTCCAGCTGAGCCATAAGACTGATTGGCTGATTCCAGCTGAGATGTGAGCCTGACTGGCAGCTCCAAGCCTCCTCCTTGAGCACTGTTTGTAATTACTCTCCTTTAACAATGTACTCAGAAAATCTCTAGGGTACGAGCATACGCAAAACAACTGCTGGCAAATTCTCACAGTGGCTTTTTATTTCTCAGTCTTTCTGGTTTTGGCACTAACAAAATAAATCTGGGCCCAAAGTGACTTTGGAAATTAAATGAATTTGTGGATGACACCAGACTGTCAGGCCCTGTCGCCCACAGGAAACGGCCAAATATTCCCACATGGTTAATTCTGATTAACATTTTCGTTCTCCCCAGCATCAGGGTGAGCACTGCAGCACATCAGATTCAAAGCAAGAGGGAAGTAAAGGCTCTGTAGGGACATATGGATGGAGAACACTAGCGTAGTTGTCCAGATTTCATCAGCCCTCTAGGGTAGACAGAAGGAGGAGAGGTTTGGGAGAGATTAGTGATCACACGAGCCTTGGCACTGACATACACTATACAGCATCTAGCCTTTTCAAAGCACTGCACCAGGTATTAATAAATTATTCCTCACACCATCCCTTTCTGGCAAGGAGGTGATGAGTGACTGCAGACACAGAAAGAGGGTGGGTCCAACCCTCATGCCATTGTAAAACTATTGACTTGTAGATCCCATCTCTGAAGGCCACTTGGTGCTACGACCTCACTAAAGAAGTTATGTAAGTGATAAATTCAGCCCCCCGCCACTCCAGCACCCCCGCGCCACTTTAGTCCCAGTAAGAAAATCCAGAGAGACGTTAAACTACAGCTTTAAAAAACAAAATACATTGGTTGGGATTTTCAAAGGAGGTTGCCTGAATCCCACTGAAATTCAATGGGACTTGGGCACCTAACTCTCTTAGGCTCTTGTGAAAATCACAGCCAGCAAAGTTATGATATAGGAGGTTAGATATTACCCGAATGTGTTGCTCATGCAAGTGTGCTTAGATTTGACCCAAACTAAACAAAACCAACCTGGAGTAACGGTCAGAGTTTTGTTAAACTGTTTCCATGACACCAGGCACAAGATTTCTTATCATGTCTGTGGTCATGCCTATGACTTTGTACTGAGCATCAGTGAGCAGTGACAGAGAGCTGGTGTGAGACTTTGGAGAAGGTTTTGTAAAGCTGAAAAATGCCAGTTTGTTTCTGGAGAAGAAAAATCTCTCCAATGGAAGGCTCTGTGTAAATGCAATTATTCGTATTGAATGGGGGAAAGGGAATATGCCAATTTGACAAAGGGAAAAAAAACAAACAAAAACCCCCACAAATAATTATTGCTTCCTATCAGTCTCTCTCTCTCACACACACACACGCGTGTGCTTGGAATCTTGGCCGGCACAGAATCATAGGTGCTGGATCTACGGGTGCGGGGGATGCTGCCGCATCCCCGGCTTGAAGTGGTTTCCATTATATACAGGGCTGACAGTTTGGTTCAATGGCTCTCAGCACCCCCACTATACAAATTGCCTGCATACGATAACGGAGGAGCAGCGCCCATGGTCTGCAGCACCTCATCACAGCTTCACCATCTTGATCCAAGGAACAAAGAGCGAGTAATCTGCAGACACCAGTCAGCTATGCTCCACGCTCTTCTACAGAAGTGTGGCCAGGGTTCCTGCCAGCTGTCTCTAGAGCATAGGGGTTGGGGCAGGGCCATGACTGCCTGCCTCAATGCTCCCCTTTCTGGACTGCTACAATTTTTAGCTGTACTAACCAGCCCCATCTCTACTCTCAAATTATGATTGCCTCCTGCACGGAGGAAGAGAAACAGATTCAATGCACCATGTCCCCCAGTGTACCAGTTACAGCTGCTACAATCTGACTGTAAAAAAAAAAAAAAAGTGAGAATAATAGAGGTATCCTTCATGGGGGTATGTGTGCATCTTCAATATATGTCTCCTTATTTCCAGTATACACAGCCTAGATCTTTAGGGAAAGGCTTGGTGAACAGCTCAGGGGGAAGTACAGAAGGGAACAAGTCTGCGAGACTCCTCGATCTTTGCTGAACTTCATTAATTTTACAGATTTTGGAAGAATCTGCATGGAGCCATAAAGCTGAGGAAACACACACTCCATTCTGCATTTTCTCCCACCTTCCCCCTCCAGCCTAGCCTTCCTCTGAAAAAACAAGGGACCCTTCTCCATGTGACTAAGGTTCGCTACTGAGACGTCAAACCACTTTCTCCCCTCTGGGAGTGTCGCTTTCTCCCATATGTGATGCTCAGAGGACTGTACTATAAAGAGAGCCAACCGCCACTCCATTTCAAAGATGTTTGTATGCTTATAAGAGCACAAAGGCTAATCAGGCGAACAGGCTTACAAAGCATTGCTCTTCACTTCCTCCTGACTCCTTTTCTTTCCTCACATTTTTACTTGATTTTGCCCTTCTCTGTTTGCAAACTCATCTAATGGTCACTTGCTCTGCTAGACATCCACCCTTTGCCTGCAGACCCCTTTCTTGGTAAGAGATGTGCCCCTCCTCCATCTCTCTTCCTGTGGAAGACATTTTCTTAATGAAGTGATCTTTGCACTCAACATTTCCTAATTATTATTTCACATCTTCTGAGTGTGTTTTCATGATAAATTTTCTTGGGACCCAACCCAGTGCTTGTGGCACCTTAGAGACTAACAAATTTATTTGAGCATAAGCTTTTGTGAGCTGATGCATCCGATGAAGTGAGCTGTAGCTCACGAAAGCTTATGCTCAAATAAATTTGTTAGTCTCTAAGGTGCCACAAGTTCTCCTTTTCTTTTTGTGTTAACAAGGATGCCAAAATGGATTAAGATGGTGACGGTTATTTTAATCTAATTTGAAGAATTAGCAACCTATGTTCTCTGTGAAAATGGGAATATGTCAATATATATCCTCCATTATGCCCTTTGAGAGCCACTGAGGACACACACTCAGGACCTCAGTGGTTGCTTTGCATTACACTGATTTCAACTGAATGGGGAAATGTACACGACCACAGTCCACGTGCGGACCATGTACATAGCTCTTTTCGTTTACTCGCAGGACAGCAAAGGGGTAATGAGTCATTTTTCATGCAAAAGGATGCCTGCCACTCTAACAACAGTGCTGGATTGAGGATGCTGGTCAGCTATGAGAAATGAAGTCCGAAATCACTGGACCAGGCAATTTGCCTACGATCAACAGAGCCTCCTGATGTGCTGCTCTAGTTCTCTCTCCTGGGAGTATTGCCAGGGCTGATGTTCTGCAAGAGTCTGAACTTCTCAAATGTTGGCTCTCAGATCCTTCCCAGCCCTTGATTGTATCACAGTCAATCAGTCCATTCGAAGGACTACTTGCTGATGTAAGGAATGCAAAGCCAAAAAGACCTGTCACTCTGTATATAAAGACAATAAACAGGCACAGCATACGCTGTGCTATGTGCTCAGAGAAGACAAGGGAAAGAAAAGGAGAGGAGGGAAGAGAAAGCAAATGGAGTTTGTTACTGTTCTATGAAATACAAGATGATTAAACACTGCCAGGCTTTAATCCCTGCTGACAAGCAGAGCTGCCTGAGAGATACAGGCTGATTAATTATTAAGAAAAAAAGCTATGACATATGCATATGATGCAGATGTTCTAAAACAAAGTATATTTGTGAAAATAAAGGAATCTGGCTGATAAATGGATATATACTCCTGGATTCCCCCTGGCCTTTCAGCCCTTGAATATACTGCTCTTTACATTGCAAACCACTAAAGGACACCCAAAGTCAGAGACCCGACAATGACATCTGAATCCAAACCTTTCACCTTTCCATACAATTTGTGATTCAGCCCACTAGCGTATACCGGAAACAAGATGGCTGCCCCATGGGGCTCAAAGCCTTGCAGAGAATATAAAAGGTCTTGGTTAGGTTTGTTTTTTAATAGGAACAGAATCAGAGCCTTGTGCAAGCAGCAGCACCTCCGGTCAATACAAAGGGATATATAATTAGTGTCAGTAAAGCAAGGACTCTAGATGGGCTGGCTCCATTTAGTAGAACACAGGTAGGACTACTGGCCAAAAGTCAGTTGCAGAACGCTCTTCAAAGCATGAAAATAAAGGTTTAGAAAGAGACATGAGGTGCAGGTGTTGTGAAGCCGGATGAAGAAAAGACGACGCATTTTCACTGAGTTCTGTTGGAGATCAAAGAGGCACGTGTTATTGTCACCCCTTTTGGCCTGAGCAGTTAGCCAATATTCAGGCCTGTCCTCAGCTGTTTGCATTAAGAGAACAAATTTACCATGGAGTGAGGTATTTGATGGAACCCTGCTTATTTACACAGAATGTACACAGAGTCCTGTTTCCCTGAATACAGGAGGGTCAAACAAGAGGAAGCAATGTCCTTGTTCAAAATTCCAAGCCCGCCTTTCCAGCCAGCACTCAGCCCTTAAAGCTCTCTCCCTTGGCATTCTCTCATGGCCATGCTATCAGTATTTCTCTTGATGTCTTCTGCTTTCAGGCTGCTTTTTCTTGGCTTTTTGTTGCTCTTTCAGTCTGCTCCCTGGCTCCTTTTTTTACTCATGCACACATAGACAGCTGCAATCAAATCAATCCCCAGGCCCTACATCTGCATTCAGTCTGGTCTTTGAGCAGTGGCTTCCATTGTTTCAGCTATCACAAAACAAAGGGGTATGTAATTGTTCCCTCCTTTAGCCTGGAAGGTGGTTTGCAGCCTCATCAGCTTCTGTGGGGTTTGTAATTACCGATAGATAAGGCTGTGTGTCTGTCATGGAGGTCATGTAAGTCACAAATTCCATGATTTTCTGTGACTTCTGCAGCAGCCGGTGCAGCTGGCTCGGGGCAGGACGAGATGGGCAGCCCCTGGGCCAGCAGCAGCAGCAGTTTGGGTGTAGGAGGGGACTCAGGGCTGAGGCAGGGGGTTGCAGTGCGGGGCAGCGATTACCTCGGGGCAGGGGGGGTGGGAGGGGCTCCCCAGCTACCACCAGCATGTCCCTAGAACTCCTAGGCGGAGGAGACAGGGGGCTCTGCATGCTGCCCGTAGACACCGCCCCCGCAGCTCCCATTGTCTGCGGTTCCCAGCCAATGGGAGTTGCAGAGCCAGCGCCTGTGGTGGGAGCAGCATGCAAAGCCTCCCAGCCGCCCCTCCCGCAAGGAGCTGCAGGGACACACGGGGCCAGGTAGGGAGCCTGCCAGCCCTGCCAGCCATCTCCCCCATCACCAGCAGGTTTCCTGGGCCGCGCACTGCTGCCGCCCCCCCCACCCCGACCAGCACCAGAGGGAGTCTTAGGCCACACGCCCCCAGACTGTCCCCCCAGAGCATCCACGGCCCTCTGGCCCAAGTTTTCGTTAGGGATATATAGTAAAAGTCATGGACAGGTCACATGCCGTGAATTTTTGTTTACTGCCCATGACCTGTCCATGACATTTACTAAAAATACCAGTGACTAAAATGTAGCCTTACTCATAGATCAGACACACGTGCTGGAAGCCACACAATCTCTGGCATAAATATATATTATTTTTAAGCACTCACAGGCTTTTTATTCTCTTCAGTGTCACCCTGAACTCTGAGATGTTTTAATGGAGTCTGTGAGGATGACAGGAGAGTCAAAGGGAACCTAAAGCACAGACACTATCTTAAAATGAGAACTCCAGCAGCTCAGGCCTCATTGTCCCACGGCATGTTACTTGAAGTCCCATCAAGGGACCCCTGAGTGGCACACTGGAAACATTTCATGATCAAACTGACAAGATTTAACAGAGATCTTGTACAGTAGTTACGGAAACCGGACTGAGACAATATCTGCCACTGGCCCCACTCGGAGACCCCAAGCAAACCTCTCTGAAATGAAGCTGAAACTCGATGGGTGAGGTCGAACAGCTGCTCGGACGGATATTGTATTCTGAAGATGGTTTAAAAAAGATTATGCTTTGAAATGGGAAATTGAACTCCATCCAGACCACTGTAGGCATGAAAACCAGTTTCATTTGTGGGATTCTGGTGGGAGGATTAGGACATCACAGAGGTTGTGCATTATCTTATTCCTAGTTCACTTATAGATGGATTTGTCCTTGATGAAGGCACCACTACAATGAACACCTTCACATAAGTGAGGATATGTTGACTTGAAATACACATAAGAACATAGGAATGGCCATACTGGGTCAGACCAAAGGTCCATCTAGCCCAGTGTCCTGTCTTCCAACAGTGGCCAATGCCAGGTGCCCCCAGAGGGAATGAACAGAACAGGGAATCATCAAGTGATCCATTCCCAGCTTCTGGCAAACAGAGGCTAGGGATACATTGTAAATAGAGCCAGATCCTGGAGTGTGGCTGATTTACACACAGTGCAGCTCAGGAGTTTTGTGTCATGATGGCTTAGAGCTTCTCTTTATACTCCAATGGTCTGGTACAGCTCTGTATGGCTGCTGCCTGCCTGTGTTGAGTTAGAACAGCCAAACAACTCCTGTAATTTATCACGACACCATGAGGGGGGAATCTGGTCTCTGATGTTCAGGAAGATTCCTGCTTTTTCACAGTTTAGCCAGCTGGGTTGACTGGGGCACCAAGAGATCAAGAAACACGTGTCAACAGCTCAACACGAATTAAATGTCAGGATCCTCCTTAATCCCCATGTTTACCTTAATTACTCAACAACTCACAACTTTATTTGCAAGCCAATTCAACCACCCAAAAAAACAACACAAGAAAGAGAAGGGAAGTGAAAGAAGATAACAGAGGGAAAGGAAGAGAGGAAAACACTGACAATTCATTATGGTCCCGTAATTTCATTCTGCAAAGCTTCAGTCAGCATGCACCACTGATTCAGTTACTGGATACAGTTTTACCCTTCAGCGGAGGTAGAATTACAGAAAAGCCATTTGTAAAAGGTTAGTGAGAGAATTTTTCATTGGCAATGACCTTCTAGGAGGGGCACGTGATGTAATGTGGGTAATGCACTTGACTTTCTCCTTGGAATCCTAAATTCAAACCTGGTTTAGGTCACACGTGAATTACATCTGGTGGTCTAAACCTATTCTCAAATAGTCATTTGCCTCCATCACAAAACCACCACACACTCTGGTCAGCTTGTCAAGTTCTGCTCACAAGACTTGGCCGGGGATCATAAAGTATGTGCCCCTGCCAAGGATGGATAACACCCTACAGCCCATTTATGAGTAGGGCATAGGATAGATGGATATGGACTAAATATCCACAGGGTTTGGAATTCCACTTCTTGTCATGGAAGACCACTACACAGGCTAACTGGCCTGATTTTTAGCATATTTTATATCTTGCTCAGTTTCATCATACAAATTCTAGTTAATCCTTCTCTAAATTATCTCAAATAAGTCCTCCTGCTAGTTTAGATCTCCTTCATATATCCATAGCTGGTTTTATCACTCAGTTGTCGTTTCATCAAGCTACACATATTTGGGGCTAGATCTCTAGTCTAGCTAAGATACGGATGGTGCAGGGCAGGGCCATCCCTAGCTGTTCTGGAGCCCTACGCAGCCCCATTGCAGGGGGTGCGTGTGGGGCCCCAGGCCTCTGCGAGGGTGGGAGCAGGGGGGCGGGGCTGGCTTGGCGGGTAGGGGGAACCACCCCCCAGCACTCACCGGTGGCACGGCTGGGGCTGGGTTGCTGCACTCCTACTGCCGGTGACTGCAGCCCCGGACCTGCTGCAGAGCTCAGGGGAGTGGAGGCGGGGCTGGGGCGGGAAGAGGCGGGGCTGGGGCAGGGTGGGGTGGAGGCCCTAGGCAAGACCCGGAGCAGGGGCTGGAGCAGCTGCGCAGGGCACCAGACAATGGGGTGCCCCAAATTTCCTGGTGCCCTACGCAGCTGCACGCTTTGCATATGGGTAAGGACAGCCCTGGTGCAGGGCCAGAAGAGGGCATAAAAAAGGGACTCTACCCCACATCTGCAGCTTCTCAATCTTTCCCCGCTGTAACTCAGAGCATTCACTAGGACTACTCTACATTGTGCCCAGCTTCCTGTGGCCCCTAAAGACCATTTTGCCTGGGGATCACCACATTTCACCTGAAGTATTACTTGTAACAACAGCAGCTACAATATTTTGAAATGAAAACATGTTTCACAGCATGATGGTGTCCCTTTAAAAAATGAAGTGGAATTATTCATTAATTTTTCCTCCTAATTCAAACCTGCAGTATACTGATATTGAAATAGCAATAGCCATTGGTCTATATAGAAATTCGTCCTTAGTTTTTGCAGTTCCAGCTATCTCCTCGATGTGCTTATTTTCAACCAGTGAAGCACGTCGTTATGCCTCACTGTCGAGAAGCTCTCCAAAGTGAACAAAAGAATGCATGTTAATATTCAGACCACATGACTTCATTGACTTGAGAAGGGCTGAGTTAACAGGAGGCCACCAAGCGCTGATACTGACGCAAGATGGGATTAATATAACTATTTACATAATCAGCAATGCTAAGACAAGATAAAGAAACATTGGAAGTGTTACTAATTATATTATTCTAAACTTAGTTCACAGTGAGAGCTTAGTGCAATGCTGTCAGCCCAATACATAGTACTTAACTCTAAGGAATTTTCTTATTTTTTTTTAATCAGCTAACTTATAGCCTTCCTAGAACTCTGGGCAAAATGACAATTTATTCTTTGAGATGAGTGAAGTACCACTGGACGAGTGAAATATTAAGACCATTTTCATGGAATACATTCCCATTTCCCATCCTAATTAACAGAGGGATTAGTTAGTGTCATCTGAATTATAATAATGTGCCTAAGTAGCAGTTTTTAAAATAAAGATGGAAATTGCATTCATGAGACACCCTTTCAAAATTATTTATGCCTACTGTAAGTCTGTTTACTCTTCATGCGTGAGTGGCTGTTTCGTCCCTAAAGATCCAAGCTAACATGATAACAAGGATACCTATAAACGCACGCACTCTTTCATCTTTCCTCGCTTATGATCATTTGCATTTACAGGAGTTTCATCATGCAAATGAATGTCTTCCTCTTGTCATATCGTTGCATTTTAACACAACGGCAATGTCTTCCCTCTCCCCTTTCACACACACCTGAGTGACATGCTCAGGGAGCTAGTAAGAGAATACAGAGCCTTTTGCTTTCTAGGTATCAGTTTGAACCTTCTCCTGTTTGGAAGTGTGGAAGTATAACATTGTATAAGTATAACATTGTATAAGGGGACATGCTGGATACATTGTATATGAGAGGGTATGCCAAAACATGTTACAAAGTATCTGAGGGAGCACACGTAGGGACAGTTAGCTTTTGAATGGAGAAGCAATTAAGATAGAGCCAGCACGTCTAAGAAGCAGGCATCAGAATGGAAGGTGTGAAGGGCAATTAGTTAAGTTAACTGGAAGCTGTTAAAGGAGATTGTTAAGGGTGGCAGGTAATTGAAGATACGTGACTGGTCTCAGGGATCTCGAAGGGTGGTGACTAAAATCTTTTTCTTCTTTTGTCTGTAACTTCTCTGTAACTTGTTCTCCAAAAAACTGTATAAATTAGGAGACACAAGCCCCACTCGGGGGGCTCACTTCTAAATGTATTAGCAGAGCAGCTTTGCTAATAAAACAGAGTGGTCTGATAAATTGTGAGTCTGAGTCAAACTTTGACAGAAGTGACTATCCCCACTGCAGAGGTGGCTCCTCAGAGCAGGTAATAGAACCCCAGCCTGTGTTTCCTTTCTTCTGCACCCTCTGTGCATGACTCATCCTAGCGCTAACACCAACCAGTTTGGGTTGTCCACTCCCGGCCTCCAGCCTGGCCAATCCTTGTCCTTCTCCTGAGCTAATCCTGACCCCACTGCTGGTACTCTGGAGCTGGCTGAGCCCCCTTCTGTGCATGAAGGAAACAAGCTGTCTGCAGAGCAATGAAGCAATGAAGCATTAATATCATCTTTCGCCCCAGGTGATATTAATGCATCATTTCATCCAAATAAATAGGGAGAATCATAGAAAGGTAGAGCTGGAAGGGCCCTCAAGAGGTCAAGTCCAGCCCCCTAGACCACCCCTAACAGGAGTTTGTCCTACCGGTTCTTTAAAATCTCCAATAATGGGGATTCCACAACCTTCATTGGAAGCCTGTTCTAAAGCTTAACTGCCCTTCGAGTTATAAAGTTAGAAACCTAAATGTCCCTCGCGGCAGATTAAGCCCACTGCTTCTTGTCCTAGCTTCAGCGGACACAGTGATCAACCAATCACCATCCTCTTTATAACGGCCCTTAACGTGTTTGAAGACTGTTAATAGGTCCCCCCTCTACACTGCTCTTTTCTCAAGACTAAACCTGCCCAATTTTTTCAACCTTTCCTCAGAGGAAATAACTCCTTTGTGGTCCTTCTCAAGCCAATTTTGAAGTTTTCCAGTGACAAGGATTCCCCAGATGGTTTTGAAATAAGGGGTGACAGCTGTTCCACTCAAAACAGCAACCACTGTGAAACGCAGACCATCCCTACAGAAAATCACTTGTTTCCTGTATGCTTAAAATGCTAGACCCACTCTAGCACCATATTTTGCGTACAGCTATATTTTATAATTCTCTCCTTCACTCCTCCTTTGGATTATTAACAATACCCTTCTCTAAGCCTTGCCAATCAGCAACCATTTCCTTTACTGTCTTTGAAGAAAGATTAAATTAATGCGCTGTGGCTTTGCTCCTTTTTCTCCTTGGTTGCCATCAATATCAGCAGTGCTCTGAGTAGGGTGTGGAAGGTTTTTTTTCCACAATTACCTCTTTCTTTTTTTTTTTAAACTGACTCTGTGCACAGTGATCACCTGGCAACTGAGGTCTGAAATTAATTTCTTTTACCAATTCTGGTTTTGTTATTTTGGGTTTGTTTTTTCCTTCTTCTTAAAAAACTAAACTTAACTAAAAAGATTTGCCCCCACCCCACCCCACCCCGAGGTTTAGATTGCGAGATAATGATCTGCCTGGAGTAAGGGAGAGGTAGATCTCTTTGAGATACAATCTCGCACTGCTCTTGAAGGAGTGTCAACTGCTCTGGGTCTGGGTCCAGCATGGGGTATTCTGCTTGATGTACCAGCGCAGCTCTGTCACCTAGCACAATGGAAGGGGCAGAGACAAGGTTCCACTCATCCCCTAACTCCCTCAAATCCCCTTCCCTCCACCTGCACGAGGATGGATAAATTGGCTATGCGGAGCTTGCTTCCACTCCCATGCTGGCACCCCTCATGTCAACAGCACTTGCAAGGTCACCCTCTTATGCCCTTACACTGCTGCGGTAACTGGACTACGACTAAACTAGTATGGGGAACATCTCACCAAACACGTTGCTTTGGGGAGGTTTCCCTGCATTTTGAAGGTTTTTTCCCCTTTTCCCAAATAATTTCCTCCCTGTGGCGGTGAACAAAGGGGAGTTAGTTACCCAACTCCCATAGGAAAGCATGTGGGAGCTGGGCACCTAATTCCCTCAGCCACTTCTGAGAGTCTCTCCCATAGTACTATTCATCCAAGGATCACTCCCAGATAGAAACATGCCAAATATTCCCAACTAAAGGGAATAGCTCATTCAGGATTTGAGTGGGGGAGGGGAGGAGTATTCACCTTTGTTTTGAACTTGAAAAATGAGCCATTCTGCCAGATTTTGTGAAATGTTAACTGCCCATTTTGAGCCAAAGGTGATCCTGTCTCAAGCACTTTGCTGACGTTATATAAAAGAGATCTTCTCTTTTGGAAATCATACACTGTCATTAAAAACCCGCGGCTGGCTTGGGCTGCAGAGCCGTTTAATTGCAACGTAGACTTCCAGGCTTGGACTGAAGCCTGAACTCTGGGACCCTCCCACCTCGCAGGGTCCTAGAGCTTGAGCTTCATCCCGAGACCGGAAGTCTGCACCACAATTACACAGCCCCTTAGCCCAAGCCCCAGTCAGCTGGCAAGGGCTAGCTGTGGGTTTTTAATTGCAGTGTGGACATACCCATTATCTCCACTGCCACCTGAGTCATAACAAGCCACGGAGAGGCTGAGTGACTTGCTCCACATCACACATTGAGTGAGAAGAACAGAACCCCGGAATGGAGACTCCCACATCCAACTTTCTTATAAAAGGATTTAGCAAGCGCAACATACTGGAAAAGCTAGAGGGTAATAATGTGAAATGATGCAACAGTGAACCTGAGTAACAGCTTATCATGTCATATAAAAGCAACATGGGCCCCCTTCGGTAGGCTACTCTGACGAGTTCAGGAAACCGGCCGGAGCTGCTCAGCAATAATTTTGCCTATTTCCAGAAAACAAACCTCTTGAAGTTCATGCGTGTGATGACTGCTCATTATCGAAGGGGGAAACAGGACAGCTGTGTTAGAGATAATCAGGAAACCTGGGGGCAATTAGGTTTAATATTGGACAGCGGGAAAGTGCATAAGCCCTCTGGCTGCAGCCACTAACACCTTAGCTAAAAGATCAATTATTAGACATGAGGTTTAGAGATGTTTCTTTGGCATATTGTTTTTGTGACTGCAGGAGGAAATGCTTGCACATTTGTGGTTTCAAATCTCAGGTTCGTAAGCCTAATCAGCAGCAGTATTAATTATTGCAGCATTCTCCTGCTTATCCAAACCTCCGCATTATCCAAATCCCCTCCTTGTCCCTCAGCATGAGACACACGCCCTCTGCAGAGGACTCCCTGTGCTGCTACAGAGCTGAGACACCCGATCCCTGCAAGGAAGGCTGCTGTCCTGGTGGTGCGAGCAGAGCAGAGCCCTGGATGGGGGTCTTGGCTCTGCCCTGCCAAGATCACAGCCTTCCCCTCCCTCCACTCCCTGCGCCCTCAGGGGTCGGATATCACCAGCCCTCCGGCAGAGCAGGGATCCCTCTGCAGGCCCCCACCCCTGTCAAGGGAGTGAGCGAGTGGAGCAGAGACCCCTGGCCAGAGCTGTGAGGAGGAAGACAACTAGCCCCCGTGGCCAGGGAGGTCACCCTGCTGCAGAATGGCTCCTGCCCTCTTGACTATCCGAATAAAACCCATGCACCCACTCCCATTATTCGGACGATTGGAAGTGTGTTGTACTACCCACCTATCTTAGGTGTGGCCCCCATTACTGCTCTTCACAATCTATAACGTCCTGATCCTCACACAGCCCTGCACGGGGCTATCTTCCCATTGCACAGATGGGGGACTCAGGCACAGAGAGACTAAGTGACATGCCCACGGTCACATGAAGTCTGCAGCAGAGCACGGAACTGAACCCAGGTCTCTGAGTCACAGCCTAGAACTCTCACCACTGAACCATCCGTCCTGTCTATCACTGTTGCTTTGGTGCAATTTCACTTCCGTGATTAGTCAGAGATACTTACAACCGGTGCTCCGCAAATAACTTGGACACTTAGACGCAGATCAGGGGAAGTTAGAAGCCTACATACCTGTGAGGATCAGAGCCTGCATAACTGATTTGAACGTTTTTTCCTCTGAATAACTACCGGAGTTTAGGCACTGCCTACACAGTAACTAGTCACCAGAGCCAGTCATGTTCATGGTGTTCTCCCAAGCATGGTGTTCTGCAACAGTTAAACAAGATGAAGCTCTGCCACAAATTCCCCAGGTGACCTCTGGCAAGCCACATAGGGCCAGATTCTGCCACCCTTTCACAGAATAAGGTAACTATTCAGTAAGAGTATGGGGGGAGGGGGAGGGGGCAGAAACTGACCATTAATCTCCCAGTACCTCGGTTCCTCCTCTGTGAAATGGGGATAATCGTACTCCCTTTCAGCTACATTTTGTCTTGTCTATTTAGACAGAAAGCTCTTTGGATCAGGGATAGTCTCTTACCATGTTTCTGTAAAGTGCCTGCCACGGTGGGACACAAGGGGTGTGTTGGGGCAGGGCAAGGTGGGGAGCAGGTGTATTGTTTTGGGGAGGGGTACAAACAGCATACCTGTCACTCCTCACTTGGTGAAACAATCTCTATATCACTACCCCTTAGGCTCCATGATCAGGGGAGAGGAAAGGTGAGTTGGAGGCTCATTTATACCATTCTCTCCGTCACACTGAACATAAGCTCTGCACAGCTGAGGAGCTAACCTGCCCTGTTTGACATGCACATGGCACAGGTGTAAATGACAACCCAAGGTGCAATGCAGGGGAGACTCAGGTTTCTTGAGCAGACAAAGGTGAAATGGTCCTCTGTCCTCAGCTGAGCTGGTCCCTTGTTCTAAAGCGTCCTTTGAGATACAAGGCGAATGCCCTTTGGCTCCCATTCCTGTGAAATACATTCTAGATTCCCACATCACAACCGGCACTATCGTTCGAACATAAAATACAGGGCTTCCAAGAGCAGCCTTAAAGAGAAAGGAACAAGGAGTTCATGACATTTCCTCTCCTGTGTTTCCACACAGATTTCTATGCACACCAGTGTTTTATTTTATACATAAGGCACTTAGGCATACTTTTGGCATTTAATACCAGCCAGTGCTGGAGGGTGTGGCCATTATCTATCAAGCTCTCTGCTGAAGTCAGTTTCCAGCAGAAGACTAATAGGTGCACTTGTGCTGTCACATAGTTGTCCCAAATATCAAGGTAAAAAGCCCTGAACATTAACAACTCCCTAAGGAAATCGACTTTAAAAAAACCAAGACACGCAGGGCACTCTCCATTTTTATCACAGATCAGTTAATACAAGAAACTGCCCTTTAACATAGCCTGCATAATAACTATACTTCCACTAAGGTACTAGGCAAGCACTGATCCTTCAGATTCCACTGAGGTTTTCATTCTGCCTGGGTAAAGCAGTGTTTAAGAACGTTGGTTTCTAATTTCCAGGATCCAAAATTAAAAATGATCTTCTCTTTTGGAAATCATACATTAAGAGAGACACATCAATTTGAAGAGGTAAGTGCAATCTTTTACCAGGATGCTTCTATTAAGATTCAAACACTGCAGTGTGATGATCCTAACAGGCAGTGTAAATCTTAGCAGACAGTAGGGGGAAAAAAATAATAAAGAGAAGCTGGAATCAAAGACGACAGCATGAAATGGTCAAGGTCAGTAAGAAGAGAAGGTCAGACATACAAGCCAGTTAAGGTGAAAGAGCAGTAGCTCTGATCTCCCTTTCAACTATATTCATTACGGCTTCCCCACACAATCCCCATTGTTGATTTTGCTAAATTTAAATGTCACCTAATCAAGTTTTCAAAGCACATTATACTTTATATATATATTATATATATATATATATATATATATATATGTCAGATAGATAGATGATGTACGTATCAATAAGCACACACCCACGCTCGTTTTTCCTATGTTGAGCTAAAGAAATCAAAAACCTTTCTAAAAAAAAAAATCCAACAGAAAGAGGAAAAAATAGAAAGGAAAAGCAACACCACCCTGTTCTACAAATCCTGCACTTTGACTTTGAAAGTAAATTTCGGAGACACGTGGTCTGTAGTCACAAATATAAATGAAACCTGAAATGGGATTATGTAAAAGTCTGCAGGGAGCTCTCATCAGGCAGTGAGGAACCTGCAAAAATTGATAGATGTTTGCGAATTTGCTGGCTGCAAATGTGCGGGACCAAAAGCTCAAATGTGAGTGACGAATGGTAATATATTTGAGAGTTCTGCCCAATATGTTTTCATAGGATGATCATTTTATTCCTGTTCTCATTGCAGTACAATGAATAAGTAGAAAAAAGGTCCTTGTAAAAACAGTAAATAAAACATCAGTTAGACTAGAAGCAGGAGATAGGCTCAGAGCTACCTAACATCATCAGTCAAATCACCTAAACTAAACAAAGAAATCGCGACACTCTTTAAAGGCAAATGTGTGCTGCACATGAGATACACACACAAACTGAAAGATTCCTTATCAGCGTTTAAGTGCTATGCACCTTTGGGGATTTCTATGAAAGTCAGTTCTCAATTCACTTGGCCCCAATCATAGTATTTATATCTGATCTTATATTGGAAATGAACATGAGGCCTTATTCACATTTGGTTTTGCATGCAAATACCAACAGCTGAATACAAATTAGCAGAAAATACTGCAACACTGCCATTCTTGTGGCATTTCCAGCATGAACGTGCTCAAAATACCATGAGGAAAGTGCTTCAGATTGTACAAATGATGCTGGCGTGATTGCTGAATGCCATTTTACAGAGGAAATCATGTGGCTGTCAGGGTCAGATGAAAATGAAAATAAAATAAAATGCATACACATAAATACTGTGGACAGAAATAGAGAGGACAGAAACAGACTTTGAGGAGAACAGAAGAAATCAAAATAAAGGAAACCCACAAATGAAAGGACACAGCCCTCCAAATATTCAACCTTTAGATAAAATATTCATATTTATTCCTGGGACAAAAAAAAGTCTCTCCATGCACAGCCTAAGTACAGTACATACGAGTTTACATTTACTGGCGGCTGTGTGTCTGCCTTTAAATTCCCTCACACTAAAAGCTGCAAGACTGTAAATAGACTCATGTTAGTTATTTTATCAAATTGCATTAACTTTCCCCCTCCGGCATTCTCAGAGGCAGGCAATTCTGAGACGTGCAAGAAATGCAAATCAAGCCTTTTGATATGATAAGACTACCCGTGAATTGCATCCCAGAAATCAGCTCAGGATTATTACTGAGAGTTCGCTGAAAGGCACTTGGCTATGGCTTCATGCCAGGAAGGGTAAATTTCAGCTGGCAGGTCAGTGGAAAACAATCTCAGGTCTTGGGGAAAGAAGGTGAATACATACAGGTACCTATTGGTACAAAAAGAGAGTTCACACAAACCTTAAAATCAGTGGGCACAGGGTTACTATATATAAAATGAAAAGACGACAACAACGGTTAAAAACATACTGTGCATATTTATAGAGGGGAATATTTGTTGGAACTACAGTATATTAAATATGTATACCCACCTAAGAGAGGTCTGTGTCCAACATTCTGCACACATTAGTAGAATAAAATCTATTCAGCAGAGAGATACATAGAATACATATCCAAGCAACAGCAGCAGCTCAAGGATAAGGTTACATATGGACATGAACATTATTACCATCATTTTGATCTAGATTCTAGAATCCTTATGATAGAATCATAAAAATGTAGGGTTGGAAGGGATCTCAAGAGATCATGAAATCCCGCCCTATCTTCTTCTTTCTTGTCACTTCCTTATTCAGGGCTTGTGATTTTTATAGCCTTCTTCCAAAACTAGTGAGCGTATGCCTAGCTGTCACACAAATTGATGTCTACGGTTTGCTGATATCCTGTTCATGTACCGAGTCTTTGGCCTCCCCGTTGGTTGTCTTCCATCCACAAGCATTGCTGGGGCCATCCTACCCATATAACTGTCAGGTCTCCACTAGATAGGCCCATTCCAGTGTAGCCTACCTAGCCTTGTATTCAATTGGAGCAATACACATTAGGTCCCTCCTAATCTCTTTCTGTTTCCCATCGTAGAGCGTCCAATCATTTGCCATCTCAACAACTTCATTTCTATGGTGGAGAGCATACAGATTTCCTTTCCCGTGGCTGCCTAACCCGCTGTTCTGTACATCAGGATGCACTGAGTTAAACAGTTTTATATTCTCTGCCTTTTAACTTTATTGGCATCTTTTTATCACAGAGAACTGGGGTCAGCTCCTGCCATTTGCACCAAGCAGCTCTGCCAGGCATCGCTCAGCAGGGCACACTATGAGCAACCACTAATTCTAGATATTTAATTTTTTTCACTTTTCTAAGCCATTCTGCCTGTAATAACCTTTGTGGGAGGCTTCCCTCAGTCACATAGTCTCAGTCTTACCAACGTTCACTCTCAGTCCTGCCTGCTCAAAACCGTGTTGCCTCTGTTTAGAGTTGGTTTGCAGGGCCCTACAATCTTCCACACACAGCGCTAAGAATCCTTATTATAACTGGTTTATATTTTGTGGTTTTAAGGATTTGGCATATACATGAGAATGTGGAAAAACTTTCCCTGAAAATCATTGTTCTACCAAGCTGCTATTCCTATGTATAAATGCATGTAAGTTGTGATTTCTGCTACTTGAATAACTAATAATTGCACACACCCTATTATGCACTAGCTTCTGTACATCCAAATATTTCTTCCTGCGTCTCCCCTGCCACCCACTTGAGCTCACTTGTTTGTCTCATTCACCTATTATGTCTTATCGTTTAGACTGAAGACTCCTTGGGGCAAGGACTGACAAGTATGTTTCTATAGCACAATGAGGTTCAGCCTGATTGTGGCCCTGAAGTGCTACTGCAATGGAAACCGTTGTTAATAATATGCTGACAATATACTATTGTATGTGTAATTTAGGGCCAGTGTTTGGCCTGGATGCCTAACATTAGGCAACTAAATTAATATTTGGGCACCTAAGTAATAGTGACCTACGGTAACGTTCAGAGCATCCATCCCTTGCTCTTACTGCCTTCTGCTAAAACATGTGGATGAAGAAGAATGGTCCTTCCTGCATCTCAAGGCAATGAATTAAGACTCAGGGGTCCTAGGTTCAATTCCTGACTCTGCCACAAACATCCATATAGCCTTGGGCAAGTCACTTCACATGGCATGAAGGTTTCATTGGCACTTGTTTGTGGTTGCTGCAGTAACTTACTTATGGCTACACCATTCCTGCAAAACTTACGTCTATATGACATTTACATTTCATTACCAAATATTTGTTTACTGATTTAAACACTCAAAAGTCAAGAGAAGTGAAAGTAAAGCAAAGACTGAACTCGCAATGGTAACGCTGCCCCCTTGCTCGCATGCTTTTGATGTGTGGCCTGATTCACTCCTGTGGACACGGGGTGAAAGTTAATGATGAACAGCACCATTTGAACCCTCCGTCTCCGTGTTCTGCATTCTCTGTCAGAGAAGATTCCACGACCACCTCTGCTGCCAGGGAACTAACCACACCATGGCCAAGGAGTCAGCTATGAACTTGAGGAGTAAGAAGCAAAGGGCTGCACACAATCCTTGGAAATGGGTGTGGGTTCAGAGCACTTCCTAGCCCCATTCACCTCCACCCCATCCTAGCTGCAGTGTTTCCTGACTGAAGGAGAATAAAGCAACTGGACTCTTTCTCAGCCACTCAGGACACTCTGGTTTACGTGCCCATTCCATGAGTGTTGATGCATGCACTCTTTCCATTGACTCCAATGGGCTTCATATGGGGTCCTATAGGAACATGGGGGCTTATACTGCATATTATCTAACATGAAACCCACAATTCTCTTCACAGAGGTTTTTAAGGAAAGTTCTTCAAAATTACTTTGTTTGCATAACAAAAGATGTTGTTGAGCACTTGACATTTGAGTGCCAGGAATGCTATGAATACATGCATCGCTGGCTGGAATTCGTTCTTCTCGAAATACTCAATTTTGGATGTTTACTATTGTTTTTAAATTGTTCATGCAATTTTTCCCTTGTGCCCTCTCCTCTGCTGTATTTCCTTAAAGAAGGCCAAAAGACTGTGCTGTTTGGATTCAGGTTTATGGAAAGCCTATCCTGCATGTAGCATCTTTGCCACCAGCTGTTAGACTTTGTTTTATCCAAATGTCTAAATAATTGTGCTCCTTTTTCAATATAAAACAATAAATTGCAAGGTTTAAAAAAAGTCAGTTCCTAGACCGTGGAATGCACAATAAATTGCAAAATGCAACTTCATGTTCAAATGTGCCGTTCCCCAGATTTTCCATGAACAGGTCCAAAAGGTGAAAAAACTGTGACATAGAAATGGCTCCTCTTTGCCCTTAAATCACCTCTCACAATTCAAATACCTTTACATCTGTAAGTCTCAAATCAAGCATATTTAACGGACCAGAGTCGGTCAGGTTCTGTTGATCACTCCTAATGCTGATAAATGTTCTCCTATAACAAAAGCAACAAGAGATGTAAATACACAGCTCAACGACTAAAAGTCTTGCTGGAAAAAATGGTAATATTTACAACATTCAAGCTGTAATGTTTTCCATGTCATTTCTGCATCCACTGGAATTCAGACTATCTGCTTGGTAGTTCCCTGGTGGAAAGGGGGTGGGGGAACACAGGTAGTAAGAATTTGCATTATTTGTCTTCACCAAAAAGGATAACCATGAACTTTCAAAATACAGTCAAGAGAGGCACAAGTCCATTTACTTCTCAATTATTATTCCTGAACTCTCTCCATCTGCAATATATTGTGTCTGGCTTTCCTGCTCACTGCACATTTTGTGTCCCTGCTTCAGAAGTACTAATGGCGGGGCCATTACTCTTGCTGCTATAGGAATAATGCAACTTTGTTACTATTATTATTAATTATTATTATTATTATTATTACAGTAGCACCTAAGCCGCCCCACCCCCAGTAAGGTCAGGGCTGTATTGTAATAAACGCTGTAAAAACACAGAATAAAAAGATGGCCCCTGCCCCAAGGAATTTACAATCCAAATACGTGGATATTACTCTATTTTTAAGACAGGTGATGGCTCAGTGGACCATTTTTGGCCCTCAATCAGTTCAGCTCTGCTTTTAACTCCATGTTTCCTCCTCCTCTTTAAAAATCCATGCCCAGGGCTCCGAGGCAGAGGTGTAGACCTCTAACTGCGTAGCCTAGTATTAGGTAGGGGCTATCACGTAGTCTTTGACTTATCCAGAATCTTTGCCTGAATGGTAGCTCCCCATGTTCTAGTGTTTACTCATGGACTTAGCTCATTAACATTCTACCATCGGGAATTGAAAAGTATTTTCCCAGTGGAAATCGTACACATGACTGCCACTTTTTTATTCTGTATGTAATGTTAGCAAATCAAAGGGTTTTCAAATGAGATCAAATAATCTAATTTTTACCTCAACTCCGTCTCCAGGACAGATTCAAAATATAACAACATTTAGATCCATGCATATACATGAATGGTCTTGTGGTTCATGCACTAGAATGAGTCAAGAGATCTGGGTTTTGGCTCTGCTACAGACCTCCTGTGTGACACTGGGAAAGTTACTTAACCAATCTGTGCCTCGGTTCCCCTCTCTCCCTCCCCGCCCCCAATAAAATGCAGCTAAAAATACCTACCTCACAAGAGGGGGTAGTGAGCATAAATTGATTCACGTTTATGAGGTGCTCAAATGCTATGATGTTGAGAACCACAGAAACCCAAATAATAGATAAAACAAACCCACATCATGGTCTTTAGACAACTATCAAAAGCTTATTAGCTCCAGAACTTGAAAACCAGCTTCAAGTAGCCTCGAGTTACAGGCAAATTGCATTAATTGAAGCTGGTGAATATTTAAAGATGGGTAGCTACAGACTGACTTGATTTTAGATACTTTTGATGCTTGGCAAAATGTCACCTTAGAAACTCAAAGCAGCCTCCCAGACACTTAGGCAATGCGAAACCCAGGCAGTCATCTTCCAGGAAGCATGGCCTGCCTGACAGGTCTTAAATGAATAAAAGTGATATTATTACAATTATCATTAGAGGGAGATGTCCCTCATCAGAATGTGTCTGGATTTTAATTGGCAAGGTCTGGGTTAATGCTGTGAAAATGCCAATGAAAGCAAAGCCTGTGGCTCAAACTAATTGTCAGCACTGAGCAACCTCAACCTCTAACCCATCACAGATTTATCACTCCATGCACACTGTACTCATGACAAGGAATGTTTGAATTAATCATTAACAATTAGAAATTCTTCCCAGACAGAAAGCAGTAAGAGAGCACGACTAACCAGCGCCCCTTTAACTTTGTCTGCAAGCTAGCAGAGAAGCAACTTAGTGCTAATGACAAGCAACCCTTTTAAAAACACCTTGTCTTTAAGAAACATTTGTGAGGGAAATGTTTAGGGCTCCTGAGAGTAAGAAGATGGAGGCACTAGTTTGAGTCAGCTGTAGTGCACCTAGGTTCATTGCCAAGATTCCTCCTACACAGCGCTGCCCATCCCCCCTAATTCTAATTTGCAGCTTTCCTCATTATTCCAACGCTGGCACCCACACAATGTACTTCAGTCTCAACTGGCAAGACCAAGCCTGTTCCAGTGTCCCCCTTTCCAACTTAGTCGATGCATCTTCTTCGACCTGCGGCTCCTGTACTATCCCAGACACTTCTGCCAATTCATCCTGACATGCAGCACCTGCTCTCCTCCGATTCCTGTGAGTCTCCTGAGCAGAGATGAAAGATGGACTGACGTGTTCCAATTTGAGTCACGGTTGTGTGGTATGGTACCGAATGACTGGGCTCCCATCACTTCCTTTGGACTATTTCACTGTCTAATAGATCGGAATGACAAGTTTTCCTTTCTTAACTTTGTCCTTCTACTCCTAGTTATACATCCGCCTTGGGAGGCTATGGAAGCTCCTTCACTGGAGGTTTTCCAAAGGAGGCTGGAGCTGTCTATCCTGGAGGGCTTAGACACAACAAATCCTGCATCTTGGCAGGAAGTTATCTAGATGACCCTGTGGTCCCTTCTAATCCCATGGTTCTATCTGTGTATCACACCAAATAATTCCACTCCCTGAACAACAGCCACGCTCTTCATAGATCCGCACTCTGTTACCACGTATTATTACTATTTATACGTGTCCCCGCAGTGTCCAGACACCCCACGGGGCTATGCACAGACATGAAGTCAAAAGACAGTCCTTGCTCCAAAGAGCTTACAAACTTGGTTTATGGCAAGAGGTAAGAAGTTCAAACAAACAAACAGACAGAGGGGGAGAGACAAGATGACAGTGAAACCAACACGTTTTGTACAGAAAGCAATAGCCACAGCTCAACATCTGCCCAGCAACGGCAACTGCTTAGTTATTTGCTACAAAAACTTCACTCTTACTCTTTCCTCATGAATCAGTTTCTCCGGCAGCTTCATCACTTTGGCTGCTTTTCTCTAACTTCCAACATGCTAGTGTCTTTCTGCTAACATAGGACCTCCTCCAAAACCCACTGAAGTCCAAGGAAAGCGTCCCTTCACTTTGGATCAGGCCTGCAGGCACCAGAACCAAAGCCCAGCGCTGTTCTACCAGAGCTGTAGAGAGAAAGATTATTATTGCCCTGCTTCAGTCATCAATAAACCAACATTCAGAAACCAGTTCTCAGTCACGTATCATCCTCTGAGCTCTGTTATGGAGCTGTGCAGTCAGCATTATTTTTCATACCTACCCTAGTACAAAAACTGATATTGTAATGTTCATGAGCATTGCCAAAGTCACGTGTTTAATTTATATTTATTTCATTCCAGTATGTTAACAGAGCGCACAGAACCTCAGGGGCATTGCCAGGCCTCTGGCCAAAAGCTGAGTGCCTCCAGGACCTGATAAAGGCGAGAAGTCTGCCAACGCAACGGCATGCTTTACAGCGTTGTTTTTATTGCCCTTACAATCCTTCTCCTTAATGTTTGGGCTCGTGGCTTTTCCATCCATGTCGATTACAGTCTCATCATTACACAGCCTGAGTGCACAGAAACAAATGAGATTGCTCCCTCCAGTCCACGCCTATTATATTACACTAGATGCAAGACTATAATTCTTTATAATTCTACACTAAAACTGGAAGGAAAAGTAATGCTGGGAATAAAGAAAATGGGGAAAGGAAGCGGCAAAGGAATCATGGGCCAAATCCTCGCTTGGATAAAGTGACACCGGTCCCCTGAAGCTAACAGCCACTGTAATTGATTAGCTTGAAGTAAATGCAGCTATGTTGATCCACCTGGCCCAAATGTGGAGAGAGGGAATAGACAACTGAAAACAGCCCGTTATAACCAGGTTACTGGACAAGAAGAAACTCATACAATTACAACACTCCGGCCACACAATGCTAACCGTGAATTCAGTCAGACTGAGCTCCCAGTGGGGAATGAACAAAAAATTACCAAGCTTTGTTGTCTATGCACTTCCATGCCATCCATCATAGAGAAATAGGCAATGCGGTTTCCACTGGCTTCCTTCCCAGCGCTCCAAGGGAAGCTCTGTGGTGCGCTTTACACAAAGGGACAGCAGTGGGCTGTTGGCTTCAAAACCCTTTGTTTCTCCCAAATATGAAAGACAGTAGGTCACTTCTCTTTCCACCCATCACCAGGTATTCAGCCTTTTTGGTTGTGCTATTTTCGACACATTCTTTTCAAACCACAGACTTAAAAGTAAGCATTCCTATTAAAATTATATCAACAAGGAAAATAGCTCGCTATTTAACATTTATTTTGCTTTTCATGTGGCCATACACAATCCCCCTACCATTCCCATTTCTTTTCAGTATGGTTGTGCTTTTTCCCCATAAGAGTAAAATGTCTTTGCAATAACTTATTAGACATCTTAACCTAAGCACAGCAGGTCTGAGCTTCCAAACATAGGTCCCAATGCTACAAGGCAATTACCAGGATCCGGGTCAAAGTATTAGGAAGAAGTCCATGCAAGCAAACAGCAGGTTGGGGGCAGCAGATGAGCTCAGGGAGGAAGCTCAAGTTGTGGTCCAGATCCTCACCCGGAGCAAATCAGTGTAACTCCAACTTAACACGTGACTAGTCCGACTGGTGTCAATGGAGCTCTGCTGACTTACCCCAGCTGGGGCTGGAGTACTTTCACATTTAGTAACATCTTCAGTATTTATTGTAGTGTTTCATTCAGGATATGTTAGTTCTGAGTCAGTAACTGTTTCCATTGTAAGAAAGAGTTCAGGGGGATTGTAGTACTGCTGTTTCGTATGCACTGGGCTGAAGGACTGAATGGCACAAAGTCCATTCTACTGTGAAAAGAGGCTCCACATAGCAAACAAGGTTCCATGCCTCTTTAGCACAGACCTACACCACAGTTGCAGAAGGGCTGTTTCTGTTACACATTTCAGACACCTTTCCAGCTTGCTCTGAAGTCAATGGAATTGCTCAAATGTGTAAAGTGAAGCACATGCATATCTGTTTGTTTGGATGGGGCCTTAGACTATCCTGGGTCTGAGAAATTAACATTCAGAGCATTCAGATTCTTTGATGTCAGTTTTGAACGGCTACAAGGATTTTCCAAAACCCAAACTTCTCTAAGCTCTCCCATGCGTAATGCATAACTACCAAAGAAAGTATGTCCTTGGCATTCAAATAGACTGCATGCACTGTGTCAATTCCCCAAAGCTCAACTAACACCACAAGAATAGGGCAGGTAATTAGAGAGTTCGGCTGGAATCTAGACTATAAAAAGAGTTAAAGCTTTCAGCAATTATTTTTGTTATCGTTAAAACAGTGAGTTCATTCTGGGATACAACTGTTCATTTATGTAATTAAATTTCAGTCTATATGGTGTCTGTCAAGCATTTTAATTATTTTTTTCTCGTCACTGGCTAGCTTTTGTGGCTCATTATGAAACAAATGGCATGTCATCCTAATGGGAGTTTTCTCATTAACTCTCAAATGTGAACAGCTTCATAAGACCCCCCATAACTCATCGGCTTATGAGGTGCCAGCTAATAATAAAGGCACCATCATAAAGCAAAGCACCACACGAAGCTACACTTGGGAGGACAATGTTTTTACAGACTCCTATGTGATGGACCCACCTTAATTGTAAAATTTCACTTTCAAACAGCACTCTTTAGGTTTCTTGATGTGGTTTCCTTTTGAATAGCGCAGAGATCATATTACTGTTGGTTTGCATGTGTGTTATACTGGTGGTGGTGTTATGCTGAAAGATGCTAATGGATGCCAGCTGGTGAGTCTTAGCCCTGGTCTACACTATGGGGTTAGGTCAAATTTAGCCGCATTAGGTCGATTTAAAAATGACTGCGTCCACACAACCAACCTCATTCCATCGACCTAAAGGGCTCTTAAAATAGACTTCTGTACTCCTCCCTGACGAGGGGAGTAGCGCTAAAATCAACCTTGCTGGGTCAAATTTGGGGTTGTGTGGATGCAAATCAACGGTACTGGCCTCCAGGAGCTATCCCAGAGTGCTCCATTGTGACCGCTCTGTGACCGCTCACAAAGCAATGACTTTGAACTCCGATGCACTAGACAGGTACACAGGAAAAGCCTGGGAACTTCTGAATTTCATTTCCTGTTTGGTCAGCGTGGCGAACTCAGCAGCACAGGTGACCGTGCAGTCCCCCCAGAATCATAGAGCGTAGAATGTTTCTACGCTCCCCATATCATCTCCATCCCTGAGGTTATCGCAGATTAGAAGGCAAAAAAAACGCACTCGCAATGACATGTTTTCTGAGCTCATGCAGTCCTCCCGCACTGACAGGGCACAACTTAATGCATAGAGGCATTCAGTGGCAGAGGCCAGAAAAGAATTAAGTGAGCACGAAGAGTGGAGGGAGGACACGATGCTGAGGCTAATGAGGGAGCAAACGGACATGATGAAGCGTCTGTTGGAGCTGCAGGAAAGCCAACAGGAGCCCAGACCCCCGCTGCATCCACTGTATAACCGCCTACCCTCCTGCCCATGTTCCATAGCCTCCTCACCCAGACGCCCAAGAACGCGTGGGGTGGGGGGTCGCAGCGCTCCAGACACCCAGCCACTCCACTCCAGAGGATGGCCCAAGCAACAGAAGGCTGTCATTCAAACAGTTTGATTTTTAGTGTGGCTACAATAAGCAATGTGGCCTTTTCCTTCCCTCCTCCCCCATCCCACCCAGGCTACCTTGTCCGTTATCTCATTTTTTTAAATTGATAAAGAAAGAATGCATGGTTTCAAAACAATAGTTACTTTATTTCAAAGGGGGGAGGGTGGTTGGCTTACAGGGAATTAAAATCAAGAAAGGGAGTGGGTTTGCATCAAGGAGAAACACACAACTGTCACACCGAAGCCTGGCCAGTCATGAAACTGGTTTTCAAAGCCTTTCTGATGCGCAGCGTGCCCTGCCGTGCTCTTCTAATCACCGTGGTGTCTGGCTGCTCAAAATCGGACGCCAGGCGATTTGCCTCAACCTCCCACCCTGCCATAAATGTCTCCCCCTTACTCTCACAGATATTATGGCGCACACAGCAAGCAGCAATAACAATGGGAATGTTGGTTGCGCTGCAGTCTGACCAACAGCGCCAGTGAGCTTTTAAACATCCAAATGCACATTCTATCACCATTCTGCACTTGCTCAGCCTACAGTTGAACTGCTCCTTATTACTGTCCAGGCTTCATGAGCCATGGGAGCAAGGGGTAGGCGTGACCATGCGGTGCTGCCAGCTGGGAGAGCAGCCTGAGGCAGAAGCCTCCAGCTCGCAGGAGAGCAGAGTTGCAGCGGAAGCCATGCACCATGCCCTGGAGGTTGCTAGGAGCCAGGCAGGGAAGACGTTCCCAGAACCCCCAGCCAAGCTACTTGTCCGACGTGGATGGCTACCAATCCTACTGCACTGTCTTCTACAGAGTTGCAGGAGAGCAGAGTTGCAGCGGAAGTGGTGGAGCCATACACCATGGACGAGGGCAACAACATTGTAAAGGTACTGTCAACTGTACATACAGTAAGTATTCTGGAGTCCCGTTGGTTGGAAAGAAGGCATAGCATTTTAGTTACCTGTGTAAGACTTCAGCTGAAGGCAGGTCTACACTAAGGTACTTCACTGGTATAGCTATACCTGTATACTATACTGGAAAGCATGCCAAGTGTGGACCCAGATACATCAGCAAAGCAGTGCTTTGAACCGACAGACTAATGCCCCACATGCTCCACAAGTGAAGCAAACTCTTCCAGTAAAAGTGTAGTGTTGCCAATATAATTGCATCTACACTAGGGGCTTCTGCCAGTACAGCTCTGTCAGGCAAGGACCACACCTCTTCATACCCCTAACCATAGAGCTATGCTGGCAGCAGTCTGTAGCGTAGACATGCCTTAAGACTGAATGTGCTCAGACTTCTAGAAAGACCTCAAATCAGATATTCTCAGACTGGGCATGTATCGATGTTTAGCAGGGATGTTAGCATAGTCATTCCCATGCTAGTCACTGGATATCCATACTTAGGTCAACAACTTTGGGTGATCCACCCCCAACTAAGGAGATCACTGGGTTGGTCTGCGGTAGCTGATGCATGTGGGCATGTTCTTCCCCCTCGCTCTGCTCTATTTCTGGCCGACTCTGTTCTTGCATCAAAACAAATAGGACAGTTCTCAATGCCCTTCCTATGCACAAGCATCAAGTAGGCAGCTGTGGAAAAAAAGAACAGCCTAATGTGCAGGCCTGAGTCCTGAACTGCTGAAACTGGTATAGTCCTTTAGCCTTGACTCTGGCCATTTAAGCAGCCCCTTGGGAATGCTTTTCCAACAGGTTCTTGAAGTTTTTGTAGCAGTCTTAAAAAAATGATGGAACACAAGGACTATTCACTCTGAGCTCAGAGTGCAAATGGAAAACATGGAATTTAATTCAGGTTTTCAGATTTCAAACTGCAGAGGGTTCTCCCTGTTTAAATGGAAAGGATCTTGAACTACTAAGATAGCAAAAGCCATAATGTAGCATCAATGGCCCATTTTGTTTATATTTTTCGGTGGAGAAGCCCAAAGTGCAACTTTGCCCTGTTATTTATTGACCGACTGACAATAAAGAAGACTGGACAGAAAAGGGAGACCACAGAGGGGGAAAAAAGAGGGAGAAAGGGGAGGATTTTGAGAGCTTGTATCCTTCAGCTATGTAACTTTTTTTTTTGACCACTAGGTAATACAAAACACAAAACAAAAAGAGAGAGAGAGAGAGAGAGAGACACCCATGCAAATACCCCAGTTCCAAACACTCCTGACCTTTGCATCTTGAGGTTCATGTCTATTAAGGACCATACTGGACCTGCAATTTGGGGAAGAGTGCAAGGAGCAAAAGCCAGACACAGCTGCAATCCTTGTATTCCCTTGAGCAGAAGGGAGGCAATTGCTATTGAAGAGGGCAGAGAGGAGGCAGACTAATGAAGCAATGGAAACGACCAGTGAGGGAGAGGAGTGCAAACTGTGTCTTCTTAAGGGGCAGCAGCCTCCGAGTTGTCCTTGTGAATATGGGAATTCCGCTCCTCTGAGCAATCATTGCAGAGGTGTGACTGTGCTCCACCAGCATAAGCCTATGTCTACACACAGTAAAGTCTATGATGTATAGTGAAGTGGACACAGCTGCCCGATTTAAGGGTAATCTAGACATTGCTACAGCTGCAGATGCAGCAGAAAGTGTACTCAAACGTCCTGAATGACCAACCCCAGTCCTGCTCCTGAAGTTCTCCCTCAGGGCCTGCTCAGGCAAAATTCCCATTGTTTCAGGAATGAATCCACAATATTCTCATCTGTTTCTGGAACACAGGACAGAGAACTTGGACAACAGAACTGGCTTGAGCACAGGGCAGGAGGATGGCAGAGCATAATTAATTTTCCACTCTGAATATTGGCTGCCCTCCTCTTTGCCATGCTCTGAACTGTGAGCCACCACTTAGACTCTCACTGAATGTGTTTCCAAGCAGGAGTTTGCAGTAGAGTGTGAAGCATCACACTATCAATTATTAGTATTATTTAACATCTAGCTGCAGGTTAGGCAATAGAATACATTCACCCCAGAGTGCAAAGTGCTGTAAAAACACACAATTCATGACAGTCCCTGCATCAATGAGCCTACCATCTAAAAGACAAGACACAACACATGGCAGAGATTAACAAGCAAGCCAGGATACAGGTTGGGGAGGCAGATGGCCAAAGGCTGAAAGCAGATTGGGAGTTAGTCGAGCCAGGTAGTTTCCGAAATGCCTATGGGCCCACTGTAAAAAAAGGGAGCATTTGTCTTCGTCTCTACTCAGAGGCTCATTCAGAGAACAAGGAGCTGAGGTGGTGGAAAGAACTGGCACATCATTCACAGGAAAGGAACTTTCCTTCATTTTTTTTTTAACTCAGTATTTGCAATTTGTAAGAAAGTCGTCAAGCTTCTCCACTGCTAGGATTCAAAGTAATTAAAACCAGATTTTCAACTCATTGTAAAGTAACGTAAAACATGTCATCTAGGAGAAAATAAACTCTGGCCTCATTATATTTTCTGAAGCAACGCAGCATCTGCAAGCCATGAGGTCCTGAAGAGAGAACACTGGACTGCAGTCAGGGGACAACCTCAGATCTATTCCTGTGAGAGTCACTGTTCTGCCCTCTGACCTGGGGCAAGCCAACTAACCTCTGTCTTCCCGTCCATGCCTTTACTGTCCTGTCTACTTCGTATGTAAGCTCTCCGGGGCCGGGATTGTCTCTTCTGTGTACAATGGGCCCCTGACCTTGTTATATATTATTTGTCTTACAGTGTAACCAACACCATGTACCAAGAACAGAGTATGCTTTATGGTATTTTCAAGTATAGGTCAAAGGACTATACGACCGCCATCAAGATATCATTTGTTTCTTGATAAATTTCTTTCAAGGTCCATGTTAGGTTTAGAATTCCTTATAAATTCATCTTAGTTCCACCGATGATATCCTCTCTCACTCAACTGAAATATTTGTTATTAGAGAATGTGCTTCAATATACACCAGTGGAACAGAGTCAGAGAAAGCCCCATGAGGACAGGTTGGGTGAACAGGGCTGCAACAATAGTGCCATTGGAAGACTTGATATGTTAGCAGCAAGGCTGCTGATCTTCCAAGAATATACAAAGAATATTAATAAAAGCCAAAGCATATAAAAGCCATCCTATTTCCACACCCTAGAAAACTATGTCCAGAAAAGTGCTTGAAAAGATTCACGTGAATATTTTTACTTGTATAAAAATGCTGCATGCCTTTATTCGCGAGATACACACACAGGAAAAGATACTGTATATAGGCCTACTTCCCTAGAACAAAGTCTTTGAAGTGCTAAAATCTGATCAGCAATTGTAGGAAAGCATTCACTCAAAATGCCTTTGCTATTGTTTTGGAAATCTGAGGTGGTTTAAACTGGTACTGCCCTGACTTATATTGAACTAGTTGAATAAACTGAAATGAAGAAAATATTCTTTCTGCATGTGCATTAGAGGCTACTGGTGTCACAATCTGGTTTAGCACGTAAACAAACATGGTTAGAGGTGTTTAGCCGGTGACTGCCACCAGTTCAGTGATTTAACTGTCTTTAAAACTTCAGCAGCAAACATCGTACTGCTTAATGTTATTCTTTTCCTTTCGTGTAAATGATTTTAATATATCTTAGTAAATTTAAATCTCAATGTAGGCTGTCACAATTTCAAATTAAATTTTCAAAAGGTGTATTTTTAAAAATAAACCTGTATTTAAATTAAAAAAAACTGATTAAAAAAATTTTAAAGACCGATTTTTATCCAGCATATAAGCGAAGGTTAAACTCCGATAATGACTTCACCTGAAAAAGGGGAACATGTCCAAGAATCAATGTTCCAAAGACAATTAACTGCTATACGAGCTATAAAACACATCAAATGAACACAGATTATTTCACTTATACTTGCAAGATAAAATTTAATAACTACATTTAATGGGCACTTAAAAAAACAATTTCCTATGTATTAATTAAATGCACTTCTTCGGCAGAAAAGAGATTTTTTTAAAGGGTTATATAATCCCTACCAATCTAACAACAAGCAATTTGAAGACAAAATATTAGTGTGTGCGTTATCCGTAGATCAGTTTTAAAAAATTCCGTACGCAAGATCATCCGCAGCACAATTACATAAGTGTTGTTAAAATGAAACCAGTCTGTCACACATGAGCAAGCAACAGCGTGTTGCAAAGATGAATGTCTTCAGCTAAGCGTTATTCAGACATATGGTGTCATCTCCACTAGAGTTACAGAGCAAGTGGTGAAATACTCAGGACTTGGGGCTGGCTATGGTTGTAACCTGAGAGCTGTAGCTTCAGTTCCATGGGGAACTGAGGTATGAGAAAGACAATTCCCTGATTCTGCTGTAGTTTTTATTCCAGAAAGGCACAAATGCAGCCAACAGCTGCTTTGGGTTATGGGAGGAACCAAAGGTGAGGGAGGACCTTGCAGCCAGACTTGTTTCTCACCTGTGCATTCCTTTGCTTCTACAGCAGTCTCACAGGGGCATTGTAATCCCTTACCCGATGATCCTTTCACTGCTGCTCAGGGAATTTATACAGCGGTATAAGGAAGGGTACAGAAAGGAAAGATGGTACAGTGATTAGAGTGGGAGCCTGGGACTAAGGAGACCCAGGCTCAATTCCCGTCTCTGTCACAAATGTCCGGTGTGACCTCAGACAAGCTTCTGGGCCTCAGTTTCCCATCTCTAAAAGGGGGACAACAGCACTTCCCTACCTCCCGAGGATGTTGCTAGGTTAGGTTAAAGATTGTGAGGTACTCAGAGACTACGGTATGGGGGGGGGCATATAAGTGCCTGGAATGGATGGATTGGATGTAAAATAGCAGCACTGCCAATTCTCATGATTTTAGCATGAGTCTCACAATACGTGGGGTTTTCCTTAAAACTCCAGCCCCCAGATTCTTGTGGTTCCCTGTAAATCTCTGCTTTTGTTTTCAAATAAAGTTTCCAGCTCTCACGACTGCAGAGAAAAGTTTAAAAGGTGACCCAAGTGCAGTCTAAAAGCTCAGAAGCCTGAAGGCAAATAAAAAGCACCCCCAGATGATCCTTTTGAAAAATCTCCTATTATTTTGGGACCTCACTCATGATTTTGGAATGCTTGAGGTTGGCAACACTGAAATGGGAACAAGCAGTTCCTAGGGCAAATGCAGAATAAAGCTGCAGAGGGGAAACACTTTCTTAGGAAAGTTCTTACGCCTATCCAGCAGACCCCAGGAAGTTCCACCAATTCTGCACCAGCGTCATACTCCAGTCAGAGCGGGCAAAATGATTCATTTCGGGCAACCTCTTGTTGGCCTTGCAAAATTCTACTTGTGCTCATGGCCGGGGTGAATAAGCTTTTTGGATAGGCATCATTAACAAGATGATAATGGGCAGGTGGATAGCTCTTGGGCATGGGCTAGTAAACTGTCATAACAGACCACAAGGCCATTTAATGCTATTGCACAGATCCTGGATCAAAGCTAGAAAGGCAGCAGCCAGTGCGTTATAACACTTCACTAGGGTTGCAGGGTATTTGTCTGTTTGTTTCCTTTTCTGCATGAAAATCAGATAATGGTCCTCAAAGCCTGGCGATAGATCACTGCCCATCCTCCGGTGCCTTGAGCTTTCCCATGGCAGAGCAGTCAGCAAAATACACACCCGAAGATTTACATGCTTTCGCTTACAAATATAAAAGAGAAACGTGCAATAAAACAAATTGATTTGATTTCCAGGCTACAGCTGTGTAAAATATTTCCCTTTAGGATTGAAAGCGTTCCCTTGATTGCAAAATACTCCACCTTTAGCCTTCGTCTCCAGACAATGTACTCACAAGGTTAGCAGCGACTCCTGTCATTATGACCGGGCACTATTTAGACAGATTAAAAAGCTTGCAATACTTACTACTGAATGGCAGGAATTTCCATGGGAGTTTGTTTGTAAACAGTGCAGACAGTCCTGCATGGTATGTGGAGCACTGCATTTGACTGTATCAGTACAGATGCTTGAGGAATCAGAGAACAATGCATCAGTGAACGGCAGTGCAGAGAACTGCAAAATACATGTGTAGTCATGCCCTGGCATTGGCTGCTCATATTGGTCTTGGGACTTAGCCCTGCTGTTATAATTCAGCCTCACCATGCATTGGGGGCAACAACATCACAGTAACACAAACAATGTCACATTAGAACTGGGGCAATTCCATTCTGCCCCATAATTTCTCTCTCATTCCTTTCTCCCTACCCTGGGCCCTGGGAGCGAAGGGATTGTCTTTCATTTCCCTCATCAATCCTTTCTCCTTCTCGCTGCACTGAAGATAGAAGAGGAGTTACCTGCAGCTCTGAACCAGTCACTGTCTTATGTGGAACCCACTCTTGTGATCTGTATGTCTATTGCCAGGCCAATGGTCAAGTCCAGCGAGCAAACTATGATCTATACAGACTATAGTGTGGGCATAGATGGTTTGAAATCGTGCTAGTCTTGTAGACATATTTCTATACTGCAGCCATTCCAAAACTGAATGTAATCTGTATGCAAATGTTACAAATGGAACTCCAGTGAGGTATCTGAATTTCACTATTTACAGAACAAGTGGGATTAGTCTGATCACACCAAAAGAATTAATGTAAGAGAACTCTTGGAGGCTTTAAAAATATATGAAAATCTAATTTCTGTTTGGATTTTTCAACACTCCTACATTAAGCTTGAACACTGTAATGCTACTGCAGTGTGTGTAGGAAGTCTCTCTCTTGTTCAGATATTAATGAGAATAAAACACGTGTATTTTTTACGACTTTATCATTTGATACAAAACCATGTAGACCTAGGAACTAAGGTTTTGCATTCACACTTCCAAAGCTTTTTAAATAAAACTTTTCAATTGATGATCCAAAAATATAAATAAATAAACCCAATTTCCTTCCTGGAAATAACTTGAATTACACAAAAGGAGACGGGTTGTCATAGATTGTGTTCTTCTAAGTGTTTCCCTACACCTGCGACTCTGGACGGTTTGCTCTATGCCAGGTGAGTTTCTGCTCCAACATCAGAATCTGCACACAACAAATACATGAGCCTCCTATCCAAGGGACTATCACGTAACAAACCAGTATAGTAAATTTCATCCTAGGCCAACAATGTTGAAATACAAGTGACAAAGAAGAGTATGGCTTTTGGAGAAATGATCCCTCTTTTCTTTGTTTTTTATATTTGGCTTCCCCCCCCCTCCCCCGACCTTCTAATCTTCAGATATTAGTGGTTTTCAAAATGTACTTCATTCACACAGTGACTTTAAAAGCACCTTAACCTTGCAAAGTATTCTCTGAATCAAGGAGTACAGGCATTCACTGAGGCAGTTTGTGGGCTGCATTTACCTACACGTAAATATGCAGAACCATAGTTACAAGTGCCATAAGCAGATGTTCAGAAAACATATAGGAATGCAAACAAAGGCAAAAATCACATACCTTAGCAAACCTGATGGTTCCGAATTCTGGAGACAATTTAGTTTCGGAGCAACATTGGAGTGAAAGGAAGTTCCTCAGGCTACCACCAACTGGAAGTCCTTTTTAAGTCCCACACAGGCTCCAGCTCAGCCTTCTGTATGTATGTACCTGAGGATGCTGCAGTATCCTCCAGTTCTTTGGAGCCGGAGCAGAAAAGATGTCATTCAGAAAGAGAAAAGAGAAGAAGGTGTGGCATTAAATTCTAGGGTCAGTCATTCGGCAGGTTCAGAATAGAATGTAAGACAACATCTGATAGCAATGAAATGTCAAGCCAGGACAAAGAGTCTGTGACAAGCCATCATGTTTGGCACCTTTTCAGGGAAATCTTTGAATTCAAGAACTGTGGGGCAGAACTATTTTGGCTTTATGGTGTTTTAACTGTGTCCCTAAACTAGGAAATGAATGCCAGCCTGGATGCACTTTATTTCAGTCTGAGATCACAGAAGTACAGCAACACTCCTGCATAACTTTAGAGAACATTCTTATTCATTACCGTCTTTCACTGGGAGAACAGAACGTTCAAAGTAAGGGGATTTAAAGTTAAGAACACTGACAAAAACTCAGGTAAACAACACTTCAGTGCACTTGTACAGTGCAGTTCGTTCACAGATCTCAAAGCTCATAAAGAAACATTAATTAATTAGGCCTTATGACATAGAATCATAGAGGATTAGGGTTAGAAGAGACCTCAGGAGGTCACCTAGTCCAACCCCCGGCTCAAAGCAGGACGAATCCGAACGAAATCATCCCAGCCACGGCTTTGTCAAGCCGGGTCTTAAAAACCTCTGAGGATGGAGATTCCAACACCTCCCTCAGTAACCCATTCCAGTGCTTCACCACCCTCCTAATGAAATAGTGTTTCCTAATATCCAACCTAAATCTCCCCTGCTGCAACTTGAGACCATTGCTTCTTGTTCTGTCATCTGCCACCACTGAGAACAGCCGAGCTCCATCCTCTTTGGAACCGCCCTTCAGGTAGTTGAAGGCTGTAATCAAATCCCCCCGCTATGAGTTAACTACTGTTGGCCAAAATGTTCAAAAATGGGTACCCGACAGGCACCTGAAATCATTTGATTGTCGAAAAAGCTCCACGCCCAGCAGCACCCACTCACACAGCTGGGAGTTTTCAACGCTTCTGAAACATCGGGTCACTTTGATTAGGTGCCTAACCACAGGTAGTGGGGTTTGAGAAATTCGGCCTGAGCAATTTACTGGAAATCACACCTCAAGCGGGGGGAAGGGCTTGGAAAAGGAGTCAGGAAGTCTAACCCCCATTTTTATTGTTAGTTATTTGTATTAGAACAGCAGTTAAAGGCCCAAACCAAAATCAAGAGCTCCACTGTGCTACCAATGCTGTACACACATCTTAAGAGACAGTCCTTGCCCTAACTAATTACTATCTAAACAGACAAGACATATAAAGTGTAGGAGATCACAAAGCAAGGGAGTGGCAGAGCTGGTGGACAGAATCTAAGTCTCCTAAATCCCAGTCCGGTGCTTTTTCTAATGGACCTTGCAGCCTCTGCCCCAGTTTGAATTTCTGGGTACCCTTGCCTCAACGGCTGCAATGATCCAGATACGCATGATCCAGATACGTCCTGCAGCCATGGTGTAGGCTGGTGGACCAGTCATCAGCATGGGACAGACAATCAGCCACACCCAGGTCAGTTTGTCGCCCTCACCTCAGGGCCCTGTTTATTCTTCAAAAACAATAAATAAAAGGGAACATGAAACAAGAACATCAAGCAACCGTCCTGCTCCCCATCGAGACTGTGGGGTGCTCTGGCCTCTGGCAGCTTAATGGTCAGAACCTCCCCCCCCCCCAAGACTTGCCCTCTTGCAGCCTTCTGTCCCCCCACAGCCCTCTCCTCTAGGCTCATCATGGAGCTGGGCCCTTCAGTTATATCCCCTGACTAGGAATCCTCAGCCCCAGTCACTCAATGCTGTCCAGTTGGGCTCTTCTCCAGAACAGGGCTAGCTGCTCCCCAGCCCCCCGGCCTTTAAAAGAGGGCGGGTGCTCTGTTGCACCCTACTTCTGAGATAACACAGCCTGTCACATCTGTAACTTAGTCTGAACATGGCTGCAGGAAAGATGGACAGATGCTAGTTTTATGCCAGGAATAGTCAGAAAAAGGGGAGAAGACAAAACCAACAAAAACATACTACTTGCAGACAGTTCCAAAGGGGTCAAGTCTGAATCAGCAGCCCCAGAGCACAACGCTCATTACATCCTCCCACAGACTCCCCCAACACACACCCACACCCCAACTGGGCTAAAGAGATGCAGAAAACTGACTCAGTCAACCAGCAATGGAAAAGCAAACCCAGGGGGGTGTGAAGCGAAGGGGCAGGGGAGTGAAAGGATGAAAGCATCCGCACCTCAGTTTGGAGGCAGAGCGGTTGTATCAATCCTAGCAGTGAGAGGAAGTCCACTTGGTAACCAGAGCCACTGCGGAACCCATGCCCAGGGGCATGCAATCTGCTCTGCCCCCTGAGTAACCCCTTTTTCTTCAGCAGGGCTGCTCGTGGTGCGAGCTGCAATATGAGCTAAGGTGGCAGAGTCCAACCCCACATTTGCCAGCAGTTTGTGTGTCGAGAAGGGCTTTAAAGGGAAGTGTTATTTGTATTTGCCAGACTGCTTCCCTTCTGTCATCCTGTGGGCTCAGGTAGGGAGGCAGAAAAGTAGAACAGCTTCAAATCTTATATTCCTTTCCAACACAGGCGTAAAGCCCTACCTCTCAAACAGCATTTGTAGAACCAGTCTGGCAATGTGAGACTGAAGGGGATGTGACGTGTGGGTCTAGGAATGGCTGACGCTGCAGAAGCTTGGTCTGGGAGCAGTAGCGAGATCTAGTGCCTCTACTTTTAAGTGATGTTTATCTTTGGGGACCAGAAATGCGATTACTTCCATTTGTTTCCTGAAAGTTGCAATGCAAAAAAAAGGAAAAGAAAAAAGACTTTATTTCCCCTCTTTTTACTTTCAATGGAGCTGAAAGGCAAAAGACCAAACTTGACAACGGGACTAGACTGTCATTGCAAGCTGAGTCTGAGAGCCCTGCTTCTGGTGGGGAATGATATGTTTTTTTAAAGTCTCGATTTACCGCAGCCTGCCAATGCTCATCGTAAGCAAAGCCCCTGGGTGAGGAGGACTTGGCACATTGCCTTAATGCACTGCAATGCATGCACTCAGAGTTTCTGTTGTGTCTGAATTCCTGCACTGCTGGGTGGATCATAAATTATGGTGCAGGCAGGAGTGTGCTTTCAGCTTTTGGCAAAGAGCAGACACCTTCCCTTCGTCCTAACCACTACCGTTACGGGAATAAGAACACGGCAGCAGGTACTGGGAAATGCTGCTGCAGATTTCATCCAAGCATTCACCCGAGCCAGCTGTTGGGAGGCTATATCAGGTGTTACTACACTTCAGCACTGCGGGGTGGAGACACAATGGGAAAAATAACTTCAGTCAAATTAAAAAGTAATGACTGAATACAACTGCCATCTCTCCAGATCCCATTTCAAGTGCCTGTGATGGTGGAACATCCACACGGAGTAAAATCAAATGCAAACGGTTATGAGCGCTGCTGCAAGCAGCAGTAAGCAAGTGCATCAATCCCAATGCAACATGCCTGGGCTGCATCTGAAGAACTTCTATTACACAGATATATACGGATGCAGGCAAGGAAATAGTTTCTGTCCAACAATATAGCTGGGGTTATGTTTCTATGTTACGGGTTCCTGGGAAAAAATGCATGAGATATAACTTCTAGAGGCCACCGAGTATGCCTAAATTAATGAGGGATGATGGCAGCCATCATGAGGGTACAACATGACATGCAGAAATCTCACTCCACCTTGTCCAACATGAAAAAATAACGTGCATCAGCCGAATGTACTGTGCTGTTCACCACTTTCTGCCCCACCAGTTCAAACTTTTCTATTCAGTGTCTGAAACCCTGGATTAAATTTTATGCAAGGGCCCTAAGTGAAATGAGTGATGGCCTTTGTTCAGTCTCCAGGCCATGAACACAAAAAACAAACTAGCACATATATGGTCTTCTTGGCTCAGAAGAGGCAGAATAGTTCACTACAGGAGCTTGCACACTGATTAACTAGAGTCAAGCCTGAATTTCCCCAAAGCTTAGCAGTATCCAGATCTGGGATTTAGTCCAGGAGCATTTTTATGAGTAACTTGTTCAGGACACATCCCTCCAGAGTGAATGCTCCACTGGGATTACATGGCTCCATTGCATGGCTCATGGACTCATAGCCCTTCTTAAAGAGAGGAGTTTATTATACAAAACAACTAAACATCCACACAGCTCAAGAACCATCTTGATTCCATCCCTTCCCTTGGCTACCAGCCACCAAACCTTGTCTGGAATGCTCTACAGTGTGCAAAGACATCTACTAGCTGACTAACATACTGCAGGCAAACATATCACTGCGGCAGGTAGTCACATTTGTACCAGTTGGTCTCGTCTCTTAAAATATTAATTACAATCTACTCAACCGCAGCTGAAGAAATTATGTTGGGCATGGAAAAAATTAAATACTTAGGGGATCTGGAGACTTGAAAACGACTGGAACCATATGTCTTCTGGCTAAATATTCAAGATCTTTCTCTTTACTGCCAATCTGGACTTCAAGCACCCAAATGGGAGAGGGATGGCACACACAAGTATGCATATGTACATTCTCATAATTTTCCTCTTTAACCATAGCTGGACTTGGGCAAGCACCTATGGTTGATACGGCAGAGCAGTATTGGTGGGGCAGGGGGCAACAGGGGTGCAGAACGAGTAGAGGCTCCATCCTCATCATGAAACATTTAGTAGGGTCATTTCTGCCTGTCTATGTGGAAACTGAAGATCCCAAAGCACTTTCTGGAAGTAGATCGAGATTACATCAGCAAATATTCCTTCTAACTGAACCAGGGTCTAATGATCAAGGCTGTGTGTAAGCTACAGCTGAATGCGTAATGGTTGTTATATTTTCCCATGCAGCCAGTACGTAGCTCATTGTTTTGTAAAGTGCTTTGGGATTTCTTGACTCAGAAAGGCACTTGATCAAGTACGTTCAACACCCAGCAACTTTAATAAAAGTGGAGGATGCTCAGCACCTCACAGGAGTCCTCAGGACCCTGCAGGATCAAATATTAAATGATCCCACATTTTACATTTCACAATATCTTCTCCCTCTACCTCCCTTGAATTTAGTATACAGGTGGCGCTGGTAAAGAAAGGGAAAAAAATGAAACTTCTGAATCCCTCCTTCCAGAAAGCTAATGTTAAAAAATTGGTAGCATTGCAACTTTGGAACCTCTCCAACTACAACATTTAGTACACCACAGACAACTGTTTCCCAGCCAGACTGTGTCATTTATAATGGCTCGGTGAAAAACAAATAAAACAAGAGTCTCCAGCAATACCGAGACTCGGCTGTTTTGGGTGTTTTCTCTTCCTCTGCAGCAGAAAAACAGGTGGAACAGCAGCACTGTAATCCAAGGGATGTACAGAGAATCGAAGTCTCCTTACAATGGGTAGCAAGTAATTGGTAAGTTCCGTGGGGTGCTGTGGTCTGATAGGTTAGAGTCTGACTTATTCTGCACATTAATTAAGTTAAGGGATGTTGCTGCAAAGTAATGACAGAATGGTGCAAAGATGTTGAGATATGAATCTAATGAGATATTCTGATTCTGCTGTTCTCTTTTTTCAGTGCAGCCCAAAGCTACAATCCATAGGGCATTCTTGGTTCTTCATTCCAGTACCACCAAAGGAGATATTTGGAAATACACACAGCAAATTCACTACAAAAGGTTCCCCCCCCCCGCTCTGCTGCTGGTAATAGCTCACCTTAAGTGATCACTCTCGTTACAGTGTGTACGGTAACACCCATTGTTTCATGTTCTCTGTGTATATAAATCTCCCCACTGTATTTTCCACTAAATGCATCCGATGAAGTGAGCTGTAGCTCACGAAAGCTTATGCTCAAATAAATGTGTTAGTCTCTAAGGTGCCACAAGTCCTCCTTTTCTTAAAGCAAAGAAGAAACACGTGATTCCCTGTCCACTCCGCCTCCAAAGTAATAGAAAATATTCTTTTCAGTGAAAGGTCTATGAAACGTGTTTTATCTGACAGCTACAGATCTTTGAGAAATAGTCAAAAAAATAAACAAGCATTCTGAATGTTGGGAAGGAATATTCAGCTAAACTCTGATTGTAACAATGTTAGATGATGTACGCTCACTTCTCTTACGAGCCAAGAGATTCAAACAGAAACAACTTTTAGACTTTATCCCCCTATTAACTAAACTAAATATTGCCCTCTCTCCAGCTTGTTGTAAAAGTTGTTCTTAAAAGGCATCCCTTTTACATTTCTGATGGATCTGCTCGTATTGGCTGGTTTGCAAAAGAACTCAGCACTCATTTTTTAATCATTTGGCCAGGAACACAATTTTTCATAATACCTGGTCTTATTCTCCCCTTCTAAACCACTTTAATTCATCTTTGGTCTCTACCACCACAGGAATCCACTAAGACATTAGCAAGACTATTCATTCTGGCTGCTAAAACTGTCATCGCTCATTCCTGGAAAAGAAGTTCATCATCAAAGGCTGGATCCTGCACCACGAAGTGAATGAGAGCTTTGCCACTGACTAAAATGGATGCAGGATCAGGCATCACAAAAGGAGCTGGACCGGCTTCATTGTACGTGTTTTGTCCCTGCTACAGAAAGCTTTTACCTGCCTTAAAAGATAAGCATGGGGAGAAGTTTCTCATTCTATAGCTACATGAGTCACAGCTTTCCTTACCACTGGAAGAAGACTCAAATACACTTAGGCCCTGGTACAACAATAGACTCCATACAGGTGGATCCTATTATAGAACCAGAGCCTTAAAAAGTAACCTTCATATAACCATAGGCGGCTTCTCTCCCACAGCTTTGCATTACTATCCTGTCCATTCTGCATTATAGTCATACTTGTCCTCCAGGCATTTGTGTTTCATTAGCTAAACCTGTACAATGGTTTCTATTTCTGCCAGAGCTACACTCCACCCCCTCCTTTTTTCCCCTCCTTTTGATTTTTCCCTCTAGTTCACGGACATTCCCTTTTGCACATTTCAGGTGAGATTTTCAAAACTGGTTGCCAGTGGCCTAACCTTCCTCCCACTGAAACCAGGGAGAGCATTATCATAGGGTACCCACCCTCATACTGTTCATATGAAAATGCTGCCTTGCCGTATGGCAAATCTCTAGCTGCCCAGTGGCTTTTGTCCCTATCGTATAGGTGAACCCTGCCTGGCTTTTGATAAAATAAATACATAAATAAATGAAAAACATTCATCTCCCCTGATTTTAAATGACACCTCATAACAAATCTTATTTGTGCTTCTTAATTTCTCTCTCCAGTTATTTTTTTAACTCTGTAACTTTAATCTTTATCTCTGAGAAACATATGGGAGTAAGTTGGTATAAAAAATGCTACAGGAAGTAAAAATGTACCGGACTTTATGATATATGGGACATACCATTGTCAGCTTGCTATTATCTCAGAACCACATTCTCTGAGCAGGTTTTTCCAGTATAAACTCAGATTATTATTTTTAATGTCTCGACCACTTCAAATCACATGTAGCATAAACTTCTGCTTCATTAACTGGGAGCCTGCATTCTGATTCTGTTTTCAAAACAGGGTTTCGGTCTATTAACCCATTTTTAGTTATACGGTGGCAAAAAAATATTACTTTCCTAAGTTCCAAAAATTTTATTCAACAAGCTACACTTTTAGACACTTTGGGGTTACTCTAAAAAAACAGACCATGACTCACCAGTGCATTACTCCAGTTTTACACAGGTGCAACACTGGGATAATGCAACCGCAAACCAAGTCTATAAACAAGGAATTGAGAACAGTGAATAAAGTCTCAGACAATGAAAAAGATCTGATCTATTATGCTGAAAAATGTGTTGAAATGGACTGATATAGTAAAACCTCAGAGTTACTAACATCTCAGGAATGGAGGTTTTTCATAACTCTGAAATGTTTGTAACTCTGAAAATAACATTATGGTTGTCCTTTCAAAAGTTTACAACTGAACATTGACTTAATACAGCTTTGAAACTTTACTCTGCAGTAGAAAAAACATTGCTTTTCCTTTACTTTGTTAGTAGTTTAAATTTAAACACAGTACTGTACTGTATTTACTTTTTCTTGCGCGCGCGCGTGCGTGTCTATGTATCTGCACTGCTGTCTCATTGCATACTTCCAGTTACAAATGAGGTGTGTGGTTGACTGGCCAGTTCATAACTCTGGTGTTAGTAACTCTGAGGTTCTACTGTAATTTAAATTTGAAAAATACCACACCAGGTTTGTGTAATGTAGTTCCTCAATCTATGTACTGCTTTAAATGTTTGTACCAAAATCAGCCCCATATTCCTTTGGAACTTTAAGCGAATTAATTTCAGTCACCAGTATAAACAGACAGAAATAGGGGAGCAGGAGAGAGGAAACTGAAGAGGTCTGACAAAGCATCAGAAAAACGAGGAAGTGAGAATGGATAAGGGTTGGGGCAGCCTAGCTAATAGCAGAAAAGAGTTTTCATGAGTGGCCTGGGGAACAAGGGAGAAGACCGGAGAGGACCAGGAGTTCAAGGGGGGCATCAGAGAACTCTTGGGGAAACATGGAAAGGTTTGGGGAATGTTGGGAGTGAGCCAAAAGATCATCAGGAAAGACACAGAGCATTTGTGAGCCCCACAAGCCAGTGCTTTCAGAACTTCTGCAGGAGGAAATGGTTTTCTATGCACAGCCAGCTTTTCACAGTTGATTAGCACCAATATGTTTGCAATTGATAAATAAAGGTGGAATATGAGAATTAGGCTTTCCATAATTGCTTCCCCCCCCCCACCATATTCTCTGTTCCGTGCTACGCTTTCCCGCCCAGAATATCTAGTTTTAATGCGTTACCTAATGAAAAACTCCAGTGAACAGTAAAGCAACAAAGCGGCATTCCTGCAGAAGGCATTGCAGGCCTGGGCACTGCATAAATCTTCAATGCCTCCGCCACTAACACATACTGGTAGCAATGGGAAACACTCTCAGCCCAATTCACCCATACAATAGGGCAACTTCACACCTCTTCAGTGGGGCAAAGCTGGCTTTGACAGCCACTGGAATTGCCCAAGTGGAGGAGAACAATAGAAGCAGCACCTTCCGGCTGTATGGCTGGGCTGTCCTGCACATGGCAACACCCAGCTGCTATCATCAATCTCCAAAGGCTCTTAGTAGCTGCCCTAAATTAGAGCATTCTTCAGGATGTTTTAATTTGTGCTGGGAATCAGAACAGCACAGGAGGAGAGCAACAGAATCTGGGGAATTTAAAATCACCATTGTATACACACACACACACACACACACAACGTCAAGCATTCTTTGCACACAGCTCAAGAGCCAGGCCTCTGTATGAAATCTCAGCTTAGATGGAGAACACATAGAACATGCCACTAGCTTCCAGTAGAACTTGACCGGAGAGGACAAAGCCCACTGTAAAGAGAACTTCATGGCTGGTTTGTAGAACTCGACTAAGCTCTCATTCAAATCGAAATGTGGCTGATGTTACACGAAACACCAAGTAAGCATTCCTGAATTCACTAATTTCTAGAGGTGTGTTGGGAGGCAGAAAAGAAATCTTCCTTGCCAGCAATAAAATATTTGCAGGCCTTGGGCCCAATAGATTAAAACAATCTCTACTCCTGAACGTTTCCATGCACAGTTAACAGAATTCAGAAGCCACCTGTGCCTGTACTCAGGTACTAGGTGTCTAAATTCTCTTACTTGTACTCACAGTTCGTTGCACCTGCAATTTACTGTGTTTGCACAGCTGGAGACTCCTTAAAAATATGACCCATTAGCTAATATTCAGGGGAGCCTATTTAGTTTTGCCTTTTGAAAACGACACTTTAAAAATCAGAAATTACACGGTGAAAAAAATCAATTCTATAATCAAAAGTGTACTATAGTATAGCTCTGTGTGTATTTAAATTGATTAGCCCAAATTCCTCCCAAGGTAGAACTTTTTTCAATCCATTCACCATTAAACAAATTGGATACTGCAAAATAGGAGACTGCAACTCTGTATCTGCATAAAACACTACAAACGTTCTGAACAACACTAAAAGAAAGTCAGCTGACCCAAATTCATCTCCAGTAGAACTCCATTGGTTGCTGTGGGCTTTCACCAGGGATAAATTTGCCCACTGGGGATCTGGTACTTCAAAACCACAATGAAATCACAGATTGCAGAAATGTCATTTAACATGTTTGTGCGCGTGTCTGTGCATCAGGAAACTCTTCTCATTACAACTCTGCAGATCTTGGGCAGTTTGCAAAATGCCTCTCTTAGTAACATTTTGAAGAGTTAGAAAATAGACTGTTCAGTCTATGATGAATTACACACTGCAAAGTCTGCTAGATTAAAAATGTCTATAGCTCTGTTGTTCCAATATGGGCTCCCAAATTTTGTTTGATCTGAGATTATTTTTCACTTTTGAAGTTCTTGGTTGTGTGTATGTTTTTTTTTTTTTAAAGTCATTTCACCCAGTTTGTTTCCTGACTGACAAGTAGAAACAAGAGACAGGTCCAAAGCACAACCTCAAATCCTAATATCCTTGAATCTGGGAAAATGTCACACCTGGATCTGAATATTGCAGATGGCTCCTCACCTATAGAGTGAGTGGATCCAAAACCCCTAATGTGAACTTTCGAGTTTTGGACCAGGTCAGACTGGATCTGAATTTAGAGGCTCATGACCTGCTCCAATAAAAAAAATATTTTTAAGATGTCTAAAATGTTGCCATCCCTAATTCATGTGCAAGCTACAGAGAAAGCGAGTCAGATATTCATATCACTTATCTTTTCTTCCACGGTTAGCCCTGATTGCTGCGTTTGCTGACTAAGCCGAACCTTGAGGACTGGCTTTGGAGGGTGGCATATGTACATCCAATAAAGCAAGAAGCGATAAGGCAGCATGAAGGAAAAATTGCAGGGTCAACTCCTCCTCAGCTGGCACGAATTAGCACAGCTCCATTTAAGTCAATGGATCTATGGCAATTTACATCTGTTAAAGAGCTGCCCCACATTGTGTCTTCACGATCAAACCAACAGAGCATGCTGATAACTTTTATCTAGTTCCTTTTACAGTGCCCACTACAGTAACTCGCTAGCAAGTATTTCCATGCAAGAGCTTGATGTGCAGAAAGGGTGTCTTGCCCCTTTGGTTCTCCTTTTGTTAATGTGGATGGACAACAGAAAGTAGAGAAAAATATGCATTCGTGGTTCTTTGAGCATTTACTTGATCACGTTTACTGAAGCACATTTTCCTTCCTGTCTTTGTAATGAATCTGACCAAGAAAAACAAATTTACAACGACAGTTTGCATCATTATGAGCTCAGCTCATTTGATGTGGGAAACCTACAGTTTAATTGCTCGATTTAAATTTGGCTGGTAAAATGCATACTGAAACATCACTCTTTTAATTATGTTAATTTACAACTGAAAAGCTAAATTTACAAAGGCAATAACATTAATTATTTACTTACCCATTAAAGCTAAATATATATTACCGAACTAATTGGCTTCCTAAGTCTGCCAAAAAAAAATTAAAAACAAGTTTATAAACTGATTTATACGGTCTCTCTCAGCAGGTTACTTGTATTCAATGGATTACACGATATCTGTGTAAAACACTTCTTTCATTTACAGAGTGTCCCCCAAAGTCACCTTTCTCCTTAAAGAAGGTACCATGCATGACAGATGGTGAGTTTCCCGCACCATTCAGATCATGGAAGATATGCATGCAAAACTCCATACAGGTTGTGACAGACGTGAGCTGCTCTGTAATAATTTATGAATACTGTATGTTGACCAGGTTATTGGGATGTTTACTGTATGTATGCCTATAGTGGGTTAAATCAACCAGGCTGTTGGGAAAAAGAAGCAGAAAGGGGAAACTGTGGCTCAAGATAAACCACTGCACAATAAACACTTCAGGATTGTTAAGAGACAATGCCCAAGCTATTAGCTGAGGAGATTCTACAACCTGCTGCACAGAGGTTACACTGGGAAAGGAAGATCAACTAGACTATAAACAATTAAAGTCTCTTTCCAGAGAAGTGGGAGTTGCTGGGGCATCTGTTTAGGCTGACATAGGACCTGCTGAAGCAATCATAAAGGGATGGTTCCATGTATGGATTGTTTGCTGTTTACAATCCTTTCTCCTGAACTCTTTGTTCCTCCAATTAAAACAAAAAATACACTGGTTTAAGATGGCTGTCACTGTATATGACTGGTCATGTTGAGTTGCTGCTCTGATGACTGGGAGATTGCTGAGTGTTGTTTGGTCACCTAGTTGATGGCATTCACCATAAATTCTCACTTAACAGAGTGGGCCGCGTGAAGGCTGCCATCTTCCACTCAAGTCCCGCAAGACTTTCTGGGAACATTTGTTTAGCCTCATGCAATCGGGCTATGATCAGGAGGAGGCTTGGAAAGCAGATTGGGCTAAACAAGACTTAAAAAATAAGCACCTTGTGCCAGATCAGATGCGGAAGGTTCCTGGTTTTGACCTTCCATTGTCATCTTGGTCAACTATGAACCGAATCCAAACCACCCATAGTAGATGCAGCCATCTAATGCACAAATGGAAAATGAAGGACTCCCTAGCGTGCCAGTGTGGCTCCCCATGACAGACCATCGAACATATCACCACCTACTGCCCAATTTATAAATATGAAGGAGGCATCACTGCAATAAATTCTGCTACCCCGATGTAGCCATTTGGCTCCATCAACTTCAGGTGAAATTGTAGTTTCTGCTCTACACCAGCCATACGAAAGAAGATGACCGGTCATGGACATGGAATTCCATTCCAGGAGAGGTAAACGCATGAGGCCTGACCCCTTCTCTCAGAGAGACCAGGTGTTACACCCCTCCATTCCAGGGTGTTACCACAGAATTTGATCAAGTTAATTGTAGCCATATTGTGTACGTTCATCCACCAGGAATTAATAAAATAGAACACCATATAGTTATGGGTTAATGTGGGCAAGCAGGGCTTTTGGAGGCAAGGTCAAATGCTAGCTGCAGGCTTAAAGTTTCTGCTAATCAGAATGGGAGGTGGGGAGAAAAGAGTCAACAAATTATGAGACTGAAAGAAATAAGTGGATGGACACCTTGCGTGGGGGCGCCTTTGATACAGAAGCTTATTATGGCTAAGATTGTTAGGAATGTTTTGTTGATAACTAGGTGACTGTAGTTAGAAGAAGTGATGACCCATTAGGGGTGACTATAAGCTATGTATTTTGTAAAAATTAGTTATAAAAAGACTAGATACCAGTTCTTTGGATCAGTTCTCTGGAGCTATCCTGAGATACTTTGTTCCTGACAGCATAGTCCCCAGTGGGGAAGTGACAGACCATCACTGACCTGCTGCCAATTACTCAATACCATCTCAGATTTTAGGTAATTATTTGGGATGCTCTAATCCTATTGCTTATGCCTCTGTGTGCTTAAATCTAATAAATAGTAGTTTTAGATAAGAGCACGCTTACTTGTATTAATCTTTCATCAGCCGGAAGCACCGTGTTTCCATTGATTTATTCCTGATACCGCCGGGAGTGAAACAGTTAAGTTACCACTGCTTTGGGTTCTGAAAACCCTGGGTAACATAGGAAGGGCTAGAGGCATAGCTAGTCCTGCAACCGTAACACCTGGAAATCATACCCAGTGGGCTGCGTAATGGGTCAGATCCTCAACTGATGTAAATTGGCATAGTTACATTGAAGTGAGTGGTGCAACCTGAATTTACACCAGTTGGGGATCTGGCCCAGATCCACAAACCATCCACCCCTCACGTCTTGTTATTTTTGCTGAGTTTTGGCCTACACCAAAAAGACGGGCACCCAAAATGACTCCCTCTCTACAGCTAGCATGGTATTCGGTATTTTTAGCTGTGAGCTCCTAAAGTGGCACTATAGGCTGTGAGTCTGGCACAGCAAAGCAACAAACAAACAAACAAAAATAAACTTGCGCTCCCATCTCATGTGGAATTTTGCAATATGGAAACATATTCCTCCACTGTGAAACTTGAGACTACATAGCTGTATGCTCTGGGTATGTAATGAACTCAATACACTCTTGCAAAACATTAGCATCAACATCTGACCATAACAAGAAACAATTAAGAAAAGCTTTTTAATTACCTCTTAATATAATTTCAGAAATTCATATTAAAGTCTCTGATTGAGGCAATGTCCTCATTAATATTTTAGCTTCGTTCTGGATAACTAAAATATTCAACATTTATTTACGTATGCATCCTGAAAATAATAAAATTAGGTTACTAATGGTTACAGAGCAATTAGGGTTACATTAACGTGTGATGAAAAGCTAATTCGCACTTTGTCTAAAAGAGCATTTAAATTCCATTTGCACATGTCTAAGGCTGGCTCGTGGTAGACAGGCTTTGTTTCTACTTGCAATATTTGTGTGTTTGTGATACATCGCCTGGTGTCAATGGACAATTAAAGAGACGTAGTCCCACAGTCGCATAATGCCGCCGAATGGAACACTGCTACCTTCATTTAATCTAGGCCAGGTCTACACTACCAACGTATGTCAGTATAACTACATCGCTCAGGGGTGTGGAAAACCCACCCTCCTGAGCGATGTAGCTATACCAGCCTGACCCACTGTGTACACAGCACTATGTCAACGGGAGGACTTCCGTCCACACAGCTACCGCCCCTGGGGGAGATGGAGTATCTACACTGAGGGGAGAAGTACTCCCGTCGGCGTGGGCAGCGTCTTCACTGAACGCTACAGCAGTGAAGCCCCCTGGGGCAGCTGCATCACTGCAGCGCTGAAAGCGTAGACAAGCCCCTGACGTTTCCATGTAAGACTCATTGCGCTGGAGACCGCTAACAGGTCTGCGCTAGCACACAGGACAAAGAGAATGAAATAATGAACGGGGCGGGACAGTAGGACGGTGATCACATATTATGGGGAGAAACACAGTTCAGGTCCCGAACAAAGGTGTTGCCCTGTTTCACATGCCATGCTTTATATTTGGAATGATACCTGGGGTAGACGGAGGAGGACGGTTGGGGCAGTAACTGCTGTGTGTCTAGTACAAGAGCTGTCCTGTACGGGATGGTTCAGAGTGGGCTGCTACGACACACTTTCCCTTTGGAAAAGAGCTGTGTGCATGCCCTATTTGCTAGTGCTGCAAACAGCATCTAGTAGGCGCGGGCAGGACACCAACCTAACACCGACAGACCACATCCCCCAAGGGCCCTGGTGTTCGAGACAGGCCTTCCCTCCTAGCAACCTCTCGAAGATTAGGTGAAGAAACCGCCCTGTGGTTTGTGGGAGGAAGGATCGATTGCCTACACCCTCTTGTCCCAAGAGTACCCATAAACCACACAGCAGAATCTAGCCTAAAGTGTTTCTAATGGAATCAAATTTCTTGTGACCTTACATATGCTAGAAGACAAGAAAATAATGGATATAATGATACTGTTTACTTCTAACGCACCTAAGTCATGAGGTATTTCTATCAAACTTATACAAACAATTGAGTTATCGTTGAAAACTTGCTGAACACTGAAAATAAACATGGGGCTCAAACTGAGCCAAAATCTATTACTTCCCACTCTGGGCAGCTCTTCTAAAAAGCTCCCAATGTATTTATTTATGCATTAGATTTAAAACAACAACATTAAAAGGAGTACGGGCCTGATTCTGAACTCACACCAGCTTTACACAGGTATAACTTCACTGACTTCAGTGGAGTTACTGATGATTTTCACCAGTAGCAGATCTGAATCAAGCCCTAAGTTTGCATCCAGATATGAACTTTTTATATAAAGTATAGCGGTTCTTTGACCTGATGTTTTAGTGAAAGTCCCTGTCTACATACAACAGACAACACAAGTGCTCCAGGTCAAAAGTTTGACTTATCTTTATAAACTGTGCAGGAAATTGTTCCTGACACCAACTGGATAGACATATTTATATCACTCAGCACTGAATAATTCAATAATACTAAAGAAGCACAGCACACACTCACACGTAAACATCACAATGCCTACAAGTTATGGCAACAGACAGTATGAGTTCATTTCTTTATGCGTAAGGGCCCATTTGTTTTGCTAAATTATTAAGAGCCAGAAGGCAAGTTTTAACAGCAAACGCCAACTTGTGATGTTAAGGTTTCACCATCTTGACAGTTCAACGCAGTGCCCACAAAATGTAACCTACAAATGAAGGCGTTAGAATTATGATCATGTTAAATGAGACAGAAATTAAGGCAACTGGTTCACACACACCCAGTGTATATTTTGTATCTTCTGCTGGTAGACCTGATCCAAATCCCATTCAAGTCATTGAGAGTCTTTCCTTTGACTTGAATGGGATTTGGATCAGGCCCATATTGAACAATTTACCTTGCTTGCTGTTTGACTCATGGCCACAATAAACTAAGTGACTTTTGAAAGTGTGTTGAAAAGGCACAAGCACTGCTACTGCTTTCTGTATTATCTGCCTAGTGTTTTGCCTGGTTTTACTCACATCTCTATGTCCCACCATGGGTTTGCAGGTAATCTGATCATAGCAGCATATACATTCAAAACGTGTACAACTATAGTGAACACCATGTGTATCATATGTATCGTATATGTGACATATGATTAGGCAACTAACATCACAGCCAAAGAGCTGGAGGTGGATAGTTTCTATTAAAGGATGCCGATACTATATGTCAAACAATTAATATAAAAGTGGGAATCAAACAGAAGATAATTGTTTAGCAAGTGTTATTTTTAGCAACAATATATCACAATGCTTTCAGTTTGCCACCCAGCCACTTAATCCTCTGGTGGCTTTTGTTTATGAGTATGGTTACACTGTCTTTCTACAGCAAGATTCACAAAAGTCACTTATATTTAATGTTCTTTACAAGTGGTTTTGAGTACGCACTGAGTATTCAGGAGAATTTAGCTATCACAGTGCCAAATTCTTCCAGCTAGGTTATTACAGCTCTCTTAATTTTGCCATAATTCAGGATCATTGCAACAACTCGGTGCGCCCTATGGACGTGTTTATTGCACAACACAAATTTTGTGCTCACATAACACAATGTTGGAATGTTTAGTCTGCAGTGTTTATCCAAAGGCTTGATAAATGTTAAAACACAGTATCTTTCAGAGAACTTTTTAAAGACTTACCCTTGGATTTCCCTCCACCCACTTATTACATTTTTGTATGATGTTAGATAAAGTTTCCCACATGTGATACTCCACTGAAGTACAAGCCACTGCCAGAGGCAAAGATCTTTTATGGTAAACACACTGGAGATAGAGAGAGAGAGACAGAGAGAGAGAAAGGAGCCAGAGGAGTTTGCTGCTGTACTTAGCAATTTAAGTTGAAAATAAAAAGACATTTACAAAAATAGGTAGATTATTAAAAAAAAACACTCTACACACAGGCCCAGGTTTTTTTTAAAGTGTGCATGTTGAAGTGTATGCAGACCCCAGTTGTATATGTATACATGTGTGGTGCATATGGGCTTCACTTGAGGAAAACAACCTATCCAGGAAAGCACTTATCCACCTGTTTAAATTCCACTGGAGTAAAAGTTAAGCACATGCTCCAGCGTCTTCCTGAATCAGGCTATGCATAAGTATACGCCTGTGTAAATCCCTACGGTTCATGAGCATGCACACTTTTAGAAAATCTTGGCCCCATTGTCTAGGCAGCCCCCGTACGTTTTTAAATACCTTGAAACCAATTTAGAAGGCCACACATGGTAGGCAAAATCCCATATTAAGGGACTGCTCCACAGTATCCTCAAATGTACCAAGAACAATTCCGCTGCACCTCGATTAGTCGACCCCCTCAATTAACTAACTAGAGTTGGTAGTTTCCTGAGCGGCCCTGAAGTCCAGTTTCCCTATATATTTTCATTAAGTTCCTAGGTGGAAGAATGAACTCAATGCAGATACACTCATATAGTCTTTGTAGCATCCCACAAATTTCTCCTTCACTAACCATCCAAACCACAACATTTTTCAGAGCTTACCACATCTTCCAGCTGAGCACAAAACACCTGCCCAGGCCAGTTAACTAACCAGTACAGGGGCAGTTTACAGTTACACTCCACCTGCTCACACCCCATACTTTGCATGTTCTCTGCTTTAACTGATCCAGAACTGGATGGTTGAAATTGACCGTGGTGCAGAGAGCCAGCACGTGGCTAATTTCACCCATTCACACAGCACAGTTAAGATCTCGCCTTGGCCACAGTGTGTTCCCAACTCCTTGCTATGGATTGAAAAAAAAAAACAAAAAACCTGAAATCCAATCAGGTATTATTTTTCCACGTAGAGGCAAAAAGTACAGTCATTCAAAACCAGTCTGTCTCGTGGGCTGGCACTCTTGCTTTAGCTCATGCCATTATGAAAAGTACATTGGCTGAGTGGCTGCACTGCCACTCAGCAAGACTTCTATCTTTACCAGCTCGGTCAGAAACCACTGACAAAGAGGGTTTGATAAAGAACATTCCATCAGAACCTCACCGAGCAGTGTAATGACATGAGGTGCTCCACTGCCAGGCCGGTAATATCCCTCGAGGATGCATTAATACTGGGGCCTGATCCTATTGGTCTCAACAGTGGCTTTGCCACGAACGTGGAGTATGCAGCAGCTCAGAAAGTTATGATGTGCCTCCCAGTGCTCAGGGGAGGACATACCGTACACCAGGAGTTCTCAAACTGGGGGTCAGGACCCCTTCCCCACTCTTCAGCTGAATGCATTTTCTTAAATTATTATTGCTATTTCCTTCAAGGCTCATCTTGCAGTTCAATATGTATTATCTAAAAATAATTGTGTCCTGCTCTAAGATTGCAGTCTCTCACTTAGAATCCTTAACGGAGCCAGAAACTAGTGACGTATTTTGTGTTCAGCTAAAGTGACTGAAATGCTAAATATCATTCTGTTGAATAGCAAAGCTTCAGCTTTAAATCTTGAATGAATTCTGGATGAACATTTGTAGAACGTTTATTAAAAGAAACCGGGGAAGTAGACAATGGCCAAAAATGAACACACACTAGCACAATGCCATTGGCAGAAGGGTTTGCATTTGTTCATTTACATGATTTCTTTTCATTTTCCAGACAATGCATCAAAGAAATAAGTAGCATATTTACAGGAATACACATTTCACGGATTTATCCTAGGGGCTGATTCTCCACTGACCTGTACCTTGGGTAGTTGTTTATAACTGTGCAAAATGAGTGTAATGTGATGCAAGGCGTTACCATTCCAGTCTGGTGCATTTTGCGCTCTGTTTGCACTGGTGTAAATGACTGCACACTATGCACAACAATGGATAATCAGGCTCCTAGGGCCAGGTTTTAAAAGGAATTGGGCACCTAGGCAATGTTGAAGATCCCGCTATGTGCCTATCTGCAACTTAAGGCACCTAAATACCTTTAAAAACCTGGCCCTTATTGTTTAGAGAGAGTTCCGTGAGCCTTATGCCTCCAGAGAAAGTGAAGCGAGTGACCAGTCCAAGTTACCAGCCTTTAATTATGCTGAGTAACAGATGTAGCTTTCTGTAGGCGCAAGTAGAAACCTCACACTGTGAGGATGGTGTGGTTAGGGTTACTGAGTTCAGGCTGAGAGAGATGCTATTCTGGCTGTATCTCTCTGTGGGTCAAAATGCAATCCCAACAAGCAGAAGCTCATCAATCAGAATCATACTGATTTTCAACTGTCCCCTGAATGTGATTATGACTAACCAGGCCCCCATCATCTCTCAGTTCAATGGTTGCTTTCTTTCTAGATCCTAGCAGAGTATCCTCTATAGTACTCCGCAATGCCCATCCCAAAGGGGACCTGATCTGAGTCGTGGCCTTTAGCTTCCACTGTAATAACTACAACCATAATGATGCAAAGGCACTTAGAACATGGGTGATTTTTAAAGAACATCATCATATATCTCACGTTTAGTTTCAGCTTCAGACAGTATACCTCGCCTCCTTTTATTCATTTCTTTAGTCTCTGATCTCCTTGTGTGGTGGCGAAGGATGCTCAAATCCAAGTTGCTCAGAAGTATTTAAGTGATGCATTGTCCATGTGCAATATGCTATTTTCCCTTGCTTATAACTTCTCTATTTCATAACCTGTCCCCTGGTACTCCCAAAGATCAGTATAACTCATATTCCTCACTGAGAACTGCATCAGATGCCTCTTCTTCAGGCATCTGAATTTCCAGTCTATCCACCATCTTGGTTTCCCTACTACCATCTTATCATTTCTGAGCCTTTACCCTCTTGAATATTCCAGTAGCATCAATTTTCTCTGTACCATTTGGATGTTTATACACCTTAGTAATGACCCTTCTTAATTTCTTCCTTTCTAATGAATACAAACATAATTTTCCTAGCCTCTCCTCACAGTTTATAACCCCTGAAATCCTTTATCATTCTTGTTAAGGCTGTATCCATAATTAGGCTTTTTCGGAAGATCCATAGAAATGTACAATAAAGTGCCTACGTAATACAAATTGGTACCTGACTAAACCCCACATTCTACAGGACTTAAAGGGGTCAGTCTGAATTCTCAGTGCCCAATCTATATGCCACCTGTCTTCTATCAAATGATTTAACTAGACAGAATGCTCAGGGCTTCATGGTGTGTGATTTTTGCTACAAGAGCCTCTCCAGTTGATAGCTGCATACTCTTTATTATATATATGGACAAGTGTAGGATCCTCTTATCTGATAAGATCACCATCCTAAGAATGGATAGGACAACTTAGCAGTCTTGGTGACAAAACTGTGAAAGATGATATAATTGTGATAGGGCTACAATACTCATTGTGGCTAACATCTGTTGTTTGCATAAAAAAACTTGAACCCTGCACCGATGGGCAGAGTAACAGCCTGACTACTATGGATAATAAGTCAGGTGAAAAGAAATCCACAGGGCATAGGAGATAAACAAGTTGTAGAGTCTTGCTGTACGTCTTTATATGTTATGCCATATACCAGATTAAAGCAGTGATCTGTCTACTCTAGTACCCTTTCTCTGACAGTGATCAAAACCAGATGCTTCAGGGAAAGGTGCAAAAACTCAGTAGTAGGCAGTTATGGAATAACTAACCATTGGAAAAGCTTGTCACTGACCCCCAATTACTCAGAGAACAGGTTTACACCCCGAAGCATGAGGATTAACACTATTTCCAAACTTTTTCTTTGAATTCTTACTATTGTGACTTGAATGTTCTCATTATCCATTTAAGTTTCCAGTCCCTCACTGAATCCTATTAAGCTCCTGGGCTCGACGATACCTTGTAGCAATGAGTTCCCCCCTCTAATAAAACTTAAAAGATCCACTAAATCTCAGAATTCCTTTCCAGAGCTAGAAACAGTGCCGTGTTTATTTCCATTTTAACACTGAAACTCCCAGAGTCTTCACAGACTCATATCTAATGGTCTGTTCATCTAAGAGACTCCTGACAATCTTGCTCATATATTCAACGAGGAGTCTGGTGGCACCTTAAAGACTAACAGATTGATTTGGGCATAAGCTTTCATGGGTAAAAAACCCACTTCTTCAGAACAGATTTATTTGGGCATAAGCTTTCGTGGGTTTAAAAACCCACTTCTTCAGATGTGAAGAAGTGGGGTTTTTACCCATGAAAGCTTATGCCCAAATAAATCTGTTAGTCTTTAAGGTGCCAATGGACTCCTCATTGTTTTTGTGGATACACACTAACACGGCTACCCCTCTGATACTTGCTCATATATTACTAAATCACCTTTTTAAAGATCCAGTTCCAGCTTTTACTACATTTACACAGTATTTACTTCATTTAATACCAAAATTAAGTTTCCATTAAAAATATGTATTGTGACAAAGTTCCTGCTCTACCTTGGTGGGTCTTGCGCTTATTGGTGGATTTGCTCGCCTTGGAGCTTCACGGCAGCCCTCAGCTTGGCCGTTTTTATGAATTCACAGCCCAGGTCGACTCCTCCTGTGTCTGACCAGGAGTTGGGAGGATTTGGGGGGAACCTGGACCTGCCCTCTACTCCGGGTTCCAGCCCAGGGCCCTGTGGCATGCAGCTGTCTAGAGTGCCTCCTGGAACAGCTGTGTGACAGCTACAACTCCCTGGGCTACTTCCCCATGGCCTCCTCCCAACATCTTCTTTATCCTCACCACAGGACCTTCCTCCTGGTGTCTGATAATGCTTGTACACCTCAGTCCTCCAACAGTCCGCGTTCTCACTCTCAGCTCCTAGTGCCTCTTGCTCCCAACTCTTCACACGCACACCACAAACTGAAGTGAGCTCCTTTTTAAAACCCAGATGCCCTGATTAGCCTGCCTTAATTGATTCTAGCAGCTTCTTGATTGGCTGCAGGTGTTCTAATCAGCCTGTCTTAATTGTCTCCAGAAGGTTCCTGATTGTTCTGGAACCTTCCCTGTTACCTTACCCAGGGAAAAGGGACCTACTTAGCCTGGGGCTAACATATCTGCCTTCTATTACTCTTCTATAGCCATCTGGCCCGACCCTGTCACAGTATGAAGAAGAGCTTTGTGTAAATCAAAAGCTTGTCTCTTTCACCAACAGAAACTGGCCCAATAAAAGATATTAGCCTCACCCACCTTGTGTCTCTCATGTTCTAGGATCAACACGGCTAAACACCATCACAAAAAACCTGCTAGTGAGGAGGCATTCTATTTTCAGGGCATGACACAGTTATGAGAGAAACTAGGGGAAAGCTTACTTAAAATATTCAAGAACACAATGCTGTGACCTGTTGAAAATAATGTAATGATCTATACGAGCACAAATACTGAAAATGAGCACATTCATCCTTAGCATGCTTTTTAATCACATATTTGCTACATGGCCAATGTAGCCAAACATCATAACCTGAAGGAGGAGAGAACAGTCTAAATAAATTGCTGCCTTCATGAAACTTATGATACTAGTATTCTCTGCCATTGTAGCCCTATTGGAAGGTGATGACTATGAGGCAATAGGCACATATCTTATTCTATCCGGTTGCATGTCACAAGCACGAATCAGAGAATAATGAATCCCTGTCCCCTGGTAAGAAATCTTCACAATTTCTGCTAGCTCTTAACTCAGTTGTTCTTTATTAACAACCCGAGGCAATTCCTGTGCTGCTCGAAGCTTCATTGTTACTAAGAGAGAGGTCGTGCTGCCCTGGTGGTGTTAACACCACACTTGGCCGCTGCAACTTTGGTTCGGAAGAGTGAAAGCATCTGGCGAGTTACATTTTCACAACACTGCATAAACTAAACAATAATCAGTCCTCACGATGCCCTGTGACATGCTGCAATTACATCTACCCATCCGTGCACTTTCCTTCTCTCGCTCCTGTGGGCCCCTTGATTCTCCCCCCATCTAGGAGGGTGAAGGCAGAGAATGTGGATGAGGGACTGGTTACCATGTCTCCCCACGCACCATATGCCCAAGTCTGGTTTCTTCTCTCCCCAGGTTATGCACGGTGGCCACCCTCTACCAGCATGCATCTCTGCAGTGAGCAAGGGGAAAAGAGAAGCACGGCATAAAGGAGAGCCCAGGCACAGTGGTTCCTCCTGTTGCTCCTATTACCCTTGCACAGAGGGGGGTGAGTGATGCTTTTTTGCTCTCAGCCGTACTCCTCCCTCATCAGAGAAGGGACGAAAAGCCAAAGCATCAGCACCCCTACAGCTAGAACACCTTCTGCATTCCAGGTCCTTCTAGCCAACAGCAAGGATGGATCACATGGACCTGTATTAGTTCAGCAGTACTGAGCACGCTCCAGCACCCTCTAGTAACTCCCATGATCACTCGGGTCATCACACACCCATGAGTTGGGTAGTCACATTTTACAGATGGAGAAACTGAGGCACAGAGTTTGAAGCCTGAAATTTCAAAAAACTGGCACTATTTGCCACTTGTTTTTGTGCCCCCACCCCAATTTAAGTCTACTTGGGCTTGATTTTCACAGTGCAAAGCCCCTGTGGTCCCATTAACTTTAATAAGAGGCCCAAGATACAGCGATGAAGGGAGATTCAAAAAGGAAGCCCGCAAAATCAGTGGCCACCCTTAAACATTTGGTCCTAAGTGACTGGCCTAAGACCCCATACCCAAGCTTTGGCAGGATCCAGTTGAGAACTAAGACCCCAAGATCAATCCACTGGAGACCCCAGCGCCATTCTGAAGTATGGACGGGATAGTACAATAAATTAGCAGCATGTAGAACGCTTACAGAAGCTACCAAGCATTTCTTTTCAAACCCATAATTTTAATAGAGTAATTAAGTAGTAGTCCTACATACTAATACCCTAGATGATTAAAATGGAAACAAAAGTCTGCTGGGTATTTGATATTACCCTTCTCATAATTCGTTGTTTGCTAAATTAATAATTAATTTCATTTTACAAAGAAGAGCTATTTTCAGGTAGGGGGATGTTCATTTGGTAAGTCTAACTCCAAACTAAAGGACAATTTCTGCCCAGGTGCTACAGTAGTGAAATCAATGGAGTGAAACCGATCATACATATCACTGATGAGTTCGCGCCAAAGTACACAAGGAGGATTGGGAATTTCTAAGCCTTTAGCCTAATTCTGCTAGCTTTAAGACAATGGGAGTTTCTCCACCACTGATATCAAAGGGAATAGAAACAGACCAGTGCCGAGCACTTTGAAAAACCACAGTCAACATGTTTAGATCCTGAATGATTCATTCCTGTGCTTCCCAAATTATTGTATGTGGTGTCAAAAGAGAAATTGGAAAACATATAATGGAACACACCAGAGCACAGTAAAAGCAGTGCTATCCAGCACTGTACCACCCGGAAAGCTCGAAAAACCAGCATGTCTGATCTTCATTGAAAGTCCAGTTTATAGTCCGATTGGCGAGGGGCCAGCAGGCTCCCTGCTTGGCTCCACATGGCTCCCCGGAAGCGGTGACATGTCCCTGCTGGTCCTAGGCAGAGGAATGGCCATGACAGGTTCAGAGGGGAGAGGGTGTGGGGTGCGAGCTCTGGAAGGGGGTGTGGGGTGCTAGGCGGAGGCGCAGCTAGGTGGCTCTTGCGCTGCCCCACCCCGAGTGCGGGCTCCGCAGCTCCCATTGGCCGGGAGCAGCAGGGACATGTCGTCGCATGCGGGTAGCCGCCCGAGGTGAGCGCTGCCTGGATCCAGCACCCTGCACCCTCTCCCATGCCCCAACCCCCTGCCCCGAGCCCCCTCTCTCACCCAAACTCCCTCCCAGAGCATGTGCCCCATACCCCCTCCCACACCCCAACCCCCTGCCCCGAGCCCCCTCCCGCACCCAAACTCCTTCCCTCTTAGTTAACCGGAATTTATTACTTACCTGCACCCCACTTTTCCCCAACATGCGGATAACAAAGCTTTTACTGTAATATAATAAGTAGGAAAGATTGTTTATAAAAATCACCAGTACACAAGGCCCAGATCATCTCCCCATTGAAGTAAATGGCAAAACTCCAATTGACTTTGCTAGAAGAGGATTAGGGTAGTCTGATCCAAAAGTCAATGAATTCATTAAGAGTCTTTCCTGTGACTTCAACAGGCTTTGAATCAATTTCATTCTGCATAAAGAATATATCACTATTCAATAGGGGATAAGAGATTTGCCTTCCTCCAAGGGTTACTTTACCTAAGAGTGAGTTAATCTCCTAATAATTATGCTGTCAGTGGTCAGCACACCCCAAGTTTGCAGTGCCAAATACCACAACATGTCTTTTATCTCTATTGTTCTGTGCAAGAATCATTTTGTCTTTCCTTTCCTTACTTCCTTCGGCAGAGACACGGCAGCACAATCTGTCTGCAGATAGGAAAGCTGACATTAATTTTTGGTATAACACCAGAGATTGGGACAATATGTTTATGAAGAAGGAAATGGAGTGGATCTCTCTCGGCAATCCTCCTGGCACAGAACATGAAATAATACATCCAGAAAGATTTCCCAGAATGTGGTTCAGAATGTGTCCTCTGCAAGGAGCTTAGCTTCAGGTTTAAACACCATGGATTTACTGACTGACTGCTGAGTTACAGATAATTTGCAGCAGACTGGGCTTTTGCTTGTACATGTGGTTCAGGAATGACAAAAGAGCCATTTCCACTCTGAGGCCAGACCTAAGTGAGGATGAACTTCACACTTCTGTTCAGCTATGTGGTCCCCGGTTTGGATAATACCAAACTCTCACAGAGTACTTTCCGTCTGTAGGTCTCAAAGCTCTTTGCAAAGGAAGGTAAGCATCGTTATCCCCATTTTATAGCTGAGAAAACAGAGCCGTAGGGAGGTGAAGGGATTTGCCTAAAGTCTTGCAGCTTGGCAGTGGAAGAGCTGGGGACAGACCTGGGCAACACCCAGTCCACTTCCCTGCCCAATGGGCCACACTTACGCCTTGGTTGCTTATCTAAAACAGATCCAAACTCCTTTGGCCTGTAAACTGGGTTGATAGAGAAAATCTAATGAAATTATCTCCTAAACCAGAAATACTGGAAGAACAGACTCACCAAAGAGTACACGACTACTGCCTCTGGCTGAAACAAAGAGTAAGGTAACAGCACAAGAAGAGATGCTCAAATGTATTTTAATTTTTCCTTTTAGGCAGTGAGCGGTCAGGTGATGTCTCCCCTCAGTTTTAGCTGGGCAACTACATACCCATGAAGTCCTCTGAGTCAGATCGAAAGTCTAGTTCAAGGGTCGGCAACTTGCGGCACGCGAGCCGATTTTTACTGGCTCGCCACTGCCAGCCGGCGTCCCGGCCGCCGCCCCTGCTCAGCCCGCTGCCGGCCTGGAGTTCTTAAAATACGTTCTCTCCCCCCTTATCAAAAATTACACTACGATTAGCTTAAAAACTTGAAAACTTAAAAACTTTGTTTGTATATTACAGTAATCGTTAAAAAATTTATAATGCTAATAAATAGATAAGTACAACTACTTTGTTTCATCAAACCTATGGGCCTGTGCTCAATTTGTGTTTTCAATGATTTACCTTCTAAAAAAATCTTGCATGCCTCGCAGCCCCAGAAAGGGCATCTCGCATCCCCAGGCGGTGCGTGCACCCCAGGTTCAGAACCACTGCACTAAACTGAGAAGATCTGCATTTTAATTTAATTTTAAATGAAGCGTCTGAAACATTTTAAAAACCTTGTTTACTTTACAAACAATAATAGTTTCGTTACATAATATACTTATAGAGAAAGACCTTCTAAAAACGTTAAAATGTATTATTGGCATGCAAAACCTTAAATTAGAGTGAATAAATGAATACTCGGCACACCACTTCTGAAAGGTTGCCGACCCCCGGTCTAGTTGATAGAACCAGATTGCAAGGCACAAGGCGCTGACTGGCAAATTCAAGGCCATCTGCAAAAACAGGAAACCCTTTCTTACAGACCTGGCTGCTGCTGTAGAAAAACAAAACTTTGTTTTTTTTTTTAGTACTTGTGAAAGACGCTGTCTTGACAGCCCTGAAGAATGAAGAGATCTATTTATCCACAGTAACACTGGCAGGAACGTGCAAATTTCACACACAGCTCTGCCAACGTGCCGAATCCCATATCCAGTTTCAGTTCCACAAATAAGCTAAAGGTTAAAGTTGTTTGTTTAAACCAAACCCACATGGCATCTAAATTGACCTAAATTATTGTCCAAGTTGTAACCTTTCTGTGTTCCAGACCCCAAGAGACTGCTTCTTCCTTCCAATCTCAAAAAATTCCTCCTTCTAAGTAGGGGAGAGAATAAAGGAGCAGCAACTGGACATGGAAATGGGAAAACCGACTCAAGGTGGGCGGAGTTCTGCTCCGAAGTAGTCCCTGTAAACATTTGTGGCTACTGCAGACCCCATGAAAAATGACAACGTAAGGGTCTCAGTTTAATTACATAAAGACCTAGTAGGCGAGGCCTCAATCATAGCAGCTGTTGCTGAGAAGGAGATCTCAGTGTCTTGGAGGTTTTAGTGGATTCCTCACCAAAAAAAAAAAAAAAAAAAAAAAGCATTACCTGTTTCTGTGTTGCAGCTGTAACAAAAACCACCAAAAAGGGTGGATTCAAGCAGTGAGTACACTACCAGGGCATATTTATGGGTAAAGCGCCTTTGTGCGGGAGACAAGTTTGGTTCGAAGTGCAGGGCACATTTCTTTGACCTTGCTTTCTCTGACATGAATATATAGCAACACGTACATTTAAATAAAGCAAAAACAAAAAACCTGACCAAAACAAGACACAAGCACCAGCTTCTCCCTCCGGGGAGAGGCTGAGAACAAACAAAATGCGAGAGATGTGTGATCATGTTGCTTAATGCACTGTAAGGCGCTCAGATACGATGGTGATGAGCACAGTATAAGTACCTACAGAGAACAGAATACAGAAACAATCCTTTACAAACAATGTTGTCTGTGCCAGGAGGCCTGAAAAGGAACTGGAAGCGTTTGCAGTCATGCATCAGTTAACAGGAGCAAAGTGACATCTCAGGAGTGAAACTACTCTCTGAGCTGATAAAAGGAAAGCAGCAGCATCTGGCTTGCAATGTTCAGCTTTTTCTAAACATTTTAATGCTGCATGAAGCCTGGTAGAAGTGAAGTTTCTTGAACCCCCAGAGGTAGATAGCACGTAGGTGTGGAACATAGCAGCAACGTCACACAATGGAGGGCTTCTAATCACAAAATATCTGTCTCTGCCAGTTAGTCCAACCACACAATAATATAGGACAGCTCAAGGATGAGACAGAAAAATATGGAGATGGATCGGAGCCAGGAAGTTCATCTCCGGACCGCAACTTTCTCAATGATCAGGAGCGTGTGGATCCTGGGGTTAGCTTCAGACCATCACAGTGATAAGGGCCAGCAAGGTCAAGAACCTTCTTAAGGGTCAGAGGTCTTCTGAGCTGGGTTTTGCTTTGGGCCTAACCCTATAAAGGCATTTTTGGCTGAGAATTTCAAAGCTACCTAAGGGATTTGGACACCTGATTCCATTAAAATGAATTGGAATTGGGCATCCAAATCCCCAAGCTGGCTTTGAAATCCAAATCCCCAAGCTGCCCTTTTATTTCAGTAGGGCACAAATTCCTGGACCCTGGAATTCACTCCCACTATTGGCCCGACCAAGCACAAGGCTGTTGACTTTTGAGGGATTTTTTTTTTTAAATTGTGAAAAACTGATCTTTATTTTCCAGAAATATACAAACTTATTCTCTCATTTCTCCATCATCATCTTCTTCTTCTACTCCTCTGATGTACAGGACATTGTTACATCTTATCAAAACTTCACCAAGGTGTCCTGACAATGCACCATCTATGTATTCTTCTGTGTTTGCAAGCTGCATGTTCATGTTGCCGTCGACAGACACCAGGTAGTCCTTGTACTCCATCCCCCACTTCAGCTTCATCATCACCGGCTTCCCCATTAGCCCATTCAGGAAGGGCTTGAGGTTCAGGGGCAAGCTCATGGTAACATGGCCTGGCACAAGGCAGCGGTAAAAACAAAAATTATTCGCAGGACCGCACGAGCGCCTGCTGGAGTTAAGACCTCTGTCTGGCTGTTCAGGACTTCGGTTTGAGGAAGTAGCCCAAGAGAGTCAAATTTCATTTGCTGTTTGGTCAACATGGGAGAGAGGAAATCAGACATTCTCCTTTAACCTAAATGTTGTACTTTGCTACATGTTGTTAATTGCTGCCCATGCGTTCCGAGGCTGAGATGGGTGCATTTGTAATGATATTGTGTAGAGCAGCGCTTCTCAAGCTATCTGATGTGGGGGACCGGCAATTTTTTTTTCCAATGTGCGCGCAGACCGGCAGCCGATGGCTCACAGACCGGCACCGGTCCGCGGACCATCACTTTGAGTAGCACCAGTGTAGAGGATATAATGAACCAGCTGATATAATGAATGTGCACCCATAAGATCCATGAAAGCCCTTCACAGCGAGACTCTGAGTCTGGTAATAACAACAGATTACTGGTGTTATTACAGAGATAAGGGGCACATGGTAGTGAACAACTAAATTATGGCCTCCTGCGTGCTTCTCTTGCAAGGCATTAGTTTTAATTTTCATCTAATTTTTATGAGGCCCTGATGCATTAGCGTGTCTGCGCAGGGGCACTGTCTGCTCTGAAGAGATCAACCAATAACATTTGTAGCTTTGCTGCCAGCAGGTTTTTTGAAGGGCTGTTTAAAAAATTACAAGAGCTGACTGAAGCTTTATTGTAAATGTAACCAAAGCTCCTTTTAAACCTATTTCCTTAATAATTTCAAAGCATCAAAAATAAAACTGCTCCTGCAGCATGGTCTATGTAATAAGATTCCAGGATTGTCACTCTGAACCTAGCATGTCTGTTGAGTCAGTGTTTAGGAATGAAAACAGCTGCAAACCATGGCTGAGAGCTCTTTTTGTTCAGGATACCACTAGGTCTAATCATCACTGGGATTTGTGATGTTTGTTACTGTCCGGTGTTTAAGTTCTCAGACAGTTTTCACTTTTTTACACCCTACGAATTACACCCATGTGACAGTATGGGCTTTCACCTAGTACTGAATAAGAAAAGGGTTAGAGCTAGGTTGTTGTAATTTAGCGCCACGTAAGCCTAGCCCCGCAGTCCTCAGACACAAGTCCAACAAGGGATTCAATGGCCATTTTGCCTCTGTGAAGACTGCCTGATTGGGTCCAGATAACTGTTGCAGATTTCTGGATTCTAGGACAATGGCAAGCAGAGATTTGAAGATATAATTCATTCTATTCAAATAATGGCTGTGCATATCATCACTACTATCCATCATTTAATTACGAATAGCACGTGTTACACTGATGTTACTGAAATCTTGCTGGATAATGCCCCTGTCCTGCCAATCCATAAAAGCACTTAAGCATGCGTTTAAGAGCATGCTTAAAATTAAGCATGTGCCTAAGTGTTTTCCTGAACAGCAATGGCTTCCTGAATGCGTGCCTTTGGCAAGGAGGATATTCATTTCAGTGTTAACTAAGGGTGGGGCTAGGGCTGTGCATGCTGCATTTACCTTGAGCTATAGGTGACAGGCTTTGATATGCATTTCTAAAACAAAATAATCTTCACATATAATAATCCAAATATATATATAATAATCCAAATAATCCAAAATAATCCAAAAATAATCCAAAAATAAACAAATTTAATAACAATTCAGTAAAATAAACCCTGTTTACAGGTTTTTTTTAGATAAATGAGAAAACAGAAAAGTATTTTCAACGAATATTAGTATAAAGCTACAAGTGTTATTAACGACACCAAAAAAAACCCCATCTATAAAAATGTGAGGGTTCCATTCGAGGGAAGAAATACAGTTAGAGAAAGGGGATTCCCGTTCTGAAGTAGTAAAACTGGGTTGTTTAGGCATTAACTCCTAACAAATTCTTTTTAAGCACTGGAGCAGTGAGTTCTGACCAGGGAAAATATTTCATTAACATATCAAAGAATGGAGACATGAGAGTAATCCAGAGGATAATACAAAAGAAAAATTTAAGGAACACCTGGCAATACACTTCCTTTGAAGAACCTCACTTCTTATAACAACAGGAGGGTTATCTAAACATGCCCATCGTGTCATTCCAATTATTTTATTAAACTTTTCCACTTAGAAAAAGTGGATTACATGAATAATGTCTTAACTAAAGCGGAGAATACGCACCCCGGCCTAATCTAGTGACTACAACCACTTGGAGTTAGAATCAAAGCCTGAGCCCTATTCCAAAACTCACTGTAGTCAATGAACTCTCATTGACTTTGGATCAGGACCCTGCATTCATCAACTTAAATCTGTACTGCCACACTAATGTAGAGCTCATCTCATATTTTCTTTTTTTTTTCTTCCTTAAGGGTGGAGTCAAACAGAGCATAAGGATATATTCAGAAACATTTACATTGTGGCAACTAGAAGCCACCACACAGTCAAGGCCACGTTGCACCGGTCACTGTACGGACACTGCCCCAAAGACGGCAAGACATAATTCCAACACGTGCCTTTAGGACATTCCCTTGATGAACGTGAATTGAACTGGAGAGAAGGGCACTGGAATGGGAAAACAGCCCCTCCCCCCATTTATACTTACTAGAATTTGGAATGTTTCGCATGCTACATTCACTCAGCTTATCTATGGCCAGGCTTTTATAAGCTAAGAAAAGGAAAGCTTTGTGTAAATGCCACACAGCGTGGTTTGATCCTGCATTACTATGCAGTACACTCTCACACAGAGCTGCGGCATTCAGGGAAAGGGCCCCATCAGCATCTGCATTTTAAACTCTCTGTTTCGCCTCCTTGAATCCGAGCGGAACTATTTGAAAGCATTGTTCTGTTTGGATGGCTGCTACTTCTTTTTTGTTTTGGGAATTTTTGGTTAGAGAAATATAATAGCATTTTGGTTGTTTTTAAGATGTTTTTTATAATCAGGTTCAATTTAGCATGTAGCCTTTTTTTTCAATGAAATGAAAATGGCATTAACTTCTTACTTTGCATTGTTCCATTCTGCCGTTTTATACCAATGCACAGTAAAATAGCAGAGTTACTAATGACACGGAGTTTTTTAAGTCTTGAGCTCTTTACGCCCGAACATTTGATTCTTATGCTGTGCTATAAACACGCAGGAATGGCTCCATATGATGGAAAAGGACGAGGTGCATGAGGGAATCTCTTTTATTGGACCAGCTTCTGTTAGTGAAAGAGACGCTTTTACACAGAGCTCTTTTTCTATCCTGGGACCAACACGGCTACACCAACACGGCATCCATACGAGGGATGCACACGGTTCGGGTACTGTTACAGTGCACGGTACACTATCCCGGAGGGGGAACATTCCACAGTTCTTATTCAGAGAGTTTTGCCTGAAGGTTCATTTGTACCTCAGCCCAGCATGGCCACACAGGGGAATAAAGGGGCAGGTGACATCACCCCAAGGCTTGGCAATGCATGGGCAGATCATGAGTCTGGGGGTGGGCAGGACAGCACACTATTCAGGGCTGCTACTTTCCCAATATGAGCACGTGGAAGGAGATGGGGCAGGGATTTGGTGGAGCAATGACTGCTCCCTCCCAGTGCTCCAGTCAGGAGCTGAGCTGATGCCAGAAGGAAGTAAATTGCATCCGGTAAATTGCATCTTACTGCCTGCCTGGAGCAAGGGGGAATAAGAGAAGGAATTATGGCCATTCCTTCCCCAGGATCCTCTGGGACAATGAAGCTATGTGCCATCCTCTTATTTGGTATATGAGCAAGGGGTCAATCCAGCTCTGGGTAAGGACAGAGCAAGGTCTGCTGTATTTGAACAATACCTCCAGCGTGAGCCACTGGACAGCTTGGTTTCAGTGCTGTGTATTCGCCATGGTATTAGTCACGTCCAGCTAGCCTCCTAGTACTGTAAAGCCACGTGGAGGTTGTGATAATCTGAGCCAAGAATGGACCAGACAAGGAGCCTAATAATAAAATGACACGTAGCACTTACATAGAGTGTTATGTATTCAACATGCTCTCCACACATTAACTATTAATGGTAACAGCTGCCATCGCCACTGTGCACAGAGATCCAAGTTTGAGTCCCAAACTTGCTATCCCGCTCCACACAGGATGGACAGCCATGGGACAGCCACAGAGGTGTCACCTGCAACTCCAAGGCGGGGCTGGGATCTGAGCTGCTACCCCATATGCAAATGATGTGGCATTCCTGAGTCTCTCTCACTCATTTAGAGCAGGGGGAACAGGAGAGCTTGTTGCAAAGTGTTGGGGGAGAATCCTACCAGAAGCACAGCTTGTCCATTTCTAGAACTGCTGCATCGAAGCAGCTCAGGGTGAGTTAAGCACATTGCGAAAGCCTTAACTCAGAATGCCCTTCCTCTCATCAGCTTAACTTGGAGCCTTAACATCTGGTTCTGTCATAAGGGATGCCATTTTCTATACCAGAAGTTGCTTATTTTAGCACTGTGCCGAGAAACGACCATCTGTAAATAGTTTGCGACTCTTGGCAGTGCCTTGATGCTTTCAAATGGCCTCATGCAAATCAGTGAGGAATCACCACCAGTTTTCTCCATTTTTTACATGCCATTCATGATGCTACTTTATATAAAGAAATTACTAGGCGGCTACAATGATGATGACAGCTCTTAATGTGGAGGGCCCCAAGTGGCCCAGGCCCATCACAGCACGAACAGGAAGGTGGGGTCATTTGCACTGAAGAGCTTACTCTGTAGTTTCAGACATGATGTAATAAGAGGGTAATAAGCTGTAGGGAGGGGGATGGCACACGGTGCAACAATTTTATATTATTTATTTATGCAGAAAAAAGTCTTTGGCTCATTTCTTATATGCCTCATGGTAGACGTTTGAATGAAGAGAGACTATTGGCCTGGTGTACTGGTGCCTTACACACACAGGAAACCAGTCATGAGATGACTGTGGAGAAAGTGAGCAAAGAGTATAGAGGCTGGCCTCACTGGTGAAATGGAGAAGGTGGGGGTGGGGACGCGGCGTGAAAAAGGTCATCTCAGGGAGAGGGAGTTGGACAAACTTAGCAAAACTCAAAGAGAGAATGGGCATTTATGTAGCTAACAAAGATATCCAGGAACTTTTGAGCTAATGCTAATAAAAAAAGAATTGTGGAAGACAGGATGTAAAATCTAAATGCTTCAGATTTTAAAACAACCTCTAAATATGAAGGTTTAGGCTGAGATTTTAATTGGGAGCAGATTATTTCACATCTACTTTCTGTGGTGGTTCTTACACCTCTCTCAAGTAGCTGGTGATGGCCTGTGTCCCGGACAGGATGCTGGGCTAGATGAACTTTGGCTCTGATCCAGTCTGGGAATTTCTATGTTCCTACGAGGGGCCTTGAAGACAAGGGGTACAAATTCCAGAAGCACCTAAGTGAACTAAGCACTTTGGGGCCTAAAGCTCATTGCAAGTTAATGGGATTTAGGCTCCCAAGTGCCTAAAACATTTCAGAAAATTTTACCTAATGACAAGGAATTTGAATATGCAGCAGGGAAGAGGGAGCGGGTGGAGGCTTTCAGGAGTTTCAGCTCCATGCTTGTCTTGATATCTTGTGGGCCAAAGGGGAAGATGTTTTCCTTTGTTAGTGAGTGCTGTAATACGAAAGCATATTTCAAGTATGTATTTTTTCCTACTAAATCGATCCTCTTTCGTGATTATAAAAACTAGCATCCTGGACAGCACAGTAGCATGGTGGTATCTGAAGCAGTCACAGCCAGTGCAGTTGTATTAACCTAAAAATGGTTTCATTGCTCTGCAATTCATCTCATTTCACTTCGTTGTTTTCTCTCCCTACTTTTTATTTTTTCCCATTTTCACAGGCTGCGCCTGTCTCTGACATCACACACAGCAGGTAGGAGAACATCACTAACAACTGTTATTTCACACATGAGCGGTAATATTTTCATTTTCCATCTATTGTGAAATAAAAGCCTTATGGTCTATTAAAATAGCATGAATAAGCATAGAACTAAAAAGCAATTCTTTTACTGTCACTCTGAAATCACTCTTCTCGCATTCTCTAGATGTACTTACTTGAAGGTGGGATTGTATTTGTCAAACCTGGGGATCAGACTCAACATTGTAGTGTTTTAAAAAAACAAACCAACCAAAGAACAACCAACAAACGTGCCACAATGTCTAGAATAATAACGGCCTAAAAAATAATTCCATGGCTGCAGTGGAGTTGGAAAAATGGTACTGACAACAGTTGTGAGCAAGGTAAAAGGGAGAGATTTCCAACTTGTCTTTCTTGGAGAACACACACTTGCAGCGTTTCTCCCCAGCAGAAGACACTAACTTATAAAACTGGGGGCTTTGGTTGATGTCATTCCCAGATATGGGACTTGCTTACCACTCCACACTGCCCAACCGCTTAAGCCTGCATCAGATTGACGTGTCTTTGGCTCCTGGACTGGGCGGTTTTTTTTAAGGACTCTAATATGGATGGGATGGAATTCCCATCTTGAGAATGTAGCAGACTGGCTTGTATTTGCACTGGGAAAATAGTTACCTTGACAGAAGACATATGCAGGAGTTTGGCAGCAGAGTCAGTACCGTAGCAGCCCCATCCGGTGGGGTACAATTTGCAGGCAAACGTGGATCCATTACACTATCTGAGTGATTCTTCAAAGTACCTGGCTGAACAACCTGCCTCCTCTGCAACTCTACAATCTCTCTTTTTCTATCAAAGGCATCTGTGCTCAGATTGTCATTGGATTACTCCATACTGGATGTCTTAAGAGCCAGGGCAGCAAAACACATTTCCACCTGTGACTGGCTAGAAGATCACACTCGTGCTCCTGAAAACAGACACAGCTATGGTGACGCCCACACCTGTATCCAGGAACGAAACCAGACATCTTGAAAAGCTCCAACAGGCACAAAATGCAAAGCAGCCACTTGTACAGAAGCACAGATTACCATGATTACATAACCCCAGTGTTCCACGCTCTGCATTGGCTCTCCAGCGAATGCAGAGTCCAGCCCTGACTCCACAGGATTGGTCCTCATTACCAGAGACCACTTCTCTCTTCCTGACCATGATCTCTTACAATGGCTGCATTCCACTAGGACAATAGGGGGAGGTTCATGAATGGGGGAGACAGAATTGTCGCAAGAGCTGGATTTAGGCTACGGAAACCACTACTACAAGAAATAAGAGTGACCATAGGTCTTGCTGGTTTCACAACTAAATGCAAAGCTCATCTTCTTAACACATAGGGTCTCCTCAATAAGTTCTTCACACATGGACACAACACATCCACTGGCATGTGTGCGCACACACACACACACACACACACACACACACACACACACACACACACACACACACACACACACACACACACCCCTATAAGCTAATCAAGATCCATAGGCAGGCTGGGAAAGAAGGAATACAGGGAGATTCTTATTGACGTTTTCTGGGGAACAGCTGCCGTAGGGGAAGTAATGCAGAGCAGTTAGTTAAGCGCCCAAAAGATGCATGGCCACTGAGATAGCCATGCTGCCAATGTTGGATTTTAGGGGAGAGAGAATGGCACATGGAGGGGCAGGCACTCAAAGGAGATGTCTTGAAATATGCAGGATTTTGGCAAGGGTTCCCTAGGGCTCCTCAGACCATGCACAGTTGGAAAGGCTATACTGCCTACCGTCTTTCAATGATGCCACTAATCCCTTGCCCTAACAGTAAACCACGCTGCACTCCAGGACATTCAGTGCTCTGGTTCAGTGTCCACACGGGACGCTACTGCATGGCAAGCTGGTGCACCATAGAGTCACACCCTAGCTTGAAGCACAGTAACTTGCCATATACCCCTAAGAATCTTTTTAGGTCACAGGGGAAATTACTGGTTAAGCACAGGTAGATTTTAAGTCTCTATATAGCTAAAAAGATTCAGAAATTGGAAATGTTCTCCTTGCTTTATAACTTTCGTTTGAAAAGTATAAATTCTGAATCCTGCCCCTTTCCTTTCTCCCATAATCCCACACAACTCTCCCTCATCTCTCTTTTGTGATCACTTGCTGACACAGCTTGAGTTGTGTGTCCAGATAGTATCTGCTTGCCTGACTTACTGCATTCAAACAGAATACATCAAAATGAAGGGGGGCAGCAATTCATTTCTGAAGTTCCTTCTCCAATGTATATGACAGACGCTACAGATATCTTCAGATGACTGATTATGGGATGTAGATCAAATACCTTATAGATATTATCTTTAGATGAAACTCAGTTTGTAATCTTAAATGGAAAAGGAAATTAGATCATTAAAACTCTGCTGCTAGGAATACATTTTTTAAAGTGACAAAATCCATAAAAACTTCAGGCAGAAATATAAAGTGAAGCTGAAAGAGATTCAGAGAAAACCAAATTAATATTTTAATTCTGTCAACACAAAAAGGTTTCTGAGACAAAGGTCAGGACTAATATAGAGCAGTGATTTATTGCCCCATCTTCATAATTTAAACAACTGTTTCTTTAATGCTCACTGAATCCCTCCCATGGAGTTACAACCTTAGTCTCTCACCAAGGAACTGACTTGCATTTTAAGTCCTTTTTGAACTGCTTTAGAGAAGAGGATGTCCATATGAGAAGAATTTTCCAGTAGATGTGTCTAAAGGCGATTGAGTCAAGGGACTGGATAAACAGTACATGGGATTAATAAAGATTTCTCTCACCTTTGTAGCCCTACAGTTGTTTCTCTCTCATTCTCTCCCAATTTGCATGTTTGCCAGGCAACTTTTGTTAAATAATGATAAGCTTCGAGGAGTACAACTAAAAGCACCTTTGTCAGAGGTGTCGGAACAAGGGGGGTCAGAGGACCATGGTCCCATCACTTTGTATCTGCCTTAAGGGAGAGTGACAGGGAGGAGGCGGCAGAGAGGAGCGAGCAGGGGTGGGGCCTCAGGGGAGGGGGGGAGAAGGGTGGGGCCATGGTTTCGGTGCTGGAGGCACCCCCTGCCTTCCAGGAAGCTTCCGGTGCTTCTGGCCGGTTTATCTGGAACTCCTTGCACGACTTTGGAAAATCACACCTTAATGCCTACATTTTCATTATACACACTGTAAATAGGATCGGTTTGGCTTTCATTGCGTAGGAAGCTTCTCAAACATAGCCCCTCAACATTTGTGAGACGTACATAACCCCATGACACTGCCACTCAGAGCTTTTCATCTGCACAGTATTTTCAAATATTAACTAATTAATCTAAACACCACACCGGTGAGGCAGGGAAGTATTAAAAGCCCTGGCTGGGATGATTTAGTTGGGGATTGGTCCTGCTTTGAGCAGGGGGTTGGACTAGATGACCTCCTGAGGTCCCTTCCGACCCTGATATTCTATGATTCTATTAGCTCCCCCATTTTACTTGGCTAAGGTCAGTATTATAATCCCCAGCTTTAGTCACGGTTTTATACATGGGGAGACTGCAGTTTAAATGATTAGCCAATGGTTCCATACAGTATCATCAGAGCTTGGATTAAACCAATCAGATTTCCCAGCTCCTAGTCCTGTGCTCCTGTAATTCAGGTGAGAAGAGGAAAGATATGGGTCTGTCAGAGGATGCTGGTGGAGGTCATACGCTGGTCTCCCATCGGGGTTAAAAGCGTGACACATCATACCCTAAGCCATGCTGCACTACTGAAGAAAAGTGGAAAAAACCTTCCCTACCATTTGGCTATATGAGCGCACAGCGCCTAGCACTGATCAGGGACTGGGGCGTCCACACAATACTTCAACAAACAGTAGCAGCAGCTAATACCAGTTGAACCATGGAATATCGGTATCCACAGAGGCAGTAGCCTTCCTAACTCAGCATGCCACCTCCGCTCCAAGGAGAGGAAAGGGAGACTAGAATAGCGACAAGTCAGCAGCCAACGTCTCAAGTATCTGGCTTGACTGCTTTGCAGTCTCTGCAATAATCATTTAAAGGGAGGTTGGCAATTTTAATTATGCTAAACTTGAATTATTCAATTAATTTATATTTAATAGAACCAAGTGATGTACTGTGTGTTTATAGAAAACTGATTAAAAACATATTTAGCAGCTGCCTACACATTACATGCTGATTCATCTTTAATAATACGATTTTAATATTCAACTGACATTTAACAAACAAACAATCGCTTTTATTAAATGTGCGTAATGATTGCCATCACAATGTCAAGCCTTTCCTAGGCTCCTGCCATTTGGGGAAATAAAATTTAGGGAAGCTATTTTTACTATCAAGTTTCCTGCATTTTATGTGCTAACATAATTATACCAAAGGAGCCTGCCATGGCAATATGTCAGGTGAGTGACAGGAAAGAACTGCATTGATAAAGTTAGCTTACCGCTGTGATCCCCTTCTTTATGTGGGGTTCCCTCAGGGACAACTTAGGTTGAAATTCATCCCTGCCCCATACAGAAGGTTCAATCAAACAAAGCTGCTGCTATTTTTCATTTGTATCATGATAGCACTTAGGAGTCCCAGCCACTGTCCAGGACCACACTGTGCTGGGCAGTGTACAGTCCCTGCCCCAGAGAGCTGATGATAAGACAGGAGACAACAGATGGATACAGACAGACAGGGGAATACAAAGGAACCATGAGACAATATCAGTCAGCATGAAAGGCTGGTCTCAGCCGAACAGCAGCCTAACTGAAGCAATTCCGTCCATGTAAGCCCTAATTTGGGAGTGCTCAAAATAGGGCTTAAGTGGGACTTGAGTGGCTCACAGGCCTTGTGCTTTTTCCCTACATAGTGGTGAATTTCACCACTAGTGCATACCCAACATAGTAGCCATCAGTGTACTCATGTAGACAGCTGTTGTACTTAATTTTACCCTGAGCCATGGAGTATTTAGAAAACCAATTAATAATTCAGTATTTTCTTTTAAACAAGTTATATTTTCCTGTTTCAACAAGGCTCAACACGAAGAGTCTAATTTTGAACTGCTTACTCATGCATGATTGAATTACAGGAATGTGGGAAGAAGCTAGACGAAAATAGCTACTATGCACTTCCTAATGCTGGATTTTAATTGTATCTGTCATTAGCTAGTAAGTGATAGTCAAATTAGAGAGTTTAACATTTTAGGGAACAAGGGCCAGATCTCAGCTGGTATAAACTGGCGTAGCTCCAGGGAAGAGAATGAAACGACACCGATTTATGCCAGGTGAGGACTGAAGGATTAGGAACTTCAATGGGAACTGTGTGTGCATATCCGAAGGCAGAATTAAAAATAAATAAATAGATGAATAAAAGCCAGACTCACAATCAAAGAGAAAGTATCAACTCAACAGCACTAAAGTTACACATCCAATTAGCACTCTCCATTAGTGGCTGGTGAGAATTAAGGAACCGATGATGCACACATGATTTTGCACAGTAGAGCATTTTAATTAAATCGCTTGGTGTACAATAATATACCTGGGTCTAATAAGCTAGCTAATCAGGCTAATAATTGTATCAAAGAGTGAGATCTTTGAAAGTTAGCAAATCAAAAGAATGAACTGGGAACGTATGTTGACATTCTGGTTTATTTTGTCTTAAAGGAAAACAAAAATAAGGTCACTGCTATGACCTTTAAATTCAGACTTAAATTTATATGCTCCTCTTCCTTTTGGACACTTAAACTTTCTTTGGATAGTTGTTTTGTTTGGATAACAACTTGAATTGCTTTAATATCTATCTCTGACTGGGGTCACATGCTGCACACCCTGGAATTTTGTAAAACCTGCCACATATGTTTGAGTCATTAACATAACACTGACATACTTCATAACAATTCATCTTTCTGCAATTGTCAGATCAATGCTTGCACTAGCCCAATCATAGATTGCTAGATCAGCTAGTTGCTTTCACAAGGACTATCATAAAAGTTAGTTACTAGCTCAGAAATTATGGGCTTGATCTTGCAAGATGCTGAGGATGCTGGCACCAATTCAGCAATACCCTTAAGCACATGCTTAATTTTAAGCATGCAAATTGTCCCATTGAAGTCAATCCTAGTTACAGCAGCAGAGAAATAAAGAAGAGATGTGTACCTGACAGCTAGAATTGAGCAATTAAAAGCATAGATTTTGAACCAGACAGCAACTTAAACCAACGCCCAGGACAAGTTGCAAGCCTTGAGACAAGACTTTTAGGCAGAAAAAGCGGAACACACACGCTTGGATGCACTGGCTAAGCAAGTACTAGTCCTTTAGAGACTTGTTAAAATTTAACCATTTGTGCTTAGCATACGCTGTAACAGTGGTGTGTCTGCTATAAAAGGAAATTAAACAGTTAAAACGCTAACTGGCTGTGCGTTTTACAGAAACAATTGATACATCAGGAAATGCACACAGAGCAGAATACTTACAAGAAGTAGTAGTAAAAGCTATTACAAACTGTGAAAAAAAATTCAAATGTCTAGTACGCAGCTTGGTCACAGACAATGCTGCAAATGTATCCAAGATAAGAAGTTTAGAAGAGAGTCCCAAGCTAATAACATGGTTGCAGTGCTCATTTGATGCACCTCCTCGCCAAAGACTTCAGTATTCCAGAAATAAAGGCTAATGTTGCTGAAATTGCAAAATACTTCCCGTAACAACCCCTTAGCAGCAGCTGCTCTGAAAAAAGTGGGAGGAACCAAGCTAACTCTCGCACAAGACGTGCGATGGAACTCAGTAGTGGGCTGTTTTGAGCACTAGATCAAGAACTGGCCTAATCTGATGACAGTTTGTGAACAAAATCGTGAAAAAATAGATGGCCCTGTCACAGCCAAAGTGCTCACCGTTGGGCTGAAGAGAAAGGCTGAACACAGGCTGAGCACCCTGAAGCCTATTTCCGTAGCCTTGAACAAAACGCAGGGAAATCGCTGCTTTATTGCTGACGCTGTTGAAATTTGGAAGGAACTGAGTGAGATCTTAAAAAGAGAAATATGCCATGACAGAGTTAAATTACAAGCATTAAAAAAACAAATGGGACAACCACTGTCTCCTGCTCATTTTCTTGCAAACATTCTCAATACTTAGTACCAGGGTCAAATCTTAACTGCTGAAGAAGAGCAGTTGGCTAGGACATGGACATCCAGCAATCATCCCTCCATAATGCCAACTATAATAAACTTCAGAGCTAAGGGTGAGACATTCAAGATATATATGTTTGCTGATGATGTTTTAAAGAAAGTCACACCAGTGACCTGGTGGAAGTCACTTAAGCACTTGGATTCAGAGACTGTTGAAGTGATGATATCACTTTTACCAGCAGTAGCTTCTTCTGCGGGGGTAGAAAGAATATTTTCTTCCTTTGGGCGAATTCATTCCAAATTGAGAAATCATTTGGGACCTGAAAAAGCAGGAAAGCGTGTTCTTCTTTTCCAGATTCTAACCAAACAGGAAAAGGAAGGGGAAGACGACTGAGTTAGCTGCAGAAGCCAGTATTTTAAGCCAGTAGCTCACGAAAGCTTATGCTCAAATAAATTGGTTAGTCTCTAAGGTGCCACAAGTACTCCTTTTCTTTTTGCAAATACAGACTAACACGGCTGTTACTCTGAAACCAGTATTTTAAGTTTCTCATGTTGACCTGGCTGACATCGTCAATTTAATTTATGTGGGTTTTTTTAAATATTTCATTTAACTATTTTAGTTAAAAACAATGTTAGCAAAACAAACCTGATTTAAAAAAACTTGAATGTTTAACTAAATTCAAAAATTCACATGCTTGTTTTGTTAAAATATTATATGTTTGCTCTTGAAGAAAAAAGTCCAGAATACATAACGTTGTTTTAGTTAAATAAAACAATTTAAATGTCTGTCTGGTGATGTTCTCCTCCTAATAGAGCATGGCAAGAAAATCCTCCAAAGATTAATGATTAACCTGTTGAATTGGAGATAGTTCACTTCCCAATGACTTCGTAAATATCTGCTTCAATTACCTTTGATAAATGAAATAACCAACCTATCATTCGTTTTCTGATATATCTGTAAAAAGAATCTGAAAAGTTTTCAAAATAAATCACTTTAAAAATGTATTGTGTGTACCTTCTAAAAACGAAACCTACATCTCTCTCTGAGTTGTGAAGAATATGTATTAAGGTTATAACAACCAACAAGAATGCACTTTTATGTAGAAATCCATGATTAAATCGAGTCTTCCTGACGAGTGATTTAAATCAAATCCACCCTGCCTGTGGTGGTGGTGGCGGCATGTGTTAGCCAGACACCCTCTTGCCCTCTTACGCACTATTCATCATGCTTTAAAAGGGCCCGTCCAACTTATTTATAGCACCTAGCTAAGATAACAGCTGCCCCTACAATTCATACTCAGCTAGTGAAATTAGGCTGCCAGATACTGACCTTTAAATCAGATGATAAAGATAATCAGCCTTAGTCGTCACAGAAAAAGAAAGAAAAACAACCCTGAGAGGAAGGCGCACAGTAATAAACGTGATCAGTTGTTACAGTGTAATAGAATCTGGAGACACCTTCACAAAAAAGCAACACCATGCAACTAATCTGTCCTGGATCACATTATTGCCTGAGGATACTATAAGGAGGAAAGAGAGAAACTCAAATGCGAATGAGGTATTTTGCTAGCACTTCCCAGTACCACTTGCCGTTTAGGACAAGACATGCATGCCTGGTATTTACAGAAGAGTCTGAGGCATAACACTTGAGAGAAATTATTCACAGTAAGATTGTTCATGTGAAAAAGTTACACCCTCTGTAGTGCTGCAAAAGTCACTGACATCTGGCAACGAGGTATTGTATAAGACAGTCTTTAGGCCTCAGTTATTTTTTTATTGAAATTGAAAGACTGGGGTACATTTTCAGAAGTATCATCTGTCTTTATGCTTGTATTTTAGTGCCTGTTGCTCAGATGCTGGTGCAATTCAGAAGTACAAATATTCAGATTTCAGTGTGAGGGTGCAAATTTTACATCTATCAACAAGGAAGCTGAACTCCAACTTGCTGAAAATATATCCAGTGCGTCTCCTGTGTTCCTTCTATGTGCTTAACTTCATCTGTTTTAAGTACTTATCTGGCTATCATCACCATAGCATCTAAGCGCCTCGCAATCTTTAATTGATTTACCCTCACCACACCCCTGTGAGGTAGGGCAGTGCTAACTCCACTATACAGCTGGAGAACTGAGGACAGAGAGTCACTTAGACCTCGGATCTTGTACAAAGGAAGTCTGCAGCAGAGCGGGGATTGCACCTAGTTTTCCCAAATCCTTGGATAGCGCCCTGACTCTCTAACTTCATGGGACTTAGTCCCGGGGATGTCACCGGGATTACTCAAATGGGTAAAGTGCATGTGCATAAATCACTGCAGGGTTGAGCCTAATTTTGCAAATCTCTCACAAAACTATTCTTCAAGGGCAGCTTCAATCAGCTGCTTTAAGAACGGGTCACACATTCTCAAAGGAGTTTCATCTCCTCTTTCTATCAGAGACTTGCCGGGCTGCTGTGGAGTTTTGTGAGAACAGAAATTAAGGGTCTGAGCCAAAACCCACTGAATGAACAAGAGGCTTTCCATCGATTTCAATGGGTTTCAATGGTTCTCGGTAAATGAGATCTACCGTCGTTTCTATGGTGTCATCTGTAAAGCAGCCTGCAGAGCCATCCCACACGGCTGCCGCCCAGTCTACATCCCATCTGAACGAGGAGAGCGCTGCCTTGCTTGAGCAGCAGGAGGCATCTGGTGACCCACACGTCGCTGACCATCTGATCGAATCATTGGAAGCTGCTCGCCGAGCCAGACGGGAGGAGATGACCGAGAGGCTGAGCTTTACCCACTCCAGCCGCAATTGCTGGAGTCAGCTCTGATGCCTTGGAGGAGCGCAGCAGCCACCTGCACTCTGCCGACCCTCAGTGACACCCAACCAGGTAGCCGGACACTGACTTAAAGTGGCCAGAGCACCTTTGGAGAAACAGGTGCGAAGACAAGTGAGGAACGAATGGCATATGTTTAAACGTGTACACCAGATCAGATGCTGTCCAGAACCATTCACTGTAACAGAGCTGGAACAGACACTGGGTGGCATCAAGTGTGGAACTGCTGCGGGCTATGACAATGTATCTCCAGAATTCCTGAAAAACCTTGGCCCCCGTGCTCAGCTTTGGCCTGTGAAATTCATCACCGGGGTCATCAGTGAAGGGAGGCTACCGCAAATATGGCGCACCGCAAAAGTCATTGGCCTCCTAAAGCCTGGAAAGGACCCAAGTCAAGCATCAAGCTATTGTCCCATACCATTAGCGGTGTTCTTCAAGGCACTGGAGCGCTTGGTCCTACAGCACATATTACGCGATGCAGAGAGAATTTTGAGCCTTGACCAAGCCAGCTTTCGCCAAGGCCATAGCACACGCGACCAAGTACTCGCACTGACCACATTTGTTGAAAATGGCTTCCAGAGAAAGTTGAAAACAGACACTGTTTTCATCGACCTAACAGCGGCGTACGATATGATATGGCATGCTGGCCTGCTTGTGAAGGTATCACGGGTCCTGCTACCACAGGTGTTATTGAACTGTCCCTCCGCGCTAGGCAGTTCAGAGTCCATACTGGGGAGAAGACGAGTGCTTGCAGACGACAGAGCAACAGGTTTCCCCAGGGCTCTGTGCTGTCTCCAACCCCGTTCGACCTTTACATCAATGACCTGCCAACAACAGAGTCACAAAAGTTCATTTACGCAGACGACATCTGTTGCGGTACCCAGACCCAGACATTTCATGAGCCTGATGCTACCTTAAACCGGGACATGACAAAGTTAGCTGACTACTGTAAGACTTGGCGCCTCCAGCCAAGCGTCATAAAAACAATCTCCAGTTTGTTCCATCTTCATCAAGCCAGCGCAACTCGAGAATTGAATGTTTATCTGAATGGTCAGAAGGTGAAGTATGAAGTAGAACCAGTCTATCTAGGTGTGAACTTAGACCGCACACTGAGTTACCATGCCCACCTGAAGAAGACAGCAGCTAAAGTTAAGACGTGCAACAATCTTCTTAGCAAACTGGCAGGTTCGTCATGGGGTGCTCATGCTCCAACTTTGCGCACATCAGCACTTGCCACCTCATATTCGGTGGCAGAGTACTGCGCACCAGTTTGGAGTCGATCGTCACACACCAAACTGGTGGATACGCAGTTACATGCTGCCATGTGTATCATCTCCGGCCCCTGCGTCTGACTCCACTGCCATGGCTTCCAGTTCCATATCAGATGAGAGGTTGCCACTGGCAAGTTACTGGAGAAAGTACATGCCAACTCAAGCCCACCACTGCACAATGACCTTTTTAAACCACCAGCTGCACGTTTGCCGCCACATTGCCCATTATGGTCTCACCCGCCATGCCAGGATATTAGGGTGGAAACACACTGGTGAGAGGAATGGATATCTGTTATAATCCCAAACCAGTCCCTCGTCGCCGACCCCACAATTTGCCTGCCTGGTTTTGACCCACCCCATCGCCAATGGTCCCTGTTGAACAGGTTCTGGACCAGGTGAGGTCTCTGTGCAGCCAACCAGTATCGCTGGGGCCTTTGTGCAGGTGCAGCGTGACAGAGATGATGAGGCACACTGTCGATGAATGCCTGCTGACTAGGTTCAGCAGGGGCCTAGAAGAACTGCATCACACCACTGCAGATGCAATTGCTTGGCTAGACGACTATGCACACGCTAAAATAAATAAATTGGTTTTGGATTGGGCACTACAAGAAGAGGTTGAGATACTCTGAGGGTGTACAATGAAAAACATGCAGGGCTCGAGCTGCAGGGCTATTTAATTGCAAAGTAGATGTCCGGGCTTCAGCGGCAGCCCGACTTCTGGGACCCTCCCACTTCACTGGGCCCTAGAGCCCAGGCTCCAGCCCAAGCCCAGACATCTAATCTGCTGTTAAACAGGCCCACAACCCAAGCCCAAGTCAGCTGGCACGAGCCAGCTGTGGGTGTCTAGTTGCTGTGTAGACGTACCCTCAGAGGGAACCTCCCAGGACAGGGAGGCACAAGTTCTCCTATTTGTTTTCAATAATCGCTTTTTGCTCCATAAACAGATAATTTAATATCAACCCCACTGTAAAATTTTCAGAGCAATTATCGTCCTTGTACAGATTATTCTGTAATCCGGCCAATTTTAGAATCATAGAATATTAGGGTTCGAAGAGACCTCAAGAGGTCATCTAGTCCAATCCCCTGCTCAAAGGAGGCCCACCACCAACTAAATCATCCCAGCCAGGGCTTTGTCAAGACAGGCCTTAAAAACCTCTTAAGGATGGAGATTCCACCACCTCCCTAGATAACCCATTCAGTGCTTCACCACCCTCCTAGTGAAATAGTGTTTCCTAATATCCAAGCTAGATCTTCCCCATTGCTCCTTATTCTGTCATCTGCCACCACTGAGAACAGCCAAGCTCCATCTTCTCTGGAACTCCCCTTCAGGTAGTTGAAGGCTGCTATCAAATCCCCCCTCACTCTTCTCTTCTGCAGACTAAATAACCCCAGTTCCCTCAGCCTCTCCTCGTAAGTCATGTGCCCCAGCCCCCTAATCATTTTCGTTGCCCTCAACTATCCACCAACTTTATCCACAAACAAACAAACATTTTCTTTATTCAAAAATAAGAAGGGGGGGACGACATTTTTGACAAGTTTTATTATTTCTAAGTTTTTTTCCCCTAAAATTTGGAATTTGGCTGAACAGCTGCTTTTTGATCTAATTAGCGGCCAGGAGCTATGTATATTCTTCTGTCAAGAATAATCTATCTTTTAGCTTAATTTATTCGGCATCTTTTCAGAAGAGCCATGTATTATCCAAAGACATCAAACAATGCAATCTGCACATACATCATTAAACATCTGGGAGTATAATTTGCAAACCAGCCTTTGCAAACAGCAGACACTAGAGACTCCACCAGCCACTAATTGCCAAAGGAATTGGATCGGATCAGTATCAGCAGCACTAAACAGCCACAGATTTGTTTTAAAATTATACAGCTAACTAAAGCATTGTTATATATTGTACAATAAAAATAAGCCAGATCTTCAGCTGATGTAAACTGGCCCCAGTGGACATAAATGCAATGAATTGAGATATACTAGTTTACAGCAGCTGAGGATTTGATTATTTCAGGCTCAGCTATAACTCAGCCACAAGCCCTGGCAAGTGACAGTGCATAGTTACGCTGCCGTAGGAGCAGAGCAGGAACCAGATGACAACTCTGAGGGTACATCTACACTGCAAAACTAGCCCCACAGCAGTGAGTCTCAGAGTCTGGGTCAGCTGACTCGGTCTTACGCTGTGGGGCTACAAATAGCAGGGTAGGCGCTGGGACTTGAGCTCTGAGATCCACTCCCCTCACCAAGCTGCAGAGCCCCGGCTCCCGCCCAAGCCCAAACATCTGTACTGCTCTTGTTAGCCCCATAGCACAAGCCCTGAGAGCCCAAGTCAGCTGACCCAGACTCTGAGACTCACTGCCGCAGGTCTTTTTTTGCAGTGCAGATGCACCTCTAAGAGGCACCATCTACTCCTTGCTCGGGGCAGGAGGGGGTGAGTCATCTATGCCAGCCCAACCTCTGGTGCATGTTACTTCCCTTGATGCGCCAGTTCAGTGATGCTGGATGGTGCATTGGAAAGGGCAGATTCAGGGTGCCGCTCACTCCCTCCCGTAGGTGCACGAAGGGGCATTTCAGTGCAATGGAGGCTGCTCTTCCCATTGCCAGCAGGGTTACTTGTGGAGTAAGGGAGCTCAAAACTGAGCCGTTACAACACGCTGGATAGGGCGTATGCCTCAGCATTGGCGTCTCTCAATTACTGACACAATGTTAACCCTATGTGTGGGCACTGGAAATTATTGGATAGAAGGGGCTATGTAAATGCAGAGTGTAATTATTATTCTAATTCATCATCTATGAGCTGGCTGCTTTAGAAGAACTGTAAAAATAAAAGTAGGTTTTCTCCACATCAGGACTAGAAAACAACTGGGGTCCCTGGTTTCCGCCCCTTTGGTGGGTGTGGGGAAGCATACCTCTGCAGATCACTGATGGAGTTGAGGGAAGTGAGCGGGGGATGGGAAAAGTGTCACTTCTGGAACACGCTCCCTTCTCCCCACCCCAGAGGAAGTGTTTCATGGGGGCTCTGTTGAGTTCAGCCCTGGTCTCCGGGAAGGGACAGGAGGTTTGCTGGTTTCTGCAGACCTTCCCCAAGTCATACCTGAAAGTAACCTATGCCGTTTCCCCCTTCTGTGCAGTGCAATGACTTTGAGAGGAGGGATCTGGAGACAGGGACAGGTCTGGGGTTCTGTGACACCACAATTCCTACACGACCCTTACTGACCAGGGGCTGCAATCAAAGACGGTGGGGGGGAACCAGGCAGCAGAGCAGAGGCAGGGAGTTGCTGCCCATTAGCTTCCATCTCTCTCTAAAACCCACAGGAGTGAGGGGTGAAACTCTTCGCCTCTTCCTCGGGGACAAACCCTTCCCTATGGCAGGATAGAACAGACTCAGTTAAAAATCAGAGATTTCCCACTCCCCTGTGTGGGTTATTTCACAGGTATGGGATGGTTTATTTATGCATGTTTAAAGATCTACTGTGTCATTTACTAGAGGTTTGGCATGAATGTGCTATCTTTATAGACTACTTGACGATATAGCTTATCCACTTTTACTAACTGAGTGAATACATAGTTTAGTAAAAATACTGTTATTGAAAAGAGACCTTTTTTTAACCAAACAGCTTCACCATTATTGGCCTTCAGATAAACACTGTTGCAGCACTCTGAAAAGAAGATTTGCAATCTATTCAGAGCCTTTAGAGACTATCATGTTAATTTGGCTGCCACACATTCACCCTCAGGGCTGAATTCAACTAAAAACATATAGACATTCTGCACTGCATAAAGCTGCAGAAGTAGATACCTTTTAGGAATCCCTGGTGGAGAATCAGAATTTTATATTATGGTGGTTTTTTGTTACTATAATGGACCTCAAATTAGTGTGCTCACAGATTCTTATAGTGGTTTCAGTATACACAGCTAAATGTTAAAGTTCAGTGCGTTTGTCCGAATTCACACATTTGTGTGAGCCTAACACCAAGTTGCTCAGGCCACGTCTACATGTTGAGTTACTGTGCATCAAGCCAAAGCAAGACTCTATAACACACCAGCTTGCTACAGAGTCTCATCCCATGTGGACACTGCTACAGCACAGTGAGAGTCCATCACGCTCCGATGAACTGTAGCAGCGTCCACACAGGATGCGTCAGTGCAGCAAACTGGTGCGCTGTAGATTCACACCCTGCTGCACAGTAACTCACCATGTAGACGAACCCTCGTGTGCATTGGGTATTTGGATGCACAAACAAGGAGAATGTAAGTGTGAGCATTGTGCATGTCTACGCATATATCAGAACTCAGGAGTCCCTTTGCTCCCAATCCCATGCTTTATCCACTAGACCATACCACTTTGTACTATACTAATCTTCTGGAGGTCACACCTGGTGCTCAGAAGAGGTCTCAGCTCATCTGCAAGCATCACCATTTAACTGGTCCTCCCAAAATCAGGGGACCTGATCCCAAAGGCTATCCCTGGTAGTGACAGATGGTGGGACTGCTGATCTTCAGTAAAGATCAATGACAAATTCAACCCTCCAGCAGTTGGTTTCTGCAGGTTTACTTTGACATGGCTAGCAGAAACATATTACCATTTTTAAATGAATGCTAGTGTTCCTAGGTTCCCCAAATGGGGGGTCTTGCAGGCATGGACTAGGCAGGTCCTGAAGACTGAAAATCGCTCTCTCAATCTGTGTATATACAATATTCGCAGACTAACATTTAAACTACCAAGTGAATGCTACAAAAGTTTTACAGTATATTTGTGAGCTATCTTACCATACCATTCAACTCCATCCCGATAGCAATAACCTTGGACTCCGAAAGGCCTTGAATGCTGTAAAGAATGGCAGGCTGTTTATTCACTACTCTCAGGGATTATTTGTGACCTGGTGTATGTGATCTTTTGTGGAGACTACGGAGTGATTTGCAACTTGCCTGGTCTCCTGGTTAGATGGAGTTCTGTATTCTGGTTTACTGTTGCTCTTCTGCCCAGTGTCCTAGTGAAAATTAATGGATTGCACACATGGGGCAGATGCATTTATAATTCTCTGTCACATTTCCTCAGTAGATTAACCACTAGGGTTATTGCAGTTTGCTGATATGCTCTTTAGTCTGATGCAGATTCTAAGGAACTTTGCCTCTGCCTTTTACTCTGCCCACAGCATGGGTAAAAATCAATAATTTTTTCAAAAATAAATAAAAACCTGACTTTTTATGTAAAAAAAGATTTTTTATTTGGGTTTTTTACAATAAACCTATTTAAAATTAAATTTTAAATTGACAACCTACATTAAAGACTTAAACTTATTATACCCTATTAAAATCATTTAAATTAAAATACAAAAAATAATATTAAGCAGTACATGTTTGTTGCCAAGTTTTAAAGAAAGTCAAACCACCAGTAACTGGTGGAAGTCACTGGCATAAGCACCTCGAACCAGAGTTTGCTGAAGTGCTAAACCAGCTTTTGACAGCAAGTTGCCTCGTTCACAGGTATAGAGAGAATATTTTCTTTATTTCAATTTATTCAGCTAGTTCAGTTCAATGACTAGTTCATTCAAAGTAAAGAAAAATGATTGGCAATTGAAAGAATAGGAAAGCTTGTTTTCCTCTTCCAATGGATAAATAAAAACTAGATATGAGAATATGAGATCGACAAATTCTAAAACTTTGAAGGACACGGTGACCATAAACTATCAGTTCAATTCACTAACTACAGAAAATACTTCCTTTGTTTAATAAAACAGTTAATTTTAAAAGCAAAAGATCTTTTGAAATACTTTTTGATAAACTTTTCTCTCTTCTGTATTGAGCACTTTTAGTTTTATTTACTAAAAACATAATAAATGCTGGTTTTGTGCTTAATTGAATTTGAATTTCCATCCAAATGGAACTGACTCAAATAACAAGCAAAAAATAATCATTTAGTAAATAAAAAATCCATCATTCATTATTTTCTAGCATAATAAAAAGGTAAAAATTAAGAATCTGAATAAATGTAAGTTAAACTATATAATTGCTTAAACAAATGTGTACACATAGAGTGCATCTTTCTGGTTAGCAAACAGAAGCAACAAATTTATTGTAAAGGTTATATTTAGTTGCAAATCATCATGCTTTAATAGTAACCAACCAATGAGAATCAGCCTCTCTTTAAGAAAATACAAATGCAAAACAAGATTAAATTAAATTATTTAAATCAAAGTTGCCTGCTTGCTGATTTAAATCATGATTAAAATTGGTGATTTAAATTGATTTGATTTAAATCACTCATTCTGTCTGCTCTACTTTTTTCCTTTAGCATCAACAAGACCAGTCTAAGAGTATATTACTTCTATGGTGCTAATGCTAATTGGTCATTTCTCTCTTTGAATTCTAATTGGTTAAAGAAATGAAAAAAAGAAGCAAACAGGAGAGGAGCTTATAAATTCATTAGAAAAATATGGGACTGAAAAAGGAAAAGAAAATAGAAGGCCCTTATAGAGCAAAGCACTCAACAACGTACTTAACTTTAAGTCTGTAAGTAGACTCACCAAAGTAGATGAGACTACTCATTGAAGAAGACATGCTTAAGGGCTGGTTGAAAAACAAGAACAATTAATCTGCAAAAAAAAAAAAAGAAAATTGTTTTTTTCTTTTCTTTTTTTTTTTTTTGCTTTTTCAATGTGTTGATAAAAACAAAAGTTAATCATGATTTTTTTCAGATTCCCCTCTATATTTCAACAATTTCCTAATTTATAAACCACTCTCATAGTAACCTTCTTATTTGGGGATGTAACCGTTATTTGCCAATAAAAACCTAGCTACATGAAGTTTCATCAGTTCAGATAAGTGCTAAGTGTAGGCCGAAAAGTCCTTCATATTTTTGCTAATGCTTCTGAGCTACTCGCACACCTAGCCATTCTAGAGATCCCAATCCCCTGGTCAGCTTCCCACTGGCATGTGAACGAGAATGACAAATTATGAAGTCACAGGTCAAGGGCTGCCTTAGAACAGGGTCATGTAAACGTATATCAGAAAATATTCCCCATGGCTCACTTTGAAAATAAATGCCAAATAGCACAATTCCTGATCATGCCACTACACTGCTACTCTCCAGTGACAAATAAAAATAGCAGCAAGAAGCTGTTTTCTGGTGAAATATTAGAGATCATATTGTTGGGCCTGTTACTTGAGTTGATCCTTTAAAATAAAGTAGGTTTTTTTCCCCATATTGTAATGTGCAAAACAATTGCATGAGTCACAGGCGTAATGACATTATATGGAAACTCAAGGTCAAATCCTGCCTCGATTCACACCCTGTGCAAACCTAACATCAGATCAGTGAGAAACTGCCAACCTTTCTGTTCAGTTTTGCATTTTTATTTTAGGTTATCTGTCCAAAGAAAGGGCTAGAAACAGATTTTGATTTCAATAAGGGATGTGCTCTGACCTGACAGAGCTATCTATGTGCCTCAAAGGTCCGTATGTAAGTCAGGGCAGAATTTGGCTCACAGTATTTTGATTCCCCTCTAGTGGCAGTTCTAACGGTAATTTTTCTTCTCACAGGAAACGTACACTAACCAGAAGGCTTAAACGGTTGTTGGTGATGCATGTGTGCTTGGTAGAGTGAACTTTTAAACATACTTAATGTATGCACGTACTGCACAAACCCACCCATTTCATCTCCGCATCTCCCATTTCATTTCATCTCTGGGATAGAGAGAGATAGTAAGCTAACAGGGCATACATGCTAATCACCACCCTAATCATTTTGCTTGTACATGGTATCCAACTCCCCTTTCCTTCATGCGTTTTTATGTTTAGCTTGTAAACCACTCCATGCAAGAGTTGCCTCTTACCATGCATTTTTACAGAGTCTAGTACAAAGACGCCCCGATCCTGAGTGGGGCTTTTGGGTGTTACTTCAAATAACAAATAGTAATATTAAAGTGAAAAATAAAGCATAATAGACTGAAAAACCTCAAGATCTCCATCAGTCCCCCAAAAATAGATTTACGAACAATATGTCACACAATAGGAATGAAGGATTTGAAGCAAGCTGCCCAAATTTCTTGACGCTTCAATGTACGGGTTTAAACGCACCAGAACGCACTTTCTGTGTAACTGCGCTGTATGCAAAGTCTAATAGGCATGGGCCAGAGAATGTTATCCGGGTCAATTGCCAGGCACCATGGAAACAGTGTACGATCGAGAAGTTCCCCAAGTAAGAAAGAAAAAGGTTTGTCAAGTCTGATTAGATACCTTGCTTGGAGTGAAAGCAAATACCAACATTAATGTATTTCTTATGGCAATCTTTAATATTTTCCATGACAAGAACAGTATTTCTAGACTAGAAGTAGAGTTGACCTAATGCACTGTTAAGATTTTGGATAGTTTATTACACTACTTACCACAATAAACAGAAGAAAGGGACTATACTGACTGAGACATGTCTATGACTGTACTCCATACATTTCTTTTCATGCTGTGATGTTTTAGTCAATCAATCATTATACATTCAGGATCCTTTTTTGTGCTGGTAAGTAGGTCACTGGAAGATTAGCGATGCTAATTTGTCACTGTTCTCATACAACTGTCTCCTTATTAAAAAGTCAGGAACCATGCTGCTATTTCAAAATACATCTCACCTGAGTCAACACAAGTGCTGAGGACTTCTAATGATCTTATTGTGTTGAAAGTAAAAAAGTGGCACTCATTTGTATTACAGACACCAGTGTGTATCCTTTGTTGCATCACATACCAGAGTTATGGCTGCAGAGAATTTTTTTTGGTAATATATAACAGGAAGAAGAGAGGAAACACCACTTTGGAAGGTCTATTTATACCTGATTTCGTTCTGACTTCAGGCAATTAATTCCATAAATTTTAATATGAAAATACTATTCAAATGCTTTTTTAAAAAGAAAATTCTATATTTCACATGGAGAGGGTGGAAATTACAATTCAAAAGGTGTGTGTCAATTTGGAGGGAGACAGAAACAAAAGAAAGGAGCGTTGTTTGCTTTGAAGAGTCCAGGCCCAAGGAAGCATACAGAAAGTAACTACACAATCGCTTCTTTCCAATAGTTTTTTTAAAAAAAGAAAAGTAAAAGAAAATGTGATTGTTGTATCTAATTTTATGCATCTTTTTCAGCATACTCTGCTGTATCATAGTCAAATACCAATTCAGTGCTTCACACTCTTTCTTGGGATATTTTTTTTCTGGGCTAAAACAAAATGTTGTTAAAAAACCAAACCCAGCATACAAGCATCTGAATTAAAGACACTTGGGCCCCAATTCAGCCAAGCATTTAAGCACGTGCTTAAGTCCACCTGTATTCACTTAAGCACGTGCTTAAACGGAGATGGATTTCTGCAGGAATTCAAAGAAGAGAGATTTCTGGCTACCCTTAAAAAATTCCACTGCAAAAAGACTAACAGTGCTGAGATACCACTCCCTGCCATTTGTTCTAACATTCCACTTGAAATGAAAAGTTAGCCTAGTCTTCTCTGTGCCCAGATCCTTTAGATGGAAGAGAGATGGGATAAGTTCAGAAGGTGGCATGTGGTACTGAAGGCAAACCAGTTCTTCTAACTAATACCCAGGTCTACCACCGAAATTAGCACAGCTGAGATCAACATGGGTAGCTGATTCTGCTCTCACTTTTACTCGGGTGAATCCAGAGTAACTCTGCTGAAGTCAATGGAATCACACTAGTCTATAGCTGAAGTGAGATCAGAATCAGGGTCCAATATTAAATAATAATAAAGGATACCTAGCTAGATCACAAAGTTCAGAACCAGCCGTTCCATGTGTGCTACATCCTTTAGTTAACCAGTGGGATACAGAGAGTAGGAATATTTGGCCAGCCATTTTAGTTTGGATGAACATTAAACCTTTGTTGTAAGAAATCTAAGCAACTGTTTGAGACAGTTGTAAAAAGGCCTGAAAAGGTAAACTTATTTCTTTCCCACAAGCTGGAACTATTTCAGTTGTAAAATGCTTTAAAAAATAGTAATCATATGTAATGGGAAGCAGTGTAAACTCCCTCTAAACTTCCTGGACAACTGGTGGGAAACATCCGCATGAACTCGGTTTCAACTCCAAACTCTGCTCTCTTTCCCGTTTGGTATACAGTGTCATCTCTGAAATATCACAAAGTCACCTCCTGTTGTCCACAGTGTGTGGTATAACACCTTAGAAATTACATTCTCCTTCAGAAGCCACCTGCTGTTGCTTGTAGTTTACATGCAGTGTGATCGCTAAGACTGAATTAACATCAGCATGATACATCTTGTTCTCTGCTGTATACAGTAAACAGTATAATCCCTGGGATTTAACTGTCAATCAAAGAGAGAGACTTCTTATTCCCTACAGAACATACTGTTTTATGCAGTGCAATTTCCAACCCGGAAACTCTGGTCAACAATACATCATCCAGTTCCTCTTCCTGTTCTTTTGTTTCTTTTAAAACAATGCAAATCTCTTGAGCTCAGAGCTTGCTTTATCTTTCCCTTAACTGCATCAAAACTCTCTCTCATAGTCAGCTTGTGCTAGAGTGAAGGGCACTAACAATAAAAGTTTTCACCACCGATATTAAATATTTACCCACAGCCTCTCCTGCCTCACCACACCCCTTATCCATTAATCTTCTGCTGTCTTCTTAGAGGGGGTAGGTAGTGGGGAGGAGGCAGCCAGTTCCTTCCAAGCTTTCTTCTGAAGGCAGCAAGATGGCCCCTAATCTACATCCTTCATTTCTGGTGGGATGAGCGGACAAACCCACTCCCCACTAATCCCTGGAATATTGTCAGTCAAATGGACTGCCTAGCCACCCCACATCCATTCAGCAGCAGCAGCTCACTGCTCTGACGATGCCCTGAGGATCGGGTGTGTGCCAGGACTGGAGAGGAGAGTTTAGCTTGTCCATTTCCCCTTGTATAAGAATGGCCATACTTGGTCAGACCAATGGTCCATCTAGCCCAGTATCCTGTCTTCCAAGAGTGGCCAGTGCCAGATGTTTCAGAATAGGGCAATTATCTTGTGATTTGTCCCCTGTCGTCCAGTCCTGGCATTAGAAATTTAGGGACACCCAGAGCATGGGACTGCATCCCTGACCTTCCTGGCTGATAGTCATTGATGGACCTGTCCTCCATGAATTTATCTAATTCTTCTTTGAAACCAGTTATATTTTGGGCCTTCACAATATTCCCTGGCAACGAGTTCCATGGGTTGACTGTGTTTGTGTGAAGAAGTACTTCCTTATCTTTGTTTTAACTTGCTGTTCTATCATATCCCCCTTAGTCACCTCTTTTCTAAGTTGGACCATCCTCATCTTTTTAATCTCTTCTCAGAGGGGAGCTGTTCCATATCCCTAATCAATTTTGTCGCCCTCCTCTGTACTTTTTCCAATTCTAATATATCTTTTTTGAGATGGAGCAATCAGAACTGCACGCAGTATTAAAGGTGTGGGCATACCATGGATTTATATGGTTGCATTATGATATTTTCTGCCTTCTTATCCATCCCTTTTCTGATGGGTCCTAACATTGTCTTTTTTTTTGACTGCCGCTGCACACTGAACAGATATTTTCAGAGAACGATCCATAATGGCTCCAAGATCTCTTTCTTGAGGGGTAACAGCTAATTTAGACCCAAAGACACAGAGGGTAGGTAGGCACTCATCTCCCTTTTGTGCCTTTGGAAACACACAGCAAACAGGTTTCAGAGTAGCAGTGTGTTAGTCTGTATCCGCAAAAAGAACAGGAGTACTTGTGGCACCTTAGAGACTAACAAATTTATTAGAGCATAAGCTTTCGTGGGCTATAGCCCACTTCATCGGATGCATAGAATGGAATATATATGTTCCACACAGCAAACAGTCTTCTTGTTTGGATTTCTTTTAAACTTAACCTTAACTCTGAATTTCTTGGGTTTCTAAATATTTGGTTTGGAATAATCCCTGTAACGTTTTTTCACCCTGAAATTATGCACGCTCAACCTTACATCCAGCTTAACACAGAGTTCTGTCTGGGAATCATAGATAATACGCACATCAGATACACAGTCTCCAAGGGCTGAATGCTTCCCATTTCAGTATAACTATAGAAAATACAGAGAAACAGAGGATCCCAGAGCTGCACTGCCGATGTAGGGCAGCATGATTCAGGACATATGCAGGAGGAGAAACCTTACATCTCCAATATGCTAGGACTAGCTGGTGCCCACATCATGCAAGCTCTTGACCACCATCCCAAGTCAATGGTGGGATGAATGGGCAATGCAGCAGAGAGATTGTGGAAACACTAATACTCACAGCATCACTTCCAATTTTGCACCCTGAGCAAACTCTGCTCCCTTGTCTATTTCTGTTTGTCCCGTTATTTCCCATTGCTGCAGAGTTCACTGAGTTTTCTCGTCAGCTCAAAACGTTCGGCGGAAGGAGTCAAGTTTATTTTGTTCAATGTGTTTTTCCAAGATAAGCATTTGGGGCCTGTTATTTGTCTTGCAAAAGTCCTGTTTCTTCCTGATACAAGCTGGTAGCAGGAAAGCTGATTTCTGTAGCATTCTACTTAATTGGGAGTCTTGATTCTAGTCAGTCTTCATGCTTCTAGTCAAGCACTGTCCAGTCTTGATATGCATGCAAGTACACATTTGTCAAATGTATTTATATTTGAATACTATAGTTCTTTGGTGAGAGCAATTTTACTTTCTTTTTTCTTTTTCTTTTTTTTTGCACAAGAATTGGAATGTATTACATCGCTGTAAGGTGCATACTAAGTCCCCAGAATGCAGAACCATTGCACTGTCACTTTTTTATGGAGAGAAAGTGCAAAATGACCTCTGGATTTGAAATGCACAGTCATGCACTGAGTCTAGGTCCATTGTGTATATTTAGGATTCCTATCCAGGTACTAACTGATCAGAGGTAGTGATGCAATTGGCATTACTTGCCAAAGGTCACACAGATCAGGCTCTCTTAAGGAAGGAACTTAAGCCTGCCAATGGTGAGGCAAGTTCCAGATGGGCAGCTTGTAGCAAAAAAGATACTAGTCTTCTTTCCCTTATTCTGATACCTTCGCCCTACGTCCAAACCAATTAGCCACAGGCGCAGGGTGGACCGATTTAAATCACTGATTTAATCATGATGTAAAACAGCAAGCAGGAAACTTTGATTTAAATAATTGAATATTGTTTTGTGTTTGTATTTTTTAGTTATTTTCCTGAAGAAATGTTGATTCTCATTGGTTGGTAAACGTTAAAATGTTGATTTTCAACTAACTATATTTGGTGCTTCTTTTTACTAACCAGGAAGATCTATACACATTTATTTAAGAAATAATGTAGTTTAACTTTTTATTAGATTAATATTTGCTTGTGATTTGTATCAAGCTCTATTTAAATGGAAATTCAAATTCAATTAAAATGCACAAAATTAGTATTTTTAATTAAATAAAACTAAGTGTGCTGGATATATAAAAAGGTTTATCAAAGTTTATCAAATATGTTTTACGTTTAAAACTAATTGATTTATTAAACAAAGAAAGAAAAGTTAGAGAACTGAACCCATTGTTTCTGGTCACCATGTCCTTCAAGATTCTAGAACTAGTAGATCTCATGCTCTCACATCTAGTTTTTATTTATAGACTGGAAGAGGAAAACAAGCTTTCCTATTTTTTTTCAACTCCCAATCCATTTCTTAGCTTTGAAGGAAGTACTCATTGAACAGAACAAGCTCAATAAACGGATATTGAGAAAATATTCTCTCTGCATCTGCAGAAGAGGCTACTGCTGTCAAAAGCTGGTTTAGCACTTCACCAGACACTGGTTCCAGGTGCTTAGCCAGTGCCTTCCATCAGTTCCTGGTGGTTTGACTTTCTTTACATCTTGACTACAAATATCTACTGTTTAATATTAATTTTATATTACATTAAAGTGATGTTAATAGATTTTAATAAATTTAGGCCTCAGCATAGGTGGTCGATTTTAAATTTTATTTTTAATAGGTTTTTTTTTAAATAAACCTGTATTTAATTTTTACATTTTAAAAAATCCAATTTAAATTGACAACTCTAATTTTTATTTATTTTTTTAAATCATTATTTTTAATCCATCTTGCAAGTGCCTCCCTCACATTATGGAAGGTTACAAAGGGCTCTATTGGTCTTAAAGAGAGACTTTAACACCTGGAAAAGGCACATAGAACTCCTCAGAAATTACATCTACACAGGGATAAGAAACCCATGGCTGGACTGGGATTGGGCTTGCAGGACTTGTGCTGCAGAGCTGAAAAATCACCGTGTAGGTGTTTGGGCTCAGGCTGGAGCCTGAGTTCTGGGGCTCTCTGCGATGATGGAGGGTCCCAGGGCTCAGGCTCCAGCCCGATTCTGAATGCCTACAGAGCAATTTTTAGCCCTGCAGCCTGAGTCCTGAGAGCCAGAGTCAGCCAACCCAGGCCAGCCGCAGCCATGCTGTGGGTCTTTTTATCCCTGTGTAGATGTATCCTCGGCCATATCACTGAACAGGTTCACCATTTTTAAAGCTAACGTTAATGGTTCCGAGCAAACCTTAGGCACTGGATGCAGATACAATCTATTTTATATAGCTCACAAGATCAGAAGGGTACTCGTATTCGCCACTTGGGTCATATATAACAAATCATGATGCACCAGCCAGCCTGTTTTCTACTTACAGTGAAGCTACCTCTAGTCCCCAGAACTTCACCACATCAAGAGTACTGGTTCATTACTGGCAGAGCATGTGTGCACACTTAAATACAAGACCCCATGCACTCTGCAGCAAGCTTGACTTAATTCTGCAGCAAAGGGCCTGGATTCTATGGTGCATTAGTGTAGCAGAGTGGAAATGTCATGCTAGGCTCAGATAAATTTAAAAATGGAAGGCTTGCTAAAATCAATGGGAGATTTTCCAATTGCTTTCAGTAGGCTTTGGTGGATGCCCTTACAGAACATGAAAATGAACAATACAATCAATACTGTCAATTGATCCTTGTGTTGCCTAATGGGATATTTACACTAATTAATGCTGTCCTAAGTTTTTAAACTTTCAAAATGTTGTAAAATTTTGTATCGAAAATGCCTGCGTGTGTCAGAGGAATTGGGAGGGGAAAACTCAAGTTTATGGCAGGAAAAAAGTGATTTAGTATTGCAGGTTAAAATATTAGCTGGATATTTTAGCTGTAAAATTGACAACAATGCTGACATTAATGGTTGTAATTAAGGTCTCCAATTTAACATCTCACTGAGCGAAAAGGGCAGGACACATCTCCCCTATAGTAGTTGTTTCTGGCTCGCTGTACACCAATGCAGAAGGTTTTCTTCACAACCATAAGGTGTACAAACTTGGTTGGTTGGTTTCTAAGTCTCACTTTAGATTCTGCAGCACAGCTCTGTGGCAAAGGGTGGATTTAGCTGCATATTCCACAATCATGGAGCACCTAACTATTATGTATGTGTCTGATTTCCAGGAGCACCAAGTGATTGCAGGTGGAGCTGCTTGTGCTCAGCACCTCTGAAAATCTGGCTCCTATAAAATTTATTTTAAAATCACTCCCAGGAGGTTAAAAAAAAATCACATTAATTTACAATGAATAGCTGGAACTCTCTTACAGCGAACATTAGAGTGATCGTGAAGTAGAATGGAGTGAACATCTTCAGTTGCTTAAGTGGATTTCAATGTTGTTTCACTCCCTATAGAGTGAACCTCCAATCCAATCCAAATCGGTTCCCACTGGGCTAATCACGTCAGAAATCAGAGGTTACAATCACCCACGTAAGTGTTAAATGCTACAGTCCAAAGGCATCCTCACCTTTCTGTAATCCCCTGTCCTAGCTGATAGGGAGGGGAAGAGCCATAGCCAGATGGGTGAGAAGGAATCCCTGTCTCCTTGCTACACTGCAGAAGCTCCTCAAGAACTGAAGATAAGGGACCGGTTTCTGCTCCCTGCTGTGGTCCCCAGGAGTGAGATAGGGCTAGCACTGGGAACCCTGTGCCACCCTCCTGGGATGCCCCCAGCAGAAAGATGCACCAGGAGCAGGAGGGGCCATGTGGCCAGTGTGCCACATCAACAGGACAACTTGTGAAGTAGAGTTTTGCTAGCATGAATAAGGGTGGCGCAGTGCGGACCCAGTTTAGGACAAGAGGCAACAAATGGGTGTAATAAACAAATGAAGGGAATGCGAGAAGAAAGAGGAGGGTGACAGCCCTCTTCCATCAACATAACCCCCAGTGTAGACACAAATGTAGACCAAGCCCTAGACTAGCCCATGTGCACATAATGTGAAGATTATAGTTTGGGTTTTTTAAAGGTATAAAGTATTAATAAATAAATATGATAGCAAACCCCACCCAGCCTAGCTGTGAATGGCAAAGCGAGATCCAAGCAGCAAGCTCTGGGATTGCAGTAGTGTGCACAGGTCAGAGAAAGCACTGGCTGCAACTTCAGTCGTTGTGCCCTTGCTAAACAAAGCATGACATTCAGATGAAACCCCGACATGCACTCTTGGTTAAAGGCAAGTGCAGCTGTCCCGTTTGGAGACTGATAGCGAAAAGCAGCAGAAAAGTTCTACCTCCCACTAGAAACACAAATTAAGTAACACTGGTTTCCAAATCTTCCCGCAGTTTGAAATGTTCATTAGCCAGGATGAGTAATAGGAGTGTTTCTCTCAGTCTCTCTGATATACAGCCTGGGCTGGGCAATAATTACATTTTCTGTCACTGATCCTCACCCAGTAAATTATCACATTTATTGGATTAATCCGTGCTCACTGGCAGAGACCTGAGAATCTCACCTCCATGCGCCTTCAGAAATAAATGACAGGGCTCTGCCATTATGGCACAGGCCTGCACATAGGCTCTAAGATTTTCAGTAGTGCCCAATACGCAGAGCGCAGGGGAAGAGACCCCAATGGAGGAGCCATCTGCAGCTCCTCGACTGTGAGGCTGTTTCTATGCCAGCCTGGTTCCTAGCAGACTTTAGAGCAGCCTCAGGTGACAGTACACTGGACAGAGATTTCCAAAGCACAGTGGGGGTACTCAGGCCACATTCCCTTCCTCCTGGCCATGGCCCAGCATGCATCCCAGACCAGGAGCTGGAATGGCGATGATGTAGGAGCCGCCCAGGGATTCCACCACACCAAGGGAATCCCCAGCTAGCTGGTTAAGCCAGTTTGCTGACTGTTTTGCACTGGAGCATGGGCCAAGGATTAAGCCCCAGGAATGGTGCATAGACACATGACTCCAGGGCAGACTCCACCAGATAAACTGTTTGCCACACGCCGTTTGCTCAGCTCTAACAATGAATATCTCAGAAGGATGAAACCATAAGGACTCTGCTGGAAAATACCCCATGGGCCAATATCATCACTAGTGCACTCCAATGGATGCCAGGGAGGATTGAGAGTATCTTGAGACAACACCTCTGGTAACAAGAGTCTCCTGACAATGCCTTTGTGAAAGAGCTAGTGAGTGAGACTGTGCTGAAAGAAAAAAAGGAAAGATTTACAGAATCAAACCAAAAACTCAGATGACCTGCAGTCGCTGTTGAATCAGGGTTGTTATCTGCCATGCAACGCACTTATTTTTTTTGTCTATTTTGTGAATACGATTCAATCAGAGTTCCTTGGCTCCTCGGGGAACCAGTGCTTTCGTATGAACTGCTACCACTCAAATGTAATGGAGTGAGATTGCTCATGCCATTACCTTAAATGGCTGGAGGCCACACAGTCCCCAATTTCATTAGCTGCATTTATATACAGACCTTTCACTTTACGCTGTGGAATCCAGAGGTGCATCAATGGTACATGGATCTCCCCCTCGCAGCAAAAATAAAGAACACCTTGTAAGCTGAAGTGCAAGGTAAAAGGTTTCAAGTTAAACTGCAGAGGAAAAAAGAGTTTCCATGTACAAACCCCCTTGCAACATTTTTTCTGATGGACTGTGGTTCACAATCTTTACTACTGTGACGTGCAATGCTTTGACAGATGCTATAGAAAACCTGACATCAGTGCCACTTCGTACAGGTCCATGCTAGCAAATATCAATGAAGGAGTGGGATTTAAGGGGCAGAAGATACGACGATTGTCTACACACGGAGTTGCACCAGTTTACGCTGCAATTTTCAACCAAGTTAGTTAAACCGATGCCAAAGGCTGTGTGGATACTCTCAATCTGATTTAAACCAGACTTACTCTGCTTTAGCTTAAGTCAATTCAGAATAGGTTTAAGATAAACCGAATAAATCACTCTTACACTGATACAACAGTGTCCACACAGGGGCTTGCACCAGATTAACTCAAAGCAGCGCAAGCGTGCATATGCACATGGCCATGCTATGCCACCGAACCTCTCTAAAGACAATACAGGAACAAGAAGCGGGGAAAAGAATACAACTTCAAAAAGACGAGCATGAAAGCCCTACCTTTTTTTTTACACAAAGCTTGAACAATTACATTTTAAACAGTTCTACATTAGCCTAAAGATCCTTCAGGATGGGATGAAAAGGAAATGCTGCAAATGGGCCTAAAATTATATAAATTCTTTGTTTACAGAATTTTTATTAACAGAAATAAATCTGTATAGGTAATACGTAGAACTCTCAAGGCAATTTAACAGGAATTATACAGATCTGTTAGGTTGGCTGTATCTTTAGGAAATACAATTATGTGCGTGTTAATGTGGTTCGTACTTCTGTTGTAACAAAATAAAATACTATTGTAGAAAAACGATGAAATTAATGAAGCGAGATTCAAATTGCAAACAAACAACAGATGCTCTGAGCACTCGTCACCTATTGGTTTTTTTTTCCTTGTAGAACAGATTTTTCTCTTAACCAGCTGCTATGATGGAAAATTAAAACATTTTTCCGTGACCTACAAAGGCATAGGGTGATTTGTTTGATGGTGTAGCAGGCTCAGGATTAATTCAGCACCAGTGCAGGGTCTTTGGGTGCGCTATGGATGCAGTGTCACTTTACCACTTGGCCTCCAGGGCTCCTAACTTTGAGAAAGGAAGCACAGACACCTTCTCTCTCTGAGCTATGGAGCTCTGTGTCTTGGACTGTGCTTAGACACCTGAACCTTGAAGACCTACCTACTTGGATAGCCCCGGAGACGTCAGTCAGTTTTAATATTTACTCTCTACGGAGAAATCACCACCAGGGAAAAGGCTTACGTACGCCCAAAGCCAGAAGCAAACTCAGGTCTGATGGGCCATATCCTTAGCTGGGGTAAATCAGCATAGCTCCACTCACGTCAATGGAACTATGCTTATTTACACCAGCTGAGGATTTCGTTCATTATATTTTAAATTCTAAAGACGCATCAGCATCACAACCAACACATTTCATCTACACAGAACATTCCTCTCTGCAGAAAGAGAAATCAGCTCGGAAGCTACACTCACCTCTGCTTGACTGAGCATTCACAATTCTAGGCCAGGGAAGATCTGTGAGTTTCTTCACCTCCCTTATAAAGAGGGGATTCATTTTTTAAATCACCGAATGAAAAGAAACTGCCATGCCTATTTATCTAGAGAGGTATTTATACAGCCCACGTTACTATACTATCTGAGCACCTCCCAGGCTTTAATGTATTTATCCTCACAACACCCCATTGTACAGATGAGGAACTGAGGCACAGAGACTAAATGATTTGCCCAAGGTCACCCAGGAGCTCTGTGGTAAAGCAGGGACTGAACCTAGCTTTCTCGATCCCGGCCCACCCTGACCCCTGGGATCATCCTTCCTGTCTGCCTTAAGCCTAGCAGTTTGAAGTGGTGCAGCCTTTGTGACCTACCCAGGAACCCCACAGGGAGAATGGCAGAAGTGAAAGATAAGCAGTTTTTGAAGGGAAGGGGGGGAAAAGAAAGAAAGTGAGCCAGGGAACGTTCGTAGTACCATGTTGGCTGGTGGACAGCAAAACGAGCACACAAAAAATGACCCATCACATCCACCTAAGCTGCAATGATAGCAATGGGGTGGGGAGGATTGGCACTGACCCCATAAATTTAAAGGGTGAAAGGAAAAGTCTCACAAGTACAATATTCACAGCTGACTCCGTATTCTTTTTTTTTTTTTTAACATTCATACTGTTGCTTGGCCTTGGGTACTCCCTACGTAGTACTCTCTGAGCAGCTCAGGGCTCTTTTTGAGTCCCCGGCAGGGGTAGTCCTTCCAGGCTAGGAGACGAACTGACCAGCCTGTAAGCAGACAGCCTCAGTGGATAAAAGGAGTCCTAGCTCACCAGATTCTCCCTTCCTTCTCGACTCACTGGAGATCAGAGCAGTCAAAGGGACTTTTCAACTTCAAGAACTATTCACTGCAGAACTTTGGGGACCTTATCCTGCAAGGCACTGAGGACCCTCAACTCCCAGTTTCTCAGCACCTTACAGAATCAAACCCTCCTTCAGCATACAGCTGCCTGCAAATCCCCACGCTTTCCCCATTTAACAGTCATGGAGAATGCTTCCCCTTCTTTGGTCAATATTTGTTCACGGGAGGAACCATGTAAGGACAGGTCAAGCCTTCCTGGAGTGGCCGAGGGGAACATCTTCCATCAGGGCAGCCCCCCACTCCCACCCCACCCCAATCTTCATGCAGCAGCTGATCTCCACCGTTTAAAGTAGTTTGCAACAAAATTGGAAGCAGAACTTCCCCCTACACACTACCCAAAGGCAATTACCCTTTGCTGTACAGAACTATGTTCTGTGGGGCAGGCAGACATTTTTAAAACTCCTTTTGACCCTCAAAAAAAGGGCCTGCAGTGAAAGAGAAACAACTCTTTTATATGAAATAACTGTCAGTCTCAGAAAGGGCTACATGAGCAGCAGATCTGTGCAGGTATGCATACTGTCTGGAACACTGCTGTAGCAAGGCACTCCTTACACCAGTATCCCAGATGACCAATTAAATTGGGAGGGTCTACCCAATGCAGACCTCTCCTGGCATCAAGCATGGTACATCTTGACCATATTCATGCTTTTCCACGACTGCATCTGAACTAAAAATGCTGGATCGTTTTTTAATGCAAAAAGAATGTGGGTTCCAAACCCCTTTGGACCAGGTCATCAGGCCCAGCATGGAGAGCATTCCAGATTAATATATAGCTCGCACATGGCATGGAGAGAGTATATTTTACACTACAAGCCCTTTAGGGCAGGGAACATTCCTCTTCTATGTTTGCACAGCATCCAGCAGGCTTTGGGTACGATCACAAGGTAAATATTTACTTAATAACCATACTAATATACCCTGGATATTGCAACGATAACTAGGTCGCAAGAACAGATCCTCAGCTGGTGTACATGAGCACAGCTTTATTGGCTTCAAAAGAGCTAGACTGATTTATACTGGCTGAGAATCTGGCATACAAACTGTATGAATATGCTGCAAAAATTTAGTTTTATCTCATTCCTGGGATTGGAATCCAGATCTCCCAATGTCCAGTCCTGTGCCCTATCCATTAGGCCACACTGCCTCCATGTGCTGCAGGGCTCCCTTCTGTGGGAACAACTGGCATTCAGGGTTGCTAGGGAACGGGCCAGGGGAGGAGAGGAGCAGGGCCAATGGATCTATGATTGCTCAGATCCAGTGCTCAGGAAGGGAAGGGCAGCCAGTGCAGGGGCTAAAGCTGCAACAGCAGCCATGGAGTAGCTAGGCTGCTGCTCTGCAGCCTGTGATGAAGAATTTTTCCCAACCCCCAACGCCCACAGCCATTCCCAGCACAGACTCCGGCCACTGGAGCTGTATCCCGAGCTGCAGGTAAACAGACAGCCTTCTTTCACAGTTATTCAGACTGACAACCCCAAAGATATCAACTCAACATTCGAGCATTAAAATGCATTAAATTTAAATCTGGAAGTCCCATCACTTTTCCAAGGTGACCAGACATCCTGATTTGACTTCTGGAGACCTAGTTTTTAAAATCCCAATTCCTCGGCAGCTTTTGCCAAAACACCCATTTGTCTCATGTCTCCTTGCGCAGCCATTCCTGAATTGTTTTAAAAAAAAAAAAAGGCGACCCCAAGCTGTAATTCAGCATCAGGGTCTGCTGTTTATGGGAACTATGAAAAAAACCCACATCAGAATTAATCTAGGCTAGTTCATTTGAAGTGCAAGTGATTTAGGTATGCAAAATAAAATGCAGCTAGTGACTTTCAAATAGTGTCATATCTATGATAATATAAAAGTTGATGATGGAATGAGAATTCTGGGGTGGTTATCAGTGAATTTCACTTGGCCTATCACTTGTATTTCATATCGCATTAGCATGTTCCATATTACATTGGCAGCATGGAACAAAAAGATTCCACCTCCCCCCTCGTTCTTACTCGGCACTCCCTGTCTAGGAAATCTCATCATCCTGAGTTCAGTGTGAAACATTTTGTCCTTTCCCCAAAGAAAAAAAGTTAAATTCCCAAACTGACATTGCTCCGGTGTGTTAAGACGGATAATTAACTACTGATATAGTCGCAGCTTAGGGAGAACATCTCAGAAGCATCCCAGTTGCATCAAGCTGTGAAGTGGCCCAGGAGGTCAGCGTGTAGTCCATTCGTGTCCCAGAGACCTGGGGTGAAATCCTGGCCCCACTGATGTCAGTGGGACTTTTTGCCATTCACTTCAGCCGGGCCAGGACTCCACCTCCAGTTCTGAATATTGGCTTCAGTCCCAAGTGAGAATGACTCTGTGGCCTTGTGCAGTAGTACAATTTAGTGGGAAATGCTTCGTGTTCCCCACTTAAACGCCAGTGTTAATCTCCACCCCAGAGAGCCCCAGGGCAAGAACAGCACATGCATAGGAGGCAGATGATGGGGAGTCTTTAACTACGGAAAGGTTATTGTCCTCTTCTCAGGGATTTGGGAAGAGCTGCAGTGTTGTATCTAGATACATTCTGAATGCTTGCAAACGTCTGGGAAGTGGTAGCTCCGTATTTACTCCCCTTCCATTGCTACTGGTTAAAAATTCCCATTTCCAGAATATCCACATGACACCGGCTAGGATTTGGCTTTCTGCTTTGCAGCTCCAATTGTGCTTACCATTTCAGTTGCATTGTGATTTGAATCCCGACCATAATTACATGCAATTCTAATGACACTCTAAATAGCAAAAACACTGTTAGCGTCAAAAAAATTTTAAAATGACCAAGTTATATGTCTCCTCTGCTCCTATGTATGCCTTCCCCACCCAGTCCTGAATGCTCGGGGAGTGAGTATAAAAACGAAGCAGATTCAAAAGCAAACTCTTTTTAAACCCTCAGCCCTATTCACTTTTCTGCCCCTCCCTTCCCCTAGCCTGAACTAAAGTGTCTTCCATGGAGCCTATATAGAAAACACATCTCCAAAAATAGACATGCTTAGAAAAGCTTTGATTTTTCTCTGCTAAACTTGAAAATCTGAGCTACCACTCCATCTCTGACCTATGCAGCTGAGGTAGGGGAAGAAACGTAAAGGGGTGAACGTCGCACAATCTGTCCAGAAACAGATTTCAGAGTAAACAGACCAGATTTTCAGAAATCAGATTCCTTTGCTAGTCTAGCCTCAGGGAAGGTCTAACTTGCACGACCGGAACTTATCCATCAAATAACCCAAACTGACAGTGACCTTGAGAGTATTACAATGGCAACATTTTCATTTGGATAAACTAATCTTGGACAGCCTCTCCAGCACACTGACACACACAAACACTTTCCAGGGATATTCCAGGAGTGATATTTTTTTCCTTTTTTTTAGTGTATTGATTTTGAACAGCCAAATCCATGTGAATGCGAGATCTGTCATTTCCAGAATGTGAGCTCAAGCAGAGTCTTTCTAACCGCTGCCTGATTTGGTTTGGCCTTCCCTTCAGACCCCTATTTAGGTTTCGCATTTATTGATTTATTATGGGCTCAGTTCTGCCACCCTTATTCCAGCTGAGAAGCGACTTTCCCCGCAAGCCATCCCATTGATTTCAATAGGCCTACTCGCAGAGTAAGGCCCTACTCTTCAGGAGCAAAGATGACAGAATATAGCCCTATTATCCATACATTGCCCTGGCACCCAAAAATACCACCATGGCTGGGATTGTACAAACACACAACTAGCCACTGTTTGGGCCAGATTCACTCTAGATTCACTCTGGGAAAGGGAGGGGCTTCTACGTGCTTGTTCCCTTTGTTCATGCGGAATGTGGAACGACAGGAGAAGACTATGACCTCACCTTTACACCAGCCTGCCTATAATGGGCGCGTAAGTGGCACCCCATAAAGCGTGTAGCAGCACGATACCACGTGTGCATGAGGAAGATCTGTGTGGAATTTTGCTTCCCAGAGGGCGAGCACCGCCTGGCTCTCCTTCAGGCTGGAGCACTGCTACACTCCCTCCAATGCAGGGCGTGCCTCACAGGCGTGATCTAACCCTTAGTTATCCTTAAATTCTTTGGCCCCAATCCCACCCTTATTCACACTGAGTAGTACTTTGCTCCAGGAGTGGGATCAATGCAACTACTGACCGGTAAGGTAGTTCCTTAACTTCAGGGTGACAGAATCACGCCCTGTGCCATGGCTGATAGAGGAGATACGCTTCTCTATGCACAAACGTGGTCATAACCAATGGCTGGAGTGTATGCTGAGGCCATCACTTGTGAGAAAAGGTCAGGAGATCACTGAGCACATGAAGGAAGGGGATGAGACAGCGAGAAACCTGTGAAATAGCACACGAGTCTGTCTTAACACAGGGTACCAGTGATCTCTGGGAAGAATACACTAAACACACAACATGGGGATCAATTCATGTGTGTGTGTGCGCGCGCGCATGTGTGTGTCTCTCTGTCTGTCTCTCTCTGATCTGAGAATCTGGAAAGATTAACACCAGCTAGCATGTGCCACCCAGGGTTCAGCTTGCAGGACAGGCTTGAGCCAGGCATAATGTGTACAGGAACTGTAACAGGTTGCTCCACTCGTTTTTGCCAGTGAATCATTGTCCTGAACTGCTACTGGGGTTGTCCCAAGTGGAGCTGGCTGAGCAGACCTAACCGCCATCAAGGTTTTGTAGTTTGCACAAACAGGGACCATCCTACTCAGTTTCACTTGTTGCTCACTAGGATCATGTACTGCCACTGGGCCCCCAAACCCATCCATTTGTTTTCTTCCTCAGTTCTGTTGGTAGTAGCAGGGCTTATTTACAGCCAATCAATAGTAATTCCTGTAGCTACAGTTTCCCTTAAAACCAAGTTCACACAAAAATATAGCAATATTATAAATGCTTTCCTGCAGTATTTTTCTGTTTTACTTAATACATTCAATTTTCAAGGGGACCTTTGAAAGTCTCTTCCAGCTTTTCACACCACTTGAAATGAGGAAATAAAAGAGCCTGGCAAACATATCAACAACGGGCAAAACAGCAGTACCTACGAAAATCTGCATTCAAAATATGCTTTCAAAGCCTGTCCCTTTTCCTTTGTAATACACTTAGTAATGCAAATACTTTAAAGGCTGCCATGAAATAGAAACTTTGTCTTCAAAGTAAAGGGGGACCTGGTTGCCACAGCTGATTGAAGCGGACAGAGCAGAAGTTTAACGCACTAATTGGCCAACTACGTGTGGTGAAAACTCACACTTCAAAACTGGAGAGAGAAAAAACCCATAAACATAACCATTGCTAACCCAAAACACCCATAAGCAAAAGCTCAGACACAAATATGAAACAATCATGCATGTGGATCCTAATTCCTACTGGAAAATAGGCAAACTAAGGTTACTCAAGAAGATCCACTAGGATTTCCACAAATGAAGCTTTGAAGCAAACTGGTGAAAACCTAGTGGCAATGAGCAGAAAATACATAGCAGCAGCATCTCTCAAGTTCTTCAGCATGTAGAGTTTGGAAAATTCAACTACACTTCATTGGTTCATCCATCAAATTATCTTCCTTTGGTATTTATAAGGAATTCAGAAATCAAGAGGGCCAGCTCAGATTCCTCAAAGGATGAAGAGAAACAACGACACACTATGAAAAGCAGAGAAAGCTGTGAGGTTTGTACACTAGCACCGTCTTAACAGTACATTATGGATGGAATTTTCGAAGGGATTAGAGGTGCTCAAATTACACAGACTGGCAATGGAAGTTGGTTGCCTAACTCACCTAGGTTCCTTTGAAAACCCCATCCTAGAGCACCAAACATGAGCCAATCTTTCACAGTCAGGAAGCCTATCACAGAGTAGGAATATCAACCACCATCTTTTGGGGTTGAAACATTCTTGCTGAATTGAGAAACAAGCAATACAGACAGCACATGTTATTCCAACACCAGCATCAGCCGCGAATGTGACAATGCACAGCAGAAACAAAGACTGATGGAGTAAAGATGAAACTAGCAATGAAATGCCTATCAGACCAAAGGATGCATACGTTTTACAGTGGTTGCCGTTAACAAATCACAATTCACCCACAGCTACCACTGTAGGCGATAGATCGATAATTTGAAAAAGCTAGTTCTTGTATGAACATTAGTTTAATAGATGACAGACGCCTACACATATAAATAAAGATGATTCATCAAATCACATCACTAAACCAAAGTGTTTTCCTGGCCTTGAAATGTCTGCACTGATCCATTTGGGACATTCCATTGATGTCTCTTTGGGAGCTGAGCTGAGCTGGGTGATTGCTCACGACAGTGGCCTTTGGGTAAAAGGATTGTGACTGGAGACACGTAAGGCTGCCCTAGGATATGCTGACGACTTCTGCTGTATTTCAGAGCCCTCAGTATCAAAAAATCCATTTGGATCGGTGTGTGTCTGTGTGGTGGTGTGGGAGGTGGGGTGGGAACAGCCCAAAGTGTTTGCAAACTGCAGTCTTACAGGGGAATACACTGCCCCCAAAATGGGTGCACTGAGGGAGATATCCAGTCCAAGCTGTGGATACTCAGCACCTCTGGAAATGAGGCCTCTTTTTGGGGTACCTCGATAAGAACTTAGGAGCCCAACTGTTAGCCTCCAGGTTTGAAATTTTGTTCTAAAACAATTAATATAACTTGCAAAATCTCCTTACAATAGGTTAAGTACTCCTTAAGGACATCCTTCTAAGCTTTCAGAGTAACAGCCGTGTTAGTCTGTATTCGCAAAAAGAAAAGGAGGACTTGTGGCACCTTAGAGACTAACCAATTTATTTGAGCATGAGCTTTCGTGCATCCGATGAAGTGAGCTGTAGCTCACGAAAGCTCATGCTCAAATAAACTGGTTAGTCTCTAAGGTGCCACAAGTCCTCCTTTTCTTCTAAGCTTTGCCTCTTGTAAATTTGCTTGTGAATTCTGTTTGTGGCCTCTAAATCTCCTTCAGCAAATTAAAAGTGAACAAAGCAAATGGTCCATTTATGCATGTGACTACCTCCAAAGTCATTATTTGATGCATTCAGTAATGTCATAAATAAATCTGAATGGCTACAATGTTACGAGTATTCAGAAAACTTGCACAGGTGTTTTGAAAACTAAAAAAAATAAAGGCTTGAAAATGTTTTCCCTCTCCAACTTCGTGTGTAGTGGATGGAAAGAGAAGCCTCACTTTTGACAGATAAGGGTAATTTTCCATCATTATGGAAGCCTTAAACAACCCCGGCCTACTTATACCATCATCTCTTAGGATCCTGGGATCCTAAGCAGGGAGAACTGGAGGTCCTGGTGATGTCAAGGAACTATGACGTGATTGGAATAACAGAGACTTGGTGGGATAACTCACATGACTGGAGTACAGTCATGGATGGTTATAAACTGTTCAGGAAGGACAGGCAGGGCAGAAAAGGTGGGGGAGTAGCACTGTATGTAAGGGAGCAGTATGACTGCTCAGAGCTCCGGTACGAAACTGTGGTAAAACCTGAGTGTCTCTGGATTAAGTTTAGAAGTGTGTGCAACAAGAGTGATGTAGTGGTGGGAGTCTGCTATAGACCACCGGACCAGGGGGATGAGGTGGATGAGGCTTTCTTCCGGCAACTCACGGAAGCTACTAGATCGCATGCCCTGATTCTCATGGGTGACTTTAATTTTCCTGATATCTGCTGGGAGAGCAATACAGCGGTGCATAGACAATCCAGGAAGTTTTTGGAAAGCGTAGGGGACAATTTCCTGGCGCAAGTGCTAGGGGAGCCAACTAGGGGGGGCGCTTTTCTTGACCTGCTGCTCACAAACCGGGTAGAATTAGTGGGGGAAGCAAAAGTGGATGGGAATCTGGGAGGCAGTGACCATGAGTTGGTTGAGTTCAGGATCCTGACGCAGGGAAGAAAGGTAAGCAGCAGGATACGGACCCTGGACTTCAGGAAAGCAGACTTCGACTCCCTCAGGGAACGGATGGGTAGGATCCCCTGGGGGACTATCATGAAGGGGAAGGGAGTCCAGGAGAGCTGGCTGTATTTCAAGGAATCCCTGTTGAGGTTACAGGGACAAACCATCCCGATGAGTCGAAAGAATAGTAAACATGGCAAGCGACCAGCTTGGCTTAATGGTGAAATCCTAGCGGATCTTAAACATAAAAAAGAAGCTTACAAGAAGTGGAAGGTTGGACATATGACCAGGGAAGAGTATAAAAATATTGCTCGGGCATGTAGGAAAGATATAAGGAGGGCCAAATCGCACCTGGAGCTGCAGCTAGCAAGAGATGTCAAGAGTAACAAGAAGGGTTTCTTCAGGTATGTTGGCAACAAGAAGAAAGCCAAGGAAAGTGTGGGCCCCTTACTGAATGAGGGAGGCAACCTAGTGACAGAGGATGTGGAAAAAGCTAATGTACTCAATGCTTTTTTTGCCTCTGTCTTCACGAACAAGGTCAGCTCCCAGACTGCTGCGCTGGGCATCACAGAATGGGGAAGAGATGGCCAGCCCTCTGTGGAGATAGAGGTGGTTAGGGACTATTTAGAAAAGCTGGACGTGCACAAGTCCATGGGGCCGGACGAGTTACATCCGAGAGTGCTGAAGGAATTGGCGGCTGTGATTGCAGAGCCCTTGGCCATTATCTTTGAAAACTCGTGGCGAACGGGGGAAGTCCCGGATGACTGGAAAAAGGCTAATGTAGTGCCAATCTTTAAAAAAGGGAAGAAGGAGGATCCTGGGAACTACAGGCCAGTCAGCCTCACCTCAGTCCCTGGAAAAATCATGGAGCAGGTCCTCAAAGAATCAATCCTGAAGCACTTACATGAGAGGAAAGTGATCAGGAACAGTCAGCATGGATTCACCAAGGGAAGGTCATGCCTGACTAATCTAATCGCCTTTTATGATGAGATTACTGGTTCTGTGGATGAAGGGAAAGCAGTGGATGTATTGTTTCTTGACTTTAGCAAAGCTTTTGACACGGTCTCCCACAGTATTCTTGTCAGCAAGTTAAGGAAGTATGGGCTAGATGAATGCACTATAAGGTGGGTAGAAAGCTGGCTAGATTGTCGGGCTCAACGGGTAGTGATAAATGGCTCCATGTCTAGTTGGCAGCCGGTGTCAAGTGGAGTGCCCCAGGGGTCGGTCCTGGGGCCGGTTTTGTTCAATATCTTCATAAATGATCTGGAGGATGGTGTGGATTGCACTCTCAGCAAATTTGCGGATGATACTAAACTGGGAGGAGTGGTAGATACGCTGGAGGGGAGGGATAGGATACAGAAGGACCTAGACAAATTGGAGGATTGGGCCAAAAGAAATCTGATGAGGTTCAATAAGGATAAGTGCAGGGTCCTGCACTTAGGATGGAAGAATCCAATGCACCGCTACAGACTAGGGACCGAATGGCTAGGCAGCAGTTCTGCGGAAAAGGACCTAGGGGTGACAGTGGACGAGAAGCTGGATATGAGTCAACAGTGTGCCCTTGTTGCCAAGAAGGCCAATGGCATTTTGGGATGTATAAGTAGGGGCATAGCGAGCAGATCGAGGGATGTGATCGTTCCCCTCTATTCGACACTGGTGAGGCCTCATCTGGAGTACTGTGTCCAGTTTTGGGCCCCACACTACAAGAAGGATGTGGATAAATTGGAGAGAGTCCAGCGAAGGGCAACAAAAATGATTAGGGGTCTAGAGCACATGACTTATGAAGAGAGGCTGAGGGAGCTGGGATTGTTTAGTCTGCAGAAGAGAAGAATGAGGGGGGATTTGATAGCTGCTTTCAACTACCTGAAAGGGGGTTCCAAAGAGGATGGCTCTAGACTGTTCTCAATGGTAGCAGATGACAGAACGAGGAGTAATGGTCTCAAGTTGCAATGGGGGAGGTTTAGATTGGATATTAGGAAAAACTTTTTCACTAAGAGGGTGGTGAAACACTGGAATGCGTTACCTAGGGAGGTGGTAGAATCTCCTTCCTTAGAGGTTTTTAAGGTCAGGCTTGACAAAGCCCTGGCTGGGATGATTTAACTGGGAATTGGTCCTGCTTCGAGCAGGGGGTTGGACTAGATGACCTTCTGGGGTCCCTTCCAACCCTGATATTCTATGATTCTATGATTCTATGATCCAAGCAAATTGCAGTTATTTGTTCAAAACAACACAAAAAGGCCCATAACATAATAGAGCAATTTAAGCAGGGAAGAATACAACACCTGTAATTCAATTTCATGGCAGCTGGTTTCACAACATGTGTCTATAGCACTGTTATGATATAGGAAACTTCTCTCCAATATAACAATTCTTTTAGAAAGCCAGCCTCTCAAGAGACAAGTCAGCTTTAAATGAACAAAACCTGCACACAATGAGAAATTTGCATCTCAGTTCCAGTCCTTTCAGCTGCTCAAGCTTTAGTTAGCTGCCTACCCTATGACAGTTTATATTTCAGTTTATTTTTATATTATGAGGCTGTTGTAGGAAGTGCTAAGAGTCAAAGTCATCTTAAACCTCCAACCTGGAGAGAGATTATGGGCTGAGAAAAGTCCCCGCCATTAACATAGGTCAACACTTGCATCAAGGGAAAAAAGCCCATGGAAAGGAAGATGATAGGAGACCCCCAGATCCCACCCCCAGAAAAGGAAGGAGAAAAGGACGATAGGGTGGGGCAGGGGGAAGGGGTGTCAAGAAAGCAAAAGTATTCTTCCAACAGGAGGATTCAAATGTTAATTCTTCCATTAAAACCTACAGCCATAAAACATACAAGTGTGATCTTTTCAGATCCTATGTATTAAGCAATCAGGTAAGATTAGTATTTGGGTGGAGACATCATAGGAAAGCCCACTTTAGGTGACACAAAAATTGGTGTTTGTAAATACATAGGCGACACTCTTCCTTCTTACTCAGACCTGAGCCAATGGACTGTCATTACCTGATACGCTGCAAGTTAGAAAGGCCTGAATCTAAAGGAATGCATTTAACGTGGGGCATTATTTTCTCAAATGACTGAAGAAAACAGTCAACTGACAGAGGGACAAGAGTAAACTGACTGGTCGAGGGTTGCTGTGGGGGGGGGGGGGGTGCGGGGGGAACAGAACTCCCAAGAAAAAAGGCAGGCTAATAGCACCAGTGGTTGTATCCATTCCCGCACAAAAATTAAACACCTTAATATTTAGATCAATTACCAACAGGGTGTCATTAAAATAATTTCTGAAGATAAATATATGCAAAGAAGTTTAAAGTCAATTGGACTCGTTTCATCCTGAAACCCTTGGTTTGGTTCATTCCAAACCCCACAGTAATCTGGTCAAGCGTCACAGTGGCCGTTCAGGCTCGAGCAAAGACTGTTCTTTAAACTTAATAGGAAATGAGCAGCTTTTTATCTGAAGATCCTCAGTCTATACCCATCAGTGATTTCCTCCCATAACCTATTAATTAACTCTGTGTGCGGCTGTCTATTAGAAACGTGAGAGAGACTCCAAATGAACATTAGAGGTCTCTGAATGTCTCCAAAATCCATAGACAATAAAATAGCCATTTTGTATTCATCTTCTGAAATATAAAGGAAGGTTTATGCAGAAGGCTGATGAGTAACGGCATATTAATTTGCACAGATCCAGATTAATGTACTGATTAGCAGGAGCTTTGTCTCTTATCCTAAGGCAGGACACAGGAAAGACAGGCCAGGATAGAATGGTTTCACACTTAAGACAGCAAACGGCTGATCGCTGCAGCTTTTAAGCTATGTCAAAGCAAGAATGAATAAGCCCAGACTATGTTCTAAGGGAAGGGCTCCATTGTGATGTATTATTATTCTATTTCTAATCTTATAGTATAAAAAAATATTCAACAAAACCTTTGAATGATTCAGAACCTACTAACTGTGCCCATAGCCAGCCTAGGTAACCAGGGGTTCTTACCACTGTTACCCTACCCCACCATTGCTCATTTCTTCCATTTCGCACACCCTGTTGTTACAACTTCTTTTGAATCAGATTCAAAGTTCGCTGGGGTAGGAGCAGTCTCTTGCTGTGTGCAGGTAGAGCACCCAGCGCACTGGGGCTCGGAAAGGGTGCCTCTGGGCGCTCCTGCTGTGCAAATGAGAAGCCACAGCATATGGTAGGGGCACCGGCCAGTGGGACATTGGAGAGCAGAGGTGTGGGAAAAAGGCAGGGGAAGCACATTTTTAATAAGTTACAGTATGTGCCCTTCTGACACTGGCTCTACTCTACAGGACTGGGCAGAAGTGGATGGGGCCATGACGCCAGTCCCACCCCCTTTGGAATTCCTAGTCTCACCGGTCCATTAAGGGGACACACCAGACATCCCTCTGCCCTAATACAACAAATAGTCTCTGGTCCTTTCTGCCTGGGATTTGGCGCTGAAGCCTTGGGGCTCCACAGAAGACTGCTCAGAGGGGTGAGGGGCTCATTGCATGAAGTCCCTGTTTCACAGAGACACATCTGGGCAGCTGTGAACCTACTCCCAACGGAGCATACGCGCCACCCTCGCACTCTGTAGCTCACCATCCTCAGTGCTGGCTGGCCCAGTGACAACTAGGTTTACTGTGGTGGCAAGGGACTTATGCTCCCCTTACTGTGCTAGAAACCGGTCTCAGGATTTAATCGCTCCTATAAGACCTGACTCGGCAGGCATCTCAGTAACTTATACTTCGGCATGCAGACTCGCCAGCCCTCCGGAGACAACAAAGGCACATATAGTGCAAGCCCTCTGACCTCATATGATGTTCCACATGTCATTTTAACCGGAGAACAACGATAATGCTGTTCAGCGTTACTGGTTTGCTTCTAGGCATTTTTTGAATGAAATGAGACAGGAGAGACCAGAACCTCCATTTCCCCGCAAGTGTAAAACGTTTAGCAGTTATGATGTTGCCTGTGTGGTCTGACTTCAAACCTCCTTTCCTGCCCTCTGAGCTCCAGGGAAGAAGGAATCTTGTAGTACACTTCCGCAGTTCACCTTCTAAACACCCCAGGCTTCATCTGCTACTGTTTTCTCTAAGCAGCCTAGCAACACAGCCTGGGCTTCTGGGTCCTGCAAACTGGACCCTAGTTCTGGCTTGTTGACCCCTCCACCTGCCTGCTTGTATAGAATGATAAAGGCAGCAGGCAATGTAATCCAATTAATTCCCCCAAGTAGGGAAAGGTGCAGAGCAAGGGGCAGCTGCAGGTGGGTCCCAGTAGGGTCAGGCAACAGAAAACAAAACGCTGGATGTCTATCAGTAGCATAATAATTAATTCCGGAGCACAAGGCAGAATTCTTTGGTGTCATGGAAAAATGCTTGATTCCATGGCCACACAGCCACAGAAGTCAGGGGCCCCTAAGACAGATGACTCGGTCAGTTCACAGCTCCCAAAATCACTGTTTCAGGAACTCTGCAAGTTCAGAAAAACATTAATTCACATCTTTGAGGCTCTCTGCAGCCATAAGAAATAGAAACTTAGGGCATGTCTACACTACCGCTTAAGTCAATCTAATGTACATCATTCAGGGGTGTGAAAAAGACATATACCCCTAAGCTACGCAAGTTACAGCGACCTAAGGACTGCCCACACCAGCACTACATCGGCAGGAGATACCCGCCTGCCAACCCTGGTTATGTAGGTAACTAAATGAGCATGAGCTGCCAGTGTAATGCTATAACAAAAAAGGCTAACATGATCCTTGGACGTCCAAATGGGGGACTATCAAATGGGAGTGTGCGTGTGATATTACCTCTGTGTATAGCACTGGAGACCACCACTGGAAATACTGCGTTCAGTTCCAGTGTCCATATCTTTAAAATAACGTTGAAAAATTGGGAAGTGTTGAAAAAAGCAACAAAAATGATCTGAGATTTGGAAAGTCTGAGCTACAATGAAAGATTCAATCTATCCTAAAGAAAACTTCAAAAAGCTACAAAGGTGTTTTAAGATTAAAAGGTGACTCGGGTAGAGTTTACAAATACCCACACAGGAAGAAGAAATTTGATTTTAGGGGTCTCCCAAACCTAGGAGACAAAAGCATGACAAAAATCCAACAGCTGGATGTTGAATTTAGACAAACCTGAATCAAAAATAACATGTAACTATTGAGCGGTGAGAGAAATTAACCAGTAGATCAGATTACCAAAGGTAGTTCATGCATCATCATTTGGAATCTTTAAATTGCTACTGGATAGCTTCTTAAAAGACAGCCTCCGGTTCATCAATAATATAACTATGGGTGAAACCCTGGCTATTTTGGAGTGAAGGGCAAAACTATAATTGACTTCAATGGAGACGGGATTTCACCTCTGAGTTTATGTGCTTAAATTCTAGGAACATATTTTTGAAAAAATTGGCCTTAATATATTAATAGAAGAGATCTAAAATATTTTAATTCTGACGACTAACAAATTGATCTATAGGTATAAAAATTCCAGTAGCTGTTGGACTTGTCATTCTGCCTTTAAAGTTAATATGCACATTGAAATATTAGATGATGCACTGTGGTACTTGTTAGACACAGTTTAGCTAAAAGATTATTTTCCTGATTATGACTAAAATAATTTTTCATATTAGTTGTACACCTGCTTATGGCTTTATTGGAATTGTGTACATTCTAATTAACTTGGATATAAGGTGTCAATTTTTAACAGGGAGGGTAACTAACTACTCGAACAAGTTACCAAGAGTCGTGGTGGATTCTCCATCACTGGGAATTTTAACAAAAAAATTAATTTTGATATTGAAGAGGTGCTCTAGTTCAAACAAAAATTATTTGGGGCAGTTCTCTGGCCTGTGCTATACAGGAGGTCAGGCTAGCTGATCACAATGGTGTCTTCTGGCCTTGGAATCTATAACTAAACAAATCTTTAAAAAATCTTTTTTAAAACAGAGTTTATAAACATCATGCTCCTCAGTCTTTGAGCCGTGTAGACATAAAAAGCAAGTACCATTGCTTCCCTTGGTCTGGGATTTCCTACAGAAAAGAAATGGAGAATGGCCCTCTGGAGAAGGCACTCAGCTGAAACTCAGTGGATCTGGGTTCACCCACCAACTCCGGCACAGACTCACTGTGAGACCTTGGGCAAGTCAATTTAAGGCAGGTTTACGCTTAGGGTGGCATGTTGAGTACATATGCTGCAGGCCCAGCTAGCAGGGCTATACATAGCGGTGTAGACGGGGAGGCACTGCTCAGACAGGTACAGTAAGAAAAGCCAGGACATCTTAAGGTACATACCCGACCCAACTCTCTACACGCCCAAGCAGTCACTCCCCATCTATGCTGATTTTTAGCAGTCAGTGTCCAACTGCCTCCCCACTACTGGAGACTTTCCCTGCCACAGGGAAAGGGAAAGACTCCAGCAGTAGGGAAAAGTTCCAGGGTCTGTTACAAATGTGAGCGTACCTGAGGTAATTTACAAGATTCCCACTTCCTCACCCAGCCTGCCTCTCCAAGGTTAAAGGTACATTTGTTTTCAGGGAAATGAAAGCAAGTCCAAGTATCTGAGGGCACTTTGTTATTATTCATTATTTGCATTGCAGTTGTATCTACAGAATGCAACTGAGCCGGGGCTCCATTGTGCTAGGTGCTGTGCAAACACACAGTAACACAAGCCCTGAAGAGTTTATCAAGACAGACAAAGGTTAGGGAAGGAAGGGTTATTATATGCATTTTTATAGACGTGGAACTGGGGGCCTGAGAGATTAAGTGACTTGCCCAAGATCACCCACTAAGTCAGTGGCAAAGCCAGCCGGTGACCCCTGATCGCCTAAGTCCCAGTCCATTGCCTTACCCACAAGACAATCCTTCACCTGTACTTGAATTTTTTGTTTCCTTTTTTGCTGGCCACATCACTCCCTTGTGCACCATTGCCAATGAAATGGACATGCCTTACCCGCATCAGCCCAAAGAGCCAGGGGCGCAGGGGAATTTTGACTTTTCCTCTACATTTTTCAAATAGCCCGAACATTAATTTTTCAAACTCGGATTTAAAAAAAAAAAAAAAAAAAGACAACTCTGACAGACATTTAGTATTTCGAGCTCCAGCTCAGAGCAATTTCTTATTTTCCCTGTGGCTAAAGGATGAGTTGCCCTGAATAAAATAGTTTGACATCCATTTCTTTTCTTTTCCTCTTGTGAAGTTTTACAAAAATATTGGTCTTTAGTGACCTGGCAAAAATACTATGGTGCATGCAGGACCTTTATGACTCATATTACATGTTTAAACATCCAAGTTACACTCATTAGCTCTATGAGCCTTCTCAATCTGTGTTTTATTTTAAAGCCGCATCGCCAAAAGCTGATTAAATCTAGTCAGGCTTTATTATTATTATTATTATTATTATTCCTTGGTCCATTGGTGATAAATGCTTCTAATGCTGACAGTAATCTAGTTTTAAATAAGCCAGATGTAGAGTCTATAAAATCATCTTTAGCAGGCTAGTAATCGCTTTTATAGATTTACCAGAAGCAATAAGAATGATGTGAGTTGTGTGCATTAATACTTCAGTATGCTGGCACACCATCAACAGATGCTTCTTGTAGGACTGCAGCAGTGTGTCAAGCGGCACAGGTGAATAAGGACTAGCTTTGGTGTATTTCAGCAAATTATGCGTGGAACTCCAAGAGGTTTGCCAGGCAAGGTCTGAAGTCCAACTTTCAAAGGGAAGAGGGAAACCTTGAAAATGTCTACGAGGAGTAGGAGATAGAGCTTTCCTTCTCTAGACCACCAGTACGACAGTGATCAAAAGTTATTAAACTGGGGTAGCTCCTTCTTAGCCTCTGCTAAATGAATTTGTTTGTGGAAGCTGGGTTCCTAGTGAACATGTGTCCACCATCACAGACACACACACAAAAATTTTTTTTGACCCTCTTGTCTCTTAAACACGCCAAAACCGAGTCCTCATGGAGACTCAGCTTTCTTTTAACCACAGAAAGCTGGTTCCTCCAAGATCAGAACAGTGGCAGTGTGGACAGGCTAAACCTGCCCTGTCCACTACACATGGATAAAGGAAGGACTTTGTTTTCCAGGACTGCCAATCTGACTCTTTCCATGGACATTAAACACACACACACACACACACACTTTTCAGAAGGATAATGTCCCTTTTTGCAGGCACAATTTGCATCTGCATTTTGTGTACACAATTAAGTTGTGGGCACAAATCTGAGACCACCTCACACTGTACAATGGCAGCCGTCAAACCAGGTAGTTAAAGGAGCAAGGGCTCACCGTTTGGCGCCAGTTCATTTTACGGGAGCATGTTGAGTGCCCCCCAAAATGAATGCTGTATCTCAGCCCAGCTAAACATTCACCCTTCCATATCTAGTGTTGCAGACTCATTTACTGCCCCCAGCATGACCACTGTGGTTATTCTGGCTAACTATGGAGAACAGCTGGATGGCTTTAACATCTGTTTTCCTCCTCACACAGGCCTACTCCCATTTCTAGTCCATTCCACAATGCAGTTCCAGTGCTGAGTTTGGACACCAGAGCTATTTCCACAGCACCTGACTATAGGGTCACCAATACAGGACTATGACTTCAGTATCGGGTCAAGCAAAGGGGAAGGTGGGTTACGAGAGAAAAAACACTTGAAAGACAAATTTTAAATCTGAGACAAACGCCTTCCCATCACCACCATGGGAGTCACTTCAGAGCACAGCAAACAGCTTCTGACGGAACGTTCTCTTTTTTAACATGGCTGCTACTCTGAAACGTCTCTTTTTTAAGTTAGTCCCAAAACTGCAGTTATGCTCTGAGGATCACCTAGGGTACGTCTATACTGCACACTGAGCCTGGGCTCTGACTCCGGTTTGAGCCCAACCCCCTTTTCTGTCCACAAGCACTCAGGACACAGGTCCACCCTGCTAGCAGGTAGATCAGTGCCCAAGTCCTGCTGTGACTTGGGTCCAAACCCTGTCATTTTTCAGGGTGGATGCCAGTCAAGCCACAGACCTGACTCAGACGGTCTGCATACTGCAGCATGGACATGTTAGCAGGGTTGAGACACCCAAGTCCAGCAATCGTAAACCCAAGTATACGATGCAATGGATACTCATGCTTGCACCAGAAATGACTAGTCCACAAGCCCGGGTCTCACAGACCAGAGCTTAGCGTGCAGCACAGATGTGCCCCTACTGGGTGTACAAACGAATGCATAAGGGTTTTTATTTTCAGCTGGTTGTTCACCTCAGCTATTGGGGAGGTTCTGAAAAATCAGGAGTGTTTCACAAAAGACAGTATGTTCTGCTGAGTTTTCAGTCTTTCAAAAGGTAAACAGCCTTTGCAGCCATGGCAATAACATGATGCAGTGCAATCACCAGTCATGTTGAATTGCCATCAAACAACTGACATTTAGTAAATTAAAGGCCCTATGCCAGCAGCAGTGCTCAGGGCCCGTTTCAACCTGGGAACATTCCATTGCACTTTTCAAAGGAACTTCATCTTTTCAACTTGGGAAAAAACGCAAGTGATTGTATTCAGCGGGTAAATAATAGAAAGCACAGACATGCTGGAGAGTGACAATGAGATGCTTGGAAAGCAGCAATAAGGAGAATGACCTATGTATGATGATAGTGGAAAAATACTCACTATAACCTTATAAAATAATTTGCTGTATCCAGAAGCATTACATCCCAGAGCCAGGAGGTACTAGCCCCTCTGTATATTGGTTTGACTGTATACCACATATAATTTGGGGGAGGGAGGCTCCCGCTGGGGGAAAGAAAAGGAGACTCTCTTTTTCTGGAAAGCAGATTTCCATACAGGATACAAATAAGGAATCTGAATGGACAAATTCTATGCAAATAGCACTTGAGAGCTTTAATCCAAATTACACACAAATCTCACCTATGGGAACTGAGGAGACAGAAAAATCATGGAAGGGCAATTTTTTAATCAGTATATAAAAAAGGCCCCTGACTTGGAGAACCAATTGCCTTATCTTTAAGGAAAAATCAGAACTAGCACTTTATAAAACTTCCATTAAATGTCACAAATGAGGCAATGAAAACCCTTAATAAGTGTTTAAAAATTCATGCCTAAAATGAACACTCAGTTGCTCAGAACAGTGGAGAGGAGAGTATAGATTCCTCTTCTGCTATGGAAATTATGGCAAGACATCAAGCCTGTTTATGGAATGGCCTAATGAACGTGTTTGTAATAGTTTTCTCTTGACATTAAGTCTTCCAGTGGCCACGCTTCAAAGATCGGCTTTCGTGACCCAGCAATGCGGATATAAGAGATTCAGTCAGCCTGTTTAGAGATGTATTTGGTGGAGCTGATCATTTATTCACTGACTAATTCATTCAGCAGGGGTTTTACAGCATGGGGTCAGACTTCCCTCTTGGATACTACTGACTCAAGCCTGCAGAAGCCGAGATGCAGTCACTGGTAGCGAAAGGCCTGCCTGGATATGCATCAGTACAACTCAAACCGCAACCTGCACTGACCAGCGCAGCCCCACATTACACCTGCAAATATGGAGTTTGGGCTTCTATTCTCCTCTAAATTTACGCCAAGTAACAAAGGCATGAGTCAAAGGTGGTTTCCCTGAATAATACTGCAATCCAATCTGCTGGTGCTGGTTTTCCGTTGAGTGATGTAGAACTAAAACCACCACTCATAACCCAGCTTAACCAAAGCTTGAAGGGGAGCACAAATGTATTAATATTTTAGCAAGGAGATACTCAAACAAAATTGTGGATCAAGTAACATCTTCATTACACAGAAGTAGGGAGACACCAGCTCTCGCCGTTCATGAGGCTTTCCTGATTAGAACAAGGTAAGAGTTTCTGAGGGCGTCGTGGAAACAAACAAAATATCATAGAATACACAAAACCGCTGTGTCAAGCCTCCACTGCTGGGATAAGGAGGGGGACGTTAAGATTTCCAAGGCAAATGGTTCCATGAGCCGCAAAACGGGTTGTGATGTTTCAGATTTCAGTAACACCAGAGAGAGGGCCAAATGCATCAGTGGCGCTGTCAGCGGGATTTATGGTAATTTTTCAGGAGTGGACGTGAATAGTTAATGCTACAAACCCTCAGGCCTGGTTCTTTGTTATTGGTGTGCTGGTTTGTTTATTAGCCTATAATTTATTTTTATTTTCTAAACTAAAACTCAAAAGCGGCTGTCAAGACAGAAAATTCAATCTAACAAGATTCCCTAAATACACTTATCCTAGGGCAGGCCCACTGCTTATTTCAGAATGACAGCTGGCACCCACAGCCTTTGGTGAAAGACTTTCTGACACTGATGGAAGACGACAGGTGGCTTGGTTGGCACAACATGCCACATTTGATTGATAAAGTGATCTAAATGTCACAGGCATATAGATTGTCATTAACATTCAACGCTTCCTCTGTGCAAGAGGCACACAAGCCAGCCCAGCAAAACAAAGGCAATTGGGATAAGACGGACAGTTCTGAAAACAGCATCCGTACATGTTGGTCTCTTAGTTTTCAGAGTGCCACTGTGTTCTCAGGAATGGGCGGGGAAATGCACAACACAGAGATAATACGGAGAGAACTAAAGCAGAAACCACCATCCTGCGTGTTTCTTACATTGCAATAACTTTGGATACGCAAGGTGGGTTACTTAACTCATCAGCTAGCCGCACAGCAGATAAGTTAGGCAGTTAACAGAATTACCTGTCTTGATAAGGTAAATGGTAGATGAAGATCATTAAGAAAATTGCCATCATCTTCCTTAGTTTTCTGTATGAGGGAACTTTTGCCGACATGTTTCCAAGGTCAAGAATATCCTAGCTTTTTTTTTAAGCATCTGTTTTTTACCCCATAGAGATAACTCCCTTTTGATTCAGAACTGCCTGGCTTCTAATGAAAACTGTAGGTGTCCACAAGAAGTGAGCTAGCAATAAATCAATATGAATAATAAATCGTTTCTCTCCTCAGGGTTTCCCTCTGTGTCACATCTTCTAGTCTAAGCTCATTGGGACTAGAATTCTTTATTCTGGGATCTTGGATAGCCCCAAGCACATTGTTAAATAAATGTAGCAATGATCGCTTTGTCATGGGAAGGACGAGAACTTGATAAGTGGATCCCGCCATCTCAAAAAAACCCATCCTGCCCCTTTATTGTTAAAAGAGGGTAAAATTTTCAGAAGCACCTAAACAATGTAGGAGCACAACCCCACTGACAGTCCCTAAGACACTATGGATACGTCTATGCAGCAAAAAAACACCAAACAAACCCAAGGCAGCGAATCTCAGACTGACCCGGGCTCACATGATGGGGCTAAAAATAGCAGTGTAGACATTCAGGTTGGGGCTGGAGCAAACAAACAAACTATATATAAACAAACAAACACAAACAAACAAACTAGGGAAATACAACCTAAATGGAGCTCCTATAAGGTGGGTGCAAAACTGGTTGGAAAATCGTTACCAGCGAGTAGTTATCCGTGGTGCACAGTCATGCTGGAAGGGCATAACAAGTAGGGTCCCACAGGGATTGTTTCTGGGTCAGGTTCTGTTCAATATTTTCATCAGTGATTTAGATAATAGCATAGAGAGAGTACACTTATAAAGTTTGTGGACGATACCAATCTGGGAGGGGTTGCAAGTGCTTTGGAGGACTGGATTAAAATTCAAGATGATCTGGACAAACCAGAGAAATGGTCTGAAGTAAATAGGATGAAATTCAATAAGGACAAATGCAAAGTACTCCTCTTAGGAAGGAACAATCAATCACACACATACAAAATTGGAAATGACTGCCGAGGAAGCAGTACTGCAGAAAGGGATCTGGTGGTCATAGTGGACCACAAGCTAAATATGAGTCAACAGTATAATGCTGTTGCAAAAAAAGCAAACATCATTCTGGGATGTATTAGCAGGAGTATTGTAAGCAAGACACAAGAAGTAATTCTTCCACTCTACTCCATGCTGATTAGACCTCAACTGGAATAGTGTGTCCAGTTCTGGGCACCACATTTCAGAAAAGATGTGGACAAATTGGAGAAAGTCCAGAGAAGAGCAACAAAAATGATCAAAGGTCTAGAAAACATGACCGATGAGGGAAGTTTGAAAAAACTGAGTTTGTTTAGTCTGCAGAAGAGAAGACTGAGGAGGGACATGATAACAGTCTTCAAGTACATAAAAGGCTGTTACAAGGCAGAGGGAGAAAAATTGTTCTTCTTAACCTCTGAGGACAGGACAAGAAGCAATGGGCTTAAATTGCAGCAAGGGCGGTTTAGGTTGGACATTAGGAAAAACTTCTTAACTGTTAGAGTGGTTAAGCTCTGGAATAAATTGCCTAGGGAGGTGGTGGAATCTCCATCACTGGAGATTTTTAAGATCAGGTTGGACAAACACCTATCAGGGATGGTCTAGATCAGTGCTTCTCAAGCTATCTGATATGGGGGACCGGCAATTTTTTTTCCAATGTGCGTGCAGACCGGCAGCCGATGGCTCGCAGACCAGCACCGGTCCGCGGACCACCACTTTGAGTAGCACTGGTCTAGATGATACTTAGTCCTGCCTTGAGTGCAGGGGACTGAATTAGATGATCTCTTGGGGTCCCTTCCAGTTCTATGATTCTATGACCTTCCCCAGGTTTCAGAGCCAAGGCTCCACCCTGAGCCTAAACATCTACACTGCTATATTTAGCCCCATAGCGTGAGCCAGAGGGAGTTGACCTGGGCTCAGACTCACTGCCACAAGTCTTTTTTGCAGTGTAGACGTCCCCGCAGGCACTTTTAAAAATCTCACCCTGTATCTTTTAAATAAACTTTGATTTTTTTTCCCCCAATGGCAGCAGGCAAAGAAAACCCCAAATGGAGGAGAATTAAGAGACTGACCCTGCAATATGATAAGCAGAGGCAGACCCTTGTGCAGAACCCAACTGAAGTCAATGGGGCCAGGTCGCAGGATCAGGACCTTAGTCGCAGGATCAGGACCTTAATTCTTACAGAAGATGTCTCATTGTTTGTGATGATCACTAACTACTTTATTAAATACTTATGGCTGGAGGAAGAAGCAGCTTTATGGGAGAACCAAATGAAGCTGGAAAGCATGTATAGTAATTATGCTTGTGTTTTCCTCCCTATGTTCCCCAAGTTCACTGAGATCGTGTTCCGCAAGCAAGCATAATTAAAGGCAATAGGGAAAAAAATTAGGCAATTAAAAGTCACTTGGTTTATTACCACGCACGTATAATCTGAAGACAGGATAAAAATAATAAAAAAGCCATAGGAATATAAAACACTATCCAAATCTTTTTGAAAAATAAATGAATTTCTGCCTTATGGTTTTTCTGGGGGGATAAAAAACAAATAAACAAATGGCGAGTTGTTAATGACTCTGTGCTAATGAATCCCACTTGCTACATTAGTTAAGCAGGCACAAAATGAAGAGATGAAATTGGGCCATTATAGATATTTTGTATTTAAGTATTTTATCCTAGTGATATGCTGAGACCAGAATCCTTATGGCCAAAGGTAAGAATTACTAATGAGAAGGGGCTGTGTTATGCTCTTCTCTATCACTAGGAGTTCCCTGGGACAGGCAAAAGAAGAGCTTCTACTCCCCTGCTTTCAGGGACTACTTTTAAACAGAATATCAATTTGCATTTCTTCTCATTAGTTGGGGGCTAGCAACTGCTGGACCTTACCCCAGACTCCTCGGTTGAGAAGGAAAATGGTCTTGGAGTTTAGACACTGGACTAGGGTTTATTCACAGTTCTGCCACAGGTGCTTGGTGTGACCTCAGTCATGTCACTTAATATCCTAGGGTGAAATCCGAGCCCTAATGAAGTCAAAGGCAAAATTTAACTTTCACTCAATGAGGCGAGGTAACCCCCGCACGCTGGTAATCCCTGGTAACTTAGCACCCTAGTTGTAAAAATGGGAATAATAATAATAGTAATGCTTCCTTTGTTTTGTTTACTTAGTCTGTGAAACCCTTCAGTGGTAGGGATTAGTATGCGCTGGTACAGCCCCTAGCACAATGGGGCATCAATACCAATAAATACAGTTAACTACAGGTTGGTCCCAAGAGCTAGTTTCACACCCCGGCATCCAAATTAATTACCTAACACACACACCCAAAGGAAATAATCAGCGATCAGTAAGAATGGTGGTCACTCTGCCACAAGGCAGAAGGAAAATCTATGAGAATGGTAGAGCATCCACCAAGTAGGAGGGGGGAAAAAACCAAATAAATCACATTTAATGTATTTTCTTACCAATTTTGTTCTAGTCAATAGAGGCTTTACAACTCCCTCATCATCATAACATCTGAGCACCTTCAGTAGTGCATTAAGTGACATGACTAACATCTGTAACCTCAGATGTTCTCCTCAGTGTTAACGCCGCACGCTTTCTCCCAGTGCCTAATGTCGTGGAGTTGAAGCCAATATGGCGCCCTTATGTTTATTTATCTGCATTCAACATCTTCATGAAGAAGCTGTTTAAACATCTAGAAACTCTTTTCCCTCTGGGTTCTAAACAGGCTGACGCGCATCTCTCCCATTTCAACTCAATTTTGGTTCAACTGGAGCTGTAATATGCTAGTGCTGTTTCACTTCAGAGCCCACGATCAAGGAAGTCTGCTTCCTGCATGTGTGTATCACTTTTGCGAAGGAGATAATAAAACTGATAAACTTATTCTTAAGTCTCCTCTCAAAGAAAGGCGTGTGGGGAAAATAGTCTTCTGCAAGTTTTGAAGCTCTATTCCAAAACATCTGTTTGTGTTTCAATGACTTCATAGCCCAGTTCCAAGAGCTCAGTTCCCATAGCTTGAAGCATCCTTCAGAGCTTTGGTTTAGCTATTTTCACACATCTTCCTAGCGTCAAACATACAGACCTGGGCTTACATAAAAAATGTAATGCTTCATCTTTCTGTATTTTCAGTGCTCAAAAATTCAATTCTGCAAGCAGTTTTCTCCTTAGAACCTCTTATGACTTTTAGGCAAGAGAGGCAACAGATATTGCAATTCTTCTTTAACATGAGGGGGTTTGGTTCACAGTACTCAACAGTCTGCATCAGTGGCATCAGTCACAGACAATTAGTTTCAATGATAGATTTGCTCTCTCTCCATATATTCCCTCCCTCCCTCCTCACCCTCTCGGGGACAGAAAAACAGGAGAGTTATTTTACTTTCACACCACAAAGCCCAATTCTCCGAACACTGGCACCTTTAACAGGACCTCCAACCCCGCACTAGGATGCTCAACTGAGTATCTGTGAGCACAGCTGCCACTTTGCGCCCCTAAGAGGAGCTGTGGCATCCTAGGAAGGTGCCAGGGATAACCAATTGGGCCCACGGCACTGAAATTCTAAGCACACCTACACACCTAGCACCACCTTCAGCAGAGATGGGAGCACCCCAAGGAAGCCTGAGCTTTGTGGTCATTTAGAAAAACCTGGAAATAAATAAGTGAATCATTTTCCAACTTCTAAAGAAATACGCTGGTCCAAAAATCAGCCTCATGCCACTGAAGCCAGAAGAGCTGTGTCGATTCACACCAGCCAAAGATCTGGCCCATAATTTTTTGATCCCAGAGGAAATTATTTCCAAGGCAACGATGACTGTTTCCAATACCCCAATCAGAGTGGAGCAAAACTGAGCATACTGGAAATTTGACATCACTTTGGCAATTTCTTTGTAATTTTATATTAATTTTCTGTTTTGTTTCCAGTGCAGCTTGCCTTGTGGCAGAAATGTACAAAACTGCTTTGGCAGAAGACATGCTGGAGAGGGGCTGGCAGGGGATGACTGACCTTTTACACACTAGGCAAAAAGCTGAGATTTGCCAGTTTACTGGCTCTTTCTTGGTGATGGATCTTGGCTTTGGTATTTCCCCCTACAGGAGCCTGTCTCTTCTCTCTTTCCAGGCCTTGTCAATAGAGTTCCCCAAAGGTTAGTTACCTCTAGGAAATTTCAAACCATATATATCAGAGTAGATCTGAAAATCCCCGAAGGGCATACACACACCCCATCATCCAGAATTTAAAGGCTGTTAGCTGACATGAGAAACATTTCAACAAGACTTCTGCCCGATCCTCCCCAAATAATTCTCCTTTGCTACTCTAGCCCTAATTGAAATGAAATGGCATTCTCCACTTCCTGCATATAAATACAGATTCTACCATGTGTCTTTCAAATGCCTCGCAAGGAATTGTAATTGCATTTCTTGTATGTACAGTGAGCGCCATTAAAACCTTGACATCTAGCGCTCATAGCAGTTAAAAAGACCTGCCACCTTAAAAGCCATTACGTTGTAAATATAATTTCTTGCAAATCAATTTCTCTACCTGTGTTACTAATAATGCTTCAGATTCACTGCAACAGAGTATTTTAATTACTCCCTGTTCACTAACGATAAACAACGTTACTAAGAACCCCAAAATCCGCTCCATAGGAACAAGGGAGCAAAAGGCACATAGGGAGTTCTCCCTAATTCTTTCATGGCAGGCAGGAGACACAGTCTGATTTGCAATCTGAGAAACAGGGTGAAGGGGTCTGCCCTGCAAAGACAATAGATCTCAACCCCCTTCCTGCCTCCCAGCTGTCCTGCAACAGAACAACTACTTGAAGTAACCTATCTTGTTATGCCTGGTGTTTGGTGAGAGATGGGAAGAATCTAGAAGAGTGAGACCTGCTCTCCCAACTCCCTCCTCATCAAGAGAAATGGAACACCACAGAGCTCTGGTCCAGGGCTCAGGGACAGGGGAGCATTCCCTGGAGGCATCACTCCCCTCTTAAATCCTGCAAACCCCAGTCAAGATCCATCTCCCCAAGCAACAGGGGAAGACACAGGAATCTCTGTCACTTTTCACTCTTCATGGAGTTTGTTTCCTTTCTGCATTCCTTTCAGCATGGACAATGAAAATCAATGAGGTCCATTTCCAGTGTTGCCATGTTTGGGGTTCAGGGGATGGTTTATTTGTTTAAAAACTACTGTTGACAGTGAAGTTTCAATAATAATGGAGAAATTCCGAATGACAGCAAGATTTGTAAAAACCTGATGTTTCAGAATCTAAATTTCAGACAAATGTGGAATGGAGTGCATCCACTGAAACTTCCTGGGTACTCCTCATGCTGGAGATGGAAATGTCACACATTCAGCACATAAAATAAGTACCGCAGGGCAGTGAATGTTGAGACACTCATGTTAGCCACTGCAATGGAAATGAACCACTGTGAGGGGCCATCCATCTTCTTTTGAATTTTCAAGCTGTGTGAAATACTTTCAAATATCATTGTTCTTTTTTTTTTCTTGTTCTTTTTGTGCTGACCAGCTTGCATTCCACGGGGAGTTTTGTGCTGAGTCTAAGAATCATGCAAAAGTTAAGGGAGTGATGTTCCATATTAAGGTTGTTTTACAGAGCAAGCCAACAGAGAGGCATTCTTTTGTCAATATAATCATTAGAAGAAATGGACATCAAAAGTAGGCTTTTATGCCATCTAAACGTCTGTGCTGAGGAACACATTCTTTGAAAGTTGCAATCCCTCTGACGGTGCTGAAATCAAGTAATGTTTATATCAAAAGAACTACTAGAGTCACCTGCATGCTAAACCTCTATATGTTCCCTAAAACAATATAAGGATCCAGTGTCTATATCTATTGGCAAAAGCATCTTACTGTACTCCTTTTTGGGTAAGTTATCTTGATGCTATGCCCACAGAATGGAACTTCCATTTCTGTGCAGCTCATTCTAAAGTTCCATTTTGAAATGCAACCCTCTCTAATACCCGCCCCTCTAAGAGGTCAATCTTACACAGACAGGTTTTTAATTTCAAAGCTCATTTAAAGCTGTTCTGTAACAGAAAAGTCCCTATATGAGGAGCATTTTATAGTTGAGTGAAATGCATGGGGAGAAATGGACAGTACACCCTAAGTGTGACAGTGTGACAATCAGAGGTAACAGCTCAATCAGAAACCCCTGTGGTTCCTCTATTAATAAGAACTTTAGTTACAGTGCCTAAAGCAGACATGGGAAATTGTGTCAGGGTTTGTGTGGCATTTAGTATTAGCTGGGGAAGGTGATACTGAAGGTCAGAGCAAGAGCATGGGATTTGCCAAAACATTAATCTACAGTACTTGAAGATTAAGCACCTACCCCAAAAAAATCAAAATCCAAAAGACCTCTTGGCCTTCCCCTATGCAGAAACGTTCCTCCCCGTCCCAGACCCAGCACCTCTTCATTCAAGTCTCTTTTAAAAACCCACAAGAAAGTAGTCTATCCAAAGAGATGGGACGGAAATGTCCAAATCAACTTCTCATCATTCCCTAGAGTCTGCAGGGTTTCCATCTCCTATGTACCAGCTGCTCAGACCACCAGCTCTGTGGGGCAGGGCCTGTGTTTAGCTATTTTTGTGTTGTATGCAAAAGCACCCAGCACATTGATGGTACTTAACAAATAAAATCCTGGCCTACTACATAAGTATCATCAGTTAGGCTGCAGAATTGTTTCCCCACATGGAACCCCCCATACCTGGGAGCGCTGACATCTGGGACTCAGCAAAGCTTACTTGACTGTAAGGTAGTGTCGCACTAGGCCCCTGGGGAGCGTGTGTGGGGAGGGGCATACGCCCAAGATGTGACAATAAGAGAAAGAGAGAACTTATACAAGAACAAGGTGCTGGACCTACAGGCTAAAGAAGCATCAAGAAAGTACAGATAGGGAAACTCTACCAGGTCCCACCTACTCCATCCACCTCAAAACCCCTGTGCCGTGGGACCAGTGCACCATTGCCGGCGAGATCTCAGTGCAGGCGTCCCAATCTCTGCAGGTGAAATTGCCAAACCAGACTCTCCGCTGCCAGTCAGGCACTGGACCTGCCAAGAAGACTCTCCACCTAAAGATAAGGGAGAAGCAAAAGCCCAAGAGAAGCTACAGGAGCCAGAGGGAATCTTGTCTCCTAGGATACTGGAGTGGATGATCCAGCAGGTATATGTATGGAATCTAGATCTCAAATCTGAGTCCCAAAGAAACACATCTCTGTTCTCGCTACTGAATGACATTTCCCTCCAAGGAAGATTTTAGACTTTGTGGGTGGGGAGAATTAGTGGTTTAAGAGTCATTTAAGAGGGGGGGATAAGAGCAGATCAGGAATTTTATTTTTGAAGCACACCAACACTCTGCCTTCTGTTCCCTTGATTCTCAGAGGAAAGGCAAAGATCCAAGAGGACAGAAGAGGGCAGTCAGTTGTCAAAGCGACAGACACGCAAGAACATCCCTCCCTTACTTACTACCGTCTCTCTTCAGGCCAGAGAAACGCTGCTCACAGGACATCTGGACTGTGGAGTGAAGCCATGAGAGCCGGGACAGGGGCAACTCAGACCCGCTCGGAAAGGGGAAGATCTCTCTCTGAATGGGTGCATTGACCCAAGATCATAATGCCCATGGGGAGCACCCCTAGAACCACTGCTCCCTCTAAGCTGTGCGTGCACACACAGATCCTAAACTCCATGCACACCGCGAAACACCGCACACTCAAAAATTTGCACAGAAGCACAACAATTGGCACCTAAGAAATTTTTTGCACACACGGCCTGTCAAAAATTAGAGGGAACATTGCCTAGAACTGACCCCAATGCATCAGGGGCTGGGGGAGGGCCAGCAAGGGAGTGGCTTGTAAATAATTCACAGGAAGGGGAATGCTCACTTTTCTGATGATCTGCTACAGTCCAACAGCAGCTTACACCTGAATCCTCCTCTGTATTCTGAACCCTAACCGTAGCTGTCTCCTGTGAACATTATGAATTGCTGAACCTTAGCTGTCTCCGGTGGACATGACATGAATCATCAGGAATTCCAGTCTAGGTTTTGCTGTGTTTGGCTTTCTATATTGATAAATACTGATAAAATATTGTAGTGTTATCAATTCCTTTCTAAGTGTACAGGAGCGTGAAGTCAGTGATTTAAAGAGAAAGTGGTTCTATACCAAACGCACACTCCGGAATCTGCTATCAATTTGTCAGCAACTGGTACCGTAAATGGTGAAACTCAATGTAAAACACTATCTCTGCAACAGACTAAGGAAAGGAAGGTTTACCTAATGCTGCTGCAGTCATTTCTCAATTTACTCCCCACTGTGTGTTACTAGTTTCTGTTTTCTCAAAACAGTGCAGGCTGAATCCCAAAAAGGTCAGGACACATCCCTGGCATAATGTTCTGAGAGCCTCAATTAGCACAAGCGTTCCCCATGAACTTTAGAAGAGGAGAAGGAATGACCAGAAAATTTAGTTCTATGGCTTCCCTGGTCACAGGAGAGAATTAGAATGTGAATTCTGTTACTAACATTGAAGGAAGGGAAATAGGCATTGTTAGCAAAAACAACAGGTGTTTTCAGAAGACAGAATTATTTAGAAAGAAACCAAATAAAGCTGCAACTAAGGAATCCCTTGGAGTAGGTGAAATACTAAGATATCATAAGGATGATTGCATTGGTAGGTAGTGGGAAAACAATCCTCTCTCTTATCAGTTCAAATCCAACTCAGCAGTGACCACAAATTGGTATCATCCAACAAGATAGCAGCTCAATCCAAATCCAAGGAGTCAGATGGACACAGCACAAAACCCACTAATCTATTTGGCACCCGTGGGAAGTCAGCAGAGGCCAAGGATTGAGTATGGCTGGAAAACTAACTAAGCATTCACCACTGCTTGAGATAGTGGCCCAGCTTCTCCATTCTTAGAAATCCATGGACTCATGCTGATTGACATCAACTGAAGATCTGGCCTGATACATAGTTAGGTGCACTGGGTTGCAGGTAGTGTGAGAAATCTTGCAAGTCACTGTCTTTGCTGTAGCTTTTGTGGACAGCAGAAAGTTTCTGGGATGGCCAACCCAGTGCCTTCCACAACAAGAAAATTCTTTTTTTAAAAAAGTACTATCATGATTATTATTAATCATGTTTATTACAGTAGTGCCTAAGGGCGGGCCCCTCGTGTGCCAGACCCTATGCAAACACTTAGTAGTCAGTCCCTCCCCAGGAGGACACAGTTTTCAAAACAAATGAGAACAATCCCAATTGGGGACTCAAACGGTGCAGAAACTGCAGCTTAGCATGTTTAGTGATTGCACAGGAACAACCTGAACCCTAATCTGTCCACCTCTTAAAGCAAGGGGAAAAAACAAACTCTGAGACACCTGATGATTTACAAAATGGGCATATGGAAGGAGGAGGAAGAGAAGGAAAGGGGCAACAAATGGGATTTTTCAGCCCCTCTTGCCTTCTAGCATTCTAAAAATCTGCTTCTGTGCAAAGCTCCAAACTCAGAGCAGGCCCTATTTTCATAATGTAGGTGCTCATAAAAGGGGAGGCTGTGACAGATTGATAGTATTGGAAACAGAAGCCTTCTTATTATTGACAGCTATATATTGGTTCTGCCAAATGCTTTTCCCCTTGAGGAAGAAAGAAATTGAGCCAGGGATGGGTACCGCATGCCTAATGAATAGGCACACACAGTACCCAACGCCTTCCTGGATATTTTACACCACTTCCCTAATTTACTATATTTCTATGACAGAGAAGTGTCCTCACACACCATTTAAAGCAGCTCATACTGGACTTTACAGTAGTTAATTCTCCTCCTTTAAAAGGGAGGAGAGTTAAGCTCTGAACCCTAATCATATAAATAGCCCCACTGACAATATAGATCACTGAAGTGGCATTTTATATGGGCCCATAAATTAGTGATACAGTATCCCTTTTTCAGAACAGTACTCCCCTTAAATACATAGTTAACATTTCATCCATGGCAAGGTTTAAATTTTAAAATTTATTTATTTATAGGTAGGTCCGCCTCACGTCTTATTGCTGTAGAGCCTGATTTAGTGTTTAATAATCAATTATATTATTTTGCTGTACAACAGACATTTTATTAGCACCTTTGGGCTGTGACAGACACGCATCCAACACTTAAGCCTGTCTTCACCTGAAACTGATTCATTTACAAAAAAAATCTATGCAAAATTGATAAAATAATATAGCTAAATCAAGGTGCTTGCTCTTTCCCCAAAGTGACTATCTTTCAGACTTCACTGAAGAACAAGCAAGGACATTGCTCATGCTAGCTCAACAGTATGACCGAGAGCGATGGTGATGTTTTGTGGCATTTATTGCCAGTTCTGTTACTATGAGTGATGGTTTTTCCAGTACAAGCAGTCTCTTCTAGATCACCCTTTCCCCATAACAATGACCACCATGTTCCAAATGTCTTGGAACAATTTACCACTCAACAGTTGCTGCGACTGAGTACATACCAGTAGGAGGAAAACCTTTATCATCAAGAACAGGAGATTTAATTGACATTTGATATTGGCATGTTGTGTATCCTTGTAGACCAACTTCTAAATCCCATTCCGCTGCTGATTATGCAGCGCATTCATCAGGCAACAGTGGTGATCTCTCCTCCCACCACTAGGGGACCAGATATCCCATTTTTAAAGGGAGAGTCCCATTTTTTGGGGACTTTTTCTTATATAGGCACCTATTACCTCCCGCCCCTGCCCCATTTTTTTCACAGTGGCTATCTGGTCACCCGAACCACCACAGTCTCAGAGAAGTCCAAATAACACCAAGTGCAGCAGGTAAAGAAAGAGATGCCCGAACAAGAGCCGTGAGCAATACATGCCCCATCCCGGTTACAGCTTAATTTTATCAGCCCCATACTTTTGAAGAGACCTAAATCCACTTAAGCTTCCACAAACAAAAATAACAATTAAAAGTAGAATAAAGTTGATAGAATAAAAGTTATTTCCTTTTCCTGCATATCTTTTTCCTGGTATAAGTCATTAGTTTTTCTCTTCTTTAAAAGCTATCAATGCGAAATATTCCCAAGCAACCTCTGTGGGTAGTGACAGGATTCTGTTACCAAACAGTGAACAGAGCTTTCTTCTTTAATTGTATGTCTTTATTTTTTTTCCTGTTATACTTGGGAAGATAAACTATCCCATATGGATTGAGCACATATGGAGCTTGCAAACATGTAGGAGGTGCTGTTTAACTGAAGATAAAGAATTCTGTCAAATGCCTTTTCAGATGTCTGTGAAATCGTTAATTCAGTGAAATGTTTCCCCCAAATATTAGCATATCCAGTTTTCAAAAAAAACTAACACAATATGCCTGTATTTAAAGACAGTCCAAGATTTTCACATGTGACTAGTGACTTTGGGTTCCACCATTATGTATTCTCTGTGTGTATATGTTAATATCCCTGTATAGGGTACCATCATCTAGAAAATACAGTGGACACATAAACCCGGCAAGTAATGTAACCACCAAAAATACCAGGTTTCAGAGTAACAGCCGTGTTAGTCTGTATTCGCAAAAAGAAAAGGAGTACTTGTGGCACCTTAGAGACTAACCAATTTATTTGAGCTGCAGCTCACGAAAGCTTATGCTCAAATAAATTGGTTAGTCTCTAAGGTGCCACAAGTACTCCTTTTCTTTTTACCAAAAATACCAGTATACTAACCACCAGACAATGTCCTTGTGAGGAGCAAATATCACAAGAAAACTGGCTCAATAGTTTTAAAGACAAAAAGCTAACACTTTCTTTCATTCTTTCTTTTTTTTTCCCCAGATCAGTTCAAGTCAGAACATAGGACTATCCCAATCTGGGATGATCTTCAAACTCTGAGTCATTGAGACTGGAGACCAAGTCTGAACTCTTTATGTACTGTATTTTGTTCTAACTTTCAATCAAGCTGCATAAGAAAATCTATTTTAAGATACTATGTCTTTACCTAATGACATTGTCAACTATTGTCAATAGTATAAGAGAGACCATATTGTAAGGCAAAAGCACAAGGAGACAGAAGTATGATAGAAAAGTAGTCTTAACTCTACTTTTCCTGACTGTAGATTGTTCTGCCTTAAGATGGCATAAACATTTTTTTGGCATGGTAAATAAAACAGTAATATTTAAACTGGTATCATTTTTCTTTTTTTCTACAAAGGGAGAAACATCAAACAAATATCTCTGGTAGAACTAGCTGCTATCACAAGACATCAAAACCAGTCAAACATTTTTATGCAGAAGATGTGTTAACCCCTTTCCTGAGCTATAAAGCCCAAACACTTGTGCAGCAGGTTGAAAACAGGCTAAGACAGAATTCAGATGAGCCAAAAAATTCCCTTAGACAAGAGCTAGAACTAAAGAATTCCTTGTTGTCTATTTTATTCATTCCTTCCTCTTTACATTCACATCTGAGTCACAAATTAGCTGCATTTACCCATTTTTCCCTGCAAAAGGGAAAAAAAACCTCATCTGTAGACAAGCTGATAGTAACTGTGAATTATCGACTCCCATAATTCGTTTATTCACTTGTATGCATGTGATTTCCACATGGATTCCTCTTCACTCAGGAGAAGTACAGTTGTTTCACTTACGATATTGCAGCACAAGCAATTTCTTTTACTCACGCAAGATCCATTTACTGAGCTGATAAAACATTTTAAAATTAATTTTTTTTAAAATGGAGTTTAAAAGTAAAATATTGCCGTTTTGATTGAAAGCCACAAAAGGAAGGAAACTTACAGGGAGTCTTTTCTTCCAAAGAGCAGTCAATTTCCAGACCTTACCCTATGCTGCTCATCCACTCAGGCATTAATGTTACTGCCCGATATTACTATGAGCAGAGTAGCAGTGATGACAGGGCTCTTGAGCGAGGGTGAAGGAGTCGAGGGCCACAGGTTCTGTTCTTGGCCATCCTCCCAGTTGATGGTAAAAGGCCCAGCCAGGTGCACATGCATGCTGGAGGCGAATGCATGGCTGTGAAGATGGTGTCAACGGGAAGGCTTCAGCTTCTTCAACCACGGGATGCTGTTCCGGCAAGAAGGTCTGCTAAGAAGAGTTGGAGTCCACCTGACCAATAAAGGGAACAGCTTCTTCATGCACTGACTAGCCAACCTGGTAAGAATGGCTTTAAACTAGCTTCAAAGGGGGCAGGTGACAAAAGCCCACAGGTAAGCATTAAAAAGGCAACCTTACCAGGGGGCTAGCTGTTGGGGGGGGCGACATGAAAAATTACAGTAGGCTCCTAGAAGCAACAGAAGGTATAAAAGTGGAGGAACACTTAGATGTTATACACAAATGCAAGGAGTGTGGCGAATAAACAGGAAGAACTGGAGGAATTAGTACATAAACTAAATTATGACTTAACTGGAGTCACAGAGACTTGCTGGGGTAAGTCTCATCACTGGAATATTGGTATAGAGGGATATAGCATGTTCAGAAAGGTCAGTCAGGATAAAAAGTGAGGAGGTGTTGCATTATACTTCAAGAATATACACACACACTTGTTCTGAGTCCAGGAGATGAGAAGCAGATTTATTACACCCTGGGACATTGTGCAGAAGGAATTTCAGGGGGGGAAAAAACACTTCTAGACTGTTTATCCCTGTCATGGTAGGGCCAATGGGATCCAGTAGAGTGAAATGGCTGGAAGAATGGAGAGATGGAGAAGAGGTCAAGCACATTTACTATCTTCTCAATGAAATAAAATCTATGTTCTTGGGACCGTAAGGAAAAGGGGCCTGATTTAAGATGATTCAGAGAGAGGAAAGAAGTTGTATTATCTTCTGCCTGCTTAGAGACTTGGTAAAGGGCTTTGCCTAACAGTCTAAGGCCTTGAAAGGCCCAGGGCTAATAATCTAATACTTTACAGACAAAATGTGCATTTCACTGGCAAAGGCACAAAGCTCATCTAGACGAGACTACACAAGAAGCTCTAATTGAACAAACACTTCAGAGCCAACCCACTAAAGCAGCAGTGCTGACTGGCAGATGTGAGAGAAGTTTCCAAATAGCTTTTTGGAAAACAAGCCAATGATTTATATTTAGAGACTTTATTCAAAAGCTATTTTAAGAGCTGTGTAGAATGAATGGCTCTCCCCAACTAAGAAGGCACCAATCTGAAAACTTTACTATATGATTTCACACACACAAACAAAAAGGGGTTTCAATTGCCTTCTCATGGTACTGAAGAACTCAACACAAGAAGCCACCAATGAATTCAGAGGAGCAGTGGCTCACAGCTCTTGATTTCCTTTGAGACACTTGTACATTTGTATAAACTAATTTTAAAGGAAAACATCGGGTTTGTCTATAGGGGACCACTCGGGAAAGTTAATCTGAATTAACTAAAGCTGTGAATTTGAAGTGGATTAGTTAAACTGTATTAAACCCCTGTGTGAACACCCTCATTCAGAATTAAAGTGGCCTTAATTCAGTTTAGTTTAATTCACTTTGGAAGTGAAGACAAGCATTCAGACTCTATAAAAGCCCAGCAGGATACTAATAATCGCTCCACAGGCAAGCAGGAAAGAATTGTTTTACCAGCTTTACTATCTCTATCAAGGCAGGAGCTGGGTTGAATTGTTGCAAAAACGTGGATGCGTGCATCATTAAATAGTTTCTATCTTCAGAATAGCACCCTCTAGCTGAGATGTCATTAGTACTAGAAGATGAGCACTCTCTAGGGATATTTCACATTAGTAGAAGTCTACTGGGACTAGACTGTTGAAGGTGCCTCCTCTAAGAATAGTCTCTATGCATTAGTTTGATAATTATGGAACTGGATCCCTCCATCATCTGGGAATCTGCTGCGTTTCCCTTGGGGGGGGGGGGATGAACCAAGCAAGTAGAGGCATAGGTTGTTCTAGCCTGGCCAGAACATGCTGACAAGAATGTGACTGTCAGCCTATGTCTACACTACCACTTTTGACAGTATAACTTATGTCGTTCAGGGGTGTGAAAAAACAGACCCCCTGAGTGACATAAGTTACAATGACTGAAGCGCCAGCATGGACAGCGCTGTTGGTAGGAGACGCTCTTCGGCCGACAGAGCGACCGCAGCTCGTTGGGGGTGGATTAATTACGTGGACAGGAAAGCTCTCTCCCATCGGCATAGAGCGGCTACACGGGAGACCTTACAGCGGCACAGCAACATCAGGTTTCTAGTCTAGACATGGCCTCAGACATGTTTATTCCCCTGAAGACATTAACAGCAAGCTTGAACCTTGAGCCGGCCATCCTCCTTCATGGCACCGCTCAGAAGTTCTCTGTAAGTATTAACTATCACTTGTGAGGTCTGACCTCCAGTATCTAGTATCCAGGATAGCAAATAGCTTAGTTCAAGAGAATGCTGGCCATGAGTCATGGGCTAAACTTGAAGAGTTTTGCTGTTCAGACAGAAAACCAGAAACAGAGCAGTTTTCTTCTTATTCAGACATTATAGCCCGATTACAATGATTTCAACACTTTACCTCTCCTGCTTCTCTCTCCAATGCACACCATATTATTACGCCCCGAGAGGCCACTTTACACTTCGCTGTCCTGACTCTCGCTCCAGCTTTGTTATATAAAAGTCAAATGGAAAATAATATCTAAGTGGCTCCATGTCCCACAGGGAAGTTGCCTAAAATGTCATTCGGCTGTTCTGAACATTTTCATACCACTACAAAAAAATAAAATAAATCCATTATTATACCTCAAACTTGACAGCTGTTTTTCAGCATGAAAACCAGAAATTAAGCAAAAATGTCTTTATTCAAATGCACGGTTTCACGTACCACTAGATTTGTGGCAGTTACAGAGACGACAGTAACCTGTGATATCTGACTGCATCACCCTACTGTTGCCTTGTACCTTCAGGTTCCCGGAAATAACATCCTGATGATCAAATCTCTGTTCTAATTAGAAGCTACTGAAAATGGACTTCAGCCAGGACACATACTTCCAATGGTTAAAGGAAACCCTAGTTCAAAGGCGCACAAACTAAGTCAGAAAGTAGGAGGCATTTCTCACCAAGTATCTCAGACTAAAATTTCCAGATTTTAATAGAATAGCTGGGAAACCCAGACTAAACACTGATCTTTAATAACAAAACTTACCAGTTATATTTGAGATGTTGAAGATTTTAATTACAAACCACCATTACAGCAAGTTGGAAAGGACTGTGCAGGGACACTCCTGCTGGCCCCTGCACACCCCCTGTTATGGACAATGGGAGGGAGATTCTGCCCCACAGATATGCATGTGGAGACCCTCTGCGCACAGATATTTCCCCATAATGGCCACCATATGGAAGGGGGCTCAGCTACCTTTAAGCACCATTCCCCCCACCACAGAGGCCTCTCTTCTGGGTCCAGGGATCATGCAGAGATGGGGTGACTGAGGGGAAAGAAGTGGGTCAGCCAAGAGGTACATACATCATTCCCCACACCCAGCAGAGTTTAGAAGGAAAAACTACAGAATGGGCTCATATTGTCTTTTTCCTCCTCATTGGGGCTCACTTTTAAGGAAGTCCCCTGAGCAGCCATCGCCAGAGGGTCTCACAGCTCACATGGCCAGCTGAGCCAAATGCTGGAGAGAAGACAAGGGTTACATAGATTCTGGCTCCTTGCTGATCCCCCAGGCTTTACCATAGCAGGAAACAATTCAGTCTGACATCCCTGTTCAGCAAGGTGGCCATTACCGACAGCTGGCTCAGAAACAAAGAGCGTCATTAAAATCTTTATTTTCGAACACATTTAATCTTTTAATTTGTGGTGAGAATGGATTTTTACCGTATGTTTTTGCAAGAAAACACTACTGGCTTCCCTACAAGAATCACTCTGGAAATGAGATTTCTTCCCATCCGTGATGGTAGATTACTGAGGAGATTTTTCCCTGGTAGGTATCCAGTGGTTCACAATTTAGGCTCAGATGCTACTTATGTCTCTGCTACTCAGAGCCAAACACATTGGAGCATCTTGACAGGACGTTTGAGTTCAGCAGTGAAAGAAATCCAATCCTAAACTAACAGTACTTTACTGGCCAAAGCCTGTAACACACTCATCATAAATTTAAAATTCCCTAGAAGAATCTTAACTATCAGTTTTCCCCTATGTATTCTGGAAGTTCTGTTTGAATTCCAAGGTACCCAGCACGAATAGGTGAATGGATTTCAATGGCTCCACTCACCAGGGTGTGATTTTTGTTAAGTTCTACACAAACCCATAATGGGCCAAAGCTAATACGGATTTCTTTTTAATTAAACAGTCTATATTGATGTCACAATTTAAGATCACTTTAAAAAAGGGGGGGGGGGAGAGATGATGCTACCACAAGTTTAGTTAGTTACCAGACCTTCATGGGCCATTTTCTCCAGTGGTGTAAATTGGCATGAAGTCAAATTTGGGGGAGGCATAGCTCAGTGGTTTGAGTATCGGCCTGCTAAACCCAGGGTTGTGAGTTCAATCCTTGAGGGGGCCATTTAGGGATCTGGGGCAAAAATTGGGGATTGGTCCTGCTTTGAGCAGGGGGTTGGACTAGATGACCTCTTAAGGTCCCTTCCAACCCTGATATTCTACGACTCAAAGATGCTCTGCTGATTTACCCTAGCTGACAGTCTGGCCCTAAGTTCCACCCCTACAATTTCAAAACACTGAAAATGAAACGCATTCAAGTGACCTTCACCTGCAATTGAAAGAAAACTCATAACTGACATTATGCTGGGATCCTGTCCCAGATTTCACAAGCCAATCGGGGTGGTTGTTCAGGGCAAGCAATTTCAATGGACGAGTCCTATAGGATCACATATGTACTGCGTGCAGTGGTATTAATGATTTAACAGGGAGCTCTCTTCCCTTTCCACTTCCAGCTGTTAAAGAACCCAGCACCTTTTTCACAAGTGGGGTGTTAATGCCAGGGTCCAGGTGAAATTCCAGCCTGTATAGTTCTATTCTGTCTCCCTCCTTTCCCCTCTGGTAACTGACACTGCAGATCGGGCCCACTGACAGCACTCCGGACCCCAGGGCAGAACAATCAGTGGCCCTCCACACACACTCAGGCTGCGGATGTGGTCCGCCAGACATTTGGGCGGTGCCCAGCGAGCTCTTCCAGCATGGCCAGGGCTTTCACATGCCCACCCAGTAGGGTTGCCAACTGTCTAATCGCGCAAACCCAAAGAACCTTGCCCCACCCCTTCCCTGAGACCACGCCCCTGCCCCGCCCCCTCTCCAAAGCCATGCCCCCTACCTATTCCTTCTCCCCCTCCTCTATCGCTCTCTCCCCCCCACCCTCACTCCCTTTCACCAGGCTGGGGGAGGGGGTTGGCGGGCGGGAGGAGATGTGGGTGCAGACTCTGGGGGAGAGTTTGGGTGCGGGAGGGGGTGTGGGCTCTGGGAGGGGGTCTGGGTGTGAGCTCTAGGCTGGGGCAGTGGGTTGGGGTGCTGGAGGGGCGGGGGTGCGGCGCGTACCTCGGGTGGCTCCCAAAAGTGACCGGCACTCCCCTCTGGCAGTGGCTCCTAGGCGGAGGGCCCAGAGGGGTCTCTGCACACGACTGCCCACGGGCACTGCCCCAGCAGTTCCCAGTGGCCACAGTCCCCAGCCAATCGGAGCTGAGGAGTCAGCGCTCGGGGCGGGGGCAGCGCGCAGAGGACCCCCCCCTCCCCCCAGGGGCGTGCCCATCGCTTCCGGGAGCAGTGCAGAACGAGAGCAGGCAGGAAGCCTGCCTTAGCCCTGCTGTACTGCCAAATCGCCCAGGACCCTGGACAACTGCCCCCTTTGCCCCCCTCCACCCCCCCGGGCGGGCCTGCTACAGATGGCTGAGTCTGGGCTTCTGCTATATACTGTTGCAGTGCTTTGTTAAACCCTTGCAGCATTTCAGCCACAGGTGGATGCCAATCAGTGTTGTGCAGAACAGTGTGATACAGGGCTCTGGGTTCAGTTAGCATGTGTAGCCCATTGGTTCATTTTATCATTCATTCATTTTGTGATGTCATAATTAACAAATGGGTCATGTTATATATGATCATTGTATGCTAAACAGATTGAAATTGTAGGATTATAGAAGTATAAGATTGATTAGCAGTCAGAAGGGATAAGTATGTATCTAAGTAAGTAGGGCTGAAATACAAGGCTTGTAAGAGTCAGCTTAGCCATACTAGGCCATAGGCTTAAGAAATGCTTGACATAAGTAAGTGACCAAAGAAGGACCCTATGCCACAAGATTATGGGAAAAGATGTGCCTGTGTATTGCGAAAAATTAACCATAAGAATAATTTTAACTACAGAATACCCAGTAGTCACATTGTTCTAACATGTGTCCTCTCTGCAGGGTGCAGTAAGTAATGCGTAAATCCTAATGAAAATAAAAGGAGCTATAACCAACCTATGAAAAATTGGGGACCCCAATATTCTTGGGGGACACAATACAAATAAGGGAAAAGGGTAGACACCTTCATGCACAGGCACAGACTGCAGGAGTAATCAGAATGGCAAGATAAAAGGGGGTGCCCAGATTGGGAAAGCTGAGTTCCCCTATGGGAAAACTCCAGCAGGAACCATTCCTCTACTGATGATCAATTGGCAAGGCAGCCATCAGACCCTAAGAATATCGTTAAGGATGCTAGTATGACTGTATGTGTAACCTGTGCATAGGTCTGTATAGAATTTCTGTAGGCTTGGGTAATCATAACTTTAATAAAACTTATAAAACAGACGAGACCTTGTACTTGTAAATGTCTGTGTGGTCACTATCCTTGGTCTTTATGTTCTCCTAGAGACTCTAAATCCGAAGCAAGTAGCAGAGGTAAATTTCATTCTGTTGAGCTTCAAACTGTAGCCACGAGAGCTAAACCCACAGTGGTGTAATACAACATTACTAAATTCACTTTAAATAAAATAAAAGGCTACATGGAAGATAGCAATTGCTGTACAAGATCCGGCCTGGGGGCCACCCAAGTCATATACCCGCTCTCTGACAGAAGCCAGTAGCAAATGCGTCGAAGAAAAGTGTAAGAAACCCTACAACGGACAATTCTGGAATAACCTGCCCATTGGAGAAGCTGCTTTCTAAACCCCATTAGTCAGTGGTTGGCTCATGCCTTGATGTATGAGGGTTTATGGCTGACTCCTGCATCCATGTGAAGGCTGCTGCAGGATTGGGGCCTATATCCCTTCTACATTTTTATTCTAATTACAGCATCAGAAAGAGAGGGAGAACACTGAATCCCAGGGAACAGCTGCTTCACCTACAAAGATAAAGGTACCACAGCAATTCCTATTGTTTTCTCCGTAGCTGCTTTCAACCCATTTTCAATTACCTTGTTACAGTAATTGGCACTAACACTGCAAGCTGCCAAAATAATGACATGTGGAGACCAGCCAAAGGTGCAGCCTAGATTCGTTTCCTTTTGAATATGCACTAAATGATTGTGTACATTTCAGCAAGCTGCCATGTGAACCATACGGATCCCACATAATCCCACACCATGTCAGGAATGGGGGAGGGGATAAATCAGGATGACATCCTGATCTGTTCTTAATTATAGGAAGTCAACATCTTACAGCAGAGATTTTGGTGCTACACTGCAGCTAAGACCTCACCTGCTTTTTCATGGTAAAGACCAAATTTTCATGGATTTGTAACTCAATTCCATTTGTTTTATTTGGTTTCTGTCGGGAAACAACCCACAGTAGCTCCCACTTGCATAATATTTGAGTTTAGCTTTTGCCCATGAATTAAGCAGTATGGTTCACTCCAACGCCATTTTATATGCCGGCCAGAGAACATGTGGACTAATCAAGCACTAGAGGCCAGGAGCGGGTTTACCATGGAACAAACCATGCAGGGGCACGGGGCCCCCAACGACAGGGGGACCCCAAAATGCAGGACAAATCTCATCTGACAACCTGCCCCCGAGTCCCGGCTGGCGGCACAGCAGGGCTCAGGCAAGCAGACTGGCTGCCTGCATGCCATGGCCGGTGGCTGCAAGCCACTCCCGGAAGCAGCCGGCTGCTGGCATATCTCTGCACGCCCCTGGCGGGGGGAGGCAGCTCCATGCACTGCCCCCGCCCCAAGCACCGACTCCGCAGCTCCCATTGGCCGGGAATTGCAGCCAATGGAAGCTGCGGGGGCAACACCTGCAGGCAGGGGCACACGGAGACCCTCCTTCCCTGCCCCCACCCCCACCCCCCACCTAGGAGCCGCTGCCAGAGGATGGGGTGTGCCGGCCGCTTTGGGAGCTGTGCCTCCTGAGGTAAGCACTGCCCCCCGAACCCTCCCGCACCCCAACCCCCTGCCCCAGCCCAGAGCCCGCACCCAGCACCCAAACTTCCTCCTAGAGCCCTCACCCTTCACCCCCTCCCACACCCCAATCCCCTCCCCCAGCCCAGAGCCCACACCCAAACTCCCCCCAGAGCCCAACCCCCGCACCTCCACCCTCTGCCCCAATCAAGGTATCTCACTTTATTTTCATATACTTCCCATTACTTGTAATATAGGAAGAGGATGAAGAAAAAAAGAATGAAAAAACTGGGGGGGGGGGGGGGAAATAAGAGAGAATTTTTTTTCCTTGTCTGGGTCCTGAAGGAGGGCCCCACTAACTCTAAATCCGCCACTGCCAGAGGCTTAGCTCTGGGCACCTATCCCAACCCCCCGTATCTGTGAGATAAAACAATGATACAAATGGGCTCAAGGGCTTTATCACTAAATATTTGCTGATGGGGAAAAAATCAAAACAAGAAAAATATCTTTTTTAAATTTAATTTTCCTCTAGCATTCAGCTGTTCTAAAGGAACAATCCTATGTGTACAGTATAGGCTCTCACTTCAAACAAGCTAACAGGAGCCAACAGCAGTATTGCTTGACCCCAAAAGTCCCAAAGGATTCTGTTTTCGTTATTGTTGGTCCAAATTGGCAGTCCCTTTATCTGTGACGTATGGACTTCAAATGCAATCACTGCGGACGTCTGAAAGCCTGTTCTGTAAAGATTATTATTTTAATCACTGTTTCCTTACCTGGGATAAATGGCTGGATAGACCAACTATCGCCTTAAAGCACATTGCCTTGTGTTTGGTTTGTGGTATTTTTTTTTAAATCAAACTATGTTTTAAGTAGCGACAAACCCAGCCACAAAGGTCAGATCTAGATTCAAATAAACTCAAAATTGAGGTATGTTAACATGTAGAAATTTTGGTTCACTATCCTCTTTACTTAAGACATGTCAAATATCCATCACTCACATGTCAGCCTAAATTCTAACACGCATTTTTAAAGTGCTGAGATCCATTTGCTGAATTTTCATTCAGACTGCTGTACTTCAAGCACTATTGCAATGTGCTGTGGGTATACACTAAGGCAAGCAGTGTGTAATAGACCTCTCTGAAGTGATGCTATAAGAGTTGCTCACTCATACAACTCTACAGCTCTTGGTTTGCCTCTGGGAATACAAGCAATGATAATTCCGGCCCAAAACCTTCAATGAAATTAACCTAGTGATCTCAGATGCCTACAGGCTCAATTAACAGCTAGCAACAAATCCATATAGGAAAAACCCCCACCACATCAAGTCAGAAAGATCTGGTTCAAAAGGCAACCTCTACTGATGGGAAAAAACCATTACAGGTAAGTCATTACACACACTAAATAGTCGCACATATCGGGAGTATGCCGCCTCTTGAACTTGACTGGATATTTAATGGCACAGCCTAGGGAAGTTCAGTCTTTCAGTCCGCAGTTGCCTAGTCTGTAGTTACATTTCTTATATTATCCGAGCTTTACCTTGGTGGGGACATACATTTGCACAGAGAAAACATGTCACTGAAGAGTAACGTTCCAAAGAAATATTTTGTGATGTTAGTGACAGCATTAGTGATTTACACATGTCTGAGACTTACACAAAGGGTAAAATATTCAGGTTAGGTTGGAAACGAAAGAGCATTTCCCCAGCATTAATTAGTGGCTTGTATCAAGAAGATATAGTTATTTAGAATCAGAACAAAACTCCCAGCCCCACTAGCCAGCTCATTCATAAAAAACCGGTCAGTCTAGACTTCACAGGACTCCCACTAAGACAGAGCAGTCGCTTCTCTCTAAAGAGAGGCTGTACCTTATGTATTTGCACCTACACACAAAGAGATGCCTGCAAATCACCATGATAAGGAATCAATCCACTTTTGCCATCACTTGATGCTGAAGGAAGGCAACCTGGATACCAAGAAAAGAAACCGAGAAGAATATGAGCAACAAAAACCAGGGGGGGGTGGAATAAAGTCACAGCTGGATATACTGCTTATTCAGAGCTCTCATATGGGTAAGAATATTGTAGAGAGTTTTTTGGCCACTTATCCTATTAACATTCACTCTGCCTCACAGAAGAAAAAATGCTGTAATTTCCCCCAAGAAGGTCACATGTGATGCCACACCTCCCCAAAAAAATTACAATGCAGGAATGGGGGCAGGATACTGCAAGAATGAACAAACTGAATCACCTGGATGCAAGAGTTAAGATAGGACATGACAGGAGGTTTCTCCCCTTTACAAAGACCCGTAAAAAGGATGAATAAGAACAGGGTATTTCCAGAAAGGTGGAGAGCAAAGTAGATAAAATCCTTCAGAATTCTGCAGACATCCAGCAAATACCATAGGACCGCTTCAGCTAGAGGGAACTATCCTGACTGAGCAGAAAGGACAACACTACTTTGTGCTCTCCTGCCTAGCTGCTTCTGTTTCTGTTCCCTTATACCTGTAACCAACCAAGGTGGGCAGGAACAAGGAAAGGAGCCTTCACAGCCAACAGCCTCCTCTTGCCGTTTTGCAGTGAGGCAAAAAACAAGTAGGGAGCAGAGTAGCAGAACAGGAGAGAATGGAGGGCCAAAAATGTGTCTCATCTGGACTGACTCCTTGCCAGATTGAGAGCACAGGAGGAACACAGTGTCAGCACAGACTGAAGCCACATTACCCAGGAATATTCCCTAGTATAGTTTTCCTGGTATTTTTTCCTCTTTAGTTCTAAGTGTCTCATGCAATGATACCTTCACTACTACCCTTTGAAGATTATCTCACAGCCTAATAGATGCCAATAATAGGAAGGTTTTCCTCATATTCAGCCTAAAATTTCCCTCTCATTTACCTGGTCCACACACAAAGCTGCACTGGTTTAACTAAAGGTGTTATTTTAAACTGATTTAGTTAAATCAGTGCAAGTGTGTGCATGAACGTTCAAACTGATTTAAGAGCATCCACACTACCAAGTCTGCAATGATTAAACAGGTCTAGAGCCAATTTAGTTAAATCAGTGCACAAGCTGTGTGTGGATGACCCCTAAATCCCAACACACCAATTACACCCCTATTTATTGTGCTTAAGTTTCTCTTCCTCCTGGATGTTTACTCCCTTCAAATATTTATAGACTCTTAACCAGCCCTTTTAGTTTTCATTTAGCTAAGCTATAAATGGACCTCTTTCTAACCACCTAACCATATTTTAAAATTTACCATTTTTTAAAATTGACATTAAAAATAGCAAAAACATAAATGATCCATAATTCCACAAGCAAAGACAATTAAACAACTTGGGGATAAAAAGAAAGTTGTGTACCCCCAAAAAGGAATATATTCACACATTCTGGCATACAACATTTTGCTGTTCATAGAGAAAATAATCACTTAATCCAACTTTCTGTGAATATATCTCCCCTTTTATTGTAGTTTAGACAACTGATTGTGGACTCAAAAGGTAAAAATGCTGTTAAATTTCCTTTTAAATGCTGCTTAGCATATGAAATATAGAAGCTTGTTTTTTAATGGCATATCCTTTATTTTTAAGCTACTCCAAGTATTGTCTCTATATGGCAGCTGAAAATCATAAATAATTTAGCATTAAAACACTGAAGTTGATCAGTATGGTTTGACATTGCTCCTTTACAAATCATTTCTAATGGGACGATTCAAAATGCATGTTGACACATCAAGACGGCATTGTGTTAGTGCTGTCATATGCAGAAAAGAAAGCAGTACACATATGAATTCTAGCTTTAATATGTTGTAGCAGAGTTTATCATTATCTTTTTCTAATCTACAACCTTCCCAAAAGCACATTACCCAACATCAGGGGCGTAATAAACCCATTGACTTGAAACGTGCAGGGCAGTATGTCTCTCTCATTCACAGACATATAAAAATAAAAGTAGAAAAATGAATGTGGCAGATAATGGTATCTGGATGTAAAAGTCAGAGGGATGCATGTTTTCCAGGCTGTTAGTCCATAAGGGATGATGCAATAACACGTTAACAAAAGACCCATCTTAAATTGTAATTTGGAATCATTAAGCGTTGAAAGGTAGGTATACAATGGCAGGCACTCAGGGTTCAATTGAGCTCCTGCTGAACTCAGTGTGGCTTGGACTGGCCCCTTAAAGAGGATATTGGCTAATATTTGTATCTTCTGGGGAAGGAGGAAGAACCTAACAAGAATGCTCTAAAACTGGTTTCAGAGGCTGTTGTGATGCTTAGAGGCCTGAGTTTCCATAATCAGATCTGTCCACATGCAATCTCATGCCAAGAATGTGCACCTCACATGTGTATGCAAAGCAGGGACAGTCAGGGATCCGCCCAAGCATAGATCTGCCCATGTGCATGGCCGCGATGTGTTCCGCACACAAACTGCACAGGGGTATGCAAAAAGGAAAAAGGAAAAAAAAAAAAAACCAGGCCGTAAACATCAGGGTATGTTTGAAAACGAAGAGACGTTGGCTTAGCATAAGCTGACAAGTGAAGCGGAGCTATAAAAGGGAAAAAAGAGCTCTGCTTACACTTACCACTTTTGAATAAATGACACTCAGTGAGGAAAGCAACAGACCTTTCTTGGGCAAACCAAAGTCTGTTCTACAACCTACGATTTTCAGAAATCTGAAAGAATTCTTCTCTGCACCCCCCAACTGAAGCTGTTAGCCTGCTTATTGGAGCTTTTCTTATCAGCCCCGGCTAGTGTAAATATCACCCAACCTTTTACTGTATTATTGTTTTTTCCTTTATTTCCATGAGGTGCCTTATAACTGGTTTAAGACAACTGGAATTGGATCTTGGAGACAGTCAGTTGGGGATGATCGCTGGAGGATGCTTCACAGATAAGATGACATCTCACCTTGGAGAGGACAAAGAGACAGAAGTAGACAGGCCCTTTAATACAAAGTCTCCAGCATGACAGAGATTTTGACATCCATACCCTGATCGTGCTCTAAGGATATTGGCGTAGGTCAATATGGGACTGGGAGAGCCAAACCACCTGAAGGTAGCTGTGGTAGCTGATGACAGAACAAGGAGTAATGGTCTCAAGTTGCAGTGGGGGAGGTTTAGGTTGGATATTAGGAAAAACTTTTTCACTAGGAGGGCGGTGAAACACTGGAATGCATTACCTAGGGAGGTGGTGGAATGCAGTGACGACAGGTAATCGCTATTAGCACTATTCCGGTGAGGTTACCCAGCCAGCGCACCTTGAACTTTTACTAGATTGACTCTTTCTGTGGTCCTGAAGACATCATTAGAGAAGGATGCCAGCCACAGAATTAAAGCTACAGTGTCTAGGGAAGAAGTTCTGTACTAATCCAGCACACTTCTTTACCAGATCTGATAGTCCTGATGAGTAAATTTGTTTGTTTTGCACTGGACCAGACCAATCAATCCAGTGTCAGTATAACATAATGAATGAACTTAGGAAGCCAAGCACCGTGAACGTGAAAGGGGATTTGCATGCAAATTCAGCTGATCACAGATGGCACAAGGCACTAAAGAGGAAGAAAAGATAAATTTTTAAGATGCAGAATTTGCTGACATGACAGTTTGGAAGATGGAGGGGGGACAACAAATTTTGCTTAACTAATAAATCTTCATCTGGGTCACAGAACACAATCTCCCTCTGCAGAAACTGGGATGGGTAAATCTTATCTCAAAGGATCACTTAAAAAAAAAAAAGAGCAGAATTTTGTTTTTATTATTTCAATTGCCAGTTCCTACAGCAATACTTTTAAATGAGAGCCCCCATTTTTAACGGTGCTACAATATTCAAAGTCTCCAGTATCCTCTTGTTATTAGCCACGTCTTATTCTCTGTAACTGCTGGAATCTGAATGCGGAAGTCTGATGCGAAGGTCTGCATGGCATCCCCTGATATGGCTCATACTAAGCACCTGGATTTCTTTGATGCTCAAGTGCTATCCAGCTGTGTTCGAAGTCCCATCAGTTCCTATCCATCAGATGTCAAGTAAAGTAGGAGTCCAACGAAAGCACTACAAAAGGCAGGTTTTTCTGTAAGTGTAGATTTGAGCTAGTTTCCTCTTTTGAAGCAGAAAAGCAAAAGGAAGCCGCAGTGTCTCAGAGCACCTGATCAGCAGACACAGCCATAACGTGTGACTGGCAAGGTAATATAGTATCCACTCTGTCCCAGTCTCAGCTCTGCCAGAATATTCATTTCTCCTCTTTTCCCCTCCCTCCGTCGATAACAGCATAGGGCACCGCATGTTAATCCTCAAGATTTCTTGTTATTTAATAAATGAATTAAAGCCTATTGATTTTTAACAACTAGGAAAGGTCAAGTAAAAACAAAGAGAACATTTTGTAATGCACAATGGTTATAAGAAAATACATGATTAGAGTCAGCAATTATTACACAGGATAAAAGAATACCCTCAAAGCTCCCAGTTACATCGCTGCAAGCGCAAAGTAAATCCACTATGGGCCAGATCTTCATCTGAGCCATTGACTTAAGTGGCATTACTTCAGATTTACACCAGTGTAACAGAGCTGATTTTGGCCCAGAGACCTATCTGGTTCCCAGATTTTAAAGGCTAGAAAGGACAATTCCTGCATAACCCAGGCCAGAGAATGTCACCCAATTTTAATTTCTGATAGATTGATCCATTTTAAGGAAAATGTTACCAGCCACCCCTAAGACTTGCAGGGGATTTGAACCTGTGCCCCCACACACTGCCACTAGAGTTACAAGGCTACATCAACAACACGCCATGCACCAAATAGTACTGCAACAAATCACACACAATCGTATACCTCATTTTAAAGAGCTACGTGCTATTTGGAATATTCATGGGAGATAAAGCCCTTGACATTCACGTTCTCTACCTCATACTTTTTTGGTCATGTTCCTTCTCTCTCTATTCACAATGAATCACAACGGTGTAATTAGAACACTTAATTACTGTTCTGCAATAAAGTTTATGAGCCAACATTTTATCCTTACTCTGCGCATTAGGTCTTATTTATTTTTATATATGCATAAATATGCAAAGCCGTTAAAGTGATTATTAATTGCCACAGAAAGCAATTTGGTGGCTTTCAGCAGATACAATCATTGAAATTGTATAAAGTGTTCGCTGTTTTTCAGCTACTGTCATCCGTTATTTAGCTTTTAGAGGAACTCGGTTCTCATGATATAACGGATGTTCTACTTAAACATTATTTCTGCTTAACGGAAAGGACACTGATCTTTTATTAAATTAAACTCAGCAGTACAGCAAACTGCTTCATTTTAGAAAACCTTCATAAAATTGCAATTTCATGAACAGTCTCACCCCTCTGATGCTCATGGCTTTATGGGGTCTCCTAAATCGAATTAAATCCTATGCCACAAGGCTACCACTTTTCTCTTCCCTCCTATATTTTTCCTTTAAGCTAGTCACAAACTTTCTGCACTGTAGATTTTTTTTAAAAACACCAAGGAACTTTAACATTCACTTTTCTGACTGGCCTCTGTGGAAATGGCAAATCCTGCATATATGTCAGGAAAGAGACTATTTACAAAGCTACACGACACGCTATAAAAACACATTTCAAGTATGCCTTTTTCGAAGACAGTCCTCAAGAGGGGGACGCTCTTTTTAAAAGTCTGCAATTTCACTTCATTAATATTTACTGCACATACCTAGCTAGCAACCACTTACTGATGTTTAACCATCATGCTACTGTAAGTGGTGATACTTTGCCTGACTCTTAGAATCTTGTTTGTGACTACTAAAATTGAAATTAACTCAATGCTTTTCAGTCCGGTGGTGGGTGCTCTCTTTAAGATGACAACCTGCTTTGTATTCCATATTTTTAAATAGTTTTGTTCTGCCTTGACCCTCCTCCCATAGCGTGGTTCCTTTACTTCGCATTGCTGCTGGTACAATCTGCCTACCTTTCTCCTGGATTTCTACACCATGAATCCCAACAATTGTTCAGAAGTATCTTTTTTAATTTTATTTTCTCCTCTTGAATTCAAGTTGCTATTGGAGAGTCAGCTCAAGCTGATCAGGGATGCGAACATTTTGTTACACAACAGCCCAGAGGCTGCTAAAGTTGAGTCTTGAACAATAGTAAGAATCTGACCTGCCGGCATTGATCCTGCAAGTCTGTGAGCTTCAGTGCAAGCGTGAGGGAAGGCAATAGTAAGTTTATGCATCAGGCATGCTCCTCTGTGCTGAGCATTTACAGGTACAAGCCCCATGTGCATTATTATACTGCATTGCTCAGGATATCAGAGCATGGCAGAGAAGTGATGTGTCCATAGACAAACGGGTTTATAGTTTATCAAATGAAATAAGCACAGTTGTCAGCACTCACATGAGGTGCTTACCTATGTAATCCTTTCCTAGGCCTCTCCCCTCTTACTAGGCAGAAATAACTTTGATGGGTCCTTGACACTGAGTTCCCAATGCAGGATTGGGTCCCTGTCCTGCTCAGAAAGCAGCACTCCACCCCTGCCCTGTGCACGAGTCAAGTCTTGAACTCTAGTCATAATTAGCTTTCTGTTTTAACTGCACCTCTCAGAACTACTGGACTAGATTCATTCCGGGTCCTAGTGCGGCGAATAGCCTTATATCGAGAGCTAGGCCATTGGCTCAGTCCATCTTTATCGGTTCACATTCAAGGCCCGCTTGTGCAACTTGATAGCATTTCTCTGTTCGGACGGATGTGAAAAACTTGCTGAATCCGATCAATTCCAAAATTTCAAGTAACGTTGTAGACATCAATGGGCAGAACTCTACTGATCTGGGTTAAAATAATGGGGGGGTAGGGGAGGATGGGGCGACACACACACTCACAGAGCTGCTGGCACGTAGTTAGCATAGAGACAGCTTCAGCTGCCTCTATAATTGTCTACTGACCAAAGAATTGGTTGATGGCAGAAATTAGCGCATTTCAGCATAACAATACCTCTCATTTTAGTTCTGCCCATATTACAACGGAGCTTAAAACGCTGACACCCTGAAAGAGAGAAGAAGTTTGTGTATAAGAATGTGGGCACATGCAGAGCCTTTGGCGCTGGGGGAAGGGGGAGACACTGAAGCCCTGGCAGGGAGGAGAATGGAGGACCCTGGCATGGAGAGCAGGGGAGGGAAAGGGGGTGCCACTGGCATAGGAGAATGGGGGACCCAGGAATGGGAGGGCACACAGAGTGGAATGGAGTCCCTGAAATAAAGGGGGATGGGAGGATGACACTTAGGGAGCTGGGGGCATGGAGCCCTTAGTGTATCCAATAAACTCAGCCTACAGAAGCAACAAAGCGTGCAACTGCCTAGTCATAATAATGGCTTAAGGGGGAGATTTTCAGGGCAGCTAGGTGCCCGAATCCCATTTGAACACAGTGGCACTGAGACCCATCTCCCTTGTGCACCTTCGATTTTCCCAGCCTGTCCTTTGGTCCTTTGAAAATCTCCCCGCAAATCCAGGAAGCCATCCCAAACCTGGACTCCTCCTACAGCCATTTAGAACATCTGAGGGTGTTTGTCTAGGAGTTGTATATAATTAACAGTTATACACTGAGTCAGAAACATCCGTAAAACCGGCTTGTGAGGCTTCTTCCCAGAGACAAGCAGTGTATCAGATGGTCTGTGAAAATCTCCTCATCTGTCTTTTGCAATTGGTGCAGCCGTAAACGTTCCTAATTTAACCCAGAAAACCCAAAAGTGTTGGATTTTGAAATACCCTTAAGGTTTATAAGGGTTGGGAAGTGCAAAAGTGCATCTTATGCAGCTACAATTTGTTAGCTTGGGTTCCCACGGCGGAAGGCTGGGGGCATGGGCAGCTCATGATGACTGGGGTTGAATGCCCCAGAGAGGTGATGGGACTGGCCATGTCTCCCTGCTCCGGGAGGCAACACGCGCTACAATTGATATATGGTTGTAGTAGCTCCCCCTACGGCTGCTAGCTGCATTATGGGCCTCTTGGCACCCAGCACAATCCCAGCTATCACTGGTCATGGGATGTACAGCCCCACCTTCGACAGTTCAGCATCCTAGAGCCGTACCAGATCCTTCGGCACCGGCTTTTGTAACAATGTGGGGAAAATAAATATCACCCCCAATAAAGTAGCTCAGTGACTATTTATAAATGCTCCTTGTGTTATTAAAGAGATTAAAATGACAAGAAAAATGTAATTAATGGTTCTATTTTCTTTTCCTAAAAGTGTATTTACTTGTCCACCCTGCATATAAAGCAAATACATCTCTTCAAAGGAACTTAGTGCCCAAAGTGGCTCTCTAAACTATGTGAAATAAGAATTTATCCTCAAAATGATCTTTGGTTTCTAAGAGATAAATGCAGAGAGATCCTGGGTTGTAACTGGCACTTATATAGGTGCAGAGGTAGGTAGCTTCCCCAGCTCACAAGTGCTTGTAACAATTGCAAGCACTAGGTCTTGTGCACTCCTCACGGAGGGGCCCGAGCTCTGCTCCCCTCTCCACCAGGCCACAGACCACTAGGGTGACCTCCCTGACCCTGATTTTAAGGGATATTCCTTGACCATTTTAAACATTAAATTGAAATGTATGATAATTGCATTATATGATTGAGGACAGTAGAAATGTACACTTGAGAGAAAAATATATGCTGTACTAAGGGAAGCAGTGCTTCCCTACAATGTCCCTTAAGATAAAGCATCATTCCTTATTTTGTGTTTTTCCCTCATTTCTATGCAACAAAAGTGGTCACCCTACAGAGCAAGCCAGCTGCAATGGTTCAGGGAGAGCCAGCTGCAAAGACTCCCTGAGCACAAAGGGCAGGTTCCCGTCTGGTACCAGCACATGGATGAGCAGGAAGCAGTTTGTGGCCTCTCCTGTTGACCGGCTGTGGGAGCCTGAAGACTGCCCTAAATGCTGCCCCTACTGTAATGGCCACTTTGGGCCATTGCAGGGATGTAAGGGCACAGATCCATCCTGGCCACATTCCCTCCTGCCCTACTCACGGGAATCACATCCTTGCACCTAAGCTTCCTGTGTAGAATCCGTACAGAATCTGTACCCCCACCAAGCTGTCCGGCCACCAATCACTATCCCGAATCTACAGAATGAGACAGTCTGTTCTCAGTGTTCACAAGACGAATGCTAACTATTGATATCTGTAGTAGTTTTGGACGCAGACATCTGTCCACCAATTTGTTTCATATGTACCATTGATCATATATCATCTGCCTTCACTTATTACCAACCTGGGCTGGATTTGATCCAGTAAGTACAGGTGAAAGGCATAAATGAAGTGCGTTTAAGGCTATTAGAAGTTTGCATCCTTACTGGGAAACTATTTTTTAGAAGGATGCTGGGATATTTAACTGACTTTTTGCAATTTTATTTTATTTGTAATTTCAAAATTTGTGATCAATAGAACAATTCATGAAAAAAATTGACAAGCATATTCCACTAACTGTCAAGACAATAATGAAGAATAAAATAAATATAAACTCATCATGAAATGCTTATATCAATAGGCTATAGCTGCTTTTTACATTCATCAGATACATTCTGTAGAGAAGCCAACAAAATTAGACGCCTTTTGATATGATATGTAAACATAAACGTTCAATTTTCCAGACCACAAAATTTCATTACAAAATACCTGCAAAAAAAAAAAAAGCCAAAACTGCATTTTGTATCAATCAAATTCCAATTAAAATCAGACCAGATTACTGAGCAAGGAAGTCTACACAGACACTTTTTTGTAGATCAGATAGGTCATAGAACCATAGAATATCAGGGTTGGAAGGAACCTCAGGAGGTCATCTAGTCCAACCCCCTGCTCAAAGCAGGACCAATCCCCAACTAAATCATCCCAGCCAGGGCTTTGTCAAGCCTGACCTTAAAAACCTCAAAGGAAGGAAAGGTCTCCATGTTTCTGGGGAAATAATGGGTTTGTTTACCATTATAAGAAATCCTTCCTTCAGATTGAAAAACTAATGCCTTCAATTGCTCCCCATCTAGGAAGGATCCACAGATTAGATTACAACAACAATGTGAGTCAAAAAGTTAGAACCAAATGGAAATACCATTGCTAGAATTCTGTCAGGAATCCAGAGATATTTCTAAATGCTTAATAGGAGTGTTTAAATATTTAACTACATACAGAATTCAAAAAATAATTTAGGTACCTCATTTGTAAGTTTATAAGTAGATATGGGAAGCCCAAAGATGCTAATACCATGCATCTTGGAAAGGTTTTGTGAAGCCTTAAAGTTAAGATAGAACTGGCATTTGTGATGACCTCTCTCAACTCCTATTAAGCATTTAGAAATATCTCTGGATTCCTGATAGAATTCTAGCAATGGTATTTCTATTTGGTTCTAACTCTTTGACTCACATTGTTATTGTAATCTAATCTGTGGATCCTTCCTAGATGGGGAGCAATTGAAGGCATTAAAAGCAACTTCTTTAGGTACCAATCCTGCAATCGGATCTGTGCAACTATACAGAGTCCCACTGATTTCTATAGGGCAAATGGGCCTGCCTGAATGCATCGGACTGCAGAAATATTTGCAATGGGACTATATCCTGCTGTTTTTAAAGAACTTTCTACTATTTTTACTCCCCCGCCTCCACCCAAGATTAGATATTTGATTCAGAGACAAATAAAATTATGTGGAATTATACACAGGCTGCTCTGGCTCGCAGACCTGGCTGACCTTTTCAAAGGCCTGAAATAGATTAAAACTCAACATTTCAGGCAAAGGGAGGGGGCAGGGGACTATCTAGTAGCGCTTCCCTCATGCAGTCATTCAGATTGTTGTCCCATGGACACGCCCCCACAGACCAATCTGAACACAATGGTGAATTTTATCCTGAGAAACAGTGACTCTGAAAAAGATTTGGGTGGAAAATCAATGGAACATGAGCTCCCAGTTCAAGCCTGTGGCCAAAAGGGCTAATGCGATTTTCGGATGCATAAACAGGGGAACTGCAAGTAGGAGTAGAGAGGTTATTTTAAAATGCTTTTGTTATATTTTTAATGCTTAACAGGAGTGATTAAATATTTGAGTATGTACACAATTGCAAAAAGCAAACCAAAATTAGACACCCATCAGTATAATATGTAAACAAACATTCTATTTTCCAGACCACAAAATTTCATTACAAAATACCAGCAGAAAACAAAGCCAAAACTGCATTTTGTATCAATCAAATTCCAATTAAATCAGACCAGATTACTGAACAAGGAAGTCTACACAGACACTTTTTTCCTTCTAGATCAGGTAGGTCACAGTATTTCCGGGAAATAATGGGTTTGTTTACTATTGTAAAAAAATCTTTCCTTTGGCACTGGTGCAATTGCTGCTGGAATACTGTGTCCAGTTCTGGTGCCCACAATTCAAGAATTATGGTGATAAATTGGAGAGGGTTCAGAGAAGAGCCACGAGAATTACTACAGGATTAGAAAACCTGCCTTACAGTGATAGTCTCAAGGAGCTCAGTCTATTTAGCTTAACAAAGGGAAGGTTAAGGAGTGACTTTATTACAGTCTATAAGTACCTGCATGGGAAACAAATATTTGATAATGACCAGAGGAAGGTATAACACAATCCAAAGGCTGAAAGCTAAAGTTAGACAAATTGTATCTGGAAATAAGGTGTACATTTTTAAACAGTGAGAGTAATTAACCAGGGGAACAACTTACCAAGAATCGAGGTATTCTTCATCACTGACCATTTTTAAATCAAGACAATGTTTTTTCTAGAAGATTTGCTCTAGGAATTATTTTGGGACGTTCTCTGGCCTGTGTTTTACAGGAGGACAGACCAGACAATCACAATGGTCCCTTCTGGCCTTGGAATCTATGAAATCTACTAAACATCAGGAAGGAAAAGGGCAAATCTCATAAAATCAGATTGTGGTGGGTCTTGAAATTCAAATGCTGGGACTCCTGGACGTATGCGATTTAACAGCTCCTCTGTAACAGAGCAATTCTGGCCACAAAGGTGAGACATCCATCAAAGCTCACAAAAACAGGCTTTCCAAGGTCTCCTTTGGTAACTCTGACAAGAGGGTTTCTAGCAGGTCATATGATGTAAAGTGGATGGATTCATAGTGATGGCAGCTACGGTTACCAGGAAAAACCAGACTGTGCTTCTCCAGATGTTCTTTCCCCTCGTCACTAAATGCAGTGGGTTCAATTCAGACCTGGGGTAAGCAGGTACAGCTCAACACACTGTCTTTGGGCCCCAACGTATGGCAGTTAGTTAAGGAAAGGCAGCGTCCAGAAGAAAAGAAGATTCCACAATGGGGCAGAGATATGGCTGTGTTAGTAAGTCCTGGGATAACAATCTCAAATTACTTTACGGTTGCACAAAGTTTGCCTTATCAAATTAAATTTCAGATACAGTAATTTTCTCACCTCTTGTGATAAAGCAGCACTTTATTTGTTTATTTTATTTATTTATTTAGGTATAAAAGCCTCTTGCTTTGTGTTTTATTGCCATTTTGACAATGCAGGTTTTCTTGCCATACTGCTGTTTCTCCTTTTACCCTTCTGTATTATGTTCTATTAATGTTTCACTGCTTAGATTTGCATTCTTTAACTGAATATAAAATGTGTAAGTAAATAAATCAAAGTAACAATCTTTGAATGGAAAGGAAGGCCCAACAGCACATTCCCGGAGTCACCCGGCCTCTCTGCAGCTGGCACTAACCTCTGTATTGCTATTGTCTGTAGATCATCAAGTCAAAACAGGGGTATCTGGGAGAAGCCCAAATAACTTTCAAGCATGGGGGAGTTTCCATACTGCCCCCCTCAGGTACAAGCAAGAGTTTCATGGTCTACATGTGCAGACTGCAGGGTAAAGAGGAGGGACTGGTGGAAGGTGCCTTTGCCTCTGTAACTGATTAGTAGAATTATGCGTAGATGCTTACAGGAATTAATGCAATTATTTCACAGACCAGGATATCTCAGAGCCGAACTGGAAAACGACTATGCAATAAACTGTATTTGTTTACCCCATCCTGCTCCGATATTGCTTTTACTGTGCAATCTTCTGCTTTGCTAACCAAAGTCAGGAGTGGGGGAAACCCTAAGGCTAACCTGCAGGGAAACCACTTAAAAACCATCACACAACACGAAGGTTTCTAACCATCAGAGGAGTGAAGTTTTGGAATAGCCTTCCAAGGGAAGCAGTGGAGGCAAAAGACCTATCTGGCTTTAAGATTAAACTCCGTAAGTTTATGGAGGAGATGGTATGATGGGATAACATGATTTTGGTAACTAACTGATCTTTAAATATTCATGGTAAATAGGCCCAATGGCCTGTGATGGGATGTTAGATGGGGTGGGATCTGAGTTACTACAGAAAATTCTTTCCTGGGTATCTGGCTGGTGAATCTTGCCCATATGCTCAGGGTTTAGCTGATCGCCATATTTGGGGTCAGGAAGGAATTTTCCTCCAGGGCAGATTGGAAGAGGCCTTGGAGGTTTTTTGCCTTCCTCTGTAGCATGGGGCACGGGTCACTTGCTGGAGGATTCTCTGCTCCTTGAAGTCTTTAAACCACGATTTGAGGACTTCAATAGCTCAGACACAGGTGAGAGGTTTTTCGCAGGAGTGGGTAGGTGAAATTCTGTGGCCTGCATTGTACAGGAGGTCAGACTAGATGATCATAATGGTCCCTCCTGACCTTAGTATCTATGAATCTATGAACAGAACAAATTTAATTCAATTTCAGAAACAGATGAAAAGGGGCAAATAGAATGAGAGCCGACTGCTTCATGCCAGCTTGAGAAACATCCAACTGTGACAGGCAAAGAAAGGCAGCCAGAACGGAGCTGTTGCGAGGGGCATCTCTTGCTGCTATTCTACCAGAATAAAAATCTCGTCACACGGGAGATCTCGCTACCTAGCCTTTTTTATTATTATTTTCCCATTTTCTTATTAGCCATAGTTCTCCTTTATTTTACCATCGTTGCAGCCTGTACCTTAGTTCTTATAACCCTGATAACACTGCTATTTTGTAGACTGACCTGCAGCAAAGCAAAGCGCACGTGCACACACACACACACACACACACACGTGTGTATGTGTGTGTGTGTGTGTGTGTGTGTGTGTGTGTGTGTGTATATATCACATTAATTAGGTGATGTTGATAAAACTGATTAGCCTCTAATTCTGCAAGAAGAAAAGGAGGACTTGTGGTACCTTAGAGACTAACAAATTTATCTGAGCATAAGCTTTCGTGAGCTACAGCTCACTTCATCGGATGCATTCCGTGGAAAATACAGTGGGGAGATTTATATACATAGAGAACATGAAACAATGGGTGTTACCATACACACTGTAATGAGAGTGATCACTTAAGGTGAGCTATTACCAGCAGGAAAGCGGGGGCAGGTGGCGGGAAACCTTTTGTAGTGAGAATCAAGGTGGGCCATTTCCAGCAGTTGACAAGAACATCTGAGGAACAGTTGGGGGGGGGAGGATAAACATGGGGAAATAGTTTTATTTTGTGTAATGACCCATCCATTCCCAGTCTTTATTCAAGCCTAAGTTAATTGTATCCAGTTTGCAAATTAATTCCAATTCAGCAGTCTCTTGCTGGAGTCTGTTTTTGAAGTTTTTTTGTTGAAGAATTGCCACTTTTAGCTCTGTAATCGAGTGACCAAAGAGACTAAAGTGTTCTCCAACTGGTTTTTTAATGTTCTAATTCTTAACGTCTGATTTGTGTCCATTTATTCTTTTACGTAGAGACTGTCCAGTCTGACCAATGTACATGGCAGAGGGGCATTGCTGGCACATATCACATTGGTAGATGTGCAGGTGAACGAGCCTCTGATAGTGTGGCTGATGTGATTAGGCCCCATGATGGTGTCTCCTGAATAGATATTCGGACACAGTTGGCAACGGGTTCTGTTGCAAGAATAGGTTCCTGGGTTAGTGGTTCTGTTGTGTGGTATGTGGTTGCTGGTGAGTACTTGCTTCAGGTTGGGGGGCTGTCTGTAAGCAAGGACTGGCCTGTCTCTGCGAGAGTGATGGGTCGCCCTTCAGGATAGGTTGTAGATCCTTGATGATGCGTTGGAGAGGTTTTAGTTGGGGGCTGAAGGTGACGGCTAGTGGCGTTCTGTATTTTCTTTGTTGGGCCTGTCCTGTAGTAGGTGACTTCTGGGAACTCTTCTGGCTCTGTCAATCTGTTTCTTCACTTCAGCAGGTGGGTACCGTATTTGTAAGAATGCTTGATAGAGTTCTTGTAGGTGTTTGTCTCTGTCTGAGGAGTTGGAGCAAATGCGGTTGTATCATAGAGCTTGGCTGTAGACAATGGATTGTGTGGTGTGGTCTGGATGAAAGCTGGAGGCATGTAGGTAGGAATAGCAGTCAGTAGGTTTCCGGTATAGGGTGGTGTTTATGTGACCATCGCTTATTAGCACCGTAGTGTCCAGGAAGTGGATCTCTTGTGTGGACTGGACCAGGCTGAGGTTGATGGTGGGATGGAAATTGTTGAAATCATGGTGGAATTCCTCAAGGGCTTCTTTTCCATGGGCACAGATGATGAAGATGTCACCAGTATACTGCAAGTAGAGTGGGGGCATTAGGGGACGAGAGCTGAGGAAGCGTTGTTCTAAGTCAACCATAAAAATGTTGGCATACTGTGGGGCCAGGCGGATACCCATAGCAGTGCCGCTGATTTGAAGGTATACATTGTCCCCAAATGTGAAAACAGACTCTAACGAGAGACTGCTGAATTGAAACTAATTTGCAATCTGGACACAATTAATTTAGGCTTGAATAAAGACTGGGAGTGGAAGGGTCATTACAAAAAGTAAAACTATTTCCCCATGTTTATCCCCCCCCCGACCATCCCCCACTGTTCCTCAGACGTTCTTGTCAACTGCTGGAAATGGCCCACCTTGATTCTCACTACAAAAGGTCTCCCCCGGCTCTCCTGCTGGTAATAGCTCACCTTAAGTGATCACTCTCGTTACAGTGTGTATGGTAACACCCATTGTTTTATGTTCTCTATGTATATAGATCTCCCCACTGTATTTTCCACTGAATGCATCTGACGAAGTGAGCTGTAGCTCATGAAAGCTTATGCTCAAATAAATTGGTTAGTCTCTAAGGTGCCACAAGTACTCCTTTTCTTTTTGCGGATACAGACTAACACGGCTGCTACTCTGAAACCTGTAATTCTGAAAGGCAGAACTTTAAAGACACAAGTCATCCCCATTGACTTTAATGGGATTAGTTATGTGCTTAGAAGTTAGGCATGTGCTTAAGTGCATTACTGAATCGTGTCCAAGACATTTACTCTCTCCTCCTCCTGGCTGTTCCCCAAGACTCATTCTTCCTGTGATGCTCATGAGAAGTGAATCAATAGAAAATATTAAAATATATAAGGATCAAATTCCATGGTCCTTTTAAAAGCAAAACTCCAGCTGAACTTGGCCCAAAATAAGTAAGTAAATAAACCCACGTTTTGCCTCCTCTGGGATTCCCACTGCATCCATTATTATTATTATTGTTGTTGTATTATCGCAGTGCCCCATCAAGGATTAGCGTCCCACTGTGCCAGGCGCTGTACAAACAAGTAACAAGAATATGGCCTCCGCCCCAGAGAGCTCACAATCCAGGCACCCATTCTTGCCCACGTCTTATTTAGACTGTAAATCCCATGGGGCAGAGACTGCCATTATTTTGCATGTTGTTCAGCACTGCATATATCGACAGCACCTAACATTTCCTCAAACTCGTTTTGCCTGTTTGCAAATTGTGTGGGTTTGAAATTTCATCTCAATCTTGAGTTCTGCATTGAGAAGAGATTGTAAATTGAGGAGAAGAGAAGAATCTGTTTTAAAAGAAAAACAGGATGAGGGGACAGAGTGAAAAGAAATACAGTGGGAGAACTGTAGAAAAGAGAGGGATGGCTTCAATTTCATTGTTCGCTCTCTCTTAGACTACGTGAAAGGTGCCAGTGAAAGGACTGTGTGTGGGCAAAACCAAAGAAGATTGGTAGTGGGACATAAGTAATGAAAAGAATTGGATTAGAAGCAGAATAAAATAATGCAGCAATCATCCCATTTTGATTCTCAGCATTGCTCCCACTGTTCCATTTAGCTTGTACTATACAGATTGCATGAAGGGCTGATCAACATAGCACCACAGTAATCACACAAAACCTTAGCTAATTAGTCCTGTCTGAGAACGACTGGAATTCTGGGAAAAATAAGAGGTCAAATGCTCCGACGTGAAGGTGTGCGTGTTGCATAACCTCCACTAATATTTTTAAACTGCTTTAACAGAATATGAGGATTATTGTTCATCTTAGACCTTTTTCTTTGCAAGTCATAGGCTCTTGCCACAACAACTACAAGCCAAGCCTGATGACTCATTTAACAAAACAAACCATTGTCAAAGAGCTAGTGTCAGCGTGTGCTCATTTAGAGCTGCTGTCTGCAGACTTCTAATCAGGGTCTGCAATTTAGTAATGGAATTGCAAAGGCAAGACCACAACAAACATGCACGTAAGTGACAGAGAAAAAAAAAATCCTTTTATCCACCATGATTTGAAGTGGCAGGTCTGTAGGTAATTTTTCAAAACCAGACACAAAGCTAGATCCCTAGCTCAAGCACAAAATATAGGCTTGATCTAAGAAATACAGGGTGAAATTCTGTGGCCTCTGCCAGTCACCATGGAGCCAGATATGATGTGTCCATGTAACACTTGTATTGTGAGGACTCAGAGCTTGTCTCCACGTACAGCTGCACCGGTGTCACTGCACTGCAGGAGCACTTTGGTGAAGATTCTACTACACCGACGGGAGAGCTTCTCCCATTGGCGTAACTAATCCACCTCCCCGAGAGGCGGTAGCTAGGTCAACGGGTGAAACTCTCCATCAGGGTTAGGTCAGTATAACTACATTGCTACGGGGTATGGATTTTTCACATCCCTGAGCAATATAGTTATAGCAATATAGGTCTGTAGTGTAGACTTGGCCTCAGTGAGAACAGGAGTTCTGCTTCTTTAAAAGAGTAGCAGAAAGTTAAGCAAAGGAGGCCTGCGGACAGCTCAGCAGAAGCTCTACAGAGAAATACAGAGGGACAGAGTAGTTTTAGGGACAATACTCATATACTACACTGAATGGTGTCAGTATAAAAGCTAAAAGAGAGAGATAGATAATGTGCTCCATACATTGAGACAAGTTCTGCTCTCACTTAGGAGATTTTCCCAAGTAACGAATGCAAGTTAGGTGCTCAGCGGGGACAATGCATTTCAGTGGGAGTTGAGTGCCTAACTACTTCTGTGCCTTTGAAAATCTCTCCCTTAAGTCCCATGCAAAAACACTGGAATTTTTTTCAGATGGGGAAACTGAGGCACAGAGACATTTAGTGGCATGCCCATGATCACAGGGGAGGGCCTGTAGCAGAGCCAGAAACAGAGTCCCATCTCTAAACACGTTTTCGTTCTTCACTTTCTTTTATTCTCTGATACCCACCTGAGACACACGAGTTAGAGCATCACCCTGAGGCTCAGCAAACAATCCACTGTGTTATTGGAGACACTAGATGTTTAATAATACCATAAAAGCTAAGGAAAGGATGTAACATAAGAAGCTGATTGTAATCAGCAGAGATTTTAATTAAATATAGAAACCTCATATGAAAGACAGCCTTTTGGCTGGAAGCACTAAGTATAATGTATTCAGTGTAATTAATAAGCACGTACCACAGAACAGATACCATTATTGTTATGTTGCTTTCACACAGACAGAACCATGGAAAACAATTTACAAAATAATGCACAGTTGAAATCTCAGGCTGATACATTTTTTTGCTAAACTGCACTGAACATTCAGACCCCATTCCAGGATTCATCCATGTATCTTGTAGTATTGCCAACTGAAAGCTCTCCAAAAAAAAAAAAAAAAACAAACCACACACACAAGAATCAGGCCCCAAAAAGTCATGAGAATAGTCTAAAAACTGCAGGACTGTTTTTAAATAGTATATTTGGGGGTTCTTTATTATTTGCCTACTGGTTTTTGAGCCTTTCGAATTCATACCTTCAAACTTTTCTCCCAATCCATGTGGGCTAGAAACTTGTTGTTTTTTTGTTTTTGTTTTTTTAAAGGTAAGTGAAAGTTGAGATTCTCACATAATCACCTGATTCCAGTGGCTGGTGATTTATTAAAAATATTGAATATTGTGAGACTTGTGATGAAATTGCAATAGCTGGCAACACTGGATTTGATAGGACACTGCATGATTTGGAAATGCTGCTTTTACCTATCAGTATCAACCAACCCTGCTTCCTCACATCTAAGCAGGGCATGCACAGCAGTGCAATCTTTCCGCGGCATACAGTAGCATTCCAATCAATTCATCTCCCCCACCCCCTTGAGTTCACCACCAAAAGTCTCTCATTTCTTCCTACCAGCAGAAATATTTGTCCCTTTTCTGAGCCTTTTACAGTCTAGGCAGGTCTCAACAATATTACCAACCCAGTGAGAGCGCTTGGATAAAAAGAGTCTCCCTAAGGGCCTCAATTTATCAGAGCCTACAGACATGAAAGAGTAAATGAGTTCGGTCAGAAAAGCTGAGCTGCAAAAGAAAGAAAATAAAACCATCAACTAAACCGAACACACAAGCCATGAATTCAGGATTCAGGAATATGCAAAACACATCAGCCCGATTCATCAGAACAAGGTAAATGTTCTCTTTTAAAAACTGGAAACATAGTCACTTTATCAACCTGAAAATTTACACCTAAGATCAGGTGGTCATTTATTCCCACAGCTTCAGTGCAAGTGCCGAGAATATTGAATATTCCAGTGCTGTGTCAGACCTCTGCTGCCATCACCCTTTATATCAAACATTTAACGTGAACCATTATGGACCAATTTGCTGGGACTGAAATAAATGGGACTGGCATGGATGCTGACCCTGACCCTACAAGGGAGATAAATGCTGATGTCATTGGTCAGGCAAAACTCCCATTCAAGCGAATGGAAATTTGAGTATGGGCTGCAAAACTTGGCCCTATTGGATAGATTTTCAGAAAAACTCAGCTTCCATTTAGGCACCAAAGGAAATGGCCAAATTTTCTGAATAGCTCAGCACACTGGGTGCACATTGGGTGCAGAATTCTTATGAAAAACTGGACATATCACTCAGAAGCAGCTGAGTGAAGAGCATTTTGGAAAGTGTGACCTTGATGGTGAGTGCTGAGTGCTTAAAAATCTGATTTTGAGTTCTTTTGAAATATACCTTTGTTCCCCTATTTGAAGTCACTTTTCTTTCCCTGGAACTAAAATCAGTTTTGCACCAGTGTTCACAGTTACATTTTTCATCTTTTTCCAAGTACTGGAATAGAGAGGGCGGAATCTGAAATTGCTATCAAAACATCTCAGACCTTCATTACCGCATTCTCCATTCCATGACACAATACAATCAATTTTCAACTTTACGTTAGCTTCAGATTTTACTGTATTTTCCACTGACTACATCCGATGAAGTGAGCCACACTTCATCGGATGTAGTCAGTGGAAAATACAGTAAATACAGTAAAGTTGAAAATGCTCACGAATTCTTATGCTCAAATAAATCTGTTAGTCTCTAAGGTGCCACAAGTACTCCTGTTCTTTCTGCAGACACAGACGAACACGGCTGCTACTCTGAAACCAGATTTTTTTTTGTTTTCTTTAAAAAAAAAAAAAACAGTATTTATACTATACTCCCTGAACTACTCTCAGTGCAAAAACCTGAGCATTAAGTCATTAATTTATCTTAATTCGTCAATACTCTTTCAAAAATCCCCATTGGGAAGCAGTATTAAAATATACAGCTGTTACTATTAAGAAAATTCCATGGATAAGAAATCAGTATGCAGGAGACACATGTAATGAAAAATGTATTTTTATATAAATCTACTTGTTTTGCTTGGATTATTTTACAATGACTCCGCTACAGTGTATATTAATCTAGCCATCAAACTTCTTGTAGTCAGCTTTCTTTTTACACTTTGTTAGGAACACAACCACTGTGGAATCACCAAATGATGGTTATTATCACAGCAATCCCACAATAAAAATAGGGGAAAAAAGACTTTTCAATTTTGGGAAGATACACATAAACAAGATGTACAAAGCAACTCTGTTGTGCTCAATGAGGTTAATCTTTTCCCAGAATTCTTTGCCACCCATACTGGTCATCACCCATGTTAAGCATTCTGGGCGGGCCTCTGTCATGAAGTCTGGAGTGGCTCATGACCATGAATGCCAACCTCAGGGCAGACTGTCAAAAAGCAGGGCAGACACCCCAAGCTAGGGTGCATCCTGTCATTAGATTTCCCTAACCTAGTAACAAGTGTGAACTCTTAAAGCACTGTACCAGTCATACCATGGAGTCAGAGAAAGTCCCTTGGGCACTCCAGTCTATCTTGCCCCCCAGGCCAGCTGGTCTTAGTGATAGTTGGCTGCCTTACACCAAAGATCACAAAAGATTCCAGTTGCTTCCAGTCCCAAGAGACCAGGCACTTATCCTAGGCCAATTTGTACTTCAGATCTCACATCAAAGACAGTGCTTGTAGCCAATCATATAGCAAACTAACTAAGGATTTACTAAGTAGGAAAAAGAAATGAGAGAGTTATTTACAGGTTAAAGCAGGAAAACATCTATAAGCAAATGAGTTACAGTCTATGGTTTTAAAAGATGACAGACTTGTAGTAATCTGTCAGCACGGAATGTCTTTTTGGGCTAACCCAGGTTGACCCTGGGGATCTCTGTTCTGTTTCCTAGCTCCAACCCTGTGAGAGTCCAAACATCAAAGAGATGAAAAATTTTCATGTCAGCTATATTTATTTCCTTCTTCCAGAATTCAAGCTGATGGGATGAGTCCTTCTGCACATTGCTAATTGCCCTTGTACAGCTAAGTCTTGTATTGCGATGTCCTACAACGACCCATGTAGTTTGGATAGTCCTTTCTGATGGACAAGAGGTAATACCTTTCACAGGGAGTTAGCACTAGGTAAAGTTTTTTCTCGTCTGGTGAGTTTCATAGTTCAGAACAAACATTTCTATGTAGCAAATACTTAAATATTACCTTATAGCATAGGATAAAGATATAATAAGTTAAATTAATATATGTAGCAACTTACAAGCAAGTCTAAAACACATGGTTATAAGTCCAATGCTCATTTTAACCATACTAAACACACAGGTGAAACAGATTGGTTTCCAGCAATGAATTTGTCTGTGCTCTCCTGAGGCTCTGGCAAGAGCTGGCAATCACCATTCGCACAACTGAACCTCTGGCTCTGTCAGGACACAATGGGCCAGCAACGGCAAACTAAATGAAGCTGGTGCAGCTACTTGTCATTCCCCATAGACGAGGTCTACGCCATCCATCCAGACAGGAAGGATGCTCTTGTGGGTTACACAAGAGGGCTCTACGTCAGGAAATCTGATTTTTATTCCTAACTCTGCCAAAGACTTCCCACGTGATGTTTACTTACTCTTTCATAATGTCCTCACCTGTCCAATGTGGGCAATGATACCCACTTACTTACATACTTAGCAGTGGTTAGCAAACCGCTTTAGAGCCCTGAGGGCAGATGTGAAGCAAGTGTGCAATACTGTTAGAATTGCAGTTCAGGTTGCTGTATCCGAGGGTACACAAAGTGGTTTAAGCATAAAACAAGGGAATGCTGGGAATGTTTTAAAATCCTAGAAAGGTTGCCAGATTAAATGCTTTGCAAAATATCACACCAGACTACCAGGACAAAGTTAGCTTAAGGTAGGTGGTGCAAGGACACTCAAAAAAGTGTTTTGTTTTGAGACAGCACCAGGGAAAAGAGGATAGGGGTGGGATAGTTTCATTGGACACAGACCCCACATGAATCTTCCTCTGGGCAGTTGAGAGTTTGTGGACACAAATACCAAAGAAAAAATGAATTTAAACTATTAAATATTTAATATTATATTAAATATTTATAATATTTATAAAATTTTAAACTATGTATGACATAATTTTTCATAGCTCTCCAAGTAGCTACCAATGACTACTGCATCTATGCCACTCGGGTGCTCTTAAGATCATGAGAAACCACAAATAGAAATCTGCATCTTTCTTTTAAACAAATGTGCTAGAATACTTATTAGAAAGAAAAAAAACGTAACAAAAAGTTACATGCACCTGTCAATTTGTTAATGAGATTAAAAGGAGCAGTCTTTGAAGTTCTTGCATTTGAAAATGTTAAATACACATTTAAGATGATCCTTAAATGGTATGGCTATACCACTAGAATAGGTAGAGTTATACTAATAGAAAACACTGTTCCCTTTGATGACTCCTGAGCATATAGGATCCCAGGCAAAAAACAATATTTGCAAGCCAAATACAGCATATTGGAATCTATCACTGAGTACGTGGAAACAATTTTTGACAAGCTAGAATTTAAACAAACAAAGCAATCACACAAAATAGTTTCTAAAAAACAACCCTGTGTAATATTTCCAGTCCGTGCATTATATAAGGTTAAACAACCAAGAGTGCTTACAGTAGATTGTGCTATATGCCTGGTCATTCGTCATGCTGACGAGCTTCCAAAAGTAAAAAACCTGAAACGTGCTTTCACCCTGTTTTATCTCTGATTTTTGCATAATGCAGAGTACACAGTGGGAAAACTCTGGTCTGTTGCTTAAATTATGCAATATCAATATTTTGTCTTTGAATGTTTGGTGCATAGTTAGGAAACTCACGAGCTAGACAAAGTGGAGGGGAACTGGTCCAGACAAGCAAATTATGTCTCGGACCTCTAGACCAGGGGCAGGCAAACTTTTTGGCCTTAGGGCCGCATCAGGTTTCTGAAATTGTATGGAGGGCCGGTTAGGGGAGGCTGTGCCTCCCCAAACAGCCAGGAATGGCCCGGCCCCTAGCCCCTATCTGACCCCCCCTGCTTCTTGCCCCCAGACGGCCCCCCCCAGGACTCCTACCCCATCCACCCCACCCCTGCTCTCTGTCCCCTGACCACCTCCGGACCCTCCGCCCATAACTGCCCCCCGCTGCCCCATCCAACCCCTCCTCTCCTTCCTGACTGCCCCTCCAGGACCCCTGCCCCTATTCAACCCCCGTTCCCTGCCCTCTGACTGCCCCAACCCCTATCCACACCCCCGGCCCCTGACCACCCCCCAAACTCCCCTGCCCTCTATCCAACCCCTCCCCCCCCGCTCCCTGCCCCCTTACCGCGCTGCATTGAGCACCGGTGGCTGACCGTGCGGCTGCACCAGGACAGGCAGTCGCACCGTGCAGCACAGAGCCCCGGGTCAGGCCAGGCTCTGCAGCTGCGCTGCCCAGAAGCTCACAGCCCCTCCCCCCCCGCCCAGAGCATCGTGCTGGCGACGCAGTGAGCTGAGGCTGCGGGGCAGGGGAGGGGCCGGGGCGAGCCTCCCGGGCCAGGAGCTCAGGGGCCGGGCAGGACAGTCCCCTGGGCCGGATGTGGCCCGCGGGCCGTAGTTTGCCCACCTCTGCTCTAGAATCTCAAAAAAACTGGGTGCCTGAAACAGCCCTTAGCTACTTACACAGCCAATAACCCTGAACTCATCAACCTTGGCAGCGTTAGAGGGGGCACGTTTTCACATGGATGAACTGCTCTTGAACAATATTTCTAATGCATTAGACACAAAGAGGCTTTTCTCCAACATCAGGCATGCATGTCTTCCTTTTCCACATATTTCCTTCAAACAATATTAGCTGAGGACAATACACAGAAACTTCTGGGTTTTCATGTCCCTAATGTCCCTCTTACAGCATGAGTATAGGGGGCAGTTCAGTGCTGGATGAAAAAAACAACAACATTTCATCAACATTTCCACCAGACTGAGCTCTTCCAAAGATGCAACCTAACATATAAAAATGCTAATGGGAGGATCAAGGGAATAAGAATAAAGTACAGAGCTATTCGCCTCTAAGTCACCAGTGACCAAATGTTCTTAATGGATAGTAGCTGTTTGGTGGCCCATAACAAAAGGGGTCATCTCAGTACAGTAACCTTGCAGATGTCACAACCAGAATCGGCACCTTTTGGGGCAGCCTCAGCAATCAAGCCAAGGAATTAGCAACCACGTGGACTGCACCACTCTCTGATTTCCCCCCAGGTCAGAGCTGAAGCACATTGGTAAGGCAGTGTGAGGAAGCGTGAACTGCCACTGTCTATGCATCTCTTCTAAGGGTACATGGAGGACTTCTAGGTCTGTAAATCCCAGGACCTTTCACTGGCACTAAAGTCACATTAAAGCATAAATCCTGGTGGGGTAACTATCTTGTCCATCCTTATGTATGCCAAGTAACCTCAGAGAGAGACAAAGTGGGTGAGTGTTGCCTGATTTTTAGAGGTTAATATTATTAATTTGGATAATATGGGTTATAGGCTCGCCAATCAATCTGATCAGAAGATAATAAGGTTCTTGTCCCAGAATCAGGCTACACAGAGTTTGCAAGGACCCTCGGGGTGTATGACAGGACACTCACACTAAGACAAATGTAGCCTTAAAGACTTTTATTGAGATTAATGGAATAATAATCAAATAGTAATCCAATGGTAAAATAATCAGAGTTACAAATGCAGTAATATTATTCTAGAGATACATGTGATATTATGCACTATAAAGCTTTTGATTAATATACTCACACCCTTCCTTTATAACTTCAGGTTGCTCTAATTTACACCAAGGAGGAACCTGGAACCAAGACAGCCCACCTTCCCCTACAAGCTGCACTGAGCACTCTGACCCATGGATGGATGACCATGTTAGCTCTGTATTTTATTTCTCCAGATGTTGATACTTTTTATGCCCAGGAACACAGAAGATGACAATGACGATGAGAAGGAGTAGTTTCCATCAAAGTCTGTCCCCCCAGCATCTAAGAAAATGGTTCATGTGGAATATCTCCATTCCTTCCTCAAAAAGCCATTGCTTCTGTTGTAAGGGATTTAAAGTTTACTGCCTTTTAACTGATTGTGCAGCACTGCTCTGTGATACGTTCTGTGCTTTTAATATTTTTTTTCCTAAATAAAAGGTCAGAATGTACGGGCTTGCTTAATTCTCCATCAGCTTCTGTTATGCAGCATTGTATCCACCTGCAACAGGGTATTTCCAGAGCTTTAACACTTGACATTTGAGATGAAATGTCATGAATAAAATTGTAAATCTCTCATTTTTTCCCTTTTGATATTAAATCCTTAAAGGCATCCAGGGCCTCTCTTGTGCCACTACCTTCCTTCTCATTGTCTGGTATTGCCTGGAAAGCTGGACAGATTATTACTCACCTTCTGTGAAAGGAGTTCACACTGTACAGGAAGTTCATGGCTTCTTGCACTACCGCTTTGTTATTTCCTCTATCTGCTTTGCCACCCACCTCGCTAAGAAGTCACCTTCTCCTCTCTGACCAATTCCTTCTCCTACAGCCAACTGCCTCTTCTCCACCCTCGAATGCCACCCAACACTCTGCCCAGGATCTTACCCGATTTTTCAAAGGGAAAACCAATGCCAATGCTGAGATCTAAGCCTCTGTCTTCCCTCCACCTCCTTTGTATTCGCCTCTCCTGCTTTAGCCCCAATTCCAATAAAACATCTATCTTCCTCTCTTTTGCTCACTGACTTCCTGTGCTCCCCACCCCATCTCTACCCTGATCTCCCTCACTTCTACTCATACCCTCATCCCTCTCCTGCATCTTCAAACACGCCCTTTAATCCTGTTCCTTCCCTTATGCCCAATTAATGGACCATCCTCTCTTCCAGAAGCTGGCCCTCTCAATACCTGTTATTTATTTGTATTGCTATGGCACCTAGAGGCCTCAGATGAGACTGGGCCCTCCTGTGCTGGAAGTAGGGTGACCAGATGTCCCGATTGTATAGAGACAGTCCCAATTTTGGGGTTTTTTTCTGAAATAGGCTCCTATTGCCCCCCACCCCATCCCAATTTTTCACATTTGCTGTCTGGTCACCCTAGCTGGAAGCTGTACACAAAGAAAGAGCCTCTGCTCTGAAGAGCTTACCATCTAAAGAGATGCAAAAGGATAAGAGGGGAAAAGATTTGCCCCAGGTCATGCAGCAGGTTATTGACAGAACCAGGAATACAACCTTGGTCTCCTGAATACCAGTCCAGTGCTCTGTCCTTAGACCATACTGCCTCAATAGTCAGGCTGTCAGTTCCAAGGAGGCCAGCTCAGAATATTTGGGCATAACACTATGAAAAATTTTACTATTAACACCCACACATCATTTTTAAAACTATCAATACTCTATACATCTTTAAATGGAAGATGAGTAGAGAAAATAATGGTGTCTCTATTAGGTCAGAGGGCCAAGACCTTCTTAGATTTTATTAGTATCAGTTCTGTGCCTTACTTTTTTATTATTGTATTGTTCAATTTATCAGTACAATAGGTGGGAACGTGCACAGTAATTGTTCAGCCACTCCTGTGAAAGGACATCTATTCCAATCGCCCTGCTGATCCCATCCCTTGAGAAGCAGACTTTGGACCCAGCTGCTGGGTCTCCTGGTAAACAGGTCATCCTTAGGCATGGCCTCACCTTCCTGCTATTCAGTGAAATACACCACTTTCGGCTCCATTCCAGTGACTGGACTGCCTGCCTACAGACCCTTTCTGCTTCTATGTTTAAGAGGCCTGTAATATGCACAGAGAATTGAGAGAATTTGTTTGTTCTCTGTTCATCTGAGAGCCTCTTGAAGGAGCTTTGAACTGCTTGTTACCCCCCTGCCAGTTTATATAAGCTGTGGCCATGATGCTGTCTGACATTATTAAGATGTGATGTCTTGTAAAGGATTCCTAAACAGCTAGAAGAGCTAACTTGACAGCTCTGAGCCAGGAAAAAATTTATGCTGCATTTCTTCTCCTCCAGTCATTTGCCCTGTGCTGTCATGCAGCATAAGACAGCCATACTGGCATCTGTTATCAAACCCCTTGCGGGATTCTCCTACCAAAAAAAACCCCCAACACCTTAGTAGGAGAGTATGTGCTATCTATAGAGATAGCATGAGGATTCTGACCATGCTGTGCGGACAGCTCTCCCAGGTCTTCAGAAGGCATGTTTGTAAATAACGTATAATCTGGCCCAGGGTATTGTCTCAGCGCAAGAGAGCACAGTGCCTGGGAGATGAGATACACCCATCCCTAACTCTGGTAACTTCAGTAGAGCAGTCTCCATTTTTAAGAATCCTCTGAGAGAAGCACTCTTCCTAGGGCAGAACTCATTTTCTACTCCCAAGTGCCATTTAATCTGAGAGGGAATCATTTGGCTTTTATTTTATTTGACAATGAAGCTGCGTCTCTGTAGAAACAACAGCTCCCTTTCTTTCCTCTTAAACTAGACTTCTGAAAGATGTCCTTTCCAAAGGTCTCCTATAAAAAGAGTTAGAGAGGTACAATCGTGGCATCAGGAGCTCAGTAAAAACATTCAGAGCTGCAGAGATCCCAGTGGAAGAACGTAACTGGTGGCCCTCATTGTGGCAGGTGAACTGAATTTCAGGTGAAAAGGCCAATAGGACCAATGGAAGGTTTTCCATCCAAAAGCTTGAATTCCAGTTTCATCTACTTATCCTCTTTAGATTTTGTTCCCCTTATGCCTCTGGATTTCTTTGACACTACAAAAGCCCTAACGAGCAATTCTCTGATCTAATGAATTCTACATACAAAAGCGATAGGTTATTTTAGATTTTAGTGGAATCAAAAACACAGAAAAAACTGTCCATAACTCAATAGAAGAGACTGGGGGTGCGGTGGACTATTTCCTTTGTGTCATTCAAAACTTGTTCTTGATCTTCACAAACCTGGTGCAGTGGAATCTTATTCAAGCTTTTGTTTCCAACCTCCACATTTGCCAAAAAAATGATTAATTCCTGCCTCCAAAACTAAAATGTAGGTGTACTTTGTATACTTTTCCACTATGGCTGGTCAAATTTTTTGTCAAAATAATTTTTCTTGATGGAAAACTGTTTTCAACTAAATGTTTTTGTTGTTGTAGGTTGGCTGGTTGGGGGAGGGAGAGGTTTGGTGAAAAGTGCCAATTTCTGCAGCAATTTTTTATTTTTTTTTTTTTGTCAAAATATCAAATGCACAAAAACCGAAATATTTCAAAACTGTTCTCTCACTGGGCAACTCTTGGGAGTTGTGGCTCAGTTTCCTCGTGACCCCATCCCCCTCTCTCCATACATTGCACACACAGTACTAAAGTCCTGGTGTCAGCTCCCTGCTCCCAGTGAAGCTGCACTCAGGATTAATTTGGCTCAAAGACTGGTGTCATTCCTAATGCGGAGCATCCATGCACACACTATCTGATGATCGATGCGTATGTTGTGGTTTTTACATAGACTAAAGTAGCAAGCAGTTTATTGGTACCTCTGACTGCACAAAATCCTTGTGGACGTGGGGGAAATAGGGGAAGAGGGAGAATAAGATTTGCATAGAAAATTTAAATCAGAATGTGTTTTGGAGACTTCAACGAAATTTATTCAGGTTGCAATTTTATGATTGACATTGTGGATGTGCAATCAGTAGATTCTCCAATTATATACAATTATGCACTATAACGTCTCACAAATTCTAATAAAATAGTAATAACCGCAAACTAAACTGACCACTAGAAATCCCATGATGTAATTAAATGTCTAATGCCTTCACGATACAACTAGAAATTAAATTGTCTTGGTCTAAGAACAGCAATGCACAACAAAATTTGATCCATCACTTATATCTGAAGTAACTGTAAGGGGAACTTTTGCTTAATATGCAAGTCACAATCATATATTAAAGGGTCTTGTTTCATTGAGAGAAATATTTTAACCCATAAGAAATAAAGAGCTATTCTTTTTGTGCTTGTATGTTCAGTGGGATGAGGAGCCAATATAAGCCGAGAAGCATAGGCAAGCAGCCAAGTCAAGTCAGCTCTGAATGTGGAAGAATGTCAAGGATAAAAGAGAGGCAACAATTCCCCAAAGAGACAATATAATTCAGATAGGAATCTTTCCTAATCCTCGGGGAACACTAGTTCTGCATGAAAAATGGGACAGCAGATAATGTATTAGCTTCTGCAGGGACCCTTAGCCTCCACATCAAGAAAGGTTGCATGAAATGTGAAAAGCCATTTGGAACATTGCCTAAAAGCCTCCAGGCTTATCATCACTATAGTCACCACAATGAAATATTTTTCAAGCATCTCTATAGTTGAAGGTTAAATGCGGGTAGAGAGATTACACCACACTGGAGAAGGGGTATTATTAAAATCATCCATCATAATAGTTCAGTTTCCCCAAAATGAAAATTAAAGGAAAAAGCTGCACTGGAAGGTAACTGGTATCCATCACAATTTTGTTTCCAAATGGTGCCTGTGTCACAGAAGTAGTTGAAGATGCACTTTCACCCCACCACATACTAACTATGACATTATCCAAGCATAAATGTTACCCCGTCTTCCTTCCAGCCACCCCTGCCCCTTTCCTCCCCTCCAAGACCAATAAAGCCAAACTGTGTAAAGCAACACTTCACAATCCCAGAGATCCATTTAATGCAGTGGGTAACACTGATCTTAGTAGAACAATGAAAGCTTTGGCAAGGACCTTTTGCTAAGCAAAGCCACTCCCATCAAATCTGCCTAACTCAGAAGCAAAAATGGGAGGACAGGGACTAGGGTAGCCTGTATTAATAAACACACCAGTGCTTGAAACCAGTCCAGCCAAAGTCAAAGGACTCAGGTGCTGGATATCTGAGCAAAGGGATAGATCATTATAGAGAATTTGCCGTGTTGTAGCAGTGTTGGTTCCCGGATATGAAAGAGACAAGGTGGGTGAGGTCATATCTTTTATTGGACCCGTGTCTGTTGGTGGAAGAGACAAACTTTCGAGGTTCCGAGAGCTCTTCTTCAGGTCTGGAAAAAGTAATCAGAGCATCACAGCTAAATACAAGGTGGGACACATTGCTAAGCATAAGAGATTCACACATGGTGCCGGGGACCACTTAAAATGAGGTGGGCGATTAACACCTCTGCATTCATAGGACAAAGGAAAGTTAGAGGTTACAAATTGTTGCAATGAGCCACAAAACCAGTGTGTCTGTTGAGTCCATCATTTTTCAAGTCTAGCAAAGTTATGAATTTACCTCCCAGGCTCATCTTTTGAAGATGTTGGGGCAGGTTTCCTTTGAAGATGAGGCCTGAGAGGTCAAATTTGCAGTGATCGCTTCGTGAAAAGTGTTTGCCGACGGGTGGTAGGGTGTTTTTCGTCTTTTATCATTTTCCTGTGAAAAGTTAATTAGAAAGCATAGTGATTGTCTAGTTGCACTCACAAAGTTGTTGCTGTGGTATATCACATCCAGTGCACCAAATGCCACATGTTGTGATAGGCACATGCAGGACCCTTGGCTCTTGAAAGCTGTGTTGTAGGGGGTATTGCTCTTATAGCAGTGGAGATATGTCTGCAGGTTTTCCGTCTCTGTCATGTCAGGATCTGGTGCTGCTTTGGGTTGGTGTATCCTGATCTGTGGAGAGCTTGCTTCTGATGATGAGCTTGAAGAGCCGGAGTTGTTTGAAGGCCAGAAGAGAGGATTCAGGAAAGATTTCTTTCAGGATGTAGTTCCCCATCAATTGTAATTGTTTGATGGTACCCCATATGGATTCAGTGTGAGGCGGTAGGTGACAACTGGGGGTGTGCAGTCAGCAGGACTTCCCCCCCCCCCCACTGAAGCAGCTTCTTTTGGGTATTTGGGGTGGCCCGTGCGATGATGCAATCTACTTCTCTGGTGGAGGGTCCTTGTTTGGTGAAGGCATTAAAGCTGTGTATCCCAGACTCTCTCCTTAAAGCATATTCTGTGTTATCGTAGTGTCTGTCTGTAGATAACCAATTTCTTGCTGTGTTTGGGATGGTTACTGGATCTGTGAAAGCAGATGTGGTGAACGACGGGTTTCTTGAATATAGTAGTCTGTGAGAATGCAAGCTGATCATGGTTTCCAGGACGTTGATGTTGGTGCAGGAGTGTTCTAAATAGAGTTTGATGGAAGTGCAGGGGAGGAGGGGTTTGAAGTTGTGGTGGAAATCTATGAGGAAATTTAGGTCATCTGGCCAGAGGATGAAAAACATCATTGATGGACGTATCTCAGGTATATCATTGGTTTCATGGTCCATTTTTCCAGAAATTCTTCCTTGAGGTGGCCCATGAGGAGGCTGGCTTACTGGGGAGCCATCCTAGTACTCATGGCTGTTCTCATGGTTTGGATAAAGTGTTTGTTGCTAAAGGTAAAGTTATTATGGACAAAGATGAAATGGATGAGTTTGCTGGATATCTGAATGTTGTCTATTGTCCTGTAAATATTTGATGCAGGCAGTAATATCATCATGGGGAGAGATGTTGGTGTATAGCAGGGATTCTCAAACTGGGGGTTGTGACCCCTCAGGGGGTTGCGAGGTTATTACATGGGGGGTCGCAAGCTGTCAGCCTCCACCCCCAAGCCCCGCTTCGCCCTCAGCATTTATAATAGTGTTAAATATAAAAAATGTGCTTTTAATTTATAAGGGGGGCGGGGGTCGCACTCATAGGCTATATCTGGGATTTTAAGCTGCAAGCAAGTGCAGCTTGCCCTCAAGAATCCCTGCCAACTTCCTAAAACAACATTTAGGGTGAGAATTTGCTACTCATATCCAATTTCTGTAGTATATTAAGCTTAGATTGTGTTTTTGTTTTTATTTCCTATGTAATCTGCTTTGATCTGTTTACTATCCCTTATAATTGCTTAAAATCTACCTTTTGTAGTTAATAAACTTATTTTTGTTTTGTCTACAACCAGTGTGTGGAAATCATAACTGGGGGCAGAAAGCTGTTACATATCTTCCTCCACATTGAGGGACAGGCAAATTTCATGAGTTTGTGCTGTACAATTCTCTGTGCAGCACAAGACAGTATAATTTTGGGTCCACCCTCTGGGGTGGGGAGGGGTGCACCTGTGAAGCTGATTAGTGCCCTAACTGTATAGCCTTCCCATGCAGGGGCTTGCCAGAAAGTTTGTCTGCATGTTATTACAGCTGGGTGTGTCCCCTACCTGCGTGCTGGTGAAATTGTGAGACCAGGAACATGTCTGCAGCTTGTCACATCATTACAGGGTGAGTGGGAGCCCAGGCTGGTAGGCTGGGGGGCTCAGTGGTACCCCAGTTCCAGGTGGCACCCCAAGGGAGGGGGTGTGAACCCACCACAGCCTGCTCCCAAAATTTCACATTTGCAGAGCACTAGTGCGCAGCAGAGCATGTTTTGTCACCAGCTGTTTTGATTTTGACAAGAGTTCCAAAAAAATATTGGCTTTTTCCTTCCTAGCATTGGTCCATCCCATTGCAAAATAGGGGAAGGGAAGTCAGAACGCCTTGATTCCACTCTGAACCTTGCCTCTGACTCACTGTGGATACTTCGGGGGATCAGATTCTGTCACTCTGCACAGTACCTTACTCCTCAAGCAGTCCCACTGAAATGAATGCAACTACAAAAGCAATAAGGTGCTACTCAGTGTAAGGGTGGCAGAATCCAGCCTATAAGCTCTCACTGGCTCAGTTTAGCAACTGTGAAATGGTTATGCCAACATTCACAGCTCCATAGTGCCTGTCTCACAGTGTTGAGAGACTTTAGCAATCAAGGGGAGCTCTTCAGAAGTTCCTAAGGGATTCAGGAGCATAAGCCCCACTGAAACAAACACTTATGCTCCTAAATCCCCTAAGTGATTTTGAAAATCTCCAATATTGTAAAACACTCTGAGACTCTTAAAGTGTTGTGCAGTATATGTACAAAGTATTATTATTACTCCACTATCATTGCTATGGCTGGTTTCAAGATTATTCCTGCGACCAGGAAAGTACCTATCAAAAGTAAGAAAAAAACAAAGTAGTCAACTAGCTCATCTCTTAGGAAGAGCTAATCTTGATTTGTTTAATTAGAAAAACCTTTAACTGACGTCACACCTGTACTTGTTGAGCTCAGTCATGCCTTCCCTTACATATATGCAGGTCACCGTTGCCCAGACGACACCGCATTTTTAGCGTGCTAGCTTGATTAGAGGTAACGTGAGTATGTCTGCGCGAGCTGGGAATCACGCCCCTAGCTAAAAGTACAGATGTAGCCTACCATGATGGTGAGCTTGGGTCTTTAGGGAGTAGTTTCCCAGTCAGGAAAGTCTAGGTGACTTAAGTGATGCCATAATGTCATGGAAACCATGTTTTTTTCATTATTTTATAGCCACTCATCTTGACTGCTGAATTGGAATTAATTTGCAAACTGGATACAATTAACTTAGGCTTGAATAAAGACTGGGAGTGGATGGGTCATTACAAAAAGTAAAACTATTTCCCCATGTTTATTCCCCCCCCTCCCCCCCACTGTTCCTCAGACGTTCTTGTCAACTGCTGGAAATGGCCCACCTTGATTATCACTACATAAGTTCCCCCCTGCCCCGGCTCTCCTGCTGGTAATAGCTCACCTTACCTGATCACTCTCATTACAGTGTGTATGGTAACACCCATTGTTTCATGTTCTCTGTGTATATAAATCTCCCCTCTCTATTTTCCACTGAATGCATCCGATGAAGTGAGCTGTACCTCACGAAAGCTTGTGCTCAAATAAATTTGTTAGTCTCTAAGGTGCCACAAGTCCTCCTTTTCTTTGTACAGCAATCCTCACTGCTGGTGTCAGATACCATAAGAACGGCCATACTGGGTCATACCAAAGGTCCATCCAGCTCAGTATCCTGTCTACCGACAGTGACCAATGCCAGGTGCCCCAGAGGGAGTGAACCTAACAGGTAATGATCTAGTGATCTCTCTCCTGCCATCCATCACCACCCTCTGACATACAGAGGCTAGGGACACCAATACTTACCCATCCTGGCTAATAGCCATTAATGGACTTAACCTCCATGAATGTATCCAGTTCTCTTTTAAACCCTGTTATAGTCCTAGCCTTCACAACCTCCTCAGGCAAGGAGTTCCACAGGTTGACTGTGCGCTGAGTGAAGAAGAACTTCCTTTTGTTTGTTTTAAACCTGCTACCCATCAATTTCATTTGGTGGCCCCTAGTTCTTATATTATGGGAACAAGTAAACAACTTTTCCTTATTCACTTTCTCCACAACACTCATGATTTTATAGACCTCTATCATATCCCCCCTTAGTCTCCTCTTTTCCAAGCTGAAAAGTCCTAGCCTCTTTAATCTCTCCTCATATGGGACCCGTTCCAAACCCTTAATCATTTTGTTGCCCTTCTCTGAACCTTTTCTAATGCCAGTATATCTTTTTTGAGATGAGGAGACCACATCTGTATGCAGTATTCAATATGTGGGCGTACCATGGATTTATATAAGGGCAATAAAATACTCTCCATCTTATTCTCTATCCCTTTTTTAATTATTCCCAACATCCTGTTTGCTTTTTTGACTGCCACTGCACACTGTGTGGACGTCTTCAGAGAACTATCCACGATGACTCCAAGATTAGTTGTAGCTAAATTAGCCCCCATCATATTGAATGTGTAGTTGGGGTTATTTTTTCCAATGTGCATTACTTTACATTTATCCACATTAAATTTCATTTGCCATTTTGTTGCCCAGTCACTTAGTTTTGTGAGACCTTTCTGAAGTTCTTCACAGTCTGCTTTGGTCTTAACTATCTTGAGCAGTTTAGTATTATCTGCAAACTTTGCCACCTCGCTGTTTACCCCTTTCTCCAAATCATTTGCCAGGATCACCTCTCGAGCCCTTCTTAAATATCGGCGTCATATTAGCTGCCTTCCAGTCATTGGGTACAGTAGCTGATTTAAAGGACAGGTTACAAACCATAGTTAATAGTTCTGCAATTTCACATTTGAGTTCTTTCAGAACTCTTGGGTGAATGCCATCTGGTCCCGGTGACTTGTTACTGTTAAGTTTCTCAATTAATTCCAAAATCTCCTCTAGTGTCACTTCAGTCTGTGACAATTCCTCAGATTTGTCAGCTACAAAAGACCGCTCAGGTTTGGGAATCTCCCTAACATCCTCAGTCGTGAAGACTGAAGCAAAGAATTCATTTAGTTTCTCCGCAATGACTTTATCGTCTTGAAGTGCTCCTTTTGTATCTGGATCATCCAGGGCCCCACTGTTGTTTAGCAGGCTTCCTGCTTCTGATGTACTTAAAAAACATTTTGTTATTACCTTTTGAATTTTTGGCTAGCTGTTCTTCAAACTCCTTTTTGGCAATTCTTATTACATTTTTACATTTAATTTGGCAGTGTTTACGCTCCTTTCTATTTACCTCACTAGGATGTGACTTCCACTTTTTAAAAGATGCCTTTTTATCTCTCACTGCTTCTTTTACATGGTTGTTAAGCCACGGCGGCTCTTTTTTAGTTCTTTTACTGTGTTTTTTAATTTGGGTTATACATTTAAGTTGAGCCTCTATTATGGTGTCTTTGAAAAATCTCCATGCAACTTGCAGGGATTTCACTCTAGTCACTGGACCTTTTAATTTCTGTTTAACGAACCTCCTCATTTTTGCATAGTTCCCCTTTCTGAAATTAAATGCCACAGTGCTGGGCTGTTGAGGTGTTCTTCCCATCACAGGAATGTTAAATGTTATTATATTATGGTCACTATTTCCAAGCAGTCCTATTATAGTTACCTCCTGGACCAGATCCTGCGCTCCACTCAGGACTAGATCGAGAGTTGCCTCTCCCCTGGGGGGTTCCTGTACCAGCTGCTCCAAGAAGCAGAATATAAGAATCCAGAGCAGCCTCAGCATCTTCTGCATAAAAAGATTCTATGATTAACTTTAATAACATCAATTGTTCGCCATGCTCAGTATTCAGACTCATTCATCAGTTAGTAATAGTATTTCTAACTGAACAGAAAATGTGTTCTGAATACGCACTGGGAAGAGGACAGTTCAAACACTTGACAGCAGCTACAGTCAAGGCAGGCTATTCTTTTCCTTTCAGAAGCAGAGGTGCAATGATTTCAGTAGAATTCTGCAAAGGAAGAAGTTAACAAGATTACAGTAATGGACTTTTATGACAACTGTAATTCCATATTTCTCAGCTTTGCCCTGCAATTAAGAGGATGATACATAGAAATATCTGAAGATGCAAGGGACAGGAAAGAAGAGCTGATTCTTAATTCATCTTCTCTTTTCATGTGCTGCATTCACTGAGTTATCAGATTAGGAGCTTCTTCCATTACCATTCTCTATATATTTTGAAATTGCCACCATTAGAAAGTATGACTTGAATGTTATTTTTAAACCCTGAATCAAGTAAGAGTGTTATTGCGGGGGGTCTCTCCTTATTTAAAATCTTATGGAGAAAAAGCATTCCTTACGGGCCTGTGACAACTGAATGAACCAGCGTTCATTGTGCTCATAGGACGTGCGAGAGAAGAAATGAAAGCTTGGAATGTGTTCTCGCATTTTCAGCTTAACACTTCTCTCTCCACGACTGGTGTCATGTATATCTAGTCACTGATATCAAGGTTAAAATATTAAACCAATTAAAGAGGCCCGATTCTTCACTTCATTACACTGGTATAACTCCAGTGAAGTCAATTGGCCAGATTCTCCACGGCACCCAGCTTCTGCTAAGCGCTGTTGAAAAAGGAAGCCAGTTACAGCTCCCTGATCCTTGGGGCAGTTCTGCCCAGCCCTCATGTCAGTTAGAGCAACTATGAGGTTCTCTAATTTGCTTTGGCTGGTTGTGGTCCCCAATTCCACACCCTGGGCTTGAAATCTCCACCAGGGGAGATTTGCAGCTTTCTGCTCCATGTGTGCTGCTCGGTGGCACAGAGGGAGCAGGGTAGACAGCTGAAACTTGTTATACCAAGTTTAGAGGCCACTCAAGCACTGGGCTTAAGAGTCCACTGAAAACTGAAGATTAGGGATTTTACATTCTGCTTAGTAGAAAAAAAATCCAAATGAACCAACGGGGTGAAAATGGAGCAGAGAAGAGTGTGCAGTGTGGGACTAATACAGAGAGACTGTGAAAAGAGGAAGAGAAAAAGATAACTAATGTACAGGTGAATACAGTGTATATGCAATGTACACCATACACTTGTGCTAGCCTAGCTTATATTTTGTAGGGGCTGGTTCTCCTATTCCTGAATAGGCTTCCTTTTAGCTCAAAACATATGGAATAATTCTGGGAAAAACAGTAACGCAGGCTTAAAATTACCAGGGGGGTTAGGTTTCAGAGTAACAGCTGTGTTAGTCTGTATTCGCAAAAAGAAAAGGAGTACTTGTGGCACCTTAGAGACTAACCAATTTATTTGAGCATAAGCTTTCGTGAGCTACAGCTCACTTCATCGGATGCATACTGTGGAAAGCACAGATGATCTTTTTATATACAAAGCATGAAAAAATACCTCCTCCCACCCCACTCTCCTTCTGCTAATAGCTTATCTAAAGTGATCACTCTCCTTACAATGTGTATGATAATCAAGTTGGGCTATTTCCAGCACAAATCCAGGTTTTCTCACCTCCCCCCCCCACACACACACAAACCCACTCTCTTGCTGGGGGGTTAGGGGGATGAGCTAGATTTATTCATCTAACAAACAGTACAACAATTCTTTCACCCTGGTCTTTGGGTACCTATTCTGAGTATTGCTTTGAAGACCTATATGTAGAACAGGTTTCAGAGTAACAGCCGTGTTAGTCTGTATTCGCAAAAAGAAAAGGAGGACTTGTGGCACCTTAGAGACTAACCAATTTATTTGAGCATAATTTATTTGATGCATCCGATGAAGTGAGCTGTAGCTCACGAAAGCTTATGCTCGAATAAATTGGTTAGTCTCTAAGGTGCCACAAGTCCTCCTTTTCTTTTTATATGTAGAACAGGATGTCACAATGTAAGCACTCAACTTCTCTTGATGCTGATGAGGCGAGGGGAACTGAGAGAAAGGCGAAAGCTAAGACATATTGTCTTAGGGAGCTCAGAACTGGCCAGAGACAGCAAATTCAGTAAAGAACAAAGTTCCAACCTTCAGTTTTTATTCCTTGGGGAGAGGAGGGAACACGACAACTGTTTAAAATAAGTTATAAATTTCCGCCGCCACGTTTAAAAATAAGCACATAAACAATGGAAGCAGATGAAGCTCTGTTCAGTTTCTCATTACTGTCATTTTGATGAGCCAAATCTCTGGGAAACTATCTTCAGCTCCAGTTTATTATTCTTTCTCTGGATGGTGGGGAGGAAGGAGGTCCCACAATGGCTTCAGCCACATGCAACCCAAGCAACCTTTGTAAAAACCAGCCAGGATCAGGCAAAGAACAGAGTCAGAACTCTGACAAAAATCCAAGCAGAAACACTGACTATGCCAGAACAGCAAGTGAAGGGAGAAAACTTTCCTCCAAAGTGATATTTTAATTTAGAAAGGAACCTTCACTAATCCCCAAGAGCCTTTATTATCATCTGTGTAGCAAAAAGGACTGCAGTTGGTCTACATAAAGCATTAGCTTCCTATGGGGCATTTTAGACTTTAAATGATGAAGGACCAGACTTAAACCAAAAGTCAGCTGGAACTCTGCTCTTACCTTAAATTTGATTTAAGCACACCATAAGGCAGGAAATGAAAGTGCAGAAATAACAGAAAGTCTTCAGTGGAACTATAGTGTATTAGTTATTCTCCTAGGCGAGGTACTAAACTGGAATAGATTTATGTGCCAGATTTCCCTCCTGCTGTATTGTCAAATCCCTGCGGTCACTAGCTGGCAAATACATTCCTTCCCTGACCAACAGCAGAGACACTGATAGACACAGCAGTTACACCTTCCTCGAGTAGAAAACATAATATGTATGGTGATGCTGTCTAGCTGAAAGGAGGCTAAGCATAAATGCGTATGACACTGGACATAGCTGACCTCACTCACAACATTCAAGGCTGCTTTGCCACGCCGTCCACAATGTATTCTTCAGCGTATTCACAGTGTTACCAATAAAATACCAGCGAGAGCAAATTCACTAAGCGAAATGAACTGAGAAGCAGATCTGAGGGCAATCTGGAAAAACAGTGAACTCTCAGAGGCTATTACTCATTATTAAATGACAGGAAGAGGCTCCTACCACACGCCTCTCATCTTCTCCACCCCACACTATGAACAGAGTATTTTGCCTGAAATGCCGAGTGATACCGATCATCAACTGAATACCAGGGGTGCAGGGAAGCAATAAGACTTGACATGACTTTGTGTTGGTTACTAGTAACTTTTTCACCACCATCAAGCACAGGACATTGTGCTCAGGAGTAGCACACCTCTTGGAGAGCGACGATCACAAACATTTTAGAAGAGTTTGTTGAAATAAACCTCCTCCTAATATGAGCAGGAGTTCCCTGAAGCCTTGAAGAGCAGAAGGTTCTTACAGGCCTTGTGATACTGAAGGATCCAGACAGACATTTCAGAACATCTCTTTAGAGCTGCGAGTGTGAGAGCTGCACCCATAATCTAAAGCTTTTACAACTTCAACATTTTCACCAACTCGGCCACAATCTAGACAGTAACATATACTGGCTGGGTCTGAGGTGTCTTGCACAGAACTGCAGCCCCATGGGTGACATAGTGGCTAACCAATGAAAGCTGCATACCTCACTTACGGCTTATTGCCTTGCCTTCGGCGCTGTGCAGTTCTTGGAGTGTTCGGACACTTTGACTCCTCCACGTGTTTGCTGGAATGCCAAGCGGCTTGCTCCCATTTCAGGCTGTCCCTGCCAAATCATGACATTCTGACTCAGTACCCAACCCTGTTCCCATTGACACTGAGAGGCATTCTGCCCCGAACTAGGCCCTTGGTAGTTACTTAGGAGTCAATCCCGCCCAGTGCCGGCCCAGCATTCAGGCGAGATGCTGAGTGCGTTCCACTCCAGAAGCGGTGCTCACTCAGCACTTCGCATGACTGAGTCCTTATTGAAGTCACTGGGAGATCAGCCTCAGTAAAGTCATTGTGAATTTTGGCAGCAGAGCATTGTGAGCTGTTCAGGATTTGGCCCATTAAGGATGCTTTGCATTTACAGCATATCGTGCCTATAAACAAACCAGCCTGTAATCTCCAGTCAATGCATGTAGTTTATATGCCTTTGTACCTATGCTATATAGGTATACAGTAGAACCTCAGAGTTATGAACACCTTGGGAATAAAAACCGTTAGTCACTCTGAAATGTTTGTAACTCTGAACAAAATGTTGCGGTTGTTCTTTCAAAAGTCTGCAACTGCACATTGATTTAACACAGCTCTGAAACTTAAGTTAAATGAAACAAGCACAGAAACAGTTTCCTTACGGCATCCAATCTTTTTTTTAAACTTTCCCTTTTTTTTTTTTTTAGTAGTTTATGTTTAACACAGTACTGCACTGTGTTTGTTTGGTTTTGGGTTTTTTTTGGTCTTTGCTGCTGCCTGATTACATACTTCCGGTTCCAAATGAGGTGGATGGTTGACCCGTCAGTTTGTAACTCTGCTGTTCATAACTCAGAGGTTCTACTGTAACTTCATATCACCAATGGGACTCAGTTTTCTAAGGGTTTGTCTACACTTACTGGGGGGTCGACGTGCAGCAATTGATGCATTGGCAGTTGATTTAGCGGGTCTAGACCTGCTAAATCGACCGCAGATCACTCTTCCGTTGACTCCTGTAGTCCACCAGTTCGAGAAGAGTAAGGGGAGTTGACGGGAAAGCGACATTGCATAGTGTGGACCCCGCAGTAAGTAGATCCAAGCTACATAGACTTGGGTTACACTATTCATGTAACTCATATTGCATAGCTTAGATCGACTTTTCCCTGTAGCATAGACAAGGCCTGAATCATGCCTCACCGTATACCCTTGTCACCTCTCGTTCGAATGTTTACCCACCTATGTGAAGCCAGCACACATCAGCAATGATCACATGGTGTGGAATGCTAACAGAGAGTTAAATGGTATGATACCGTCCCTTCATCACAAACCAATTAGGAATAAACCCATATCCAGTCAATTTGACATGCCCAAACCACCTTGCTAGCACTGCTTTCCATTAGTTGCATGGGAAACCTTAAAGAAACATTTTGAGTGCACAAATTATAATTCATTGGGTTTTCGTCAAGCCAGGAGGTTGGCAATCAAAATGATAATCCAAAATAAATGAGGAGACACAAGCTGAGTGGTATGGCTGTGTGTGTGTGCCCCATCACATTCTACCTTCTCTCTTATTTTCATCACCTAGGGTAGTGAGCATGACTAATCTGGCAGGGATTATTCCCTTCTGTTACTCAGTTGCCAGTCAATTAAATCAAGCTGTTTAAGGCTTAGTGTAAAAATCAGTTTATGTAAAGAAAAAAAGATTACCTGGTAATTCAAGGTGTGTAATTCTGACCCACTAGTCTAAACTAATGGATTTCCCCCCTGGACCCACTACACAAACAAATCCATCAACAGCCACAGATTTTTGGCAGGGATCCCTCCCCTTCCATTATTTCACAGCCCTCTCTTTCCTAGTCAGGAGCTTCCACAGCTCATCCAACAACTAAAATGCACTTACGATTTTCAAAAGTGCTCAGTACCCAATATGCTGAACATAAAAAACAACAATCTAGCCTTTTATTTGGACCCAGCTGTGGGTGCAGAGCTATGCTTAAAGTTCTGACCGAGGTTTACAAAATCTGCTTCTATCCAGGAGGTGATTAGGGTCTAAGGACAAAACAGATAATTTGCTGTCCTCGTATCACTGTCAGTGCTCCAGCCAATACAGCTATTTAAGGCATCTCTATCGCTGTAGTATGTAAGATCTGTGGTATCTAACAGCTGTGTGTCAGGCATATGAGCAAAATCTCTGGTCCCACACATGAAGCAGAGCTCTATACCCAGACGATGCCCACTCATCCATATGCCTCTTTAGGTAGCTAGACACTTACGAGGGCAAGGGCACAATATGTGACTCATTTCTTCAGAGTCAGTGAGTCAGTTTCAGTTCCACAGTGACTTTGCCAAAAGGCTGCATGCAGGCTGTACATTCAGGACACAGTTTCTCTCTCTCGCCACCCCCTTTCCTGTCTCCCTAAATATCTGCATGGCTTCCCAAAACAGACAAAGGAGTCCCTAGCAATTTAGCACCTCTTTGTACTATAATTTTGCAATATTCATGACTGTGCAAATGTGATCAGGTGTAAGGAGGCATGTGGTGCCAATGCCTAACCGCTGGCACAAGGGCAGGGCCTTCTGCAGAAGAGATGGCATTTACAGTGTTGAGCTATCTAAACCCATCGCTGCTTGACACACATGCTATAGGGAAATTTCCTACCAATTTAAAGGAGGCACCATGCCATTTGAACCGGCAGACATGAGGCTAGCTATATAAAAAGCCGTGGATGTGCATCACTTGTACATGTTAAGGATAGGATTCTAAGGCAACAACTTCCAGACAGCTCTACCTTCCTGTGGGGATGAGTAACATCTGGTGAGAAGAGAGATCAAAAATATCCAGATGTGGTAGGCTTTTTTTTTTGGGGGGGGGGGGGAGGGTGCATGCAAATGACACATATTTCCTATGCTGCACCTCCAAGAGCAGGTTCCTAAACACCTGTATTACACTTCAGAGCCAGCCATTAAAGAAAAAAGGAAACATTGTTCAGAATGCAAATGCCCTATGCAGAAGAAACTTCCCCCCCCTATAACCAGTCACGTCACACAGTCATATTTAATCCAGCGTAGAAAATCTGGCAGCAGAATCTGCTGCCGATTGTTCTTTCCAGAAACTGATAATGTGTTTTTATACTGTTTAAGAATCCAGTCTTAGTTAGGCCGGTAAGTAGGAAAGTGCACCTTTAAATAAAACGATTTATTGCCAATTCCTAGGGACTCACAGGCGAACACTGAACAGAGTTTATCACAGAAATGCAGACAGTAAAGGGGAATTACTCAGAAAAATCCTTCTTTCCCACAAGTCACATGATGGATACTTTTTAAACCAAATCTTGTTATTTATTTTTTTAAATGAAAAAGCTTTCAAATATGCACAAGGGGAGCACATTAACCCTAGATCATGCTTCATATATACCTTTTGTACACATTTACTTAACCCACAAGTCAGCTATTGGCCAAGCACTGCAAACGAGTCAGCTTTTAATGCTATGTATTATTTAAGGTAATAATGCTTTTATCTCCAAAGACAAAACGCTGCCTTAAATGTACAGTTTCAACCAAGGGGTGAAACGAGACAGAATGAGCTAGGATTCTGAGAAGAGCCCAATACAACATTAACATTCATAATGGGTGTTCTAGGGCAGTTATAGTCAGAGTGCCTGAGTCGTCATCCTTCTTCATCTGGGCAAAAAAATAAAAATGAAGCCATGCTTGCTCTAGGTTAAGTCTTTAATTAAGCAATAATTCTTGACAAATCATTGCTACAAGCAATGAATGACTAGTTTGTTAGCTAATGTGACACTCGCATTATTAAAGACCGTAGCTGCTCCATCATTCCCTAAAGCCCCTTCTCAAGGCAAGATAACCTATTTCAAGAGGGTCACTAACACTAGGAGTGTTTTCTTTCAGCGGGAAAACGAGGAGTGGTTATTTAAAGTAAAATCCCAAATGTGGGCATGATAAAATTCCAGGGGTTTGACCACCCGAAGTCAGTGGTTCTCCAGCTTCTCCATATTGGAGCCCCTTCTTATTTAGTAATATGGGAAAGTGCTGTGTTAACTTAGATGGAATATATGGGCCAGAGATGTTAATACAACCCACTCACTGTTCAACATTTTAAATGCTGTCAAACAAGGTTTGGGATTCTGTATGTAGAGACCTCAGCCTGGCTTAGTACCCTGGTAAATCAAAATCCTTTTCACTTTTATCAAGATGAAGAAAAGAAGGAAATACAGTTAAAGCATTTGAAACGTAAAGTGTTAAATAAGGCTTTCACTTGAACCATATCTCTTGGTCCCTTTAGCTGGAGAGAGTTTTTAAGAGGAAAAAGCCTCTTATTTGACAGTCTCTTAGATAGTAGCAAAGATGGTAATAACCAACCTTTTGGGGGAAAACAGAAGTTAGTTGAGATGGGATGGAGGTGTCATTGCCGCACTTGTTAAAGTCAGATCCCATTTCATCCCAGGTGGTATTTGGGATTCAGCTGCAGTGGGCAGAGGTAGCAATGTCATCTAATTCCCCCGCTCTGGGCTAGTCTGGTCAGGACATCTCCCAGGATTCGGATGAAAGCCTAAGGTCCCAGGAAATCCTGGGGGTGGCAGCCATAGTGGTGAAGCTTGCTCCAGGAGCCTCCACCAGTTATTTCCCCCACTGAAGTCTCTTTCTTTAAGGACCCAAAAGTGGAGTGACAGGTGGAATAACCTGTCCTCATTATTTTGTCCACCAATTAGGCCTAGTTTCTGACACCGCAATTTTGTTTCATTAGTTTCCAGACCCACATTTTCTTGTTCGCCTAGCATGATCTCAACAATACCCTTGAGTTAGAGCCCTACCAAATTCACGGCCGTGAAAAACGCATCATGGACCGTGAAAGCTGGTCTCCTGCATGAAATCTGGTCTTTTGTATACGTATGCCCTCTGCTATACAGATTTCACGGGGGAGATCAGCATTTCTCAAACTGGGGGTACCGACCCAAAAGGGGATTGGGGGGGAGGTCGCAAGGTTATTGTAGGGGAGGGGTTAAGGTAATACCACCCATACTTCTGCACTGCCTTCAGAGCTGGGTGGCCGGAGAGTGGTGACTGCTGGCAAAGGGCCCAGCTCGAAAGGCAGCTCAGAAGCCAGGGTGGCAATACCACGACCCCTCCACCGCCCTCTTTTGGATCAGGACCCCTACAGTTACAACACCGTGAAAGTTCAGATTTAAATATCTGAAATCATGAAATTTACCATTTTTAAAATCCTGTGACCATGAACTTGACCAGAATGGACTGTGAATTTGGTAGGGCCCTATCCTATCCATAGGGTTTTTTGTTTGGACTAATTCTGCTTTTCTTGCACCTGTTTAGAACATTCTTCATTTAAAATAACTAGGGCTCTACCAAATTCATGGTCCGTTTTTGTAAATTTCACTATCATGGCATTTTAAAAATCTTGAATTTCACAATTTCAGATATTTAAAATCTTAAATTTCAGTGTTGTAACAAAACATAAATATGTATTTAGAAATGACAAAATATAAACATATAAAGCCCGTAAGAGTCAGCGTTTCTCAAATTTGGGGTCCCGACCCAAAGGGGGCTCACAAGGCTATTGTAGGGGGGTCATGGTATTGCCACGCTTACCTCTGCGCTGCCTTCAGAGCTGGATGGCCAGAGAGCTGCTGGCCACGTGCCCAGCTCTGAAGGCAGCACTGCCACCAGGAGCAGCTCAGAAGGGTGGCGATACTGTGACCCCTCCCACAATAGTCTTGCGACCCCCTTTTGGGTCGGGACCCCCAGTTTGAGAAACACTGGGTACTTTTGTATACTTTTACCCTATAGTATAGGGTACTTTTATATAGCATAGGGTAAAAGTACACAAAAGACCAGATTTCGTGGTCCGTGACGTGTTTTTCATGACTGTGAATTTGGTAGGGCCTAAAAATAACTTGACCTACTTTCTCTAGTTAATTCCCAAGCAGGCAAAGAGTGATAGGCTCAACTGTCACAAACAGAGGGCAGGGTGAATAATGACCTCCTGACCCCAGGGTAATACCAGGGTGGTTGTGACCCCCAGGTTGAGAACCATTGCCCTAGGTTATTCATCTCTTCCACCCCATGTTCTCAGCACGGCCTGTGCACTAATCAGCGATGGTATCCTAATGATATTAAAATGCATCTTTTAGAACCAGCGTGTGGGTGTTTTTGCTGGAAGTAGCGGGAAATGACTGTTTAAATTGTTAAACAGCAGCTTCAGTTAATAGATGTATTTTCCATCTATGGAAAGGGGATTTGCTTGTGTTGCTCCCATTAACACTAATAGAGTTAGGCTTATAAATCCTTACACATGATGGAACACTATAGTCCTCACAGTTGTGCACCTGGTTGAAGTTATAATTATAGAAATTTCTGTAACTATATTTTAACACCTGTCTACTTTCCATCCTATACCTCTAATCTCAGGAGCTTTAAATTTAAATGTAAAAGCCTATCAGCATTCTTCTTAAAAAAAAATTACTGTTTTGCTTTCTTATCAGTGTGGATAATGATCCCACTAACACAACTACAAACTGACATGAATAAGGAAAGTAAGTGTCTCAATAACAGTACGTGCAGATTTGTCAAATAGATTTTATAGGTCAATTTTCTTTTAAAGCAGCCTCTAAATATCTAAGCCAAAAATTATGCCAAGAATTTGAACACTTACTGTTTTTAGCACACACAAAATGTAGGCCAGGGATTCACGATGTGTAGATCATGTATCCAAAACTCTCACTAAAAATCAGTGCGAAGTTAGAGCATGTAAGGATGTGAGGGTTACGTGTTATGGGTGAGATTCTCAAAAGCACTCGGCATATGCCTCGCTCTACTCCCCCTGCTGTCACTGGTACCAGGGGAGGAGACTGAGGCCAATGCTGCCTGCTTTTGAAAATCCTACCCTATATTTGTAAGTAAACCAAGCTCTAAGAGTGCCAATTTGCATCCCATACTTCAGTCTCTTTGTAAGTAGATAGAATTCCCACTCTACTCTGAATGGTACCTACACTTTTATTGGCAACTCACATAACAATAAATGATGAAAACGTAAACCTCACCTACTCTTCCCCCCACCCACGCTTGGGGATTCCCACCTCCCTTACTTCCAGGGTGGAGGTAAGGTACCACACTGACAGCAGTGACTCAGCTGGAACCAATTAGCATCTTCCAGCAGCAACACCTTCTAACAAGGTGGGTCAAGAGAAGAATTCTACAGATGTTCCAAAAAGAACTAGATAAATTCATGGAGGATTGGTCCATCAATGGCTATTAGCCAGGATGGACAGGGATGGTGTCCCTAGCCTCTGTTTGCCAGAAGCTGGGAATGGGCGACAGGGGATGGATTGCTTGATAATTACCTGTTCTGTTCATTCCCTCTGGGACACCTGGCATTGGCTGCTGTCGGACGACAGGATACTGGGCTAGATGGACCTTTGGTCTGACACAGTATGGCCATTCTTATGTTCTTATCCTCCCATTCCACTCCTTTGACAGTAAGCAAGCCAATATGTTCCACCCAAGTCAATGAAATTAGACCAATTTTTATACCAGGGTAACTCACTCACCTACCATAAACTGGGATTTTCAGTGGAGCCTAAGGGAATTAGATGCACAACTTCCACTAACGTTCCCTGGAGTTGGGTGCCTAATTCTCTTGGGATGCTTTTAAAATCTGAGCCGTAGATGCTAAACTACGTATAAACCACAGATATTAAGTCATTGGACCAGATTCTCCTAGCACATACACTGCTATAAACCAGGAACAATTCCACTGAAGACAACTGAGTTACACAGAATAAAGGAGAGAAATGGGCCCAATTTTTATTCCATTAGAGGAAGGGCAAAGAGAGAGCAAGAGAGCTGGGGCACTGAATCAGCCATTGGAGGCCAGTTTAACACAAGGCTAACTTTTAATCAGAGTTTCTAGCAATGTATTTATTAATGATTGTCCAAAGTGGTGTTCTTCCACGTAATGATATTCTTCCACAGCTTCTTATAGCTTCTCTTCTCTAGTAATGGAGCACAGCCTTCCCTTCCAATCATGCAACTTAGGCGTGTACATTTGTTGGCTGGGTGATAGCTTCAAAAGAAGACAATAAGGATACTTTAAGAAAATCTTACATGTGGTTTGTAAAACCAGCATCTATTAAATAATTCCTTCCTGCCAAAAACCAGAGGGGCAAAATATTCATAACAAAACACCATGGACCAAACACTTTTCCATGCATAAAGCCTGAGCAAAGAAGCTTTGCACAGGGAGATGTCACCACAGCAGTAGGTAGCATCTGTCCCCCTTTTGCCTGGCTGCAAAGTGTCACTAGAGGAGCTGCTCCAGAACTGCTACCGCTCCTTGGCTGAGGGATGCTCCTGTAGGTCGGTTAGCTGGTCTCTGGTTCACCATACTTAGGGCCCTACCAAATCCCCAGCCGTGAAAAACATGTCACAGACCATGAATTCTGGTCTTTTGTATACTTTTACACTATATTATACAGATTTCACAAGAGAGACCAGCGTTTCTCAAACTGGGGGTCCCAACCCAAAAGCAGACTGTGGGGTGGGGAGTGTCGCAAGGTTATTGTGGGGGGGGGGGTCACGGTAATGCCGCCCTTATTTCTGCACTGCCGTCACAGCTGGGCGGCCGGAGAGCGGTGGCTGCTGGCAGAGGTTCCAGCCCTGAAAGCAGCACAGAAGTAAGATGCAATACTGCGACCCCTCCACAACCCTCTTTTTGGTCAGGACCCCCACAGTTACAACAGCATGAAATTTTATATTTGAATATCTGAAATCATGAAATTTACCATTTTTAAAACCCTATGACCATGAAATTGACCAGAATGGCCTATGAATTTGGTAGGGCCCTCACCATAGTTGAAGATCCACCAGCCAGACCTCCATCCCTCCACCCAACCCACACCCAAGGCTCTACTCTGACAACACAGGAGTAGCTGCTTGACACACAGTAGGGACAAATCCCTAATCTGGCTCTCCACATCCTGGCCTCCTGATGCACAGCAGACCATCACCTGTACCCCTGCCTTGGACCTTATGGGTCACAAAGTGGGAGGATATGTCCCCAAGTGTACCCAGTGACAATTGTGAACTTTGAGATCAAGGACTATCAAATATACTGTACCTTGAAATTATATCTGAAAGTTGACAGGGGGATGACTGCATGTCTGAAGTAGCACAATGAGCAGGAGAGGCAGCCTGTCTCATATTTAGATCGTATATGACACAGTATACACTGACAGTTTGTCATAATATTGTACTGATTTTCCAGGACTTCAGTTTAAAAATCTCTTATATGCTAATTGCTTCCTACAGATGTTTTGAATTATTTTAACTGTTCTGGTTTGATTCAGTGAACCAATAGCCACATGACTTGTGATACTGACGCAACAGAAGTTACAGAACTGAAACCACACTGGCGTCAAGTTCTGCCCCCAGCTATTCCTTTGTGATCCCAGTAAAACCAATGGGACAAATAGGTGTGGTTGAGGATAGACCTGAGCTTGTTCTCTTCCAGCAGCTACAGGGGACACAGCCTCAAATATAATAACACCCCACCAGTTAGAGACTGGTATGAAAAATGGAAACACCAAGCAAGGGCCTGGGACAACAATAATGCCAACACTGGAGACAGCTGGAACTTACATCCCACAAGAAATTCCAAAATGTCAACATTTGTTTTCACTCCAAATCAAAAAGTCAAAATTTCAAAATTTCTCAGAGAATGAAAATTCTGAAAAATTTCAATTCTGAAACATTGCAACATTTCATTTCAATAATGTCAAAAGGGTATAAAAATTAAAATATAAGTGTAAAATTTATGGTATATATTAAAGTCAACAACATAAAACAAAACAAAAAGAATAAAGTTGGAAACAAAACATTTTACCTCACCCATGTTTCGACTTGATCGAAATGAAAAAGTCAGAACAATTCATTTTGACATCATCCTGTCAAAAAATTTTGTTGAAGTCAATACGTTCCCACAAAATGTTTAGATTTCAGGGCAACTGTATTTTCTTACAAGAAAACCGTTCCACCTAAGATTTTTCAACTAGCTCTGTCCAGCACCATCTCACTTCCCAGAAGCTAGACTGATGTGGAGCTAGATTTCTCACTAGACGTAAGCAGTGGGTCTCATTTGTCCTTCCCCCATCCCCTTTCCATTTTGTATCTGCTGACGGCTAGGAAGCTGAGTCTCTTTGTAGCAAGTATCTGGTAAATTTTTAAACCCCTGATCCTCTTGATAGATCTACACAGGGGGAGGGGTCATTACATTACATAATTATAAATTTAATAAGCTAAATTTTGTAAAGTGCTCTGAACACACCATGCTTATTATTAACTCGATTCTGACTTTGCTATGAGATGTTTTTGACCAAATACAAAGAGAAAAATATAGGGCTGTCAAGCAATTAAAAAAATTAATCGCGCGGTTAAAAAAAATCACGATTAATCGCACTGTTAATAATACCAATATTAAATAGAATACAAAGTGTACAGTGCTCACTTTATGTTTTTATTAAATATTCACACTGTAAAAAACAAAAGAAATAGTATTTTTCAATTCACCTAATACAATTCAATTCGTAAATAAAAGTATTGTAGTGCACTCTCTTTATCATGAAAGTTGAACCTACAAACGTAGAATTATGTACAAAAAAAACTGCATTCAAAAACAAAGGAATGTAAAACTTTAGAGCCTACAAGTCCACTCAGTCCTACTTCTTGTTCAGCCAATCACTCAGATAAACAAGTTTGTTTACATTTGCAGGAGATAATGCTGCCCTCTTCTTGCCTACAATGTCACCTGAAAGCAAGTACAGGCGTTCGCATGGCACTGTTGTACCCGGCATCGCAAGATATTTACGTCCCAGATGCACTGAAGATTTAGATGTCCCTTCATGCTTCAACCACCATTCCAGAGGACATGGGTCCATGCTGCTGACGGGTTCTGCTTGATAACAATCCAAAGCAGTGCGGATTGACGCATGTTCATTTTCATCATCGGAGTCAGATGTCACCAGCAGAAGGTTGATTTTCTTTTTTGGTGGTTCAGGTTCTGTAGTTTCCGCATCAGAGTGTTACTTTTTTAAGACTTCTGAAAACATGTTGCACACCTCGTCCCTCTCAGATTTTGGAAGACACTTCAGATTCTTAAACCTTGGGTTGAGTGCTGTAGCCATCTTTAGAAATCTCACATTGGTACCTTCTTTGCATCTTGTCAAATCTGTAGTGAAAACGTTCTTAAAATGAACAACATGTGCTGGGTCATCATCCAAGACTGCTATAACATGAAATATATGGCAGAATGCAGGTAAAACAGAGCAGGAGACATAGAATTCTCTCTCAAGGAGTTCAGTCACTAATTTAATTAATGCTTTTTTTTTTTAAATGAGCATCATCAGTACGGAAGCAAGTCCTCTGGAATGGTGGCCGAAGCATGAAGAGGCATACGAATGTTTAGCATATCTGGCACATAAATACCTTGCAACGCCAGCTACAAAAGCACCATGCAAATGCCTGTTCTCACTTTCAGGTGACGTTGTAAATAAGAAGCAGGCAGCATTATCTCCCGTAAATGTAAAGACACTTTTTTCTCTTAGGGTGGCTGAACAAGAAGTAGGACTGAGTGGACTTGTAGGCTCTAAAGTTTTACATTGCTTTGTTTTTGAGTTCAGTTATGTAACAAAAAAAAAAATCTACGTTTGTAAGTTGCACTTTCACAATAAAGAGATCACACTACAGTACTTATATGAGGTGAACTGAAAAATACTGTTTATTTTGTTTATCATTTTTACAGTGCAAATATTTGTAATAAAAAATAATAATATAGGGTGAGCAGTGTACACATTGTATTCTGTGTTGTAACTGAAATCAATATACTTTAAAATGTAGAAAAACATCCACAAATATTTAGTAAGTTTCAACTGGTATTCTACAGTTTAACAGTGCAATTAACACTGTGATTAATCGCAATTAATTGTTTTGAGTTAATCGTGAGAGTTAACTGCCATTAATCGACAGCTCTAGAAAAAAAAATTTTCTTCCTCCTTTCAATTGAGTGGTGAACATGAACAAGTCTTTGAACAGCTGCTCCAAGTTCTCTCCATTGAAGTAGTTCTAGAGAGGAACACATTCCATTAGACCAAATGCGCACCACCATGTGCATCACCCAATCATAGAAATCTTGCTGTAACCTGCTGTTGGAAGGAAAAGTTCTCCCCTCTGCCTTTCCACTAAGGCAACACGAACGGAAATCTCTGACAAGCCTCTTGATTTGCAGGTCTCCAGCAGGAGCTATGGAACCCTTCTGAAGTTCATGTTCTAGCTACTGTAAGGAGAACCAGCGGCACAGAGAAGCCATCTGTGAAGAAAGGGGAGCATCAGCAGCACTGGGATAGGCTAGAGGCATTGCTGGAAAACTTCTGACAGCAAGAGAAGCTGGTGACTGACAGCAGGGGTGGCACGAGTAAGCTGGGCAGCAAAGCAGCCAAGCAGTTCTCCTCCACCTGCACACACTAGATCTCTAGCATGGCTGAAAAGCACTGCAGGATTCTGTGAGGCGGGATTAAAGTGAGCAGAGAGAGAAGACGACAGAATTTGGCAGCACTGAGATAGTACATCTTCCAGGCCCTTCTATAAGTACGTACACATCCCAGAAAGAGACAACGGCCCCAGAGTGTGGGAAATCATTATAACCATTTATGAAACGCAGACAGGGCCGGGTTCTCAGCCTGATTTCAATGGAGCGACATCAACTCCCAACACAAAAGTTTAGATACTGCAGACAAGTGAACAATCATGTATTTGAATGGCCAGGAGTTTCATTAGCAAAACTGCAAACTGTAAATGAGAAGAAATCCAGCTGCTCTATAACGTTGGTAGAAACCAAGAGGCCAACAGCAGCAAATGCCTGATAGAACAACTCAGGAAGCAATATTTTAACTTTTGACATAAAATGGTACTTTTACCTGGAACATTTTAGCGGGTCTTGTTGGGAATTGGAAATAGGGCAGGTCGCGAGCCTGACCGCCTATATTTCAGTACAGAGGATCTCTCTCATTAGGCTTAATATATTGTTCAATACTGCAGCTGTCCTACTTCTTACTTCATCTCTACATCCCCTAGTGGTTAATGAACTTGGTGGGATTTTTTTAAAATGCTAAATAAGGAGCCTTTTGGGTAGAGGAAATATGCTGTTATAACAACATGCAATTTACCATCAGAACATTACACATACTGTATCACCTTATTTGTATTTCACAGTTCATCTCCCAACTCACAAAATTTTTATCGGATCAGAGGCATGTGCTGTATCCCCCTCTATAAAATTTTACAGTTCCCTGCTATCCTCAGTGCTTGTTTTATAGGCACAATTTGCTGCCTTAATCTCACCCAATTGTCATGTTCTAAATCATGATGTATAAAAATGTCTTAAAAGGAGAGATGCGCTGAAGGGTAGTACTTAATTACACTTACTCCCTGATTTAAATGTTATCTGTGCTTTGCCAAGTGCCAGACACAGAGTAACCCAGCAGTGCAAATGTGCATAAACTAATACAAGGCGTTATTGGGCTTTTAATAGCAATCAAGTTGCTCTCTGACGAAGGTGTATTCCTTTTCCTCTCCCCTCAGCTCACGTACAGATTAAGGGGGAGTGAAATCACCTAGGTCTTTCCAGTCACTCTACACTTCCCTACTTGTTTTGTTCTCATCACTTTGCAGAGGCCCTTTCTCAAGATGTTTTTTCTGGTCATCTTCGTGATTTTAATTTGCCCTTGTGTAAGTGATGAACAAGAAATGCAGAAGTGGCAACGAGTACACAGAAAATCCATTTGATCGGTAACTCCAAATGCATTTTTGTGCTTTTATCATTCAAGAATAGATTAGGGTTGGGGTTTTTTAAACAAATACATTTTCAGACAATTAGCCCTTCTTGTCGCCTTCTGCCTTTTCTTGTTTGGGAGAAAATTACAGACCAAGGGCCTGATTCACCAACTGCATGTTCTCAATTCTATACCAGTATATGAAATTTAAAGTGCTCTAAATTATGCAGGGGGCCATTCCCAGTCAGCCCCAGGATTGGGGAGAAGAAAGGTGGTTGAGAGCACAATTTCCTTGCTTCTTCACACCCTAAGTTTCAGGCCAAGCACAGCTCAGATGGACCTGGGCACATAACCTATAGTTACAGGAACACCTTAATCAAAGCACTATGAAGTAGAGGAAAAACAAGCTTCTTAACCTAAATTCATAAGATTTGACGAGCGAGCTGAGATAGGACGGCCAATAGCCTGTCAACAGCTTCTTTCCCTGGGCCCAACACACTAACCAGAGTCGATTTATTATTTTCCTCCTTGGATGCCAAGTCACAGACCCATGCATATTGCTTATCACTGCCAGAATTCTGTAAATGGTAAAACTCTACTATGAGTTAAAACATTCCACTTAGTGCTGGGACTCGAGGACGTATGATGTGACAGAGCATCGGTGAGTTAATCCCACATACCCCAGAGCATTTTTTTAAAATGAGACTTCCTACTTTGTTCATGGTTAGAACAATGCCACAGCAGCAGTAATTATGCAATCCCGCTCCATAATCATTTGCGTAAGACTGTTCTAATAATGAAGCATTAACATTTGCAAAAATAATTAAAATAAACATACTAGTACATTTTTTCCCTTACAGGTATATGAAATATGTATGAGCTATCATACCAGTTGCAGCTCCTGCTTGCAACGCTCCATACCTATCATAGCCTGAGCAAAAATACACACTATGCTTAAAGCCCTCCCGGCTAAACAACTGACACGTGGAGCAGAAAATCAACTCAAAATGGCTGGATATTGCCTCACTTGATGTGAGTTTTTAAGAATCCCTTAAAGGCCAATCCTGTGAAGACCTCACAGATTTCAATGGGAATTGAGGCTATCCAAGGCCCCACACAGGAGGTTTTAAGCACCTCACCAGGATCTGGTCTTCAAAGGGTGGCTAGAGGATTGCTAATGGGCTGCTCTTTTGACTCTAGGCCACTGGTTCCAGCAAGTAATTAATGACCAAAATATTTGCCAGCTGTTCAGTGGTTCACTGTCAATAGTTTTCACATTGTGATCTGTGGATCACTGGCAAATCAGGCCTTTCTTGGTGGCTTGGGGAAACGAAAATTTTGAGAACCAGGTAGGAGAGGAATGAGGATATTGGGAAGAGAGGTGGTGCCCAAGGGGGTTTAATCATGAAAAGGCTGTAAAATCCTTGGTTTATAAGGAATGAATTATTGCTGACGGCTTCTTCCTTACCTGTGACTATAAGATGTTAGACAATCTCCTGTCAGGGATGGTCTAGATAACACTTAGTCCGATGGAAAGACTCAGCAGAATGACCACAGACTAAACGTTTATGGACACCGCACAACCCTGCCACCCCTAGGAGGGTTACTCCAAGACAGAGTTGAGGCGCTGGTGGGGTTGTGGAGAGAACGCTTTACAGAACTACTGATTCTGTAGCCTCCTCTGGATAAAGGAGGCTTCAGTCTCCAAGGCTGTCAAACCAGCATCTTTAACAAGGACAAAATCCTATGGATGGTCTCCAACCCAAAGTCCAGATTCGAACATACACAAAGTTTGACAACATATCCAGATCTGAACTTTGTGCCTTTGGTCCATGTATAATGAATTCAGTTTTTAAGTAATTAAACCATAGTAATAATATACAGGTAGTTCTCTATAAACTCACCCGCCTTTGAAACATCTACAAAAGATCAAGTGAAAATTTCACAGATAAACACAAACTCCTTTTTAATTAAGGTGCGTGCCGATCAGCGCAGGACTCGGGGGGAGGGGAAGAGCGAGAGAAAAACAGCCAATTAAAATATCGCTTCTCTGACAGGAAGGGAACGACAGCACAGAGGAAAACGAGAGGAACTCACCACCCAAGTCATTATTTTAATTGGCTCCTCAAAAATAGCACATTTTCTATAGATTTGACAGTGACAAAAAGTATTAACTACCCAAGATGTTAAAAGGCCATGAAGAAATTTTGTAAGCTGCTTCTGCCATGTTGGGATCTCCACTATCTGCTTATCAGCTGTCCTGTTTCAGAAAGCTGGTGCAGAGGGAGTTTATCATTTTAGAGCAAATTGGCTGTATTCAATACGTTAATTTTCAGTGTTAATTAGAGAGAGAAGGGAGAGTTCCTGTTTTTGTTTCCAGACAGTGATTATTATTCAGTCAAGACAAGGCACTCAGAAAATAAACTATCCAAAAGGCATGAGCAAACATTTTTGTTTTTACTACCCTCCACAATACAAAACACTAGAAAAGAAGTCATGAATCAGACATAGGTATAGGCAGACACATAAAACTTCCCTCAGCCCACAGATTGTGGCCAATTATAGCCTACATAATTTCTATGGATGTGAACCATCAATATTTGTCTGTCAATCAGCCTCTGGGGTCAAGATGCCCACATCCATGTTCTCTTGGATTCTCACACACACACACAGCAGCTAAAACTCTTACTTGCCTCCTGAATTTTTTAGCAGAAACAAAAGACAGTTTTTGCCAGTGGAACAGGGTCATTCTACCACCATCTCTCCACCCAAAAATTGGGACACAGATGTTTCTCTGTGAAAATGGCTAATTTCAACTTTCAGCACATTCAGAGTTGCTAAGTTTGCCCCGAGGTCGGAATTTCACTTGGTAAGTCATTAGATCCCTAAAAATAACAGGAAAAGTGAGGCCCAGATTGCCTTTGCAAATGGTCGCTGGCCCTATGAATCACTTAAATCCTGAACCTGTGGAAAACACTTCTTCGTCCCTTCTTCTACACCCCAGCCCTGGTGAAGACAGAGAGCAGCAGAGGAGAAAAAGGGCTCCCAGCCACCTGAGAAGCAGCAGCCTCCACGGCTGGACCCTACTTTCCTGAACAGAAATGACACTGTAGTCCTTGCCCCAGGAGAGCCACAAGGGCAAGTAAGGCCTCTCTGTCCCGCCAGTGAAGAACTAAAAGGAAGGATCATATCAGAGTGGGACCCCCCGTGTCGTTGGCTTGCCCAGAACAGCAACATGGCCCCTCTAGTACTTATCAGAAAGAGGAGGGTGGGCAAATGTATTCCCACCATGAGAACAGGGCCCCGTTTGGCAGGGTAGCCTGCTGTGGGGCAAACAATTTACTGCACGTGCTCTCCAAACTGTATGCAATACGGTCAATGACAGCCCTGCCAATTGTCATAAATTGTTGGTGTTTATCTTAAAGCCCCAGTTCCTGGAGCAAGCGGAGTTCTCACATTAACCTTTCATTAAAACTGAAAAGTTTCTAGCCCTGGTGGGTGATGGAAGAAAATCTTGTAAAGATGAACCACAAAGGCTCAAAAAGCAGACGGCAAAAAGGACTTGTACCTCATAGAGCTAACTTGCCTTTATTATATTCATCAGCAATGCAAGGAACCTACAGGCCTGTATCCTGTAAGACCTTAGCTTCAGCAATTTTAGCATAAATCTTGAGGCCTATGAACTTTGGCATAGATAAATGGCCCAACGGAAAACCCCAAGTATTGGGGAGCTGAAAATAGCGTTTAAGGGGAATTTCTGACCATGGGAACATGAGTCCAACCACAAGAGCATCATAGCAACAAACTGGTGTACATAATAACAAAAACAGGTACATGAGCTACATCCGCAGCTACCTAACCATAAAAGGGCCATGGCAATGAGTGGCATAACAATTTATAAAAGTTATATTCCAGCTGATGGGCAGTAGGAGAGAGACATGTAGCCCTTGAGAGATGCCAAGATGATGGCCACTGGTGATGAAAGGAATGGTGATGAGGAAGATAATGGCTAACATTTCAGGTCGTTCTGCAAGGGATGGTGTGAGTATAGATGTTCAGATATACATTCTGTCGTCTCTCTAGCTACCTTACTGAGTTGGGAGTGTTTGTGACTGTACTAAAATGTATTAATAAACTATAAATATAATTTATAAACATAAATACAGAGGAGTTCCTATATTGTGAGTGTTGCAACTGTGCACATCAGGGTTCCCAACTGTATACTAATTTGAATACTGGGCCTGATTTCGGAACAAGAATCTGTTAACCCTCAAAAGTGATAACTGGGAATTCTTAAGTAATCAATATAATTAATACATAATCTATAGACCAGGCCGCAAACTTTAAACGTTTTAAAGTCAATCTCAGGGTATTGGAAGTCCCAACTCAAATGACTTGAGTGCTTGTGGTTGAGCGTACTGCAATTATGCCATCATATGATCTAGCGATGTAAGCCCTACGCCTTCCGCTTACAACCCAAGCCCAGCACAGACCACTACACTTTTGAAGCGATGCTATGGGAATAACTGTTCTTTCTTCATATCTAATTAATTGAAATCTCAATAAAACATAATTAAAGATGACATCGCCTCTGCGAACATCTCAGAATGATGAAGATGCACCCAGGAATAGAATGAAATTCAGTTTTAATGGGGGTTTTCATAAGGCGACAGCATCTCCAATACATCAGACTATTATGACTAACTAACAGAGGGAGTTTGCCTGGGATCTGCCTGAGAGGAGGTACTCTAAGAGCTGCATTAGGGAGGCTGTGTTGGCGAGTATCTGAGTGTCTGTTGTTGGGACAGTTTGACCGTGTGCTTGATTGACTGGTTGTTTGAAAAGTGAGAATTGGGAGTGCTTTGTTCCAGGTGAGCCTTGAGTGGGCCTGACTGTTATAAAAAGCCAGTCAGCTGAGAACCAGCTGAGCGGCGAACAGCAGAGAGGCTAACAGAGGGAGTTTGCCTGGGAGTTCGCCCGGGGAGAGCCCACTGAGGCTTACATCTTGCCGGCATCTCTGAGCAGTTACTACAACTCCCGAGGAAGCTCATAGAAGGAAGGTAATATGGATGGTGAACGTTCAGCTGTTGTGACCTGCACTGAATGTGCCATGTTTGTCTTCCTTCCACAGGACAGAAGCGACTTTGTCTGTACAAAGTGCAAGTTGGTCTCCATATTGGAAGAGAAGGTTCAAGGTCTGGAGAAACAAGTATCAACCCTGCGTTGCATAAGAGAAACTGAAGATTTCCTGGACAGACGTCAGGATATACTTCTACGGACACAACGTTCTGAAAATTCAGAGCAGGCTGCACAGCGGGGACAGGAGGACGGTGAAGAAATTTGGCAACATGTGACCTCCAGAAGAAGAAAGAGAAGCGTCCACGTACCAGCAACCGTTTTCATATTCTCTCCATAGGTACTAATGCAGAGAGTGGACTAGATGATACATCTGAGGGAAGGGAACAGAAGGAGACTCCACCGATTGGAAGGCATGAGATGCACGGTCCTAGGGATGGGGGTTCCACAACCACCGCTCCCAAGAGGAGGTGGCGGGTGGTGGTAGTCAGGGACTCTCTCCTCGGGGGGACTGAGTCATCTATCTGCTGCCCCAACCGGGAAAACCGAGAAGTCTGCTGCTTGGCAGGAGCTAGAATTCACGATGTGACGGAAAGACTGCCAAGACTCATCAAGCCCACGGATCAGTACCCCATCCTGCTTCTCCACGTGGGCACCAATGATACTGCCAAGAATGACCTTGAGCGGATCATTGTGGACTACGTGGCTTTGGGAAGAAGGATAAAGGAGTTTGAGGCGTAAGTAGTGTTCTCGGCCATCCTCCCCATGGAAGGAAAAGGCCTGGGTAGGGACCATCGAATCGTGGAAGTCAACGAATGGCTACGCATGTGGTGTCAGAGAGAAGGCTTTGGATTCTTTGATCATGGGATGGTGTTCCAAGAAGGAGGAGTGCTAGGCAGAGACGGGCTCCACCTAACAAAGAGAGGGAAGAGCATCTTCGCAAGCAGGCTGGCTAACCTAGTGAGGAGGGCTTTAAACTAGGTTCACCAGGGGAAGGAGACCAAAGCCCTGAGGTAAGTGGGGACGTGGGATACCGGGAGGAAGCACGAGCAAGAGAGCATGAGAGGGGAGGGCTCCTGCCTCATACTGAGAAAGAGGGACAACCAGCGACTTACCTCAAGTGCCTATACACAAATGCAAGAAGCCTGGGAAACAAGCAGGGAGAACTGGAAGTCCTGGCACAGTCAAGGAATTATGAGGTGATTGGAATAACAGAGACTTGGTGGGATAACTCACATGACTGGAGTACTGTCATGGATGGATATAAACTGTTCAGGAAGGACAGGCAGGGCAGAAAAGGTGGGGGAGTTGTACTGTATGTAAGAGAGCACTGCTCAGACCTCCGGTATAAAACTGCAGAAAAACCTGAGAGTCTTTGGATTAAGTTTAGAAGCGTGAGCAACAAGGGTGATGTCGTGGTGGGAGTCTGCTATAGGCCACTGGACCAGGGGGATGAGGTAGACGAGGCTTTCTTCCGGCAACTTACGGAATTGACTAGATTGCAGGCCCTGGTTCTCATGGGAGACTTCAATCACCCTGATATCTGCTGGGAGAGCAATACAGCGGCGCACAGACAATCCAGGAAGTTTTTGGAAAGCGTAGGGGACAATTTCCTGGTGCAAGTGCTGGAGGAACCAACTAGGGGCAGAATTCTTCTTGACCTGCTGCTCACAAACCGGGAAGAATTTGTAGGGGAAGCAAAAGTGGATGGGAACCTGGGAGGCAGTGACCATGTGATGGTCGAGTTCAGGATCCTGACACAAGGAAGAAAGAAGAGCAGCAGAATATGGACCCTGGACTTCAGAAAAGCAGACTTTGACTCCCTCGGGGAACTGATGGGCAGGATCCCCTGGGAGAATAAGATGAGGGGGAAAGGAGTCCAGGAGAGCTGGCTGTATTTTAAAGAATCCTTATTGAGGTTACAGGGACAAACCATCCCGATGTGTAGAAAGAATAGTAAATATGGCAGGCGACCAGCTTGGCTTCACAGTGAAATCCTTGCTCATCTTAAGCACAAAAAAGAGGCTTACAAGAAGTGGAAGATTGGACAAATGACCAGGGAAAAGTACAAAAATATTGCTCGGGCATGCAGGAGTGAAATCAGGAAGGCCAAATCACACCTGGAGTTGCAGCTAGCAAGAGATGTTAAGAGTAACAAGAAGGGTTTCTTCAGGTATGTTAGCAACAAGCAGAAAGTCAAAGAAAGCGTGGGCCCCTTACTGAATGAGGGAGGCAACCTAGTGACAGAGGATGTGGAAAAAGTTAATGTACTCAGTGCTTTTTTTGCCTCTGTCTTCACGAACAAGGTCAGCTCCCAGACTGCTGCACTGGGCAGCACAGCATGGGGAGGAGGTGACCAGCCCTCTGTGAAGAAAGAAGTGGTTCGGGACTATTTAGAAAAGCTGGACAAACACAAGTCCATGGGGCCAGATGCACTGCATCTGAGAGTGCTAAAGGAGTTGGCGGATGTGATTGCAGAGCCATTGGCCATTATCTTTGAAAACTCATGGCAATCGGGGGAGGTCCCGGGCGACTGAAGAAAGGCTAATGTGTTGCGGTTTAATGACGAGACAGCACAAAGCTTTAAGCAAGCAAGTAGGCTGGTTTGTTAACGGACTGGTTTTGTTAGCTTTTTATTTTTTTTTTTTTGCGCATTATATTTTTTAACAAATAAAAGGAATACACTGGCTTTGTTTAACATTCTTATTTACCAATTTCTATCTACCGCATTCCTTGCTCTCGGGCCTTGAGCCCAGTTCTGGGAGGCTTCCCACGGTTCATGTCATCTGGGTGAGATTCCAAGGTTCATGCCCTTGAGAGGAGCTGTGTGTGCAGTGCTCCTACACAACACTCCGGGTGTGCCCTGAATGTTGCCAAGTGCATGAACCTTGTATGAATCCTACACTAATGTAGTGCCCATCTTTAAAAAAGGGAAGGAGGAGGATCCTGGGAACTACAGGCCAGTCAGCCTCACCTCAGTCCCTGGAAAAATCATGGAGCAGGTCCTCAAGGAATCAATTCTGAAGCATTTAGAGGAGACGAAAGTGATCAGGAACAGTCAGCATGGATTCACCAACGGCAAGTCATGCCTGACTAATATAATTGCCTTCTATGACGAGATAACTGGCTCTGTGGATGAGGGGAAAGCAGTGGACGTGTTATTCCTTGACTTCAGCAAGCTTTTGACAAGGTCTCCAACAGCATTCTTGCCAGTAAGTTAAAGAAGTATGGGCTGGATGAATGGACTATAAGGTGGATAGAAAGCTGGATAGATTGTCGGGCTCAACAGGTAGTGATCAATGGCTCCGTGTCTCGTTGGCAGCCGGTATCAAGTGGAGTGCCCCAAGGGTTGGTCCTGGGGCCGGTTTTGTTCAATATCTTCATTAATGATCTGGAGGATGGTGTGGATTGCACCCTCAGCAAGTCTGCAGAGGACACTAAACTGGGAGGAGAGGTAGATACACTGGAGGGTAGGGATAGGATACAGAGGGACCTAGAAAAATTGGAGGATTGGGCCAAAAGAAATCTGATGAGGTTCAACAAGGACAAGTGCAGAGTCCTGCACTTAGGATGGAAGAATCCCATGCACCGCTACAGACTAGGGACCTAATGGCTAGGCAGCAGTTCTGCAGAAAAGGACCTAGGGGTTACAGTGGACGAGAAGCTGGATAGGAGGCAACAGTGTACCCTTGTTGCCAAGAAGGCCAATGGCATTTTGGGCTGTATAAGTAGGGGCATTGCCAGCAGATCGAGGGACGTGATCGTTCCCCTCTATTCGACATTGGTGAGGCCTCATCTGCAGTACTGTGTCCAGTTTTGGGCCCCACACTACAAGAAGGACGTGGAAAAATTGGAAAATGTCCAGCGGAGGGCAACAAAAATGATTAGGGGACTGGAACGCATGACTTATGAGGAGAGGCTGAGGGAACTGGGATTGTTTAGTCTGCAGAAGAGAAGAATGAGGGTGGATTTGATAGCTGCTTTCAACTACCTGAAAAGGGGTTCCAAAGAGGATGGATCTAGACTGTTCTCAGTGTTAGCAGATGACAGAACGAGGAGTAATGGTCTCAAGTTGCAGTAGGGGAGGTTTAGGTTGGATATTAGGAAAAACTTTTTCACTAGGAGGGTGGTGAAACACTGGAATGCGATACCTAGGGAGGCGGGGGAATCTCCTTCCTTCGACGTTTTTCAGGTCAGGCTTGACAAAGCCCTGGCTGGGATGGTTTAGTTGGGGATTGATCCTGCTTTGAGCAGGGGGTTGGACTAGATGACCTCCTGAGGTTCCTTCCAACTCTCATATTCTATGATTCTATTGGCAACCAAGGCCCTTCTGAAATGGAGCAAGCCAATTTGCCAGAAGGAGTTTACATGAGGTGTTCTCAAAAACATTCTCCTTTCAGAACATGAGACAATAGTAAACTTTGTTGCTAACATTGCTGTTCTGTTTATTTTTCTCCTGTGAGTACCTAATTATGACTGGCCACATACAGACACTACAGACTGCACATGTACAGAATTGGGCATAGGAAAAATTAAGAACCTTTGTGGTTTCAATATTTGCTTCTATCATTTGTACTGAAAGATGACTCTCTTTGAGCAGAGTGGCATTAAGATATATATCCAACATAGGTCAGATGCTAGACAAAAAGCCTAACATTCCACCCGGCCCAGTTCATGGTGCATCCATGCACTAGCTCGTACATAATGGGACAAACTGTCAAAAATAACATTTATATTTTCATATTTTTTCTCCATGCAATTGTCTGAACACATAAACCCAGTATTTAGCCAACTGATTTCTTAATTTCAGTGCACAAGCGTCCTTGTGAAATCAAATGGAGATCTGACTTATGCAAAGTTTATAGGAGTAAATTTAGAGACCAGGTTAAGCAGCTTTGAAAATTTGACGCTATAGGTACTAGTGGTGACTTAAACTGAATTTAAATAAAATTGCCATGAACTAAGCAATGCTTGTAGAATACTACTACAAATTTCTTTTTCCAGTAAGAGCTATAATGTACATATTTTAAAGTACATTTAAGTGATCTTGAATTTATAACACTGACTTTCTGGGCTTTGTAAAGGAGTTTACCTGAATAAGAAAAGCACAAATTAAGTAACAATCGCAGATTCTGACCCATGGTCCAACTATAAAGTTAAGAAGCTACAAATCCAATGACAGAAGTCATTTTTATTGTTCATTTCTGTTCTGGCAAATGTTACAGAGACAAAACATACATGTCATTTGTAAGAAAGGAAAAATGTCGACAGATGCTATTACTCAACATCATGCCTCTTCTTTAATGTAAAACTTGCTTAGGGCAATACAAAAACTGCATTCAGGTTCACAGCTCATGGTCAGAGAGAATCCCAGCTGGGTCGGCAACTGCAAGAATCATCTGCATTCAACTGCATTGTATCCTGAACAAACTTTTAGATTGTTACGACAATAGAATGTTATAGCGGAAAACAAATGACTTTCAGATTGGATGAGTACCTGACATAGGTGCTGGAATTAGCGGTGCGGGGGGTGCTGCTGCACCCCCTGGCTTGAAGTGGTTTCCATTATATAGAGGGTTTACAGTTTGGTTCAATGGCTCTCAGCACCCCCACTATAAAAATTGTTCCAGCATGCCTGGTGACTGATGGCAATATTGCCAACTAGAGGTCATGTTTTCAAACACAGGGGGACACTTGCCTTTAATGTAAACTAAGACATCAGTAACTATATACTTTATTGCTCTCTGTATAAATCAAAGGGAAAAGGCAAAGGGAGAGGAATTTCTCCGTCATAAGGAGCTCTTTCCACTCCTTCACCAACCTTCTCCTCCCGGGGAGGGGGGAGAAGGGACAGGAGGTGACTCACCATAACACTCCTGATCCCTCTTGCGTACCACTCCTGCCCTGTATCATTGCAGCGGAAATTCTGTTTTCTTCTGAGCTGTGGCAGCTAGCATCCCATGGCCACTACTATATTCTAGATTCCTCTGCATGGTTTCTGCCACAGTACAGAGAAAGATATTCATTGTCCTGCCAACCCTCATCCCTGTAACTAAAAGCCCAAACCAGCACAGTATGGATCCCTCCACTCCCAATGAACTTGACCGAGGTAGGAGCTGAAGGACCTCAGGGCACCATAGAAGGCACACCACACCATGCAGGAACAGGGCCCAGGAACAGACTGTTACATGTGGTCATATGCACGTTAAACAGATACTGAAAAATTGGAAAGAGATTCAGAAAAGAACTACAGGAATGATTTGAAAAACAGACCTGAAAAATGAGAGACTAAAGGAACTCAAGTCTATCAAAAAGAATGCAATTAGATTACAACTCGATGCTCTAGGAATTATTTTGGGAAAGTTTCTATGACCTGTGTCAGAGAGGAAGTCAGGCTAGATGATCAAAATGGCCCCTCCTGGCCTTGGAATCGATGAATCTAGGATGCATGTCTACACAGAGAGTAGACAGTTGAGACTGGAGGGTTCTAGCCGAAAAAACAGACCCAACGGCTGGAAGTCAGCGAAATTCAAACGGGAAAAGAGATGCACATTTTTAACAAAAAGAAAAGGAGTACTTGTGGCACCTTAGAGACTAACCAATTTATTTGGTTAATAAATTGGTTCGTCTCTAAGGTGCCACAAGTACTCCTTTTCTTTTTGCGAATACAGACTAACACGGCTGCTACTCTGAAACCTGACATTTTTAACACTGAGGGAAATTAACCACTGGAACAGCTTTCCCAGGGATGTGGTAGATTCTCCATCATTTGGGGTCTTTAAATCAACACTGGATACCTTTCTAAAATATAACGGGGAAGGAGATTTTCAAAGGCACAAATGGCAGCTGGGCATCAACTATTCATTCAAAGTCAATGGGAGTTAGGCACCCAATACCCTTCTGTGGCTTTCAACATCTCCCCCAGAGTCTAGTACAACAGAAATGTATTGGGCTCAACGCAGGAATTGTTAAGTAAATTCTATGCCCTGTATCATGCAGAAGGCCAGACTAGATCATCATACTTGTCACTTCTGCCCTTAAAATCTAATAATTCAGGTCTCTACAGTCCAAGATCCTCCTCTCATCTCTGCAGCATCTCCTGTGAAAACCTACAATGGAGCAAATACTCAGGATATCCAAATTCTCACAATCAAATATGCAATTTAAGGTGTTACCCATTCATATGATGAGAATTTTTACATCCCAAATTTACAGCAAATATCCTGCCATCTGAAATAGAATTAAGAGAGATATAGAAAGAGAAACAGGTCCTTGTAATAGACATTCACACCGCAGAGATTATGCCAACAGGACTGTCTAGAGTACATGGTTGTATTCGAGCCAAAATAAAGAAATGCTTTTAAGGATAATATCAATACAAATCACTTTGATGACACTGTTCCTTGCAAACATAGCTTTCATAAGTGCATTTTTCTGTACTTGGCATATTTATCCTTTGAAATAACTCTCCCAATATTGTAAGTCTTAAAAAAAAAAAAAAAAAAAGAGCTTCCCTGTCTCCCACCCATCTGTTAACAGAAACCATCTTAAGCTCACGAAAGCTTATGCACAAATAAGTGTGTGAGTCTCTAAGGTGCCACAAGTCCTCCTTTTCTTTTTGCGGATACAGACTAACACGGCTGCTACTCCGAAACCCATCTTAAAATATAGCAGTTCTTGAAAAGCAGCATTCTAGTGCCTGTAAACTCACATATACCTCTCTCTGGACCTTATCTTGTGCAGAGTGTATTGTCACAAAGCAGAAAATGCAGTTTGTCTCGCATTATCTGTAATAAGATAGACAGTCCTTCATTTTAACAAGATGCCACTGCCAATATCGGCCCTGCTGTGTGAAAAGCCAATGCACTGATTTCTTTATCTATACAAGTGAAATGAAACCCAGTGAGACCTGAGGCAATTGATGATACTTTCCATCAGCTGGCACATGTTGTGTACTCATGCAGCACCGCAGTAAAAATTATAGCAGCAGATTAGATCCTGTGTGCGATGTATCAAGGCATCCACTGACCTACTTTCACAGAACTGCCGACAATTAGTTACTGAAGCCTTACACAGAGTCACACTTACATGGCAACTGTGAAACACATTGGTTCAAATCCATTTGAACCAATTTATTTCAGAGCAGTGGGGAGTCCCTACTGTAGCTTGTTCAACAGGGGTGATTGATTGATTGCTTTGTACACACCCAAATCTCTGTTAACAACTCCTGAAGAAGTGGTGGTAGCAGAGGTAGACAAGTAAGAACAAAAATGTGAAGAGAGAACAGCTTTCTCATGCAAAGAGGTGCCATCAGAGGGCAGTCAGCTGCTCTCAGTCACTCACCCTTAATTCCAGGGTCACTCTAGCAGCAATGGCATTGAAGGTCAAGTTGAGTGGACAAGACTTAGTTGTAATTACATGGACAAATGAACTTGCAGCAATTATAAATGGGTTCTTTGAATCCCTATAAACTGAAAAAAGAATGAGGCGTACTTGTGGCACCTCAGAGACTAACCAATTTATCTGAGCATAAGCTTTCATGAACTACGGAGTGGAAAATACAGTGGGGAGATTTATATACACAGAGAACATGAAACAATGGGTGTTACCGTACACACTGTAACGAGAGTGATCAGGTAAGGTGAGCTATTACCAGCAGGAGACGGGGGAGGGGGGGGCTTTTGTAGTGATAATCAAGGTGGGCCATTTCCAGCAGTTGACAAGAAAGTCTGAGGAGGGGGGGGGGGGGAAATAAACATGGAGAAATAGTTTTCTTTTGTGTAATGACCCATCCACTCCCAGTCTCTATTCAAGCCTAAGTTAATTGTATCCAGTTTGCAAATTAATTCCAATTCAGCAGTCTCTCGTTGGAGTCTGTTTTTGAAGTTTTTTTGTTGAAGAATTGCCACTTTTAGCTCTGTAATCGAGTGACCAAAGAGATTGAAGTGTTCTCCGACTGGTTTTTGAATGTTATAATTCTTGACGTCTGATTTGTGTCCATTTATTCTTTTACATAGAGACTGTCCAGTTTGACCAATGTACATGGCAGAGGGGCATTGCTGGCGCATGATGGCATATATCACATTGGTAGATGTGCAGGTGAACAAGCCTCTGATAGGGCCTAATCACATCAGCCACACTATGATGGTGTCTCCTGAATAGATATGTGGACACAATTGGCAACGGGCTTTATTGCAAGGATAGGTTCCTGGGTTAGTGGTCTGTTGTGTGGTGTGTGGTTGCTGGTGAGTATTTGCTTCAGGTTGGGGGGCTGTCTGTAGGCAAGGACTGGCCTGTCTCCCAAGATCTGTGAGAGTGATGGGTCGTCCTTCAGGATAGGTTGTAGATCCTTGATGATGCGTTGGAGAGGTTTTAGTTGGGGGCTGAAAGTGACGGCTAGTGGCGTTCTGTTATTTTATTTTGTTGGGCCTGTCCTGCAGTAGGTGACTTCTGGGTACTCCTCTGGCTCTGTCAATCTGTTTCTTCACTTCAGCAGGTGGGTACCGTAGTTGTAAGAATGTTTGATAGAGATCTTGTAGGTGTTTGCCTCTGTCTGAGGGGTTGGAGCAAATGCGGTTGTATCGAAGAGCTTGGCTGTAGACAATGGATTGTGTGATGCAGTCTGGATGAAAGCTGGAGGCATGTAGATAGGCATAGCGGTCAGTAGGTTTCCGGTATAAGGTGGTGTTTACGTGACCATCGCTTATTAGCACTGTAGTGTCCAGGAAGTGGATCTCTTGTGTGGACTGGGCCAGGCTGAGGTTGATGGTGGGATGGAAATTGTTGAAATCATGGTGGAATTCCTCAAGGGCTTCTTTTCCATGGGTCCAGATGATGAAGATGTCATCAGTGTAGAGTAGGGGCATTAGGGGATGAGAGCTGAGGAAGCGTTGTTCTAAGTCAGCCGTAAAAATGTTGGCATACTGTGGGGCCATGCGGGTACCCATGGCAGCGCCGCTGATTTGAAGGTATACATTGTCCCTAAATGTAAAATAGTTACGGGTAAGGACAGTCACAAAGTTCAGCCACCAGGTTTGCCGTGACATTATCGGGGATAGTGTTCTTGACGGCTTGTAGTCCGTCTTTGTGTGGAATGTTGGTGTAGAGGGCTTCTACATCCATAGTGGCCAGGATGGTGTTATCAGGAAGATCACCGATGGATTGTAGTTTCCTCAGGAAGTCAGTGGTGTCTCGAAGATAGCTGGGAGTGCTGGTAGCATAGGGCCTGAGGAGGGAGTCCACATAGCCAGACAATCCTGCTGTCAGGGTGCCAACGCCTGAGCTGATGGAGCATCCAGGATTTCCAGGTTTATGGATCTTGGGTAGCAGATAGAATATCCTAGGTCGGGGTTCCAGGGGTGTGTCTGTGCGGATTTGTTCTTGTGCTTTTTCAGGGAGTTTCTTGAGCAAATGCTGTAGATGCTATAACAAATGCTATAAACTGAGTGAGCATGGATCATTCCTTTTTGCTTTTGGTTGCATCATGCAACTGGAAACCTATTAAGACTCAGAACCAAACTACCTGTGGTCATTACCTCCCCCCACCCCTCACAATACCTAATCTGTGATCCACCGAAACAAATTTCTACTCCAGAATCACACTTCAGGTATATTTTTTCATATGCATGTTTAAATCTCCTCCTTCCATTAAACTGTCTGGCAGCTGTATGGAAGATCATGAACTATAAACATAAGGACAAGCAATTAGCACTACAATCAAATGGAGCAGACAAACGTTCATTGGCCCAGGGGATTAAAAAGCTTATCAATGATTGCGAGTTCATCTGTTCTTTGAAGCTTGATTGAACTTGTTGTGACCCATGATGGCTAACTATTAAATTTTTCCACCAGGCGGTCCTGGGATATTTTTCTATGATCTATCAAGGACTTCCTGCAAGATTCTGGGGTAGGGGGATGAGTGCCTACACTTGCAAATTTGAGTGTGTGTCAGCTCATTCGAGGATGGAGTTAGGCGTCTCAGTATGAGACCCAAGCATGGGAGAAGGTTATGATTGCTTGGTATCCTCCTCGATCGGGGTGGCCAACCTGTGACTCCAGAGCCACACACGGCTCTTCAGAAGTTAATATGCGGCTCCTTGTATAGGCACTGACTCCGGGGCTGGAGCTATGGGTACCAACTTTCCAATGTGTCGGGTGGTGCTCACTGCTCACCCCCTGGCTCTGCCACAGGCCCTGCCCCCACTCCACCCCTTCCTGCTCCCTCCCCTGAGCCTGCCGTGCCCTCGCTCCTACCCCTCCCCAGGCCCTCCTGCACACCACGAAACAGCTGATCGGGAGGCACTGGGAGCAGGGCGGGGGAGCTGATGAGGGGGCTGCTGACGTATTACTGTGGCTCTTTGGCAATGTACGTTGGTAAATTCTGGCTCCTTCTCAGGCTCAGGTTGGCCACCCCTGTCCTAGAGTAAGCAAAAGGTGGGGGAAGGCATTCAGTGAAGGCGTGCATTAGGTTAAGGGCTGAAAATGGAGTTAGCATCCTTTGAGAGACCCTGCCTCTACTCTCACTCTTGATTGACACAAGCACATAGGTAACGCCAATTAATCATTCAAATGAAGCCCTACATGGCATTATTTTGGTGTCTACATCCAAGAGACAGCGGCACACAGTTTCCACTTTGAAATTCTATTCCTGTCAACAGCAGCAACTTCAAAGGCCATGTCACATTCGTGTCATACTTTGAAGCTCTATTGTCTATGTCCCTAACAACTAGAGTTACAGAAATGTTATTCTCTGTGGCACTAAATACACCGAGATGGCTCGCATCTTTGAGCTCGCAGCTGGTCTGTGAAGGATATCTTGTTTATCTTCTAGCTGCTGCTGCTGTGCAACAGCGGTACAGTAAATGGCGGAAACAATAAGGGACTTAGATCAAGGAAACAAAGTGGAAATTATTACCTAATTTTATGTGATAGGAGTCCACTGCCCAGCTGCCTCTATTTAATCATGTGATTTTAAAATTGCTATGCAAGCCTTTTTAATAATATCCCACAATAAAAATACAGGATTTAGCATTAAAAAAGGAAGCATATCCTTTCATAACAAATGAATGGCCCTTTTTAATTCAGCACTGTCACTAGGTGCTTGATAGAACAATACTTTGGATGCAGCACTGATTTACAATGATAGACTTGTGTCACCAGGACAGGACTTTTCTCCCCCTAAGCAAGGATATGATTCAGTGAGTAATTGTTTTGTGTTGCTATAGCAGAAAGGTTTGATAGGTCTATTAGTCTCACAGTATAAGGTCATGAGGAGTTTATAAACAAAGACAACCTATTACTCAGGGAGGGATGTACAATGAAAACAAAAGGAAGGGCTTGAGCATGTCACCAGGCCTGTTACAAGGTGGATATTTACAAGTGTTGGGCGATTTTCTTTCACTGCGTTTCATTGCCAGATTTTTTATATATTTCAGATTCTTGCACTGAGAACACAGATAATCTTCTAACATTAAATTTTCTATACAATAGCGTTACAAGACCAGGCTACTGACTAAGGCTGGCATCTGAACACTGCAGTCCTTGTATTTTGTTGTAGTTTAAAGGACAAATGAATAAAGATGTAGCAAACCAAAGAAAGGTTCCCTTTCTCTCCATCCAGTAAGAATTCTTCCTTTCTGGAACTTTTAAACTCCGAAACACCTACCATCCATCATCTTTAACCATGAGATTCTGAGTCCTCCTGCCCAGTTTCACTGATGAAAATGGAGATATCCTAGTAAAGGACCTGGCAAGGAACAACTTTTCAAAAGTTTTGAGAAGTAGCATCAGGGCGATTCAACCTATGTGAGATGGAAATTAGAGTCTAATTATAACAACATGAAGGACATTTCTCTAATTTCTAGCTGGCATGGAATCAAAGAATTCATAATAAAAAAAATAACCTTTGGTCTTATCAGGGTAACAGAATGGGAAATAGTGCATGAGGTTTCTAATGATGGAATAGACTAGAACTCCTCTGAAGTCACTTCATAAAAGTTAGAAATGGAAAAGTCCTACTAGGTCATCTACTCCATCTTCCTGTCATATCAGGATGGTTCTACCATGCATTCTGAGGCTGACTTGATGCAGGGGGAGGGGAGAGCCGACTATCTGCTCCGCACGCCAAAGAAATGCGGACTCTAGGGGACAAAATGTTTCTCATTTATGGGATGGGCGTAAAAACAATGGAAGCGTGGGTGTGTAAATTTTCACCACTTCACTCCTCACAATTCGAGTCTCCAGAGTTTTATTTTTTGCAATATTTTAAGGGCCTCAGGCTATGTTTCCCTGAATAGTTCACAAAATCCACATCTAACTTGAAACCTTCCGATTTTAAACTTTTTGGGCATTCAGAATTTTGTACAGCAGTGCCCTGGGAGCCACCTGAGGCAGTTTTGATATATAGGGAAAAGACAGGAAGGGTTAAAATGCCACACACAAACTTACATTTATAATACTCTCTCTCACACACACACACAGTTACGAAGGGACAGAAACTGTGAGGGACACAAGCACTCTCGCTCCACCTCCAGAAGCTTTATAGATTCATAGATTCCAAGACCAGACCATTGTGATCATCTGGTCTGACCTCTGCATAACACAGGCCAGATTACTTCCTTGCTGAAGCTGCAAGTGAGGACAGCAGCTGGTAGATATTTCCAGCGAGTAGGATACAGCAGAGGTCCAGATCACAGTCTCCCATCTCTGTAAGAATGCTCTCACATAGAACAACTAGGGTCTGGAGATGCAAGAGACCCAGATGACAGGAATTCTGAACACTCAATACAAGCAGAGACTCTCCCCCAACCAGAGACTTTACTGTCCTGCACTTGGCAATGCAAGTGGCTCAGCAGTCCAGAGGCAGTCACTGAAGGCATCTCCTCCACTACATTTCCAATAGCAGGTTCCTCCTTTGGCCATGTTACTGGTCCTACCATTGCAAGCTCCTTTTCCCCTACAACTTTCAGAGAGTCTTGCATACTCTGCTGCCGAGGTATGCTAAAGATGTAAGGTTCAGCCAAAAAATCTGACATTTTTTAGCTGATGAATATCTTTGGCTTCTGTAAAGGTGTCTTCTTCCCTATGAACAAACTCAAACATAAAGGAATGACAAATGCCCTTACTGTACATTCCAATATTGAGAACAGTCCTCCTACACAGAAACTCTTAATTCACTAAATCACATAAAAAAACGCTACTGTTCTTTACAATGCTTCTACCCAGGATCCTTTTTCCAGGTATTTGACTGAACACATACAGCTTCACGCTGCAGTCAATTAAAAGGACATTGCCAAGGATGCTGGCACTCCGCAAACAGTGGTCTTGGTTTCGTATTTAAGCCCATACTTTATACAAAGCAGATGAAAGTTTTTAAAATAGAATATGCATGGCTACCAATAAACTCAGGCACAGAATCTATCTTTAATATGCTGTCACTTAGATACCAAAGTAAAGGCTCCTTAGGAAAAGAGATGGGATAGACAGAGATGTCAGTAGAATACCCTGTGCGTGTGCTAGTTTTAGAATTTGATGCACTTCCGTCTCGCAAAATCTATTTGCCTCAGTTTGTCCTGGGGGGGGGGGGAGGGATTATGGGTAAGTAAAATATCATTCAATTTTCACCACCATCTTCCTCACCAATTTAAGAAACAGTGTTAGTTGAGAAACGTACAGGCCAACAGCGTATGCCTGATACTTACATGAACATCTCACGTAAACCCGTGCTTTCCACAAACCAGCCATTTAGTATCTGGGTCCCCACAAATGCCCATGTTCAAAAGAGCTAGGCCCAGGGTACTGCAGAGAGCAGGGATTTGCTTTTCTGAAGAGCTGAAGCTGCCACCTTGAGAGAGAAAGCTGGTGCTGGATCAAAGGTGCCAGCCAGAGAGACAGAATGGCCTGTGGTTGAGAGCAGAGAGGCATCAAAGGCGGAAGAGACACAGCCAGCATGTATGTAATCAACACCCCACAGGACTCATCTACCCTCCACTCCATACAACCTCATTGTCAGCGTATCTCTGGAGTAATGGGCAGGGGGAACACAATCCTTCTTCCAGCCACCAAAAGCCAATCCCAAAATCCACTTCAGGCTGTTTACGGAGATCAGATAACCCAATCGAAGGACGGGAAGAAATCAATAGATTAATCTGACAACTTCAAGGAACTCTGCACCTATCCACCAGCTTCACACCCCCAAGCTATCACCTCCGTCCCCCAAACGCACCCCCAAGCAACTACACCCCCAGCCTGTCATGCCCTCCCAGAATTGCACCCCAAGCTGGAAGAATTAATTGCAGGAAAGGTTTATGGCCCCAAAGGATAAAAAAACCTACCCTCGTTAAAGGGCGACATTTGACTGGTATTACCCTCACTACTAATCAACATCTGTTTTGTTGTATGCCTTGCACAAGGGGACCCTACTCCACAACTGGGATCTCTGGGGACTATCACAATACAAAGAAATATTATTTGTCTGTCTATCTATTTCACCATTAGCAAGAGAATACAAAGACAACATCATCGTGAAGATAAGAACTTATGATGAGGCTAGCATCATGGCAAGTCAAAAGCTTCTATAAGAGATGATCCCACACAATTCTCTCTCACAATATGACCCAGGAAGACCAATAACTTATTTCAACATCTGAGAAAGGACCTTCTGGAGGAATTTGTCCTTTTAGCTTAAAAAAAAAATCTCATCAGACTTCATACCTTTGTTATTGCTCTCTGGGCATGAAACCTAAACACACAGCCTTCCTTTGCTGAGTTCTTACTCAGACAACAAGATGTAAATCTTTAGTATATACTGCAGTCATGAATACATACCATGATGGGTTTGGATTAAGGTATTCTGTTGTTTCCAACTCAAACAACTAACAGCCTGTAACATTCTCCACATGTTTACCTTAGAATATTTTAATATATTAATACAAAATGGATTTTTTTAAAATCCCTTGTCAGAAGTAAGAGCATTACAATGAAACAAGGAAGTGTAATTGGTAATAATGCTTCAACACACTCATCTCTAAACTCTGCTAACTTCCACAAAAGGCCTTCCAAAAATGTATCCATCTAAGATGACATCATTACCTTAGTTTTCAATACTTTTACTGTGGATGCACACATTTCCCCCCCAACCCCCCCCAACAGACTTGGAAAGCTTGTTATCTGTAACACTAAATGAAAGACTAAACCTCAAAGTGATTTTTCTGTGTGTGAAATTAAAGCGTGTAACAGCATGCTGGGCTCCAGCCTACACAAGTGATCTGGGCTATGCTTCTCATTAATAAAAACCAGACCCATTTTGGCAGATGAATCAGTCAAAAAGCTCTCTCAATGAAGATTTAAACAGAGAAAAAAAAAATCAAATGACAGATTTGTTTCTTAGACAACCAAGCCGATGCAGAAAAGTCTTGTATTCACACTTTCAGAAATGATCATCTCTTAGTAGTTAACGACTCCAAGCCTGATTCTGCTCCAACATTTCCACTGACATCAATCACTGCAGAATCAGCCCCTTCACTATTGGCTGGTTCAAATCCAGCTCCTGAATACCTGGTTCAAGTCTCCTATGTCCTCTCAAGTATCTATTTCTGGCAACATATAAAATAATAGACTAAAACAATCAATTTATCATCAAAGCATCACACTGCTGTTTGATCATCCTCCCCCCGCCCCCCACCACCACATTAATCACATTTTTGTTTCATGCAAGGCAAAGCTGCTGTAACATACCCTATTAAACAGGAACAGAGGGCAAATAGTAGATTTCCTAGTGCCTGCCTCAAAACAGCAATATAGCTAATGATTTTATACAAAATGCTAGCACGGGCTCTCTACAAATGAAATGGAAAAACAATCAAGCTATTCAGGACCATTTTGCAATCAGAGCATCAAGCCATACTATACAAGATCAGCAACCCATGCACGGTCTCAATGACATGTGGTGGAAAGTATGGTCCAGTTAAATATCGTATTAGTCGGACTTCAGAATCTAGATTTGGGGAAACAAAATATAAGCAGCAAAGTAGTTTAGAAGCTAGGGTTCTGGGAATCTGGATGACACTGGATAACTAAAATCATGGTTAAATTTTTACATGGTCCTAAGAATAGTAAGAAGAGTGAAATTCAGCCTTGAGAGCACAAGATCTATCTTACACTTACATCCCCCTTAAACCCAAAAAGTAGATCTGAAGAGGCGTGTAGACATGCATGCTAACCTTTTGCACCAGAAGCCTCTCACTTAGCATGTACAAAGAGTCTGACAGCTTAGGCAATTCAAAGACTAGAAAAACTGAAAATCTCTGTTCCACATGATTTTCAAAACTCAAGTCAAGCCTTCCATACCCAGCCTTACAGCTATACCCATTGCCGATGATTTGTCAGACACACCTGGAATAGTCTCAGATGCAGAGAGAGCTTCGGTCAGCAAAGCCATTCTTTAGATCTTACATTTGTAGCAGACCACACTGAATCTTAAAAGCTGGAATAAAAATCGTGGACTGTTGCTATGCACAGATTTGATAGACTTCAAAAAGTTACTGGAGTGGGACAAACCGTGTGAAATGCTTTTATCAGGAAGTGAGGCAAGCAGCAATCCAGTGGCTCAAAAAAAGAAAAGAAAAAAAAAAAGCAGCTCTCATTTAATTAGCTCTTTGCCAAGTGTCAGCAAGGCTGTAGGAAATGTCCAATGGTGGTTCCTCATTTGTGATCCCAACAGCTATAGCTCCATTCCTGACAAAAACAGCTCATTATCCAGCAGAGATGAACCCTCCTCAGGAGAGAGGTGTTTCTGCCGCCGTTAATAGCATCAGTTCAATACGATAGCTCCCACTGCCTGCTTCTAGCAGAGTACATCTGATATGTGAAGGTGATATAGGAAGCTTGTGCACTGGGATAGAGCTGGCCGCACATCCAGGCTAGAAGCAGTGATATAGATTGGTTTCTAACAATGCAACAGAACTAGTGTTATCTGCAGACAGAAGTCAAACCTAAGAACAAATCCCAGTTTTTTTTTGTTTTGTTTTTTTAAAGGGGACGGACAGTGGAAAACAGTAGGAGACAGGAACTGTGTCTGTAGCCCAAATTAGTATTTATGAAGCCCTAGGGAATGATACCCACTGCTGAACAATCCTTGACAAAGTGGCAATCTTTAGACCTGGCTCCCAGACGCTTCCAGAGAGCACACTGTTTGCACTAAGATCGGAATGTACTAGATTGTGCCAAGCTGGCAAGTTTCTCCTAAAGGGGAGCCCCCAGAAGAGTTTTAGTCCCCTCACCATCATCCTTTGCAATTTCTCCCATCAAACCCTAAAGTACACTTTCATTTATTTATAAAATATTACACTATCCATCCACAACCTTTGATCAAAGAGTGGCAAGAATTTGCCCCTGGCCCCATCTAAAAATGGTTATCATCACTCTCTGACATCTCCTCGTGGATTTCTAGCTATCAGCTCAACTGATAAAATAGAGCTCTTAATATTTCTCACAAGGCATCCCCACACATATACACACACCTCCTTTCACAGTTACCATGGACAGCACCATCATCCTGCCCGCAGACCTCTCTCTAACCCTGCATGTGAGGACCATGCAGGGGCTTCCAGGTGAAGGTGATTGGGGCTCAGCAGAAGGGTCTGGATGTGGAGATCTCAGCAGGGGGGTCTGTGTGCTGGGAGAGTGGGGCTTGGTGGGGTGGGAGTCTGGGTGCAGCTAGTTGGTGGTCAGTACTGTGGGGGTGTGGATGTGGGGGCATCAGAGTGGGGGTGGGGCATCAGAGTGGGGGTTTGAGTGCAAGGAGCTCAATGAGGGGTGGTCTAGATGCAGGGGTGGAGGTCCAGAGACAAGGGGTCTGGGTGCTGGTGTGTTCTAGATGAAGGGGTTGAGGTTCAGTGCGGTGGGGTTCGGGTATGGAGGGCTAGGAGGGTTCTGGATGTACCAGGTGAGGCTTGGCAAGGGTATCTGGGTATGGGAGGTCCTGATGCATGGGGGCTGGGCGGATGGGAGAGCAGCTCCCCATACAGTGACCCCTCCCCCCCACAACTGTGGAGCTGTGGGGGCAGGAAGCAGGGGAGGATGCTGAGCTCCCTGCAGCTGGAGGAGGTTTCTGGGGGTGGGTCTGACACAGACCCAGCCACTGCTTGCAGGAGAAGAGGAAGTTCCATCCTCTCCTGCTTCCAGCCCAGCCAGGACTAGCAGCTGAGCCCAGTTCAGGGTGGGGTGTCCCCAGCCCCACGGTGATTTACCGCTCTGCCGGCTGCTCCGGGTGCCTGAAACGATGTACCTGCACTGCTAGGGAGTGGTGTATGACTGCTCTTGTAGCTTCCCTTTGCTTCCCTGTCAGAAAGTCATTTTTCTGCGGGGAAGCAATGAAATCTGCAGGGGACATGAATTCTGTGCATGTGCAGTGGCACAGAATACCCCCAGGAGTAGTACTATCTACACCATGCCTGACAGACGTTTGTCTAACCTGTTCTTAAAAACCTCCAATGACAGAGATTCCACAACCTTCGGTTTTTCCGTATTTCTGCATTCAGTGATATGGGGGAGCTAAGAAAGTATATCTCACTGCACACGCATAAATTTTACTCTCGTAATCAAGTACTTTGTCAACTGTTCCATAAGTAAAAAAAAATTAAGGGACTCTCCAAAACATACAAGGCCAGATCTTCACCTGGTGTGAACTGGCAGATCCACTGAGATCAAATGAACTACAGTGATTTTTGCCAGCTAAGGATATGGTCTGTAGTGCAATAATGCAGGCTGCTCATTTTTTGTACTTCAAATAATTCAACTGAATCTTAAAAACAAAAACAAAAACAACCACAGATTATTCTATGTGTGTGCAGTGAAGCTTCAGTCACTAAAGGCAGAATCCTGCAGCTCTGATTCACTCAGCACTCTGTTGGCTCCCGTGGGAGCTTCGCTTAAGTATATCACCTATGATTTGGCACCAGTCTTTTTTGTTTCAACTCTCTGCACCGCCATCCCAGTGGCCCATTAGCCTGCACAGTGAGGCAGTGCATTTTGATCAGGAAGTGATATAAAGGAGAACGTCTTTAGAGACTAGCTTTAAAAACAGAAACAATTCGACCTGTAAAGGTTGCCTTGGGGTGCCCCTACCATGATGCTAATCTGGGTGACATGGACCTTGCTGCTGGAGCTCTCTGGTGCCCAGCCATGTCTACTAAGCAATCCACTCTCCCTCACCTGAGTGATACAAGCGCTACGAGGAGTAATGCAGCTGCCATGAAGCAGGTGGGCACAGAGTTACCTCGCTTGGACCACCATGAGGGATCCCTACTACCTAGGCTGGCACCAGGAAAGGCTTTATCTTATCTAAGGCTTTATCTACCCAGTCATTTTGCCCTGATTCCAGCCATCGGCAGCCAATCACTAGGTTAGCTGCACTGGTGCAAACAGCAGCTTAGCCTGTCTACAGTAAGTGTATGTGCCGGAACAACTTCCCTGGCTGCTGGTCAATAGGGACCGTAATCAAGACAAATCCCCAGCATACTTTGCGCCACAGCACAGTGTTAACAGTACAGTTAAAAAACACTGACTGTCATATATTCAAAGGAGTAACCACAATGCAGTGTGTTGGTGATGTGTCCTCCATAAATGGACTGGCAAAACAGCACATTGTAATTTCACATCCTAAAGTTTATTCTAGACTGACAATACCAGGTGCTAAGAATTCATCACTGTACCCTGCACTGCTCCCATTTTCAATATTTGTGTAAACATTTAGACTGCCCAATATGACACACCCCATCGCCTCCAGGGACAGAGTCACCAGCATGAATGCAATGCATCAAAGATGCACATTTCAAAACCTTCACATTGTTAGCGGAACTGACATGGCTTATTGTTAGTGCTCAGTTGATGATCCATGCCAGCATGCTTTGAGGTTGCATCAAAGGGAAGCAGGGAAGCATCAAAGTGTACAAAATTTAGATACACTTCCACTGTCTCTAAGCTTCCTTGAAACACCATCGCATAGCCTGGAGGAGGTGTGTCTGAAAAGGCAGTGGTACACTGAGTAATACAGAAGCAATCTTTTTCATCTTCTCATCCAATACTCTAAAATGCGACCACATAACACCGCTTTATAAATGTGCTGGAATCACTGCGCTCTACAAGATCTCACCGTGGCAGATCTTGCAGTCGCATAGAATATCTTTGGGGACCACACTGTATTAAACCTATGAATGGTTTACATCCAATGGTGTTCTACTCCATGGGTGAGGGTTACTACAGCTCCTGTTGGAATGAAAAAACTGTGGGTAGTGATTAAGGTGAATCACTGAGACTAAACAACTCTGGAGAGGTACTGTCACCGGAATGATTCGTGTATATGGGTTCAAGCTGGGTTTTGAGACTCGGAGACAATGAAAGGGCTTTTGGTGAGGATGAACTTGAACTGACAAATGGCCTGCTTTCGGATCCAGCAAACAGATAGGACCTTCTGTCCAAGGTGGGGCCCCAGCCCTAGCCTAAGGGTCGGAATGATTTTGACTAAATAGTACCCCATAAGACTGATGGGTGACCTCTGGTAAGGAACTTGTGTGTAGGAACTTTTATTGTTTTTATGTTTTCTCGGTAATGCTCTTGCCTTAAGAATAAACGTGCTTACTTAGAAATGTGCTTGCTGGCAGTATACTGTTCGTGGCCCTTGGAGAGGAAGCAAAGGCACTGGCCTTTAGGTAGACTTGCTTGCAAGGGATAGCATAGTGTAAGGCACAGAGCTGTGTAGCCTTAAAACCCCCAGGTCAGAAGGGAGTGGGACAAGGGTCCCTACCCAGAAACAGGTGACAGCAAGGACCTGAGACCTGACTGGGAACTTCCTTAGTGGATCACAGAAGGGAGGATACAGGTGCAGTAACTTCAACTGTGATACTTGCAATATGAGATTCACAAACATACACATACGTACAGGAAACTTGTAATGGTCACTTGCTGATTAGATGGGATGCGTCACTGAGATTTTCCAAGGTTTTCTTATTATTCAGGGATCAGCTATTCTGCTCTCTGGTCTAGCATCAGTGCTTGGGAAAAGGTAATGACCCTCAATGCTTTAAATTCACTGAAAAGCAGGAGCCTCACCTTTCAAAGGATATAAATCATTGGTTTCCAGCTAGCTCTCCCAAAACTCAATGAAATTATATCAGAAACCAAGAGAGAAAAAGTCAAGACTGACATCAGAACAGTGATTTTGAGCCTGATCCTGGGTAGTCAATTGAATTCTTTCAGCTGATTACTAATAGGGGCTGGCCCAGGCCCACCAAGGTTTCATACCTTAAGATCTGCCAGAGCTAGAAACAAAGGACCAAATTCTTTGCTGGTGTAAATTGGTGCAGCCTCATTGCATAGAGTTGCACCAGTTTATACTAGGCAGAAACTTTTGCCCAAATACTTCGTCCTATTTGGAAGCTGTGATTCCCACTGGTTCCTAAAACATCCGACCATTATTAGTGCCTGGGATTTATTATCATGATTTTTTGCATTAGTCCCAAATTGAGCAAATCGCAAACTTTAGATCAGATTAATTTTAAATCCCTGATAAAGTGTCATATAGTTAAAATGTATAGTCCTGTCTAAAAAACAGTGAAAAATATCAAACTTAAAACAGCCTTTACTGCATAAGCATCTACCATTAAATTTTCGAACAAGAGCAGACATTTTCAGAACCACCTGTCCCATCAGAATCCGTGACAGGGAGACATGTTATTAGCTGCATATAGTTTTGAAAAGTTATGGGGTTAAATGCCAAAAGTTGCTGTGTATTCATTCTGAATACAAAAATTCAACCACTTTCAATTATATGGTAAATCAAAGACTGTCAAACAATGCCTAAAGTAATATGGTGTCAGAACCTTCTACTGAAGCATCAGTATAGCCTGTCAATTACTGTTTTGACAATCACACATTAAGCATTTCTTAATGCTTAACTCAGGCCTACTTGGACTTCTTGCTCTTTCCTGTTCTAGCTGCTGATGGTCCACAATGTGAGAGGACTCAAACAGAAATGCACTTCCTCCGGCAGTCAAAGAAAAATTAATTCAGATGGTGGTGGTAACACACAAGCTTTCAGGCAAAGATAATTCCCATTTCAAGTGTATCTACTGGATTTAAAGAAATCAGATGAAGGGGCCTGAACTTCCCACACATGAAATAAAGTACTCCTGAGGAAGTTTTGCACCCCCTGTGCATCCGTAGAATTCATGTCCCCATGCATACTTCTTTGCTTCCCCGCAGAAAATGAAAAGGAAGCAAAGGGAAGCCACTGGGGGGTGAGGTCTGGGGACGCCCAGGTGCGTTGTTTGCGGGGAGCACTACCCCCGAAACAGAGGCAAGGCATGTGGAGCACACAGGATCACATACCACTGCTCTCCCCCACCCTGCATTTCTGTGAGCGCAGAGCTGCCCAGCTGAAGGAGGATGATGCTCAACTCGCTGAGTCTGCGGCTGGACACTGCCTCCTGGGTCCTAGTGCCGGTCGTGCTACCATCCTGTGTGCTGAGAGTCATCCTGTTTTCTGTATAACAATGAGTCCCCGTGGTGGGGCAGGGCAAGAGGGGGCAGAGGAAAAGTGGGTGGGGTGGTGGGAAGATGCAGTGGGATAGGGCAGGGGGAGGGGGACATAGGAGTGAGGGGAGGGGAAGGGAATAGGGGCAGGGGACAGTGGGGAGAGGATGGAGCAGTGGGGGAGAGGAAGAGAAGGGGATAGGGGAATCGGGAGCCCGGCATGCGGCACCCACAAGTTAGCAGCAGCTGGGGCTCCCCCATTAAGCAGGCCCACTGAACCCCCACCAGGACGAGCCCCGCCCCAACGAGCCCCAGCCAGCTACACCTGAACCCTCATGCCGAGCTCCCTACACCTAGACCCCCTGCTGAGCCCCAACCACCTTCATCTGGACCCCCCCCAGAGTTCAACTGCCCCTGCACCCAGAACTCCCCAACAAGCCCCTGTGCATCCAGATCCCACACTGAGCCGCCCACACCCAGACTGCCCCGCAGAGAACCCCTTCACCCCACCCTTGGATCCCTCCACACTGAGCCCCTCCACACTTGTATCCTGCAGGGCTGAGCCTGCCTGCCCGTATCTGGTGCACCTGGCGTGCAGGGGTAGGGCCCTGGGGTGTTTCTGGGGCAGGCCCAGCACTTGCGCTGTGTCAGGGTCAGTTGCAGCCTCACTGCAGAGTCCCTGTCCCGGGACGGGGGGACTACAGGGTGATCTCCCACCTCCATGCAGCCAGTGGCCTGTGCTCCCCACTGCCATGCTGGAGTGTCCACATGTATTTATTGACAAATAAAATTTGCAGAATTTTAAAATATTGTGCACAGAATTTTAATTTCTTTGGCGCAGAATTCCCTCGGGAGTAATAAAGGCAGAAGTAGATGGCTTGGAAAGTAATCTTCCCCTAAAAAACTTCAATGCCAGATGTGTGTCCCAGAGGTTTTATCAATGCACATTAGTCCCTAATATATTTCTTCCATAGTCATCAAAACAGTTCGATTAAATATCAGTATCTTCTCAGATTAGCCCAGCATAGAGTTACCATTTACCGATAAATCAGGATTAAAGTCACTTCAAAGTAACAAAAGAATGCATTACGATTTCAAAGAAGAATGACAAGACAGACGACAACAAAATAACCTTATGCAGCATATAACAAGCTTTCAGTTAAGTATGTGCTATACTGATTTTTAAGGGCAATTAGGCGAGTTTTTATTTAGTTATAATTGGGTTTTGTTGATGCACAGAGAACATTTTGAGATGTATCAGCTCACGAGAAAGAGAGGACAAGGTCCCATCACATGCTATAGATATATAAAGGCATCTCCATATACAGAACCTTCCTCTTTCCGAGGGTCAGGCACAACCGTCTGCGCCACTGCGTACAATACGCTCTCTCTCCCCATCAAGCAACTTTTAATGCACCCCCTTTATAACTTGTCTTATAAAGGATCTGTGCATGTGCATTGTATCAACATACACCATGGTCACTAGAGCACTATAGGTATGTTATAAGGAAAGCAAACATTGTCTAACTGTAAACACCTGAACCAAAAAAAAACACCGATTGCCTGAAAGCTTGTAGGATTTATCTCTTGCTCTATTCTGATGTATTGAGATTTTCTAAATCACCAAGGGAAGTTACACGCCTGCATCCCTGTACCAGAGCAGACTCACTCCTACCTCCCCTGTAGCCCACAAAATGCTGGGAGACCAATCTTCTAGTACAACACCTCATGCAATTTGTTTACAGTGTTCTTTTCCACTGCCTTTATACATCATGTAGCTTCATCCCACCAGTAACACGGAGCCATCAGCTCCTAAGGCAAGGAAGGGAGCGCTCCCTCATGGCTCTGGCTTTAAAAGCCAACCTCCCCTCACTCCTTTGCACTGCCTTCCTGAGTCCTTTGCACTGAGTTAGTTAGCCTTTTAACTCTCTCCAGCCCATCCCAATCTATCAGCTGTCCCGCTCCCCTTGAAAGTCAGGGAACCTAACTGCTCTTTGGGCCTTTGACAAATCTCTCCCCATTTTATCAGCTCTACACATTGTAACACTGAGTTCTTGTTGGCAAAACAAGAAAATTGTCATGGTAACATTTTCCCCCAAAACAATTTTTTTTAACAAAGGAAGTGTTTGCAAACAACATAGAAATTAATAACAGTTGCAAATGGAATACATTAATACTATCATATCCATGATTCTTAAGACTGAACAGTAAAAATTGCTGGAAGCTACAAATAGCAAGTGTGAATAAAGTCAAACTCTTTTTATATTCCACGGTGAGAATTTTTAAGAACTTAAGACAAAACCCATTTTCCAATGGCAAACAGATCTGCTCTAATCAAAGAGTTTAGAAATGAAGCTGTTTTTATAATGTATTTCTGACAGATGATTCTCCTTTACGACCCCAATCTTGATTCTACTGAGCCAAAATGACACCTCTTATCTCTCTGAAGTCAGTATAATTTTGCCTCTACTAGCACTCAAAATAAAGCTCTTTCTAAGCAAGGCGGCTAGAAATATGGGACCAGATATTCATTTGGTGTAAAGCAGGGAAGCTCCATTGAAGTTAATGGAGCTATACCAGTTTACACCAACTGAATATATAGGGTCCTTTACAGAACATGCTCCTCTAGTGCAGGACATGTGAGCACATTTCTATGCTTACCTGTATATCACATCACAGAACAAGCATGCCTGCTAGCATGCATATCTAGTTCAGTAAGCTATTCGTGGCTAACCTACACTGCCCAAATACGGCTCAGAATTGCTCATTTTTCCTTTCAATGAGACACCACGTAGGTGCTGATTTAGTGGTTCATTTATCAAACCTTGCCCAATACTAAGCAATTCATTTGATTTAATCTGGACAATTCAATTTGAACCCTTCCCCCCGGCCCCTGAAAAAAATCTGAGATGCCATCCCATGTGAATGGGTGTGTTTTCAACAGCTGACTTAACAGAATACACCTGACTGAAGGGTGTGAGGGGCTTCATAGCCACATGATTATAGTATTTGAGCTTTTTTTACCTTTTAGATCTTAATTTCATTTGTAAATTCAAAATAAAGGCACTTCAGTGGTCATTCTTACTGCTACAGATTCAAGAGTATCTGCTAGAATAGCAGTTGCACTTTCAGAAAAGTCACCAAAAAATTATTAAGTGTCGTATCAATGCAACCAACAAGCTCTTGAAGTTCTGTGGTTCATGATTCAAAGTCCACTATTCTCCCTAGACCTATTGGATACATTTTTGGGATAGGAGGGGGGCAAAAACACACATTACATTTATAAGACACCAATCTGCAATCTTCTATTGTTCCATCTAAATGGTGTCTCAGCAGCCCTGAACTTCATATCATCCTTGCAAAAACAATTAAAGTGATTCAACAGGGAGTTTGCTGTTTCGCAGCACAGCTTCAGGACAATGACATCTGGACAGCACACAGTCTAGCACAAGCCAATCGGAAGGGAAAGCCTACATCTCCTTGTCCATTCAAGATACTACATAAAAGCAGTGGCAGGTGTCAATCAGGAACCCTTTTCCCCCCGCCAAGGAAGGCAGAATGATCAGTTGCCAAAACACCACCTGTTGGTCCCAGCCAAGCCACCCAGAACCATTACTTCATCCTTCCAAGAGCTGTGCAGGGGCTGGAATAACCAGAGCCGTGCGTCCCTTGCTGTGTGTCAAGGTACAAGAGTCTTCCCAATGGCAGTGACTTCAGCCCCACCCCTGACTCTCATCACCTGCTGCCAACTCTCTGTCTCTCTCTGACACTCACACACACACTTTTAATCGTCAGCCGGCATGACCTGCCTTTAATGGGTTCCGCTCTGCAGTCTACTTCTCTCCTGCACGGTTTCCACTGATCACTAGCAGAGAGCCCCTGGTGTAGAGCACAGGGCGTACTCAACCTTTCCAGGCGACCGTCCCCCCTCAGGAGTCTGATTTGTCCTGCGCACCCCCAAGTTTCACCTCCTTTAAAAGACGACTTGCTTACAAAATCCGACATAAAAGTACAAAAGTGCCACAGCCACACTAGGACTGGACCGTTGTGGACTTTCTCATCTTTACCACGGAATTATGAAATACATGTTTGTGTTTGCATTTCAGTCTATAACAGAGAGAGCGGTATAAACAAGTCAGTGTCTGTACGGAATTTTAGTCCGTCCCGACTTGGCTAGCGCTTTGTAGGTCGCCTGTTGTAAAGCCAGGCAGAGACCCAGAGCAGCTGCTGTCCCCGCTGGAAGATCCCCGGGGCAGAGCCACTGCCCCAGCCCTGTACTGGCAGAGCCCCCGCCCCGAGGCCACGCCTGAGGGGCGGCCGGGGGAAGCCTGCGAGGCAGCAGCCCCGGGGAAAGCCGGGCTGAGCGCTGCGGGGAGGAACCCCGCTCCGCTCCGCGGGCGCGCCAGGGGAAGCGGCTCCGCTGCCGAGCCCACCCGCCGGGAGCGACTTTGCCCACGAGCCTCCCTCCAGGCAGCACCCTCGGGCGCGGAGCCTCCCCCCCGGGGTGGGAGCTGCAGCAGCTCGCCGGGGGGCGCCCGTGGGGGAGGCGGCGGCAAAGCCAACGCCGGGCGGGCACAAACTTCCCGGAGCGCCCAAGCCAGGCGGCGGGCCGGCCCGGGGAGCCGCCCGCCCCGCCACCCGCGGGCCCCGCGCGGTACTCACCCCGGGGACCGGCCCCGCTCGGCGGGACGCCCAGGCTCACGCGCTCCGGCCGGCGACCGCAGCTAAGTCCATGGGGACGGAGCGGGGGAGACGCAGCCAGCGCCGGTAGGAGATCATGCCGGGGGCAGCACCGGGCTGCTCCCGAGCCGCGAGCCGGGGCAGGCGCCTATAGCCCGAGCATCCTCCCCGGGGCGCCCATGCAGCCGGCTCCTACTCGCGCTCCGGCCGGCGGGGCGCGGGGCTCCGCCCGAGCGGGTGGCTCTGGGGTGCACGCATGGGGTGGGGCCGGGGTTCCCGCTCTCTCCTGGCCACTGAGCCCCCCCTCGCTGCCGGGCCGCCCCCCTCCTGCTCCTCCTGCTGCTGCTGCTGCTGCTCTCTGCCCGCCTGGGGCGCTGGCTGGCCGGGCTCCTGGCAAACACTGGGAGGGAAGGCGCTGGGCTGGCTGCAAGCAGCAGCAGCGCCCACGTGCCGGCTCCTGCTGCGCGTGTGTGTGTGTGTGTGTGTGTGTGTGTGCCCGCCCGCCCGCGTGAGCCAGCTGGACTGGGGGGGGGACCGCCAGGACGCTCCCCCTGCAGCTCCAGGAAGCCCGGGTTGCAAAGCTCTTCGCAGAGCAGAGGGTGGAGCCGCTGGCGCTTGGCCCCGCTGCGCCCTGCGGGAGCGAGTTGCTGCCGCCGCTGCCTGGCTCTTGCAAAAAGGGGCTCGGTGCCTTTCCCCACCCCCTCGCCCATTCGCCTCACGCCCACCCGCGCCAAAGGGTGGCGGAAGGGACCAGCCTTCCTCGGAGGCGGAGGGGGAAAGCGGGGCTCCCTGACTCAGTTGCTTGGTCTCTTTTCAAATCTGGCCCTGGGAGGTGCGTTTAACTCAAAGAGGCCCTGGCTGGGAATCAGGCTGCCGGCTTCAGGCAGGGGGCCTGCAGAAGGTGATGGGAGGCTGGTTCTCCCTTGCAAATAGATAACGTTCTGGTGTGAAGACCCCCGCTACGAACCCCCTAGGGGATCTAGCTTCAAATGTCCCTCCTAGTCAAAGGCGCTCAAGAGGGAGGTCCCAAGAAGAAGGAGGCTGGAGAGGCTGGGGCCCTGGACTGAGGTTCAGGAGACTTGTTCTCAGCTCAGCCAGAGACTTCCTGGGTGATGTTGGGAAAATCCTGTTCCTCTGCCCCCTTCCTGCAAAATGGGGGAGGGGGGGGATAGGTGCCTGAAGGGTTGGGAAGACAAATTGCTAATGGTTTTTAAGAGGCACTCAGTCTCTGCTACTACAGTGCTAGCCATGTAAGTACCAGGATAAAAAGCAAAGCTGACAACATGGGCCTTTCAATTTTAATATGGGGGGGCAGGTGGAAACATTGATTTCCACCTAAAGAAAAGTCAGCAATTTTCCATTAGATGCAAAAATCTTGTTTTCTACTAGCTAAAAGCTGGTGCATTTCCTAAGACAATAGAAAAAGTGTATTACTTTAGCTCTGATCTTTAGCTCCAAACATTTAAATACCATGCAAAACACACTAAAGAATTATTTTACTTGCCAAGAGATTTTAACCTTATATCCACAGTCAAAGTGTAAACTCTCCTCTCATTTTCTCCTCAGAGAAATATTAACTCTAAAGCCTAGGCCCCAGTACAACCCAGGAGTCCTCATTCCAGTGCAAGTCAATGAAAGGTTTGGCTAACCCAAGACTGGGGGATAAGTACCCCCAGCTGAAGCCACTGAAATATTATTACACTGGGAAAATGTAAGAAACAAAATGCTCCGCTGAAGACATGATACTTGTTAGATCATCTTTATGCTTCCCCTCCCCCCAAGATAGGAAGGTTTGTTTGTTTTGAAGAGTGGGAGCTTGCAACAAAAAAAGGATATACAAATAAAAGGGATTGTTTCACCCCTCCATTTAATCCAGCAAACAGCTGCCACTGTAACTGGGAGACAGAGACATCCATTTGGGGCACAGAAATTGCACCTTACAAATGTTGATCAGGAATTCTTAGGGAAGCTTTGTTTTTGATTTAAATGCTGCCCTTATGGTCAGTAGACCTCACAGTCACAAAATGGAGACCAAAGGATGAGGGGAAATTAAAGGGCGAAATCTACCCGATTAACTAAATCCTGCTCTTTTCCTTTCCCAATACACGCACACACTGTGAAGCGTAGTGGTATCCCTGGATGCAAATACTACAGCTGTTAGGATCTGATCCAACTCCCATTAGAGTCAATAGGAGTCTTTCCTTTGATTTCAGTGGGAATTGTTTAGGAGCCTTGTAACATTTTGGGGACCACCCTGATCAGGTCCTGTCGGCAGCTGCCCTGTAACTTTTTGTCACGGGCCTTATTGCCCCTCACCCTAGTTGAGTAATGCCTCTAATCCACTACATAGTGAGCCCAAATCCTTCATTCCTTGCACACCCAACATTCCTGTTGGCATCAATGAATGCTCTGGCTTTGCAAGAAATGTAGGCAAGGTCCTTTACCGTTAATTCAGGCATGAATCCCCTGTCCTACTCCTAGTTCTGTGTTAACCTGAAGTTTGTTCAGCTTCATGGTAGTGTCACATACAGAAATTTCTGCATGGCCAATCTGGAGAATTCTGACATTTTCATAAATATTTGCTAGTTCCTCCCTCCCCTATGAGGGCAACAACAACAAAAAGCATTTCTGCACAACACTAGAGGACCAATATTTCTGCTGGCATACTTTCACTAACCTCCATGAAGTTATGCCAGCAAAGAATGTAATCCTGGAGTTTTTGGATTTCCCTCTTAGTTGCTTGTGAGTTCTCTCTGAGCTCTCCATAACTTGTCCCTGTCTCTTGCTGATCATGCCACTAAACTCTGGATTTAGCAGGTTGGCTTGCTTGGGGTTTTTTTTTTTATTCAGATTAGTTATTCAGAAATGCAATTGCTGCATGGAATGAGAGCAAATAAATGTCAATCCTGAGTGATGAAAAATCCTGACCCTCTGTACATGTTTAGTTAAAAACCGGTCTTAAATGTCACCAATTTTTCCAATGAGGAATAAAGGGGAAAACGAACGAATACAACAGGCAAGCTAAAATGAAAATGACACGCATTTCCCAAATCCAGCAATCACGTCCCCCAAATGTAATATTAATCCAGATGAGCTGTGGGACTTAACCTCCATCCCAAAAGTTGTGTGAGCTCCAGTTACATTTTAACTGTGCCATATAACCGCACAAATGCCATGCAGCCATAATAAACATTGTTTAAAGTTCTGGATCAGTGACAGCAGCTGGCGCTACCAACCCCAGGTGAGTCAATGTCCTGGTTAACACAAACTGTTGTGCTGTGTTTACTTAGTAAGATGTATTAGGATGTTAAATTGTCCTGTATTTTGCTGCTGCTAAAGCTACCAGCTAACCACAGACCAGCTTTGGTGCAGAAGCAGAAGAAACATTGGGGCAGGCTTTCCAAACTAACAAAGAGATGCTAACTTTGCTGTTAAGAGATAACCTCCCTCTTTCCCCTGCCTTTGGAAGTGGACATTTGAAGAAAACTTCCCCTATTTCTATTTCAGTATTGCCAAACCCAAACACTCAGAAATCATGACTTCGGACCACATAAAGAGTGTGACAGGAGAGTGCTCTCCCATTGACATAATTACTTTACCTCCATGAGAGGCGGAAGCTGTGTTGGTGAGAGAGCTTCTCCCATTGACATGGCACCAGTGTGGACAGTGCTTTGGTTAATGTAATTTATGTCGCTCGGGGGGTGTCTTTTTCACACCCCTGAGCGACGTAAGTTACATTGACTTAAGCAGTAGTGTAGACCAGCACTGTGAAACAGATGTCCAGCTTAAATAAAAGTAACCCAGTAAATTACTGTACCCCATAAAGGTACACTACTTAAAGAAGCACATGTGGGGAGTCCTTCCTGCCAACTCATGATCAGCAAAACAAGTCAGAAAATTTGTCCCCATTCCAAACAACTTCCGCTTCCACTTCTAGGCCATTAAACCCCCCACACTATGGTCAAGAACATCATTCTCCCCATCTTTTTTCATGCCATCTTGGACCTATATTGCTTGCTTTAAATGGTTATTCAGGCATCTCAGAGATAGTATTGATCTATGCGCTCAAGTGGAATTGATTATTCAGCATGCCACCATTAAAATATCCTCTCATTGCCTAAGCCTTGCTTCCACATACTGGAATGCTCTTTTGTCAACAGCTTGTAGTCAGAAATTGCAAGATTAAATCTGTGCTAAACAGGAACAGGTCAGGCCTCATGGAAATGCTTTGAATTAGATTTTGGGATCTAGCCACAAAGCTGCAAGGGTGCATATCTGAGTGTGTATGTAGCAATTTGCTTCCACAAAGAGGAAAAAAAAACAAATTAAATTGTCTTCTGTCACTTCCAGCTTGCTCAGCAGAGAAAGATACATGAACATCAACTGTAGCCATTTGAATTAAGCAATGTGGTTTATTGGGGAAGAAAGCAACTATTATACAGAAAATTTAGACAACCATTTATGACAACCGTAGCAGCAGCTCTGCATTGCCTGCTCAGGTTTCCCTTTGTTTTACATCAACCCCCGGCACCTAACAAGGCAGTGCTAACCTTCTTATGATCTTCTGGACTTCTAAGGATACAGTTACCCCTTCAATTCCCTTTCTTTTTCATACCTACTAATGCAGTGTTTAAGATCAGACGTAGAGGACAGCATACAGATTTCAATTTTCACAGCGCTTGTGTAACAGAATACTCCCCTGTATTTACACCCTGCACACCCTGAAATAATCTTTCAACAAGGTATGCCTTGAAAACCCATAATTTGCTGGTCAGCATTGTCCTAATAAAATATGTGTGGCAACATTGTATGTACAGATTTCCTTGTATGATATTATTAACATATGTTCTACCGCCCTGCCCAGGCAGAAGTCAGATCTGTCCTAGGCAAAGGAAGGAATGTGTGCTTGCCTTAAGTTGCATTTAAGCAGTAAAAAGAGTCATCAAGCAGGGAGAGAAAACAAAGGAAGTTCAAACAGCTGGAAGAAAACAGCCGGGAACATCCTTCACATAGACCCTTTGTCTCCTGGGTTTCAGCTGGAAATGTTTTTCAAGACAGGGAACTGAAACTATAAAAAGGAGGGACAAACAATGTAAGGCTCCTCATCCCTCCATCCACCTCATTCTCTGCACCTGAGAAGACACGAGGAAACAGCTGTTAGACTCTAGGGGAGGGGTCCTGACCTGAAGAGTTTGGTCAGTAATTTGCTGGAGCATGTGATGAGAAAGTTTGTTTTGCAACTAAGTTAGTTTCTTAAGTCAATACTAGTGAGGATTTTATCTTTATTTTTCTTGTAACCATGTCTGACCCTTATGGATCATTACTTATACTCACTTAAAATCTCTCCTTCTAGTTAGCAAACTTGTTTTACTGTTTCAGAGTAACAGCCGTGTTAGTCTATATTCGCAAAAAGAAAAGGAGTACTAGTGGCACCTTAGAGACTAACCAATTTATTTGAGCATAAGCTTTCGTGAGCTACAGCTCACTTCATCAGATGCATGTTATCTGATCCAGGGTTTTTTAAGTTGAAGTGTCTGGGTAACTATTTAAGGTAATAAGCTATTATATGATTCTCTTAAAGGAATTGTGGACTTAATATATTTGTACTGTCCAGGAGAGGGCTGGGCAGTACAAGACATACATTTCTGGGGGAAGATCCAGGACTAAGGGTGTTTTGGGGTCACCCTGAAGAATAACCAAGGCTGGTGAGAATAAGGCTGTAGCTGGTAAGCTGCAATTACATGCAGACTCTCAGTGTGTGACCGGCATGCTGAAAGGCATGTTTGTGAGCAACCCAGCTAGGAGCTACTAGTGCAAGGCATTGTAACGCGCCCAAGGTTGTAGGGCAGGGGTGACACAGCCCTCCACTAGTCTGGATTGTGCCCGGGTATGTCACTGCTTTGTATTTTGAATTCTGCCACTCTCAACTTTAGACTCAATATGAAAAACATTTCTACAGTCACACCAGGCTAATTCCTATCCACCTGGTTCCTGGGTGTAATCCCACTGAAGTCAATGGGACTATTTGTAGGCATAAAATGAGCAGGATTTAGTCCATTGTGGATGACCCTAGAATTTAGCTTCTGTTTAAAGAATTATCCAATTGCTTTGTCACTGGTAAGGACTTATTTCCAATAAGAATGTGAAAAATCACATTTTTTCATCTTGAATCTCCACTTCTCATGCAATTTCATCTACCTTTTCCCTTGCTTTCAAGGGCTAGATAGTCTTTAGGCTTTGCTCTCAGTATTTTTGTATTATGAGAGTGCCTAGAGGAGAGGTTCTCAACCTGTGGTCCGTGGACCACCAAGGGTCCATGAGCTCCATTCAGGTGGTGCATGGATAGTCCCCTCTAAGGTGCACATCTGGGTGGCCGCACACAAGACAATGAAGGGCCACCCACCTAATTAGTGGAGCCACGCATAAGTGGCTCCACTAATTACATGCCTGGACCCTGGAGAAGATGCACATGTAAGGTGAGGTGGTTGCCTTGGAGGGAATATGGGGTAGGTGGGAGGAGGCAGTCGGGGGAATTTGGGACGTGCAGGGCTGCGGTGGCCAGAGAAAGAGGTGACTTTCCCCAGCTCCAGGGCTGCGGCTTCTGGGGAGAGACCCCCCCTCCTTCCCAGCCCCAGCTCGGGGGCTGCTGCAGCGGGGGAGAGAGGGGACATCCATCGCATTAGAAAGGTAAGAGACTGATATTAAAATAGGAGTTGTGTGCTTTTATTTGTAGAACAAAAAACATTTTAAAGTTGTGTATATATATATATAGCACTTTTATCCAAAGCACTTTACAATAGTTATCTAACAGTACAAGCAACACTTGGAAAGATCAAGTGGTCCGCCCAGACCTCAGCAATTTTCAAGTTGTCGGTGGAAAAAAAAACATTTGAGAACCACTGGCCTAGAGGTCCCAACCAAGATCAGGGCCCTGTTGTGCTGTGGACAGGTACGTTCAGTAAAAGACAGCCTCTGCCCCAAAGAGCTTACGATCTAACCAGAAAGGCTAGACACACAAAGGACTATTGTCCCCATTTTACAGAGAGGGAACTGAGGCACAGAGAAATTAAGTGACTTGCCCAAGGTTATACAAGGAGTTTGTGGCAGAACCAGGAACAAATCCCAGATCTCCTGAATTCCAGCTCTGTACTATAAGTAACTACAAGACCATCCTTTCTACAAAACCACCGTTGCTTGATGAGTAACATGATATATGACAGCACATCCTAGGAAAAGCCCAAGGAAGGCTGTGTGACTCAGTCACGTTTCCTCCCCTGGTCCCCTTTTCCTCTGGGGCCGGAGTAAGTTATTGCAACCCTTGAAAGGGTGCAGCTTATTTCCCTGCTCTGACAGCAAGTGGGTGGAGTGTGGCAGGGGACGTGGCCAAGGCTCCACCCACTCTCCACTCCTCTTTGTCCCTCCCCACCCACTTGGTCACAGTGGACGTATTCTGATGTATCCAAAGATCAGGAGCTGCACTAGGCACCAGATCTGGATCTCAGTAGGCCAGGCAAGGGGGAAATATGAGGTGCCTTATTTCACTGCTCAACCAAGTGTAAAGATGCACAATTTAACCCCATGTTAGATGAGTTTCAATCCTAGTCCCATTGACGTAATGACAGCTTTGCCATCAACTTCAACATGAACAGAAACTGGCTTTTTCTGTCTGTCAGAGCAAGGGTACAGATCCATGTAATTCTTTTCGTTTCCATGGTTTGCTGTTTCTCTTTGTCTTCCTTTCTGCTAGAATTCACTGTCCTTACGTTTTTTTGCTAGGAAGAGCATGTGCATGAGCCACACATGTGCGCGCACACAGTACCCAGCTTTTTTTCTGTAACAGCATTCTTTCCATTATCTCTGTCTGTCTATAGTTATTAATACACAGAGTCTGGCTTTTACAAAGATGACTGCATGTTCACCTTTCTCTGCTTCTCCACACAACACACACACTATTTCCTGAACTGTACAAGTCATAGAGTCTAAGGAACCACCAGCTCATCTCATCTGACCTGTATATCACAGGCCACCAACAGCGTGTGCATGCTAAACCCAAACAACCAAAATTAGACTAAAGTGTTTCAGCCCACGAAAGACTAAACTGTTATGTGCCACAGGGAGAGAAAATGGACCAAGGGGCACTGATGCCTGAGGCCCCCACCATGGCAGGGAAATTATTAAGTGAGATATACCCACATAATCCTGGCAAGTGACCTGCACCCCATGCTGCAGAGGAAGGCGAAAAAACCCAAAGGTCACAAGTCTCAGCTGTACAAAGAATTCAGATCTTTGACAGTCCACTATTATAAGCTTCCAGAAACTTTGTTTGCTGGCCCTGTGTCTTGAGGGTGTAAGTGCAAGAGATTTCTTGTCTATTGTACACAGCAGATTTGCCTTCTGTGGCTGCTTGTGTATTTTTCAAATGCTCCCTGAAACAAGGCAAAACCGGGGCCTCTTTCTAACAGAGGCACATATTCCTCTGTTGTCTCTGATTCAGCTGCAATTGCCCCTAAATTACACTGATTTCCATTAACTGGTCATTCCACAAGCTGGTTTCATGAAGACAAACAGAGAGCTACTGTTTATAATTCCAAACTCGCAGTCTTGTTCCAGTTATCATTTGCCTACCAGTTGCCAAGGCAAACTTCACACTTTTTTTTTTTAAATCACATTAAAAAGATCATCTGTTTCTTACCTTTAGAAGCAGACTTCCTCTACAACTCTCAACTACTTTTACTTTGCTGGGAGTCAGCAAAGTATTTTTAGCTTGCCACATGGATGCCATATATGGGGAGCAGCCCCTCCTTACTATTACTCAGCTGCCTAACATAACAGCAGGACACCTGCTGTTGGTGAGTCATGTTTTGTGTGCTGCAAGAAGTGTGTATATATAGGTCCAAAGTGTGGTTTTAAAAAAAACAAACAAACAGAATGACAACTGCTTATTTCACTCCACTTTCTTTGTACTGTTTAGATCTTCTTCTAATGTAACAATTTTCTAATAAAAAGTGAATCAGATCTATGCAAAAAAGGAAAAAAGCCTGATTATATGTAAACATACATACACAATAAAGAGACCTATTCCCCTATAAGCCTTACTCCAAGTACTACGCAGAAGAAATTTAGCAGTTGCAGTTGATACTGACGGGCTGGGTTCCCTGGTGCACACAAGGAATAGTCCCTATTTGCAGATTATAGGGATCACTAATGTAATGCAAAAGGCTGTGTTAGTGGGAAGGCTCTTCTCTATACCCCACACAAAGCTATGAATTTCAGAGTTAAGGGTTCTATTTCCAACCTACGCTACCAGCACTCCCAGCTACCTTCGAGGTACCACTGACTTCCTGAGGAAACTACAATCCATCAGTGATCTTCCTGAAAACACCATCCTGGCCACAATGGATGTAGAAGCCCTCTACCCAACATTCCACACAAAGATGGACTACAAGCCGTCAAGAACACTATCCCCGATAATGTCACGGCTAACCTGGTGGCTGAACTTTGTGACTTTGTCCTTACCCATAACTATTTTACATTTGGGGACAATGTATACCTTCAGATCAGCGGCACTGCTATGGGTACCCGCATGGCCCCACTGGATGCCAACATTTTTATGGCTGATTTAGAACAACGCTTCCTCAGCTCTCGTCCCCTAACGCCCCTACTCTACTTGCGCTATATTGATGACATCTTCATCATCTGGACCCATGGAAAAGAAGCCCTGGAGGAATTCCACCATGATTTCAACAATTTCCATCCCACCATCAACCTCAGCCTGGTCCAGTCCACACAAGAGATCCACTTCCTGGACACTACAGTGCTAATAAACAATGGTCACATAAACACCACCCTATACCGGAAACCTACTGACCGCTATTCCTACCTACATGCCTCCAGCTTTCACCCTGACCACACCACACGATCCATCGTCTACAGCCAAGCTCTGCGATACAACCGCATTTGCTCCAACCCCTCAGACAGAGACAAACACCTACAAGATCTCTATCAAGCATTCTTACAACTACAATACCCATCTGCGGAAGTGAAGAAACAGATTGATAGAGCCAGAAGAGTTCCCAGAAGTCACCTACTAGAGGACAGGCCTAACAAAGAAAATAACAGAACGCCACTAGCCGTCACCTTCAGCCCCCAACTAAAACCCCTCCAACGCATTATTAAGGATCTACAACCTATCCTGAAGGATGACCCAACACTCCCACAAATCTTGGGAGACAGGCCAGTCCTTGCCTACAGACAACCCCCCAACCTGAAGCGAATACTCACCAACAACCACATACCACACAACAGAACCACTAACCCAGGAACCTATCCTTGCAACAAAGCCCGTTGCCAACTGTGCCCACATATCTATTCAGGGGACACCATCACAAAGCCTAATCACATCAGCCACACTATCAGAGGCTCGTTCACCTGCACATCCACCAATGTGATATATGCCATCATGTGCCAGCAATGCCCCTCTGCCATGTACATTGGTCAAACTGGACAGTCTCTACGTAAAAGAATAAATGGACACAAATCAGATGTCAAGAATTATAACATTCATAAACCAGTCGGAGAACACTTCAATCTCTCTGGTCACGCAATCAGAGACATGAAGGTCGCTATCTTACAACAAAAAAACTTCAAATCCAGAGTCCAGCGAGAAACTGCTGAATTGGAATTCATTTGCAAATTGGATACTATTAATTTAGGCTTAAATAGAGACTGGGAGTGGCTAAGTCATTATGCAAGGTAGCCTATTTCCCCTTGTTTTTTCCTACACTCCCCCCCCAGACGTTCTGGTTAAACTTGGATTTATGCTGGAAGTGGCCCACCTTGATTGTCATGCACATTGTGGGGAGAGTGGTCAGTTTGGATGAGCTATTGCCAGCAGGAGAGTGAGTTTGTGTGTGTGGGGGGGGGTGAGAAAACCTGGATTTGTGCTGGAAATGGCCCACCTTGATTATCATGCACATTGTAGGGAGAGTGGTCACTTTGGATGAGCTATTACCAGCAGGAGAGTGAGTTTGTGTGTGTATGGGGGTGGGGGAGTGAGAAAACCTGTATTTGTGTTGGAAATGGCCCACCTTGATTTTCATGCAGGGTGTAAGGAGAGTGGTCACTTTGGATAGGCTATTACCAGCATGAGAGTGAGTTTGTGTGTGTGGTTTTTGGAGGGGGGTGAGGGGGTGAGAGAACCTGGATTTCTGCAGGAAATGGCCCACCTTGATTATCATACACATTGTGAAGAGAGTGGTCACTTTGGATGGGCTATTATCAGCAAGAGAGTGAGTTTGCCTGTGGGGGGGCGGAGGGTGAGAAAACCTGGATTTGTGCTGGAAATGGCCCAACTTGATGATCACTTTAGATAAGCTATTACCAGCAGGAGAGTGGGGTGGGAGGAGGTATTGTTTCATGGTATCTGTGTATATAATGTCTTCTGCAATTTCCACAGTATGCATCCGATGAAGTGAGCTGTAGCTCACGAAAGCTTATGCTCAAATAAATTGGTTAGTCTCTAAGGTGCCACAAGTCCTCCTTTTCTATTTCCAACCTTGACTACAGCTCATGGTAGATATAGTAGCATTTCACATTCAGGGCCAACCTTAGGGCCAAGCAATACATCTGAGTGCTTGGATCCCTGAACTTTGAGGCGGCCCATCACTGAATAGGCCTGACTCCAGTCCTGAGTGGAAAAGTCCTACAGAATTCAACAGAAAATGTGACCCTTTTTGTAGGCTTTTCAACCATCCTACAGAAGTTAATAGAGAATCCTATGTCTCTAAAATTGTACAGGATGGTTCATAAAACACCTATAGAAGGATATGCATTTCCCATTACATTCCATACGTTTTTCAGAGAGATTTCTATAGAACCCTTTTCACCCCTACAAGACTATTCCATAAAGGAATATCCCTATCCAGCTGTGGAACCAAGGGAGAGAGGGATGAAACTCTTTGTCAGTCCAGATCCTTCCTAAGTCCCCATCAATGAGTGGCAGGGCTGAACAAGTGGGTATCTCCTGGCCAGATTTCCCCCTCACTGCAGCTCGGGGCCCCATTCCTGCATAAGATCATATACATGTCTTTATTTAAAGGTATAAAGATGCTAAAAAGGGTGCCTCTCTGTTAGAGAGCTTATTCCTTCACTCTCCCACTTCCCTAGTCCTTCTCACATGAACAGAGAGCAACAATACCCGAAGTCTGAAGGTGCAAACAATTCGATGTTTATTGGGGTGAATTTCCAGCAAGCTTAAATCCAAGTTCCTTTTTCCTTATTTTCGAATCCCAACTTACTTCCTGTTTGCCCCTAATTTATATAGTAATATTCTTAGCTATACCTTAACCAATCATTCTATTGAAATTTACCTAACTAATCCTAACATATTGTAACATGATTAGCTAACCAATTATATCCCACCACCTTAATTAGTTTACACCCAGCAAAATTAATTATACAGCAGACAGAAACAATCACAGAACCAGACAGAGACCATGCAAATAAACAATAGCAAAGTGGGAACTATAATGACAAAACAATACAGAAATGAGGATTTCACAACTACATCTATAAAGACATAAGGGTTTCCCAGCTGTGTCTATTGATAAGTGAGTTCTTACCAGACAGAAAACTATCAACCTAAATTTCCTTTTACATCTTCTAAGCTCTTCCCTTTCTCTGGAGGTGATAGATCGGATCCCCTTCCTAACAGCCCCAGATTGACTAGTTTGGAATGTGAGGAGGTGACCGGTCGCTTCCCAGCTTATGGCTGCTTCTGCTGCTTAGCCAAAGGCATTGGCCTAAGAACAGGGCCTCAGACTGTCACAGTGAGAAAAGGCCCTTACACAGATTCTTTCTTGTATACCTCTATTACTAGCTAAATGACAAACATATACCTACATTCTTAGAGTATAGGCCTTTACAGACAGGCCTGAATATCTATATCCTAACACTCTCCTCTTCCATATGCTCTAGCCAACCTTAACATAACTTAGATGGGATGTTTTTTTCTGAAGATTGGATGTTTTTGTAACAAGATCTGCTCTAGGAATTATTTTGGAGAAGTTCTCTGGCCTGTGTTATACAGGAGGTCAGACTAGATGGTCACAGTGGTCCCTTCTGGCCTTGGAATCTATTAGTCTAGAAACGCATCTCAAGTGCAGTTTAAAATAACCCACCACAGATCCCCCTTCCCATCCCTACAAGGACATTCCTCTTGTTTCGAACACATGGGACAAAAGAAGAACCTCACCATGTGCCCTGAATGTCATCAGATTCGGGCTATTGTGGACCAGGGAGGGACATGAACTCCAGAGCAGTGAGGCCTGGCCAGTAGCCTACTCTCATTTATGCCCACAGGGCTTCATCTTAAGTTGGTCCCATTTGTGGCCTGGTCCCAGCTGTGGCCGGTTATCGCAAGAGGCAGCATCTCAGGCAGAGAGGTCTTAAACCGTTTTGGGTTCCAGTGATAAGATTGTACCTGGGTAAAGCACCCATACAGTGTGGCACTCTAGTGACTGGGCCACAGAGAGGTTTATGAATCAGCCACCACCTTTGAGCAAACAGAGCTGGATCTTTTCAGCTCAAGCAGTAGAGGCTCGTGTTTTTAGATTCAGAGGTCCAGGGTTCAGTCTCCACCCGCCCACCCAGGAGCATCTCCTTACACCTGGATTGATCTCAAACTCCAGCAATCCCTCGGCACAACAGGGTGAGTTCTGAATAGAGTGCAAGGGTCAAGTCAGCATTTCCATGCGTCCTTTCAGACCCTAAGCATTCCACTGTCATCAGCTAAGATGACAGCTCTCTGCTTTAAAAAAGAAAAGAAAAAGAAAAGTGTGTCTGCCTTGAATCCCAATTAACACAGAATTGTTTGCCTTAATTCTAGGTGGATTTAGTAGATGGAACATATATTTCCAAAGAATGTTTTGTATTTACAGCATGTCTGTCTAGTTATACTGCTGCAATATAATTGTTTTCCTGCTGAGAATTATACCAGTGAAGTTACTCTGGGTACCATTACAGCTAATTATAGTCTTGCTCTGGAATTTAAGGGCTCCCCTGCACGGCTCCCTCCTCCCCCATTTAGATACAAAGGACTTGGAGTGCATTTTGACTGCCACCGATAATTGCTCTGATTGAGCTCCTGTAATGCCACTGCTAGATGTGTGACATTTGAATGTTTTATGTGGGTAAATTGCCAGAAATGGGCCCGAGTTGATAGGAATTCTGAGTTCTGGTTAGACGGTAAGTGGAAAATAATGACTATAACTACACATACTTGATAAAAACCTGTAAAGGGAGTGCTAGTGGAGGACAAGTTTGAGAGGATGAGTAGAGTAAGATTTATCTGAGCTGTGCTATGCAGTGAATTTAAAGCACATGAAGGTGACAGACACAGACTGGAGATACAGCAGGCAGGTTTTTGAGAAGGGAAATCACAGTTTGAGGGCCAAACAGTGAATTCTGTGAGAAAAGCAATCGCATTCACAACCATTAGTGTACGCATAATGGGTGAAATCGAGTTCTGTGCTGCGGAGCTCTGTGCACCACACAAGCCTTCAAAATAGGGCTGAAATAGGAGACAAGGGGTGACCAACAGGCCCCGGGCTGACCCTTTTCACAGGGAGGGTGGGGGAGGAATGTCCTCGCATGTTTCTTACAAGGGAAGAGTTCCTGGTATTTTTCATAATTTTAATTGTTTCTTTTCACTCGGGCTCTTAGGAGCTTGACACTGCAATCAGTTTGCTTAATAAATGTTTCCCCTCCATCACGGCTGTGCCTGTTGGTTTGTTATTAGGTTGCTGGTGGCATGGAGCTGGGCGCACTGCTGTGTTATGGTAAGTTGCTCATCAGCACTAGATCCACCATCGTGGACTCTTTGCTGGACTCAATCTGTGGGCTGGAGGGCAAAGGCAGAAATGATGCCTGTCCCTCTGATCTCTCCCCAGCTGTGGATCCCAGACTCCACTGAGGGAGCAAACTGGGGTCAAAAGGAGGGGACAGTCCCAGGGAGGCAGTGTACTCGCCCCCCATCCACTATTATGCAGGAAGGGGTAGTCGTGCAGGGGGGTTCTCCATGTGGTTATTATAGACCAGAGGAATTGACCTTTTCCCTTTCTCCTCACTCTATATTGGAGCTCCACAAGAAGATTGCAAGTATGGCCCACAGAACATAAACACAGCACACTCCTGACCCTCCTAGTCATTCAGTGCAAACTGCATTAATGGCAGTGGAATTATTCATCCTTTTTAGAAAACCTTTGACAAACTGTGTGTAGTTAGATCCAGAAGAGCATCTCTGAGCTGGCATTATTTTTCCCATCACCATACACACCCAGATGGTGCGGCTACAGGAACAAAGGACCTCCCTTGCTGTACAGCACCATGTGTTTTAAAAACAGAATGTCAATGAGTTTTCCAGATTAAAACATTAAAAATGTATGCACAAGTGTCATGCAAGGGAGCTAACAACCCCTGTGGCGGTATCCTCTCCAAAACAGGTGAATTGTAACAATGAGTTCTAATGTGATCAGTAAAACACTTCCAATATCTCCTGTCATGAGTTTTTAGGCAGTGATTCGATGAAGCATTTATAAAAATGCTTAGACCCACTTCAATGGGATTTAAGCACAAGCTTATAGCCCCAACGCAGCAAAGCACTTAAGTACGTGCCTCAGACCGTGTATTTAAATCTCAGTGGGGTTGAAGCATGTACTGATGTGTTTTGCTGAATCAGGGCCTTAGCACATAATGAAAATGTAAGTTTATTTTACTAACATTATTGTTCCATTTAAAAAAAATCCATCTGGACTTCTGAATTCAGAAATGGACAGATTTTTTTTAAAATCATATTTGTAAAGCCCTCTGGTTCAAATGTAAAATGCTGGCTACTGTAAGGGGCCCAGTCAGAAACAAGGCCCTCTCCAATGCAACCTTACTTACTCTTCCCTTTGTTCCCCCCCCACCCCCAGTCTATTTTAAAATTACATCTGATTTGCATGAGCTCTTATGCGTGAAGAACCTCAGAGGGAAGGTGGTAGTAAATGGAAAGTATTGTTACTAATATTTTATACTCCCACATGAAGGTGTTGTCTAAACAAGGGATGAAGAAAAAAGTTGGGGGAGAAGTCAACAGAAGGATGAACATGTAGACAGGAGAATTTATATTACAGACAATTAAAGGCCTTGGTTCGGGAAAGCATTTATGCACATGCATTTTAACATTAAACATGTGCTTAAGTGCCATCTTCAAAGGGATTTTAAGCATATGTCTAGGTGTTGTCCTGAACAGGAATGCTTTCCTAAATTGGGAGAGAAGTGAACTCCTAGACAACATTCTGTTCTACAGCCTTCTTTCATAGATTTTAAGGGCAGAAAGGACCACAGTGGTCATCTAGTCAGACCTCCTGCAGAACAGACAATAGAATTTCACTGTTATTCCGGCATTAAACCCAATAACTTGTGGTTGAGATAGAGTATATCTTTTAGGAAGACATCTAGTCTCAATTTAAAGGCTTCAAGTAATGGAGAATCCATCATATTTCTTTGATAAGTTGTCCCAATGTTTAGTTATCCTCACTGTTAAAATATTATGCCTTATGTCTAATCTGAATTAGTCCAGCTTCAGCTTTCAGACATTGCCTCTTAACAACATAAGAACGGCCATATTGGGTCAGACCAAAGGTCCATCTAGCCCAGTATCCTGTCTTCCAACAGTGGCCAGTGCCAGGTGCCCCAGAGGGAATGAACAGAACCGTTAGCCATTAAGTGATCCATCCCCTGTTGCCCATTCCCAGCTTCTGGCAAACCAAAGCTAGGGACACCAGCCCTGCCCATCCTGGCTAATAGCCATTGATGGACCTATCCTCCATGAACTTATCTAGTTCTTTTTTGAACCCTGTTATAGTCTTGGCCTTCACAACATCCTCTGGCAAGGAGTTCCACAGGTTGACTGTGTGTCGTATGAAAAAATACTTCCTTTTGTTTGTTTTAAACCTGCTGCCTATTAATTTCATTTGTGGTGCTTTTGTCTGAGAAAATAAAGAACCCTCTACTACAAGATATCTTCTATCCATGTTGGCACTTATGTCCCATGATCAAGTCACCTCTTACCTTCCTCTTGGATAAATTAATCAGCCTGGGTTTCTTTAGTCTCTCATTGAAAGGTGGGTTTTCCAGGCGTCAGATGATTCTTATAGCTCTTTTCTGAACCATTTCCGGTTTGTCAACTTTTTTCTCCCTCTGTAAAACTGGCCTGTCTTTTTTTTATTCATCACTCCACCACTGTTTGTGTCATCTGCATACTTTACCACAATGATTTTACATTTTCTTTCACATAATTAATACAAATATTGAATAACATTGGGCCAAAAATAGCTCACCACAGGGCCTCGCTGGAAATACCCCCACTGGGCTATGATTCCCCATTTGCAATTACTTTTTTACATCGATCATTTAGGAAGCTTATAATCCATTAAATATGTGCTACATTGATTAAGTATAAGTGCTAATTTTTAATCACATCTATGTATATTATTAAGTCAACACAATTATTATCATTAACCAAATGTGCAATCCCATCAACAGTGATATCAATTTTGTTTGACAAATGTACTTATCATAACATTGTTTTTCTAAGCAAGGGCACAGTAACCTTTTGTTCTCTCTAGTTCTTTTTTTAAACGTTGTTCCCCTTCCCCTCACTCTTTTTACTTGGTCTAACAAACTCTATTTTAAAGAGAGAGAGAGAGAGAGACCTTACAATTTTCTTTACAAGGGCTCAAGAATAACCTCTACTTCACTTCTAACTGGACTGGGAAACGTGCATGTTACTGTGTGATTTGTCAGTATGCTGCTGCGTACACCTGGCAACGCAGCAGATCACAGCTGTGTGTTTGGTTAACAAACTTTTACCTTTTGAGTTAGGCTCTCAAATATTTCTGCACTTGTGCATCATGAAGCACTGGCCAGAGTTATTACTGGCTGACATACAAAGGTCTTTAGAAATGGATCTGGCTGCCCAAAGGATGCTAAACCCGGGTTCTGTGTAACACTCATCTGCATAGATGAGAACTTGCCTGTTGTGGAATTTCTCTTTTTTTTAAGGAGCCTTTTGTTTCAAAGGAGCCTAAGGGAGTTAGGTACCCAACTCCCAGTGGAATATGGGCGCCTTACTCCCTCTGGCTACTCCCAGTCTGATTGCTTTTAAGCAAGTGTATGTCCTCCAATTAGCACTGCGGCTGCTTATCTCAGCAGTTCACAGAGCCAAAAATATACCCAAACCACATGGCACTCAGCAAGTGAGCACAAAGATCTGCAGATTTTGCACATAAAACACAATGGCTGTTGCTATTCAGGAAGTCGTGCATGATTAAGCTGAGCCAGTGAGCAAAGCAAGGTACACCACTGAAGCCCTCATACTTTACCAGGCATACCTCATTCCTCTGCCATCAGTACCTCAAAATCCCAATGCGTGGGGGTGGGGGGGAAGAGTAAAATGATCTACAACCTACTGGATGTATCATTTGGCTTTTGGCACGCTATTGATTCCTGAATGATCTTTGTCAAATCTCGTAAAATAAACAGCATCTTGCTGTTGAATCTTGCCAGAGGTATTAGACCCGGTGCTGGAAGAAGAAGAAAAGAATATAATGGGGGAAAGCAGGTCTAATTTTAATTAAATACAATAGCTGTGCCTTCATTTTTTGTCATGGCTGTCATGGGGAGTCCAGGGATCTGGGATCTTCATAGGCAGTTGCAGTTGTGGTTCTACTTAGCTATTCCTGGCTTTTGACCATTGGGGATTTTTTTAGTTATTTAATGGCTGGACCTGGTGGATGTGACGAAAAACAGCTGAACCACCTTGGCTGAGAAACCTTAGACACGCCAGGGGAAAGACTGGGCTGCTGGGCAGTTAATACAGGAACACAGTGTTCTGCAACAGTACAGAAGTGCCGCAAACTTGCAGAGAAAGAGCTACAACTGACCAATCCTATAAGGTGACAATTACTCCATTGATTTCAGTGGAAACGTGTGCAGCACATTGTGGTGGTATTTTGCTTTCCAGTGCTCTCAGGCCCACATCAATGATTTGGACATTTTAGCCTGGCTTTGTGCTCTTTGTGTTCTCTGAGTTCCCCAGGGCTCTCGTTTATTTTTGCACATCCTAAAGATTCACTATAGAAGCAGGAGAAGTTCTGTGCAGAGAGGAAGAGGGAGGATTTGTGCAATTCTTGATGTTATCTGCAGGGGGAAAAAGCAAGGTGGAAGGATGATCTTGTGGTTAGAGCACTGACCTGGTACATAAGAGAGCTGGGTTTTACTCCTACCTCTGCTCAGTCTGCCTGGAGACCCTGAACAAGAAAAATGAACACTTGGTTCCCCATCTATCAAATTAGAATAATACTTCCCTGTCACCGAGATGTGTTGTGAGGTGCTCTGCTACTCCAGTGATGAGCACTACTGAAAAGCTATAAATAAACGATTTCCCAGGGAAGAGATGCATACGGTTTTCATAGCTCAGGCTTTTAATCATAGCTGAACTAAGAAACTGTTATATAGGTGAACTAAAGAAACTATAAATGTTTCTATGTATAATCTTCTATGTCAAGTCTCTAGTCTAACACTAACCATTGATCAACGTTAATTCCATGGTAGTTCAGACCTTAATTTCTTCAGCCAGATCATTTTGGCATCAGGAAATAAACCATCTAACCATCCCACCGATTCCTTTTTTGGAAGTGATTTTTAAAAATTTTAAGTGGTAAAAGAACACCCCTAAATATTTAGCAGCAGGTGAGTGAAGACTGGCATTATTGGTCTGTTTTTAGAAAGAGTTTTTGCTTCATCTTCATCTTCCTGCTCTGCTCTTCACTGATTTTATTTTTAAATGAATCCTAACATACACACCAGGTAACTATTAAATAAAAATTATGAATGGCATGCAGACTGTGATGTTCCTGTGCACAAGAAGATAACAAGACTCAAGAGACTGCCCTTTACATTCTGCTGCTCTTGCTAACTCCAGGTCTGGCATAGCAGGTACAAAGTTTCCACAAAGAAGGGTGAATCATAAACTGTAAACAATATGCTTGGAAACACCTGAAGAGCAAGAGATCACAGAGATGATAGGGAAGCAATGAGCCACAGCTCCCCCATGTTTTCAATTCGCTAAGTGGTCAGACATGCACATTTGGAGATCCCAACTCCATCATTTATAGGTTTTCGGTGACCTCAGATGTTTAGAGATGAAGCAGCACTGAACTCTCAATGCCAACAGATTAGAAATAAGAATTAGAATTCTAAAGGCTTTTTAAGACAGGCTCCCACCCTAAAACACAATAAAAGAATAGCTTTTAGATCACTCCTGGCAGAGGAGTTGGAAAGCTGCCATATTCACAGAGTAACACCGGTAATCCATATCGGTTTTCAGAAATCATCTTTAGCTTACAGGCTTTTAAGCCTTCCAAAAAGCTTTAGTCTTAATCCACTTTTTTAAAAAAAATTCAGACATTTCAAGGTGAAGAAACAGAATAAACAGTGGGATTCAAGATATTGGATGGAAGCTAGGTCAACTGTATGAGTATGTGTCACTGAGCACTATGCCTGGAATCAAAGAGAGAGCCTCCTGAGGAGCAGGTATGTCACAAGGGGAAAGGGAAGGGTGGTGATGAGAAGGAAAGCACCCTACACTCTCTGTATCTGTGTATTTCACTATGTCTGAGGTCATCCATCATCTGCAGTGAAGACCGCACAACTGAGATGTGCTGCAGAACAACCATGTATAATTGCTTTGATGCTTAGGTAATTGAAAGCAGAATAACATCAGGCTGTCAAAATTACTAAGCACAAGTCTGATCTTATTCATCCTTGTGTATGTGAGGTCATAATCAAGCCCAGCAATATCATAGTAGTGCATCCAAGAATAGGAAGGGCTTTGAAAACGTTTGGAGCCTATTTAAGGCAAACTCTGCCCTCAGTTATGCCCAGACCTCACATACGTTACTTGGTAGTACAAGTGTAACTGAGGACCAAAGAACTTGCTTCTACGAGTCACTTCTGCAAAGTTAGGATCAAAGAAAAATAAGTGCCGTTGTCTTCATTCACATCCCATTTTCAGGCAGACTCAAAGGCCCAGGTGCTTGGGCCTAGTCCAGTTGCTTTACACTGCTGTAGTGGTACAAAGCGGTCCACTCCTTCATGTATCCGTCCCCCCAGATATTCCTCCTGTGTAAGAGTGATCCTTGGCTTCACCAACAGACCCTTGGAGCTACAGACAGCTGGGCATAATTTGAAGATAGTCTCTGGCAAAGTTCAAGAGGCACAAAAGTGGCATAAAGTCATATTTGCCCCTATCTCTCCACTGAGAGCATCTCAGCTGCAGATAAAGATTTACCTTTATTTACAATAAATAGTACCTTTCAAATTGCTTAAGTAAAGAGGTGGCATGTGATCATTGGAGGGGGTTATACTGCAAGAGAAACTCTAGTTAGAGCTAGTAAAACTGAAGTCCCACTGTAGCTCCATTGTAATAAGAGAATGTCAGAGTGACTACTGTATGTTTCTTTAATTCACTAACCCTCTCCACACTGGACACCATACTCATGCTTGTGCAGGCAGTGAAGTCTTCATCGTGTCCAGCAGAATGTTGAAACCAAAAGGTGTTACATGTGATCCTTATGTTGAAGGACCAAGCTGTGAGAGGTGGTCTCCAAGTCTGAGCACCTACCACAGCACAAAAGCTTACGCACACTTTCTTTGGTACCTCAGGTTTCCTTCTCAGTTATGTTTTGTCATCTTTGTTTCTTCACATGCAGAAGTGCCGACGCGGGTGTGCAGGCTGCGTTTGTAGACTCAAACAAAGCAGCTGAGCACCTACCTATCCAGTGTGCTCGTGCAATAACATTTTTTGTGTGTGGAGCAATATCTAACTGCCAAAAATAAAATAAAATAAAAGTGCACAAGCACAAAGCTTCACAAACTAGGGAACCATATCTGAAGACCACTCAGAGACCCCTTTTAAAATTAGCCCTTAACCTATCCACTTACACTGAATTTTACGGCAGTGAAGAGACACTGAGTTATTACAATTTCAGTATTCTGTAACTTAATCTTATTGCCCACATATACTAAACTTGCTCACCATATTGCTCAACATTTGGATGTAACGACAGTTTATTTGGTGATGTTCTCCCCCTCACCCCATCGATTTCTGCAATGCGCTAATAAAACAGACTTTTACCTAAGACAACTGGATTTGGGTCTTAGATACGGCTCGCTGGGTCAGTCGCTGACAGGCTCCTCGGAGAAGAAGAGCTGAACTCTGTAGAGGCCGACTGACAAGTAGGATAATGACTTGAGTACAGAGTTACAGGCAGAAGAAGGCACAATTCCCATTTTCAACAGAGCTGGAAAGAAGCTGCTGTTGGCAAGTTGGGATAAGGAGCTGGGCATAGGCCGAGTGGGGTTATACATGAATTTCATTGCTGTCAACTGTTTTCTCTTCTCGGACCCCGTTCCCTTGCTGTGCATTGGTAGCTGCATTCTAGCCCCTAACACTTTGGCCAAAGGAACCAATGGTGTGTCAGCCTTCTCCCACACTGTGTACTTTTCCATGGATCTAGCCACAAACAGGTAGTAAAGAGCATGCATTATGCAACCACTTTGCCAACAGACCACAAAGACCTTCACAATGCTGCAAAGAAAAAAGATTCGCAGAACACTCTATGCTGAACTCATTGTGAGGCACAGTGCAATACCAGCTAAACCAATGGAGTGGCTTGGAACAGAGTTTAATTCGAAACTGCAGTGCCAATTTAGAGCTATCCCTGTGCTTCCAAGACCAGCTGCCGCTGGATGCAAACTAACAAACAAAAGAAACAAATTTCCAATTGGCATTTGCAAATATTTAATTTACATATGCAAACTAGATGTCATGATTTGGGTCCTCTGCCCTTGATTTTTTTCAGACTCTCCTTGGCTGTAGTTAGCAGCATAGAAAGAAGTAGGACATACTGGATTTTTTAAAATGCATTATTGTACCAGCCAGTTCATATATTAAGCCTGCCATCATGGCAGATCTTTGGGCTTTCGCCATTTACATAGGAATTCATTAAACTGTCCGGCTGCTTTTCAGTTTAAAGGGAGTATTCGCTACTGGCCACCCACAGCATGTATGCTGACTTTGAGATACTGAATTATACTCTTTCAAGTAGATACCTGGCATTTATTTGACTTTTATTACACATTTCATTGCATTATTTATTGGATGCCAAATATCTGTTTTTTAAAACAATCCTGTCCAGATAAACTGTATTCAACTGTACCATTTGTGTGTGTGAAAAACGGTGGTAAACACACTGCTTAATTTTGGTTGGTTGGTTGATAGCTTAGGTGAGCGATGTGACTTTGCATTTGCATGAGGAAACAATTTCAGGCCCACTTTAGCATCATTAGAGGGCACTGTCTCTCTTCACCGTTCTCGCTCCGTCTAGCTATATTTCAAATCCTCTGTGACACTCCAAGCACACTACCCCTGGCAGGCACCTAATCCACCATACTGTCTCGGGTTACACTCCATGCTGGAATATGTCAGCATATGACCTGGGAGGAACATTGGATTTGCTGCAGTGGATCACATCATTGGTCTATCATGTCCAGTAGCCTGTTTCCAGCTGCAGCCAATACCTGATGTTTCCAAGGAAGGAAAAGAATCCTCCAGTAATGACAGTACAATTTTGCATAGAGAGGAACATTTCCTTTCTGACCCCTGCAGAGCTAATTTTATGCTTTGAAGCATAAGCTTTGATTACCATTATTTTAGCATGCAAAACTACAAATAACAGTGGTCATGACATCCATACGTTGTTAAAATGCAGCTGGAGAAGATCACCACCTTTCTGAGTGAATTCCACAGACTGACTTCACTATGTCTGACGAATTGCACTGTTACCTACATCCATAAAGTGCTGGTAATGCTGATCGCCAGGCTAAAAGGCCAACCTGATTTCCAATTCGTGGTGGAATATACCCTACATATTCAAAAGTAACATATTCAAAAGTTCCTAAGTGACTTAGGAACTCAAGGTCCATTGAAATGGGATTTAGGTGCCTTTGAAAATTCTACCCTTAACCATTAAGAACTGCCATGGATATTATCTTGATATCGCTACTTCAAGTCTTATTTCTGCAGCTAGCAACTTCTTGGTCATAGGTCAACTGTGCCACTGTGCCTTTGGGAGCATTCCGGATTTTCTTGGGACACCAGGACTCAAGGGAATTATTTGTAGTTAAACAACTGATTAATGAAACATTAAAGCATCATTGGTGGTTGTTTGGTCCTTGTCCTGACTACGGTTTTCCAATTGTTTGTTTTTGAGATTACAAGAGGGTGAAATATCCATAACCCCAAAGGAAATCTGGCAGAGAAGTACAGTTTACTCCCAATCCAGGATTAACTGTTACAAGCGTAAAACTAGCAGAGAAGCAATGATTCTGTTATTAATTATTATTATTTGGAGAGTGCCCAGGAGCCTGCTAGGTGCTTTACACAGGTAAGAAACCAGGCCCCTGCCCCAAAGGGTTTACAAGCTATCGCCAGACATCGTGCTTACTACTACTCATCGTAGTAAGCACTACGCCTGGTAATGTTTGTGGAATCAGCTTTGCTGCGGGTATGTTGGGAGAAAAGGAGAAAGGCCAGGGTTTGCTGTGCTGACTATTCATTTGGGGGCATGACAGGTGGCCATAAATTACAGCAGCCATGTGATTAATTTTTCCGAGGGGCTGACTTGGGCCTCAGCAGCCCCAGGGAGCAGGGGACCATAGAAGTAGCATAAAGTCACCTTTTCCATCTACCCTAGTCCTGGGCCTAAGATGCCGTGCCATTGGAAGACAGAAGCAGGCCCTAATGGCTAGCCCTTCCCCATCATGGCTCTTCCGAGAAACACTGCATCTTTCCACAACTCAGCTCTTCTTTCTCTGACTTAGCTTTCATTTTTTTGAAACTGGCTGTTTGCAGATTCCTTTGGGTCACCTATGCTTCATACTACGACCTTGCGGAAACTCTCATTGCCCTACTTTATAGCAATATATTTGGCCCAGGATAACCAGCATGAATATTGAGGTAGAAACAAATCTAAAAGCAGTGAGCCATCAAATGTGAGGAACAGAGGGAGGGATGCCAGGGAGTCCCGAAATCCAAAACATTTCTGAAAGGCACATGTTTCAAGAGAAGCATACCTAATGTGCTCCCTCCAGCCCAAAAGGAAATCTGTAGAGGAACGGTCTTCATAATTTTGCCATCACTGATTGTCTAATGTTGAATGTTTCTCTTATTCCTACAGATCAGAGTCAAATGCTTCCAGATAAGGAGAGACGGTGGATTAAACCGACACAGCCAGATTAAGGATCCTGGCCCGTATTCCCCACTCTGCTCACAGAAGCAGAAGCCAGCCAGCCAGTACAGAACATGCCTATCGGCAATATGCTGCTCTTTTACCCAGTCCTGCAGATTGTTTTGGTGCTGCCGTCTTCTCATGAGCAGATGGGATTGCACTAAAATATAAAATAAATACGGCCACTGAAAATATGGGCCAGATTTTCGAGAAGCTCAGGTACATTTTTGTGGATTCAGAATTCACAGTTGGAGCTACCCAGTAATTTCGGCACCCAATCCATAACTTTGGTTTGAGCTAGAGCAGGGGTCGGCAGCCTTTCAGAAGTGGGGTGCCAAGTCTTCATTTATTCACTTTCATTTAAGGGTTCGCGTGCCAGTCATGCATTTTAACGTTTTTTAGAAGGTCTCTCTCTATAAGTCGATATATAACTAAACTATTGTCGTATGTAAAGTAAACAAGGTTTTCAAAATGTTTAAGAAGCTTCATTTAAAATTAAATTAAAATGCTGATCTTACTCTGCCGGCCCGCTCAGCCCGCTGCCGGTCTGGGGTTCCGTTCACCTAGGCCGGTAGCAGGCTGAGCAGGGCCCACGGCCGCGACCCCAGCTGGCAAGGGGCCGGCAGCCAGAATCCCAGACCGGCAGCGGGCTGAGCGGGGCCGGCAGCTGGGACCCCAGACCAGCAGTGGGCTGAGTGGCTGAGCCCGCTGCCACTCAGCCCGCTGCCAGTCTGGGGTTCCATCCACCGGCTCCTGCCAGCCAGTATCCCGGCTGCCGGCCCCGCTCAGCCCGCTGCCGGCCTGGGGTTCCGTTCACCTAGGCCGGCAGTAGGCTGAGCGGGGCCGGCAGCCAGGACCCCGGCTGGCAAGGGGCCAGCAGCCAGAATCCCAGACTGGCAGCGGGCTGAGCAGGGCCAGTGGCTGGGACCCCAGACCAGCAGTGGGCTGAGCGGCTCAGCCCGCTGCCACTCAGCCCGCTGCCAGTCTGGGGTTCCATCCACCGGCTCCTGCCAGCCAGTGTCCCGGCTGCCGGCCCCGCTCAGCCCGCTGCCGGTCTGGGATCCTGGCCCTGCCCACATAGAGTGGGTACCTACCTTCTCCCTGGTTCTAGCCATTCTCTTCCTCTCTCTCTGCACTGAGCACAGGGCTGGGGGTGAAGGAGCAGGCTGAGGGTTGGGGTGTAGGGTCTGGCCAGGAGCTAGAATGAGGGAGGGGGCTCAGGGTTGGGGCAGGAGGTTTGGGTGTGGAGTGTTTACCTGGGCAGCTCCCATTTGGTGCGAGGGTGCAGGTGGGAATTTGTGTGTGTGGGGGGGGTGCAGGAGCTCCCGTTTGGTGCTCAGGGTGGGGGTGGGAATGTGGGGGGTGCAAGAGTCAGGGCATAGGGTGTGGGGGGGCTGTGTATGTGTGGGGGGTGCAGGAGTCAGGGCAGAGATTGTGGGGGGGTCAGGGCAGGGGGCTGGGGGCATGTGAGGGGGGTGCAGGGGTCAGGGCAGAGGGTGTGGGGGGGCTGGGTATGTGTGGGGGGGCTGGAGTCAGGGCTGGGGTCGTGGGGGGGCTGGAAGTGTGTGGGGGGATGCAGGGGTCAGGGCAGGGGGCTGGGGGTGTGGGCTAGGGTCATGGGGGTGCTCCCAGAGCGGCTCATGGCAGGGGGCTGGAGGTGATATGCCCTGATTCCACCCCCCCGGTCCCGTCCCCACCTCTTCTCCACCTCCTCCCCGGAGCTGCGAGTGTGCTGCGGCTCCGCTGCTCCCGTGCAAGGGCCATCAGCTGATCGGCGTCAGGGAGGGAGAGGAGGAGGGGCAGGAACCCAGCATGCTGGGGGAAGAGGCTGGAGAGGGGGGAGCTTGCCTGCCCTGCAGCAGCAGCGGGCAGGACCAAGCTTCTTCACCTTGCCCCCGCAGGGGGGGTGGAGAAGAGCGGGCCGGGGTGGGCAGGATTTTTAATGGCACGCTGCTGCCTGCCGGGGTCCCGGCCGCTGGCCCAGCTCAGCCTGCTGCCAGCCTGGGTTCGACAGCGGGCTGAGCGGGGCTGGTGGCTGGCACCTGGCAGGCAGCAGCGTGCCATTAAAAATCGGCTCACATGCCAGAGGTTGCCGACCCTGAGCTAGAGCATATCTTTGAAAGAGACATCCGGTCTTGATTTAAGACCTTCACGTGATAGAGGATCCACCACAACCCTTGGTAAGTTGTTCCTCACATCAAAAATGTGTGCCTTATTTCTAGTCTGAATTTATCTAATGTCAGCTTTCAGCCATTGGATCATGTTATGTCTTTGTCTGCTAGATTAAAGAAATCTTCTGCCCATGTCGGTATTTACAGACTGTGATCAAGATCCCTCTTGACTTTTTCTTGGATAAGCTAAACAGAATGAGCTTCTTTAGTCTCTCATTGTAAGCCAAGTTTTCCAGACATCAAATCATTCTTGTATCTTTTTTCTGAAACCTTCCCAAATTTGTCAACATCTTTTTTTAAAGGGTGGACCCCAGAAGTGGGGACTGTATTCCAAGAATGGTCTCACTGGTTCAATAAACAGTGGCAGTACCACTCCTTATATCAACTCAATATTCCCCATCTTATACATCCAAAGTTCATATTTTTTCTCTTAGTCACTGCATTGTGCTGGGAGCTCATGTTTAGTTGGTTATCCACCATAATCTCCAAGTTCTTTTCCAAAATACCTCCCCAACCTATAAGTATGACCTACATTCTTGATTCCTCAACATATGACCTTACATTTGTCTGCATTAAAATGTTGTTCCAGTGAGCTCAGTTGACCATGAGAGCCAAATTACCTCGCAGAATTGATTTGTCCTTATATCATTTACCGTACAACTAATTTTTGTGTCATCTGCAAACTCTACAAGTAATTATTTTATATTTTCTCCTAGCTCATTGATAAAGATATTGAAAAGCACTGAGCCAAGAACAGAACCTCACTAGAAACGCTCCCCTTGATGATGCCTCCCCCGTCACAATTACATTTCCAGATCCATCAGCTAGCTACTGTTATATAGCTATTTTATGCATCTATTTTTAAGCATAGAAATGTTATTTTCGGTTATTTTTAAAGGATTTTATGGGTCCCTCTGAGACCTGTGAAGTTGGATTTATGGTGACTAAGACACATGGTTTTGGCAGGTGGAACAATACTAATTAAACTATATACGTCGAAACTTTTCAGCAAGGTTTGTAAAATAGGCTTTCTGCAACATAACAAATGTTTGAGGTTTATCTCAGGGAACCCTCAATCTGTTTTTTTTTCCCCCAAGTTCTGTCATCTTTCTGTGTTTCAGGTATTTCTGTCCATTGAGTTCTTGCAGTTAATTTCAGTGTTTTTAGGGTGAAGACACCTCAGCACAGGAAATGGGAAGCAAATATACTTGGTAGATCCCCTTTCATAGACTCCTGTATATTGAGTTAATGTAAGAGGAACCTAAATTTGACAGGAAAGAGGGGACTCCTGGATTAATGGAAGATGAGGGTAAGTGTACATGTTCTATACCTATAATTTCCTTCTGAAATGTAGAGTCCATATCTGGATTACCACATTTCACTTCCTATTCAGCTACAATATATTCCTATGCAGTATTATATTCAGCCTGGTGCTTTCATCTGCCTCCGCTTCATCTCACATTCTCCTCTAGTGGATCCTAATGCAAGATGGTTGTAGTAGAAATTAATTGGACTGCCTAGTGGGATTGTTTTGGAGCTTTCTGACCACCACCTAATGCTGGCAGGAGTAGTCAGATAAAATCCATTTACAAGGGGCAAGAAACTCCAATCTTGGCTCTAGCGTTGGTTAGCACAGGTGAATAGGACTCACTAACAAACAGGAAGTATTGTCGCATTGTGACATGACTCCCTCCCAGCAAACTCTTCCTGACCTAGTTCAGTGAATATTTTTCAACCGTGTCAGGGCTTTAAAGCCTGAAGGGAAATGGTGTGGGGGAGAGAAAATTCATTAAAACATACCTGTTGGTTTCAGGCATATGCACTGAGGAAGGACAGGAGAAAAGTTCATCCTTCTTAAAATGGTTCTACCATTTTAGATTTGGTGAAAGCTACCAGTAAATCTTGAACTGTATTTTCTAGAGCTGATTGAAAAAACAAGGGGAAAGTTTGCAAAACAGTCACAACATTTTATCCCCCCCCCCCCCCGCTTTTTTGTTGTTGTTGTTTCAGTCAAAATGCTGACAATGATTTTTGGTCAGAATTTCAACTGGGACTAACTAATTTCCTATGTAGTCTGAATCGATTCTAGTTAAGCTCTCTGGCTGTAATTCAGCAAGGTTTTTAAGCTTGTGCCTAACATAAAGCATGTATTTATTACTAAACATTGATATGGTGTTAGCGCCTAAAGGCACAACCAGGTTGGTCCCTGTTGTGCCAAGTGCGGTACAAACATATCAAAATGACAGTCCCTTCCCCGAAGAGCTTCCCGTCAGAACAGCAACAGAACAGGTGGATGAGACAAACCAGGGGGTCAGGGTAGTGGGTGAGGGGTAGCCAGAATAATAGTTTGTGTCAGGTTTCAGAGTTTGTGACTCTTAACCAGTCATGACCAGCGATCACCCCTCGCCAGCTGGCTCGTCTGTATCAGGTGGCAGCTTCGTGTGTGCATCTGGAGAAACTTTTCCTTCTTGCAAAGAGTGACCTGGGCGCTAATGTGGGAAAATGAGTTCGGAGCAATCCCACTGAAGTCATCTGCTTAAATTTAGGGACATGTTAGTACTTGGCTGAATTGGTGAGAGAGAGTCCAAAACACTAGTTTCCCAGTTCTGTACTTCTAGTCTTTAGAGTCGGAACTTTTCATGGTTCTTGGGTATTTTTGTTTCTCCTGCCGGCGGACAGCTTCTTAATACATGGGATCTTTCGAAGCTGGATACAAAAAGGTCATATGCTTCTCCTCCGTTATGTGATTAATGTGATTCAAGGCTTAAACAAATAGCAAAAGGCCAGTAATTGTCAAGGTTTCAGTGAGCGTCTAGTGAATTCACTGCTGCCATTAGAAGACAATTTGCCATCCCACAGCTGAAGCAAGGAGCAGCTCTACTAAAAGGAAGAAATTGTAATACCTCTAACAGGGAAATATCAGAATTTTTGCTCACCTTTTATATAAAATATCTTCTCTTTGGGTTAGGACGATTTATCAACACCAGGGTAAACTGAAGCTTGCAAAGTAGTGGTCAAGAGGATCTTTCTGGAGAGCTAAAATAGATGTTTCTGTAAAGGAGCAACTTGAAAAGAGGCTTTTTATGCTCCAGACTTGACCTGCCTCAGAATTCAGTAAACAGAAGCACAGAAATTAGAAATGGAAAGTACCTGTTCGGCACAGTCACCCTATCCATCTCCCAGCCTATGAAGTGCAATACTAGGACCTTGTGCAGTGTCCTCCTTGAATGTGCTAATCCACCTCTGCCCTCAAAGGACCATTCCATAGCCAAACAGATCTGCCTCTGAGAAACTTTTCCTTAATTTTCATCTTAAACATTTCCTTTCTTAATTTCCTCCCCTTACTCCAAATATGGGAACAATTCCTCATTCTGCTCCATGGGGTGGGTCTCTCTATTGGATGTTCTGCTCCAGTTTTGGGTGACCAACTTCCAGAATAACCACTCTCATTCCTGGAGCAACTTTTAGACTCCAAAATACTTTTATCTTCAGTGAAATGCTCCCACTTCTGGGGTGCAAGAAGGCAGCCATCTGGAACACAGCACAGCACTAAGGATGGGGCAGGGCAGAAAGAGAGAAATTTTGGCCAGGTATAGGAAGGCAAACCCCGTATTCTTACAAAATAGCAGAGCACACTGGATCTTGGTTTTAAGGTCTCAGACAAAAGCACTCCTCCTCTATTCAACCAATAAGCTGCATGGTGACTCAGCCGATTTACCTTGCAAGGATGAAGGGCTGAGTCAGCACTGCCATGATCCGACCATGTGACTCTAGAGGTCACAGACTTGCTAGTCTCTCTTCCTAAACAGGCGATCCTTGAGAAATAGTCACTTCAGCTCTACAGTGCATCTTGGAGAGGTTTTTGTCCACAGTGATTATATCTTGTTAAGGATCTAGCCTTTCACCAGAAGAGAGGTTTCAGGAGCTTTGGCAGATGTTAAACCTGTCTCCTCCCCCGCAGCAATCTAGAAGTAAGGAATGGTGGTATCTCTGCTGGGGTCTATCCCCCCACTCCAGAGCCGGTAGGGGTTATGAGGGTGCAAACCATCCCTGAGATTTAAAGTTACTTTGCTGCTTACATGACTTGACGCTACATTATTTTTTTTAAAATGTACGCCTCTGTTATGAAGGATTAACAACAACAACAAAAATCCACAATCGGCCTAATTTAGTTAGATCCTACATAACTGTGCCGTTTACAGTCTCTGCAGCAGCAGTTAATTAAAAAATGCTATTCCCAGAGCCATTCTATCCTCAATTAGGCTAGCGCATAAAGCAGTTTGGCTATGTAGGGCTCTTTCCATTAAACTAACCAGACCTATTTATTTTTGCTGTGCTCATTAAAAACAAAAAACTCAGGACTGGGAAAGGGAGAACTAAAGCAACAGGCTTAAATCTTTTTTGCATCCCAAGTTTACAAACAAGGAAAAGCCACTGATGACAACTACAAACAAATGTAATTGAAACAGTCTCCATTTTCGACATCAGCTCTGGAGCCAGCCCAGCGGTCTTGCCTAGTGGCAGTGGGGGGAAGATCGTGGAGAGAGGCACAATCTTTAGCAGCAGGGAGAGTGGCTGCCCTTATGGCTGTTTTGCAGAACTCAAGCTGAGGGCATTTAATAAGCAAGGAACAGGCACTGACAGGTCGCAGCTTTGAGGAAGCTGGTAGCTGGTGCAGTGATGTCTGTCTTAGCATACATCACGAGGAGACAATGGCATTTAGAGCATTCAGATAGTACAAGGGAATGGAGCCCTAAAGAAATGTGTTTCACCATTTCTTGAATACATCGCTATAAAAAAATCTTCTTCCTGCTCTTTTCCCTAATATAAACCAGAGCCAAGGGTACTCGATGGCAGGCAGGGTGATGAGAGGCATCAGTATAAGATGTTGTGAATCACTGACTGCATGAATAATGGGAATTGTTTTACTTCTGATCTTTTACGGAACTTTAAAAAAGATGGGGCCAGGCAACAATTCTTAGATCCAGACGTCAAACGTCCCAAAGTGGGGACGTGGAACTGGGGTCGGGGATCCAGCATGTTAAAGAGATTGAAAAATTAGAGGTGACTTTTTCATCAGGTGACTCGTTTTCTGAAAACCCCACTGGCTCAAGGATCAGGTCTGAGCGGGATAGTTCAGGCATATCTCTATTTTCAGACAGAGCAGGAAACAGGGCACTTCGTTAACGGCTTCACAACTGGCTCATGTAAGAAGAAACCCGGGCAAACTGAAATCCTGGCCAGATACATGAAATGTCCTCACTGAAGAGTGATGGGCGCGCTGAAGAACATTGTCACATTCTGCCAGAGTACAGAAACAGACACCAGCAGGGAATGAAACCAGAGTTAGCTCCAAACTCTCATCCCCACGCTGCTTGTCTCTTTCAGCCACGTTGCATCCTACTTAACACCTTAGACTCTGAGCTCTCCGAGGCAGGAACCTTGTCTGCGCAGCTCCTAGCACACTGGGGGCCTGATTCTTTGTTATAGTTTGTAGAGCCTTCCATAAAAACTAAAAACCAATAATTTCTCAATTACAGTGATGCATAACTGCTGGAACTAGGATGCTGGGGGTGCTCCTGCACCCCCTGGCTTGAAGTTGTTTCCATCATATACAGGGTTTACAGTCTGGTTCAATGGCTCTCAGCACCCCCACTATACAAATTGTTCCAGCACCCCTGCAGTAATGGGTTTTACATAAGTAAGAGAGAGACCGACTCCGACAGGAGAGAAAGGACAAATGAGCCTATTAGCTGATCAGCTAAGGAATGTACCAGATACTTTAAAGGAAGGTCTAAGATATTCCATAGTTGACAATTATGGAATAACCTGTCCATAGGAGAAGTTACCTGCTAAACCCAATCAGTTAGTGGTTGGTTTATGCCCAGAAATAGGAAGGTTCGTATCACTTGTAAAAACATTCTTTTATCCTGTCTAAGGTCCCAGTCTTGCATACACATATACTCGTGCTAACTGTGACTCCTACTGGCTACTCTCAGTATGCAATGAGACTATTCTCTGTGTAAAGTTACACATATGCATATGCATCTGTAGCATTAGGGTCTAAGGTACCTGTAACTGTAGTGTTCTCATTATTGTATAGATGTTTAACCCTTTTTGAATCCTGCTAAGGTCTTGACCTCCATGATATCATGTAGCAGTGAGTTCCACAAGTTAATTGTGTATCCAGTAAAAATGTACTTCCTTTGGTCAGCTTTACATTTTCTGCCTGCCAATTTCAATGATCTTCTGAATTGTTCTTTTGTTTTGAAAAAGGATGAATGGGAGCAATTTATCTTCTCTGTAACACTCATTTATTTTATATACTTCTGTAACATCTCCTTCTTTTTCATCTAAATTAACCAGTCCCAGTCTTTTCAACCTCTCCTCATACAGAAATCTTTCCAGGCACCTAAGCAGTTTCATTGCCCATTGTAAGACTTTCGGCCTGAAGTCCGTTCGCTTAGGGGCAGGGGCAGTCTTTTTATTCTGTGTTTGTACAATGCCTAGCACAATGGGGCCCTGGTCTGTGACCGTGGCCCTTGTAGGTGCTATGGAAATACAAATACTGCTACTACTTCTGTGAACAGTTTTCCTGGTATGGACCAGGCAACTGATTAGCTTCTTTGTACAGCTTCTACTGCATTGCAGGTTCAAATGGACTAAGCATATATTGACTGGCCAAATCTTCTGGTGCAAGGGCACTTGCCTGTTGTCTTTATGAAATATGACCCATAATTTCCTTGTTACTATGTAGTCAGCAAAGCACCTCTTCATCTCAGTGGCACTCTGCTGTGCTTTCAGGCAAAGTTCCTTTACTGTAAATCTTTTTGCAGGATTGAGTATTATCATGTTCATGATGGAAATAAAATGGATTAGCCCTCACACGAGTGCAATTTACATGTCTTAAAAAAAGAGACGTTTTCATCAAAAGCCGTCCCCATCCATGGTCTCCATTAACCTTTAAATTGCAGCCGGAACAGCCAACGGTGCATTCTCCAACTAATGAAACATTCCAGTAGCACCTGTGACAGGAAGGATTATTATCTAATTGACTGTCCAGGGGAGAAAAGCACAGTGTTTTTATATCAGCAAAACAACCTCCAAATTAAATATTTTGACATCAGTCTTAATACACGGTTGGCCTTGTATGTTACAATCTAACAGATGAGCGCTGTGATCGTTCCTCTAGATTAAGCAGAAAGCAGAGTCTCAGGAGTAATACTTGCTCCAGCAAGCCTAAAGGCACACTGCACCAGATGGCAAGAGAACTCCCCCCTCTTTTACCATGCAACCTGTCAATAATCCCTCCAATCGGAGTGCACCAGAGGCTTAAATTGGACTCGTGTATTTTATAAAAGGTTGTGTCTACATTAAACTAATGTCTGTAAAAGGTGCTGTACTGACAGCGCTGAAAACTTAAGTCATCTGTTTATTCACAGACCAGTGTTCTGGTGCCTGGTGAACTGCCAAAATGCCAATGGCTAGATAGGTGCCAAGCTGTGATTACTGCCTATCGTGCAAAACCTTGTACTGCTACTTTATCTCATCCTGTTGGCTTGTTTCGTCACTGTGCTGCTTCTGCTTATAAACCAAGTTTGTGAATTCTCGGGTCTTTTTACAGCATGTTTGAACAGTGCCCTGATTGAGGCCCCAAGGTGGTAAAAATAACAGTTAAGTAATATTAATTCGTTATTGCTTTAATAAAATAAGCAACAAAGAAATCAGTAAAATAATTATAATAATCCCTAGCTCTTACATAGCACTTTTCATCAGGAGAGCTACAAAAACTTTACAAAAGGCATCAGTATCGTTCTCCCCATTTTACAGATGGGGAAACTGAGGCACAGAGCAAGGACGTGACTTGCTCAAAGTCACCCAGCAGTTCAGTGACAGAGCTGGAAATAGAAACTGCATCTCCAGACTCCCATTCCAGCACTCAATCCATTAGGTCACACTTCTTTAAAAAGGAACCAGATGGTCCAGGGTTGTCCACGTTAATGTGTTCTAAGTGCAGGGAGGATTTAAAAAATCCATTATTTAAAAACAATTTTAAAAAGTAATTGGATTTTTGTATTTAAATTAAATACAGGTTTGTTTAGTTTTAAATAAACCTATTTAAAATTAAATTTGAAACTGATAACATATGTTAAGGCCTAAATTTATTATAATCTATTCCAATTATTAAATACAAAAATAATATTAAACAGTACATGTTTGCTGCAAAGTTTTAAAGAAAATCAAACCACCGGTGACTGGTAGAAGTCATGGGCAAAGCACCTGGAAACAGTGTCTGGTGACGTGCTAAACCAGCTTTTGACAGCAGTAGCCTTTTTGGCAGATGCAGAGAAAATATTTTCTTCATGTCAATTTATTCAACTAGTTCAGTTTAAATATTGGTTCATTCTAAGTTAACAAAGCAATTGGGGGCTGGGAAAGCAGGAAACTTTGCTTTCCTCTTCTTCTAATCTGTGAATCAAAACTAGATGTGAGTGGATGAGAGCTACTAGGTCTAAAATCTTGAAGGACAATGATGATTAGAAACAATTAGCTCACTATCTAAAGAAATACTTCATTTGTTTAAGAAATCAGTTAGTTTTAAATGCAAAACATGTTTTGTTTTTTGGGGGGTATTTAGCACATTTAAGGTAGTTTTATTTAATATAATAATAATAATTAATAATAAAGATGATGATGATTAAAATATTTTGTGCATTTGAAATTGAATCTGAATTTCCATCCAAGAGCTTGACAGAAATCAGAAGTAAAAAGTTAATCATCCAGTAAAAAGTTAAGCTTTATAATTGAATAAATAAATGTGTAGAGATATAACATATTCTGCCAGTTAAGAAAAAAGCAAAAGCACCAGATATAGTATAAAGGCTATAATTAGTTGCAAATTAACATGTTTTACTGGTTACCAACAAATGAGAATCAATCTTTAGGAAAATAACTAAGAAGTACAAATACAAAGCACAATTTAAATTGCTGATTTAAATCATCTGTGATTTAAATTGCTTTGATTTAGATCAATCCATCCTGTTTAAGAGGCTTCCAGTTTTGTCACCAGTGTGGCAACGGGAGCCCAAAGATTCTTTCCAGGTCAGACAGAACAAGTCGCTCTCTGGAGCAATGGGGAGAAATGGCTGTCTCTGTGCCTCCCCCTACATCCTTTCTAGATCCTTTTGCATGCATCACATCTGCCAGTTGGTGGCCAGACGTTGGAGAAACTTTAACCAATTAATGGAGTCCCTCCCCTGTGGCTCAATTCACGGTCTGTCTTTGTCCTGTTGAGACTTAGGGTACGTCTTCACTACCCGCCGGATCGGTGGGTAGTGATCTATCTATCGGGGATCGTCTAGATGCTATAAATCGATCCCCAAATCAATGCCCGTACTCCACCTCGGCAGAAGGAGTAAGCGGAGTCGACAGTAGAGCTGCCGCGGTCGAATCGCCGCCGTGAGGACGGCCAGGTAAGTCGAACTAAGATACTTCGACTTCAGCTAAGCGAATAGCATAGCTGAAGTTGCATATCTTAGTTTGAACCCCCCTCAGCAATGTAGCCCAGGCCTCAGATGGAGTTCTTTGGCCCATAAACATTAGTGGATAGACCAACAGAGAAATGTCTTTGAGTTGAGTGTGGGGCCTCACTTCACTTGGCCAATTACAGCAACACCTGGAAGTCTGTCACAGATCAGGGCCCTGTTATAGTAGGTGCTGTACAAACACATTAAAATGACTGTCCAAGGGAGTTTACAATCTTGGGGCCCCGTCCTGCAATGTGATGTATCCACGCAGAGCCCCTTGGAGTCAATGGGACTCTACCTGTGCTGGATCACTGCAGGATTGAAAAATCAGGCAATTCTACAGAAGGGAAATAATGCAAATATAAATGAGTGCACCACGTCATGCAGTATTCTTCACTTAGACAAAATATCCATTGATTTTAATAGGAATTTAACTGCGTGAGGAGTGGCCCATTAAAATGAAATATCACAGAATTAAAAAGACCCAGCAGTTATCATTACATGGCAGCATTTATTTAAGGTCCCCATGCAATGGTATCTGCCATACTGCTGGTGACTCCTATTCTGTGTACAGGGTATTGTGGTATTTCAGATACCACTTTCCCTTAACATCCTCCTGGCAACCATTGTGTAAGGGCCACATCTAGACGAGAGCTGATTGGGAAATAGTTTTCCCATCCCATGAAAATTTTCAAGATTTAAAAAAAAGATTCCAGTCCAAACCCGGGACAAAATTTTGAAATCTGGAAAATTTTCACAAACCAAAAATCCTCAGAAAAAATCAGTTCAGGTCAATTGAAATCTTGTGTATCAATTTTGACCATTTTAGGGTTTTTGTTTGTTTGTTTTTACTATAATTGGCTTAAATTTGGAAACAAAATGTCTTTCAAAATAGACAAAAAATGTTTTGATTAGAAAATGTGGATACGGGACATTTCAACAACTTTTAAATTTTTTCCAAAAAATTTTTAAATGAGAAATTAATAGAATTTAGAATAGTAAGAACACTTCCCTGTGAAAAGTTTCAGTTTTGACAAACTGGCATTTTCCACCAAAAAATATTTCTTTGAAAATTCTCAGCCAGCTCTATTGCTGACCCTCGTGCAGGGCTGGCCTTACCATGAGTCGAACTGAGGCGGCCGCCTCGGGTGCCAGACTGGGGGGTGGGGGGCCCCACTAGGACCCAGAGCGTAGAAAATTGTGTCTGCTGCTGGTGCATCTGGATTCTCTCTGCTCTAGATGCACAGAGATGGGGGAGTGCTGTGCTGGAGGAAGGAGGGCACAAGAGACATAACAGGCAGGCAGGAGAAAAGGGGAGAGGGAATAACAGAAAGCAGCAGGAGCTGCAGGGAGAGAGAGGAAGAGGAGCCTCTTATGTACCTCTCGAGCACCCCCAGGAGCCTGGACTGATTAACACCAGCTTCTCAGGGAGCTTCCTGTTTCCTGCTGCTTCCCTGGACCCACTTGAGGAGAACAGGCAGTCAACTGAAGTAGTAGGAGCCAGTTAGGCCCTTAAGACGCTGATATCTTCCCTCACTCAGGCCCTGCTACCAGCCTGCTTATTTGTTCCCTTCAATTGTGTGCTGATAGCCGGCACAGAACAGCAGTCATGAGTGAAAGAAGAAAACGTCCCTCTGGGGCAGCATTCAGAAAAAGAAAACAAGCAAAGGAAGCTTTTCTATCTAAGCAGGAAGGAGCTCTCCTGAGATACAAATGTTCACGGTGAGCCTTCCGGCCTCAGTGAGGATGTGAGTGGTGAGGAAATGCCTGATTTTCCAGTCAGTCAGAGTGCAGGTGACCTGGCAGCTACTGCAGCATCCATATCTCCATCTCAAATTGATGTAACCATGCACATTCCTGAAGAAAAGTGTAGATCAGAGAAGAGTGTGGTGGAGGCTCAAGAAACAGCTGCTGCTGAGTTTAGTTCCTTAAGTCTAGATGATCCAGGACTTTGGACCCACTTGAGCAGTAGCCTGAGGGACTTCCTTGTACTTCACGGGCCACAGCAAGTGAAAAACTTCATGTTCCCCAAAGACAATAGAAAATAGAAGTTTCCATCCAACACATTACTGGCGTGAAATCCCCAATGGTGACAAAGTGGAGAGGCCATAGCTTCTGTACTCAAAAACCCAGAATGCTGCATACTGTTTTTGTTGCAAACTCTTCCAGTCTAATGTTCCCGCCACATTGGGTTCTACAGGAACAAAGGACTGGAAAAAACTGGCTAGAAATCTGGCATGCCACGAGAAGGCAGCAAATCACCAGAGAGCATTCCATAGGGGGAAAGAGCTTGAGATGAGACTAAGGTTAAAAGAAAAGGAGTACTTGTGGCACCTTAGAGACTAACCAATTTATTTGAGCATAAGCTTTCGTGAGCTACAGCTGCATCCGATGAAGTGAGCTGTAGCTCACGAAAGCTCATGCTCAAATAAATTGGTTAGTCTCTAAGGTGCCACAAGTACTCCTTTTCTTTTTGCGAATACAGACTAACACGGCTGCTACTTTGAAACTAAGGTTAAAGGCCACCATGGATGATCAGCATCAAGAGAAGATTGCATCCAAGTCTCTTTACTGGCAAAATGTTCTGAAAAGGCTCATTGCCATGGTGAGAATGCTTGCTACCCAAAACCTAGCACTGCGTGGCACTTCAGATCAACTGTATGTGCCAAACAATGGAAACTTCCTTAAAATTGTGGAGCTGATGGCTGAGTTTGATGCTGCACTCCAGGAGCATGTAAGAAGAGTCACCACCCAAGAAATGTACATACACCCCTTGGGAAAACAATTCAAAATGAGATCATACAGTTACTGGCAACAAAAGTCAAACAGAAGATTGTGGCAGATCTGAAGTCAGCAAGATATTACCCTATTATTCTGGACTGCACCCCTGACATCAGCCATACAGACCAAATGACTTTAATGGTGCATTTTGTAACAACAACAGAACCTAGTGAAAATGTCCCTGCAATGGTGACTGTCAGAGCATTTTCTAGAATTTATTGACATTGATGATACTATAGGAGCTGGTTTGACAAATGTGCTTCTTAAAAAGCTGGAAGATACGGGAATTGTGATAGCTGGCATGAGAGATCAGGGCTACGATAATGGTGCCAACATGAGAGGAAAGAACAGACCAATGCAGACACGGATCCGAGAGTTAAACGCTCGAGCTTTTTTTTGTCCCATGCAGTTCTCATTCATTGAGCTCGGTGGTCAGTGATGCAGCATCAGCTTCTCGTGAGGCTGCTGAATTTTTTAATGTAATTCAAAGCATCTATGTATTTTTCTCTGTATCAACTCATCAATGGCAAATTCTGAAGCAACATCTGGGAACATCCTCTCTGACACTGAAACCACTGAGTGCCACACGATGGGAAAGTCGAGTGGAGGCGATAAAGCCTAACAAATACCAAATTGGAAGGATAGATGATGCCATAGTTACCATTATGGAGGATAAGGCTATGACAGGAACTGTTCGTGGGAGAACTGTGGCAGAGGGAAATGGAATCACCAGAAACATACATCACTTCAAATGTCTGCGTTGCTTAGTGTTGTGGCATGACATACTGTTTGAAATAAATGTTGTAAGCAAGAGACTCCAAGGTGTTGACCTTGATATATCTGGAGCAATGGAACAAGTGGACAAAGCAAAGTCAGACCTACCGTCTTACCAGTCAGATGGGGGATTTCAAAACGTTCCGAAGAGTGCACAGAAGTTGGTAGAGGAACTTCACACTGAACCTATCTTCCCACCCATTCAAGAATACAAGAGTCACCGAAGAAGACGACATTTTGATTACAAGGCACGGGATAATCCCATAAGAGACCCCAAACAACTATTCAAAGTTGGATTCTTTAACCAGGTGCTAGATTGTGCAATACAGTCAGCTGAAGAACGTTTCATGCAGCTCAAGGAACACAGCAGTATATTTGGGATGTTGTATGATCTTCCAAAACTCCTCACTATACCTGAAGAAGATCTACACCAGCAACGCAGAGCACTAGAGACAGTGTTGACACATGATGACATGCAATATTGATGCAAATGATTTAGGTGATGAACTGAAAGCCCGTTCAAGATACATTTCAGCAGGATCAACTCCAAAGGCTGTTCTGGAATATATGTGCACAAACAAGATGACCACCCTCTTTCCAAATGCTTTTGTTGCTCTGCACATATTTCTAACACTTCCTGTAACAGTTACCAATGGAGAACGCAGCTTCTCCAAGCTGAAGTTAATAAAAACACATCTACGCTCCACAGTGACACAGGAGAGGCTGGTTGACCTTGCAACCATCTCAACAGAGCATGAGCTGGCCCAGACTGTGGACCTTCAGCAGGAAGCAGTTCAAATCTTTGCAGCCAAGAAGGCACGGAAAGCACCACTTTGATTATTCGAACATAAAAATGCCAGTGTTTACTATGCAGACAAGAAAATTTACATTTGCTGTTCAGGCGTTTGAAAGTTAAGTGTTACTTAAAATTTTTGAACAAGGCATTTTAAGTTGTTAGTTCTCCTTTATTGGGGTAGGTAGCTGAGCAGCACCATGAGAGGAGTAGAACAGGAAGAAGGCAGAATTGAGACCTTTCAAAGTTTTGGCCCAAGCGAGGGGGCATGGGGGTTTCATTTGAGTTCCCTGCCTCAGGTGCCAAAATGTTGTGGGCTGGCCCTGCCCTCATGGCTGCAGAGAAAAGCATGAAAATGTGATTCCCTAAAGACTCAAATATCAAAAGGCAAGTAAAAAGACTTAACTCCAAAAAAATATCTTATCCAATCATCTCATGATATTTAGGATCTGATTCATGGCTTTTGAATACATGAGACTGGCAATACTAAGTAGACAGAATCCTGTGTCACTCCTCTTCTGATGGAAGAGAGCTACTTTATTACAGTTTTGTGTAGGTTCTTCCCTCTCCTTTAGTTAAAGGGAACAGTTGTTATTTCTAACTGGCTGTGCATTTATTTGTTGACATTTTTACTAAATTAGACTGCAGTAGATCTGTCTGCATTTATGTTTATTTCCCCTTCATGTTCAAGTATTCAAAGGACACTGAAGTAAACTGTTGTGTGCATCAAATGCATGGCCAAATTCTTACAAATGTTTGGGGGTGAATTAAGTCATAGCACAGGTAAACAAAAACTATGAAGACCCAACATAAACTTCAGAAGTAGCCTGAACCCCAAATGAGCACCCTTTCTCCACTCAACAGAATGTGACGCTTTTAATTTTTTCCCCAGTTTTACAAACCGATGTTTTTAATTTATCCGTATCCACCCAGTGCATGGAGCTACTTGAACCCCAAATACAAGTAGTTACTAAGAGTATTTAAGATTAAAAATTAACTTTAAATTATTTTCATTGTATAAAACTGTCACAATCATAATAAAATAAAAAATAGCATCAACATCATCGTCTATCGTATAGATGACATTTTTCATCTGTGTATGTCCAAATACTTTACAAAGGAGACAAGTATAATTATCCACGGGGGAAACTGAGGCACGGAGCAGGGGCATGAGTTGCCCAAGGTCATAGAGCAAGCTATCAGCAGAGGCAGGTCTCCTGATCCCCACTCCCTATCCACTGGATCATTGCTCATTGATTTTATGGCAAGGAAAGTATCTCACATATTCATGTGATATGAGGCTTTTGCCTAAAACTTCCATGCAATAGAATTTCTTAGTAGGGCCCTTTTATCATAGACCTGAAAGTAATGGAAAAGATGTGACTTATAGTAATCCAGAAGGATCAAGCTCATTCAAGGTTAAGGCTTTTGTTCTGTCCATAGCTCTCTTGCCATCCCTTGGTATTACAGGGATCTAATATGAGTCACACCTAGTATCATGCTGCCCATGTGCTACATGACTCAGAGGCATAATGGCACCAAGTTAAGGAATGTGTGGATATCTTAATTCTAAAGCTAGACCACTTGCAGTGAACCTGATAGAATGAATGCTGAGAAATTCTGTCCAGACACTCCAACTTTAGAGGACTTTGAACACAAGAAATTTTTGCTAAATTACAATGTCCAGAAATTGGCAACAGCACAGTGATTATGCTTCATTGTGACTGTGATGTCCTTGGCTATGGAGCTTGGAGCCAGCACAATGAATACAGCGCTACTGTATGTGACTTCAGAATGACTGATGACCGTGTGCCATGCATAGCAATTTTGAAACAACTGAGAAGGATGATAAAGAATATTACCTTAAAACAAGTGTATTTGTGGTCTTTCTGCTTAGGTAGAATTTACGTGTAACCAAAGGGCATAGCATTTTATTACAAGGTATGGATTTAGCTAATAGAGGGGCAATTTACAGCTGCATCAAACAGTTCATACTAATCTATCTTGTATATATCTTGACATTCAACACTGAAGACACATAATAAAATAACTTGGACTATCTGTGATGCTTAGGGCTGGGATGGGGATACTGATGGGCAGTCCGTTTGTATGCTTCTGTATGTTTTCACTTTTGGGACAGGAGCCCAGAGCCTAGGATGGGAGATAACACTGTTATAAACAGATTATCAATTCAGATAAATATATTAAATCAAATAAAGCATTTTACAGATTCTCTCCTGCACTGTAGCTGCTTTTCATTGCTCTGTCAGCACAGTTGATCATGAGAAGAAATCACCAGCATAGAGGAAGGGTCCTTCGGTGGCATAGCACCTCCTGTATCACCCCATTTTCCTGTATGTAGCCAAGGATTCACTGTGCCC